>NC_060146.1:140631765-141983432 GCF_021461385.2 Schistocerca piceifrons | reverse complement strand
CTTTTGAGACCCGAAGATGCTCTGATGTTCGACAGAAAGTGATTGTCTTTCATAAAAAAAAATAGTGGTACAACTGTGTATTTTGTAAGTCAATTTTTAACCTTATTGTTTGTTTCTATCGTTGAACTGATCTGAAGATGGGCGAAAGTGTCCTAAACAGGTCAGTGTGAAATAAAAACAGCGACGGAAAGGAAGGTAACAACCCTACTTTGTACACTACTGACCATTAAAAATGCTACACCACGAACATGACGTGCTAAGACGCGAAATTTAACCGACAGGAAGAAGATACTGCGATATACAAATGATTAGCTTTTCAGAACATTCACACAAGGTTGGCGCCGGTGGCGACACCTACAACCTGCTGACATGACGAGAGTTCCCAACCGATTTCTCATACACAAACAGCACTTGACCGGCGTTGCCTGGTGAAACGTTGGTGTGATGCCTCGTGTAAGGAGCAATGCGTACCATCACGTTTCCGACTTTGATAAAGGTAGGATTGTAGCTTATCGCGATTGCGGTTTATCGTATCGCGACATTGCTGCTCGACATCCAATGACTGTAACGAGAATATGGAATCGGTGGATTCAGGAGGGTAATACGGAACGCCGTGCTGGATCCCAACGGCCTCGTATCACTAGCAGTCGAGATGACAGGCATCTTATACGCATGGCTGTAACGGATCGTGCAACCACGTCTCGATCCCTGAGTCAGCAGATGGGGACGTTTGCAATACAACAACCATCTACACGAAAAAGTCGACGACGTTTGCACCAGCATGGACTATCAGCTCGGAGACCATGGCTGCGGTTACCCTTGACGCTACGTCACAGACAGGAGCGTCTGCGATGGTGTACTCAACGACGAACCTAGGTGCACAAATGGCAAAAGGTCATTTTTTCGGATGAATCCATGTTCTGTTTACAGCTTCATGATCGCCGCATCCGTGTTTGGGGACATCGCGGTGAACGCACATTGGAAGCGTGTATTCGTCATCGCCATACTGGCGTATCACCCGGCGTGATGGTATGGGGTGCCATTTGTTACACGTCTCGGTCACCTCTTGTTCGCATTGACGACACTTTGAACAGTGGACGTTAAATTTCAAATGTGTTACAACCCGTGGCTCTACCCTTCATTCGATCCCTGCGAAACCCTACATTTCATCAGGATAATGCAGGACCGCATGTTGCAGATACAGAAAATGTTTGACTGCTGCCCTGGCCAGCACATTCTCCAGATCTCTCACCAACTGAAAACGTCTGGCCAATGCTGGCCGAGCAACTGGCTCGTCATAATATGCCAGTCACTACTCTTGGTATCGTGTTGAAGTTGCATGGGCAGCTCTACCTGTACACGCCATCCAAGCTCTGTCTGACTCAATGCCCAGGCGTATGAAGGCCGTTATTACGGCCAGAGGTGGTTGTTCTGGGTACTGATTTCTCAGTATCTATGCACCCAAATTGCGTGAAAATGTAATCACTTGTCAGTTCTAGTATAATACATTTGACCAATGAATACCCGTTTATCATCTGCATTTCTTCTTGGTGTAGCAATTTTAATGTCCAGTAGTCACTACCTGTGACAAGTATGCTTTGTTTTGACAGAATAGCAGTACATGAAATTTCAAGTTTGATCGAGCGACAGGACTAGGTAACGCTTGAAGCAGACGAGGGAGCACTGGGTGGGATTTCTGGACAGACGGAGGAAGCCTTACGACTCTGACGCCTGCTTTATGGACGTCGGCGAAGAGCCACGTCGCTGGGACTCAGGGAGGAGCCCACGTACGGCTTCGCAGTTCGCTACAGGTAGTTCACTGGAATCCGGGCAGCCGCGTAAGAGCAAAGCTAGGCGACACGAGGCGGTCAATACCCAAGAACGAAGGAAAAGCATGCAGTGGAGTGGTCACAGGGTGACTTTACGAACTTCCCTCTACCGATTTCATTCATACTGACAGGGTCTGTAGGGCACGACAAGGAATCTAACATATGCAAGCAGCAAGACGTAACTCTAAATCGTTTACAAGAAAATCGAGTTTAAAATCTGTAGGCGCACTTACGTACGTTGTATGGACGCCATTTATTAAATCTTGTGCAGCGCAGCTAGCTCTTTATTCGCACGAAGTAATGGCCGCTATCGACAGGGGATCTCAAGTTGATTCCGTATTTCTAGATTTCCGGAAAGCTTTTGACACCGTTCCTCACAAGCGACTTCTAATCAAGCTGCTGGCCTATGGGGTACCGTCTCAGTTGTGCGACTGGATTCGTGATTTCCTGTCAGGAAGGTCTCAGTTCGTAGTAATAGACGGCAAATCATCGAGTAAAACTGAAGTGATATCAGGTGTTCCCCAGGTAAGCGTCCTGGGACCTCTGCTGTTCCTGATCTATATAAATGAACTGGGTGACAATCTGAGCAGTTCTCTTAGGTTGTTCGCAGATGATGCTGTAATTTACCGTCTAGAAAGGTCATCCGCCACCAGTATCATTTGCAAAGCGATTTAGAAAAGATTGCTGTATGGTGTGGCAGGTGGCAGTTGACGCTAAATAACAAAATGTGTGAGGTGATCCACATGAGTTCCAAAAGAAATCCGTTGGAATTCGATTACTCGATAAATAGTACAATTCCCAAGGCTGTCAATTCAACTAAGTACCTGGGTGTAAAAATTACGAACAACTTCAGTTGGAAAGACCACATACATAATATTGTGGGGAAGGCGAGCCAAAGGTTGCTTTTCATTGGCAGGATACTTAGAAGATGCAACAAGTCCACTAAAGAGACAGCTTACAATACACTCGTTCGTCCTCTGTCAGAATATTGCTACGCGGTGTGGAATTCTTACCAGGTGGGATTGACGGAGGACATCGGAGGGGTGCAAAAAAGGGCAGCTCGTTTTGTATTATCACGTAACAGGGGAGAGAGTGTGGCAGATATGATACGCGAGTTGGGATGGAAGTCATTAAAGCAAAGACGTTTTTCGTCGCGGCGAGATCTGTTTACGAAATTTCAGTCACCAACTTTCTCTTCCGAATGTGAAAATATTTTGTTGAGCCCAACCTACATAGGTAGGAATGATCATCTAAATAAAATAAGAGAAATCAGAGCTCGAACAGAAAGGTTATTCCCGCGCGCTGTTCGGGAGTGGAACGGTAGAGAGATAGTATGATTGTGGTTCGATGAACCCTCTGCCAAGCACTTAAATGTGAATTGCAGAGTAATCATGTAGATGTAGATTGAATACTATGCTCTTGGCAAGTGACAGAAAGTACCACTTAGCAGTATTTTGTTGTTTAAAATCCGCATAATCTGATTCGTCAACGGAAAAACGGCATGTCGTCAGGAGACAACTGTGGTCTCGTGCAGAGGTCACCGTGTCACACCAAAGTCGCAGACATCAGCGAGGGCTCGCTGCAATCCGCAACAATGTATGTGTGGCTCTCCTGAAGAGCACACTTCGCCTCTCAGCACACCAACGCCCCCGCACCGAAGGTCAATATAGAGCCGACCACAGAACTGTTCTGTTCAGTTTGTGGCCTCTTGTGAAGGAGTGAACATTATAGCGTGTGACCAAAAAGTTATTCAGGTTTCTGACAAACTTGTAGTATTGTAAATGTAGACCATTGCACCTCACAAGAACAGTTTGTTAATTAGCGCACCAAGCTGTGATTTGCTTGTCCATGACAGTTGTAATTTATCCTGCACTCCAGTGGAAAAGAAACGTGTCGAAGTGGAGTAAATTCTGAATTCATTAGTATAATAAAATGAAATAGTATTTCATGAATTCTAGCTCCTACCACCTAATGAAGCAACCAAAGAAATCACAGTTACGACCACACAATGGAAGTTTCGTCGGGTCACAACAAGAGCCTTTGGAAATCTAGACTGAAACTGACTTACTATTCTATTTTTCGGATAGATTTGTCACTGTTCATGTATACGTGCTGCTTTCATCGACGCTTGTATTAGGTAAGACAGACAAGGTAATTAATTTGCTTAACTTCACATCTATGGTAACAAATTTTTTTTTCGTCATCAGACTACCGGTTTCGGTCTACAACGACCATCATCAGATCTCTTTTATAAAAAACATGTCCTAATATACTGGAGCCATAATGGCAACGTCAAATACAAAACCAGCAGCAGCATCGAATGGCAAAACGTCATTTTTTCGGATGAATCCAGGTTCTTTACAGCATCAATTATGGTCGAATCCGTGTTTGGCGACATCGCGGTGAACGCACATTGGAAGAGTGTATTCGTCATCGCCATACTGGCGTATCACGCGGCGTGATGGTGTGGGGTGCCATTGGTTACACGTCTCGGTCACCTCTTGTTTACATTGCGGCACTTTAAACAGTGGACGTTACATTTCAGGTGTGTTGCGACCCGTGGCTCTACCCTTCATTCGATCCTTGCTAAACCCTACATTTCAGCAGGATACTGCACGACCGCATGTTGCAGGTCCAGTGCGCGCCTTTCTGGATACAGTAAATGTTCGACTGCTGCCCTGGCAAGCACAGTCTCCAGATCTCTGACCAATTGTCTGGTCAATGGTGGCCGAGCAACTGGCTCGTCACAATACGCCAGTCAATACTCTTGATGAACTGTGGTATCGTGTTGAAGCTGCATGGGCAGCTGTACCTGTACACGCCATCCAAGCTCTGTCTGACTCAATGCCCAAGCGTATGAAGGCCGTTATTACGGCCAGAGGTGGTTGTTCTGGGTACTGATTTCTCAGGATCTATGCACCCAATTTGCGTGAAAATATAATCACATGTCAGTTGTAGTATAATATATTTGTCCAATGAATACCCGTTTATCATCTGCATTTCTTCTTCGTTTAGCAATTTTAAAGGCCACTAGTGTATATGAGAATGCTGGTGCTGATTTCGTGTTTAACATTTGACGATGCCATTACGGCTGGAGTATATTAGGACATGTTTTTATAAAACAGATCTGAAGATGGTCATTATAGACCGAAACCGGTAGTCTGATAACAAAAAAATTGTGACCACAGACTTGAAGTAAAGGAAATTTATTCTACATTCGGCTCACTGTTTTATTAGCACCATGTCGCAGCTCGTGAGACAAGGTAATGTTAACAGATTATGCGTCATTATAGGGCGTTTAAAATTAGTCACGACTCTTGACAGTTTAGTACGGAGCGAGTGGAGGAAACCGCAGTTGCCAGCGTGCTCTGAGCGCGTCAGCGGGCGGCGATAACGCCAGGTCTGCTCGGCACGTAGCCTGTCAGCCGCACAAGCTGGCCGATCTGCAGTCTTTCTCGGACGATTTTAGAGACATTATACCACAATAAACTCTGAGTCTCGCACACCTTATAGCTTCATTCTTCAGCTTCATAGTGAATTACCAGTCATTTCCTTAATGATCAAAGTTATAGTGATATTTCGGTGTTAGCTACACTACTGCGAGAAGTTCGCAAACTTGGAAAAAATAAGGATCGCTACTATTTTGCGTTTGGTATGTGTTAGGTCATATGTTGCTGCATATAAAATTTAGATGATACATTGAATTATTCATTAAACCTCGAAGGATATCTGTCTCCAATGTCCAGAAAATGGAATTTGTGTAAAGGTTTCCGTCACGAACGCATACGCCAGTGAAAAAGCAAGAATGAAATATTCATAAATTCCTCGTATCTCATGAACTGTCTGAGACATCGAAACAAGATTTTGCCAAATGATAGCATGCAAAGAGTAGAGTATTTTGCCACATGATTAATATGCGAAACTTCCATATCTACCACAGTATTAAAGCAACTAAAAGTGCTTTTAAGTGAAACAACGTAATTTTCAAGGACCATCTCTAGCCTGTAAAATGAAAATTGCTGTGGGTTTTGCAACAATGTAAATAAAGAAGCTGCACATTTATTTTTATACTGAGAATGAGCTTTCTCATAAATTTCTCATAACTCAGTTGCTAATTTACTAATACGCTGCTTTAGGATTCTGACACTATTTCAACTGCAGTAGAATGTCAGTGAGATGTATATCTGTAAAAGAAGCTGTTGTTAACATAGCAGCAAGAGAAGTGACGTATTACTCAAAACTCGACATAGTCCTTGATGAATCCATATCTCCTTAAACACATTCTTGGTATGGCTGATAACTTGAGACCGGTTCTGTGACGTAACATTTGCAGTGACTTCTTTTGTCAGCATTTCAACCTCGCCGGCCGGAGTGGCCGAGCGGTTGTAGGCGCTACAGTCTGGATCCGCGTGACCGCTACGGTCGCAGGTTCGAATCCTGCCTCGGGCATGGATGTGTGTGATGTCCTTAGGTTAGTTAGGTTTAAGTAGTTTTAAGTCTAGGGGACTGATGACCTCAGAAGTTAAGTCCGATAGTGCTCAGAGCCATTCGAACCATTTCAACCTCACTGAGCATAAATTTCCTGTATTTATCAGATTACTTTTCGCCTAGGCCCATATATTTCCAGTCAGATTTAAATGAGGATGATACGGAGGAAGCTTGATTAAACGATGACCTTTACCGTTAGCCGGTTCGTCGACCTGGTAGCGTGGAATTTTTGGCTTGTACAGTACTACAAGTCTCATAACTTCACCTTACACAAGCTAGGTTCAACTTTATCCTATATTTGTACCCATAGAAAAATAGCCACTTTCCTTCACTATAATGTTGAAGCTTTATCCATAACAACTGAGTGGTATTGCGCATTGTCCATTGCTTTGTCGAATTCGGAGGAATATTTTGTAGGAGAACTTTATCTTCAGAGCCGATGACCGTGTTCTTGGATGACCACTTTTATTGCGAATCTCGTGCTCAGACGTGCTGCACTGTTATTATTAATGCATCGTCCACACGAAACACTCGTTCACAATACCTGACGACTGCAGAACACTTCAGCGCCAGAAAATATTTTACTACGAGAGCTAACGAACGTAGGTGCCTCTAAAGCACGTGCCCTTAGCGCAGGGATTTCACCCAGAACAAGTCCCGCCCACTCCCCCCCCCCCCCCCCCCCTCCATGCGTATCCGTAGTGTAAGGCCCTCCCCTAAACAGCCGTCAGTTCCACAAACTGGAAGGTACATCAAAGTCGTTATCGTCACAGTCAAACACACGTTACACTGTGATGAGATTCAACAATTATGAGAAATTTAAGTTTTTCTGGATAGTAATATAATATAAATGTGAATTAGTAAAGAAATAAAAGTATTTATACAGAATTGAAAGCATCGCCAGCAATAGAAAACAAAAAATAACGTGATATTATTTAAGGGCAATAATGACAAATTTGAATTAACTAATTCACTTATTATAATATGTTTATTTGAGGGAAACAGCAGAGCAAACATACAGTGCGAAAACAATGGTGTTGAATCTGTCATGTCGGTACTAAAGCCACGGATGTAGTCGACTAACTCTGTTGTCTAAAATCAACGTTATGTAGAAATAAGTGAAAGTCGTTTTGTTTATGTAGGCCCTCATAGTAGCTCACGAAAATTAAAGAATATAAGAATGCCATAAAGTAGAAATGCCTAATGAAATCAGTAAGATATTTGCTTTTATGCCATATTTCGTTAGTATTTGCATGGGTAATGGGTGAATTTTAACTTGTAAATTCTTCCAATGCCATACCTGCGCATTATAAACGAGGTTATAAAGAATTGTGGCAGTTTCTGTGTGATTAGTGTCCTATATGCTGTTGCATACGTCTCAGGAAAATAATCTGTCGTTATTCTTTGTCCTGCCTGTTTTTTGCCGAAAGATCTATTAATTTCGTAAATGTCATTCAAACCATTTTTTAAAAATAATAATGATGATGTGTATGTTTGTCACAGAGCAGATATGGAGGAAATAAATACTGCAGTGTTTCACGGCTGTAAAACGTCCTTCATGCTGTGCTAGCTCTTCTTCCACTCCTAAAACTTTTCAGCAAAACTATTCAGTAAATAACACTCAAAAACAGCTTGGATCGATCTTACAAGAGCAAAGTAATTTTGATGCCCTCTGGATGTATAGTGAACACTTATGCTTGTTTCACATATACTGTCTGAGTTCTGAAATTTTAGTGTCAAGTATACTGTGGTTCCTCTTTCTCCAAGCAAATTATTCTATGAGGGTAGGTTTTTCCTGTTGGAGCTTTGGGTGCTTTTTCTCACATAGAAGTATGTTCCTTCATAGGCTATTCATCTGATTACTGAGTTGTCGTATTTAAAGAATTCAGTGCTACATTGTTTCCTCTTATGTTTGCTGTGGAAATACCTGGCACAGCTAATGCCAATCGTGCACGTTTCTTGTAACGTGTCTTTTAACTACCTGGGAAAATTCAAGACCTAGCAAGATGTTAATTTAACATTCACTCCAAGTGCAGCCGAACGCGGTAAACCACGTGGGTGAAGTGAGACGATGCCCAGGCGCCGAAGAAAGACCGGGAAAACCGGGGGTGAGTGGGCGAGACTTGTTACGGGTGAAATCCTGGCGCTAACGATTCCTCTCTAAAGCGCGACACCACGTGGCACAGTTTATCCACGGCTTCGCAACAGGGCGCTTCACCAACCGAACTGCTGACGGCGTGGTAGGGAAAGCCGGCTCGCCATTGGTGGTACCTGGGTGACGGCGTCGTGTCACCACCGGTGAGCCAAACGTCGAAAGTAGCAACTATTTAATGTTAAAAGCACTATAGGATGCGCACAGTGCAGGAAGCCCTGCTACAGGAGCAGTGAGATTATAGCGTAGCCTCGCCGCACAGCAGCCGTCCCGGGGTTGGCCAGGTCCCCTGTCCCTATGTCCCAGTCTGAACCGCTGCCAAGCGCCTATTGTTCGCCAGCGTGCTTCAGTCTGCTGGCTGTCTGGCGGCTAAAATTCCCTCGGACCGCGATGCTCGGCCGCAGCACGCCGTAAACGATCACATAAGGGCCGACACCTAAATAACACCGTCTGCTGTACATCCGCACTCTTCGAACCACTGCAGCGTGTTTGCCAGCGTCTGCCTCCCACCGTACCGCCTATTAAGGTTTCTTCCAATTTCAGCGCGGCAGGAAAGACTGTTTGTACCCTACAGTGCGAACTCTTGATTATCTGTAACACCTACAGGGTGATCAAAAAGTCAGTATAAATTTGAAAACGTAATAAACCACGGAATAATGTAGATAGAGAGGTAAATTTGACATACATGCTTGGAATGACATGGCGTTTTATTAGCACAGAAACTAAAGAGAGCCTACAGTCGAACACACCAACTTTACAACAAAAAGTGCATCTCTATGCATGTAAAAATCAGCCACTACAGCACTGTCATTAAACCCGAGGTACCATACGCAGCAGAAACCTTGTCACTCCATAGCAAGATGCTTCTAAAAAATCTACAAAAAGAAGAACGAAAGATCATTAGGAAAATACTTGGACAACGAAAAACTGAAGCTTGATGTAAAACCAACAAAACTACAGAGGAAATTTCAAATATTGCTGCTGACATTAGAAAACGACGCCTTAAATTTTACGGACACATATACAGACTCCCTGAGTATAGACTCACACATCAGATACAGCCACTGAAAACCCTAATGGTATGACATGGGCCGAACAAGTACGAAGAGACCTTACTGATGCTCAACTCATCATTCAGGACAATGCAGGCCGTAACATCTACAGATGCAAATTATACAAGTGGGAAGTCCAGCCAGAGACAAGAGTCAAAAAGACCGGTATAAAGTGGACGGATGAAAGAAAGAAAGCCATGAGTGAGAAAATGAAGGTCTCATGCACAAACCGTAGGAAAAACTGTAGAAGCTTCAAGTGATCCACACTGGGTCTACTACGTGTATAATAACAATAATAATAATAAACCCCGTGGAGGCCCGGGTAAAGAATAGGCCTCCTGTATGTTCTGCCAGTCGTAAAAGGCGACGAAAAGAACAAACCACTAATAGGGCTAACCCCCCCCTTTTAGTGTGATTAGTTGGTTCAGGACAGAACTAAAGAAGCCTCGGCCAGCGCTGTCATGGTCAAGGACGACACTTGAACCATATGCCCGTCCACAATGGTAACGGCACTGCTAGCTACACAGAAAATGATTTAAATTCAAATAGAGGTGTTTTACAGGATATGCTTCCTGCAACCACTCTAGAAGGAAAACAAAGGCAGAGGATGAGATGGTGAGATGAAGTTAACAGACACCTCATGTTCTGTTATTACCAAGCAACAAACTTAGGAACCAAAACGACTGGATATAGATCACAAGTATACACAACATTTATTATCAGATACCCAGAATTAAAATTTTTAACAGAACAACGACTAGCTGATCAGATCTGTGTAATAATCAAAAATAACAGGATACCCCAGTCAGAATTAGAAAACATCAAACAATAAGTACAACAAATACTGGAACAAAACAATGTGCAATCAGAAGAAGAAGAAAATACAGTAATGGACTCAAACATACCAGAGCAAACAAACAAAGAACAACACGCATCAATTAAACAATCAGAGGAAAACGAAATCTTAAGACAGCCACCAGAACAAGCACAAATAGAACACAAAGTGACACACATGTTAGATATAGAAGAAACATTTCAGCTGACGTATATAGGATACAAAGACACAAATACAGACATTAGACCATTCTTGCATAGATCTCCAAATAACCCACAAGTCGAAACAACAATAACAACTATCAACACAATCATACACAACAAAGTAAATGAAAATACAACTATGGAAGAGTTACAACTACTGGTTTATATAGGAGTACTCACTACACTAAATATACACACTAGGCAGGGATCAGAACCAACCAACACACAGAAGAAACCCACGAAACCATCATGGCAACACAGGCTACAGATCAGAATAGAAAAACTGAGAAAAGACAGCAGACAGCTGACACAATTTATAAGAAATGAAATATCAGACAAAAAAACCAAAAAGGTCAGGTAAAATCTCACAAAAAGAAGCGATAGAGCAATTAGATGAAAAGAAGCAGAAATTACAAGCATTGCCCAAACGACTTAGAAGATACAAAAAAAGTGAAAATAGAAGGAAACAAAACCAAACATTCAACACAAACCAAAAGAAATTTTATCAGACAATAGATAACACACACATTAAAATAGACAATCCTCCAAACATAACAGACATGGAACACTTCTGGAGCAACATATGGTCAAACCCGGTACAACATAACAGACATGCATGGTGGATACAAGCAGAAACAGACACATACAAGATGATACCACAAATGCCTGAAGTGATAATTTTGCAACATGAAGTCACCCAAGCAATTAATTCTATGCACAATTGGAAAGCCCCTGGAAAAGATAAAATAGAAAATTTCTGGCTAAAGTAGTTCACCTCAACACATTGACATCCAACTAAATTATTTAACAGCTACATTGAAGACCCATACACAGTCCCTGATACACTTACACAATGAATAACTTATCTGAAACCTAAAGATCAAGCAGACACAGCAAACCCAGCAAAATGTCGCCCCATAACATGCCTACCAACAGTATACAAAATATTAACTTCAGTCATTACACAGAAATTAATCACACATACAACACAGAACAAAATTATAAACGAAGAACAAAAAGTCTGGTGCAAAGGTGCACGCAGATGTAAAGAGCAACCGATAATAGACTAAAACTAAACAAAGGTCGCTACACTATGCATACATTGATTACCAAAAAGCTTTTGATAGTGTACCCCACTCATGGTTACTACAAATATTGGAACTATACAAAGTAGATCCTAAATTGATACAGTTCCTAAACATAGTAATGAAAAATTGGAAAACCACACTTAATATCTAAACAAATTCAAATAATATCACATCACAGCCAATACAGATTAAGCGTGGAATATACCAAGGAGACTCATTAAGTCCTTTCTGGTTCTGTCTTGCTCTGAACCCACTATCCAACATG
The DNA here is from genome assembly GCF_021461385.2 of Schistocerca piceifrons. Classification (NCBI taxonomy): domain Eukaryota; kingdom Metazoa; phylum Arthropoda; class Insecta; order Orthoptera; family Acrididae; genus Schistocerca; species Schistocerca piceifrons. The sequence continues at coordinate 141,971,520 of NC_060146.1, read as the reverse complement.
CTAAATAATACAAATTATGGATATAATATTACTGGAACATACCCACGCAAAATCACACATTTGCTATACATGGATGATGTAAAACTACTGGCAGCAACAAATCAACAACTCAACCAATTACTAAAGATAACAGAAGTATTCAGCAATGATATAAATACAGCTTTTGGAACAGACAAATGTAAGAAAAATAGAATAGTCAAGGGAAAATACACTAAACAAGAAGATTACATACTGGATAACCACAGCGACTGCACAGAAGCGGTGGAAAAAACAGATGCCTATAAATATCTAGGATACAGGCAAAAAATAGGAATAGATAATACAAATATGAAAGAAGAACTAAAAGAAAAATATAGACAAAGACTAACAAAAATACTGAAAACAGAATTGACAGCAAGAAACAAGACAAAAGCTATAAATACTTATGCTATACCAATATTGACCTATTCATTTGGAGTAGTGAAATGGAGTAACACAGAACTAGAAGCACTCAGTACACTTACACGATCACAATGCCACAAATACAGAATACATCACATACATTCAGCAACAGAAAGATTCACATTAAGCAGAAAGGAAGGAGGAAGGGGACTTATCGACATAAAAAACCGACATTATGCACAGGTAGACAATTTAAGAAAATTCTTTATAGAATGAGCAGAAACTAGCAAAATACACAAAGCAATCACTCATATAAATACATCGACAACACCATTGCAATTTCATAACCATTTCTAGAACCCTTTAGATCACATAACATCAATAGATACAAAGAAAATAAATTGGAAAAAGAAAACACTACATGGCAAGCACCCGTACCATCTAACACAGCCACACATCGATCAAGACGCATCCAACATATGGCTAAGAAAAGGCAATGTATACAGTGAGATGGAAGGATTCATGATTGCAATACAGGATCAAACAATAAACACCAGATATTACAGCAAGTATATTATTAAAGATCCCAATACCACAACAGATAAATGCAGACTTTGCAAACAACAAATAGAAACAGTAGATCACATCACAAGCGGATGTACAATACTAGCAAATACAGAATACCTCAGAAGACATGACAATTTAGCAAAAATAATACATCAACAACTTGCAATACAACACAAACTAATAAAACAACACGTTCCCACATACAAGTATGCACCACAAAATGTACTGGAGAATGATGAATACAAATTATACTGGAACAGAACCATTATAAAAGGTAAAACATCACCACATAACAAACATGACATCATACTCACCAATAAAAAGAAGAAATTAACACAACTAATGGAAATATCCATACCCAATACAACAAATATACAGAAGGAAACAGGAGAAAATATTGAAAAATACATCCAAGGACATGTGGCATCAGGATAACGTTGACATTATACCAATTATACTATCAAATACAGGAGTCATACCACACAATATCCACCAGTACATCAATGCAATACAACTACATCGAAACGTATATATACAACCACAGAAATCTGTAATTATTGATACATGTTCAATTACCCAAAAGTTCCTAAATGGAATGTAACATATACCGTACAGTTAAAGGGAAGTCACGCTTGATCAAGGTCCATGTCACTTTCCATTTTTAACCAGACATAAGGTCTGAGAAACGAAAGGAATAATAATAATATATTGACAGTGGTCACTTGCAATAGTGGCTGGCCACTTGCAACAGTTGCCGAAACGTTGCACAATTATATATATTGACTGTGCAGTCAAGAGCCCAGAAGAATTTTATTGACAGCAACGCTTGGAATGTCCATCGACTAGAGAATAGATATATGTATTACTGGACTGGAATTCTACTACTGTGCAACACTTATGGAAGTGATGCAATGTATAAGCTGGGTAGATATAAGTCCTTCTGCTAATAAATATTGAGATCTACCAGCATAAAAGGTATTTTTAATTAATTAAGCAACAACAGAGAAAATTACCAAAAGGAAGATTCGAGAAAATAGAGAATCTGGAATGCACAAAACGACTTGAGGTAAACAACACAGCAAAATATATCAAAGTCTCACTTATACGCGTATACATGTGGCCACCCAGCCATACTGCAGCCCTAGGATTTTGTCACGCACAACTGATGTGTTATGAGAGCACATACGATCTCCAAACAATAGTGCTGAGTGCAGCTTATTATTATGCCATGATCAGGATTTTATGTGTGGAAATACATTCTATCTGCTGGCTGTTGCAGAACAGTTGTTTTTTGATATTTTGTCGATGAAAATAATGCATGCCAGCGTTAAATGCGTGGGCAGGAACCTGAAGTGGCATCTTTAAAAAATTTGTTGACAGTAGATGGACGACTGAATATTGGACATCTGTTCCAGTGACACAAGATAAATATTTTTTATAACTTTTTTATATTTCATAGTTGTGCTCTGTGAAAATACAGAACAGTGTTTACAAATATAAATATATACGCTATAATTTTCACAATCAGTGTCGGTCTAATATTTGGACATGACTAATCTACCAGTGCTATTAAATGACATTTGGCTAGAATCAGAGGAGGAGGAGGAGGAGGCAGAATTTCTTCAAACAACAGCAGCAATTCTAACACTTGATCAGTCAGGAGTAGAACAAGCAGGATCATGCAAAGCCATATCAGAGTGAGGATACTGAGGAGTTAAGCCCACAGCTTATCACAAATATGTAAATAGGTTAACCTAGTCACAAGCCAAATGGTCAAATACTCAAGAACTTTGTGAAACGGGTAGTAAACTTTCGCTAATAGACAAAAAGAGTTCTAAAGCAAACTAGGACGTTTAAAGCTAGATAAAGCTTCATCAGAAACAAAGTCCTTTAATGTTGACAACAAAAACGGAACTATTCAATCAGATTGCTGATGTAAGAGTTAGGTGAGGTGCAAGCTGTTACCAACCAGACAGAAGAGCTAGATGAAAAAGTGGAAAATGTAGAAGGAAGGGTCACCAAAACAGAATCCAGACTGGAACAAGAAGACCTGAAAGTGACTAAAGTAGGAAGAGCTGTTACAAACGAAATTTTCGCTTTAGATACCAATATTAAGACTGAAATAAAAACTAATAATAATCAAAACCTGAGTTACATTGAAATATTAAATGAAAAAACCTAAAATGTAAAAAATGATGTATCTAAAGCAGATGAAGACTGCAACACAAATGTATCTATAAAGGGCAGTCGAATGAAATCCAAACACCAGCAACAAGACCACAGAATGGTTCCATTCAAAAGAAAGGACCACATGCTTTAGGACACGTACCCCACTGAGAGATGAGACATACAACTACCGGATAGTAGAACACAGTCAGCTGCTGACAGTCTCACAATTGCACCCACTCTTGCAATTCCTCATCCTATTGAAAGTGACGTCCATGCATGCCTTTCTTTAGGTCTCCAAAGATGTGAAAAACAAATGGTGACAGATCTGGGCAGTACAGAGGATACTGCAGTGTTTCCGAACCAAATTACTGAATCATAGCCTTGGTCCAATTGGCAGTGTGGGAGTGGGCGTTACGATGCAACAGGGTGATTCCATCAGACAGCCTAAGAGCAAATGGAAAAGCCTACTTTAATTTTATTAATGTATTATACACCTAATATGTTTTAGAACAGTTAGTCTAATTCTGAAGACGACGCTCATAGTAGCGTCGAAACCTGGTCAGTTTTGACTTAATATTTGTGACCGAGGGCTTATCTGTTCTAATACAATTGCAATAATAGTTTACTTCCTGGGATGAGTGATGATTTCAAGATTAAATTTATCAACAGGTTTCTTGAGGGAGAAGCGTTATAGGAGGCCAACGAAGTAAACTGTAAAAGTTTGACATTTGAAGAATTTGAGAAAGGGTCATCATCATCATTTAAGACTGATTATGCCTTTCAGCGTTCAGTCTGGAGCATAGGCCCCCTTATAAAATTTCTCCATGATCCCCTATTCAGTGCTAACATTGGTGCCTCTTCTGATGTTAAGCCTATTACTTCAAAATCATTCTTAACCGAATCCAGATACCTTCTCCTTGGTCTGCCCCAACTCCTCCTACCCTCTACTGCTGAACCCATGAGTCTCTTTGGTAACCTTGCTTCTCTCATGCGTGTAACATGACCCCACCATCTAAACCTGTTCGCCCTGACTGCTACATCTATAGAGAAAGGGTTCTTCAAAAAATTTTGGTGTGAGGTAAAGCAGGCTAGGAGTTTTGTAAATAGGCCATACTATACAGGGCGGGAAGGGGGGGATGAAGGAATTCTAGAGAGCTAAATTAAAACGATTAGTATAGTAATATTTATTCTATTTTTAAAAACCTTCCGTTTTGAAATACTTCTTGTACATCTTGAGGCAAAATCGCGATATTGACGTAACAGATAAGATCCTTGAACCTGGCCATACATATATGGAACGTGACAGAGATTAGTTTCTCTGGAGAGGGAAAGAAACACTTCAGACATGTATTTGTTCTCTGAGATAGGATGGAAACAGGGAAGTAGGTCAGCAAAAAAGTTTTTACAGCGGAAATGAAAATAGAAAACTTTCTTTCAAGTAAAGCCATGCACGCCACAGCAAAGGATAAATTTGCTTAAGATACAGAAGGAAAGAATTTACAACAGTGGAATATCAGGTGGATCTAAATCAGCAACAAATCCTATAACATGCTGTTCAAGTATTCACTAAACCGTGATCTTCAGTTTACAGAAGCGGATTTTAGGAGATCCATTACTGGCCCCCAATCAATATCTCTTCTGCAGCCTTTGCATCAAGATATGTTTAAAATAAAATCTGAGAAATGGGAAAGTCTTCAGGAGATGAAGAACTACATCCCTTTTGATTATCATGAGTTCAATAACAATTTATCTCATTCCCAGACAGAAGCCGCCATGGGGAATGGAGGAAGAAGAGGACAGGGTCAAAGAAGAGCTAAGCAAGACAGGAAAACGTAAAACACAGTGATATGGCATTATGAGTGTTGCCCAGGGAGGATGCTGTTTCAGAAGGGAATAATTATGCTTCTATGAGTGTTGATTGTGAGGGGTTACAGAAGGCGACTATAAATAATCTTTTTTATATGTTGGGAACACACCAATACATTTTCGTTTTGGTATTTTAATTTGATTTTCTATTTACCTATTTTTTCAGCTTATTATATTTATTCCACCTTAGTTATTCGTTTTTCCTTGTTTTATAATGAACATGTATTGTACTAAGTGTATCACGTGCGTTTTACCAAAAGTCTTCCAAATAATGCACAGTAAATGAAATGCTTTTGTACTTGTACTTTTTTTACTCTAAAATGTTTTTATGCAGAAGGAGTGTAAGTACTTTCAATATATTCTAGAAAATAAAGCAGGGGCTCTACATTCTCTAACTATACCAACAATTGTATACAGACAAACTGACCTTCAGAAAGAAATGTGTGGTGTTTCGATAGTAGCTTACATAATTTATAAACAACCATTTAACTTCGGCAGTCATTTACTTGGCTTCATCAACAGGCACTTGTACAACTTGTACTGTCAGCCCTCTCGATTACAACAATTATCACCCACAGAGAGAACAGATGCAAGGTAACCAAAACTACAATGTAGGCAGAGATGATAACTGCATGTTTGGAAATCGAGACAGACAGTGGCAAGCATACAGTCAGTCACAAGAGCCCTTTAGACCTAATGATGGGAAGAATTCCCCATCAAACCAAGGACCTCTCCATTAGCGGTCCAGAATGTGAGAGCTTATTATGATGTTAATGCAGTGACTATTGACAGTGGCCAACGTTTAAACCAGAATTGTGGCAGTGAGAGAGTGGTACAGGTATTTATGATGAATACAGTTACCAATGATGAAGAGAACTGGAATAACATTTTGGAAAGAACAAGTAACGGAACTTTTTGTGATGCGATTTGTTTGGCAGATGGGGATTTTGAGGAGTTGTTCGGTCAAGAATTTGGTGATTAACTAGAAGGTGAGGCTAGTGAAAGATGAGATATAGCTGAGCAAGAGGATTAGGACAAGATGAACAATAAGGTAACCAATGTTTTTCTTAAATTAATGGGGTAAACAAAAATGTTGAAGACGTCAATGCTGAAGATGTAGAAGTGGACTATTATGTTAATTCAAGTGAAGAAGTGGTGTTATAGTCTGAAGACGATTAAGTTTCAGATATTGTCAAGCTGTTAGAAGTTATGGGGCTCCTAAAAAAATATAGGTTTTCTGAAGTCTGTCATGTTAACAATGACTAATTACACTCATGTATATGATAGTCCGCTGCTCGAGGTCTCGCGGTAGCGTTCTCGCTTCCCGAGCATGGGGTCCCGGGTTCGATTCCCGGCGGGGTCAGGGATTTTTCCTGCCACAAGATGACTGGGTGTTGTTGTGTCGTCTTCATCATCATCATTAATCCCCAATACGGTCGTAGGAAGGCAATGGCATACCGCCTCCACTAGGACCTTGCCTAGTATGGTGGTGCGGGTATCCCGCATCTTTCCCCTACGCTCTGTCACGGAGTATGGGACTTCATCATCACATGACATGATAGTAATGGGAGTGAAGACCACCTGCCACTGTGGCCGAGCGGTTCTAGGCACTTCAGTCCAGAACCGCACTGCTGCACCAGTCGCAGGTTCGAATCCTACCTTGGGCATGGATGTGTGTGATGTCCTTAGGTTAGTTAGGTTTAAGTAGTTCTAAGTCTTCGGGGCTGATGACTTCAGAAGTGTCCCATAGTGCCTAGAGCCATTTGAACCATTTTTGAGTGAAGACCATTTAAATACTGAACAAAGCTCATAAAGCGTCTGATATGGAGAAGGTGAAAGATTTCTTTACAGTATTTGGATGAGTCTAGAAAAGAGTCTCATGATCAGTCCGTTTGGAAAAAACTGGCACCAATAAACGAACAACTGTATTCAGAGTGGTGGAGAAGGTATTAAGCAATAGTAAGCAAAATTATAGAGTGTCTATGTTAAGAGGGTAGTACACATGTGGAAGGTCACAATTCTCAAGGAAACATTAAACTGATTGGAATGTAACATATGTCAACAAAAGTCTGTGTTGACTCTTTGATAACATGGAAAGCAATCCTGCCAGAGGAACCTGTTCATAACACATCCTGTGAGCTCACAGGAAGTCCTATTAGTATAAAAGTTGGAACATGGGATGGAAGTTGGCTGATAGGCTCAGGGAGTCAGATCTCTCGTATATGAGATGTACTTAGTGAAGAACTTTGGAAAGAACCAGATTACATCAAAATGGAAGTGATAGGAGTGAAGGTCAGGGAGCCACAGAGAGACACAGCAAAGAAATCAAATGTCAAACATTGATAACATTTGATGTCAGATGGGCAATGTTTAACTACAGTTTCCTTGTGATGCCTGTACTCAGTGAACAGGATTGATTGGTTAAACAAAATTAATACAATAGTAAACTGGAAAGAGAAATGTCTTAATGTTGTAAAGCAAGGCGGTATGTAATCCAGGCAAAGTTCTTACAGCATATTAGACCGCATTTAGAGGTTAAAATTAACGATCTGACATTTACAAATGAAGGGTCTTACACAATTGAAGACTGTAAGGAAAGGAGAAAGGAGGATGAACAGACCATAAAGGGATTCATGAAATTAATTGAAGAGACAGTGTCTCCAGCAGGTGAGTTAGGCGAAGTACAAAGAAAAACTTTGAAGTTATTAATATGGGACTATGAGGATGTGTTTAGTGATATACCTGGCACTGTAAAAAAATCTTTGAACATGTGTTAAAGTTTCATAAACCATGCTACCACAAACCATGGGTAATGCCTCTAGCAAAAAGAGCTGCTGTTGAAAAAGAATTAAAGAGCCTTGAGAGCTTTGGTATTATTGAAAATAGTAACAGTGAATACAACAATCATTCACCTGCAGTTGCTTAACGTAATGGTAGGGTCAGGCTATTGTTAGACTCCAGACTTTTGAATAGGGGTATCTAGCGAGATAACGACCAACTTGGAATCACTGATGAGTTACTGCATAAATTTCAGTGTCTTAAGCTAATGATCAGCTTAGATTTGACTGCAGCGTTTTACCAAACACCATTATCCCCAGAGTCAAGAAAGTACACAGCTTTCTTGTACAATGGCTAATGCAACCAATAACAAGTCGTTCAATTTGGAATGACTATTAAATTAATGGAGTTTATTAGAGCTTTGGACTGCTTATAGGGACACGATTTGAGGTCTAAACTAACCTTTTACGTACATGATATCCTTGTATGTAGTCATAACTTAGAAAATAGTTACTGGCTCATGTAAGAGATATTCGATAGACCTAGACAAGGAAGAATGACTTTAAAATTAGAAATAGTTCCTTGGGAGTAACACACCTGAGATTTCTGGACACTGTATATCTGACGAAGGCATCTGCCAGACTCAGATAAGCTCATCGCTATTGCAGAATTTGCCACACGCAGGAACAGAAACCAATTAAAGTCCTATTTCCGGTTTGAGTGGCATTTACCAAAAGTACGTAAGTGGGAACTGTATGAATGCTCCATGTTTAAGAAATATTTTAAGAAAGAATGTCATTTGGAAATCGGACCAGAGCTGTCAAGATTCTGACAAAATAAAACAAGTTTTATGTAATTGTGACATTTTATGTACACCTAACTATTTTGCATTATAATTTCCGCGATTAGGTGTTGACAGCCCAGTTATTTCAGGTAAGTTTAGAGAATGGAGATGTGCAACATCATACCACAGGTTATTACTGAAATATGAAAGGGGGTACACAGCAACAGAGAAGGAATTACTTGTTGTATGCCGGGCTTTTAATAAGTTTAAAACTTATGCAATGAGACATGAGATCACAGCCTGCTCTGACCATAAAGCATCAAGTTACCAACAGGTGTGCAGAATGTATCACAATCGGTCCACAAGGTTCATTCACCAATTTGATTATGCAATATGGTACATTAGATGTTCTGAAAACAAAGTAGCTGATGCTCTCTCACAATCACCTATGAGAGCAGATGAGAGTTTACTTGAGATTGAAGAGTAGCAAGAATTTAAGCTTATGTGCATGAAAATGGTGAAAAATGGGAAAACCAATAACGCAATTTTCAATTATATACATTGGAACCAAAATCATGATTACTGGAGATTGATGAAAAGCTTGTTAGGAAAACCCAGCGAACATAAAGTGGTCAAGTTTTATAAAGTCTACAAAGGCATACTATTCAAAAGGACTAAGGAAATTATGACCATTGGAAACTATGTTGGCCAGAGCAGTTTACTGAAAATCTTGTAACATACACCCAAGAGAGTTATGGCCATATTCATGTGCAAAACTGTCTACAAAACGTACAAGAGAACATGTACTTTTACAGCACAAGGAAGCATGTAAAGAAATGCATTTCAAGCTGTGATAAGTATCAGAGAGTCAGAGTGATTAATCAGACTTGCCAGGAACCAGACCAAAACGATTCCTGACAAACCTATGAACCTCACTGCCTAGAACTTTAAGTCCTGCTCCCAAGTTCAGAGGATGGAACCAACTTTATCTTGGTTATAGTAGATGTGTCCCCAAAATTAATTATACTTCACCCTATAAGGAAGGTGACTAGGCAAGCCATTGCGCCAAAAACTGAAGATAAGTACTTCCCACAGCTGGGAAAACCTGAAGCGATCCTATCCGACCATGGTTCCCAATTTATCTCTAAAACCTGGAGGTACACAGCAACAGAAAAGAAGTTACTTACTGTATGCTGAGCTTTTAATAAGTCTAAAACTAATGTGATGAGACATAAAACCACAGCCTACTCTGACAGTAATGAATTAAGTTACCTACAGGAGTACATAATGTAGCGCAATCTGTCAACAAGGTTCATCCGCCAATTTGATTACGATACAGAATATATTAGAGGTTCTGAAAACAATGTTGTTTGTACTTCATCCCTATATGACCAGACAGGTATAAAATATACACTATTTTAGCCTATAACATGTCGAGCAACCCAGATGAGATAGAGAAGTTGTCATACTTACTGTAACCAGTAACACTCTTGTTGGACTGATCATGTTGCAGATTTTGAAAATTGATGAACATTCTACAACATTTATCTATGAGCTTCTCCACATTTAAGGTAATATTTGACAGACAACATGAAAACATTTGTACTGAACTAATTGATTTTCTAACTTGCACACCTATTTATGCATAAGTAAGGGAAGTGATAGGTCAAAGAGGTTATGAAAAAACGCAGAGAAGCCAGAAAGAAAAGGTATGAGAAAAGAGTAAAAGGAATTCGGATAAACATTGGCGGTCTCATGTTAGTTAAAATTCATGAGAGATCAACCACAGACACTGCAGTATTAAATTTTTCCATATGTATGTAGGGCCTAGAAAACAACCAAATGCATCTTGCAAGGTCTACCCAAGATCCTGAGAGGTACTTGGCTTGAAGAATATTACGACTTTGAAACACTAAGATTTGTTTCTGATTGTTATTGTCTGTCAAATGGAAAAGAAAGGAAAGCTTTTCATGGACATGTTACCTCAAGGGAGTATTAATCATTTAAAACGCTATGTACTTAGCAAAAACAAGCTACCCAGCTGTGCAATGTTACTCCATTTTATTATCAGTCATGGTACTGAATCTTCCTATTCTGAATTTATATATGTACTTTTAAAATACATAAATATATAGCACTTAAAGTTTCCTGTAATTAGAATATAATGGATGAAAATTTCAAATTTAAATCTTACGTGTACATTATTGCAAGAATAAGAAATACAACATTAAGAAAACTGCATACTTTACTACTCAACAAACACAGTGATTTTATTATACTAACATATTGTACTAAACTCTGTTAAGTACAGGAAAACTACCGAATTTTTATAAGACACACTAATAGTCCTTTTTACAATGTTGTTTGTACTTGAGTTATATAGGTAGAGTATGCCTAAAATAAGCACTTTTACACCTTTGAAACAAATTTTGTACATAATAAAACATTCAAGAAGCAACCAAACCTTGATCGTGAAATAAAACTTGTCGTGATGCACAATTAATCAGTGTGTATACTGACAGAACAGTTCTAATTTCATTTACAATTGTTTATTTACCTACTAGTGTGTACTCTTCTAAAAATTTAATTCCACCTTTTTGAAGGAATAAACTGATCATATGATTCATATGTTCATAAATTTATTACATATGATAACCTAGTGAAAAAACCCATAGGGCAGACTGAAGGGGTCTAAGGATCCTCAATTTCAAAACTGTATATCCCCTCAAAGGATTCTGATTGCAGAAATGGGCAGATGAAGGGGTCTATAGATCCCAAATTTCAGAACTGCACATCTCATTAAAGGATTTCGATTGCAAAAATCTCTTTAAGTCAAGAGTAAAATCCCAATATGTCAGTCTGTTCCAGTGCTAAAAACATCAAATATTGAGAGACCTGAATTACGAAACACATCAAATATTGTGAGACCCAAGTTACTCTTGGCGTACACAGCGCTAGAACAGCTTAGTGGCACTCCCGTAAGTTATGTGAATAAATCACATATTGCATATGTAGTTAGGACAATTACATTAAAATGGGAAACACATTAAGGCTGTCATATAGCAGTGTAAGTCTAGTGTTGTCTACATCTTTATTGTATCACATCTGTCAGTTTATTGTATCTAATTGTCTTTTGGTGCTTGCTTATACTTAACATGCAACTGTTATGAAATATTGTTTTATTAACAATGAATGCACAATGAAATGTACTCTTGTCAGTGGCATGATGATTATAATCATGCCATTGACAGTTAAGAGCAGATTTCGATGTGCATTCAGTGTGCTTCACGACTGTTGTCCTAAATATAGTATATAAAAAGGAATTTTGTTTCATTTACTGATGAGTTTGTAAATTCTCTGCATTGCGTATGCCTGTGATTGTTGATGGTCTTTTTGTTCCTCCTGTTCAGTATACATAATTAGGTTTATTGCGCTAAGCTGTCAGTAACTTGTTACTATCATTGTTTTGGTTCAAAGTTTAACTGACATTGAATTTTCCATCATTAATATTTCATGTTGATGCCAGTTAACTTCTCTTTACGGTCCAAAAAATGTCATTTGTGAATTAATGATTTACAGACTGTGTTATTTGTTAAAAATTGTTATGTAAGATAAATGTAATGGCAAACTAGCGCCCTCTATTTATAGTGTCTGCAAGTGCACCCTCTGCACTGAGCTGCAAATCCATTCATTTCCTACCTTGATCCGTTTATGACGTTACATTTTACATCTATGCCATTTCACTTCAGCAGACAGCTTTCCCACTATGAGTATTTCATATTTTCATCTTCTAATTACTGCCAAACCTATGTTCTTGCACTGTATTATGAGTGGAATGTGTTCCTGCTATGTCATTGATATCTACACACTTTAAATCTGTGAAGGTATGTCACTTATTTATTACATATTAACCAACATTTGGAAAATTGTTCTTTTACACATAACAAAATTTTCCTTTTAATATTATTTATCCCTTGTTGTGTTTTTATAACAGTTGAGGACAGCAAGCTTGCGACGAAACAGTTCATAGTGAAATAAATAATATTTAGTGAACTTAGCTTCAGAAGAAATTTCGTTTCATTAAAATGAACAGATCGCTTCCATCACATAAACATGTGTAGCCTATAAACTTAATTAATTAATCTGCAGTTTGAACATTACATTACAGGCTCTACATTATCAAAATTACGTCTGGACCATTATCAGAGTATGTGCACTTTTTACACATGCTCGCAAAAGAAAACATCAAAGTTGGAACAAAGAAATTTTCCTAATTTGTGCAACATCAAACATGGTAGTGATATACTTAATACACTTCTAACTTAAACCTGACCAAATCTGACTAAGCACTCTCATCAGACTTGGTATCGAAAAGTTCAACAATTTTTTTTTTAATGGGGTAATGATTAACACTCGTAACTGGAATAATACCACTCTCAATACTATACACTGATGTCTACCAGCACAAATGCATTTTACTTAATTAAACGATAACAGAGAACATTACCCTAAGAAAACTTTGCGAAAGTAGAGAACCTCGGAAACACAACGCACTTTGAAGAAAATAACGCAGAAAAGATAAGCACACATCACACATACACGCAGGCAGCCGTCCATCTTGCAACACCAGGGTTTAGTCGTGCAGAGCTGATGCCTTATGAGAGGACATAGGACCTCCAAGCAAGAAAGCAGAGCGCAGTTTGCAGCAAGCAGCGGCAAACATTTTTCCACGAAGGCACTGACCGTCTTGTCTCATAGTGGGATAAATGTATTGACAATTATAGCGGTTTCTTTGGAAACAATAAACGTTTTCTTAATTTTTCCACCTATCGCATTTTAAATGCCTCCTATACATCTACATCTACAGCCGTACTTTGCAAACAGTGTGAAGTGCATGGCGGGGAGTACTTACCATTCTATGCCACTTTAGGTTTACTTCCCTTTCCATTCCCATAGGGAGGGTAGGAAGAATGACTGCTTAAATGCCCCTGCAGTTAAACATGCCTTGATGGCAACAAAACATACTGAGCTGAACTGCCCACAGTGCTGGCACGCCACGACTTTACTCTTAAAGGGTTGGCTCTGAGCACTATGCGACTTAACTTCTGAGGTCATCAGTCGCCTAGAACTTAGAACTAATTAAACCTAACTAACCTAAGGACATCACACACATCTATGCCCGAGGCAGTATTCGAACCTGCGACCGTAGCGGTCGCTCGGTTCCAAGCTGTAGCGCCTAGAACCGCACGGCCACTCCGGCCGGCACTCTTAAAGGGTTCTGCATCTACAACTACATACAAACTCCCCAAGCCACCGTATGGTGTGTGGCGGAGTGACGGAAAAACGATTATCTATAAGCCTCCGTATGAGCCCTAACCTCTCTAATCTTATCTCCGTGATCCTAATGCAAAATGAACGTTGGCATTAGTACACACATCAAAAAAGGTTTTGCATCATCTCGACTGCGAGAGTTCCGGAACCTGGACATAAAATTGGAATTTAGATCAACATAAACATCATTTGCGTCCTTTCTATTGTCATGAAAACCACACATTGCATGTTGTACCACCATACAGCGAGACCTTCAGAGGTGATGGCCCAGACTGATGTACACACCGGTACATCTAATTACTAGTAGGACGATCTCTTGCACTGATACAAGCCTGTATTCGTCATGGCATACTATCCACAAGTTCATCAAGGCACTGTTGGTCCAGATTGACCCACTTGTCAACGACAATACGGCGTAGATCCCTCAGACTGGTTGGAGAGTCACGTCGTCCATAAATAGTCTTTCCAATCTAGCACAGACAGTCACACATCAACATTCAAAATATTAATTGAAAGTCTCACAATTGTCTGATTTTAATGCATTGTATACCAAAATGTTCAGGAAAGTCCAAAGTACATTATGGAGCAGAAAACAGAAAATGTCAAATTTCAACGAATTTCACATACAAGTCCCCTTAACAAACAGACTTCGAGCAAGAGCCAGTGAGTGCCTCAGTTCCAGTTACAGTCAGAGTCACAGTTACAGCTCCAGCTCCAGTCCATTCTAACGCACCTGTCCAAAACACGATCGGCTGCCCATCAACAAAACACATACTGCAGTGGCAGTATCTAAACGGAAATGAAGACAGCAGTGTTCGCCAACAGCAGAACTGGCACCGACTAGAACTATTGCGCAATGCGGTGTGGCCGAGTGGTTCTAGGCGTTTCAGTCTGGAACCACGCGACCGCTACGGACACAGTTTCGAATCCTACCTCGGGCATGGATGTGTGTGATGTCCTTAGGTTAGTTAGGTTTAAGTAATTCTAGGTTATAGGTGACTGATGACCTCAGATGTTAAGTCCCATAGTGCTCAGAGCCATTTGAACCATTTTTTATTGCGCAATGATAAACTGAAATTGAATTATTGTACTATTGAATAGATGAGCTTTCTGGAAATAAAATTTGTGGTCATTTCAGTAGTTGTACTTAACACGTATGCATCTCTGACATATCAGTGGCACCTCGGATTTGGTTGTCAATGCGAAGTTAACAACAGTTCTAAAGTGCTGTCGTGTCGGATGCGACCCCAGTGTCTGATCACTGCAAACTCTTACTCTGTACGGTTTCGAGAATTAACGTAAAAGGTAGCCTGGAGCACTGGAAGAGAAATGTGAGGTGACCTGTCTCATCATTACATTTTATGGGCTATTCCCACCAGTAGATCTGTGGTGCCAACCCACACACTGTCCAGTCGCATTAATGTGACCACCTGCCAAAAGACAGAATAACCATTTTGCAGAGCAGATCACTGGTGAGACGTGGACGAAGAGAGTCAGTGACGTTCGGAAAGATACTGACAAACGTGTGGAGCCGCAGTCCGAACGAGATCGTCTCACAGTCTGGACTGCGTCTAAATCTGGGAAGTTTGGCAGCCAGCGAAGTACGGAAAACGCAGCATGGTGCTCTTCGAACCGTGCACGTACACCGAGTTGTCTCACACGTTGAATTGTCCTGATAGTCGCCGTTGTGCAGAGTAGAAAACAAACTGGACCGTAGAGTGCATGTGGTCCCCAAGAATAGACACATACCTGTGTTGATTCACTGTGCGTTAAAGAATAACACGGCCACCCAGGGAATGCAACGAAAATATTCCCGAGACCCTCCTCTGGCCTGGACCTTCCGTCGGGTGATGAAGGTTGTTTGCTTTCACACGTTTCGCGCCGTTCAGACCAAAGCGTAAAACTTAATTCATCTGAAAAGTCCAACTGCCATCACTGAGTGGACGTCGAGTATTGCCATGCAAAGTCCAGCCATCGTCGCCGCTGAACACCAGCCAGCATGAGTGCATTAACAAGATACCTGTTGCGCAGTCCCATAGATGGCAACGTTCGCTGCACAGTCATTGAGGAGACACTGTTGCCAGTCCCTTGGTTCCTAAAGACCTGCGCGGCTATTCGGCCGTACACAGCTCTGCAACCGTCGTTGCACCGTGTCACCTTTGGTCCGTGCTGTACCACAATTGCCTCGGCGTCGGCTTTGAACAGCGCCATTTTGTCATTCACGGTACGCGAACAGTCTATAAACTCAGCCATTTCAGAAATGCGTCCCCCATTGGCCCCAAAAGCCAATGATCATCCCCTTTTGCACGTCACATAAATCGCTCAGTTTCCACATTACAAGAACGACTCCGCTTCTTTTCACATCCCCCACCCCTACAAGCTTTATACGCCCTAGACTGCTAGTGCACCTACCTGACGTCTGTGGCTTGTTACTGCACACTGACGTCGAACATAGGCGGTTGTCACATTAATGTGACTGGGCCCTGTAATATCTCGTCTCAGCTAATGTCAAAAGCTTATTAAAAATGTGAACATAGAAAATATTCGTATATATCTAAACGTTATCTGCCTGACAACTGGCCTAGGAAACCGTGATCTCATTTGTAATAATAAATAAACAAACATCACCTCGATGACAACAATTTATTAATCGACTACCGGTTTCAATGTGCGCTGCAGTTTGTCTTCAGATCTGGCGCCGCAATGAGCAGTTTGTCAACTAACGTAGAAATACACAGGATATACGAGCAGAACATAAGTGGTGGTGACATTAATAGGACCGAATCGTTTAGCTTTGTTTCTGTGAAAACATCTTACACACGAATGGAAAAACTGGTAGAAGCCGACCTCGGGGAAGATCAGTTTGGATTCCGTAGAAATGTTGGATTACGTCAGGCAATACTGACCCTACGGCTTATCTTAGAAGCTAGATTAAGAAAAGGCAAACCTACGTTTCTAACATTTGTAGACTTAGAGAAAGCTTTTGACAATGTTGACTGGAATACTCTCTTTCAAATTCTGAAGGTGGCAGGGGTAAAATACAGGGAGTGAAAGGCTATTTACAATTTGTATAGAAACCAGCTGGCAATTATAAGAGTCGAGGGACATGAAAGAGAAGCAGTGGTTGGGAAGGGAGTGAGACAGGGTTGTAGCCTCTCCCCGATGCTATTCAATCTGTATATTGAGCAAGCAGTAACGGAAACAAAAGAAAAATTTGGAGTAAGTATTAAAATCCATGGCGAAGAAATAAAAACTTTGAGGTTCGCCGATGTCATTGTAATTCTGTCAGAGAGAGCAAAGGACTTGGAAGAGCAGTTGAACGTAATGGATAGTGTCTTGAAAGGAGGATACAAGATGAAGATCAACAAAAGCAAAACGAGTATAATGGAATGTAGTAAAATTAAGTCGGGTGATGCTGAGGGAATTAGATTAGGAAATGAGACACTTAAAGTAGTAAAGGAGTTTTGCTATTTGGGGAGCAAAATAACTGATGATGGTCGAAGTAGAGAGGATATAAAATGTAGACTGGCAATGGCAAGGAAAATGTTTCTGAAGAAGAGAAATTTGTTAACATCGAGTATAGATTTAAGTGTCAGGAAGTCGTTTCTGAAAGTATTTGTTCAAAAATGGTTCAAATGGCTCTGAGCACTATGGGACTCAACATCTTAGGTCATAAGTCCCCTAGAACTTAGAACTACTTAAAGCGAACTAACCTAAGGACATCACACACACCCATGCCCGAGGCAGGATTCGAACCTGCGACCGTAGCAGTCCCGCGGTTCCGGACTGCAGCGCCAGAACCGCTAGACCACCGCGGCCGGCGAAAGTATTTGTATGGAGTGTAGCCATGTAAGGAAGTGAAACATGGACGATAAATAGTTTGGACAAGAAGAGAATAGGAGCTTTCGAAATGTGGTGCTACAGAAGAATGCTGAAGATAAGATGGGTAGATCATATAACTAATGAGGAGGTGTTGAATAGGATTGGGGAGAAGAGAAGTTTGTGGCACAACTTGACTAGAAGAAGGGATCGGTTGGTACGACATGTTCTGAGGCATCAAAGGATCACCAATTTAGTATTGGAGGGCAGCGTGGAGGGTAAAAATCGTAGAGGGAGACCAAGAGATGAATACACTAAGCAGATTCAGAAGGATGTAGGCTGCAGTAGGTACTGGGAGATGAAAAAGCTTGCACAGGATAGAGCAGCATAGAGAGTTGCATCAAACCAGTCTTAGGACTGAAGACCACAACAACAACATCTTCACAATCGTGCAGAAGCCTGTAATATGAGCCGCGAGGTCTGAGGCGTCTTGTCACGGTCCGCGTGGCTCCCCCTGTCGGGGTTCGAGTCCTGCCTCGGGCATGGGTGTGTGTGTGTCGTCCTTAGCGTAAGTTAGTTTAAGTAGTGTGTACACTTACGGACCGATGACCTCAGTAGTTTGGTCCCGTAAGACCTTACCACAAATTTCCAAATTTTCCTGTAATATGCAACCACCAAAACAGAACATAGAGTAATACAACAACGCCCATTCGCAAAGTGTTGTGATGTGGTTGCCGCCGCCGTGGGAACAGCTTAACTTTGCGTCGTTGTTCAGCTCTTCCATGGCATTCAGTGAAGGCGTAGACGAAGTACGTATCGGCCAGCTCGTCGTCAGTAAACCAATCCATTATACTGCTGTGTATCACTGTCGACGCACTGCCAACACTGCCACGGAAAAATGTTCTAAACGGGATAGAACAGTATTGACACAGAAAGCATGATGGTTAGCTATGGAGGGCATTACTATTGTCAACAGCAGATATAGTAAACGAATGCAAACAATACATCCAGCGCATACCGTCGACATCTGCACTGTTGTACAAAGCTAATTGTACAATGCCAGTTGGGGCAAAGAAACCAGACGAAACACGATAAGTCTGTGGGCCTTCCATCAAACTACTCAGGAACGCACTCCCGATGAACTTCTGAGAGTTTGTCGGTGGAGTTCTGCTTCATATCCTGCATCTTTTGTTTGTTTCCGAGGGGCGCTCAGTAGGTAATATAACACTTTTTTCTGAAAGCAGGTTGATTTTATTCAGGATTCTAATACATTATATTATTCGCCACACTTTTCGAACAAAACCGTGTTTTTCAACATAATCTCCGTTAGATGCGATTGTCGTACGCCGCCTTACTGGAGGGCCTGTGCATGGTAGCACTCTACTGGTCGAAAAAAATGGTTCAAATGGCTCTAAGCACGATGGGACTTAAGGTCTGACTTCATCAATCCCCTAACTAACCTAAGGACATGACACACATCCATACCCGAGGCAGGATTCGAACCTGCGACCGTAGCGGTCGCGTGGTTCCAGCCTGTAGCGCCTTGAACCGCTCGGTCACAACAGCCGCCTTCCTTTTAGTACTCATGTCGATGACCTCACACTTTTCCATACTAGGGTCAATAGCCAATTTTCGTAGCATACAAATATCTTTTCTAAATAATTTTGCAATTTGTTTTGATCTTCTGATGTCTTTACTAGAAGATAAACGACAGCGTCATCTGCACTCAGCCTAAGACGGCTGCTCAGACAGTCTCCTAGATCGTCTATACAGGGAGATCCATTGATCGTGACCGGGCCAAATATCTCACGAAATAAGCGTCAAACGAAAAAACTACAAAGAACGAAACTTGTCTAGTTTGAAGGGGGAAACCATATGGCGCTATGGTTGGCCCTCTAGATGGCGCTGCCATAGGTCAAACGGATACCAACTGCGTTTTTTTAAGTAGGAACCCCCATTTTTTATTACATATTCGTGTAGTACGTAAAGAAATATGAATGTTTTAGTTGGACCACTTTTTCCGCTTTGTGATAGATGGCGCTGTAACAGTCATAAACATATGGCTTACAATTTTAGACGAACAGTTGGTAACAGGAAGCTTTTTTAAATTAAAATACGGAACGTAGGTACGTTTCAACATTTTAATTCGGTTGTTCCAATGTGATACAAGAACCTTTGTGAACTTATCATTTCTAGGAACGCATGCTGTTACAGCGTGATTACCGGAAAATACATCAATGCAATGAATGCTCAAAATGATGTCCGTTAACCTCAATGCATTTGGCAATACATGTAACGACATTCCTCTCAACAGCCAGTAGTTCGCCTTCCGTAATGTTCGCACATGCATTGACAATGCGCTGACGCATGTTATCAGGCGTTGTCGGTGGATCACGATAGCAAATATCCTTCAACTTTCCCAACACAAGGAAATCCGGGGACGTCAGATCCGGTGAACGTGCGGGCCGTGGTATGGTGCTTCGACGACCAATCCACCTGTCACGAAATACACTCCTGGAAATGGAAAAAAGAACACATTGACACCGGTGTGTCAGACCCACCATACTTGCTCCGGACACTGCGAGAGGGCTGTACAAGCAATGATCACACGCACGTCACGGCGGACACACCAGGAACCGCGGTGTTGGCCGTCGAATGGCTCTAGCTGCGCAGCATTTGTGCACCGCCGCCGTCAGTGTCAGCCAGTTTGCCGTGGCATACGGAGCTCCATCGCAGTCTTTAACACTGGTAGCATGCCGCGACAGCGTGGACGTGAACCGTATGTGCAGTTGACGGACTTTGAGCGAGGGCGTATAGTGGGCATGCGGGAGGCCGGGTGGACGTACCGCCGAATTGCTCAACACGTGGGGCGTGAGGTATCCACAGTACATCGATGTTGTCGCCAGTGGTCGGCGGAAGGTGCACGTGCCCGTCGACCTGGGACCGGACCGCAGCGACGCACGGATGCACGCCAAGACCGTAGGATCCTACGCAGTGCCGTAGGGGACCGCACCGCCACTTCCCAGCAAATTAGGGACACTGTTGCTCCTGGACTATCGGCGAGGACCATTCGCAACCGTCTCCATGAAGCTGGGCTACGGTCCCGCACACCGTTAGGCCGTCTCCCACTCACGCCCCAACATCGTGCAGCCCGCCTCCAGTGGTGTCGCGACAGGCGTGAATGGAGGGACGAATGGAGACGTGTCGTCTTCAGCGATGAGAGTCGCTTCTGCCTTGGTGCCAATGATGGTCGTATGCGTGTTTGGCGCCGTGCAGGTGAGCGCCACAATCAGGACTGCATACGACCGAGGCACACAGGGCCAACACCCGGCATCATGGTGTGGGGAGCGATCTCTTACACTGGCCGTACACCACTGGTGATCGTCGAGGGGACACTGAATAGTGCACGGTACATCCAAATCGTCATCGAAGCCATCGTTCTACCATTCCTAGACCGGCAAGGGAACTTGCTGTTCCAACAGGACAATGCGCGTCCGCATGTATCCCATGCCACCCAACGTGCTCTAGAAGGTGTAAGTCAACTACCCTGGCCAGCAAGATCTCCGGATCTGTCCCCCATTGAGCATGTTTGGGACTGGATGAAGCGTCGTTTCACGCGGTCTGCACGTCCAGCACGAACGCTGGTCCAACTGAGGCGCCAGGTGGAAATGGCATGGCAAGCCGTTCCACAGGACTACATCCAGCATCTCTACGATCGTCTCCATGGGAGAATAGCAGCCTGCATTGCTGCGAAAGGTGGATATACACTGTACTAGTGCCGACATTGTGCATGCTCTGTTGCCTGTGTCTATGTGCCTGTGGTTCTGTCAGTGTGATCATGTGATGTATCTGACCCCAGGAATGTGTCAATAAAGTTTCCCCTTCCTGGGACAATGAGTTCACGGTGTTCTTATTTCAATTTCCAGGAGTGTATGTCATTCAATACCGCTTCAACCGCACGCCAGCTATGTGCCGGACATTCACCATGTTGGAAGTACATCGCCATTCTATCATGCAGTGAAACACCATGTAGTAACATCGGTAGAACATTACGTAGGAAATCAGCATACACTGCACCATTTAGATTCCCATCGATAAAATGGGGGCCAATTATCCTTCCTCCCATAATGCTGCACCATACATTAACCCACCAAGGTCGCTGATGTTCCACTTGTTGCAGTCATCGTGGATTTTCCGCTGCCCAGTGGTGCATATTATGCCCGTTTACGTCCCGCTGCTGGTGAATGACGCTTCGTCGCTAAATAGAACGAGTGCAAAAAATCTGTCATCGTCCCGTAATTTCTCTTGTGCCCAGTGGCAGAACTATACACGACGTTCGAAGTCGTCGCCATGCAATTCTTGGTGCATAGAAATATGATACGGGTGCAATCGAAGTTGATGTAGCATTCTCAAAACCATGTTTTTGAGATTCCCGATTCTCGCGCAATTTGTCTGCTATTGATGTGCGGATTAGCCGCGACAGCAGTTAAAACACCTGCTTGGGCACCATCATTTGCTGCAGGTCGTCGTTGACGTTTCACATGATACCGGCCTTTTCCGCAATTGGTAAACGGTCCATTTTAAAATGGGTAATGTATCGCGAAGCAAATACCGTCCACACTGGCGGAATGTTACTTGATACCGCGTACCTATACGTTTGTGACTATTACAGTGCCATCTATCACAAAGCGAAAAAAGTGGTCCAACTAAAACATTTATATTTCCTTACGTACTACACGAATATGTAATAAAAATGGGGTTCCTATTTTAAAAAAACGCAGTTGATATCCGTTAGTTGATATCCGTTTGACCTATGGCAGCGCCATCTACCGGGTCAACCATAGCGTCATCTGGTTTCCTCCTTCAAACTAGACAAGTTTCGTTCTTTGAAGTTTTTTCGTTTGATGCTTATTTCGTGAGATATTTGGGCCGGTCACTATCAATGGACCACCCTGTATAGAGGAGGAACAGCAGAGGGCCTATAGCACTACCTTGGTGAACGCCAAAAATCACTTCTGTTTTATTCAATGAGTTTCTATCAGTTACTACGAAGTGTGACTCTGTGACAGAAAATCGCGAATCCAGTTACATAACTGAGACGATATTCCATAAGCACGCAACTTCACTAGAATCCGCTTGTGTGGTAGAGCGCCAAAAGCCTTCGGGAAATCTAGTAATATGGAATCAAATTTTAAACCCCATTGTCAGTAGCACTCAGCACTTCATTTGAGTAAAGAGCTAGTTGTGTTTCACAAGAACAATGTTTTCTAAATCCTTGCTGGCAGTGTGTCAATACATCGTCGACTTCGAGGTAGTTCATAATGTACGAAGAAACATGTGTACCAAATTCCTACTGCATATCGACGTTAATGATATGGGGCTGTAATTTGGTGGATTACTCCTACTATCTTTCTGGAATATTGGTGTGACCTGTGCAACTTTCCAGTCTTTGGGTACGGATCTTTCGTCGAGCGAACGGTTGTACATGTTTGTTAAGTATGGAGCTATTGCATCACCCTACTCTGAAAGGAGCCTAATTGGTGTACAGTCTGGACCGGAAGACATGGTTTTATTAAGTGATTTAAGTTGCTTCAGTACTCCGATGATATCTACTTCTAAGTTAATCGTGTTGATAGCTGTTATTGAGTCGAATTCTGAAATATTTACTTCGCCGTCTTTGGCGAATGAATTTCGGAAGGCTGTGTTTAGCAACTCTGCTTTGGTAGCACTTAGTTTCTTATCTTTAGTTAGTGCTGCCTACTGATATTTCATACTAAGTGAAGTTTTCGTCGGTGTTTGGCAGAACATGATAGTAATATTAAATACAAAATATTTTCCTGATCTTCTGTTACATATTATTTATTTGGTCACGAATCGGCTTTCGCCTTCTCAGGCCTTCATCAGATGACAACTGACAGTCGCAAACAACGACGTGGGACTCAGACAGATATTGTTTATACGGAAGATACAAAATATACCAAAAAAAGAAAAAAACTGGCCAGGAGCGATTAGGACTCGCCCACTGAGAATTCCGTACAAATGTAATTACACTGGACTCGCATTCTGTCAGACGACGATTAAGTCCCGCGTCTGGCCATCCTGATTTAGGTTTTCCGTAATTTCCCTAAATCAATCCAGGCAAATGCTGGGATGGTTTCTTTGAAAGGGCACGGCCGACTTCCTTCACCATCCTTCCCTAATCCGATGAGAGCGATGACCTCACTGTCTGGTATCCTTCCCCAAACAACCCGACAAACGTAATTACGGAAGAGGCATATTCGAAAAGTAAGGTCCGATTAGGCGCGAAACGGAAACCACAGTGAAAATACAATGAAAATTTGCACAGATGTCTTGGGCAGTGTCTTTAGTGTGCCCATCGATCGATTCACGTCGCTCTTTTCAGTTCAGAGCACAAAGTGATGACTTAGAAATGCCTAAAACAACAGTGTCTCCCGCCAAGTATGTGGATCTGGTGAGAGATTTCGCCTGAAGCTATGCAGCCCACATAACATAACTATCATGCGTCTCTTTCTTCAACCCAATTCTCAGCCGCATTTTGCAGGAGCAATGAAGACGCTTCTGCAGCGTTTTCGATGGGAAGTGTTTGATCGGTCACAATACATCTCTTAATTGGCTCCCTTCGTTGTTCATCTCTGCTAGCATGAACCGCTGGCTATGAAGACAACATTTTGGCCCAAACAATGAAATCGCAGACCAGCATAAAGAATTGGCCGAAAGCACAGGCAGCTCCTTTCTTTGACGAGTGTACTGGAAAGTTTGTACAACGCCATGACAAATGTCTAAGTCGGGGTGGCGATTATTTAGAGAGGTAGCTGGGAAGTGTGGCTAAGTGTGGCGAATAAAAAATTTTTATTTTCACTATGATTTTCATTTCGCGACCGATCAGACATTACTTTCCGAACAGGCCTCCCATTCTGGAAATCGAGGTTTTCTAAGATTTTCGCCTGTTATCGACGTTGTCTGTCTAGACAGATAGCAAATGACAAAAGCAATTTTCGTATTGTGATATAATTACAAATTAACAATTCGGATATTTGCTTTGTCTTGTACTCTGATGTAATCACAAATTAATAATTTTCTGATTTTCTTTCCATTAATTGCACTGTGAAAGTATTCTTCTTACCAAATTTTATAATTCATCGTCAACGGTAAGTGCCCTGTACATTTTAATGAGTGAGTTTACAAGCATCAAAGTACGTGACATATATGACTGTATCTTTTGCGGCAGGTCCCGGCGGGGGTTCGAGTCCTCCCTCGGGCAAAAATAAAAACTACTTACGTGGGGTGATAAAAAAAATGGTTCAAATGGCTCTGAGCACTATGGGACTTAACATCTGAGGTCATCAGTCCCCTAGAACTTAGAACTACTTTAACCTAACTAACCTACGGACATCACACACATCCATGCCCGAGACAGGATTCGAACCTGCGACCGTCGCGGTCGCGCGGTTCCAGACTGGAGCGCCTAGAACCGCTCGGCCACTTCGGCCGGTGCAGCATCTGCACGGACATGTTTACGATGACGACCGTGTTTACGTGTGTGGCTGTAGTGCACTGTTGTGGTTTGGTCTAGCTGTCGCAGTGTCCGCATGTAGCGCTTGCTGCTATTTTTATTCTGCATTCGTCTCTGCACGCAGACCAACTGTAGTACACCGTGTTACCAGACGTCTGTGATAGTGTAGTGTTGTAGGAACTGTGACCATGGTGTATTCGAACTCTGAAAAGGCGGAGATGATACTCATCTATGGCGAGTGTCGACGAAATGCAGCTGAAGCCTGCAGGGTGAATGCAGAACGGTACCCGGACAGAGCATCCACCGTGCCGCACATTGCAAAACATCTACCGCCAACTGTATGCAACAGGTATGGTCGTTGCACGCAAACGGATCCGTAACAGGCCCGTCACAGGAGAAGCGGGTGCAGTTGGTGTGTTAGCTGCTGTTGCCATGAACCCACACATGAGTACACGGGACATTGCGAGAGCCGGTGGACTGAGTCAAAGTAGTGTCATGCGTATACTGCATCGTCACCGATTTCACCCGTTTCATGTGTCGCTACATCAGCAATTACATGGTGATGACTTTAATCATCGAGTGCATTTCTGTCAATGGGCATTAACAGAGAATGCGTTGCAGTTCTACCTGTTTACCGATGAAGAGGGTTTCACAAACCACGGGGCAGTGAATCTACGGAACATGCATTACTGGTCCGTGGACAATCCTCGCTGGCTCAGACAGGTAGAGCAACAGCGACCGTGGACTGTAAATGTATGGTGCGGAATCATTGGCGACAACCTCATTGGTCCTCACTTCATTGCAGGGGCTCAAACAGCTGCAACATACATCGCGTTTCTACAGAATGATCTGCCAACGTTGCTCGAAAATGTCCTACTGGAAACGCGTCGACGTATGTGGTATCAGCATGATGGTGCACCTGCACATTCCGCAATTAACACTAGGCTGACCCTTGACAGGATGTTCGGCGGGGGTTTTTAATAGGACGTGGAGGACGCATAAATTGGCCAGCCCGTTCTCCTGATCTTACACCTCTGGACTTCTTTCTGTGGGGTACGTTAAAGGAGAATGTGTACCGTGATGTGTCTACAACCCCAGAGGATATGAAACAACAATATGTGGCAGCCTGCGGCGACATTACACCAGATGTGCTGCGGCGTGTACGACATTCATTACGCCAGAGATTGCAATTGTGTGCAGCAAATGACGGCCACCACATTGAACATCTATTGGCCTGACATGTCGGGACACACTCTATTCCACTCCGTAATTGAAAACGGAAACCACGTGTGTACGTGTACCTCACCACTCATGGTAATGTACATATGCGTCAGTGAAAAACACCAATAAAAAGGTGTTAGCATGTGCACGTAATGTGCTGCTCCAGTCTCTTCTGTACCTAAGGTCCATCACCGTTCCCTTTGGATCCCTACGTAATTCGGTGCTCTCCGATACACACGATCGAACAGCGGAGGAGTGGTACTCAAGCGTCAACTTTAGGTTACAATATCTCCGGATGTAATTAACATTTTACAATGCAACAAACGGCACTGATTACGTATTTCTTTATATGTTCAGTGTGCTAACAAAACTAACGGGGTTCCATTTAAAAAAAACGTAGGTTTGTGTTAAAAAACATACTTCCGTGCATTTTTGTATGGTTTGTATTAACCAATTACACTAGCCCCTCTCCTCACGTTCGGTCTGTGGAATCGATTCGTCAGTATTTGATGTGGTTTACGAAATATATCCAGCGGTAATGTTCGGTGACTCACCCTGTATATCGTCGTATCGTCTAATAATGCTACCAGGAGCTGGACGTTCCTTCTGCGATACTGAAGAAAGACTTGGCAGCGCTGTTTATGAGAATGTATTGTGGCAAGAAGATTGTATTCCAGACGGCCACGTGGCTCTACCGAGAGGACAGGGTGGAGGTCTGTTGTCTTAGATGCTTCTGGCTCGGTGCCAGTGATGGCCGTGTCTTTGTTAGAGAGAGTCCAGTTGAAGAGCTGAACCCAATCTGCCTTCATGCAAGACACCCCGGACGTACATGTGGAGTTATAGTCTGGTGTGCGACTTCGTATGTCAGGAGGAAGCTCTCGTGGTTAACCACGAACCCTGAATGCAAATCTGTGCCGCAATCTGGTGATTCGACAGGCAGTGCTGCCATTTATTAACGGGATTCTACAGGGGTGTTTTCCAACAGGATAACGCACGTCCACATACCGCTGTTGGGACCAGACATGCACCGAGCGAGGTGGTGCAGTGGTTACACACTGGACTCGCATTCGTGAGGACGACGGTTCAATCCCGCCTCCGGCCATCCTGATTTAGGTTTTCCGTGATCTCCCTAAATTACTCCAGGCAAATGCCGGGATGGTTCCTCTGAAAGGGCACGGCCGACTTCCTTCCCCATCCTTCCCTAATCCGATGCGACCGATGACCTCGCTGTCTGGTCTCCTTCCCCAAACAACCCAACCCAACCAGACATCCTCTACGGAGTGTCGACGTGTTGCCTTGACCCGCACGATCACCAGAGCTGTCTCCAGTCGCACATATGGTAGATCATCCAACGAGAACTCCAGTGTCATCCACAAACAGCATTCACCGTCCCTGTATTGACCGACCAAGTGCAGTAGACATGGAACTGTATCGCACAAACTGACATCCGGCACCTGTACTACACAACGCATGCACATTTGCGTGGTTGCATTCAACTCTGACGGTTACGCCGGTTATTAATGTACCAGCATTTCACATTTGCAATGGCCTATTTCGCGCTCACACTATTCTGTGATCTTACAATGTTAATCACTTTAGTGTGTTACCCGAATAAATGTGTTTCAAAAAAGTAATTACTGTACATTACAGCCAACGGCCTTGCCGCAGTGGTAACACCGGTTCCCGTCAGATCACCGAAGTTAACCGCTGTCGGACTTGGATGGGTGACCATCCGGTCTGCCGAGCGCTGTTGGCAAGCGGGGATGCACTCAGCCCTTGTGAGGCAAATTGAGGAGCTACTTGATTCAGAAGTAGCGGCTCCAGTCTCGGAAACTGACATACGGCCGGGACAGCGGTGTGCTGACCACATGCCCCTCCATCTTGCACATCCAGTAACGCCTGTGGCCTGTGGTCTGAGGATGACACGGCGACCGGTCGATACCGTTGGGCCTTCACGACCTTTTCTGGAGGAGAGAGATAAATGGAGAGAATTATTTTTTCCCATTTTTTTTGTTAGTGTGATTTACCAAACTAGTGAAGTTTGACAATTTATGTGACCGTTTGCAGAGGTGTTGGCGGAAGTTTCTCCGTTTCCTCTCCTCCGTTTGTACGCTTCTGTGCGCCTCGTTTCCTTGCGTACGAGCCGTGCCTGCCGCCAGGTGGCCGGGACGCCGTGCTTTGACAGGTGCTGGTCAAGACTGTGGGAGTGTGCTGCGAGCTTTGTGTAGGCTCTGCTCTGTGTGAGTGTTGGCGCCGATGGTGTAAATATAGCGAGCGTCTGGTGGCACCTGCGTCCCCTCTTCTGTGTCCCTCTGGCTGGCTGGCTGGCTGGCTGGCTGGCTAGCCGGCTTCGACACGCGCTCGCCACGTGATCGACGTGTCACCAGGCTGCTGCTGCTGCTGCTGCTAGGTAGGGCGAAGGCGTTCTGTTTGGTAACCGACAGGCCGCGTTAGTCCAGCTACATGCACTGTCTGATCAAAAGTGCTGTGATACGCCTCTACAGGGTGTTACATAAAGGTACGGCCAAACTTTCAGGAAACATTCCTCACACACAAAGAAAGAAAATATATTATGTGGACATGTGTCCGGAAACGCTTACTTTCCATGTTAGAGCTCATGTTATTACTTCTCTTCAAATCACATTAACCATGGAATGGAAACACACAGCGACAGAACGTACCAGCGTGACTTCAAACACTTTGTTACAGGAAATGTTCAAAATGTCCTCCGTTAGCGAGGATACATGCATCCACCCTCCGTCGCATGGAATCCCTGATGCGCTGATGCAGCCTTGGAGAATGGCGTATTGTATCACAGCCGTCCACAATACGAGCACGAAGAGTCTCTCTACACTTGGTACCGGGGTTGCGTAGAAAAGAGTTTTCAAATGCCCCCATAAATGAAAGTCAAGAGGGTTGAGGTCAGGAGAGCGTGGAGGCCATGGAATTGGTCCGCCTCTACCAATCCATCGGTCACAGAATCTGTTGTTGAGAAGCGTACGAACACTTCGACTGAAATGTGCAGGGGCTCCTTCGTGCATGAACCACATTTTGTGTCGTACTTGTAAAGGCACATGTTCTAGCAGCACAGGTAGAGTATCCCGAATGAAATCATGATAACGTGCTCCATTGAGCGTAAGTGGAAGAACATGGGGCCCAATCAAGACATCACCAATAATGCCTGCCCAAACGTTCACAAAAAATCTGTGTTGATGACGTGACTGCACAATTGCGTCCAGATTCTCGTCAGCCCACACATGTCGATTGTGAAAATTTACAATTTGATCACGTTGGAATGAAGCCTCATCCGTAAAGAGAACATTTGCACTGAAATGAGGATTGGCACATTGTCGGATGAACCATTCGCAGAAGTGTACCCGTGGAGGCCAATCAGCTGCTGATAGTGCCTGCACACGCTGTACATGGTACGGAAACAACTGGTTCTCCCGTAGCACTCTCCATGCAGTGACGTGGTCAACGTTACCTTGTACAGTAGCAACTTCTCTGACGCTGACATTAGGGTTATCGTCAACTGCACGAAGACTTGCCTCGTCCATTGCAGGTGTCCTCGTCGTTCTAGGTCTTCCCCAGTTGCGAGTCATAGGCTATCAATTGCTTCGAATCTCTTCCTGTCGGGACACCTTCGTTCTGGAAATCTGTCTCGATACAAACGTACCGCGCCACGGCTATTGCCCCGTGCCAATCCATACATCAAATGGGCATCTGCCAACTCCGCATTTGTAAACATTGTACTGACTGCAAAACCACGTTCGTGATGAACACTAACCTGCTGATGCTACGTACTGATGTGCTTGATGCTAGTACTGTAGAGCAATGAGCCGCATGTCAACACAAGCACCGAAGTCAACATTACCTTCCTTCAATTGGGCCAACTGGCCGTGAATCGAGGAAGTACAGTACATACTGATGAAACTAAAATGAGCTCTAACACGGAAATTAAGCGTTTCCGGACACACGTCGACATAACATCTTTTCTTTATTTGTGTGTGAGGAATGTTTCCTGAAAGTTTGGCCGTACCTTTTTGTAACCCCCTGTATAACGCGGGACCGGTCACTAGATGTCACGAAGCCCGCTCCCCCTCCTGGCTTTGTAGAGCGTATTTACATAAGAGGGCTTACGGAGCATTTAGACAGAGAGGGTGAACCGTGATTTATTTTCAAAGAATATTCGTAAGAATTTATTTTATTTAGTAGCGATTCATCAAGAACATTAACACATTTAATCACATTATGTAAGAGTGGAAGTAGTTGCCAGGGAGTAACTGATGAAATCATAAGCAAATTCCACTTTAACAAATGGTAATTTCTTCACTTTAATGGTGCCTAAAGCCTTTTTTAAAAGAAACAGATTTAAAATTATAACCAGAAAGGACCCTTTAAATATCAAGTTACAATTTATTCAGAGGCAGAAAGAAACAAATTTTTGACTGTATGAGCTTTCCGGCTGAGAACCTTGCCGCTCCCTTTTGACACGGCCATAGTTACGACTGCTCACAACAACCTCTGAAAGACTACACTGGTGCAAATCTTCAACACACCAGACTACCTTAAACTAAAAGTTTTAACAGTTCACACAAGCACATAAACTATGCACTCCCCGTACGAGGAATGGAAATGGTACATAACACTAAAATTAAAAGATTAACTTTGCCACCGATGGTGCAACTTGATTTTCACTTCTAAGAAAAGCCTTACGGTGACAGGGTGGCAACTTTATATACTATGGCCATTTAAATAAAACCCCATGAAATGCAATCTTATATGGAATTATACAAGGTTGGCCAAACAAGTTAACATGCTCTACAGTACACAGATACCACCTCTCAAGAAGATAGGCAAGATAAAAACATATTTCAGAAATTCCGCCGTTACACTTCAAGCAATAAATTCGTTAACACACCGAATCCGACAAACATGACAGAGGCGGCTACTAACGTACGGTAGATTGATAGGGAGATTGCTAAACAACCCGAACCACAAGTTGCTCTAACCCGCCCCTACTCCACAAGGGAAAAACGGACCACCCAATTCATAAATAACCACCTTCCCGTGGGTGGGAAAACGGAGAAGAATGGTGGGACAACCCCAAAACAAAACGGCTGGTGACCTCACCAAGAAAACAAGTACAATTTAACAAGTAAATGAAACAACATATCACCAATCAATTAACTTCTAATAAACTGCGATTTCTCGATAAGACCTGGCGCAGCACCCCTAAATCGCTCTCCCGAACCGTCCGCTGCCAGCCGCTTCAACGGACGCAGGAAGGCGCGCCGATCTCCCGTCTCATGGCGTCGCAGCTCGTACCGGTCAGACCGATGTCGTGGGTTGACTCCTGTTGCTCTCGTGTCGACCGCGAAGCCACTACCCCTCGCTATACGGCGCGGCCCACTGGACTCACGTGGCGACCTCACATGCGCCGACGCTCATGGCGGACAAGTCATCTTGTGTCTCGGTGCGCGACCGGCCAACCGACCGATGTAACCGCCAATGAACATTGCCTGAGCAAACTCGAGCAGACTGGCGGCCTAACGCGCAGACTCAGATGCAGGAATTAAGCCCCGACCGGGCGACCACTCGCTGAGTTCTCTTACTGGCGGAGTGGCAAGACTCTCATTCTGCCGGCTTTAAAGGTTGATCAGAACGACAGACATACACTAACTGCCAGAGATGCGGACGAGAGACTAGCAAGCTGGGGACGAGAGACTGACCCAGACTCACCCCCTGGCGAGCTCATAGCGCCCCTTAACTGCACGTCAACAGGCTACCTTTCCCACCAGAGGGAGACACCAAAGCTGCGATTGCCACAGCGGAGCCACCACCAGAAACGGAGGGTGACTGTTTCACACTACGCGCTGCGGCGCGCCCTTCAAAAGAGCAATTTTTACCACGGCTCAGAGGGGATGATTCTACCTCAACAGTTTGGTTTCAGGCGCGGCCACAACATGCAACAACAGCTACTGCGACTGATAGAGTACGCGATGGGAGTCTTTGAGCGTCTGGAGTACTCAGGGGCGGTGCTCCTGGACATCTCCAAGGTGGGTGTGGCACGAAGGCCTCCTCTACAAACTCTGTACTGGGAGTACCATTTTGCATGTCAGACTCAACGAGGTTGCCTGTGTAAATGAACCTTTAATCTCACTGCCGGTAACGGCATTTCGAGACCTTGGCCAATATCAGCAGGAGTGCTGCAGGGGTCTGTCTTCGGCCCCTGTATGCCGCCAATGTTGCAACAACGGAGAGGTATCGTTGGCGCTGTATCCACACGACACCGCACTCTACGCCCGCTCCATGAAAATCGATGTCACACATCGCCGTCTGCAGGCGACATGCAACGTCCTAAAGGCGTGGACCACGAAGTGGTGCCTGAAGTTTAACGCCACTAAGAGCCATGCCATCATGCGAGGGGCGTTTGAAAAGTCCGTGCAAAGCCCGAGAGATGGCACCACCGGCGCCTGTCATATTTAGTTAGTAGCTTCTTTGGAAAGGCACACCAAGTTTCAGCCATATTGGTCTATTTCTTTGTGTTTGGCATTCGTGTTAATCAAGGAAGTCGAGTGATTGTCAAAAAATGGACGAAAAAGAATTTCGTGTGGTGGTGGTTAAACATTACTTTATGAAAGTCAAAACGCCTCTGGAGACTAAAGAGAAGCTTGATAAACATTACGGTGACTCCACACCTTCAATTAGAACAGTTCATAAATGGTTTCAAAATTTTACGAGTGACCATATGCGCACAAGTGATGCTTAACGTTCTAGACGTCCTGTGGAGGTTACGAGTCCAGAAATCATTGATAAAATCCATGATATGTTGATGGATGACAAGAGTTAAGGTGCGTGAGATTGCCACTGCTGTGGGCATCTCGAATGAACGGGTACATAATATTTTGCATAAACATTTGGACATGAGAGAGCTACCCGCAAGATAGGTTCCGCGATTGCTCACGCTTGACCAAAAACGGAATCGTGTGAAGTGTTGCAAGGATGATTTGCAGCTGTTCCGGAAGAATCTGCAGGAATTTAAGCGTCGTTTCGTCACTGTGGATGAAACATGGATACATTATTATACTCCTGAGACCAAACAACAATCTAAAGAATGGGTTACCAAGGGAGAATCTGCACCAAAAAAGGCGAAGACCATTCCTTCGACCGGAAAGGCTATGGCGACTGTCTTTTGGGATTCGAAAGGGATAATCCTCATCGACTATGTGGAAAAGGGTAAAACTATTACACGTGCATATTATTCATCGTTATTGGACATTTGGAAACCGTGCTGCAAGAAAAACGCCGGCGATTGGACCGGAAAAAAACCCTTTTCCATCACGAAAATGCACCAGCACACACTTCAGCAGTTGTGGTCGCAAAATTAATGGAAGTAGGATTCTACCTTATTTCACATCCCCCCTATTCTCCAGACTCGGCTCCCTCGGACTACTATTTGTTCCCCAATTTGAACAAATGGCTGGCGGGACAAAGATTTTATTCAAACGAGGAGGTGATTGCAGCAACTAATAGCTATTTTGCAGACTTGGACAATTCCTATTATTCGGAAGGGATCGACAAGTTGGAACAGCGTTGGACGAATTGTACAAAGCTAAAAGGAGACTATGTCGAAAAATAAAAAAGGTTCACCCCAAACACGTAAGTAGTTTTAATTTTTGCAAGGACTTTTCAAACGCCCCTCGTATTTACGGGATACAGAGTGCCAGTGGACCTACCGCTACTGCGGATCATGGCAGATTCCGTCTCGCACTCTCGCACGGCAAAGTATCTTGGGGTAACACTACACATTCTTGACGTTTGGGGCGGAGGGGGGGGGGGGATGTCCAACTAAAGGCGCTTTACGCCTTGCTAAATCCAGAGTTGACCCTTCTCTCTCGTTGTGGTGTTAAGCTGTGTCTGGCACTCATCCGACCAGAGCTACAATACGCAGCCACAGTGTGGGAAAACGCAATCTACTGCCATATCCGTAGGCTCCAAGCTGTGCAGCCACATGTCTCCAGCGAGATTACCCCACTTAGGAACTCCATCAGCAAACAGGCATCCCCATGATCACGGATCGAATCAAACAGACTGCCTGAAAGTTCTGCAAAACGTCGTGGCAGTCTGACAACAGGCAAATTTCAAGTCAGTCTGCAAAGCCAGCAACACAGAAAAAGGACCCCTACGTGGTCTGGCCTAAGGCATTGAACATGAATCTACAGAACACGTAAAGAAGCTCGCAATACTGCGAGGAAATACTTACACCTTAGGTGTAAAAAAGAACACACTTTAAGGAAATGCCGGAACAGTTTTCAACAAAGTAAGAGTGCTCAGAAGTGAGAGGCAGAAATGTCCTTCAGGATAAGAGCGGCTGAGTGGCGAAACCGCCAGTTTAAAAGGAAGCGGGGAGAACCACTTTGTCTACAGGGAATCAGGTACAGCAGAGTGTGTCGGCCAGGAGACCTCACTGGCGTCGGTCGAGGACTCCTCATTGGCTGTAATCAGGCTAACAAACTCTGTATGGAGATTTCAATCTTTTTAGATCTGCCCATTTCGACTGTTGGTGATGTCATTGTGAAGTCGAATCGTGAAAGGAAAACCACACCTAAATCAAGACTAAGAAGACTTGACCCACATGGACCATCGTGTGCGTTGCAAAGGGTAGCTGAAAAAAATGGCATGAAATCAGCTGACGTAATCACTCGTGTATTCCAGAGCGCTGCTAACAGTCCAGCTAGCACAGTGACTGGGCGTAGTGAGCTAAAACAACGGCAGAGCAGCGCCTCATCAGCCATAGATCTCTGTGGTCAGTGCCAGGCGGCACTTGAGGTGGTGTAAAGAGCGGCACCATTGAACGGTGGATGGCTGGAAACGAATGATCTGGAGTGATGAACCACGTTACACCCTCGCGCAGTTCGATGGGAAGCTTTGGGTTTGGTGAATGAGTGGATAACGTTGCCTCCCATCAAGCATAGTATCAGCAGACAGGCATCTAGCAGGTGGTGATGTGGTATGGTGGTCTTCTCGTGGTTTGAGTGTGGTCCCCCTCTAGCGCTTAAGAAAACGCTGTATGCGGAAGAATATGAACATATTTTACGGCATTGTTTACTGAGTAGATTAGAGGAACAGTTCAGAGACGATGATTGTACCAGCATGACATTAAAGCAGCACCCATGAGGCGATGGTTTTTTGGATATGGAATGGCCTCGACAGAGTCCTGACCTCAACCCAATGCAACATCTTTCCAATGACTTAGAACGATGACTTTGTTGTGGGTTGGCAGGAGAGCCAACACCGGGTTACAAGAGGAAGCCGAAAGGCACGCGTTTTAGCTCACACAGGCTGGCGTGAGGTCTGGAACATGACAAGGAAATTAGACTTTAGAAAAACGGACGTAGCTGGTGGAATACTTAACTTTAAACCCTTAATGATGAGCGTCGCTCTTGACGATACATGATTACAGTATCAATAGTAACTGGTAATGGCGCCTTGCTAGGTCGTAGCAAATGACGTAGCTGAAGGCTATGCTAACTATCGTCTCGGCAAATGAGAGCGTATTTTGTCAGTGAACCATCGCTAGCAAAGTCGGTTGTACAATTGGAGCGAGTGCTAGGAAGTCTCTCTAGACCTGCCGTGTGGCGGCGCTCGGTCTGCAATCACTGATAGTGGCGACACGCGGGTCCGACGTATACTAACGGACCGCGGCCGATTTAAAGGCTACCACCTAGCAAGTGTGATGTCTGGCGGTGACACCACAGACTTCCTTCCAGATGCCGGCGTCCAACATCACACTCTGGCTCCAGCTCTTGAGAAAGAATGGGCTGTTATTTCTACACTGACATTCAGACACCCCATAGAAACTATCCCTTGTAGATTTCAGTTCTTAAAAATGGCGGAGGCTGGACACACCGCATACCAATGTCCACTGACACGAGTCCGGGTACTTTTGATCAGGTAGTGTAGTTGAAAAAAACTATATCTACATTCCGTATCACGGTGTTTCCGAATTCCTACTGCAGGCTTCTATGTACTGTAGTCAGTAGATGAATTTTTGGTAGGGAATCTGTATCAGGAAATGTGCTGTTTGGACGTAAAATAAATTTGGTGATCATATCTCATTTAAATCCCCTAGTGCACGGTGAGCACACAACGTAAGCAGTGTGCTCTGGCCTGGTTACTCAATAGGAGCGTCTGTACGTAGCGACTCTGCTTTTCCTGGCACAAGCTATGTCTGCGCCGCATGCTTTCATACGTGTGCTCCATAAACCATGGTGGGTGTCCGTAGAGCACCACAGTCAATCCTCCTAGTCGCGAACGCACTAGTTTCTCACAGAGGTTGTTGTTGTTGTTGTTATTGTTGTCTTCAGTCTCAAGACTGGCTTGATGCAGTCCTCCATGCTACTCTACCCTGTACGAGCCTACATACTTCTGACTCTGGTTATTGTATTCATCTCTTGGTCTCCCCCTACGATTTTTACCACCCGCACTTCCCCCAAAACTACGTTGGTGATCCTCTCATGTCTCGAAATGTACCATATCGACTGATACCTTCTTCTAATCAGGCTGTGCCACAAATTTCTTTTCTCCCAAATTCTGTTCAGTATCTACCCACCTAATTAAAAAAAAACAAAAAAAAATGGTTCAAATGGCTCTGAGCACTATGGGACTTAACATCTATGCTCATCAGTCCCCTAGAACTTAGAACTACTTAAACCTAACTAACCTAAGGACAGCACACAACACCCATTCATCACGAGGCGGAGAAAATCCCTGACCCCGCCGGGAACTGAACCCAGTAACACGGGCGCGGGAAGTGAGAACGCTACCGCACGACCACGAGCTGCGGACCCTAATTTTCAATATTCTTCAGTAGCACCACATTTCAAAAGCTTCTCACCTTATCTAAACTGTTTATCGTCCATGTTTCACTTCCATACATGGCTGCACTCCATACAAATGCTTCCAGATAAGACTGCCTAGCTCTTAAATCCATATTCGATGTTAACAGATTTCCTTCTTTAGGAACGTTTTTCTTGCCATTGACAGTCTACATTTTATACCCTCTGTACTTCGGCTGTTGTCAGTTATTTAACTGCCCGAATAGCAAAACTAATCTACTAATTTTACTGTCTCATTTCCTAATCTAATTCCCTCAGCATCACTTGATTTAATTCGACTACATTCCATTATCTTCGTTTCTCTTCTTGACGTTCATCTTACACCCATCATTCCGTTCAACTGCTCTTCCAAGTTCGTTGCTGTGTCTCCCAAATTTACAATGTCATTGGCAAACCTCAAAAATTTATTTCTTCTCCTAGAACTTTAATTCCTTTTCCAAATTTTTCTTGGTTTTCCTTTATTGCTTGCTCAGTGTACAGATTTAGTAACATCAGGGATAGGCTAGAACCCTATTTCACCCCCTTGTCAACCAGTGCTTCCTTTTCATGCCCCTGAACTCTTATAACAGCCATCTTGTTTCTGTACAAGTTGTAATCAGAACAAAATAGTATGTGAGGTACTGACGCGATCCAGAAAATGCTCTCGAAATATCTGATGTGCAACTCTGCCATAACGTACTGTAGTGTTAAGTGAAAGACTTGAAAGTGGTCCGACCTGCAAACTTATTTTAGATGCCAATGGTGCATTTCCCAATATGGGTTCCTCAGCAAAACTTGATCTACTAAGGTCCCTTTACAGCGCCTAGAAGGCTGTAATAGGGATTGTGAACACCCTGTATATGGAGATATTATACAGCGGGTTCCTCACTCAGTTATCGAACTTGACGTTAGTTGTTCGGGGGATGATCCGGCTGCGCCTCGGGCAATACTGTAAAGAGAAACGTCCACCAGTACAGGCCGAATGTCGAGAGAAAATGGAATATATTGTTCCCATGGCATTGCTGCCCGCATCAGTCAAGCTCCCATGACTGTCACGCGTATGCAGACTGAAGAGTTCGAGAGGACGACATTCAAGGGCGTGCAGCATATCAGCACTTCCGGGAGAATAGTGCCTGAGTGGACAGACGTATTGTTCGATGAGCCATGCTACACTGAAGAGCCTAAGAAACTGGTACACCTGCTTAATATCGTGTAGGGCCCCCGCGAGCACGCAGAAGTGCCGCAACACGACGTGGCATGAACTCCACTAACAACTGAAGTAGTGAAACTTCCTGGCAGATTAAAACCGTGTGCCGGACCGAGACTCGAACTCGGGATCTTTGCCGTTCGCGGGCAAGTGCTCTACCATCTGAGCTATCCAAGCACGACTCACGCCCAGTCCTCACAGCTTTACTTCCGCCAGTACCTCGTCTCCTACCTTCCAAACTGGAAGCATATTAAACGACAAGCATTCACTCACTCCTATCCCTCAGTCGCATTCACTCACACAATCACTCCACCTCACACGCCGTCACACAATGGAGCAAGGGTGAAAGGTGTTAGTTATGAGATTAATACAGAAAGGAAAACCACGGAAGAGCTTAAAGAAACGTTCACGGAAATGTGACTGGCTGACCACTTACAAAAACTTTGAGTGAGTCAGTCACCCTGTTAACACATTAAGACGATCTATCTAAAATTTGGGGAAACAAGTAGGAGAGATCGCAAACCTTAAAAATCTATCCACAGCCGTTTCAATGTAACTTAAAACAGAGGTCAGATCTTCTGCTGCCCTCTTGTCCAAAAATAAAACACAGTCTAGTAAAATGTGGCCACTAGCACCATACATTGAAGGTCGTAGCGCCGGAGCAAAAAGTTGTGCGTCATTGGGCTATGGCGTACCCGAAGAGCCGGCCGTTGTGGACGAGGGGTTCTAGGCGCTTCAGTCTGGAACCACGCGGCTGCTACGGTCGCAGGTTCGAATCCTGCCTCGGGCATGGATCTGTGTAATGTCCTTAGGTGAATTAGGTTTAAGTAGTTCTAAGTCTAGGGGACTAATGATCCCAGACGTTAAGTCCCATAGTGCTTAGAGCCATTTGAACCATTTTGCACCCGAAGACGAGTAAGGTTCAAAATGGTTCAAATGGCTCTGAGCCCTATGGGACTTCTGCTGAGGTCATCAGTCCCCTAGAACTTAGAACTACTTAAACCGAACTATCCTAAGGACATCACGCACATCCATGCCCGAGGCAGGATTCGAACTTGCGACCGTAGCGGTCGCGCGGTTCCAGAATGTAGGGCCTAGAACCCCTCGGCCACCACGGCCGGCGACGAGTAAGGAGGACGTCGTCCCGTCGACGTGGTTAGAACGGTGTACGCCACAACCGCGTTCTGGACTTTACTAGATGGAGCATATTGTCCGTCACTTCCAGCCACTCGTTGTCCCATGGACACATGACTCTAACCTCAAGAGTGAGGTGATAGCATGCAGGGGGATGGCACACTGAAGTAACTCAGGATCGGTACACACCTCGTTGGCTGCTAGATCCGCCATTTGATACCCCACAATAACCATGTCCCTGGCACCCAGCAAAAGGACACCTCATCCCCCAGTCACTGCAGCCAGAGGAGGGCGTCCTTGATGTTCTTAACTACTTTATCACCTAGATACAAGCGTTGCCGAGACTGAAAGGCACTAAGGGAGTCGGAACAAACGAGAAATTTAGGAGGCATGACACATCTCATCTGCTCCAGCACCCTCAACATTGCGAACAGTTCGACATAAAATGCAGTGAACTCTGGAAGCAACTGAATCTTGAGGATAGGGTATGGAAAAACAGCAGGACAACCAACAGAGTCCCCTTGTTTAGACCTGTCCATGAAGATAGCTACATAGCTGTGGTGCTCATTTAAAATGCCAAAGAATAACAGTAGCAGGAGAGAAATCTCTCCTGTACTGCACTAATTCTAAAATTACTCTGGGCCTCTGCACTAACCAGTCGGTTAAAACACCGATAAGAACCCGTACATGTCCAATGCCAAGGGACTCCAGCACACATATTGCACGGATCCCAAACGGCCTCGTTGCCTGTGGACGATTCCTAAGAGGCATTCCATAGTTGGACGAGCTTGAAGGGGGAGTTGCGATGTGTTGACACATCTGAGCAAAGGTAGGCATACCAACAATGGTGTGGCCAAATGCATACAGTACATCAAGGGTTGCTTCCATATGTAGAGGCTCCAAGGAAAACAAATGTTGCCAGAGTGTACTCCTCATCATCCTATGAGCCCAGCCCCTGGAGTGAAGGTTTGGGACGCCATTGGGTGCATAATATGACCACCTGTAGTTTACATAGCCAGTAATTTGCGCATCAGCATTGGCGTGTTTGACATGTCAATTACAATGGCTGTGCCCTATTCCCTAAGTCTCCAGGAAGACAATCCATGGTTGCCACATTAATCTGATCACCGCTAATGTTCATCATCATGCGATAACCAGCAGCAGAGTCTATACAAAGTCTGTTGGGGTGCTGCTGTGGTTGCTGTAACGCGGAGACAGAGCGACTTCTCTGACGTCCATTGGCTTTTGGGGCAAGGGAGGAAGCATTTCCAAAACAGCCAAGTCAGCAGACTGTTCACGTGCTGCTGTGGTTAAAGTCTTCTGTACATACCAAAATGGCGCTATCCAAAAGCGGCACTGAGGCAACTTCCGTGCACCACAAGCCATACATGACAGTAGTGAACGACGACTGTGGACATGTGTACAAGGGAACAGACATGAGACTATTGACCAGCTGACCGCCCAGATAAATCAAAGGGTTACCAACAGTGTCTCTTCAATCACCATCCAACGAAAGTTGCTGTGTGTGGACTTCCGCAGGAGGTGCCTGGTTCACGCACCAATGGTGACTTGTCTTCTCTGGAGTTTGCGCGCCAGAAACGCAACTGGACGCCTACTGGGTGGCGAAAGGTGGCCTTTTCATATGAATCACGTTTTATGCTCCATCGGACAGAAAGTTAACACCATGAAACAATCGTCAGAGAGGTCCAGATCGCAGGAGGGAATGTTATGGTTTGGGGCATGTTTTCGTGGTATTCCCTGGGTGATCTCGTTACTCTGGTAGGCACAATGGGTCAGTACAATTGTGCATACATCCGACAAGCGCTTTGTTTGCACGACGGCACATACCAGCAGGACAATCCAACGCGTCGAACAGCTCGCATTGTATGTGTATGGTTGGGAGAGCACCAGGACGAGTTTGCCGTACTACTCCGGCCACCAACTCTCCGGATTTAATCCCAGTCGTGAATCTGTTAGACCACTTCGTTCTGGCAGTTTGCGCCATGAATTCTCTACTGAAAACTCTAGTGCAGCTGGCCACGTCTTTTGAGTCGGTATGGTTCCACATAGCTTCCAGAATCTCACTGGCTCTGTTCCTGCACGACTCGCAGCGGCCCGCATTGCAAAATATGGTTATTCCGGCATTTGACAGAGAGACACGTGTTGCTGGACAGTGTACCCTCGCACATTGAAGTTACTGGACTACTGGACGTTTTAACAATGTAGATCAATTCGTACTCGTATTTTCAGCTGGTAGGAGGAAAGAGATTGATGGCGAAATGGTTCAGAGATCTCGCGACATACAGCTGTCGGTGACATGCCTCGCTCAGGCAGCCCAAAGACTTCTACCGCAGTGGATGACCGCTGTCTACGGATTATCGCTCGGAGGAACCCTGACAGCAACGCCACTATGTTGAATAATGCTTTTCGTGCAGCCACAGGACGTCGTGTTACGACTCAAAGTGTGCGCAATAGGCTGCATGATGCGCAACTTCGCTCCCAACTTCCATGGCGTGGTCCATCTTCGCAACCACGAAACCATGCAGCGCGATACAGATGAGCCCAACAACATGCCGAATGGACCGCTCAGGATTGGCATCACCTTCTCTTCACGGATGAGTGTCGCATATGCCTTCAACCAGACAACCGTTGGAGACGTGTTCGGAGGCAACCCGGTCAGGCTGAACGCCTTTTCCCTGCTGTTTTGGGTTGGCATTATGTGGGGCGAAGTACGCCGCTGATGTACGTGGAAGGCGCCGTAACGGCTTTACTATACGTGAATGCCATTCTCCGACCGATAGTACAAACATATCGGAAGCATATTGGCGAGGCATTCGTCTTCATGGGCAACAATTCGCGCCCCCATCGTGCACATCAGGATAACGAGATCGCTCGACTAGAGTGGCCAGCATGTTCTCCACACATGAACCCTATCGAACATGCCCATCACCTACTCTGAGGCACCTACACCGAATAGCCGTTGAGGAGTGGGACAATCTAGACCAACAGTACCTTGATGAACTTTTGGACAGCATGCCGCGACGAATATAGGCATGCATCAATGGAAGAGGACATGCTACTGGGTATTAGAGGTACTGGTGTGTACAGCAATCTGGACCACCACCTCTTAAGGTCTCGCTGTATGGTGGTACAACAGGCAGTGTGTGGTTTTCATGAGCAATAAAAAGGGTGGAAGTGATGTTTATGTTGACCTCTATTCCAATTTTCTATGCATGTTCCGGAACTTTCAAGACCGAAGTGATGCAAAACTTTTATTCATGTGTGTAGTCTGTTTACCTAAGTCCTGGATAAGTAAAATAAAACAAATACACAAATAAATAAACTCATGGATTGACCCACAAATCAGTACTATATCATCTGCACATGCAAGACAACTGAAATTAATACCCATCTGCACTCCAATCCATTCCTGTTGCCTACACACCTTTATTACTTTCTCTAAGATGACACTTAACAGAACACATAGCATTCCCTTCTCTGAGACCTGTCTCAATCTTTGGCGTGACCCTTCGGAAACGCACTGCTGCCATTGATGCATCCATTCAAGTTTCAACCATTCTCACTAGCTGCTCAGGGATTCTGAAGTCACGCAGTACATCGTATAGGCTATTCCTGTGGATGTTGTATCCTCATTGAAAATCGACGAACAGACTGTAGATATTTTTGTCATATTCCCAGTGTTTTTCAAACGATAGACAGTGTTTGATCAGAAGCCTGCTTGGTAGTCCCGTG
Source organism: Schistocerca piceifrons (assembly GCF_021461385.2). Taxonomy (NCBI): domain Eukaryota; kingdom Metazoa; phylum Arthropoda; class Insecta; order Orthoptera; family Acrididae; genus Schistocerca; species Schistocerca piceifrons. The sequence continues at coordinate 141,928,096 of NC_060146.1, read as the reverse complement.
TGTTGTCCTCTATGAATGATTGTAATTTTTTGAGGGTAGTGGCAAATAGTGGCTTTAAGGTTACATTGAGTAAGCTGATACCTCTGTAGCTACCACATTCCATCTTGTTTCTCTTCCCATATATCGGGCACGTCGTGGCCACTTTCCAATTTTCTGACAATGTCTCACTCTTCCGTATCAACTGAATCAGTTTGTATATCTCTCACGTCTCTCTTTGATTAATTCTCCTGTTATTCTGTTCTCCCCTGGGCCTCCTTGTTTCTGAGCTTTTTTATGCTGTCTTCGCATCTTCTTCAGTCACTTCCCATTCTTCATTATTTTTCCTTTCCTCCGTAGTATTTGTAGGTAGCATCCTCATCTGGAACTAGAACCGAAGAAAATAACCAGTTTTCCCACTGATATAGGACCACCTTCCAGACGAAAACTTTACGAACTTTACGGATATTATGCGACTGATTCACTACTAGCTGCCTTCCCCACTGGAAACAGTTCAGCTTCCGTTGTCTACCGTAATTAACGTGCTCAAATAATATAATTTATCTACTCTGTCAAATTTACTCATTTGGACATAGCCGCCTGATCTCTGCACTTTTCATTTGCTTACTGTCATAATGTGGACTTTGTTTACACTTTTTACATACATACTCCACAAGCCACCATAAGGTGCATGGCGAATGGTACCCTGTACCACTACAGTAAAATGTCTTTTATACTTTTTCATGGGAGATGATAAAATAAATGTACCAGCGAGATTAACGTTAAAATGAAACTTTTAATATATTTCTGTTGAATCCAGGAGCATGCAAACAGAAGATACGTATATTGTATAGTAAATAGATAAACAGGCTTATGCCTAAGTTATCCACATTTAAATTTATTTGGGCCTAAAGAATGAATCAATTGTGGTTTGTTTTTCGGAAGTAACACTGCATTCATAACTCAAGTTTTCATATGTAGTCACAATGCACATCTTTCACAGTGCACATCTTGTCACCACTAATGTCTCTTGATAGTATGTAAAGTTGTGTTACTTCCAAGGCAGTAAGTGCCTCTGAAAGTCTGGGAGGGTCCACGGATTCACCATCCGATTCTTCGGATTCTCCAGAACTCTTTATTTCAGCTGATACTGGCACTACTTCTTTAATTGTGTCATGCTCATTTTGTACACAACATGTGGCAGTACCAGCATCACAGTCTACAAAATCATCAAAATCATTTCTGTATGAAATACGAGCCCAGTCATTGTCTTCCGGTTTATCGGAATTCACATCAATATCATATCTGCATTTCGTTGGCCAGTATTGTAGTTACTGTAAAATACGGGATTTTGAGACGCTTTGCAGAGCTCACTTTAGGTTCACTAGGACTTCTTTGCACTTTTTTTTCCTTCAGTTATGTTTACTTTGTCCTGCATGGAAAGACATCTTTTATTTTGTGACGAAGTCATCATTTTCGAATGCACGAAAATTGGAAAACTACACAAGAAATTGAGTTCACCCCTTGCAAGAACACTCCTATAATAATTTCATCATAAGAATAAACCTGATGTAAACATTGCACTATGTATTCTTCCACGTTCGCTGGAACCTCATTGGATATCTGTTTCACGTGGGTCCGCAGCCAAGCTGTCTCGAGTACTGTCAAGTACGATAATGAGGCTGCGTCTTGTGCTGTGCGTTACGCGCACATCGACTCAGTGATATTACGGGACAACAGCTTTACGAGCAAATTTAACTTTGACAGCACTGGCCGGTCAGCTGGTACAGCTAGCCTGCAGTGACGTGGCCAGCTGCAGTTAACAAGTAAAAAGAGGCGAGCAGAGGAGCAATACAGCTTCGAATGCCATTTAATTTTTAAGCAGAATGAAACAATACACTGCAGATCTCCCACAATACGCTCCTTAGACGACTAGACGAAAACCGCAACACGCCATCGTTTTTAGCTAACATACTATTGTAATTAAAAACAAGAATGATGAAAATTCCTCACTTAACTACAGGGTAATTTTTCTGCATGAGCTGTGTGTAACGTATTTCACCGTATAGTTAAATATTGAAGCCACTGAAGGTATTACTTAGTCAGTCGTCTGGTCATCTCTTAGCTCCTTCCTTATCCTAATCCTAGAAATACATTTCAGTTCTGGAAGTGTCACCTGTTACATTGATAACGAGTCTATTAACAACAGAATCCACGAAGCCAACCAGACACAGCATGTTCTCTTTTTATGAAGAGCCTTTCTATATCCCGGCAGCGTTCGGCAGTGACGTGTGAAAAAGCTGCATACCTTTAGTTCCAGCACGTCTGGCAGCTTAACAGTCTTGTTACTTCTCGGACCAAATCCCGCAGTTTGGCTCCAGATCAGTTCTGTTGAGTTCGTATTGTAATGGTACGGTAGCAAATGTAAGAATGCGGCATTTGTATGATGTGCTCGATGATGTGAAAATGATATTTTTTCATGTTTGTACGACAGTTATCTACCTCTGTAGTATAAAACGATGGACATAGCACAAATAAAGAGTATTTGGTTTTTTCTGCAATTTAATTTTAATTAAATTGTTACATTTTCTTAATTTGGACATAAAACGAAGCTAATTAAGAATTTGTATTTGAAATGGAAACAGGAATATCGAGTCCAGTATGTAATTAGAACCAAGAAGTGCATTATTCATAAAAATGGTGACGAGTTTTGTAATTACGAGATGCAGGCATTTGAAGTTGAACGAGAAAACAAATGACACTCGGGCGAGTTGATCCAACGCACGAATAACAGTATTTGCTTCACATTCCAGTACGCTACCGACTGCATTACACGCTTAACGTTAACGCAGGCTACCGAATGTACAACACGTTCAACGTGGAGATGTTCATCAACTGCATTATATACAACGCTGGGAAAACTTCAAAGCCGATTATGTCCGTAAATTTATGAAAAACATTAAGAACAGCCTATTTCTCGTGACTTTTTAACCGTGTTCCACGCGCGTGTTTAACTACGGGAGAGAAAGCAGCTCCAGCCATTTTCATATGCGAATTAACAGCGCGACAATCAGAGCACAACGCTGCAGAGGCTGAGACTGTACACGATTTTTGAAATAAAAACTACGTAGCTAAAGCGCGATTAAGAAAAACGTCGATGGCTGTTAGTACATTTTAATATCTTAATGTTCAATTTAACGTAACTAAGTAATAATGTATCTAATACAAAAGTAGGACCTACTTCCAAGAGCGTAATAACACCGGTGTATGTGTGCTACTGCTTCTAGCCAATCATCGGGTTTGTGTTTCTTTACGTCAGGTTTATTCTTATGATGAACGGACTATAGTTTCACTCGGTGTGCTCTCCATCCGCTTACACTACCGTAAAGTGATTTTACAAAAACTCAAATTTTAGCGTGACCTTCGCTGCGAGATGCTTATAATAGTTTCCACAGCCAGATTTTGTCCTGAAACCAGGCATAAAATGCAAAGAGATTCAGGTTGTATGTAAAGTATGTTAGCAGCAAGAAACAATTAATGCCTTCCCTGCGTGATAGCAATAGAAGTACCATCGATGACAGTGCTGCCAAAGCATCGTTACTAAACACAGCCTTCCGAAATTCCTTCACTGATGAAGACGCAGTAAATATTCCAGAATTGAAATCAAGGACTTTGAAGTAGATATCATCGAAGTGGTGAAGCAACTTAAATAGCTTAAGGAAGCAAGTCTTCCGGTCAGACTGTACACCAATAAGGTTCCTTTCAGAGTACGCTGATGGAATAGCTCTATACTTAACAATCATATACAACCGCTCCCTCGACGAACGATCAGTAACCAAAGATGGAAAGTTGCACAGATCACACCAATACTCAAGAAAGGCAATAGGAGTAATCCACTAAATTACAGGCCCGTATCATTAACTTCGATATGTACACTACTGGCCATTAAAATTGCTACACCAAGAAGAAATGCAGATAAACGGATATTCATTGGACAAATATATTATACTAGAATTGACATGTGATTACATTTTCACGCAGTTTGGGTGCATAGATCCCGAGAAATCAGTACCCAGGACAACCCCCTCTGGCCGTAATAACGGCCTTGATACGCCTGGGCATTGAGTCAAACAGAGCCTGGATGGCGTGTACAGGTACAGCTGCCCATGCAGCTTCAACATGACACCACAGTTCATCAAGAGTAGTGACAGGCGTATTGTGACGAGCCAGTTGCTCGGCCACCATTGACCAGACGTTTTCAATTGGTGATAGATCTGGAGAATGTGTTGGCCAGGGCAGCAGTCGAACATTTTCTGTATCCAGAAAGGCCCGTACAGGACCTGCAACATGCGGTCGTGCATTATCCTGCTGAAATGTAGGGTTTCGCAGGGATCGAATGAATGGTAGAGCCACGGGTCGCAACACATCTGAAATGTAACGTCCACTGTTCATAGTGCCGTCAGTGCGACCAAGACGTGACCGAGACGTGTAACCAATGGCACCCCATACCATCACGCCGGGTGATACGCCAGTATGGCGATGACTAATACACGCTTCCAATGTGCATTCGACGTGATGTCGCCAAACACGGATGCGACCATCATGATGCTGTAAACAGAGCCTGGATTCATCCGGAAAAATGACGTTTTGCCATTCGTGCACAGAGGTTCTTCGCTGAATACACCATCGCAGGCGCTCCTGTCTGTGATGAAGCGTCAAGGGTAACCGCAGCCACGGTCTCCGAGCTGATAGTCTATGCTGCAAACATCGTCGAACTATTCGTGCAGATGGTTGTTGTCTTGCAAACGTCCCCATCTGTTGACTCAGGGATCGAGACGTGGCTGCACGGTCCGTTACAGCCATGCAGACAAGATGCCTGTCATCTCGACTGCTAGTGATACGAGGCCGTTGGGATCCATTTCGGCGTTCCGTATTACCCTCCTGAACCCACCGATTCCATATTCTGCTAACAGTCATTGGATCTCGACCAACGCGAGCAGCAATGTGGCGATACGATAAACCGAAATCGCGATAGGCTACAATCCGACCTTTACCAAAGTCGGAAACGTGATGGTACGCATTTCTCCTCCTTACACGAGGCACCACAACAACGTTTAACCAGGCAAAGCCGGTCAACTGCTGTTTGTGTGTGAGAAATCGGTTGGAAACTTTCCTTATGTCAGCACGTTGTAGGTGTCGCCACCGGCGCAAACCTTGTGTGAATGCTCTGAAAAGCTAATCAATTGCATATCAAAACATCTTCTTCCTGTCGGTTAAATTTCGCGTCTGTAACACGTCATCTTCGTGGTGTAGCAATTTTAATGGCCAGTAGTGTAGATGTAGATGTATGTATTGTGAGACTGTTGGACCGCGGACTGCATTTCCCCTCCTTCGGGCCCCATTGCGACTTGTTACTGCATTCTCATGGCGCGGCGCGTCCTTCCGCCACTGAGAACAGGTGCAGCTGTTGTGAGCAATTTGGATGCTGGCTCTGGTCCTGCTATTTTCATTGACGTCTCGTGGCGACTGTTCGTAAGGCCGGTGTTACACTTTCATATTTCTTTGACAAAGATTTGATCAGAGATATGATCAAATATTTGTCAAATTTGATTCACAAAGATATCTGATGTGGCGCTGAAAAAGGGGTATTACACTGTCATCATATTTTTCGTCAAAGTTCAAGATGGCTGACCACAACATCTTGTTACTATGCGCTGCAGCTGCATGTAAGACAACTGCACCGTTAACACATTTGCAATACATGTGGGGAAAGAAAAGAAAAGTACCTGGGTGAACCCGTGGGTTTTACAACGATAAAAGTATTCAACAAAATTTGTTACGTGAGCTTCTAGTGGAGGATGTTTCCTTATTTAGCCAATGAAGTGTCTCGTCATGTCACAAAGCACAATACTCACTTGGTAACTGCTATATCTGCAGAAGACAGGCTCACTGTAACACTCCGATTTCTTGCCACAGGAGAGAGTTACTCTAGCTTAAAGTACAGCACACGAATACCACAGTGAACATTAACTGAAATAATACTTGAAACGTGTGAAGCAATTTACAAAACACTAAAGGAACAATATCTCAAAGTAAATAAATGTTCAATACACTTTATGTGCATTAAGAACTATTTTTACTGTAGATCAAAGTAATAATTCCATTTTGTGTCCCACAACTACAAAATGAATAGAAATGTGTGAAGCTTATGATATATACAGGGTGGTCCATTGATCGTGACCGGATCAAATATCTCACGAAATAAGCATCAAACGAAAAAACTAGCTTGAAGGGGAAATCAGATGGCGCTATGGTTGGCCCGCTAGATGGCGCTGCCATAGGTCAAACGGATATCAACTGTGTCTTTTTAAATAGGAACCCCCATTTTGTTACATACTCAGGGCAAACGACTTTCAATTAAAATGCCTCTCCTGTACGCGACTATACAGCACGGTCCATTGATAGTGACCGGGCCAAATATCTTACGAAATAGGCATCAAATGAGAAAACTACAAAGAATGAAACTTGTCTAGCTTGAAGGGGGAAACCACATGGTGCTATGCTTGGCCCGCTAGATGGCGCTGCCATTGGTAAAACGGATATCAACTGCGTTTTTTAAAATAGGAACCCCCATTTTTTATTACATATTCGTGTAGCACGTAAAGAAATATGAATGTTTTATTTGGACCACTTTTTACGCTTTGTGACAGATGGCGCTGTAATGGTCACAAACGTATAAGTACGTGGTATCGCGTAACATTCCGCCAGTGCGGACGGTATTTGCTTCGTGATACATTACCCGTGTTAAAATGGACCGTTTACCAATTGCAGAAAAGGTCGATATCGTCTTGGTGAATGACTATTGTGATCATAATCCCCAACGGCCGTGTGCTATGTATGCTGCTCGGTATCCTGGACGACATAATCCAAGTGTCCGGACCGTTCGCCGGATAGTTACGTTATTTAAGGAAACAGGAAGTGTTCAGCCACATGTGAAACGTCAACCACGACCTGCTGCAAATGATGATGCCCAAGTAGGTGTTTCAGCTGCTGTCGCGGCTAATTCAGACACCAGTAGCAGACAAATTGCGCGAGAATCGGGAATCTCAAAAACGTCGGTTTTGAGAATGCTACATCAACATCGATTGCACCCGTACCATATTTCTATGCACCAGGAATTGCGTGGCGACGACTTTGAACGTCGTGTTCAGTTCTGCCACTGGGCACAAGAGAAATTACGGGGCGATGATAGATTTTTTGCACGCGTTCTATTTAGCGACGAAGCGTCATTCACCAACAGCGGTAACGTAAACCGGCATAATATGCACTATTGGGCAACGGAAAATCCACGATGACTGCGACAAGTGGAACATCAGCGACCTTGGAGGGTTAATGTATGGTGCGGCATTATGGGAGGAAGGATAATTGGCCCCCATTTTATCGATGGCAATCTAAATGGTGCAATGTATGCTGATTTCCTACGCAATGTTGTACCGATGTTACTACAAGATGTTTCACTGCATGACAGAATGGCGATGTACTTCCTACATGATGGATGTCCGGCACATAGCTCGCGTGCGGTTGAAGCGGTATTGAATATCATATTTCATGACAGGTAGATTGGTCGTCGAAGCACCATACCATGGCCCGCACGTTCACCGGATCTGACGTTCCTGGATTTCTTTCTGTGGGGAAAGGTGAAGGATATTTCCTATCGTGATCCACCGACAACGCCTGACAACATGCGTCAGCGCATTGTAAATGCATGTGCGAACATTACGGAAGGCGAACTACTCGCCGTTGAGAGGGATGTCGTTCCACGTATTGCCAAATGCAATGAGGTTGACGGACATCATTTTGAGCATTTATTGCATTAATGTGGTATTTACAGGTAGTCACGCTGCAACAGCATGCGTTCCCAGAAATGATAAGTTCACAAAGGTACATGTATCACATTGGAACAACCGAAATAAATGCTCAAACGTACCTATGTTCTACATTTTAATTTAAAAAAAAGTACCTGTTACCAACTGTTTCGTCTAAGATTGTGAGCTATATGTTTGTGACTATTACAGCGCCATCTATCACAAAGCGAAAAAAGTGGTCCAACTAAAACATTCATATTTCTTTACGTACTACACGAATATGTAATAAAAAACGGGGGTTCCCATTTAAAAGAAACACAGTTGATACGCGTTTGACCTATGGCAGTGCCATCTAGCGGGCCAACCATAGCGCCATCTGGTTTCCCCCTTCAAGCTAGACAAGTTTCGTTCTTTGTTGTTTTTTTCGTTTGGCATGTTTTGTGAGATATTTGGCTTGGTCACGATCAATGGACCACCCTGTATACATATAGCTTTCTTATGAGAGTAGCTTGAGGGGAGGCCATTAGTTATCTTTTTTACGTCATCAGCGGCGCACCCGGGCCGTATCTCACGGCTAATGAGCTCCGTATTTTTTTGTAGCTCTCCAGCTCCATACATTTCTATTAATTTCGCAGTTGACGCCACATACGAATTAAACTCTGCAGTCATGTTTACAAACGCACTACCGGTGACAGAACGCTGCACCGATGCTAGCGCTCCAAGTGGAAACGACATCGCCTGTAGCGACGGGGAAACCATAGCCTTCTCAGATTAATCCCGATTTCAGTAGGTGTCCGCCCGCAGTAGCTGAGTGGTCATGGCGTCAGCATGCTAATCCTAAGGGCTCGGATTCGATTCCCGGCTGGGTCGGAGATTTTATCCGCTCAGGAGCTGGTTGTTGTGTTGTCCAAATCGTCATCATTTCATCCCCATCGATGCGCAAGTCGCCGAAGTGGCGTCAGATCGAAAGGCTTGCACACGGCGAACGGTCTGCCTTACAGGAGCCCTTAGTCACATGACATTTTCATTTTATTTTGATAAGACCTGATGGTAGGCTTCTAGTGTGGCACCGACTCCATGGAACCATGGATCCAAGTTGGCAATAAGGCACTGTGGAAGCTGGTGGTGGTTCCACAACCGTACATTGACTGGAAATGGCTACTTGGAGACCATCTGCAGCCATTCGTGGACTTCACGTTCCCAAACAACATTGGAATTTTTGTAGATGACAATGCACCAGTGAGCCGCTGTGGCCAAGCGGTTGTAGGTGCTTCAGTCCGGTTTAACTAGTTCTAAGTCTAGGGGACTGATGACCTCAGATGTTAATAGTGCTTCGAGCAATTTGAACCACTTGAACAATGCGCCATGTCATCAGGCCACAATTGTCCGCCATTGGCGTGAAGAGCTTTCTGTACAATTCGAGCGAATGATCTGGCCACCCAGGTCGTCCGACATGGGACCTAATCGAGAGGTGAGTTCTTGCACAAAATCCAGCACCGGCAACACTTTCGCAATCATGGAAGCCTATAGAGGGAGTACGGCTCAATATTCCTGCATGGGACTTCCAACGACTTCCAACTCCACGTCGAGCTGCCGCACTACGCCGTGAAACGGTACCACCCGTGGCTTGTGTCACATCAGTGTAGCCTGCAGCGCGGCACAGCGGCGAACGCTTTGTTGCAACCAACCAATTCTCTCGCCAGTGAATTAAGACACTCTGGGAGTGCACCAGCGTGTTGGCACCTTACCTGACGTATCCTCTGCTGCGTAAGTGCCCCCCTCCCCCCTCCCCCCTTGCCCTGCACCCCTCCCTCCATCCTTATGACGCGGCATCGGCCGTGCGTGCGTTTTGTTATGGCGTGTCGGCGGAGTTGTTTTCGGGCGTTGGGCCCCAGAATCTGGCAGGCCTCCTGGCCGGCCTTCTATTTTGGTTAATTTGACGTCGCGGTCTGGTCCCGCTACCTCGCCCTGGCGCGATATATGGGACGCAGCCGCTCTCTCCGCACCTGGTCGCCTGCAACTCCCCGTATCTCGGCCAAAAGTTACTACACGTTCACTCGGTCGCGCGGAGCGCGGAAGGCCTTCCCTAAGGTGTGGACGCCGAAACCGTTGCTGCGCGATCGCCGACAATAACAGCATACAAAAACTGAAACGTCTCATGGTGAGCCTTTCCATTGGCTCTATTGAGCTGCCTTCAGACCTTGTATTTGCACCTCTCTTCCTCGTAACATCTGTAATGTCTCTACTGGGGAGAAGAATGAGCAGTAGCGTGTTTCTTAGGACATCCACAGTAGCGCCTTTATAGGCAATTACTGTCATTTATCAATCTTTTACAAAAATGGCTCTGAGCACTATGGGACAACTGCTGAGGTCATCAGTCCCATAGAACGTAGAACTGCTTAAACCTAACTAACCTACGGACATCACACACATCCATGCCCGAGGCAGGATTCGAACCTGCGACCGTTGCGGTTGCGCGGTTCCAGACTGTAGCGCTCGGCCACTCCGGCCGGCAATTTTTTACATTTCGTGCGTCTATAGATATTATAACTGCGTGTATATAGTCTTTATTTTATTTTATTATATTTACACGTCCAGTTCCGTAGGACCAAATTGAGGACCAAATCTCCAAGATCTTGGAACGTGTCAGTACATGAAATTACAACATAAAAATAATAACAGATAAAAATAAAAAGTTTACTGCCCCCAAAAAAGTCAAGCCATAAGTTTAAGTAAACGCAATCAGCAATACAACAAGAATCAACTTAATTTTCCAAGGAACTGCTGCACATAATAGAAGAAGTGAGCCATGAGGAAACTCTTCAGTTTCGATTTGAAAGCACGTGGATTACTTCTAAGATTTTTGAGTTCTTGTGGTAGCTTATTGAAAATGGATGCAGCAGTATACTGCACACCTTTCCGCGCAAGAGTTAAGGAAGTACGATCCAAATGCAGGTTTGATTTCTGCTGAGTATTAACTGAATGAAATCAGCTTATTCTTGGGAATAACCTAATACTGTTAACAATAAATGACAGTGTCAAAATACCCAGGCTCGTGAACAGGGGTCGACAAGAGGTTCCTGAAATTACACCACTTATTCCCCGAACCGCCCGTTTCTGAGCCAAAAATATCCTTTTAGAATTGGAAGAGTTACCCCAAAATATAATACTACACGACATAAGCGAATGAAAGTAAGCAAAGTAGACTAATTTTCGAGTAGAACGAATGATGTGCCCATTCTGTGAAATTAAAACGTCAGGTTTTGTTGAATAGTGTGTTAGAAACTGTAAAAATTGAGTCTTATTGTGATCTAGCGTTAGTTTATTTTCTACAAGCCATGAACTTATGTCATTAACGGCACTATTTGAAACCGAGCCAATGTTGCACACAACATCCTTTACTACCAAGCTAGTGTCATCAGCAAACAGAAATATTTTAGAGTTACCCGTAATACTAGAGGGCATATCATTTATATAAATAAGGAACAGGAGTGGCCCCAACACTGATCCCTGGGGCACGCCCCACTTGACCATATCCCACTCAGATCCGACATCACAACCATTTTCGGCACTGTGAATAACGACCTTTTGCCGTGTTGCTGAAGTACGAGGTGAAACAATTGTTGGCTACTCCTTGTATCCCGTAATGGTCCAATTTCTGGAGCAATATTTTGCGATCAACGCAATCAACCGCCTCAGTTAAATCAAACAGTATGCCTAGCATTCGAAACATTTTGCTTAACCCGTCCAGTACATAACAGAGATGAGAGAAGATAACATTTTCAGGTGCTAAACGACTTCTAAAGCCAAACCGTAAATTTGATAGCATATGGTGTGATGTAAAATGGTCAATTATTCTTACATACACAGCCTTTTCAATAACTTTAGCAAACAATGATGACACAGAAATAGGTCTAAAGTTGTCTACATTATCTCTTTCTCCCTTGTTATAAAGCGGCTTTACTACTGAGTAATCGCTCACGAAACTGACCATTCCGAAAGGAAAAATTACAAATATGGCTGAATACAGGGTTAACATGTGCAGCACAGTACTTTAATATTCTGCTGGACACTCCATCATAATCATGAGAGTCCTTAGTGCTTCCTTTTCTCATTTCTCTATTACGGTTCCATGTTATACACTGATGAGCCAAAAGATTAAGACAACCACCCAAGGCGAGGTTGTATGCTGCCTGCTGGCGCTGAAAGCACGTGACGCGGTAAGAGAAGTACGAGGCTAGAATTATTTCCCATTCGACTTTGCTCCGCTCATATACGAGGCGAGTTTTTTAAGTACGTACCGTTTTGAAATTAAAAAAAGGACGTGCTAAGATATCTCAATAATTTTATTTTTAAATGAAAGCCTGTACCTTAATCTACTTTTCTACATAATTTCCGTCAATATTGAGACACTTGTCATAACGTTTTTGAATACCCTCCTCATAGAAGTCTGCCGCCTGACTTGTTAACCACTGCATCACCACTGTTTTGACTTTGTCATCGTCTTGAAGACGCTGACCTCCCAGGTGTTTCTTCAATTGCAGGAATAGATGGTAGTCATTGGGCGCAAGATCGGGTCGGTACGGAGGATGATCTAGAGTTTCCCATCGAAAAGATGTGATGAGATCTTTAGTCTGATTCGCCACATGCGGACGGGCATTGCCTTGCAGCAAAACGACGTCCTTGCTCAACTTCCATGGACTGTTGCTTTGACTCTGGTGTGACGTAGGCGACCCATGTTTCATCGACCGTAACAATTTGGCTTAAGAAATCATCACCGTCGTTGTGGTACCGCTGAAGGGATGCACTGTCTAAACGTCTGGTTTTGTGCACATCCGTCAACATTTTCGGTACGCAATGTGCTCACAATTTTCGGTAATTCGAGTGCTCGGTCACAATGCCATACAAAACACTACGAGAAACATTAGGCAAGTTATCTCGCAAGGAGGAAATTCTAAAGCGTCTGTTTCCTCTCACCTTATTGTCCGCTTCCTGCACCAAACTTTCATTAACGACTCCGTTGTTCATCATGCACATTTGCGCGCCCATCTTTAAATGCTCTCACCCACTTTATTACCATTCCATCACTCATAATGTTTTCTCCTTAAACTGCACAGATCTCACGATGAGTATCAATCGCTTTTAGGCCCTTAGCACTAAGAAATCTTACAACAGCCCGTACTTCACAGTCGCCCGGACTCACGTACACAACGTAAACAAGGAAGAATCAGATGTAATGGCGTCAGTACGTAGATTAAGGTACAGGCTTTCATGTAAAAATATCTTAGCATGTCTTTTTTAACTTTCAAATCCGGCCGAGGTGGCCGGACGGTTCTAGGTGCTACAGTCTGGAACCGTGCGACCGCTACGGTCGCAGGTTCGAATCTTGCCTCGGGCATGGATGTGTGTGATGTCCTTATGTTAGTTAGGTTTAAGTAGTTCTAAGTTCTAGGGGACTGATAACCCCTGCAGTTAAATCCCATAGTGCTCAGAGCCATTTGAACAATTTAATTTCAAAACGGCACTTACTTAAAAAACACGCCTGGTATATGAGCGGAGCAGAGTCGAATGTGGAATAATTCCATCGACGATACGTGGCGCACATGCGCAAATCCTCTGACTTAAGCGCCTTTGAGAAAAGCCAGATTGTGGTGGCCCAGTGCCTGGGAGCAAGCACCTCGGTAACGGCGAAGGTGGCCGGCTGCTCGTGTGATACTGTCTTGAGCGTCTATGAAAAGCAGCTGAAGAATACTGAAACCACGAGTAGGCGACAAGAAGTTCGATGTCCATACCTCACCACAGAACATATGGATCGGAGGCCTGGCCGCTGTCTAAAGCAGGACAGGCGGCGATATGCGGTAGACCTGATGGCAGAGAACACTGCTGGCGCATGGATAAGTTGGGGTTGGGTTGTTTGTGGGAGGAGACCAGGTCATCGGTCTCATCGGATTAGGGAAGGACGGGGAAGGAAGTCAGCCGTGCTCTTTCAAAGGAATCATCCCAGCATTTGCCTGGAGCGATTTAGGGAAATCACAGAAAAACTAAATCAGGACGGCCTGTCGCGGGATTGAACCGTCGTCCTCCCAAATGCTAGCCACTGCGCTACCTCGCTCGGTCCAGGCACAAGTGTTTTGGAACGCACTGTTTACTGCATTGTGTTGAACATGATGTTACGTAGCAGAAGACCCTAAGTGTTCCCATGTTCACCCAACAACGCCGTCAGTTATGATTACAACGGGCGCGGGATCACCAAGATTGGACCGTGGATCAATGAAATCGCGTCGCCTGGTCGTATGAATCTCATTTATTGCTAAACCAGATGGATCGTCGTGTCCAGATACGCCGCGATCTAGGCGAATGGCTGCTCAAAATATGCAGCGCGCAGGCCGTTCGGAGCAGTATTGCGCTATGGGGGACACTCACCTGGGCTTCGATGGTCCTGCGGCAGCAATCCAAGGCACCGTGACAGCTGCGGACTACGTGAACATTATTAGGGACCACCTGCAACCCGTTATGCTTGATATCTTCCTCAATAACGATGCCATCTTCCAGTAGGATAGCCGTCCGTGCCACAAGGCCAAAATCGTGCTGCAGTGATGGTGGACTCACGTTGATATAATGGCCATCAGATTCGGCTTACCTTAGTCAGATGAAACCCAACTGGGACGCTATGAGTGCTAGCTCCGTGCCCACAAACGAACCCCTGTGCGTAGGCATCTGGTGTCACAAACCTCCGGAAACCTATCAACTACTTGTCGGCTCCAGGCACGCAGAATCACAGCTAAATTACGTTCCAGAGTTGGACCAACACGCTTTTAACTAGGTGGTGGTAATACTGCCTTGCCGCAGTGGATACACCGATTCCCGTGAGATCACCGAAGTGCTGTCGGGCGTGGTCGGCACTTGGATGAGTGACCATCCAGGCCGCCATGCGCTGATGCCATTTTCCGGGGTGCACTCAGCCTCGTGATGCCAATTGAGGAGCTACTCGACCGAATAGTAGCGGCTTCGGTCAAGAATACCATCATAATGGCCGAAAGAGCGGTGTGCTGACCCCACACCCCTCCTATCTGCATCCTCCACTGAGGATGACACGGCAGTCGGATGTTCCCGGTAGGCCACTCGTAGCCTGCTTTATAAGTTGGTACAGGTAGTCAGAACGTATTGTTTCTGTACATTTACGCTCCTACCTGGAGACCTAGGTCTGGTAGAATGGAACAGCACTGCTCACTCGGACTTGGAAGGTGAGGTTGTCTGCTCTGGTCACCTCTTGTAATCTAAGTTCAGGTAGCCGGAATCTGTAAAGATTTGGCTGAGGTTTAGATGCAGATACGTTTCGTAGGGGTATAGAATGGTAAATCACCCCGGAGTATTTATTTCAGTCAGGAAATGCGACGATGTTTATTAATATTTCAATTAATTAACGCAATTCTTTGTTCTGCCACTGCTTAGTGATGGGAGAACGCTTTGTTCAATTCATGTCGTGTTTTAGTTAGAGTGAAACTCAAAGTGTGAATGCGTTTGTGTGTGTGTTATCTGTCGGTCGATATCCTTTTCTGTGATTTAATTTTATATTCAATTCGTGAGTTCAGAATTTTTTGTGTTGGCTAGCTAACTAGACCACGTGCCTTTCCGCCACATGGAGAGCCTTCCGCTCAACGTAACTATTCATCCAAGTGTCCTGTTTAAATTGAATTTCGGAACGAATGAGAATTTGGTTTCACCCTGTATATTTCTGCTTGTGTATCTAGGATTCCACGCAAACCAGCGGCCACGTGGTTGATCAGTGAAGATAAGGTTTCTCTAGTCCATCATGCTTCTATCTGGTGTACAAATTTATCTTTATGTTCTTTTCTTTTCTATGTGAGTGCAGCTGGGTTTATCTGCGTGTGCATGTGGATGAGACGAATCCCTCCTTATATGAAACGGGAGCCTTTATCAAGTGTTTACAAACAGTTATACAATAATTACTGTGTCATGCACACCATATCTAGCGATCCTGTAGTGATCTTTATTGTTCATAATTTCATGCTTTTACGATTTGATTTGTGAAATAAAAATATTGATAGGGTACTAATTGTGCTTATAACGTTACTTGTGCAGCCTTATCAACTTTTAGACTGACTCCTTCAGAGCCATCTGACTTTATTAATTTGGTTTTCATATGTTATTTGAAGTTAAGGAAAGCCAGACCTAGGTTTATAGCATTTGTAGATTTAGAGAAAGCTTTTGACAATGTTGGCTGGAATACTCTCTTTCAAATTCTGAAGGTGACAGGGGTAAAATACAAGGAGCAAAAGGCTATTTACAATTTGTACAGAAACCAGATGGCAGTCGAGGGGCACGGAAGGGAAGCAGTGGTTGAGAAGGGAGTGAGAGAGGGTTGTAGCCTATCCCCGATGTTATTCCATTTGTATATTGAGCAAGCACTAAAGGAAACAAAAGAAAAATTTAGAGTAGGAATTAAACTCCAGCGAAAAGAAATAAAAACTTTGGCGTTTGTCGAAGTCATTGTAATGCTGTCAGAGACAACAAAGGACTTGGAAGAGCAGTTGAATGGAAGGGACTCTGTCTTGAAAGGAGGATATAAGATGAACATCAACAAAAGCAAAACGAGGACAATGGAATGTAGTTGAGTTAAATCTGGTGATGCTCAGGAATCAGATTAGGACATAAGACACTTAAAGTAGTAAAGGAGTTTTGCTATTTGGGCATCAAAATAACATCCCAGTAATTCAGGACAGGCATATTGATTTAACTATTAATCAGTTCTTAAATTAATTGTTAGCGGCTTACTTTATGCAAATGAGCCTTAGTCTCATTTTCAGTCTAACCATTCGGAAGAGATGTGTAGTTGAAACACGAGTAGGTGCCATTCAAAATTACATAACCCTCGTTGATCCACTGTACGCATTTGATGAGACATACTTGTTGCTGTCGTGTTCAGTCCGAAATCTGGTTTGGTACAGCTCTCCACACTACTCTACCCTCTGCAAGCCTCTTCATCTCCGAATAACTGCTGAAGACTACACCCGTTTGAACCTGCCTCCCTCTACAACTTTAACCCTCGACACTATCCTGCAGTACCAAACTGACCATTCCTCCATTTTGCTATCAACCGCGCCCTTATTTTACTCAAATTATACGAATTCCTTCTTTCCGAGATTCCTCCGCATTTGTTATTCGACCTACCCGTCTTATCTTCAGCATTCTTCTGTAACACTACATGTGAAACGTCCCCTTTGAACAATTCTTACATGACTGTCCTTAAACTGACACACAATATTTTTAGCGCAACGCAATCTGACTTTCAAAACTCCCTACTAAAGAATGGCCCTGACAAACATTAAACTATACCTTTCACAAATCACTTACCTCACAAAAATCTTCGCTGCTCAAGCTACTGCAATACAGCGAGCGCCACTACTGCCAGCTAAATAAAAGATTCAAACTACTGAAGGCACTAACTACTGATAGGGGCAGTTAGCAAATGAAAGATATTAATAGAGAGCAAACAATGTATTTACCTTAATATCATCACAAATCATAATATATATATATCAGTTCATGACAAACTGCAAACCTCCGCCATCTCTCTCCCCACATCCACCACTGCTGGCGGCTCACCTCCAACTGCGCAACGTTACGCGCTGTTCACAGCCAGCTGCCGCTGCCCAACACTACAATGGCAGACAACAATGCAAACTAGCCACAGACTGCACACAGCACAGCCAGTGATTTTCATATTGAGCGCTACGTAACGTTGCCAATAAGAAAACATAAACAGCCTACTTACATAGAGAAAACATAAACAGCCTGAGAAAACATAAACAGCCTACTTACATAGAGAAAACATAAACAGCCTGAGAAAACATAAACAGCCTACTTACATAGCCCCCATGCTCCCCACAAAAAATTTTTACAAATGGTGTTGGGCACTGGCCAATACAGATTTGACAAAAATTTTTCACAATTACAGTAACAAAGATATAAAATGCACACACTTATTGATACAATGTTGGTCAAAAGCTAAAATTTTCTCACAGTCTATAAAGACAGTCTTGATCATTCATCACAGTGAAACTGCCGTTTCTTTTCTCAAAGTCTGAGCAGTAAAAGAAAATGCACATAGAAGTAGTGGATTTCCATGCAGTCTTGAAGAAGTAGTGTTGACCTTCCAACGGAAAGACAGTGCTGACTCTCGACATGCAGACAGGTAATGGGCCACAACAGAGCAAACCCACAGCAGAGTCATTCGAAGTTTGGAAGAATATTGGTAGGTAGGTCATCACAGAGCAGACCCACTGGAGTCCTGGTAGAGATTGTGGTATTGGTGGGCCACCAGAGGTGCAGACCCACTGCAGTCCTTGTAGAAATGGCCAGCAGCCATCTGTTGCGATTGTGCAGGTGCACATTCACCATCGAAGATTCTTGCAGAGAATATAGCAAGTCCATAAACCACCACTTGTGCACTCAGAAAGTTTTTCTTTTAATTGTCCTTAGAACCAGCAATGCTGTTATCCAGTCCCTTGCCGAATTACCAACACACGTGCAAACACTCACAGTCCCAACTTCTCACATATTGTCCATATACTATGACCAACAGAAACGTGTGCAGTGAAATGGAACTTACAAGTTAATAATATCATGAACTGGTGACAATTACAATTTTATAACAGAAGAATACAATAACAAAGGTACAAAATACATCATTAAAGAACATAACAATACAGATAACATTTGTAGTAAAACAGGCGTTACAAAAGAATAGAAATAAACATATACATCAGTGTTACAAAAATAGTGACATAAGTACATACATAAAATAATGAGAATAGTTTTCGAAACATTAATTTCATACATGAACATTGAAACAGAACAGAATTGTAAACAACTTTACAAAGAAAATAACATATTATTAATGCCACTTATATTTGAGGATAACAGTATTCCTCCTCATAGTGAATATAGCTTAGTATTAGAAGAGAAAAAAATTCTATGAAACAGTACACAGAGACAGGAAGAAAACAAATACTCAAGGGTACACAAACACATAGTGGGATAACACCAATAGGAAAGGACAGGGTTCGTTTTCAGTGTAACATTTGGTACTGCAGTCCAACCCAAAACTTCATTCTATAGATCTTTCGTCTTATTTCAACCTGTGCTTCCCCCAAAAAAATCTTATCCAAGCATGCTTTCTGTATTCTGTTCATATTTCTTTCAAAATAATTATTTCTGATTGTACAATACTCATTTGGGCCCAAATCCTTTTTATATAACTGCGCAATGCATTCTTTACCTATTCTCCATAGTCAGTTTCTCATATAGTCTACCCCCTCTTAAGCTAACTTAAATCTACTGAGCTCAGATGCTAAACTAAGGGACGAGGCAATGCAGCAGCACGTAAAACAATTATTATAAACAGCAATGCAAAAAAATGCAAATTGGCAAAGCTAGCAGCATAAATGAGCAAAAGTCAAATTCAATAACACTATGCCTGGCAAACAGCAGCAACTTATACCTAAACATGACATAGCGCAAGCAGAAAAAATATTACACTAAAATGGCCATGTCTAATACCTATGTCACATCTTAACATTAGAGTGATGCATCACAATTTATTCTACAAAAGAAATTACCAAGTACTTGAAAAGAAAATTATGTGTTACTGTTATTAGTTCCTTCTTATTGTTCTTTCCTTTCCAAGTGCTCCCTTTTTTTTTAAAGAATGTGGATCATAAAATAATTATTTAATAGATCTGTTGACAGAAAGTGTTCACATTAGCAAATGCATTTCATTTTATAAAAGCAATGCTGCAACACAGCTGAAAAACAGGTATCAAATGAAATAAGCAGTTACGCAAACCAAAGCATAAAAATATCATTCAATAGTCATGTGACATTTCATAAGTTAGTAGAAATTCTCTCAACTCTCGTAGAAAGACGCTTGTCGTAATCAGGTGTGCAGATGTACGAATATTTCCCATCAATTCATAAGCATTTCAGTAATTAGCACAAAGTGCGAGTAATCATATGTTTTCAAGTAACGAGGGTGTCGCATTAGCGATGAAAGGCACACCCTAATGGCTTGTTCTCCAGGTGTTTGACACGTCCCACGTCTCCTTTTTTTTTCTACCTGTGCCGCTGAAAAGGGCTCGCAATAATGGCTTTTTCTCCAGGCGTCTGACACAGCTGGGTGCCCGCGACGCATTACGTGCAGGTGGTCACTTAACTTTCTTACGGAAATATTTACGACAGCAGTTTCCGCTACAGAGACAGTCGCACATAAAAATATTTCACAGGTCAAGAATTAGCGTTGCAAATCTGTAGAAACAAAATCCTATAAATATAAGTGTCCAAAAAAAATATTGGTCAGCATTGTGATACAGTCACACATTTCATAACTCTTAAAGTACGTTTCTTGGTTTCCAACATCCTTTTCATAAATCAGAGTCCCTAAACACTACTCATTATTCCTTACCTCATTATACATATACATATTCGTCGACACTTCTTCAATATTTCATCATGAGAAATACGTAGCATAATAAACATTCCTCAACAACATAATACACATCGTCGTCGTAATAATAACATCATAACACTTCAGTCAAATCTCAAAATCGTCGTAACTTCCTCCAATAATTAAAAAAAATTCTCTGCTCATGTGAAAAGTGTCATCTGCCTCAAACGTACTTTAAAAATCATGAATCCATACCAAATACATCATTCAAAGCTCTCATAGTATCACAATGGTTCCGAAAAAATATGAGCATTTCACAAAGTGCAGACAAAATACAATTTCATAAGTGTGAAGTTATCCAACTGTGTAATTGCGTAAACATCTGTCACTGATGTAATAAAAAAAGTTTATCTCTCAGTTACATGATCAGATAGCTGTGTAATTTGTGTGTTAGAGAAATATGGTACCGATGTGTAAAGTTGTATAAGCAAATACCATATTAGCTAGGGTTCCTTGTGGTTGCCACACACATGGTACACAAAGTAGGCGTGTACCCCCTGAGGATAAACGTAATTATACCCTCAGGTGTTACAAATTACAGCAATGGAATGAAATGTATCACGGAAAACTTTCTTTGTAATTAAAAAATCTTTGAAAATAAGTGTTTTAAGTATAAGATTAATCACTCAAATGCGTGTCCTGTAGCGCTAAATGCGCGTCTTGCTGTAAGATAATTCTGTGGAACTGTCGTAGTTATCGTCCTCTGTAAGCAAAGTTCTGCTAAAGTCAATGTACTTACCTCATGATACACAAAAGTGAAATGCTTTACGTATAGATATCTTAGTTATTACGCTTATTGCCGTGATGAGGAAAGTACTGTACAGTAACGTATTGTTATGCCACGAAAAAGGCTGTCTCATTGTTGCTATACCACAAAAGTTACTACTAAAACATGTTTTTCTTCCTAGAAGAATTCAGAAAACTGTGCAGATATAAAACAGATACACTGCAAAAGCAACATTGTAAATTGTCACTCATTAGTAGCGTCGTGATAAAAATCGTGTAGCTGTCACATAAACTAACCTCTGTGTCATCTGGTATCTCTCAGAAAGTACTTTAAATCCGGAATGTATTTTCAAGTAAACCAAAATGTTGCATTAAAATCTCATTAGCAGTACTGGTAAATGTTCTAATCGTACAACTAACAAGCAAGAATGTACACACACAATTACACTGTGTCGTCTGTTCGCAATAACAATGCATTCGTAATTTCTGTTTAAATAAGTTCTCTTGGTTCTTGACTGGATATTTAACTTCAAACATTGTTACATGTTAACAGATTCTAAATCTGACAAAGCATATTAGCAACGTAAAGTGAAAAGTTATATGGCAAAGACAAAGGTAAAAGCAGATTATCTCTCAATAAACGGTTTTACATGTGGAATGTGGTGTAAACCTTTACTCTTCATAGTACTCAGAGTTTGAACTTGAATGCAATTGTCAGGCGGTATACGTCGGTAAAGAATACTGGAGTTTTTCTCAAGGTTAGCGTCTATGTTATTTTTCTCTGAGCCACCTGGCGCACGCGGCTGCCTGCTGTGCGAGTCATTGTCTGTCTCTTTGTTGGCGCGCGTCGTTATTGGGATTAGGAGACCTAACTTCTACAAATTCGCCTTGCCGAGAGGGCCCTGCTCTGTTTGAATCCCGCCAGTTCTGATGCAATTGACGTCTGTCGTTATGATCATATCGTCTGTCGTCATTTCGGTAGAATCCGTAGTTTCTTCCTTGTCGGTCACGTGGTGGAGAATTTCTCCCTGAATCGTAACTCCGCGCTGAACTGTTGCGTCTGAAGTTATTCTGTCTCCCCTGGTAATAATTGTTTTGGTTCCCATATTGTCTGTTTCTGTGGTTATCTCTGTCATATTCATTACTACGGAAATGCGATCTTTCTCTGTAACTATTATTACTCTGCCAGTGGTTGTCATATGGGTGGTGTCTGTTTTGGTCACGATTTGCGTTGTAAGAATAGCCTTGTCGTGTAAAGTTATTACTTCTTTCATCGCGGAATTGCGACGGATGTGACCTGTAATTGCTGTGTTCCTGGTTTCGCGTTCCGCGATTGTCAGTGTCAATTTCTAATTCTTGTAAGAGTCCCTGAAATGCTTCAATGTCGTCTTTGCAACGTCCTGCCAAAATAATGTGTCGTAAATGTTCAGGTAATTTGATTAAGCAAATGCGGATGAGTTCTGAGGGGCTGTATGGGTTTGACAGGTACTGATTCTTGTGCAACATGTCTTCAAAATATTTCACAAGACTGGAAAATTCAGATTGTTCGAAATGTTTCATCATTATGATGCCATGTTTTACGCGGTCTTGTGTGGCTTGAGACCAATATGCTGAGAGGAAGGCATGGTAAAATTCTCCTTCACTGTGGCAATCATGAATGACCGATCGCATTCTTACAGCTGGTTCATTCTCCAAGTAGCCACACATAAATTCTAATCTGTGTTCTAACGACCAGTTGGGAGGAAAACAATGAGAGAATTGATGGAGCCATGCTTGTGGATGAATGTCGTTGCCAGAATTCTTAAATGTTTTGAATTTACGTGTAGTAATGAACAGCTTATAGTCAAAATCATCATGACGGCGAGTCGCATATCGGTCATTGTTAGGTCGTGTCGGCCGTTCCATCTCAAAATTCGGTGCACATTCCCAATTTCTTTCATTACTTCCGAAATGCCCTGTGTTATTATTTTGCAGCTTTTCCGTGTTTCTAAGTCCCTCTTCCCGTGTTGGAGCGCGAGTGTCCTCTGAAATACGTAATTCTTGTATTACCTGTGTCAGCTGATCTTGTACTTCCCGGATTTCTCTTTGGTGTTGTGTATTAATTTGATTCTGATTTTGTTTGAATTTTCTTATTTGTTCATACTCTTCTGTGTCAGTGAAGGCTACGGGTCTTGTGTCATTCAGATCATCATCTACCTTTGTAGATAAGTTAGTGAATTGATCCGAAAGTTCGGCTACTTTCTCTGATAGTGTACTTATTTCCTCAGCGTGTTTTTCTGAACCAAGTTTCAGAGTATCTACTTTGTCCTTTAAGTTTTCCTGAGCTTTTGCAAGTTGCGTAACCGAATCGGTAGATGCAACTGAGTCAAATTTAGCCCACAAGGTCTCAAGATTTTCATGAACAATGGTTTGCAGCTCTTTTATGGCTGCTTCGTGATTCTGTAATGCATTTTCATGCCGCGAAAAAATAGGTTGAAAATGCTCACAAATTTGTGTTTTTACGTCATTACAGACTTTTTGACATTTCGATTCGATGTTATGTAACTCAGTGGTTAAATCTTCACGTGTTTGTTCAAGTATAGTGTCTAACTTTTTGAGATTTTGTTCCACTGTGTCTAACTTTTTGAGATTTTGTTCCACTGTGTCTAACTGTTGCTGTGTTTGTCTCTGGTGTTGTTCCATTATGTCTAACTTTTCAAGCTTTTGTCCCATTTGTTGCATTAATTGCAATAATAATGTATTAGTGTCTGGAATCTGTTTCTCTACGCTTTTCGGCAGTGCATTTGCACCGACAACATTCACATTTTGACAAGCAGAAAATGTGTCTTGACTTATTTGAGAAAACGGTGATGACCCAAAACCTGAATCTACAGTATTTGCGAAATTGTGTCCTGTCATTTCGGATTCCTGAGGCGAGCTGTTGCCGACCGATCGATCGATAATGCTTCCCTCTTCACTAATTGTTTCACTGTCCACGCCATTGTTTGCCGCCCGCTCCATTTCCCTATGCACAATTACCAAATTACTACTTTGAACATCAGTTAATTCATAACTCGGTGGCGCTAACACACTGCTCTCATTTTCACTGTCATTTCTCAGTTTACTCTGGAGCCTAGTATTACGTTTTTCACACGCCATTATTGTCACAGTATTTCACACGACAACACAGAAAAACACAATTTGAAGAGCAAAAATAAGAGAACACATTAACATAACACTGAAAATAATATCTTGTTAATTACAGCTGCGAAATACTTGGTGCAAATCTATATGCATGCCACAACTGTTTTACTGTACAACAATGAAAGGCTACAACTACAAAGGAGATTCTCTCTACAATTACGCCCTAGCAATAAACAAAAGCTACACTAAATACACAAACTACAAGAAAAATCAGAAGATTCCAGTGAGGTATCCTGGCAGGGTCGCCATATGAAACGTCCCCTTTGAACAATTCTTACATGACTGTCCTTAAACTGACACACAATATTTTTAGCGCAACGCAATCTGACTTTCAAAACTCCCTACTAAAGAATGGCCCCGACAAACATTAAACTATACCTTTCACAAATCACTTACCTCACAAAAATCTTCGCTGCTCAAGCTACTGCAATACAGCGAGCGCCACTACTGCCAGCTAAATAAAAGATTCAAACTACTGAAGGCACTAACTACTGATAGGGGTAGTTAGCAAATGAAAGATATTAATAGAGAGCAAACAATGTATTTACCTTAATATCATCACAAATCATAATATATATATATCAGTTCATGACAAACTGCAAACCTCCGCCATCTCTCTCCCCACATCCACCACTGCTGGCGGCTCACCTCCAACTGCGCAACGTTACGCGCTGTTCACAGCCAGCTGCCGCTGCCCAACACTACAATGGCAGACAACAATGCAAACTAGCCACAGACTGCACACAGCACAGCCAGTGATTTTCATATTGAGCGCTACGTAACGTTGCCAATAAGAAAACATAAACAGCCTACTTACATAGAGAAAACATAAACAGCCTGAGAAAACATAAACAGCCTATTTACATAGAGAAAACATAAACAGCCTGAGAAAACATAAACAGCCTACTTACACATGTCAAAAGCTTCTATACTCTTCACGGTAAATGAGAACATCTAAACAGTTGCAGAATAAACATTTGTTGAAATCATTGACCACGGTTTCGGTATATCTAAATATACCTTCATCAGAAGCAAAAATACTAAAACCACATCCTGCAGTGGAGATGCATAAAACAGTCGTGCCAAATGTGTCGTCAGTAGTTAAACTTCCGGTACCGCACGCCGCGGAATTTGAATGCGCGCCAGACGTCATGGACGTCGAAGACCCATAGAGGTCGCTGCACCGTAAGCTGTGGCGGCGCGCGCCTCCTGGCCCGCTTTTAGTGTGAGGGCGGCACAGTGGAACACGTGGTCCCGGCGGCCGATAGCGGCGCACCCGATAGAGTTTTTCGACCACTTCTATCACCCAGATGCGCACGTATTAATGGGTAACCCTACCCAGACGTACGGATAACATCGCAGTTCCTCGCTCCTGCGATCTCCTCGATTCTAAATACTAACAATGCAGAGGTGACAGACCTTTTGAGTTGGTCACTATGCTTGTGCGAGCGTGGAGGGGCTCACACCTATAGAAAAAAAATATATAACAGCCAGCCAGTCTACTCTTGTGTACATTTGTAGATACATCGCCTCGCGTTAGACATCTTACTTACTTTCTTGTTCTCTGTACGAGTGGACGTGATTGTTAGGTTTCCTTGTGACTCCGTTGTTCGACCTTTGTAAGGTGTCAGGCAAATCCAACACCTTCCATGAAAACCCTGACATGTTAAGCAAATCCAGTAGTATGTCACATAGCTCCGAATAAATCGTGACATTAAATTAACCAAAGTAATACGAGTAACGAGTGAGCAAATGGAATACCACAGACTAACACAAGAATGCCTAAATGCATGTCTTACCTTCCCACCGTGAGACAGACGCAGTTCCGAGGGGAGAAACGAGAACAGAAGCCGAGAGCAGAACCATGTTAAGCTAGAAGGCCCTACGATAAGGGACGGACACCCACGTCGCCAGCTAACCGCCAGAACCACCCCCCAGCCCATGTTAAAAGCTAGAGCCCTCCAGAAGAACAGTATAGATCTTACGATAACACTAAAAGGGCCACACCAGCCGCAAGTTTTAGCGTGAGACTTTTTCGCGTCTCTGTTACGTTGCAAACTTTAAAAACATTGCCCCACCACGAAAAGTATAACGTTTCTCATTGGATAGACAGAGTTTTTGTAGGCGGAGCTTAAGGTTAACATCGAGATCCTGATTGGTCAGATGAAAACACAGCCAGACAGTTTTTTTTAAAAAAAACCAACTTCGGTAAATTGTAGTAAGGACAAGTTAGGAGGGAGTTGCTTCTGAGACGGCGAGCTGGATGGAGCTGCGCCGGCCACCGCCCCCTGACGAACACCGACAAGGTAATGAAAGCACGCGATGCCGCATTTTTGAGCGCATAAGGCTTCACTCAGAACTGCAGAAGTCTCATCTGTTACATCCCCTTTTTACGTAATACTAGTGTCGATCGTCAATTAAAGCTCATGGTATTCACATTTGCTACGTAAGTTAAAATCTGAAACGCGATGATTATTCTGTTATATAATTATTGAGAAGCCACATCAGCCACTGTAATTTACGACAAGTTAGATAAGTAATTAAAGATAATTTAGGGTCACTGTAGACCATTTTGATAGTTTTCTCTTTTGTGAAACTTAATTTTAACCTATATTATAGATGTGATATGGCATAGGTCATCCTTCGATCCATTGTAGAACTTGGAAACCCATTCAGGGAATATTCGTTCACATTTTTGTTGAACGCAGTTGGTTTTTATCATCCTGTATTAAAACATTTCCTTTTATGAATAGTGCAATTTATAAACAATATTTTGTGAGTAGAATAAAATTTCCAATGGTAAACAAACTGCTTTCTCGACGTTATTTTACCAGCTAACTAAAAATAGGAAAGCCTTGAAACCCTTCCACTAAATTTAGTTAGTATTAAGATTCTTTTACAGGGAGTGCAGTGGAGCTGACGCTGAAATCATTAAGTATTTGGTTATATCATCGCTAGTCTCACTGAACTCTTCTGAATCCTACATGTCATGTGTGGTCTGGCGTCTCCTTACCAGCAACAGGTCCCACTTTCAAACTAGTCAATTCCCTAAAAAACACACTCAGAGCGTCGTTGCGCGAAAGTGGTAGGGAGACACGACATAGAACAGACAGACACCACGCAGAAGGTTAGATCTTGTTGCTGTTCGTTCTGTCCTTCATTGGTCGTGTCCGTCCTCTCCCCTTGTGTTGTTGTTCGTGGGCCTCTCCGCGGTTCCCGCCGCACTTTCCGTCGTTTCAACCCCGCGACCGTCCCGGTCGCAGTTACAACAAAACTTAAAATATCTGAGACGTGAAACTTAGTGAAGGCAGCAAAGGTGTGGATGGGGCCTAATCAGTTACCGTTAGTTGCACAGGAAACACATACACTTCATTTTTAAAAAGTAACTCTCAACAATTATTTTAAAAATTTTTACTACACTGACGGCTAAAGGCCTTACTAAGAAGAAACTGCAATTTTTTGGGGGGGCTGATGGCGACACGAAACTTTAGAATACTCAACCGCTGAAGGCCTGAATTACAAATAAGGTGGACAATTACACGTTAAAAATACTAAAACTCTTTTTAAACAATCTTAATAAACTATGACAAGTTATAGTTACTGCTGAAGGCCTCATCAAGACACAACTGAAAATCAGTGGCCGGCTGAAGGCCAGACACAATGTCAGAATACACAACGGCTGTGGGCCTGAATTACAAGTCAGAAGACAAATTCCAAACCACATACTAAAAAAATACTTGGTTTTAAAAGTGTAACACGGCTGAAGGCCTTATAATAAAAGAAGCGAAATTATTACTCGGCTGAAAGCCACAAACAATTTCAAATAACAAACGGCTGAAGGCCTGAATTAGAAGTGAGGAAAACAATTCCAAATAGCACTTTCAAAATAAATACCTTGCATTTAAAACAAATTTGCTTAAAAAGTCTTACTGGAACACTGCTGAAGGCTTTATCACGAAAGAAGTGAAATTATTGCTCGGCTGAAGGCCACACCAACAATAATTAGAAAATTACAATATCCTTAAAACTAACAAACATCACAATCTAGGGAATTAGGACAAGCGGTTCTCAGCAAGTGTTCCAAGGGTCGGCCTGGAAAGGTAACTCAAACATAAGGAAGGTAAGGTGAGACAGGCGCGGCTGGTCCCGGCGGAGGTTCGAATCCTCCCTCGGGCAGGGGAGGATAATTTAGGTTAAGTAGTGCGTAAGCTTAAGGACTGATGGCCTTAGCAGTTAAGTCCCATAAGATTTCACACGCATTTGAACATTTTTTTGTGAGACAGGCAACCAAGAGTTGTACTCACGTAACAGCATGGCTACTCAAACTAGGGGCACCTTAAGCGCCGACCGACCGACTAACCAAATGCCTGCTGCCCCCCAACCGAACTGATGTCCGTTCGCAACCCCTCTCACCAAATCCAGTACGTAACCAGCATTAAAATAACTGCTCATTCAAAACCACAATATACACACAGATCCGGGAAAAACAATTCCACCAACAACTCGCAAATTAAAACCAGTCACTGTGAAACAACACGGACGAATTAGAAGTCGGCACAAACACTTAGAAGCCAGAAGCGCTCGGAAGACCAAATGCACGTCGTCCGCTGCGACGACCGACCGAACGACCAACCAACGGTCGTCGCCACTCAAGTCAGGCACGGGGAAGATCCCAGTATAAATCGTCGACTGACAACTTATTGCCATAAGGGCACTTCGACATGCAGACACACACACACACACACACACACACACACACACACACAGGTGAAAGTTGCACCGCTCGAATATCACAGTCCATTCAAATAAAACTCGCTGTATCCGGTCCTTGACGTGGTCGTGCACTGTCGCGACCACATCCTTCCACTGAACAGCGCATGTGTGTCGGCAGCGGTCGGGCGAGTACTGGCTATCCGGACCTCACTACTGCTCCGTCTCAACTCAACTCCCCGGACACACGACGACCCGGAAATACTAGAGGCCGCTCCAAAGACAGTACCACGGTACGCGCTATCGATAAGCGCTGCTGCTGCAACTCACAGACAGACAAGGCGAGCAAACGTAGTGGTGCCAGTGAACACACTGAGAAAACGAGACGCCACTATCGCTATTACAAGATGCCAAGCTATGAATGGCACCAACGCGAGCCGCACACGGCTCAATATCACCTCCATCTGTGCAGCATAATTAATAAGTTCTTGTCTGAACTATGTATCGTCCACGTTTGACTTTTGTGTAAGGCCACACTTCGGAAAAAAAACTTCATAACATTTACATTTGTAATATCGTCAGAGATAGCGGTGTCACATCAAAGTCGGCAAAGCGAATCAATACCACAGGCATTAGCGAGCGCTGGCTGTAATCCGTGACAAGCAATGGGAGGCACTCTAGAGGACGACAGCACCATCTCAGCATAGCAGCGTCCTAGTGCTGAGATCAATACAGCGTCATTCGCGTAACCGGTCTGTCCCAGTTCTCATTTGAAGAAGTCAGCATCATAGTATAGGACCAACGACTTAAAGTCTCTGACGAACTTGCACTGTTGCAAATGTCGAACATGTACATCACAAGAACACCTTGTTAATTAGTGCATCAAGTGATGTTTTGCTAGGCAATGACGGTTGCAAATTATCCAGATCTCCCGTGGCAAAAAAGTTTTCAGAGTTATCTTTTATGCACTTGTGTAGTAAACTATACTAATATTTAATTTGTTATAGTTTAATGAGCTTTCTCCAAGACCAATCCAAGAATCCACAGTTATGGCTAGACAAAATCAGTTTTGTCTGGTCAGAACAAAATTTATGATGTTGATAGACTTCCCTTTCTCAGAATTTTTTTTCCTTAGTATTACCAGTCTGCATTTTGTATTCTATTTGCTTCGGTCGTTATCAGTTAATTTGCTGTCACAACGGTAAAACACACCTACTAAACCCGTGTTCATAAAAAACAGAAACCCTTGAACAACTAGAGACTTCGTTAACATTATTAATTTATACGTGCGCGTGGGGGCAAACGAAAACGACTTTTTCAGATGTTACGCTAAAACGAATCACGTTGACAATTCGATCCAGATTTAAATCTTACAAGCGTTGTAGCTTGGTAATCAGCAGCTCTGTCGAATACAACGACGTAATTGTTTACCTTACGCTCTTAAAAGTCAGAAAATTGTAGCGCAAAATTTGCACAGACGTCAGTTTTTCAATCAATGCTCAGCGGTGGCGTAATACGGCCAGTCAATGAAGACGAAAAAAGGTCGAATATTTGAAATAGTTTGTGAAAGGGCAGCCTTTTGTATAGATGTTGAAGGTAGTATCATGATCAGCATACTAGAAATCGTCATCGGTAGGGGGTTCGAATGGTTCAAATTGCTCTGAGCACTATGGGACTTAAGATCTGTGGTCATCAGTGCCCTAGAACTTAGAACTACTTAAACCTAACTAACCTAAGGACATCACACACATCCATGCCCGATGCAGGATTCGAACCTGCGACCGTAGCGGTCACGCGGTTCCAGACTGAAGCGCCTAGAACCGCACGGCCACACCGGCCGGCTCCGGTAGGAGGTGAGTGGGTGTGAGGGTGGGGTTGAAAGTCACTTTTGTACGTTCTCTTGAACAGCTCAAAAACTACGGCCTCTAGCGGAAACGCATCGCAGTACAAAATTTAAATACAGTAAATTTCCTACAAAAAGGTCCTGTTCACTTTTTCTGTGTGACTAAGTTTGCGCGCAGCGAGGGAGATAACACGAAAATCCTTGGCGTGGTTTTTGAAGGCCACATACAGCTTTCGTGTCACATAATGCGGCATCGGTAGTGGCAGCTGAATCCTGCAGAATGTCTTGAGGTAGCGAAACTCACAGTCCACGAGTTACCCGGTAAGTATTCAACTGTTATTGGAGAGTGAGGGCACTTAGCGACCGACAACCAACTTTAAACGTAAATTCAAACTTTTCTAAACTTTTCGTCACTGACACTCCCCGAATAATGTATCTAGCATGATGTTTTAATTCGTTACCTCTTTACAACTAAGTCAACGGCCTTGCCGCCGTGGATACACCGGTTCCCGTGAGATCACCGAAGTTAAGCGCTGTCGGGCGTGGTCGGCACTTGCATGGGTGACCATGCAAGCCGCCATGCGCTGTTGCCATTTTTCGGGGTGCACTCAGCCTCGTGATGCCAACTGAGGAGCTACTCGACCGAACAGTAGCGCCTCCGGTCACAGAAAACCATCGTGACGACCAGGAGAGCGGTTTGCTGACCTCACGCCCCTCCTATCCGCATCCTCCACTGAGGATGACACGGCGGTCGGATGGTCTCGGTAGGCCAGTCGTGGCCTGACGACGGAGTAGTTCTTTACAACTAACTTGTTCTATTCGCAACACATTTTGCAGACAGTGCCCACGTAAATCACTGAATGTACCTGCAAAATTACTTCATTGTACCACACATAGTTTATGAGATATGACGCAACAGTGACGTGTGAAGAACAAGCTTTTCTTAAAACGGAGCTTTTATTTATGGGAGCTTGATTCCGCAAAGAATCGGGAGAGACATTAATAGTAGGCCCACAATTAGACTATGCGCGTATGTCCCACGATCCTTTATGAAAAAGGGAAAACAGCAAGAAAATAGGCCTACGTTGCTGGGACTAAACGTATTTCCTCTTGAACCTCCTTTATTCGACAGACTTACAATATCAGCTAACATTGTCTTACCTGTCACTTCCTTTATATGAGGGTTGACTGAAAAGTAATACCTTCAGCAGTTGGCAGCATTGGTATGGGGCAAGTACTGGCTTGTTCCGTAGCCGAAACTTCCTGGCAGATTGAAACTGTGTGCCGGACCGAGACTCGAACTCTGGACCTTTGCCTTTCGCGGGCAAGTGCTCTACCAACTGAGCTACCCAAGCACGACTCACGCCCCGTCCTCACAGATTTACTTCTGCCAGTACCTCGTCTCCTACCTTCCAAACTTTACAGAAGCTTTCCTGCGAACCTTGCAGAACTAGCACTCCTTAAAGAAAGGATATTGCGGAGACATGGCTTAGCCACAGCCTGGGGGATGTTTCTAGAATGAAATTTTCACTCTACAGCGGAGTGTGCGCTGTATGAAACTTCCTGGCAGATTAAAACTGTGTACCGGACCGTAGCCTGTTCTCTACAGCTGCAGTTGGCGGGAAGCCTTAGCACTGAACGGTTGTGTTGTTACAGCGTAAAGTATGGAACCCTGCGCAGACGGTCGGTCAATGCGATCTAAGCAACGTGCAGTCATTGAATTCTTAACAGCAGAAGGTGTCACCCCAAAGGAGATTCACCAGAGAATGAAAGCAGTTTATGGTGGTTGTGTTGATGTGAGTACTGTGCGTCGTTGGGCGAGTAAGTTTAAAGATGATAAGACAGGAACATCTGACCTGCGTGACAAAGAGTTGGACGTCCTGTGACAGCAACCACCGAGTTTCACAAGCAAAATGTTGACAGATTGATTCAGGACGATCATCGTGTCACTCAGAGAGAAATTGCAAGCATTCACAAGAACGTGTGGGTCACATTATTGCTTTGCCTGACTATCGGAAGATCTGTGCACGATGGGTACCCCGGACACTGATCCTGAAATGAAAGTGCACAGACTTCAAATTTGCCAGGAACTCCTCCAACCTTACGAGAACGAAGACGCACAGTACTCACATCAGCACAATCACTATAAACTGCTTTCGTTCTCCGACGAATCTCCTTTGGAGTGACGCCTTCTGCTGTCAAGAATTCAATGACCGCACGTTGTTTAAAACGCATTGATCGACCGTCTGCGCAGTGTTCTATACTCTACACTGTAACAACACGACCGCTCAATGCAGGATCTGCGGAATGAGACAGTACCTGCCGATACCAATGCTGCCAACTGTTGAAGAGTTACGAAGGTGCAGGCATTACTTTTCAGTCAACCCTCATACAACAGACGTACAGGATCAGCTGACATTGTTTTACTGTTACCTCCTTTATACGACAGACATACAGGATCAGCTGACGTTGTCTTACCTGTTACCTCCTTTATACGACAGACATACAGGATCAGCTGACATTATCTTAACTGTCATTATAAGCTAACTTCTAGCGTATCTGAAGGAGCTTAGGAAAACTACTAGAGATGTGTGTACATACTCATGTTTAAGTGGCTACCTTTTGTGGACACAAGCAAACAGAGAAAGCGTTCATATAACTACGGATCCTGGGAAAATACCTCCACATCTTCATGTTTCCACCGCACATTTCTCGGATATTTTGGCTAATGGTTTCAACGCCGACATTAACAAGCGCTAAATCGCTGTAGTCGTCTTTTCAAAAGCTTCAATATGCACTTAAAAAAAGCAAATCGTTCCCTTAAAATAAAATTTCTTTCGATACTTGATGTTTCTGAAGATCCACAGTTCAGTCCAGGGTAGGGATGGGGATATTTTCCTCATTGCAGTTCCTTCAAGGCAGGTCCAGATCCACTCAGCCTGCTGTAAAATAATTACCGGGGATATGTCGTGGAGGCAAAATGCGACGACGGGCCCGACACCCTCCCCCTAGTGCCGCGGCGTACAAAGGTTGCGCTTCGCCTGCAGTCAGGCCAACAGCCCCATCACAGGCTTGTACCACAGACTTCCGCCCTTACAGGGTGTCTAACAATTACTTCTTTTATTTATTTATTTACTAGCTGACAAACCTGGCATTCTCTGGGTATTCGTTTTGCCAATTGTCTGTTACAAACAAAACCTTGTGCGAAACCCTGCGGTAGATTAGATGTGAGATCATACCGGACAGTTTCTGCACGCTGGGTGCAGCTGCTTTGTGTGTACGCAAGGCAGTTTTTTAAATGTGTCTATCTCAACGCCTCTTCATAGTTCCATAGTACGCCTGTTAATATAGATAGATGATATATCGATATATTCTCTAAAAATATCGATATGCACTCAAGCGCCAAAGAAGCTGGTATAGACATGCGTATTCAAATACAGCAATATGTAAAGAGGCAGAATACAGGCGCTTCGGTCGGCAATACCTATATAAGACAATAAGTATCTGGCGCAGTTGCTAGATCGGTTACTGCTACTACAATGGCACGCAATCAACATTTAAGGGAGTCTGAACGTGGTGTTATAGTTTGCGCACGAGCGATGGGACACAGCATCTCCGAGGTAGCGATGAAGTGGGGATTTCCGTATGATCATTTCAAGAGTGTACCGTGACTATTAGAAATCCAGTAAAATATCAAATTTCCGACCGCTGCGGCCGGAAAAAGATCATGCTAGAACGGGACGAACGACGACTGAAAAGAATCGTTCAACGTGACAAAAATGCAACCCTTCCGCAGATTGCTTCAGATTTGAATGCTTGACCATCAACAAGTGTCATTGTGCGAACCATTCAACGAAACATCATCGATATGGGCTTTCGATGCCGAAGCCCCACTCGTGTGCCCTTGATGACTGCACGATAAAGCTTTACGTCTCGTCTGGGCCCGTCAACACCGACATTCGACTGTTGATGACTGGAAACATGTTGCCTGGCCGGACGAGTCTCGATTAAAATTGTATCGAGCGGATGGACGCGTAAGGCTATGGAGATAACCTCATAAATCCATGGACACTGCATGTCAGCAGGGAACTGTTCAAGCCGGTGGTGACTAAGTAATGGTGTCGCGCGTGTTGGAGTTGATACGTCTAGATACGACTCTGACAGGTGATACGTACGTAAGCATCCTGTCTGATCACCTGCATTCGTTTATGTCCATTGTGCATTTCGACGGAATTGGTCAATTCCAGCAGGACAATGCGGCACCCCACTCGTCCAGAATTGCTATAGAGCGGCTCCAGGAATACTCTTCTGAGTTTAAACACTTGCGCTGGCCACCAAACTCCCCAGGCATGAACATTACTGAGCATATCTGGGATGCCTTGCAACGTGCTATTCAGAAGAGATCTACAGCCCCTTGTACTCTTACGATTTATGAACAGATCCTTCCACCGCTACTCCAGACATTAGTCGTGTCCATGCCACGTCGTGCTGGGGCACTTCTGCGTGCTCGTGGGGGTCCTACACGGTATTAGGCAGGTGTATCAGTTTCTTTGGCTCTTCGGTGTATAACCCCGATAGTGTTTTCCTCGATATATCTGATCAAAACGGCTATGTCGAGTGCCGTTATTTTTATACTTAATTTTTTCACAATTTTCGGCAAATATTTGAAGTTGTTTTTTGAAATTGTAATAGAACAATTTTACTTCCCCTGTGTGAAGGAGTCTTACTACTCTTTGAGCTTTCATAACGTCGATTCTTTAACTGTGCGAAACGGGGGGGGGGGGGGGGGGGTGAAAAGAATAACAAGATTTCCGACGTGGAGAAACAGCACATACGTTGCACTGAAAAACTAATTTTTGACGCGGATACTGTTCTCTTTCTTCACATCGGCATGAAAATCTAAGTGACGAGACTGGTCTTTGTGGTGCGCGCAGACGTGTGAGGGGAAATGCTGACGTAATCGGCGCTAACAGCAGGAACTTCAACGTTTAACTTTACCAAACGATTTTAACGCTACAATTGCTAGCTCACTGGCGTTGGCAGAAATGAAGAAACAGGGAAGTCGACAAAACTGTTCCGGACAAATCCGATACCTGATGAACCGAACAACAGACCAGTCGCATACCTTTTATTGTGCCACATAAATGCAGATACCACCGTCAGCAAAGTGGTTATTGCCAAGCGTGAACGTCCTTCGTTTTCCTTTGAATTCTTGCTCTAAGGGGGATAGGAAAGCTGCTACTTTGTTGATGTACGGAATATCTAGTAGTAAGTAGTAAGTACGGCACAAAATATGTAATATTAGGAATAAATTTCAGGATTCAGGTGTATATAAGATCAAATGTGATGACTGCTGTAAACAATATATAGGGCACACTGGTAGGAACTTTGAGATCAGATTCAGGGAGCACACCTACTCTTAAAACAAAACAGCGTTTGGGGGGCATATGGCTGCCCTAAAGCACTCAGTCACGAACACTGAACGAAATTTATACATCCTGCATAGAGCTCATCAGGGACGTTTTCTTAACATTTTGGAAGAAATTGAAATATACACCCACAAAAAGAAAGATCCGCATTTAATCCTCAACAAGCAAAGCGAGTTCAATCATAACGCCTATTTTAGTATTTATCTACATCTACATCTACATTTACACTCCGCAAGCCACCCAACGGTGTGTGGCGGAGGGCACTTTACGTGCCACTGTCATTACCTCCCTTTCCTGTTCCAGTCGCGTATGGTTCGCGGGAAGAACGACTGTCTGAAAGCCTCCGTGCGCGCTCTAATCTCTCTAATTTTACATTCGTGATCTCCTCGGGAGGTATAAGTAGGGGGAAGCAATATATTCGATACCTCATCCAGAAACGCACCCTCTCGAAACCTGGCGAGCAAGCTACACCGCGATGCAGAGCGCTTCTCTTGCAGAATCTGCCACTTGAGTTTGTTAAACATCCCCGTAACGCTATCACGGTTACCAAATAACCCTGTGACGAAACGCGCCGCTCTTCTTTGGATCTTCTCTATCTCCTCCGTCAAACCGATCTGGTACGGATCCCACACTGATGAGCAATACTCAAGTATAGGTCGAACGAGTGTTTTGTAAGCCACCTCCTTTGTTGATGGACTACATTTTCTAAGCACTCTCCCAATGAATCTCAACCAGGTACCCACCTTACCAACAATTAATTTTATATGATCATTCCACTTCAAATCGTTCCGCACGCATACTCCCAGATATTTTACAGAAGTAACTGCTACCAGTGTTTGTTCCGCTATCATATAATCATACAATAAAGGATCCTTCTTTCTATGTATTCGCAATACATTACATTTGTCTATGTTAAGGGACAGTTGCCACTCCCTGCACCAAGTGCCTATCCGCTGCAGATCTTCCTGCATTTCGCTACAATTTTCTAATGCTGCAACTTCTCTGTATACTACAGCATCATCCGCGAAAAGCCGCATGGAACTTCCGACACTATCTACTAGGTCATTTATATATATTGTGAAAAGCAATGGTCCCATAACACTCCCCTGTGGCACGCCAGAGGTTACTTTAACGTCTGTAGACGTCTCTCCATTGATAACAACATGCTGTGTTCTGTTTGCTAAAAACTCTTCAATCCAGCCACACAGCTGGTCTGATATTCCGTAGGCTCTTACTTTGCTTATCATGCGACAGTGCGGAACTGTATCGAACGCCTTCCGGAAGCCAAGAAAAATAGCATCTACCTGGGAGCCTGTATCTAATATTTTCATGAACAAATATGACGAATTACTGAGATGACAACTGTTGCGTGTGGAGGTCCAGTCCGAGGGATGAGAGATGGTGCGTGATGGAGAAGCTGGAAGATGCGTGCAGCGCCTGGCGTCGTTGACGGGGCCCTCCTGTACGGCCCTCTTGCCCACGGCGATGGACATCAGACGACTGAGCGGATCGCGACACAACCCCCAAATGGCGGGAATCACGGAAGCAGACCGTAGAGGAAAGCAAGTCCACACCAGCGCCATAGATATAGAAATCACCCTTTGTTTTTGCATCGTATAAAAATGATAATTTTACGGTGTATTTTAATATTGACAAGCACAGATTTTAACCCTGACATCTACAGATTTTAATTAAGTATTTTTAGAGATAAAAGTAAATTACAGATATCTACTTAATACAGTATGTGCATATGTAATGTAACAAATGTACCAGACGCCACCTGTCGGTAATAGTTTTGTAAATTAATATAAATGACGTCCATTCTGCCAAGGGGTTTAATGTGACGCAGCATGTGAAGGTTGCTGTGTGTGGACGGGTTATTCCTGTAACCGAAATTGCAGGTACGGTCTGGTACATTTGATGTTGATTGGACAGTATGAAAAGGGTTTGCATTTGTGAAATAGTAAATTAGTATCATTATCGTTACAGATGTGAAGATGGTTCTAAAGGAACCGAAAGCGGTCACGTGTGTAAACAATTTTGCCATCAAGACGGATTATAAATAACATTGTAAAAACTTTGTGTGCTGCCTTACGGCGGTCTTGTCATGGGGGAAGCCTCGTCAGAGAGGTCCACCGCATGAGTGTCTAGGGAAGTGATTCCAGTGGTGGTTTCCCGTTGCCTTCCACTGCTCATGATGATGAAATGATAATGAGGACAACACAACACCCAGTCCCTGAGCGGAGAAAATCGCCGACCCAGCGCCCCTCGGCGTGACAGACCGCCTCGGGGCGAACTTTCGTAGTAAAGCAAATGTTAAAATAAAGCTTCTGGTGCTCTGCATTGTATCAAGCAGCATTGTACACGAGATAAAATGTAATACACCTATTTAGTCAACTAAAGCTCATTTAAGCACAATTAACAGGAGTCTTTAATTAGAAGAAAAGTATCTTATTGCAATCATCAGTGTTATGAAATTTACAGCAAAAATAATTATTTCATTTGTGCAACTATCAGACAATAATCACGTAGAAATGTTAGTATTAAAATCAGTACAGTCATTAAATGGGAAATTAATTGCCGAAATTCAATAAATACGTGAAAATGTTTTGGGTTGTGTTCTTCCTAACTTATGCACTGAAAGTTTCGTTCACCCTCAAGAGATTATGTTTCAACAAAAACTCAAATCAGATTCATTGCAGTTAATTCTGTCATTACGTATTGAATAGAATTAGGGAGAAGAGGAGTTTCTGACACAACTTCACTAGAAGAAGGGATTGGTTGGTAGGACATGTTCTGAGGCATCAAGGGATCACCAATTTGGTACTGGAGGGCAGCGTGGAGGGTAAAAATCGTAGAGGGAGACCAACAGATGAATACACTAAGCAGATTCAGAAGGATGTAGGTTGCAGTAGGTACTGAGAGATGAAGAAGCTTTCACAGGATAGAGTAGCGTGGAGAGCTGCATCAAACCAGTCTCAGGACTGAAGACCACAACAACAACAGGTATTCCAGAACTTTCTGTCATAAACAGGTTGTTATTTCGATCATTTGGTCAAAATGAGATTGTTATTTAAAATTTGAACCTCACAATTTGTTTTCGCATTATATAAAGTACTCCAAAACATGTTAGCATTAAACTCTTGCTGTAACTAACAATATATTAATTATTTTGTACCAAGCATTGCTAGTCACTTTTCTCAGACAGTATTCCAATTCTAAATTTGAAAAGTAATTTTAGAAATCACAAATCACCCATTTATTATCTTCAAAATTGTAACTGCAATTTCTTATGAAATAACCGATTTTAATTATAACTCAATTAACGTGACTTTGTTGAACAATACTTTCAAAGAAGCTGTACAGGTAAGAACCTACATAAGCAGTGAGCTTAAGAGCTCGAAAGTGGCAGTAGAGTGATAGTTGTTTTCAGACAGTTTGAGCACATGATCTGTAACGTCAGTTTCTTTGAGCTGTGCATTGTACGAATGCTCTGGAACAATCTATGCATTAACACAAAATCCAAACTATGTGTCGGCGTAATTTATTTATTATCATCGTCTACTCACGTTGTATCTTGAAATTACTGTAGTGCAGGAATTAATGTAGTGCACCCCAATTAACATTGAATTGGTGAAGAAAAGTCGCCCCACTGCTGCTACCGTCACAGGTTCGAATCCTACCTCGGGCATGGATCTGTGTGATGTCCTTAGGTTAGTTAGGTTTAAGTAGTTCTAAGTTCTAGGGGACTGATGACCTCAGATGTTAAGTCCCATAGTACTTAGAGCCTTTTTTTTTTTTTTTGAGAAAAGTCGTCGCAATCGATAAGTAGACACTCCAAGCATTTCATTGAACTCAACAGAGACTCGTATGCTAATCGAAAATTTTTAGCTAGAACCTGGTAAAAAGAATATGTTAGAACTGGGAGGCCCATGTTACCGGACCTCTTCGATCAACACATCGCACATCAAACTTTATGGATAGGTACAGTCACACCATCCGTAGAAAATGCGGGGTGTTCCATCGTGAAGAAACCACAGTCGTTGTCTTGTTGAAAATATAATGTTCTTCTATAGTGCTGGCAATTCATCCGTGCAAATCAGTGTTACACGGTCTGGTAAAGTATATGACACTATGGGTCTGTCACCGACAACTCCTGCACATCCATCGATACTGAAGAAATACTGACGTCTCATGACCATGGCTGCTGACGATGCGCACCTGCTTTTTTTTTTTTTTTCATCAGTCCACTGACTGGTTTGACGCGACCCGCCACAAATTCCTTTCCTGTGCTAACCTCTTCATCTCAGAGTAGCACTTGCAACCTACGTCCTCAATTATTTGCTTGACGTATTCCAGTCTCTGTCTTCCTCTACAGTTTTTGCCCTCTAGTACCATGGAAGTCATTCCCTCATGTCTTAGCAGATGTACTATCATCCTGTCCCTTCTCCTTATCAGTGTTTTCCCATGTTCCTTTTCTCTCCGATTCTGCATAAAACCTCCTCATTCCTTACCTTATCAGTCCACCTAATTTTCAACATTCGTCTATAGCACCACATCTCAAATGCTTCGATTCTCTTCGGTTCCGGTTTCCCACAGTCCATGTTTCACTACCATACAATGCTGTACTCCAGACGTACATCCTCAGAAATTTCTTCCTCAAATTAAGGCCGATATTTGATATTAGTAGACTTCTCTTGGCCAGAAATGCCTTTTTTGCCATAGCGAGTCTGCTTTTGATGTCCTCCTTGCTCCGTCCGTCATTGGTTATTTTACTGCCTAGGTAACTTCATTGACTTCGTGACCATCAATCCTAATGTTAAGTTTCTCGCTGCTCTCATTTCTACTACTTCTCATTACCTTCGTCTTTCACCGATTTACTCTCAAACCATACTGTGTACTCATTAGACTGTTCATTCCGTTCAGCAGGTCATTTAACTCTTCTTCACTTTCACTCAGGATAGCAATGTCATCAGCGAATCGTATCGTTGATATCCTTTCACCCCGTATTTTAATTCCACTCCTGAACCTTTCTTTTATTTCCATCATTGCTTCCTCGATGTACAGATAGAAGAGTAGGGGTGAAAGGCTACAGCCTTGTCTTACACCCTACTTAATACGAGCACTTCGTTCTTGATCGTCCACTCTTATTATTCCCTCTTGGTTGTTGTACATATTGTATATGACCCGTCTCTCCCTATAGCTTACCCCTACTTTTTTCAGAATCTCGAACAGCTTGCACCATTTTATACTGTCGAACGCTTTTTCCAGGTCGACAAATCCTATGAAAGTGTCTTGATTTTTCTTTAGCCTTGCTTCCATTATTAGCCGTAACGTCAGAATTGCCTCTCTCGTCCCTTTACTTTTCCTAAAGCCAAACTGATCGTCACCTAGCGCATTCTCAATTTTCTTTTCCATTCTTCTATATATTATTCTTGTAAGCAGCTTCGATGCATGAGCTGTTAAGCTGATTGTGCGATAATTCACGCACTTGTCAGCTCTTGCCGTCTTCGGAATTGTGTGGCTGATGCTTTCCCGAAAGTCAGATGGTATATCGCCAGACTCATATATTCTACACACCAACGTGAAGAGTCGTTTTGTTGCCACTTCCCCCAATGATTTTAGAAATTCTGATGGAATGTTATCTATCCCTTCTGCCTTATTTGACCGTAAGTCCTCCAAAGCTCTTTTAAATTCCGATTCTAATACTGGATCCCCTATCTCTTCTAAATCGACTCCTGTCTCTTCTTCTATCACATCAGACAAATCATCACCATCATAGAGGCTTTCAATGTATTCTTTCCACCTATCTGCTCTCTCCTCTGCATTTAACAGTGGAATTCCCGTTGCACTCTTAATGTTACCACCGTTGCTTTTAATGTCACCAAAGGTTGTTTTGACTTTCCTGTATGCTGAGTCTGTCCTTCCGACAATCATATCTTTCTCGATGTCTTCACATTTTTCCTGCTTGCACGTGTGTATTGAGGCAATTTACAAATGCAGTCTCTAGGGAATCCTGCTTCCTCTGTAAATAAAGTGCAGGCTGTGAACGGCGGATTAACAACGGCCCATATCTCAAGAGGCTAACGGCCTTGCCGGAGTGGCCGAGCGGTTCTAGGCGCTACAGTCTGGAGCCGCGCCACCGCTACGGTCGCAAGTTCGAATCCTGCCTCCGTCATGGATGTATGTGATGTCCCTAGGTTAGGTTTACGTAGTTCTAAGTTCTAGGGGACTGATGACCTCAGTCCCATAGTGCTCAGAGCCATTGGAGCCAACCTTGCCGCAGTGGTAACACCGGTTTCGGTTAGATCAGCGAAGTTAAGCGCTGTCGAGCTGGGATAGCACTCGGATAGATGACCATCCAGTCTGCCGAGCGCTGTGGGCAAGCGGGATGAACTCAGCCCTTGTGATGCAAACTGAGGGGCTACTTGATTGAGAAGTAGCGGCTCGGGTCTCGCAAACTGACATACGGCCGGGAGAGCGGTGTGCTGACCACATGCCCCTCCGTATCAGCATCAAATGACGTCTGAGGGCTGAGGATGACACGGCGGCCGGTCGGTACCATTAGGCCTTCATGGCCTGTTCGGACGGAGTTTAGTTTTTTTTTCATATCTCTAGAGCTATCGGTTTCCAGACGTATCGCTGTCGGATCTTTCCTTTTAGTTTTGATTTTTCACTTTTGACCCGCAGCAATATATGACACTTTTCTTTTTTAATCACACTGCATACCGGCTAATGCCGGATTTCAGTGCATTACCAACGCAACAGAATTACGTGCCTTTGTGCGTGCTATCATTTGGCGAAAACCTTGTTTCGACAGCTGGAACGGT
The DNA here is from genome assembly GCF_021461385.2 of Schistocerca piceifrons. Taxonomy (NCBI): domain Eukaryota; kingdom Metazoa; phylum Arthropoda; class Insecta; order Orthoptera; family Acrididae; genus Schistocerca; species Schistocerca piceifrons. Next base: position 141,885,008 of record NC_060146.1, on the reverse strand, counting down.
TAACGAAGAAAAATGGCTTTTATGTCTCAAGTGAATCGCCCTACACAGCAGTAAACAAGGTGTTTCAGTAAGAGCGTGCAAAAATGTAACAGGATATAGAGAGTGCTCCACTGAACAACTTCAGGAGGGAACCTGGGATCGGAGAAGCCAAAGGAGACATGGAAGTAAACTTCTTTACCGCTTTGTCCAGCATTACTGTTTCCCAGCTTATTTACAGCTAATATGAGTACAATTTTACATATATTGTGCTGTTTATTTACATGTACATTCTTTATTTCATGCAAGGAAACAAGGAGGATGAGTGTGATTACCAGAAAGTCATGATACAGATTTTGTTTGCTTTACTTGCCCATAAGGTGGCTCTGTCTTATTTACATTGTCCCATGACAGAAGGTGCTATGAATCAACGACAGGCCCCTTCGTTACTCAGTGCTACTGAGAGACGTACAGTACAATACGATGGAGCAGTACAGGTACTGTATTTCCTGGTCGCTTGTTTGGAAGGGGAGGTCCTATTCCACGGCCTGCGATGTCACCTGACCTGCATGCCCTTGTTTATTTCCTATGGGGACATCTAAATTCAGTTTTATATGAGACCCCAGTGAATATGGAGACGGAACTACACTCATGCTCATAAATTAAGGATAACGTTGATAAATGGTGAAACAACGCTCTGGTGGGCGGTTTGCGGGTTTAAATCATCTCGGGGTATGACCATGCAGTGCATTTGACCTGCGGTCGTCGCACGGTGGCGCTGGCAGCAGTCCACATACGCAGAGGTGTGTTGGTGCATGTCAGAGTACGGTGCAGCGAGTAAGTGCGCAGACGTTTTCAGACATGCTAATGGTTGGCTCTGAGCACTATGGGACTTAACATCTGAGGTCATCAGTCCCCTAGAACTTAGAACTACTTAAACCTAACTAACCTAAGGACATCACACACATCCATGCCCCAGGCAGGATTCGAACCTGCGACCGTAGCGGTCACGCGGTTCCAGACTGAAGCGCCTAGAACCGCACGGCCATACCGGCCGGCATGCTAATGGTGACTCTGTATTGAAAATGTCTCAAAGAACACATATTGATGACGTTATGAGGGGTAGAAAACTAGGTAGGGCGACTGGAGGCTGCTCAAACACAGCAGGTAGTAGCACGGGCCCTCCGTGTGCCACAAAGTGTGATCTCAAGATTATGGCAACGATTCCAGGAGACAGGAAACGTGTCCAGGCGCTACAGTACGGGACGTCCACAGTGTACAACACCACAAGAGGACCAATATTTCACCATCATTGCCCGCAGACGGCAACGGGGAACTGCAGGTAGCCTTGCTCGAGACCTTACCACAGTCACTGGATCAGTTGTCTCTAGACACACAGTCTACAGACGACTGAACAGACATGGTTTACTCGCCCAGAGACCTGCAAGGTGCATTTCACTGACCCCTTGTCACAGGAGAGCCCGTAAAGCCTGGTGTCAAGAACCGTGGTCGCAGGTTATGTTCACAGACGAGTCCAGATATAGTCTGAACAATGATTCTCGCCGGGTTTTCATCTGGCATGAACCAGGAACCAGATACCAACCCCTTAGTATCCTTGAAAGGGACCTGAATGGACATCGTGGTTTGATGGTGTGGGGTGGGATTATGATTGGTCCACGTACATCCCTGCATGTCTTTGACAGAGGAACTGTAACAGGTGAGGTGTATCAGGACGTCGTTTTTCACCAGTATGTCCGCCTTTTCAGGGGTGCAGTGGGTCCCACCTTCCTCCTGACGGATGATAACGCACGGCTCCACTGAGCTGCCATCGTGGAGGAGTATCTTGAAACAGAAGATATGAGGCGAATGGAGTGGCCTGCCTCTTCTCCAGAGCTAAACGCCATCGAGCACGTCTGGGATGCTCTCAGTCGACGTATCGCTGCACGTCTTCAAACTCCTACGACATTTCAGGAGCTCCGTCAGGCACTGGTGCAAGAATGGGAGGCTATGCCCCAGTAGTGGCTAGACCACGTGATCCAGAGTATGCCAACCCGTTGTGCGGCCTGTGTACGTGTGCATGGTGATCATATCCCATATTGGTGTCGGGGAACACGAGCAGGAAACAGAGGCGTTTTGTAGCACACGTGTTTTGGGACGTTTTTCTCAACTTATCACCAATAATGTGGACTTACAGATGTGTGCCGTGTGTGTTCCCTATGTGCATATGCTATTATCGCCAGTTTTGTGGAGTGCCACGTTGTGTGACACCACATTCTGCAATTATCCTTAATTTATGAGCATGAGTGTAGTTGCCACAATTGTAGCTGCCTGTGGTGTGATTCGAAACATACCAGAGGTATTTGTCAGTGTGAGTTAGAATCTTGTTCGCCCATGTCACGCTTGCATTGAGGTTGATGGCCGTCAGTTTCAGCACATTTTGTAAGCTACAGTACAAATGGTACGTTCATTGTGTCTGTGTTCGTGTTTGCAGTTAACTGTAAATAATGTAAATAAAAAACACACATTAAAGTGATTTTATTCCTGTTATCTCCTTAAGCTGGGTTCTCCTGTCCTGTTAAATTTTTGCACGCCGCATTGTGGATTTGCAGTACAAACCTATTCGATGAGCATCAGATGCTGGTCGTAAAAGAGGCAACTCTATAACAACGAAACCTTGAAAATAGCATTTCATAGCAGTTTTCTAGTTAAAAAGACATCAGTTAGCATTATTGTTTGATTCCGTAAAATTTCATTACACCGTTTATGATTTCCTGAACTAAGGAGATAGAAAACCGAAAAAAAATGAAATTCTAAAAGTATTCAACAAGATTTATGAACATCGATAGGAACAACGACAATTTTATTTTTTTGAAAAAAGGAAAATATTTTGAATGCATAATAACATTCAGATTTATTGGTGAAATTAAGTTATTTACATATGTATGTAATATGATATTTCTCAAATGCCCTCCATGTATCTGCAGGCACACTCTCGTTCTTTCGACGAAGTTTTCCGTAAATTTTCTGCAACCCTTGCACCACTAGTTTTGAAATTGTAAGCTGAATCTCGGCCTTGCTCTTTGGAACTGACCGTGGTTTGACCGCTACGGTCGCAGGTTCGAATCCTGCCTCGGGCATGGATGTGTGTGATGTCCTTAGGTTAGTTAGGTTTAAGTAGTTCTAAGTTCTAGGGGACTGACGACCTTAGAAGTTAAGCACCACAGTGCTCAGAGCTATTGGAACTTTTTTTTTTTTTTGACCGTGGTTTGTTGGCGATATAACAAGAGCAATGTAATAAAGAAAGCAATTATAAATATGTATGTATGCCGAAAAATAATGCCTGCGAATTTTTTATGTGAAAATCTTAAACTTTTTTAAGTGAAACAAACATTATCTTTATTCTTCATGTATAAACATTTGCTGCACTCTGCCGCTAGAGGGCTCCGAGTTGTAGTGTGTAAGTGGCGGTGTGTAACGTGAGTGTGTGCGGGCGCTGATAACCTCGCTGTTGTGCGCCCTACAACACTAATCATCATCATCATCATCATCGTGAGTGTGTCGGTGTGAGAGAAACAGCGAGCTGTAATCGAGTTTCGAATTCGAAAACTTCCTCCACTCATGGAGCGTCCTTCCCTTCAGCATGAGAATGCCAGGCTATCACGCCAGCGCCAGTCTGATACATACAGTCACGACGGACTCTGCTGCTGTAGTTTATATTGTTTGACAGCTGGAGAGACATTAGCGCTCCAAGCGGTGAGAAAGCAGACAGTTAAAAATAATATTTGTTTTTAGTTATTTTCTTCTGAATTAACGGAACATTTGTAATATTTTGTTAAGATCGGGTTATTTTACAACTTACAAACCACGTCTGTATCCAATACGACATAAGTAAGTCCCTTCAGGGATAGAAAAGACAGGTTTGTGCTCGTTCATTAAAAACATGTAGGTGACTGACATCGTCTAGTAAACTTAATTTATTGTATAATGTCTGCATGTTGAGTGACTGGGGAACAAGCACAGCTGTGAAACCCGTGGTAGAACGGAAGGACACAGGAAGCTCACACGTTCCTTCGGACAATAGGACGGCACAGCCTCTTCCGGCGCTAATCCCGGGACCCGCCCGTGAGCTGGACCACCTACAAAACGGGAACACGAGGCCGGCATGCAGGCGCCAGAAAACGGCCTGTTGTTGTTGTTGTGGTCTTCAGTCCTAAGACTGGTTTCATGTAGCTCTCCATACTACTCTATCCTGTGCAAGCTTCTTCATCTCCCAGTACCTACTGCAACCGACATCCTTCTGTATCTGCTTAGTGTATTCATCTCTTGGTCTCCCTCTACGATTTTTACCCTCCACGCTGCCCTCCAGTACCAAATTGGTGATCCCTTGATGCCTCAGAACATGTCCTACCAACCGATCCCTTCTTCTAGTCAAGTTGTGCCGCAAACTCCTCTTCTCCCCAATTCTATTCCATACCTCCTCATTAGTTATGTGATCTACCCATCTAATCTTCAGCATTCTTCTGCAGCACCACATTTCGAAAGCTTCTATTCTCTTCTTGTCTAAACTGTTTATCGTCCATGTTTCACTTCCGTACATGGCTACACTCCACATAAATACTTTCAGAAACGACTTCCTGACACTTAAATCAATACTCGATGTTAACAAATTTCTCTTCTTCAGAAACGCTTTCCTTGCCATTGACAGTCTACATTTTATATCCTCTCTTCTTCGACCATCATGAGTTATTTTGCTCCCCAAATAGCAAAACTCCTTTACTACTTTAAGTGTCTCATTTCCTAATCTAATTCCCTCAGCATCACCCGACTTAATTCGACTACATTCCATTATCCTCGTTTTGCTTTTGTTGTTGTTCATCTTATACCCTCCTTTCAAGACACTGTCCATTCCGTTCAACTGCTCTTCCAAGTCCTTTGCTGTCTCTGACAGAATTACAATGTCATCGGCGAACCTCAAAGTTTTTATTTCTTCTCCATGGATTTTAATACCTACTCCAAATTTTTCTTTTGTTTCCTTTATTGCTTGCTCAGTATACAGATTCAATAACATTGGGGAGCGGCTACAGCCCTGTCTCACTCCCATCCCAACCACTGGTTCCCTTTCATGCCCCTCGGCTCTTACAACTGCCATCTGGTTTCTGTAGAAATTGTAAATAGCCTTTCGCTCCCTGTATTTTACCCCTGCCACCTTCAGAATTTGAAAGAGAGTATTCCAGTCAACATTGTCAAAAGCTTTCTGTAAGTCTACTAATGCTAGAAACGTAGGTTTGCCTTTTCTTAATCTTTCTTCTAAGATAAGTCGTAGGGTCAATATTGCCTCACGTGTTCCATCATTTCTACGGAATCCAAACTGATCTTCCCCCAGGTCGGCTTCTACCAATTTTTCCATTCGTCTGTACAGATTTCGCGTTAGTATTTTGCAGCTGTGACTTATTGAACGGATAGTTCGGTAATTTTCACATCTGTCAACACCTGCTCTCTTTGGGATTGGAATTATTATATTCTTCTTGAAGTCTGAGGGAATTTCGCCTGTCTCATACATCTTGCTCACCAGATGGTAGAGTTTTGTCAGGACTGGCTCTCCCAAGGCCGTCAGTAGTTCTAATGGAATGTTGTCCACTCCCGGGGCCTTGTTTCGACTTAGGTCTGGTCAGCCAAAAACACATAGCAGCAGGTATTCGCGTACTTTCCTAAGAACACAGAAAGAAATTCCAGAAAGTTCTATCTGGATTCTAAATTGCAATTAGTCAGCGTTCAGAAACGAACGCCTTCCGGAAAGATGATTCGCCACCCAAATTTAAGGAAGAGAAAAGACTTTGAGCAGCGAAAAGAGGAGAGCAGTAAAAAGGGAGTCGTTGCGGGGCCGTGGAGCAGGAGAGTCGTCTTGGAGCTTCAAATGGTTCAAATGGCTCTGAGCACTATGGGACATAACATCTGAGGTCATCAGTCCCCTAGAACTTTGAACTACTTAAACCTAACTAAGGACATCTCACACATCCATGCCCGAGGCAGGATTGGAACCCGCGACCGCAGCAGCAGCGCGGTTCCGGATTGAAGTGCTTAGAACCGCTTGACCACAGCGGCCGGCGTCTTGGAGGTCCACGGCAGTCGACGGGCGTCTTCAGTTGTAATTTTTGTGAAGTACAATTTTGCTGTTATCTCGCTGAGGCGAGAAGTCCTGCGGTTATAGCTTCTGATCATTACGGTGATCTTGCTTACGGACCGGCGTGTGGGAAAGTGAATTTACATTGTTGAATCACGTGTTCTACTCTGTTCTGCACTGAGGTTTCACACTGCTCATTGAGATAGTAGCTCCTTCTTGCTATTTAGTACACGGGGGATAGTTACTGCGTGCCTAATCACAGATCGCGACTACATTATAGGGCAGAGCCAGACAGTTTAAGGGGCAGTGTTAATACAGGGAGAACCTGAGATTTTCAATCCTTACTTAATTTCTTTAATTTGTTTTTACGATGAAAAAGTGTATTAAAATCACTATATTTATCCTTCAGTACGTAGTATTTTCCTGTCCCTGCATAGTATGTTCTTGTCTCTTGTGTATATTCCATAACATATTCGTTAAAAAGGGGACTGGATTTAGTCGGCTTATCCCGACATTGTATCGTATCCACAAGATAAGATTAGGAAACGGGTAGGTTATCACATGACGACTTACATAATTAATGAGAATAACGCACTCCTACAGGGGGACGTATAAGTACCAGGGCGACTTCAGTAGCGTTAAAATATCCATTGCGCAAATTATCACTTGTACGTACTCGTAGCAAGTCTCTGTCATCAATAGTCAGTAGAAGTAGTGGGCCGGCCGGAGTGGCCGTGCGGTTCTAGGCGCTACAGTCTGAAGCCGAGCGACCGCTACGGTCGCAGGTTCGAATCCTGCCTCGGGCATGGATATGTGTGATGTCCTTAGGTTAGTTAGGTTTAATTAGTTCTAAGTTCTAGGCGACTGATGACCTCAGAAGTTAAGTCGCATAGTGCTCAGAGCCATTTGAACCATTTGTAGAAGTGGATGTACGTTAGAATTTTTGATTCCATGGATTATTAAAGTACCAAGAGACATGAACTAACGTGAAACAAATGTGAAAAGAGCGAATCAACTGATTCAATGACAAACGCTACATCTTATTCACGAAGAAATAATTTTGAATATTTGTATATTTGCAGCTGTCCCACTGAAAGCAAGAGAGTACAAACACTTATTTCATGCCTGAAAACTATATATTTCCTTTGCACTTAAAAAGTATTTATGAAGGCTTATGATACGCCCATTCTCACACTTCACTCGACTTCCTGATACACAAATATTTTTTGTAAATGTACAAGGGTAAGTCAATTATTATCCGCAATTTAGTTATATTTTTGTTTATTTTGGTAGTACTGTCGTTTTACGTTGATGTCGCATGCTTTGTTTATTTGTTGTTATATCTTTGCTAATATCAAGCTGCTAGGTTAGTTTCGTTATCGCTGCCGTGCTGTTATCATGACTGCTGCACTGTCTATTAGCACCAAAGAAGAGCAACGTTCAGTGATCCGTTTTTTGTTTAGGAAGGCGTATCAGGGGCCGAAATTCATCGAAGACTTTCAATACAGTACGGGAACAGTGTTTTTCCACAACGGAGTGTCTACGAATGGATTGAAAAAGTCAGAAATGGTCGCACAAGTGTTACGCACGATGAAGAAGCCAGACGACCGTTTACCGCCACAAATGAAGAAACCATTGAGCGTTCACGTGAAATGATTCTCTTAAACGATTAACTATAGACTAAGTGGCACATCGTCTGCAAATTAGTCACGGTTCTGCCTACAAAATCGTCCACAACAGACTTGGGTTTCATAAAGTGTGTGGAAGATGGATCCCAAAACAACTCACACAGTTGCATAAACAAACGCGCTTGGACATCTACAAAAAACATTTGGAGCGCTATGGTAACGAAGGGGACAACTTCTTAGACAGGATCTTTACGGTGACGAACCATGGATCCATCATTACGAGCCGGAGAGTAAACGGCAGAGCATGCAATGGAAACATCCAAATTCGCCGTGCAAGAAAAAGTTCAAGACCCAACCGTCCGCAGGAAAACATGCTTATGGTTTCTTGGGACGCACAAGCTCCAGTACTGAAACATTATCTGGAAAGGGGCACAGCAATAAACAGTGTACGTCACAGAGATGCTTACTGCCAGGCTGAAGCCTGCAATTCGAAACAAACGCCGAGGATTGCTGTCAGAAGATGTTGTGTTGTTGCACGACAATGCCCGTCCGCATACTGTTGCCCACACTGCTGAAACGCTCCAGAAACTCAGACTTGAAGTACTGGATCATCCTCCATATAGTCCCGATCTTGCAACTTCTGACTATCATTTGTTTGGTGCACTCCACTCAAACAAGCGTTAAGGAGCCGTCGATTTGCCTCGGATGAAGCGGTGAAAAAAGCGGTGCATTCCTGGCTCGCAGCTCAACCGAGAACCTTCTTTTATGAGGGCATCAGGAAGCTTGTACAACGATGGACCAAGTGCGTTGAAACGCAAGGAGACTATGTCGAAAAATGATGTTCTTGTAGGTTTCATATTTGATTACAATAAAATTTTATAACTACTTTGCGGATAATAATTGACTTACGCTCGTAATTACCTTGGCTTCAAAACCGAAAGTGTTGAAGATACTTGCCGTTTGTGGCAACAATTATGGAACTGGTTTCTTCTGTATTTGGAAACAGTTTTATTAATTTTGACGATTTATTATCATATCTATGTGTTTTCCCCTTAAGCTACAGTTGTGGTGCCTTATTTGGTACTGTAAATAATGTAGGTATTACATTCCATACAGGTTTCCTACGTTCCAAATTCACTGATTTGGTTGAATTTGTAGCGAACAAAATTCCGCTAAGTCTGGTAGATATACGACGTCTTTCTACAAAAGGTGGGTCTTCTGACGTTTACTACCAATTTTATTTTATTAAAGGGAAACGACATCATTCGCCGCGCAGGATGGCCGCGCGGTCTCAGGCGCCTTGCCACGGTTCGCGAGGCTCCACCCGTCGGAGGCATGAGGGACGGGGGAGGGGGGAGGGGTTGTTTGGGCGAAGAGACCGAACAGCGAAGTCATCGGTCTCATCGGATTAGGGAAGGAGGGGGAAGGAAGTCGGCCGTGCCCTTACAGAGCAACCACTCCGGCATTTGCCTGGAGCGATTTATGGAAATAACCGAGAACCTAGATCACGATGGCAGGACGCGGGACTGAACCGTCGTACTCCCGAATGCGAGTCCAGTGTGCTAACCACTGCGCCACCTCTCTTGGCCCCCTCGGGCATGGGTGGGTGTGTTGTCCGTAGCCTAAGTTACTTTAAGTTAGATTTAGTGTGTAAGCCTAGTGACCGCAGTCTTCAGCAGTTTGGTCCCATAGGAACTACCCACCAAACTACATTGATCCGTGAATGTCTGTACGCTAAAAGAGAATCGTAAATAAACTGTGCGGTGATGAACTGTTTCGTATCCTCCCGGTACCCTAAGGAAACTAAAGAATGACAAATGTGGTATCATTTTTCAGTTATTGGCTATTTTTGTGGCACTACATCAATTTGATCGTTTTCATTCGTATTCATCCGACATCGTATTCAGAAATGTCGTTTTCTGGCCACTTGGAACGCTGCTGTCGTTGTGGGTAACAAAAACGAAACGGAGTGTCGCAACTGTTTAGTTAGACTGTGCCAGCGCTGCGACATCTGCAACAATCCCACGTCTCGGATGCGCTGATATCGATCATCCTCAATACAGTCCCGTCTTGGCGCCAACAGATTTTCAGCCGTTTTCAAAAGTTAAATAACACTTTCGACGACTTCACTTTCATACTGATTCATTCATTCATTTCTGTGTCCGGTCAGCATACTGATGAAGCGTTGTAAGCTGAGGTAGGTTTTGGCTCCGTCAACAAAGTCAGACATTCTACAGTGACGGTGTCAACGAACTGGTCTCTCGTTGGGAGAAATGTGGTCGTCGCGAGTTTGACTACGTAGAGAGACAAATATGTTGGCGTGAAGAATAAACATGTAAAATATTGGTGACGATTGTTTTATTTGAAAAGCTTTAAGAGTTTTCACCTTCGTAGTTCATATCCAAGACTTGCTCGCAATATCTTATTAAAGAAAAAAGTAATCTGAACGTGATTCAACACCGCTTAACGAGCTGAAGACTCAGAATCCTGGGTCTGATGGAATGAGGTGTGGGAAACTTCGGCCTTGCGCGAAAGCGAACTCTCTTCCGACTGCCAAAAATTCGTTAGCCGTTCTTTTAAAAGCTTTAGTGGATTTGCCAACTGAGATGGCGGGACGCCTCTGGCATGTGATGGTGAGCAAAGTTCGTCAGGCCACCGATGACTTAATTCATCCCAGATATTGTCCACTTAAAATTTCAACAGAATAAGCCCTTACAAAACTACTGAGCCCCGATTACAAGAATAACCGCACGATAGCACTAAAATCTTTCTTTAATTTGTTTTATTACGTCACGTGTTTGTCTCAACAATTACACCCGCAGCTTCACTGACTTCAGCTCCGTTAAATCGACGCCCGTGTTCACTGTCTTTTATCGGCTCGAATCACAACTTTGCAGTCATCAGGTACCATCTGATCCAATGCCGTTTTGAATGCGTGAATCAATTCATCTACATCTATATTCATACTCCGCAATCCACCATACAGTGCGTGGCGGAAGGTACCTCGTACCACAACTAGCATCTTCTCTCCCTGTTCCACTCCCAAACATAACGAGGGAAAAATGACTGCCTATATGCCCCTGTACGAGCCCTAATCTCTCTTATCTAATCTTGTGGCGAAATATAAGTTGGCGGCAGTAAAATTGTACTGCAGTCAGCCTCAAATTCACGAAAAGAATGCTTCCTTTCCTCTAGAGACTCCCACCCGAGTTCCTGAAGCATTTCCGTAACACTCGCGTGATGATCAAACCTACCAGTAACAAATCTAGCAGCCCGCCTCTGAATTGCTTCTATGTCCTCCCTCAATCCGACCCGATAGGGATCCCAAACGCTCGAGCAGTGCTCAAAAATCGGTCGTATTAGTGTTTTATAAGAGGTCTCCTTTACAGATGAACCACATCTTCCCAAAATTCTACCAATGAACCGAAGACGACTATCCGTCTTCCCCTACAACTGCCATTACATGCTTGTCCCACTTCATATCGCTCTGCAATGTTACGCCCAAATATTTAATCGACGCTGAAACGCGTATGTATTCAGTACCAGCGATGGCGAGGCATGACAGAATCTCTGACCAGAGAGTTGTTTATCGTTGCTAGTCTGCGCTTGACCGCGCGAGAGTTCAGTTCAGAGTTGTACTCTGTCGGAAGTTGTGTGTGAGGAGTCGGTGGGCGTCGACATGGGTCTCTGGTCAAGGTTCGGGACGAGGTATATTGTTTAATAAGGTAATGAAGCAGCATTGCGCACATCTGATAATGTAATATATGTTAATTGTAACTAATTTGTTCAAGAAATGCCCCAATAATAATTTTGTTTTCAAAGCAATCGTTTATTTTAAAAAAAGGAATCATTCCAATTGAAACAATATTTCCTATGCTTTTCCTCCCAGAATCAATTTATCAGGTTAATTATTGCACAGGGCCTAAGGTCAGCGCTGCTGCCCTTATAAAATTTATCAGGTTCACGTTAACGTTAATTTTGTGGGGACTTAACATTTTTGCACATTTTTATTATCATTGAGTTTTATTACTGTGGGAGGCTAACATTTGGCACTATTTGCAATTCTATTCAATTCTTTTCATTTTTTGATATTTTCACGGGGAGGTTACAACGTGACTGTGTCAAGCGCTACACTACTAATGGAGTATTCAAACATTACGGGATTCTTTTTCCTATTCATCTGCATTAATTTACATTTATCTATATTTAGAGTTAGCTGCCATTCTTTACACCAATCACAAATCCTGTCCAAGTCATCTTGTATCCTCCTACAGTCACTCAACGACGACACCTTCCCGTACACCACAGCATCATCAGCAAACAGCCGCACATTGCTATCCACCCTATCCAAAAGATAATTTATGTAGATAGAAAACAACAGCGGACCTACCACACTTTCCTTGGGCACTCCAGATGATACCCTCACCTCTGATGAACACTCACCATCGAGGACAATGTACTGGGTTCTATTACTTACGAAGTCTTCGTGCTACTCACATACTTGGGAACCAATCCCATATGCTCGTACCTTAGTTAGGAGTCTGCAGTGGGGCACCGAGTCAAACGCTATCCGGAAGTCTAGGAATATGGCATCCGTCTGATATCCTTCACCCATGGTTCGCAAGATATCATGTGAAAAAAGGGCGAGTTTCGTTTCGCAGGAGCGATGATTTCTAAAGCCGTGCTGATGCATGGACATCAACTTCTCTGTCTCAAGGAAATTCATTATATTCGAACTCATTGTATTCGAGAATCCTGCAAAAAACCGATGTTAAGGATTTTGGTCTGTAATTTTGAGGATCCGTCCTTCTACCCTTCTTATATACAGGCGTCACCTGCGCTTTTTTCCAGTCGTTCTGGACTTTACGTTGGGCAAGAGATTCGCGATAAATGCAAGCTAAGTAAGGAGCCAATGCAGTAGAGTATTCTCTGTAAAACCGAATTGGAATCCCATCAGGAACGGCGATTTATTTATTTTCAACCTATTCAGCTGCTTCACAACCCCAGGGATGTCTATTACTATGTCCTCCAAACGGGAATCTGTACGAGATTCGAACGGCGGTATGTTTGTACGATCCTTCTGCGTGAAAGATTTCTCAAATGCTAAATTTAAAATTTCAGCTTTCGTTTTGCCGTCTTCCGTTGCCAGGCCAGACTGATCAGTGAGTGACTGGATGGAAGCCTTCGACACGCTTACCGATCTTACGTAAGACCAGAATTTCCTTGGGTTTTCAGCAAGATCTTTTGCTAAGGTATGACGGTGGAAGTGGTTGTATGCTTCGTGCATCGCTCTTTTTACAGCAGCACGAATCTCTACTAACTTTTGTCTGTCCTCATTCTCCCGATCTTTCTTGCACCGCAACTGTCTTTGCTTCCTGAGCATTCTCCGAATTGCGCTGTTGAACCACGGTGGGTCTTTTCCGTCCGTAACCCAGTTTTTCGGCACATACTTGTCCAATGCGTGATTTACAATGTGTTTAAAATTTGCCCATAATTCTTCCATGTCCATCGTACCGGAAGTAAATGAAGTCGATTCAGTTACTAAGTGGGATGCTAACAACTGCTTATCTGCTCTTTCTAGTAAGAATACTCTCCTAACCTTCTTGACCGACTTTTTAACTTTCGTAACCATAGTCGTAATGACAACATCATGATCACTAATCCCTGTCTCAACACTGACACCGTCGATGAGGTCTGGTCTGTTCGTGGCTACCACATTGACTGTACTTACATAAAATCCTCTGCAATTCTTCAATAATTTCCTGTGTCATTAACTTGTACTTGCGCAACGTTAATCTTCTTTCGCCTTGTCGTCGCCAATGAAATACACTACCAAACATTCACAAGGTTCGTTTGACAGTTCTAAGAGTGATACCTCTCTTGGTCAGACTTGTCCTTTAATCTAAAACACAGGACTGCATTGATGTTTTTCGTTGCACTGAATGATATCATTTGCAAGCAAGCATAGCACGCTGTCCAATTTTCTCGAAAAATCTACCGATTCTGATAGACTTGACCCACTTTGTTCAATGACAGCGTGTTTGTTTAGCGGGACCAAAATCGAGTGCCACGTCTACCAAACGGTAATCTCTCTATTGCTCCTGATCCGCACTTCTCGTTCTCCGATGTTTTGTTCATGTACTTGCCATCGTTGTCTCCCAGGAACTTCACTCATTGTAACTCAACTGTGTTCATTTCGTTATCTTCGTTTCTTCGGCAGTTTCTCTGTGTGTGCCTGCCGTTTACTCTAATTTCATCTCGTTGCTGGTGTGTTAAGTTTTCTCTCAGTCTCTTCATTCTCTTCTGTTATAGAGCCAAACCTGTTTCTCGCTCCTTATGTATTTCATTTCTTCGCCGTTGTTACTGTTTCCTTTTTCTTGAATTTTCCACTGGCAAGATCTCCTCCTGTTTTACGTTTCAGCATCGTGTTAAAATTTTAGTTAACGTATTAAAATCCCACTTATACTTCATTCACTACGGTAAACAACTCATTTACATATAAATTTATCACATTTTCTAATATTTTCACTTTTCCTTGATCAGATTTAATCGATTTCCTAAAGTATACTGGCACATGCGACTCGTCATCGCCTATGCATGCCTACTGACCTGGACTGTATCCTTTCTACGACAGGATAACGGCACATTAGACGACATTCTCCAGTATCCTGCAACATCGTAGTACTTTCTCAAACATTTGGAAGAGTCTATAACATTGTGAAACATTCTAGAACATTCTCGAAGCTTCTGAAAGATTCTAAACGATCTGGAAAATTCTACAACATTCTCGAACATTCTATCTAGAAGGAGCTTTTATCTTCGAACCTATGGCTTGCAGTTCCAACCCGAAACCTATCGCGTGGGTGGCGGATGTTGGGCTACCACAACATATTACCCCATACTAGCTGAGTACCCAGCACTGCCCTGGGTATCTATTTATTCCAATTCTTTTAGTCCATCTCCTCCAGCCCCCTGTCTCTGTCCATCTACTCCGGTCACTCTCTCTCTCTCCGTCGTTTCCTCTCTCTGTCCACCTCCTCCACCAGTTTCTGCATATCTCCTCCAGCATCTCTCTCTCTCTCTCTCTCTCTCTCTCTCTCTCTCTCTCTCTCTCTGCCCATCTGCTACCCCTCCCCCTCTCTCTCTCTCTCTGTCCGCATGCTCCTCACGATTCTCTCTATCTCCCCCCTCCAACCAAAATTCATTTCCTCCAGCCCCCTCCGTATCCGCATTCCATCTTCCCCTCTCTCCTCTCTGTGTCCATCTCCTCTGCTCCTCTCTCTCTACATTCGTTTTCTCCTTCCATTCTCTCTGTCTGTACAGAACGCACGAACGAAAAAATGGCTGACATCGAAATAAGTGTCCAAGGAATAGAAAAGCAACTGGAATCACTCAACAGAGGAAAATCCACTGGACCTGACGGGACACGATTCTACACAGAGTACGCGAAAGAACTTGCCCCCTTCTAACAGCCGTGTACCGCAAGTCTCTAGAGGAACGGAAGGTTCCAAATGATTGGAAAAGAGCACAGGTAGTCCCAGTCTTCAAGAAGGGTCGTCGAGCAGATGCGCAAAACTATACACCTATATCTCTGACGTCGATCTGTTGTAGAATTTTAGAACATGTTTTTTGCTCGAGTATCATGTCGTTTTTGGAAACCCAGAATCTACTCTGTAGGAATCAACATGGATTCCGGAAACAACGATCGTGTGAGAGACAACTCGCTTTATTTGTTCATGCGATCCAGAAAATATCAGATACAGGCTCCCAGGTAGATGCCATTTTCCTTGACTTCCGGAAGGCGTTTTTAGCAAACAGAACACAGCCTGTTGTTCTCAATGGAGAGACGTCTACAGACAAAATAACCTCTGGCGTGCCACAGGGGAGTGTTATGGGGCCATTCCTTTTCACAATATATATAAATGACCTAGCAGATAGTGTCGGAAGTTCCATGCGGCTTTTCGCGAATGATGCTGTAGTATACAGAGAAGTTGCAACGTTAGAAAATTGCAGCGAAATGCAGGAAGATCTGCAGCGGATAGGCACTTGGTGCAGGGAGTGGCAACTGACCCTTAACATAGACAAATGTAATGTATTGCGAATACATAGAAAGAAGGATCCTTTACTGTATGATTATATGATAGCGGAACAAACACTGGTAGCAGTTACTTCTGTAAGTTATCTGGGAGTGTGCGTACGGAACGATTTGAAGTGGAATGATCATATAAAATTAATTGTTGATAAGATGGGTGCCAAGTTGAGATTCATTGGGAGAGTCCTTAGAAAATGTAGTCGATCAACAAAGGAGGGGGCTTACAAAGCACCCGTTCAACCTATAATTGAGTATTGCTTCATCAGTGTGGGATCCGTACCAGGTCGGGTTGACAGAGGAGGTAGAGAAGATCCAAAGAAGAGCGGCGCGTTTCGTCACAGGGTTATTTGGTAAGCGTGATACCGTTACGGAGATGTTTAGCAAACTCACGTGGCAGACTCTGCAAGAGAGGCGCTCTGCATCGCGGTGTAGCTTGCTGTCCAGGTTTCGAGAGAGTGTGTTTCTGGATCAGGTATCGAATATATTGTTTCCACCTACTTATACCTCCCGAGGAGATCACGACTGTAAAATTAGAGAGATTCGAGCGCGCACGGAGGCTTTCCGGCAATCGTTCTTCCCGCGAACCATACGCAACTGGAACAGAAAAGGGAGGTAATGACAGTGGCACCTAAAGTGCCCTCCGCCACACACCGTTGGGTGGCTTGCGGAGTATAAATGTAGATGTAGATCTTTCTACTTCTCTCTCAATCCATGTCCTCCTCTCATCTCTCTCTGTGCATCTCCTCTTACCTTTCTCTGTCCATTTCGTCCTCCACTCAGTCTGCTCCTCTGTCCTCTCTCTGTCCTATTTCCTTCCTCTGTCCATTTCCTCCTCCCCCTTCTCTCTGTCCATCTCCTCTACTTTCCATCCCCAATTCTCTCTCCACGTTATCATCCCCACCCCAATAAGACGTTGCTGGTTCTTATCCTATGATACACACATCAAAAAAGTTTTGTATCACCCTGGTTCCCAGAACTCCTGAAGATAGACCTTGGCTGTGGATTTTGTATCAGAGACACAACCCTTTGACTGTTCAAAGATGTCACTAAACCCACCCAAAGATGTAAACAACCACGCATGAGCAGCGCCTATTAGACGGACGGGGCCCGACAGCCGATCAGTTCCAGTCATTCCACCAGGAAGGAGGTACACGGCTCGTGTTGTCTGTAGTTCAACCATGCCTTCGTGGTCAATACCGCGGTTCGATCGCTTCCGCATTGTTACTTTGTGCCAGGAAGGGCTCTCAACAAGGAAAGTGGTTCAAATGGTTCAATTGGCTCTGAGCACTATGGGACTTAACTTCTGTGGTCATCAGTCCCCTAGAACTTAGAACTACTTAAACCTAACTAACCTAAGGACATCGCACACATCCATGCCCGAGGCAGGATTCGAACCTGCGACCGTAGTGGTCGCGCGGTTCCAGACTGGAGCGCCTAGAACCGCTCGGCCACCACTACCGGCCAAGGAAAGTGTCCAGGCGTCTCGGAGTGAACCAAAGCGATGTTGTTCGGACATGGAGAAGATACAGAGAGACTGGAACTGTCGATGAGATGCTTCGCTCAGACCGCCCAAGGGCTACTACTACTGCAGTGGATGACCGCTATTTAAGGATTATGGCTCGCAGGAAAGCTGACAGCAACGCCACCTTGTTGAATAATGCTTTTCATGCAGCCACAAGACGTCGTGTTTCGGCTCAAACAGTGCGCAATAGGCTGCATGATGCGCAACTTCGCTTGCAAAGTCCATGGTCAATCTTTGCAACCACAACACCATGCACAAGGGCCCAACGACGTGCCGAATGAACCGATCAGGATTGGCGTCATGTTCTCTTCAACGATGAATGTCGCACATGCCATCAACCAGACAATCGTCGGTGACGTGTTTGGAGGCAACCTGGTCAGGCTGAACACTTGGATATTAGAGGTACCGGTGTGTACAGCAATCTGGACCGTCATCTCTGAAGGTCTCGCTGTATGGTGGTACAATATGCAATGGGTGGTTTTCATGAACAATACAACGGGCGGAAATGATGTTTATGTTAATATTTATTCCAATTTTCTGTACAGGTTCCGGAACTCTCGGAACCGAGGTTATGCAACACGTTTTTTGATGCGTGTATTTCTTTACAGATAGTAGGTAACACGTGTACCAAGTTTGGTTGGAATAGATTTAGTGGTTTAGATTTTAGAAGGAGTTTTTTATTTGTACCTTGCATACCATGTCACACATATTTCACACGTATTTTTACTGATATTTCACAGTCCTGCAGTTTAGTTTTCACGCAGCTCAATGTTTATGCGCCATCTCTCTTCAACTATGTGCCGTACTGTGATTTAATTTTGTGGGTACATTGAGCGGCATATGTGGATACCATCTGCAGACTGTGTTGGGAATAGGATTAGTAGCAAAGAAGTAATAAATTTAAACGTCATGGATGATGCAGCAGTTTTACTGCATGAACAGCGAAAATGGAGTAGACTGTTTTCCTCCCATAATTTTTTGGGGTTGTCAGCGAGAAAAATTTTCGTAAAGGTTGGAAATTATGGTTACAGTTTGTTGCAAGTCACTAAGTGATCCCATTATGAAATACCAAATGACTAGAGCCGGTCGGGGGGAAGGAGGGGGTTTAAATCAAATGGCTCTGAGCACCTCAGCACTATGGGACTTAACATCTGAGGTCATCAGTCCCCTAGAACTTAGAACTACTTAAACCTAACCAACCTAAGGACATCACACACAGCCATGCCGGAGGCAGGATTCGAACCTGCGACTGTAGCAGTCGCGCGGTTCCGGACTGAAGCGCCTAGTACGGATCGGCCACCGCGGCCGGCCGGGCGGGGGGGGGGGGGGGAGGGGGGGAGATATTCATGCCTTGTGGGCTACACTTATTTTTCACCGTCCCCCTTCCACACCCCCTCTTTTGATAGGTAAATGTTTCGTACCAGCACAGCGATTCTTCTGGACAATAAGTGATACGTATGCCTAGATGTGTTGAAATCGGTCATGTGGTTCAAGAGGAGATGTGGGACCTATGTACATATATACATTGCTATAAAGCATATGGCTACCAAGTTTTGTGGTGCGCCCTTTTGAGGATCGGCCACCTTTTTTATTTTCTTTTTTTTCAGTCTTCTGACTGGTTTGAGTGGCCCGTCACAAATTCCTCTCCTTTGCCAACCTCTTCGTCTCAGAGTAGCACTTGCAAACTCCTTCCTCATTATCTGCTGGATGTATTCCAATCTCTGTCTTCCTCTACAGTTTTTGCCCTCTACAGCTCTCTCTAGTAACATGGAAGTCATTCCCTTATGCCTTAACAGATGTTCTATCATCCTGTCCCTTCTCCTTGTCAGTGTTTTCCACATATTCCTTTTCTCAGCGATTCTGCGCAGAACCTCCTCATTCGTCACCTTATCATTCCACCTAATTTTCAACATTCTTCTGTAGCACCACATCTCAAATGCTTCGATTCTCTTCCGTTTCTCCCACAGTTCATGTTTCACTTCCATACAATGCTGTGCTCCAATGGAACATTTTCAGAAATTTGTACCTCAAATTAAGGCATATGTCTGATACTAGTAGACTTCTCTTGACCATGAATACCTTTTTTTGCCAGGACTAGTATGCTTTTGATGTTCTTCTTGCTCAGTCCGTCATTGGTTATTTTGCTGCCTAGGTAGTAGAATTCCTTAACTTCATGTAATTGGGCCACGCAGGCTGTGCTTGTTTTAGATAGCCTGCAGCGGAAATACGTCCGTGGTTACAGGGTTGGTAAACGACACTGTGGCAAAGGTACAACATTATTTACTGCCTCGAATGACTCCCACTGGGACGTTACTGTCAGCGCTGGGCTCACTTTAAGTAGTTCGGTCCCGCATCGGCAGCCTGCGAGCTGAGCCGGGAGACGGGAACCGGCGGGGCGCTGCCTGGTGTGCCGGCAGAGGCAGCAGCCGCCTGCTTTGTTTGCTTTAGCGGCGCCGTAGTGGCGTCGGGCGGCCAAACGAGCCAGCCGCGCGTCAGTCCGCAGCCAGGCCGTGTTGTTTACCTCCTCTCGCTCCATTGTTCACCGCGTCCCAGGCCTGCATCCTGCCAGCTATACACCACACCTGGAAAAAGGCACAGTGTTCGTCCGTCCACGGGAAACCGAGCCGGTTTGTTTTGTGGATATAGACGTTTACATCGGCAGACGGACGTAAAAGAAAAGTTTTCGGCCGCCTCGGTAACTACACGCGAAGGATTGTTAACCGAACGGACGTGAATTCGATTCCCGGCCGGGTCGGAGATTTTTCTCCGGTCGGGGGTTGGGTGCGCAGCGTCCACATGGTGTTTCCGTTGGAACCTTCCCGTCTCCTCTATATCTCTTTTGTTAGGCAACCTTCCCTTCTACAATAACCTATGAAACCTTCCCCTGGGATTTCTATCTCTTGCTTAGTAACAAATGAAATCTTCCCTTTGAAATTTATTCTCTTTCTCAATCTTCGCATACAAATTTAATTGCTGCTTATTAAAAGTGATTTTCTGATCATTTCGACCAACCATAGAATGTGTCGTCGTCGTGGCCCTCAGTCGTTATCTGCAATAACCCAAAACTGTTCCTTACATTTTTTACTGTAACTGGATCGCCATCTGACTGCTACATCGAACTGCGACATGAATATACTTACTCTGTTTTACTATACTCTATTAGCTGCTGGTGGTCTGTCATAAGTGGCTGTATTTATTACCAAAGCTGACGTTATTCTTTAATAGCAAAGCTGGCGTTATTCTTTAATTAATTTGACTGACGTTACGTAATTCATAGTTAAACTTTCTCTTGACAACAATAAAATTTTGAAAAGTTTTGCGTTGATGGTTTTTGGGATGGATTATAATCAGTAATGCAATATTGCTTGCAAAAATTAATTATATTCTGAATGAAATAATTTTACAAACGTTCAAATGGGACTTACTTTTTACAATAATCTTACAACTAGCATTGCGCAAACATACCTTCAGTAGTCTTGAGTTTCACAAAAAAATAATTCAATAATATTAGTTCCTCTTATGATAATAGTTAGCTGATGTCTCTGTACATCCGTTTATAATCTCTTGTAGACCACAGCTGGTGGCTGGCAGGCACACCGTTCCTCTCAACCTCTCACTTCAGACCTGCTACCGACTCGCTTCACATCTCGCTTACTACTGACTTCCTACGAACGCTAAAGTGCGGTCTCTCCCGCCAACAATGCTTTCTGGTGCAGACAATCCCTGCTGCCATTACAAAATGTATCAATGCGCCGTCTTTCCCGCTCTTTTCTTAAAATGTATCCACACGCGGTCTCTCCCGCCCTTTTTAAAATTATGTCAATGTGCGGTCTCTCCTGCCAACAATACTTTGGTGCAGACATTCCCTGCTACCATAATTATTTCCAACATGACAAATATTAATTATTCTTACTTAATCCTATTAATAAAATATAAACATCTTTCATAAATTGTGGTTTGACAATAGAAAATAGAAATATACACGCCTTACACCATATGTGACGTCCCCTCTCCCCTTTTTGTTGTCGCTGTTGATGTTGAGCCGCTACTGCTGCAGCTCGGTCGGTAGAATGGAGACGCGACGCGCAGTGATGGTTGTCCCCGTCGGATAACGTGGAACAGCACCTGAAAATCTGTAAAGAAAATTGCTCCTCGCGTAATGTATGAAAGTCCGAGTCCCCACAGTCTTCTCAGCGATGCGAACTGCTGCTTTTAACTGTCTGTCACAGTTTTACGATGATTTACTATGCCCGGTTAGTTAGTTATTGCGGTATTGAGTGAATCATTCATCACCGGCGTCGTTTCACGCCACTGAAGCGAGGAAAAATTCATTAGCGGTTCAGTATCAGTAGTAGTTGTTACGTTGCTTGGCAGAATTGTTTACTACGAAGCCACTCTTTCAATTAAAATGTTCACAGTTAATTAATTTTGATCATCAACTATCACACAGTTCAATTAGTGATGGAGCCAACACGTGAGATATCCATTACTGACGAACAATTTTATTGTTCCTTCTTAGCGATTAGTTTATAATCATCACACCACAGGCACACCGATGAATCAGATCAATTACGATTCTTTTCAGTTCGGTGATCGTGACAATTACGACAACTTTTACAATCGGTGTATTTGTATTATCTTCGTGTGGTCGTATTAATGTTTCCTACTCCAGGCTAATCAGGTATTGCAGTCTTCGATACTATGTGCATTATTCGTTGTAACTGTTCACTTTCATGAAGGTTGAGTCTAACAATAATATCTCCAATAATTAAAGTTCATTAACTCGTCGTACACTATCAGAATATCACTTCAGTTCAAATTCTCGAGTCAGAATAACTGAGAACAAAGTCCGAGCATCTCCATCACACAATACTACTTTTTTAAAAAAAGAAACAATCTCGTAGCGTTCCGTTTGTAGTACTATAACAAACGGTGCTCTCACTCGACTTCATAGCAAGCAACTAACTTTTCCATGATCGAGCATTGTAGACGCATTGAATTTCCTTTTCGCCGCGTTTACAACTCTCTTTCACAATAAATGCTATCTCTGAGCCACATATTACTTTGGGCTTAACTTTCGTCGCACTGATTTGCAGTTATTACTAAGATGTTTGATGGCTAATTAAAAATAACCTTTCTTTCTTTCTAGCTTTATTTCATGACATACTCAGTAATTATTGAAATTCGTGTTCATCAAAACTTTATGGTGTTACATTATTGGCAAAGTTGCCGTACCCGTCAGGATAACACTGTCCCCTACTTCAAATTATCATGACATTCTTATTTGGGTTTTCGGGTTTCTTGGGGTGTTATACGTAGCAGCGTCCAAAAATTAACAGCACATAGAGGATGCTCCACTGTAAAATTAGAGGTAGTGAACCTCGGGTCGAAGACGCCAGCTTAAGGAGATAACAGGAATAAAATCACATTACTGTGTCCTTCTTTATTTACGTTAGTTAACCGCAAATACTACCACCGACACAATGAACGTACCATTTGTACTGCAACTTACAAAATCTGCTGAAACTGACGGCCATCAACCTCAATGCAAGCGTGGCATCGGGGAACAAGATTCTGACAGACCCTGACAAATACCCCTGGAGTGTTTCGAATCACATCACATTCTGGAAACTAGTTCCGTCTCTTTATCCACTGGGGTCTCACGGACAAGTAACTTTAGCTATCCCCACAGGAAATAATCTAGAGGATTCAGGTCAGGTGACCTCGCAGGTCATGGAATAGGCCTCGTCTTCCAATGCAGCGACCAGGAAATACTGTACCTGTACTGCTCCATCGTATTGTATTGCGCGTCTCTGATTACCGCTGAGCAATGAATGGGTGTGTCATTGATTCATAGCACGTCCTGTGACAATGTAAATACGATATGAGAGAGCCACCTTATGGAAAAGTAAAGTAAACAAAACTCGCATCATACTGTTTGGTAATCAGGCGCGTCCTTCTTGTTTCCTTACAAGAAATAAAGAATGCACATGTAAATAAACAGCACAGTACGTGTAAACTTGTACACATGTTAGTTGTAAATAAGCTGAAAAACAGGAATGCTAGACAAAGCGGTAGACAAGTGTACTTCGCCGGCCGTTGTGGCCGATCGGTTTTAGGCGTTTCAGTCCGGAACTGCGCTGCTGCAACGGTCGCAGGTTCGAATCCTGTCTTGGGCATGGATGTGTGTGATGTCCTTAGGTTAGTTAGCCCCATAGTGCTCAGAGCGATTTGAACCAAGTCTACTTCAGTATCTCTTTAAGCTGACTTCTCCGACCCCAGGTTCCCTATCTCAAATTGTTCAGCGAAGCATTCTCTATGTCCTGTTACAGTTTTGCATACTCTTACGGAAACACCCTGTGTACAGTGCATAGAGCATGCACAGGGAGTATCAAAAAATGTACAACACAAATTGCAGGACACATCCCTCACACCTAGAAGAAGAAATTACGTTGTATGAACATGGGTCTGGAAACGTTTTGTTTCCATGTTACAAATCATTTTCTCCAACGAGTTTCAACGAGATAAGATTGTACATTTTCAGAATCGGCATGGATGAGCAGACATCAATCCTCACGCAACTGTTGAAGCAAGTCATCAACAAATATTTTCTGTTTGAGCCGGCATTGTTTGTAACTTTTTGGTGTTGTTGTTGTTGTGGTCTTCAGTCCTGAGACTGGTTTGATGCAGCTCTCCATGCTACTCTATCCTGTGCAAGCTTCTTCATCTCCCAATACCTACTGCAACCTACATCCTTCTGAATCTGCTTAGTGTATTCATCTCTTGGTCTCCCTCAACGATTTTTACTCTCCACGCTGCCCTCCAATACTAAATTGGTGATCCCTTGATGCCTCAGAACATGTCCTACCAACCGATCCCTTCTTCTAGTCAAGTTGTGCCACAAACTTCTCTTCTCCCCAATCCTCTACAACACCTCCTCATTAGTTATGTGATCTACCCATCTAATCTTCAGCATTCTTCTGTAGCACCACATTTCGAAAGCTTCTATTCTCTTCTTGTCTAAAATATTTATCGTCCATGTTTCACTTCCATACATGGCTACACTCCATACAAATACTTTCAGAAACGACTTCCTGACACTTAAATCTATACTCGATGTTAACAAATTTCTCTTCTTCAGAAACGCTTTCCTTGCCATTGCCAGTCTACATTTGATATCCTCTCTACTTCGACCATCATCAGTTATTTTGCTCACCAAATAGCAAAACTCCTTTACTACTTTAAATGTATTTCCTAATCTAACACCCTCAGCATCATCCGACTTAATTCGACTACATTCCATTATCCTCGTTTTGCTTTTGTTGATGTTCATCTTATATCCTCCTTTCAAGACACTATCCATTCCATTCAACTGCTCTTCCAAGTCCTTTGCTGTGTCTGACAGAATTACAATGTCATCGGCGAACCTCAAAGTTTTTATTTCTTCTCCATGGATTTTAATACCTACTCCAAATTTTTCTTTTGTTTCCTTCACTGCTTGCTCAATATACAGATTGAATAACATCGGGGATAGGCTACAACCCTGTCTCACTCCCTTCCCAACCACTGCTTCCCTTTCATGTCCCTCGACTCTTATAACTGCCATCTGGTTTCTGTACAAATTGTAAATAGCCTTTCGCTCCCTGTATTTTACCCCTGCCACCTTCGGAATTTGAAAGAGAGTATTCCAGTCAACATTGTCAAAAGCTTTCTCTAAGTCTACAAATGCTAGAAACGTAGGTTTGCCTATCCTTAATCTAGCTTCTAAGATAAGTCGTAGGGTCAGTATTGCCTCATGTGTTCCAATATTTCTACGGAATCCAAACTGATCTTCCCCGAGGTCGGCTTCTACCAGTTTTTCCATTCGTCTGTAAAGAATTCGCGTTAGTATTTTGCAGCCGTGACTTATTAAACTGATTGTTCGGTAATTTTCACATCTGTCAGCACCTGCTCAGCTCACCAGATGGTAGAGTTTTGTCATGAGTGGCTCTCCCAAGGCCGTCCGTAGTTCTAATGGAATGTTGTCTACTCTTGGGGCCTTGTTTCGACTCATGTCTTTCAGTGCTCTGTCAAACTCTTCACGCAGTATCGTATCTCCCATTTCATCTTCATCTACATTCTCTTCCCTTTCTATAACATTGCCCTCAAGTGCATCGCCCTTGTATAGTCCCTCTATATATACTCATTCCACCTTTCTGCTTTCCCTTCTTTGCTTAGAACTGGGTTTCCATCTGAGCTTTTGATATTCATGCAAGTGGTTCTCTTTTCTCCAAAGGTTTCTTTAATTTTCCTGTAGGCAGATAAGCCTCTACATCCTTACATTTGCCCTCTAGTCATCCCTGCTTAGCCATTTTGCACTTCCTGTCGATCTCATTTTTGAGACGTTTGTATTCCTTTTTGCCTGCTTCACTTACTGCATTATTGTACTTCCTCCTTTCATCAATTAAATTCAGTAACTCTTCTGTTACCCACGGATTTCCACTAGCCCTCGTCTTTTTACCTACTTGATCCTCTGCTGCCTTCACTACTTCATCCCTCAGAGCGACCCATTCTTCTTCTACTGTATTTCTTTCCCCCATTCCTGTCAATTGTTCCCTTATGCTCTCCCTGAAACTCTGTACAACCTCTGGTTTAGTCAGTTTATCCAGGTCACATCTCCTTAAATTCCCACAGTTTGCAGATTCTTCAGTTTTAATCTACAGTTCATAACCAATAGATTGTGGTCAGAGTCCACATCTGCCACTGGAAATGTCTTACAATTTAAAATCTGGTTCCTAAATGTCTGTCTTACCACTATATAATCCATCTGAAACCTTCTAGTATCTTGGTAGAGCCTCATTTTCTTCCAACGGGGCTTAGCGGACAAATTTATCATAATTTCGTGGAGACTATTTTACCTGATCTGTTACCATATGTGCCTTTAGCTGTGCGACAAAACATGGACTTCATGCACTATGGAGCACCTCCTCAATTTAGTGCTAACGTCCGTCAGCTTCTAAATAACAGATTTGGTGAGGGAGAGACAGGGGCTAGAGATGAACCAATTGCCTGGCCCCCGCGCTCTACGGACCTAAACCCACTGGACTTTTATTTGTGGGGGCATCTGAAAGCTCTAGTGCATGGAACCCCTGTACAAAATGTTCACAGTCTCCGTGCCCGTGTTAAAAAAGGTTGCGAAAAAATACGCAGTACTTCATGGATACATAAGCGCATCCGAGATTCAGAACGGCGTCGTGTTGATGAATGTATCAATGCCCACAGAGGGCGTATTGAACCTCTCCTGTGAGAAAGAGATGCATGTGGTATGCTAGTGCGTTCTGTTCGTGTGTGTGTTTCCCATGATAAATGAGTTAGACAGAATGAATTGTAGCATCGAATCAAAGTGTTTCTGTACCCATGTTCATACAACATAATTTCTTCATCTACGTGTAAGGAATGCGTCCTACCATTCGTGCCGTACATTTTTGTTACACCCTATATATCAGTGGGGTTAGCACAGCCTACTGTTTTCAACAGCAAATGAGGTTAGTTACGTGATTTTGGGATGACGCTGGTTGTCAAAAATTTGCTGTAATAGCGAAACTTCAATATTACCCGTATCCTCCTTATTTTATACACGTTTCTACACAGTTGAGTTTTAATAACAACTGTGGTGCAGTGTTGTCTTTGCTAAGGATGTAAACAGAAGTATGTGAAAGGAGGATCAGCTACTTTCTATAGGTATGTACCACAAATGTACAGTTGTAGATGTCATATTGATATGAGGTTCTTTACATGATGAAAAATATCGAGCCACGGTGTTTTAAAGTCTTGTACTGTAGAGATAATTTCTGCGATTTTATGGCCATGTGTTTACGAGACAAGTGATAGATACAAGTTCGTCTGAGTAAGCTGCCAGTCAGTGAACACATACCGATGCTACGTTCATATGCACATAAAATTTATACATGGCAGTCTGATTAATTACCTCCAATTTATGCAGATTCTCAAACTTTTGTTTGTATCTACGTAATTCCCCATGAGACAGTTTCCTATAGTTCAACAGCATGAATGAGTCCAATAGAAAAGTAAGAAAATGTTGTTCGCTGTCATTTCTTTTATTGCTCCAAAAGTCGAGCACTGAACTTTTATCTTTTGCTTTTTTTGTGCGTAGAGTATGGTTTTCCTTCTCTGATGAGATGGCGAAAACGTTGTATAGATACTTTATTTGTCAAAAAAAAAAAAAAAACAAAAAAAAACAAAAAAAACAAAGGGCAAACAAAGAAAATTTCAAAATGATAATGGACAAGTAGGTGGTGCAAGTCGCTTACCGTATTTACTGTAACAATTTCATAATTCCAAATGCGCTGTTTTTTCGTGCCACTTCAGCGCCGTCTATAGTGACATTGTAACGTAACTTATTAGAATAGAGATTAGACAATACGAATAAGGGCAACAGGAAACGTAAAAATACATTGTTGGCTGTCACTTCTTATCCCGTTACCGAAAAAACGTAAATAAAGTGGAATCTAAGCTATGATACTGCGGTGAAAAAGTACAATAACAGTGCTCTTCAAGTCTGAGGCTCCTTGCCACGGTTCGCGCGGCTCCCCCCGTCGAAGGTTCCAGTCATCCCTCGGGCATGGCTGTGTGTGTGTTGTCCTTAGCGTAAGTTAGTTTTAGATTAAGCAGTGTGTAAGCCTAGGGACCGATGGCCTCTGCAGTTTGGTCTATATTAACATACAACCACCACGTCTTTAAGCCAACTTCTGCTCCTGTTATGAGACTGTTTAGATGTCTGTGAAATGCGTATACAGTGTTTCACGGTACTTCTGAAGGTGATCTGTTTGTAGCAGCGAAGTAGTAACACTCAGAATACGCTATGAACTATAAGGACTACACTGCGCCGTACGAAAAAT
Source organism: Schistocerca piceifrons (assembly GCF_021461385.2). NCBI lineage: Eukaryota > Metazoa > Arthropoda > Insecta > Orthoptera > Acrididae > Schistocerca > Schistocerca piceifrons. Next base: position 141,856,771 of record NC_060146.1, on the reverse strand, counting down.
CACGTGAGTTGAGCTGCAGCAAATGTTACGGACAGAACTCTCGTTCTCCGCATCCGAATATTTACTCCATAGATATTTATACTCTGTGATCGGTGTTGTGCTGGCACTTCAACTGACATTACGCTGTTGAGATGACTGTATGGGCACGTACCAAAACCCAATAAATTTTTATAAAAAATTCAAAAGTGGGATTAAAATCTAGGGTGAAAGGATATCAGTGATAAGACTGGCTCATGATACTGCCATCAGCGAATCTGACGAAAAATTACAGTGCGTGCTGAACGGAATGAAGAGATGGATTGAGAGTAAATTGAAGAAAGAGGAAAGTAATGAGTAGCAGAAATCAGGTTAGTGATAAGGTCAAAGTCGGACAATGAAGTAGAGGAGTATAAGAAATTCCACACTAGCCGAATATTAGTCTCGTGACAATCGGTAGTTGCATTGGTATTTAAGACAATTGTAATTTATTGTTCAGTCTCAGCCGCACATTTGTAATTTCATCTGGTCACAGTAATTTGTGCATATGACAATTGTATGACACGTTTCGATCAGTATGGGTCATCTTCACATCTACAACAACGTAAAAGCAAAATATGAACCGTCTAATACTTTATAATAAGGAATTGTACATGAATGTAGAATTTACCTAAGTACTTGCCTTAGCAATCTGTCTTCTCTATTCGAAACCTTATATCAGTGTACTGTTGGTTTGCTCGTTGCAGGCTTGCTACTTGCTCTCTGCGTAGTATTCCAGTGTCCGTGCAGTAACAATGTTTTGCACATCCGGTGAATTATCATTCTTGTTGGAAGCTGTCTTTTGGAATAGCTTAGTTTGGTATCGTCCAGAGATGACGGTGCCGCACCAAATTCGTCATCATACGTCGATACCACACACATTAGCGAGGCCCTCTGCAATCCGCAACAACCAATGGGAGGTTCCTGAAGACCACGCCTCCTCTAGCACTACAGTGTCCTCGCGCAGAGGTCAATACACAGCTGAGCGTGGAAGCACTCTGCCCAGTGCGTGACCTCAGGTGAAGTTGTCAATATCATCAAGCTGGACTTAAAAGAGTTATTCAGGTCTCAGATGGCGATGTACATTTGGAAAGGTTGAACATTGTACTTCAATAGAAGAATTTGTTAATTAGAGCATCAAGTGATGGTTTAGCAACCAATGGCAGTTGTAAATTACAGGCACTCCTGTGGCGAAGGATTGTGTCAAGTTAAGTAAATCTTTTATTCATTCATGTAATAAAGTGAACTAATATTTCATGTGCTGTAGTTCGACGAGCCCTCTCCGAGAGAAATCAAAGAACCCATAGTTATCGCCGGGCAATTGTAGTTTCGTCTGATCATAACGCTTTCTGCATACAACTATTTTCTTCACGTTCATCGTGAATTCTCCATAAAGATGAAGCATGTCAAAAATAATCTTGGTTTGTGTAAGATATTTTCTTTTTCAAACTGGAACAGTATTCCATAAGCACGCAATTTGATTACAAATGACTTGTGAGGTAGTGTGTCAAAAGTTTCAAATGGCTCTGAGCACTATGGCACTTAACATGTGAGGTCATCAGTCCCCTAGACTTAGAACTACTTAAACCTAACTAACCTAAGGACATCACATGCATCCATGCCCGAGGCAGGATTCGAACCTGCGACTGTACCAGCAGCACGGTTCCGGACTAGAAGCGCTCGGCCACAGCGGCCGGCGCAATGTCAAAAGGCTTCTGGAAATTTAGAAATACGGAAACACTTTGAAATCAATAGCACTCAACACTTCGTGTGAGTAAAGTGCTAGAACAATGGTTTTTTTTCCCTAAATCCGTGTTGACTGTGTGTCAATAATCGTTGTCTTCGAGATAACTCATAATGTTCGAAAACAATATATGTTCCAAAATTGGCCAGCCAATGTGACCGAGCGGTTCTAGGCGCTTCAGTCTGGAACCGCGTGACCTCTACGGTCGCAGGTTCGAATCCTGCCTCGGGCATGGATGTGTGTGATGTCCTTAGGTTCGTTAGGTTTAAGTAGTTCTAAGTTCTAGGGGACTGATGACCACAGCAGTTAAGTCTCATCGTGCTCAGAGCCACTTTTTGTTCCAAAATCCTACTACATATCGACGTTAATAATAATGGTCTTTAATTTAATGGATTACTCCTATTGCCTTTCTTGAATATTGATCTGTGCAACTTTCCAGTCTTTGGAGACAAATCTTTTGTCGAGCGAGCAGTTGTATATGATTGTTAAGTATGGGGCTATTGCATCAGCATACGCTGAAAGGAACGTAATTGGTATACAGTCTGGACCGAAAGAAAGTGATCACTTTCCTTCGCCACTCCGAGGATATCTACTGCTAAGTTACTCATGTCGGTAACTGATCTTGGTTCGAATTCCGGAATATTTAATTCGTGTTCTTTGGTGAAGGAATTTCGGAAGGCTGTGTTTAGTAACTCTGCTTTAGCGGCATCGACGTCGATAGTAGTTCTACTGCTATCACGCACAGAAAGCATCGATTGTGTCTTGCCGCTAGCATACTTTACGTAGGACCATAATCTCTTTGGATTTTCTAGCACTTTAATATTATAGTGAGAAAAGTATATAATACCTGCTATGCTATTGGAAATAACAAACTTTTGATGCAACTTTTCTGATTCAACTGGCCATTTCCCTTTATTATTACCAACATCCTGCGAAATTACGATCTACAATCTGGCTTGCTCACAGTGATGTTTTTAAAAGACGCACTGTCATTGTCTTGGTGTTCACGAATGCATATCACTGCATCACTACAGTTAATGCTCCTTTTCAATGCATGTTCACTGCTATTTTACATTTTGAATGATCTGAATATGGCTGCAGACAGCAACCGAATGTAGGATTCTTACTTTAATCGTAATAGAGAAATTGCGAGCCACGCACTGAAAGTTTTTTATTTAAAAAAATACTTATTTAATCGTCTTAAGATGGCTGTCTACTCGTAGACAAGGTCAGGCTTTACCAAAATATGTAAGGAAGGAAATCTCTGCATCCGACGACTGAAGTGCGTTCTGTAAAACGATTTTGGAACGCATAGAATACACTCCGTATTCAGGCCACAAGTGGCCTATCGGTACCATCCGACCGCCGTGTCATCCTCAGCTCTGTGGACGCGGATAGGAGGGGCGTGTGGTCAGCACACCGCTCTCCCGGTCGTCACGATGGTTTTCTTTGACCGGACCCGCTACTATTCGGTCGAGTAGCTCCTCAGTTGGCATCACGAGGCTGAGTGCGCCTCGAAAAATGGCAACAGCGCATGGCGGCCTGGATGGTCACCCATGCAAGTGCCTTCGTGATCTGACGGGAACCGGTGTATCCACTGCGGCAAGGCCGTTGCCAACGCACAGAATAAGCCAGCTGAAATTCGGATCGAATGGTGAGAAGTGGATAAAACAAGTCAATAATGGACGAACCAAAGCTCTTGACGAAGCACGGAGTGGGTAGCCTTCTGTTTTCAGTGGTGGTTTACTTGAAAAAGTGAGTGACAAAATTCATGAAAACAAACGGATCACAAAAGGAACGCTTCCGGATGGGTTTCCACAAACACTGTTTTTTATGAGATTGTCACAAATCCCCAGAACTTTCGAAAATTGTGTTACATTGGGTTCCGAAATTATTATGGGATGTCCACAAAACGAAGGGACTTGGCCGTGCTTTGTTGACGTTTCTTACCCGACACAGTCATGAGGGAGATGAAATCTTAAACAGAATTGTGAATAGCTTCTGTAAAAATGTTTGAGAGCAACTGCAGGGCGTGCGCCTCAATTCTGTCATCGCCAACTGGCCGAAAGGGGGAGAGATTGGCGGCCTCCCGTCCCGAAAGAATGAACTCGCACAGCGCTTTGAACGAAAATCGGTCATTGCGCATTATGCACCGTATTCTGCAAAGACTTACGTCGACCAGGTGGCTGAACCAACCGCCACAGTGTCGCCTGGTGGACGTACACAGATGTCGCTGTGTTTACAAAAAAAATGATTCAAATGGCTCTGAGCACTATGGGACTTAACATCTATGGTCATCAGTCCCCTAGAACATAGAACTACTTAAACCTAACCAACCTAAGGACATCACGCAACACCCAGTCATCACGAGGCAGAGAAAATCCCTGACCCCGCCGGGAATCGGACCCGGGCGCTGTGTTTACACCACTCCTCTATGTCGCCGGCTGGTGCTGAACAAGAACACTTGTAATCAGTGCAAAATAGTTATGTTTGTGTTTGTACATAATACTTTTACATTTTGGATGCTAATGTCTAATGATCTTCGTGGTAATGGGGAGTGCATATGCAGTATGAAGCGACTTGCAACACTGATTTGCAATGTGTTGTAAAAATGCTAGACTATAAGATCCAATGACGACAGCACATCTGTGTAGAAACCGGTCATCCAATAAAACTCTTTTTTAGCTATTTTGGCTTGCGAAGATTCCTTCAGTTACCATACATAGCAGATCGCCCAAGACTGATCATGTCAGGACTAGATTAATTTTATGTGGTTGCTTCAATTTAAATGCTCGATAATCACCGAGCTGGGCGAGGCAGTGGTTAGTACACTGGACTTGCCTTCGGGAGGATGGTGATTCAAACGCGCCTAAATCGCTTCAGGAAAATACCAGGATGGTTCCTGTGAAAGGGCATGGCCGACACCCTTCCCCATCTTTCTCTAATCCGATGGAACCGATGATGACCTCGATGTTTGGTCCCCACCTCCCAAATGAACCAACCAACCAACTCGATACGCATACTCCCAGACAGTTAATAGACGTCTTTCCAGTGATTCTTGGGCAATCATGTAATTTACACCTGCGTTCGTACTCAGTTAATTAATGTGGAGTGCATGGCAGTGGATACTTTTTAATGTACCAGCTCTTAGACCTTCTTCTCGTTCTGTACACGTATGGGGACGTACATGGCTATAGTACTTTCCTACACTCATCACTTAGGACTGCTTCCTTTAACTTTACAAGCAGGCTTTCGCCAGACAGTTTGTGTCTTTCTTCGAGAATCTGCCAGTTCAGGTTTTTTGGCATCCCTGTAGTGCTCTTCCATGGGCCAAAGAAAACTTTGACCTTTCATGCTACTCTGCTTTGTGTGGTTCTGTATATCTCGATAGTCCTATCTGCTATGCATCCCAAGCGCTTGTGCATTATTCTAAGGTGGAATGTACTGAGTGTTCTGCAAACAAGCCCATTTGCAGACTGCCTGCAATTTACCAGTATCCAGCTAATGAAGAAAAACTGCCCCCTCTTTACCTACTACTGAACCTAAGTGAACGTTCCGTTTCATATCCCTCCAAAACGTTAGAGGGATATTTATAAGAGTTGGCCGATTCCAGTTGTTACTCGGAGATATTGCAGTTAATGGAAACTACGCTGAAGCGTAAAAATACAGAGATATCCAAGCAGGCAGAATACGACGCTGCGCTCGGCAACACCTATATAAGTGTCTGGCGCAGTTTTTAGATCGGTTACTGCTGCTACAATGGCAGGTTATAAAGATTTTAGTGAGTTTGAACTTGGTGTTGTATTCGGAGCACGAGCTATGGGAGGTAGCGATGAAGTGGTGATTTTCCCGTACGACCATTTCACGAGCGTACCGAGAATATCTCCGACATCGCTGCGGCTGGAAAAAGATCCTGCAAGAACGGAACCAACGACGACTGAAGAGAATCGTTCAACGTCACAGAAATGCAACCCTTCCGCAGATTTCTTCAGATTTAAATGCTGGACCATCAACAAGTGTCAGCATGAGAATCGTTCAACGAAACATCATCGATTTGGGTTTTCGGTGTCGAAGGCCAACTCGTGTACCATTGATGGCTGCGCGACACAAAGCTTGACGCCTCGCCCGGGTCCGTCAACACTGACACTGGACCCTTGATGACTGGAAACATGCTGCCTGGTCGGACGAGGCTCGTTTCAAATTATATTGAGGTGATGGATGTGTACGGGTACGGAGACCAACATGAATCCATGGACCTTGCATGTCAGCAGGGGACTCTTCAAGCTAGTGGAGGCTCTGTAATGGTGTGGGGCGTGTGCACCTGAAGTGATATGGGACCCCTGGTACGTCAAGATACGACTCTGACAGGTGACACGTACATAAGCATCCTGTCTGGTCACCTGCATCCATTCATGTCCGGTACGCATTCCGACGAACTTGGGCAATTCCGGCAAGCCGGTGCGACACCCCACACATCCAGAATTACCACGAAATGGCTCCAGGACCACTCTTCTGAGTTTAAACACTTCCGCTGGCGACCAAACTCCCCACAAATGAACATTATGGAACATATCTGGGCTGCCTTGTAAAGTGCTGTTCAGAAGAGATCTCCACCCCTTCTTACTGTTACGGATTTATGGACAGCCCTGCAGGATTCATGGAGTCAGTTCCCTCGAGCACTACTCAGACATTAGTTGATTCCATGCCACATCGTGTTGCAGCACTTCTGCGTACTCGCCGTGGCCCTACACGATATTAGACAGGTGAACCAATTTCTTTGGCTTTTCAGTGTACATATTTTCCATTTTGTAAGTGTAAACTTTTACATTTCGGAACATTTAGATTAAGTTGCCAATCTTTGTAACACTTTGAAATCTTAACAATATCCGACATATTATTCGCATAGTTCTTTTTTTTTCAGACAGTACTGTAGTGTAGGTACTTGCATCATCTGAGTCTGTGGTTACTGTTGAGATTCTGTGCACAGTCTTGAACAACACGATTCCCCACAGTAACCGGTCTTTTCGGCTATGTATGAACAGTACATTATATTTCCTTATGTTCAGGATCAATTGAAGAGACGAAAGAGTGCTGTTTTGTCAAAAAATGACATTTGATACCGTTGTTGTATACAAAACACAGGTTGATTCTTACAAAGAAACAAGCAGTAATCAGTCACTGTTAACGATGTTGTTTATTTAGACAAATAGCGTCGTTAAAATTTCGTACCTACAGGTCCCGCTTCGTGTGGCCGTTGATGTCTAAAAATAAATTGTAAACTTCAACAAATGTGTATCTACATATGAGCAGCTGTCTCAAGATGTACATGTCGGTTCGAAACCCTAACGGCGCTATTAGCGTAAATAAATAGCGTTATGAATAGTGGGGCTCGTTGCGGTTTTCTTCTTAGTAAGAATCAGCCTGTATCAAACAAGAGTTAAACAATGTATGAATGCGTGGTCTCGCGGCGAAATGATTTAATAAAATCTTCTCGGTCTTCCGGAAGGGTCAGGTGGCAAAAATCCCTCATGCTTTCGACCGAGATCTCCGCAGCCATTGTCAAGTGATAAAAATGCCGTGCCGCCGTGGCCGCACCGTAATATAACCGCGTTAGTAGCTGTGACGTCACTGGTGCGCACCCCCTCGCCAAATACGGTAATACGGCGAAATTTGAAGATATCGGTGTTGAAATGGCAGATATTGAGATAATCGATCGCGGAATAGAGATTCAACTGCAATAGCTCAGTAGTGGACAGACGTCAGGACCACATGAGATACCTGTAAGACTCTACAACGCTTATACAAAGCTACTTGCTCCCCTTCTAGCAGCACATTATTGTAGATAGCTGGAGCAACAAAGGGTTCCTACCGACTGAAAAAAAGCGCAGGTCATTCCAGTCACTGGCGTCAGTTTGCTGTGGAATTATATGATTTATGCTCAATAGTTATGATTTTTTTGGAGAACAAAAAACTCCTACATAAAACAGAGATCTTGCGAAACTCGATCGCTCTGTAGCTCCATGAGATCGACATCGCGTAGACAACGGCGCTCGGTTTGTTGCCGTATTCCTTGACTTCGGGAAGGCACTTGACACCGTCCCGCACTGCCGTTTAGTGAAAAAAAAAAAACAGCTTATCGGGTATGCGAGCAGATTTGCGACTGGATTCAAGATTTCCTTGCAGATAGAACTCAACACGTCTCTCTCAACGGATCAAAATCGACAGATGTTAAGGTAATTGCCGGAGGACCCCAAGAAGTGTGATAGGACCGCCATTGTTTACAGTGTATATAAATGATATAGTAGAAAGCGTCCGATGCTCTTTAAGACTGTTCGCGAAAAACGTGGTTGTCTATAAGAAAGTAGCAACGCCAAAAGACAGTATCGATTTACAGAATTACCTGCAGGGGACTGATAAATAATGCAGACACTGGCAGTTGACCCTGAACGCAAATAAATGTAGGCCCTAACATACTGCGCATACATAGGAAAAGTGATGCATTACTGTACAGTTACCTTACTGATGACAAACAGTCTATCGCTCGCGCCTTTGTCCCGCAATTTCCGCGGGGTTGGCGTGGTTAAATCGGATTTGGCATGTTAATGTGAAGGGGTGGCTGGATGCCCTTCCTGCCGCCACCTCGTACCCTCCGGAACGGAATCAGAGTACCCCATCTGTCTGCGTCCAGTGGAAATCATGTGAAAGTGCGGATGTGTTTCAAATGACTGTGGGTCGTGTAACTGAGGCAGGACGTGGGGATCAGCCCGGTATTCACCTAGAGGGATGTGGAAAACCGCCTAAAAGTCACATCCAGGCTGGCCGGCACACCGGCCCTCGTCGGGGCCGGCAAACCGCTGGAAACAGTATCTGCCGTAAAATATCTAGTATCCAGAGCGACCTTATCAAATAGTAGGAAAGCAGATTCATAGGAAATGCAGCTTATCTATGAAGAAAGTGGGTTACAAGGCCCTTGTTCGACCGATTCTTGACTATTGGACAACAATATGGGATCTTTACTAGGTGTAACTGATATAAGAGAGAGAGAGAGAGAAGATCCAGCGAAGAGCGACGCATTTCGTCACGGGAATCGTTTATTCGGCGCGAGACCGTTAGAGAGGTACCTCACAAACTATAGTGACAGATGTTACAAGAGAGGCGTTGTGCATCACGCAGATGTTTACTACTGAAATTTCGAGTGAGCATTTTCCGGGAAGAGTATACAACAGCGCGTAGCGTTGGGCAGTTGGAGGTGAGCCGCCAGCAGTGGTGGACGTGGGGAGAGAGATGCCAGTATACAACTCCCTCTCACACACATCTCCCGAACTGACTACAACGAAAATCTGAGAAATTAGAGGTAATAGAGAGTTTTACCGACAATCATTCTTCCCACGCACCATTTGCGAGTGGAACAGAGAATGGGAAATCAGCTAGTGGTACCACAAGTATTCTCCGCCCCTTACCGTTACGTCGCTTGCAGAGTATGATGTAGAGGTAGATGTTAAGGATTTCTGCAGTAGTAAAGTGTTTGTTTTGTGTTTTTCTTTGTTGCTTGAGCGACGCAGGAATCTGACGGCACGGAAATTTCGTATCGCTGGACAAAATCTTCGCCTTGTCGACGGCCGTGTGCAGCGAGAAGCCCTAGTCTACGCAAAACCTGCTGCGACAGCCATAGACCATAGATAACATAGACTGCGCATGACGTCATTTTACTGAAACCAACATCTAAGTCACATATCTCGGTGCACGAAATCGATTACGTCATTGCGCATCTATGGTGCACAATTTACGACATTTTTGTTACAGATGCAGTGGAAGCGGAAGTAATGACCTTCACGTATGCTCAGATAAACCTTGTTGTGTGTCCTGCAGATAAGGTAAACAGGTGAAAATCTCAGCTGTGAAAGTGAACTACTTATAATACAGTATTTGCAGAGATATTTCCATGAGTTGAAAGTTAGAAAGTATAATTGTAAGTAGGCTGTTTAGGTTTTATGTTGGTAACGCTACGTAGCGCTCTGTATGAAAATCACTGACTGTGTTGTGTGAAGTCTGGCTGGTTAGACTCATTGTTAGAACATTCGCTCGTGTAGTGTTGGGCAGTTGGATGTGAACAGCGCGTAGCGTTGGGCAGTTGGAGGTGAGCCGCCAGCAGTGGTGGACGTGGGGAGAGAGATGCCAGAGTTTTTGAGTGGTTGCTATAAGCGGACGATCTGGACGTGCATCCGCCAGTAAAAGGAAATTTGTAAAGATGGATGTCATGAACTGATATATATATATATATATATATATATATATATTTAAGGTAAATACATCTTTCATTTGCTAACTATGGCCATCAGTAGTTAGTGCCTTCAGTAGTTAGAATCTTTTGTTTAGCTGGTAGTATTGGCGCTCGCTGTATTGCAGTAGTTCGAGTAACGAAGATTTTTGTGAGGTAAGTGATTCATGAAAGGTATAGGTTATTGTTAGTGAGGGCCATTCTTTTGTAGCGATTATTGAAAGTCAGACTGCGTTGCGCTACAAAAAAAATATTGTGTGTCAGTTCAGTGATGATCAGAATAAGTAAAGAGAGAACTGTCCGAGTACGTTCAGTTTTACTCAGTTGTCTTTGTATCAAATAACGTAAAAGGTTACCAGTACAATAGTTCATAATTTTTCTAAGGGGACGTTTCATAATGAATCTTGATCTAAAACTCGCAGAAAGACTAAAGTTTCAAAATGACACAAAGTTAATATCTACCTCACTCCAGAAATTCTCTACAATGTTCTATACCATTGTTTTGGTATCCTTACTGGATTAGGCATAAGTCATAAAATATAAACGCGTATTATGAGAAAAACGGACATTATGGATATAAACAGATTTCATTTCTTATAAAAGCAGAATAAAGCATGTCATACATATTGTTTAGGAACCGTCAGAAACTAATTCTGCCTGCCATAGCGATAGTTTGTTTGTCTTCTGCTCCCATGGAGGCGTTGAATTAAGATTGGCAGTGCAACAAAATTCTGCCATTTGTAAAAAGAACTGTCAATACTTTTCAATTGGTAACGTGTAATAACGATAACCATCACATTAAATTAGGAATTTCGGAAACATTAGGTTAACTGGTCCCAGTACATGACGTATAATAACAATAAGACAAGTCATTTTACTATTAAAATCAATGCTTGATTTCAGGTATAAATGAGGAAAACTATCAGCTCCACTTCACATAGCGCATAATGACAGAGATTCGGCTTGCTGTAACGAGTTTACGCGACCGCTACGGTCGCAGGTTCGAATCCAGCCTCGGGCATGGATGTGTGTGATGTCCTTAGGTTAATTAGGTTTAAGTAGTTCTTAGTTCTAGGGGACTGATGTCCCATAGTGCTCAAAGCCATTTTAACCATTTTGTAACGAGTTTAGCGTGTTGCCCCAGATGTTACTTTCAAACGTCAACATCGCAGAGATTGGTGCGTGTGCGGTGTATGTTATTTGTGGTCTACGGCTACAACTGTTTATAACAACGAAAAAATAAATAAATCTGTAAAATTTTAATGTCAATCTAATGCCATAGTCACTTAACGGTCAATATACATGCAATATCTGGAACTGTGGTTTTTAAATACAAGGCCTATTATTTGCGTTGAAGTATAGTTACCAAGATAAAAATATTTCTGCTTTTGTAGATTTATAAGGTAAACAGCACTGACAAACTTTATCTCCATGCGTGCCCTCACGATTATTTAAATGATGAGTGTTGATTTAAAAAAAAAAAAAAAAAAAAAAAAAAGAAAATTAAGTGATTGGAACAATGTAGTTTACAGAAAATGTAAAAGTGCTACCGTCTATGATTCTTGATAGAGGTCGACGAAGTATTGTTTTAACTGAGTGATAAGCATTTTAAAAAGCGGTATAAACTTTATTGAAGAGCAACAGAAAAAAGAATTTCATGGGACTTCATTGCCGGCCGTGGTGGCCGTGCGGTTCTGGCGCTGCACTCTGGAACCGCGGGACTGCTACGGTCGCAGGTTCGAATCCTGCCTCGGGCATGGGTGTGTGTGATGTGCTTAGGTTAGTTAGGTTTAAGTAGTTCTAAGTTCTAGGGGACTTAAGATGTTGAGTCCCATAGTGCTCAGAGCCATTTGAACCATTTTTTTTTTGGGACTTCATTCAAAATATTTTAAAGTCAGAGCCAGTTAATTTCAGTTTGCCTCAAGGCGTATAACTAATCCAATATGAAGCATATTTAGGCGACCACATGGAGGTATAATGAGAGTTGTAACGTCACAGACTTGAAGCCAACGACCGCCATGTCAGTTGCTGGCAAACATTAGCTTCTGGTGGCAATGTTTTCATAAAAAATGTCAGCTTGCTTCGTTTACGTGTGTACTCTGATGATAGTCTGAAGTGTGAAGGAATCACGTTTCAGTCGTGGTTAAGGAAGGAAGATTGCTTTTAATGTCCCGTAGACATCGAGGTCATTAGAGACGGAGCAAGAGCTCGGGACTGTGTCAAGGAGGGGAAGGAAGTCGGCCGTGCCGATTCAAGAGAACCATCCCGACATTTGCCTGGACCGATTTAGGGAAATCAGGGAAAACCTAAAGCAGAATGGCTGGACGCGGGTTTGATCCATCGTCCTCCCGCAGGCGAGTCCAGTGGGCTAACCACTGCGCCACCTCGCTCGGTGATTCGTAATCTGACTTCTTGTATATTATCACGTGAACCATTCCTCACAGGACGTTTCATGTGATAAGTTCTTTTACATATATGAATTTTGGTCTACTGTAATGGTTTTATTCCTGTCATTTCACTTGAGTTGTTCAAGTCAGTCCAACTCGAAAAAGTGTCTGAGTGAAAGCTGTGAAAACTGAGCAAATATAACAAAATATGTGATTCTTGAGTTTCTCCCGGTGTATTTGATAATCAAAATATCCACGGGTGTAGTGCCGGTCTACAGTGTCCAACGGGCACAATATTTCGGCGATCATACATGTCGCCATCATCAGGTGAACTGACGGACTGAGCTCCTGTGAACGTGCCGGCAGGGAGATCCGTACGCTATGGCTGCTCAGAGGGAACTGGGTTCGGTTGTGGCGGTGGCCGATTTAAATACCATCCGCCCGCGGCGCGCTCCCTCCGCTGTCCGCGTCCCGCGCCACGGTCGCGCGGTGGAACATATACACCCCAACATCAAATTCACTATGGAGACTGAAACGGAGGGTAAATTACCTTTCCTCGACGTCTTGGTCAGGAGAAGGGCTGACGGAACCCTAGGTCATAGGGTGTACCGGAAGGCAACGCACACATAATCTGTATTTGCACGCAGACAGCTGCCACCACCCTTCACAGAGGAATGGGGTACATAAGACTCTAGTACATAGGGCGCGCACTATCTCTGACACAGAGAGTCTACCCCAGGAATTGGAACATCTGAGAACTGTATTTCGAAAAAATGGGTACTCAGACTGGCAGATTCAACGTGCTCTCCGCCCAACCACTACAGCACAACCTGTGGAGATGGATGAAATCACGAGGCAGGAGTTAGGCACTGCGTTTATTCCATATACAGGAGCACTCTCGGGGAAAATCGCCGGCATTTTGAAGAAACACCGGGTCGGAAGTGTGTTTTGTCCTCCGAATAAAACTCGTGCAGTGGTGGGGAGCGCCAAAGATGACCTCGGTTTGAGGAAGGCCGGCGTGTACCAGATTCCGTGTCAATGTGGCAAGTCGTATATTGGTCAGACGATGCACGCCGTCGAGGATCGATGCCGTGAACACCAGAGGCACACTCGACTGATGTATCCGAGCAAGTCGGCGGTCGCTGAACATTGTTTGTCGGAAAATCACGCTATGGAGTATGAACGCACGAGAATTCTGGTACAGACGTCGAGATACTGGGACAGCGTTGTTAGAGAGGCCATAGAAATTCGCACCAGCGATCGGGTTAATCAAGAGTAAATCGAGCAAACGTATAGTTGTGACGACCACGGCGGACAGAGCCAACACACCGACGTCATCTCAGACGCCGTCGCAATCTGTTCCATCGCGCGACCGTGGCGCGGGGAGCGGACGGCGGAGGGAGTGCGCCGCGGGCGGAGGGTATTTAAATCGGCTGCCGCCGCGACCGAACCCAGTTCCCCCTGAGCAGCCATAACGTACGGACCTCCGTACCGGCACGTTCACAGGAGCTCAGTCCGTCAGTTCCCCTGATGATGCCGATATGTACGATCGCCGAAATATTGCGCCCGTTCGACACTGTAGACCGGCAGTACACCCGTGGATATTTTGAATAACAAAATATGTTCTCAGCATTTTTGTGAAGACGACATAAACCGAATATCACTTTCGTCAGTCCATATTAGGGAAAATGCTACATTACGAAAGCATCCTTTTCACATTACATTCCCTCTTATTTATTATTCGAAACGTATAATAAAAAGAAAGTTACAATAGCGAGGCGAAATGCGTCGAATTAGAGAATCAAATATACATATAAGGCCAGATAAACGATTTTCTATGTAATGGACGTGCTAATGCACATGTCAAAAATTAATAACAAGGCGCAATCGTATGCTGATATTTTGGGGTATCTAATATGACGACTCCGGCTTCCAAGCAATGTACTGCATTACGATCAATTACATGAAAATTTATACCAAGAAGTCTGCATAATAACGCACCTCAATTCTCGCTGATAAGCAAGAACTTGCAAAATTATTGACCACTAATATAAAAACAGTAATAATAAATGAAATAATAAATGAAAAATATTGTAGAACAAAAGCAAACTGGTGTTTTTAATTTATTACAATGTTGTTCTACCAAGAATCGACGGAAGATTCTGTTAAAAATAGTAATGTTTGCACGCACCCATACGAGGTCGATGAAGAAATTTTAAAGAGGTATTTTCAACCGCAATGAAGTATAACTCTGCGTGTTATAAGTTACGCACTCTTTATCAGCTATTAAATCCAAGAAATAAGAATATGTCCGAAAATTTTGTTCCTTTACATTTGAGACCCGATATCGTCTTTGTTCAGGAGTATTAGAATAATTCTGCAAATCTAAAAATAAGTTAAAAAACCGAAATCCAAATAATCTTTTTATATTGACTGTGCAGTGGTTTGAAAAATCGTAATAATCATTGTACAGTCACTTAAAACGTCACCTAAATACCTGTTTCTTTATGTACAAAATAACGCAGATGAAGATTTTAATGAAAGAAGGATTTATAAGTATAACGCCATTAAAAAAAAAGAGAAACAGGTATAATAAACGCAATATTGTGGACGAAAAAACAAGGTGACAAAACAAAAGAAGCTGTAGTGAAGGCAACCTCTCTATGCATCACAACCACAAATAATAAGCCTCTCAAGCTAAAAACCTTGGTAGTTTCTTGAACAGTGTCTCGCCACTGTCCCACGAAGAATAATCTGCAACTGAGCATGGAGGGAAATTTCACTTAACGCACTACCTCAGGTGGTAACCAATCCACCGTCAACCAAGGTGACGTCAGCGGACCTTCGGATTCTGGGGAGTCTGCACCAACATGCTTTGAGGATGAGATGGAGCATCCCGAAATAACACGACGTAAACTATTCATAGTGGGTAAATTAAAACATCTGACCAATCTACTAACACAATACAACATAGTAGTGACAGCAGTACAGGAAACCATATTCACAGATTATCATGCCTTCGAGTTCCAAGGGCGCAGAATCCTCAAAGGAAAAGTGAATCAGCGGGTAATGAAGAATATACCCCACTCAGGTACAGGATTTGTAGTCAGTCACAAGATACTGGATTTAGTGATTGACCTCACCTCCCTAAGCAGCCACGTATCCATCCTCTCCCTCATGTGCGCTAACAAGAGTTACAATGTAGTCAATGCACATGCCCCAACCATTCAGGACAACAGACGCAATCCAGACAGAACTGACAAATTATGGAAAGGCTTAGAAAATATTCCCTCTAAAGTTCCACAGACAAACACCGTGTTACTGCTTGGTGACTTCAATGCACAAGTGGTAAGAGAGAAAAGGTACAGAAATATAATGTATAACTGTCCGGCACATATGAGCACCAACCGCAATGTGAAACGATTGGTGGATCTGTGTAAGACTTTTGAGTTGGTCATGAAGTGTACAGCCTTCAAACATCTGCCAAGGAAACAGAAGACTTGGATTTCACCTAACACCAACTTAGGTGAATTCCATACAGATCATGTGGCCATTTCAAGAAAATCTCAAAAGGAAATACAAAACGTGAAGATATTAAGAAGTGCCAATCGTGACTCAGACCACTACCTCTCGAAGATCAAAATGAAGACTCCAGCCAAGAAACACTAGAGTACACAGAACCTACAAGATAGTAAGAATTGACGTAGAGCGGCTTAAGAATAGGCAAGAAGTTAGCCAGAGACTGAACAGTACAGATTTCAACATCTGGAACCAGCTGAAGGAGACTCTTGTGAAGACAGCTAATGAACTCGCCCCCCCCCCTCCTCCCCCCCCCCCCCACGAGAAGAAGGAAGCATCCGTGGTGGAACGAAGACTGTGACAACGCAAACTGCTGGAACTGGAATTGTAAGAAAACCAAGAACACTTGGGACAAAGTTTTGGAATAAAGAAGGCTTACAGTTAAGATAATAAGAGGAACCTAATGGACCTTCACACAAAACCAACTACCCCAAACGAAGAGAGCTTCGCTAAGAATAACTCCAGTGATTTCGACAGAACCTTCAAGCAGATACTCAGAAAATACAATCCGCCAAACCTGCATTTCAGAGACTCTCAGGGCAAACTGGTTTCTAACGACAAGGACAATTGCCACCTCTTAGCACAGTACTTTAAAAACATACTCAACTGTGATCCACCCAGCGAAGACTTCGACTACAAACAAACCACCGCAAACCTGGAGTCAATGCTTCCTTCATTGGAATAAGTTCGACAAATCACTCAACTTCTCATGAATAATAAGGCAGCTGGTGAGGACTCTATCATTGCTGAACTCTGGAAATGTGCTGAAAGCAATGCTGTGGGCAAGCTCACCAAGATCATCCAGGACACCTGGAAAATAGAGATTACCACCTCACTGGAACACGGCTCTGATCCATCCGCTTCACAAAAAGGGAGATTTTACTGATGTGAACAACTACCATGGAATTTCTCTTGTTCCGGTAACAAGGGGCAGAAGATCAACTGGACAGTCAACTGGGAGAATGTCAGGGAGGCTTAAGGAAAACCAGATCCTGCGCTGAACAGATCCTCAACCTTAAAACTGCACTGGCATACTCCAAGACGAGAAACTGCAAAGTGGTTGTCACCTTTGTTGATCTCAAGAAGGCCTAGGACGCTGTTGATAGAGAAACGCTTAACAAAATACTCCAGGAGCTAGGACTAGACAACAAAACCCGCAGACTCATTCCAGAAACCTTGTCAACACCCATTTCAAGGTCAAATTTAGAGGTGAGATCTCAAAAAGTTTCGAGATAAAAACTGGAGTGAGACAAGAGGATGGACTCTATCCACTTCTCTTCAACTGTGTCCTTGAAAAAGTTGTGAGAGAATGGCCCAAGGAATCGACCAATTCGGCTGTTCAGAGTGGTGTCTACTTGTGCCGTATGAATGAACAACAGATTGTAGATTGCCAGGCTTTTTCAAGATGACATGACACTTATTGCTGATTCTCTTGAAATGGCAACAATGTCGGTAAATTGCCTGAGAAAACAGACAGCCAAAGTGGGTCTTCAAGTGTCGCTGGAGAAAACAGAGCTTCACCATCATCAAAGAAGCTAACAGAGAGATGTTACTTGACCAGGGAAACATCAAAAGGACTGAGAATTTTAAGTATCTCGGCGAATGGATTGAACCCAACTTATCAAAAAAGCGTCATAACCCATGAGAGTCAACAAGTTGGAAGTAGCCTGTCGACTGACTATGAACACCTTCAACAAAAAATGCCTGTCACACAGCCTGAAACTTAAGCACTACACATCAGTCATACGACCAGGAGCCCTGTATGCCATGGAATGTCTTTTCATGAACCGGAGAGGTCTGATGGAGAAATTGGAAGTCAGACAGAGGAGAATCCTAAGGATGATCCTAGACCCAGTAGAAGAAGATGGATATAGCTCGGAGCTCTACGAACATATCGAGAGGTTCTCTGGCTGTGCAAGGAAAAGAAGGGTAGCTTTCTATAGCCATGTTGCAAGATTGTCTCCAAACAGTTTGACCAACTGTGTATTCACCTTCTGGCAAAACAAGAAGGTTCGCACCACTTGGCTGACCGAAACTGAAAAGGACATTAAGGAACTGGTAATAACTGATCTCCAGAACAGACAGTCTGTGAGATGTACTCTGAAGGAAGTCTGAGGACTTCAGGAGAAGCCCCAAAGGGAAGGTATCTCCTGGACAGAAGAAAGGAAGGAGTCACATCGGCAGAGCATGCGATAGTACTAGGTGATGGTGATGTTTGGTTTGTGGCACTCTCAACTGCGCAGCCATCAGCACCCGTACAAATTCCCAAATTTTACACTGTCCAATTTTTACACTGTTCATTCTAGCCACTGTCACGAATGATGATGATTACGATGAAATGATGAGGACAACACAAACACCCAGTCCACAACCCGGTCCGGAATCGATCCAGGGACCCTAGCAACGCTAGGCACTAGACCACGAGCTGCGGACAGTATTCGGCAAAGATCAAAGCCTAACAGTTGCACAAGCGTGGTCCCAAGTAGGCCCATTCGAAACAAGAAGAAGACGAAAAGAAAACGAAATTAATACATAAAATTAATCAAAACACATGAACAAAGATTGCAAGTAGATAAAGAATGATCGGAAGAAAACTGAGAGCAAACAAAGAAGTTGATATTATGTTTAAAATGATCTGACGAAGGAATGGAAATAGAAAATCACTTTTAAGTCAAGTAACTGAACAAAAATGGTGACCAAAATCATTTCGATTAAGATTTAAAAATAAAACAAACTTACGGCACCTGGCGAGATTGGAACCCAGTGTCTCCTACATAAGAAACATCGCACCCATTGCACCACATAACCACACCGTTTAGAGAGACTTTCTTAACGCTATTGATTGTCACATATAATTCTGAACTTTTATTCCTCAATTACTTGCAAATGAGGACCAACGAGAGTGAATGGCTGCAGGATGTGATACGTGGGTTCTTAACCTACATCACCAGATTGTTTCAAAAGTCAATAATACCCCTCGGAACCTCTCCTTTGTTAGATTTTTCCGTGAAGGCTCTGATTTATCTCAAATTAGTAAGATGATCATTTTTCCGTATTGCATGGGGGCTTAATTAAATATAATGAAAATGATTTTGATTGCTGTATGTCCGATTACGTAATGTCTCGTAATCGGTTGGCCCTGACTAGTATTATTACGCAATCTGACTGCAAAGAACAATGTAAGAAAATTTTCGTAAACACAGTTAATTAATTAAGACCCCAGCAACTATAAAAATCTACGAAACCAATGAGCACAAGAGTAACTGTTCTGTATGTGGGAGTGTGACTCAACGTCCACATCTGGCACGGTTCTTTTCCAACAAGACAAGAATTTTGATACCAATTATACTGACGTGACAAAAGAAATTTAGAAAAACTATAATTACGCAAAAAAATCACAATTACACTCTAATCCAAGAACACAAGCCAGATGCTTTGTTGACTGAACCTGTAGTGACACATTATTTCAGATACACAACTAATAAAGGAACATTATAAATTTTACCTTCATATATTGACGAAATGCACTCATTACAATAACATCTGCTATCTCTCCCATCAAATCACTGCATAAGACAAGGAACAACACTCTTTACTACAACATCTTACTCCGACTTCACGACAAGCAGTGACCACTAGTACATCTCAGTACGAACTCTTAACACACACTGTCCTCTACGAGCTCTCTGGTAGCACTGACTGCCACGAACTCTCAACAACCACTGACTTCTACAATCTCATAACAAGCACTGTGGAGGCGGCTTAATAGTACTCTTTGGCGCAATCTCTGGCGCAGTGGCACAGTGTAGCCACCTTTCATATGCCCCTCCTCCACAGGCCAGAATTTGATGGTATTTTTGCCAGCATTGGTGGTGAAAATACCACCAAATTCGTCCAGAAAAATACAGACAAAATAAAAGATAATATTAATACCTAAATATAACATAATTAGTTAAAATTTTTGGCTTTGCACTGACCTTTTACTAACCTAATATATGAAATACAGTAAGCAATACAACTTCTTTTCATGCATGTGACTTTACATAATAGTTTACACAATATACAAAAAATCAGTTTATACAAAAGTTCACATAAAATGTTTTCAATGATTAGTTTGTACAAAAAAAAGACACTAACAGGTGACATCTTTTCAGTAGAAGCAGTCCATCAGTTGCACCCAGTAAAGTTTAGCAGGTACACCCAGCAACAAGTCACATTAATTCAGTAGAAGCAGTTTATCAGTGGCACCCAGCAATGTTGAGTAGGTGCAGACAGCAACCAGTGACTTCATTTCAGTAAAAACAGTTCATCAGTTGCACCCAGCCATGTTGAGTAGGTGCAGACACCAACAAGTGACATCATTTCAGAAGCAGTCCATCAGTTGCACCCAGCAATGTTGAGCAGGTGCAGACAGCAACAAGTGACTTCATTTCAGTAGAAACAGTTCATCAGTTGCACCCAGCAATGTTGAGTAGGTGCAGACAGCAAAAAGTAACATCATTTCAGTAGAAACAGTTCTAACAGTGGCACTCAGTAAAGTTCAAGAGGTACACACAGCAACAAGTCACATTAGTTCAGTAGAAGCAGTCCATCAGAGGCACCCAGCAATGTTGAGTAGGTGCAGACACCAACAAGTGACATCATTTCAGTAGAAGCAGTCCATCAGAGGCACCCAGCAATGTTGAGTAGGTGCAGACAGCAACAAGTGACTTCATTTCAGTAAAAACAGTTCATCAGTTGCACCCAGCAATGTTGAGCAGGTGCAGACACCAACAAGTGATATCATTTCAGTAGGAGTAGTCCATCAGTTGCACCCAGCAATGTTGAGCAGGTGCAGACACCAACAAGTAATACCATTTCAGTAAAAACAGTCCATCTGTGGCACCCAGCAATGTTGAGCAGGTGCAGACAGCAACAATTGACATTATTTCAGTAGAAACAGTTCATCAGTTGCACCCAGCAATGTTGAGTGCAGGTGCAGACACCAAAAAGTCACATTTCTCAGCAGAAGCAGTTCGATAAAATTCACTAGCACTGATCACACTGTTCATCAGAGTTTATGAGCACAAATTAAACATGTCCTAGTGGCACCAATCATGAAGGAAAGGTACAGGTAACAGTCCATAATTTTTTTTACAATCACTGATCACACAGTTCATCAGCAGAAATTAAACACGACCAAATGTCACACATCATGTTGAAAAGTGCAGGTAACAGTTCAGAATATTTATCTTCACTAATCAGACAGTTCAGGCATGAACAATAGTTTGAATGCACATACAAATGCTTTTACAGTAAGATACAAATCATAACAAACACACAAATGATGTCAGATAATTGTCCTATTAACTATTACAATACACAAATACCAGTAAACCTATAATATTTATGGGTGTCAGTGCAAGCCACTACAAACAAATAAAATAATATTTAGGAGATAGGTGGTTAGGATTAGTAAAGGAAAACACACAGAACACACTCACTCATCTCTCATCCACCTTAAGTACTACTGTGTAATTGAATAGTGTTAACTGTGTAAATGTAATTCTGTCAAAATCTGATGTTCATCATGTGTATCAAGTAGTAGTGGCAGCAATGTATAACAGTCAATAATAGTTAGGTCAACGTCATAGTCATCATGTCAAGACCAATGTTTGCCAAGCCAGATCAAATGTACTGTTGCTGAACAACTGTCAGTGAGCCACGATATGCAATTACTTCCTCTCTCCAAAAAAAAGTATATACTGCTTAGTGATTTAACAAAGTGTGTGTATAGACTGTCTTCTTTCTACTTTAGTGTCTTAGTCTGCTCTCTTCATCCTCTTTGTTCCATAAGACCAACAAAAAAAAATATGCTCCTCACTTACTTTACCTCTTATCCACCAAAACTCCAATAATCATCAGCATCACATAATCTCAATAATACCTCAATAATACGTCGATAAATGTAAACCTCAGCACCAATATCATTTCACTTCCATAACAACTCAACTTCATATAATCTCTATACCTCAATAATACGTCGATAAATATAAACCTCAGCACCAATATCATCTCACTTCCAACACAACTCTTTCCTCTAGTCAGTCTCCTCGAACAAGTACAGATAAAATCCTAATGCAACTTCAATTCAGCATTCCATACAATCCGAAGACACATTGTCAACACACAACCTCTGTGTAATCCATCTGAGCCCAATCTTCTACTCATTATAAATTATAAGATACATTTTGGTTCCTTGTCCATCATTAAATAAAAGAAATGCATACCTGACCTCTAACAGACTTAGTTCGAATAACTCTCAGTAATTAAGTACGATTACGGAGTGTGAATAATCATAATGTTTCACAGTGTGTACACCACTTCAAGAATCATAGCAGAAGCAAACATGTGGAGTATTTTTTGTGTCAAGTGTCACTTCCTATTTCAATTGCTCACGAAAAATGCAGTGTAATAATTGTCAATGGTCTAAACCTAGTATTGGTATGTCATGTCGTTAGCTTCCTTCCTATTAGCCTAAATTTATACAGCTTCCATAAAACCTCCAGCTCATGTGACTTCTATGACTTTCTTGTACTAATGTCGTTCGTCGAATTATAGCAGTTAATTTTCTTATCTTAAAAATATATGGCACTGAGCGTAAGCAAAACTTGCAATAGCGAGTAAATATACCAGTAGAGAACAAAATGTCAACAAGTGGATGCAGCACAATTCCTACAACGAGGCTCTGCCAACCGAACAATCTATAATTAATACCACAGTGTAACCTAAACTCTATGTTTATACACAGTATATCAGCATTTCTATACACCAAATTAAAGAGCAGTTATGGCAACAAAACAGAAATGTGTAAATATGTAATCCATACGCATAGCAGTAAACATATATCTTACGTAATAAACAGGTCATTAGCATCATATCAGCATAAGCAAATAAATGTTCATATGTCATCTTAGCAAGTAAACATGGAGGCGCAAGCAGATAAATCACAAAGTATAACTTACATACATAACCACAGCCAGCACAATTAATCAGATGACAATTATAATTTAAATAAATAAGCACAGCAGGCACATAATTAAAAAATATGACATCAGTGAAATAGCAGTGCAGCCAACCGATGCACAATATACACAAGTTACAACCCAGTTCATTAATCAATAATTGTCAAAATCAGTAAATGTACGCAAGCACGTCGCTTCACAAGTAATTCCATAGAACATGAAATTTAGCACAAAGTATGAATCACGTAATCGCGAGCAGCAAATTACGTCTAAAGTACGTACCTATGTGGAAATATGTTACCTGAAAAATAAACTCAATTAATAGTTACCCTTTTTTAGTTAATTAGTTTCTTCTTGGAAATTACATTCTTCCTGAAAATTTCTCGATAGCAGGTCGTCTTAACGTCGGAGACACACAGAGTTTACCTGAAGTTCTTAAATATTTTATAGAACCGTATCCTGCAAAATACTGAATGTTAATAACAGAATTCATCAAGTCACTATAGCTTTATACTGAATTTAGTCGGAGAAATTAAACTGTGTGTTTGTTTACGGCTGTCAGTGCATTCGCACTGAGCGCTCGATCAGCTGTAGGCGCGTGACGTAGGAAGCTATTGTTCGCGGTCAACGACTGCCTTGTGCGGCGCGCAGACTTGACTGTTGCTTTGAGTATGTGCCGCCGCCAAAACACAGCGCGGTATCCTTGTACTCTCCGCATGTTTACATGTAGCTGTTAGTTTCTCTAAAGTATGTTATTCCACAAAAATTTTAACGTTTGATATATGATGTATTCCTTTAGAGCGTCGAGATTTAAGAGTTTCTACTTCGACAGTGTTATCATGAATAATTTTGCGAATTCTGTATGGACCGTTATAAAGCAGAAAAAATTTGCGACACAAGCCTTTTCCTTTGTGCGACAAACGATGAGACTTAATTAATACCTTTTGACCAACTGAAAAAGTTTTTAAACGACCAGGACGTTTCGCTGATTTCTCTCTTCTAGCAGCCGCAGCTGCAATATTTTGTAGAGCCAGGTTAACAACTTCAGAATGTCGCAGTTTCCGTGAAGGCGGAAAAGGAACGAGTTCAGAAATGCGATTTGTTGGTGCTTTGTTTTTTAGTATCATTATAGGCGGTAAAGAAGTTGAATCATTAGGGAGTTCATTCAGAATGTTTTGAAAAATATGAAGGTACTGATCCCAAGTTCTGTGATTCTGATGACAATAAAGTCGACACAATTTATTGATTTCCTTCATCCATCTCTCTGAAGCGTTAGATTGAGGGTGAAAAAGTGAGATGAAGATTGGTTTAATTTTACGACGCTGTAGAGTACGAAGCCAAATTTTAGAACGAAACTGTGATCCATTATCTGATATAACCTTGTCAACATGACCAACTTCTTTAAGAAAATGTTTGATGAAAGCGTTAGATACTGAACGAGCTGTTGCTTTGCGTAACGGTGTAAAACACACATATTTTGACGTCAACTCCACTGCTACGAAAATGTACGCAAAACCATTAGTAGAACGAACCACTGGACCGAACAAATCGACTGCAGCCATCTCCTTTAATTTCGCTGGAATGATGGGAAACAACGGTGCTCTGTGAGAAATCGTTGGAGGCTTAGCCATTTGACATAATTTACATTTGGCAAGAACAGATCGAATACGTTTTTCCATATTACTGAAGTAGCAATTTTCTCGTAATTTATGAAAGCATTTTCGGGGACCAAAGTGTGCATAACTGAGATGCGTATACCAAATCAATTTATTGACCCACTCATCAGGAATACAAACTAACCAAACGGAGTTGTCGACCGATTTTCGTTTAAAAAGAATGTCATTGCGAACTAGATAATGCTGTCTAATCGCTACGCTTTCCTTTCTCCTCCACTTCTCCTTAATGTCCTTCCAGATTGGATCCTTATTTTGCTCCTTAGCGATATCCTGGAGCGAAGACGAAATAAAGTTCTCAAACGCAACACCTTGAATATACATCAAACAAAAATTGTTTTCCTTGCAGTCCTCTTCAGCACTTTGTTTCAAACCCATAGGTGCACGTGATAAAGCATCGGCAACAATATTAGAAGAACCCTGTATGTAAACAATACTAAAGTCAAATTCCTGTAGGTACAGCGCCCATCGTGACAATCTGCCATGAGTTAATTTTGTTGACATAAGAAATTCCAAAGCTCGATGATCGGTGTAAACCTTAGTATGTCTGCCAAACAAAAATGTGCGAAATTTTGTAAAAGCCCAAACAACAGCCAAAGCTTCAAGTTCCGTAATCGAATAATTCTTTTCTGATTTAGAAAGAACACGACTTCCAAATGCAATAGTTTTCTGGACTACAACGCCGTTTTCTTCTATCTCTTGAAATAAATGTGCACCTAGGCCTTTGTATGATGAGTCCGTCGCCAAACAAAATTCTTTTGATAAATCCGGATGTGAAAGAAGTGGAGCAGCAACTAAAGCATCACGAAGCTGTTCAAATTCTGACTGAGCTTCCTCATCCCAACACCAATTAGATTTCTTTCCAGATAGTTCACATAAACGAGGTGTGGCCAAATCGTCCAATTTAACAAAGCGTCTAAGAAAATTACAGACACCAAGGAAACTACGAACATCACGTTTTGTAGTAGGTACAGCATAATTACGAATAGCATCTAATTTCTCTGGATCAGGAAGAATACCTTCTGTAGAAATAATGTGACCGAGAAATTTCACCTGAGAACGACCAAATTCAGATTTTTCTAAGTTCACTGTAATACCAACTCGTGCAAAAATACGTAATAATGAATCCAAAATTTTGTTGTGCTCACTCCAAGAACGTTTAGCAATAAGAATGTCGTCAACATAAGAAGTAATGTTGTCACGAAGATAAACAGGTAAAATTTCATTTAAGCTACGAATGAATGCTGCTGAAGATACAGTAAGTCCAAACGGTAATTTCCGAAATTGGTAACAGTTACCAAAGGCTAAAAAGGCAGTATATTTTCTACAATCAGGGTGGAGTTCTATTTGCCAAAAACTTGCGCGCATATCAATCGTGGATAAGACTTTAATTCCATGGAAATGTTGAAGAAGTTCATCTAAATTTTGTGGGCGGTCAGTTTCAGGAATGATGATATTATTTATCTGTCTGGAATCCAGAACCAGACGAATTGATCCATCCTTTTTAAGAACAACGTGTAATTGGCTAGTATAAGGACTGACTGCAGGCTCAATAATGCCCTGATCTAACATGTACTGAAGTTCATTCTTAACCTTGTCTCTGTAAGATAAAGGAATAGCGTACGTTTTTCCGCGAAATGGTGTGTGTTCTTTTACTTTAAATAAATATTGTAAGCCTTGTATAGTTCCTGTGTGATGACTAAACACTGTAGCATGTGAAGTTAAAATGTGGTGCAGCTCTTCTCTTGCAACGTCACCTGGCACTTCAGCTTTCTTAACCTTTTCGTTAATTAATTCTTCGCTATTAATTATATCATCCATCGCGTCTCTGTATCTGTTGTCATTATCATGAATAAACACATTGTCGTCATAATGCTCAACGAAAACATCAGAAGTAAGAAACCTTAAACATTTTGTATCTGACTCAGATCTTGTTAAACACTCGAAAAATTTTAAACATTTCGGCATTCCAGCAACAGTCAAATTCACACTTCCTTCTTTAAAGTTCAAAATTGCCTTATGTGCGTTAAGAAACTCCATACCTAATATAATTTGTGTACTGAGTAATGGAACAACAATAAAATTAGCAGAAAATTCGTATCCTTGACAAATGAAATTTAAATTGGTCTGTTGTTTGACTTCCACACTTTTTCCAGAAATAGCACCTCGAATTGTAGTTTTAGAAATAGGTAACACAGGACAGGCAATAGTTCTTTCACATATACGAAAAACTGATTCACTAATGACATTCAATGGGCTCCCAGAATCTAAAACTGCAGTGAACTTATTCTTACCCACACATACTTCAATAACAGGATGTAAAAATGCGTCTACATTATTTTCCTTTTCATCTAACAAAATGTCTCTCATGTCTTCCAGGCGTACGTAGTGTAAAGTCGTAGTGTCATTACTTTCTGAACCGTCTATATTGCTGCCAGCAGCCGAAGCTGCAAGTCATTGTCGATTGTTTGCGTCACGTCTTTGAGTATTCGCATCATTTCGCGGATCAATTTCTACGATTTGCACTTGTCTCTCAGAAGTTCTGTCACGTGGAGGATGCCAATTAGGTCCCTCCTGTCTGCTAGATGCAAAGTCTGGGTTGTGTCTGTTATTAAAATTTCTACTTTCCTGTCTGTCTGCATAACTACTTCTTGTATAATTTCGACTGTCACTTCTGAAATTATTGTTGTATCTACTACCCTGATTGTTTCTGTAGTAAGAATTTCTATTACTGTTTGAATAATTTCTGTCTTGATAATACCGATTACTGTTTCCGTATGATTGATCATTCCGATACGAATTACCGTTGTTATAGTTGTCTGTGTAATTTCTGTTAGAACGTCTGTTATTGTCATAGGGCTGGTATCTGTTGTCCTGTCTGTTACGTCTGTCATTCTCAAAATTACCGCTATAACGTCCGTTCCGACCACTATCACTTTTTTCTGAAAATCTATTGTAAATACTGTTACTGAAAAAGTTACAAGAAGTCCCGTCGTCGTTGTCATACTCAAGTTCTTGCAACAAAGTCTTAAAAGTCTCAATGTCGTCTTTACATCTTCCGGCCAAAGCAATTTGTCTTATTGATTGTGGCAGCTTAGTTAAACAAATGCGAATTAATTCAGTCGGGCTATAAGGGTTGGACAGGAACTGATTCTTTCGAATCATGTCTTCAAAGTACTCCGCCGGCGTGCGGAACTCAGACTGTTTAAAATTACGCTGCATAATCAGACTATGTTTGACTCTGTCTTGTGTGTTTTCGGACCAATATGCCGATAGAAATGCATGATAAAAATCATTTAAATTATTGCAATCCCTAATGAGTGCGCGCATCCGCGTCGCCGGTTCGTTTTCTAAATATCCACACATGAATTCTAGTTTGTGACTTAGTGGCCAATTTGGTGGAAGTGCGTACATAAATTGATCTAGCCATGCACATGGATGTATGTCATTCTTAGAATTGCGGAAGATCTTAAATTTCCGGACAGTCAAAAAGTGTTTATAGTCAAAGTTTTCGCCTCGTGGCGACAAAGACCTACCGCGTCTGTCCCGGTCCGAATGTCGATTATTGTAAAGTTCGCGCGCCTGGCGCTCTCTTGTTGCATCCCGTAAATGAAACAAATTATTTTCTTCAAACCCCTCTGCTACCTGTGATTCTAAATTTCTTCTGCTATCTTTTCCTACAATTTCGCCTTCGATCTGCTTGACTTGCTTCCGTAATGCCTCAAATTCTCTTTTCACGCGTTCATTAAATTTACCCTGATTCTCAACATGCTTATTTATGTTCTGATACTCTTCGGTTTCTGCAAATGGTAATGGGGCTGTATCATCCGAATCTCTGTCCCCATGTAAACTAAGATTGTCAATTTATCTGAAATTTCCTCAACTCTTTCCGATAAGTCACCTATTTTTTCTTTCTGTTTGTTTACGTCTTCTGTAAGTGTCGCGACTCGGGTTTCAGTATTGTCACATTTGGTAGCTAGCTGTACATATTGTTGTGTTAGGTTATTTAATCTGTCATTAGGTACGGATCCTTCGATTCTCTCAAATATTTCTTCCTTATCCTTTGCACGTTGTAAATTTAACTCTGAAAAATTCTGTACTATCACGCGATCTCTTTCTTCCTGTTCTCTATCCTGTTCCCTTTGTCTGATTTCTACTGCAATTAATCTATTATTGTGAGAATTCAGAATCGGTTGTACTTCTTCCCTGATTTCTTTCTTTAATTCATCTTTCATATTTTTGAAACATGTCCCTATTCGTGAATCTATCCGTGTTTCCAAAGTTCCCATCTCTGTTTTAATTGTTCCAATCTCTGTTTTTAATTCAGATCCCATCCGTGTTTCCATTGTTCCCATACCAGTTTTAATTGTTCCTATCTCAGTTTTAATTGTTCCCATCTCAGTTTTAATTGTTTCCATTTGTGATCCCAGATTTAATATTGCACCCATCAACTGCTCCATATTAAATTGTTCAGAATTCTTTTCGCCCCTAACATTTCCCGCAAAACCAGTTTCCTTCGTCATAGCCGTAAGGCTATCTGTGTTCGATGCTATTCCAGAATCTTCTGTCGTTAGTCTCAGATTCTGTAAATTTTCTGATTGAGAAAAATTTTGAAATGGTTCCGGACTATTTTCCCGACTTATTACATTGTTTTCAACTCCATTATCCACCATACTGTTTTCCTCTGTTGGCGAGTTCGCCATATCAACAGTTTCGTTATTCTCACTATTCATCATTTTTGCCTTTTTCATTGACCGCGTAATCATTTACAAAATATACGAAAGATTCGTCACTGTACGAAATTTACACACAATGCCTCCTTATCTCCAACAATACTATTCACACTAGATGTTTCCCTCAAACACGATTAACGAACAATTGAAATAATTGCACAAAATTGTCAAACGCGTATACAAGGCAATAAAAATTAAATTTTGAAAAATACCATTAGAAGAATGCCAATTACCAAATCTACACACTCAATACAGACTACAATTAATAAACTACAAATTACTACAACAATACTACGGTCTACTATTTTTACAATCAGAACAATTCCAAGGGACGATTCGAAGCAGCGGTCGCCACGTGCATGGGGGCTTAATTAAATATAATGAAAATGATTTTGATTGCTGTATGTCCGATTACGTAATGTCTCGTAATCGGTTGGCCCTGACTAGTATTATTACGCAATCTGACTGCAAAGAACAATGTAAGAAAATTTTCGTAAACACAGTTAATTAATTAAGACCCCAGCAACTATAAAAATCTACGAAACCAATGAGCACAAGAGTAACTGTTCTGTATGTGGGAGTGTGACTCAACGTCCACATCTGGCACGGTTCTTTTCCAACAAGACAAGAATTTTGATACCAATTATACTGACGTGACAAAAGAAATTTAGAAAAACTATAATTACGCAAAAAAATCACAATTACACTCTAATCCAAGAACACAAGCCAGATGCTTTGTTGACTGAACCTGTAGTGACACATTATTTCAGATACACAACTAATAAAGGAACATTATAAATTTTACCTTCATATATTGACGAAATGCACTCATTACAATAACATCTGCTATCTCTCCCATCAAATCACTGCATAAGACAAGGAACAACACTCTTTACTACAACATCTTACTCCGACTTCACGACAAGCAGTGACCACTAGTACATCTCAGTACGAACTCTTAACACACACTGTCCTCTACGAGCTCTCTGGTAGCACTGACTGCCACGAACTCTCAACAACCACTGACTTCTACAATCTCATAACAAGCACTGTGGAGGCGGCTTAATAGTACTCTTTGGCGCAATCTCTGGCGCAGTGGCACAGTGTAGCCACCTTTCAGTATGTAGGTCGTTTCGTGTTTGGAGGAGAAAGTGAAAAGATCTCTCCGACGAAAAACGCCCTTGTGTTAGTGATTACCACCCCAACTCGCGTTTCGTACGGGTGACTGTCTCTCCCCACTTTCGCCATACCACAGAACGAGCTGCCCGTCTTTGAACTTTTTTGTTGTCCTCTGTTAATTCTATATGATAAGGATCCCATACCGCACAGCAGTACTCTTAACAGACGACGGACAGGTGTTGTGTAGGCAGTCTCTTCAGTACGCCTGTTGCATTTACTAAGTGTTCTGCAAATTAACCGCAGACTTTGGTTTGCTTTCCCCACATCATCATCTGTGTGATCCAATTGCAGCTGCTCGTAAGGGTTTTTTCTACGTAGTTAAATGAATTGAAAGCCTTTAGAGTCGTGTGATTTTTCGTGTAACCGAAATTTAACGGATTTCTGTTAGCACTCGCCTGGACCACCTCACACTTTTCGTTATTTAGGTCAATTGCCACTTTTCACACCATACAGAAATGTTGTCTAAATCATTTTGCCAGTGTGCTCCCTGCCGCCGTTGGATAAGCAGCTGCAGCAGCAAGTCGTATATCCCTAGCTTACTTGTTACATAGTTTAATTCTTAATTTCTTTGCGTGTTTTTGGGTACTTGCATTGTTTAATTCATAAATTTCGGGCGTATTATAGTACTTGAGAATTGTAGCATCGCGCTTTAGTGCCTGAATAGTGTAAATTCGCGTAGTCGTCTGTCTCCTGTTTTTGTTTTGAACGGTCAGTGTTGGTTGGTCACAGCCAATGTGCTCCCTGCCGCCGTTGGATAAGCAATTGCAGCAGCAAGTCGTATACCCCTAGCTTACTTCTTTGTTACATAGTTTAATTCATAATTTCTTTGCGTGTTTTTGGGTACTTGCATTGTTTAATTCATAAATTTCGGGCGTATTATAGTATTTGAGAGTTGTAGCATCGCGCTTTAGTGTTTACTTCGTAGATTCTTACTTAAATTGCGTGTGAGTTTCGTATAGGAGGTGTAATTTCGAGTTTTAGTTATTGTAATCGTAAATTCAGGCAGATTGTAGCGCAGTCGTTAGGCATTTGTACAGGTTAGTTAATATATTCTTTGCGTGTTTCCCTTGCGTTATCTAGGCACTGACTCGTGTTTCAGTAACTGTTGTTCAACATCGATTAGAATGGACAGGGACTGTGATTGCTGTGTTCGGGTGAGGGCTGAGTTGGCATCCCTTCGCTCACAGCTGCAAGCGGCGCAGACTTCGGCCGCGCAGCTTGAGGCTGTTGCCAATCGGCACCACTGTGGGGGGCCGGAATTGGGTATCACGGGGATGTCAACCTCGTCCCGTCTGTCCCCAGATCGGTCTGCCGCTGTGGTTGCCCCGTTTGCTGCCCGCAGTGGGGCTGAGCCTTCGCCTGTGGTTGATTGGGAGGTCGTTCCAAGGCGTGGCAGGCAGCGAAAGACGTCCCCGGAGGCTGATCAGAAAGCCTCCCCGGTGCGTCTGGCAAACAGGTTTCAGGCACTGTCTCTGGCTGAGCCAGATGCAGCTGCCTGCCCTGTTTCAGAGGATCATTCTCAGCCTTCAAGGTCCGGGCAATCACAGAGGGTGGGTGGGCTTATTGGTAGTTGGGAGCTCCAATGTTAGGCGCGTAGTGGGGCCCCTTAGGGCTATGGCGGCTAAGGAGGGGAAGAAATCCAGTGTGCACTCCGTGTGCTTTCCGGGTGGAGTCATTCCTGATGTGGAAAGGGTCCTTCCGTATGCCATGAAGAGCACAGGGTGCAGCCAGCTGCAGGTGGTGGCACATATCGGCACTAATGACGTGTGTCGCTTTGGATCTGAGGAAATTCTCTCTGGATTCCAGCGGCTATCTGATTTGGTGAAGGCTGCTGGTCTTGCTTATGAGATGAAGGCAGAGCTCACCATCTGCAGCAGAACCGACTGCGGACCTTTGGTGCAGAGCCGGGTGGAGGGACTGAATCAGAGGCTCAGACGGTTTTGCGACCTTGTTGGCTGCAGATTCCTTGACTTGCGCCATAGGCTGGTGGGGTTTCGGGTTCCGCTGAATAGGTCAGGAATTCACTACACTCAGCTGGCGGCTACACGGGTAGCGGAGGCTGTGTGGCGTGGACTGGGCGGTTTTTTAGGTTAGAAGGCCTCGGGAAAGTACGGGGTGGGCTGCAATCTCAAAGGGTGCATGGCAAATACAGGTCGTGCTTGGATCAAGGAACAGTCGGAATTGTAGTTGTAAATTGTTGTAGTTGTGCTGGGAAAGTCCCTGAGCTTCAAGCGCTAATAGAAAGCACAGAAGCTGAAATCGTTATAGGTACAGAAAGCTGGCTAAAGCCTGAAATAAGTTCTGCAGAAATTTTTACGAAGTCTCAGACGGTGTTCAGGAAAGATAGATTAGGCAGAATTGGTGGTGGAGTGTTTGTGTCTGTCAGTAGCGGTTTATCTTGTAGTGAAGTCGAAGTAGATATTCCGTGCGAATTGGTATGGGTGGAGGTTATACTTAACAGCCGAACTAAGTTAATAACTGGCTCCTTCTACCGACCCCCAGACTCCGATGATATAGTTGCGGAACAGTTCAGAGAGAATTTGAGTATCGTAACAAATAAATGCCCCACTCATACGGTTATAGTTGGTGGGGACTTCAACCTTCCCTCGATATGTTGGCAAAAGTATTTGTTCAAAACCGGTGGTAGGCAGAAAACATCTTCCGAGATTGTCCTAAATGCTCTCTGCGAAAATTATTTCGAGCAGTTAGTCCACGAACCCACGCGAATTGTAAATTGTTGCGAAAACACACTTGACCTCTTAGCCACAAACAATCCAGAGCTGATAGAGAGCATCATGACTGATACAGGGATTAGTGATCACAAGGTCGTTGTAGCTAGGCTCAATACCGTTTCTTCCTAATCCACCAGAAACAAACGCAAAACAATTTTGTTTAAGAAAGCGGATAAAGTGTCACTAGAAGCCTTCCTAAGAGACAATCTCCATTCCTTCCGAACTGACTATGCAAATGTAGACGAGATGTGGCTCAAATTCAAAGATATAGTAGCAACAGCAATTGAGAGATTCATACCTCATAAATTGGTAAGAGATGGAACTGATCCCCCGTGGTACATAAAACAGGTCCGAGCTCTGTTGCAGAGGCAACGGAAAAAGCATGCGAAGTTCAGAAGAACGCGAAATCCCAAAGATTGGCTAAAATTTACTGACGCGCGAAATTTGGCACGGACTTCATTGCGAGATGCCTTTAATAGGTTCCACAACGAAACATTGTCTCGAAATTTGGTAGAAAATCCGAAAAAATTCTGGTCGTATGTAAAGTACACAAGCGGCAAGACGCAGTCAATACCTTCGCTGCGCAGTGCCGATGATACTGTTACCGACGACTGTGCCGCTAAAGTGGAGTTATTGAACGCAGTTTTCCGAAATTCCTTCACCAGGGAAGATGAATGGAATATTCCAGAATTTGAAACACGAACAGCTGCTGGCATGAGTTTCTTAGAAGTAGATTCCTTAGGGGTTGCGAAGCAACTCAAATCGCTTGATACGGGCAAGTCTTCAGGTCCAGATTGTATACCGATTAGGTTCCTCTCAGATTACGCTGATACAATAGCTCCCTACTTAGCACTCATATACAACCGCTCGCTCACCGATGGATCTGTACCTACAGATTGGAAAATTGCGCAGGTCGCACCAGTGTTTAAGAAGGCCAGTAGGAGTAATCCATCTAACTACAGACCTATATCATTGACGTCGGTTTGCAGTAGGGTTTTGGAGCATATACTGTATTCAAGCATTATGAATCACCTCGAAGGGAACGATCTATTGATACGTAATCAGCATGGTTTCAGAAAACATCGTTATTGTGCAACGCAGCTAGCTCTTTATTCGCACGAAGTAATGGCCGCTATCGACAGGGGATCTCAAGTTGATTCTGTATTTCTAGATTTCCGGAAAGCTTTTGACACCGTTCCTCACAAGCGACTTCTAATCAAGCTGCGGGCCTATGGGGTATCGTCTCAGTTGTGCGACTGGATTCGTGATTTCCTGTCAGGAAGGTCGCAGTTCGTAGTAATAGACGGCAAATCAACGAGTAAAACTGAAGTGATATCAGGTGTTCCCCAGGGAAGCGTCCTGGGACCGCTGCTGTTCCTGATCTATATAAATGACCTGGGTGACAATCTGAGCAGTTCTCTTAGGTTGTTCGCAGATGATGCTGTAATTTACCGTCTAGTAAGGTCATCCGAAGACCAGTATCAGTTGCAAAGCGATTTAGAAAAGATTGCTGTATGGTGTGGCAGGTGGCAGTTGACGCTAAATAATGAAAAGTGTGAGGTGATCCACATGAGTTCCAAAAGAAATCCGTTGGAATTCGATTACTCGATAAATAGTACAATTCTCAAGGCTGTCAATTCAACTAAGTGCCTGGGTGTTAAAATTACGAACAACTTAAGTTGGAAAGACCACATAGATAATATTGTGGGGAAGGCGAGCCAAAGGTTGCGTTTCATTGGCAGGACACTTAGAAGATGCAACAAGTCCACTAAAGAGACAGCTTACACTACACTCGTTCGTCCTCTGTTAGAATATTGCTGCGCGGTGTGGGATCCTTACCAGGTGGGATTGACGGAGGACATCGAAAGGGTGCAAAAAAGGGCAGCTCGTTTTGTATTATCACGTAGTAGGGGAGAGAGTGTGGCAGATATGATACGCGAATTGGGATGGAAGTCATTACAGCAAAGACGTTTTTCGTCGCGGCGAGATCTATTAACGAAATTTCAGTCACCAACTTTCTCTTCCGAATGCGAAAATATTTTGTTGAGCCCAACCTACATAGGTAGGAATGATCATCAAAATAAAATAAGAAATCAGAGCTCGAACAGAAACGTTTAGGTGTTCGTTTTTCCCGCGCGCTGTTCGGGAGTGGAATGGTAGAGAGATAGTATGATTGTGGTTCGACGAACCCTCTGCCAAGCACTTAAATGTGAATTGCAGAGTAGTCATGTAGATGTAGATGTAGATGATCTTCTGGTGCCTTTTCTACACAGTAAATGATACCATCATCTAAAGGCAACTTGATGCAGCTGCTCAGATTGTCTCCTACACCATTTATAAAGATTAGGAACAGCAAAGAACCTTTACACTTCCTCGGGGAATGTCAGATATCACTTCTGTTCTATTCCATAACTTTTCGTCAATTACCGCAAAACCTGACTTTTCTGACATGAAATCACAAGTCCTGTTGCACAACTGTTCCATAGGCAAAGAATCTGATTAGAAACCGTTTGTGAGGAACGACATGAAAAGATGTCTGGAAATCGGGAATGAATCAGTCTGCGATCCCTTGTCCAAAGCACTTATTACTTCATGGAAATTTTATCGGAGATATGTAACAGAAGAATCAGATAGGATCAGTCGCAGCTAAACCAGTAGACGACTTCGGTTCAGTAGCAAGACACTACGAAAATGGAATCGATCTACAAAGATCCCTCACGAAATACTTGTACGTCTCATCTTGGAATAATGCTCAAGTTTGTGGAAGTCGTATCAAATAGGACTGATAGGTAATGTTGAAAGTATACAGAGAAGAGCAGCACGATTGTTCAAAAGCTGGTTTGACTCATGGGGGAGAGTCATTGTGATGCTGAGAAAAATGAATTGGTAGATTCTTAAAGATAGAGGCGAGCTGTTTTCCAAAAACCTACTGACAACCTTTAAGTGAGGAACCTAGGAATACAGGTAATCCCCTGGTTCTTTAAAGAATAGATCTCCCATGTATAAGACAGCTTCAAACATTGGATTACAAATGAGTTTATGTGTTAAATATTCGATTTTACACAAGTAAGAGAGAAAAAGTTTAGCGGAGATCTGAAATTCCACTTACAGTCTGTTGGGAATCGGTACAACCAGTCAGGGTAACTTTTTACTTGTCAGGGTATCTTTATACCACTCACCACATTCGTTTCAGTTGGCTGTTGCTCCACCTACTTGCTTTGTTTTCTACTAAAAGTAAGTATTTTATTACCTCTTTGATTTCTAGTTAGCATATCAGATTTCTTTCCAACTTCCTAAAAGCTCCTAGGCTTGTGATTATCCTTTAATTGCTTTGACTGTGAGGAGAGCTTCTGACGACAGTGATTTAAGTTCAACAATACCAGGTGGATACAAATATCTTGATAGTTCGAAGTAAGCGTGCAGTAACTGAATTAACACTATTTGTTTTTACTTCTTATTAACACCTGATTTCCTTTTGGTACGATCTAAATTTACCCAGAACATTAGATACAGGAAAAGTTCTTTATTTTTTAAGACTGTTCTAAAGTCTTCCTGAATGCCAATGTAATTTTGTACCAGAAACAAAATTGAAATTTTACTCTACTACAGCACAGTTAATATACATTTTCACTTTTCCAAGCACTCAATTACTACAGATGTAAAATGTTACAATGTCTGTTGCGATGTGTTCTTTATTTCGTGTGCAGTATTTTCAAAAAATGGTAAAAAGTGATACAAAGTAACTCCGACCGACTGTAAGTGCACTCAATATGACACAATGGATGACTGTGCACTGGGTCACTTGTGCTCCGTTTTAAGTAAAAGGTACTTTCTCACGCGTGTCAATGTTTATGACGTCGCATCTCTTGAGCCGTGGTCAATGATAAATACAGACATGGTCGTATTTCTGTCTTATGTCAGCAATGTAGTATTCGTGGCCAATGATAAATATCACAGCCCTTTGACCAAACCTTTGACAATGTAGCAGGGAAACTTTTAGCAAAGATCTTCGATCAAAGTTAGCCATTGTACTCATGTCGCTTCGCTTGCTTCAGTGCACTGAAGCTATAGAATGACGAAGTATATTTGGTGCGTGGCTGCCACCAAAGTGACCATTGCAAAGTATGAAGGACAAGAAATTCTTCGTAACAAAAACCGTAATAAGCGGCTGGAATCTTACAAAAATGAGCAATAAGCTGGATCCGAAGTGGCTGCACTGTGGATGATGTTAAGCTTACGCATAAAAAGGAAGGATGTGGAAGGAGATGAAGATGTGAAAGGTCGAGTCTGTTCAAGAGTACATCAATGAATTCAAATGGTTCAAATGGCTCTAAGCACTATGAGACTTAACATCTGAAATCATCAGTCCCGTAGAACTTAGAACTACTTAAACTTAACTAACCTAAGGACATCACACACATCCATGCCAGAGGAAGGATTCGAACCTGCGACCGTAACAGCAGCGCGGTTCCAGACTGAAGCGCCTAGAACCGCTCGGCCACAGCGACCAGCCATCAATGAATTAAATTTATTTATTTGTTCTCTAAATAACCCAACTTAACATTCATAAATTCTTCCTTACGTGATTCATATAGTTTCTGGAATAATGCGTAAAATGGTGCAGTGTGGGATTTGAGTACTATATTGCAAGCTGAAATAGCCGAAGCACGAGACAATCTACAGCAGAAGTAGAGTTCATGTCTTAATTAATGAGACAATTCACCAGTTACATATTTTTTCACGATATGCTCTATGCTTTACGATAATTTATTCTCATCATCAAATGACGTTTCGAAAAATCGGACAAAAGAAATCTCTCCCATTGCAGTATAAACCATAAAGACACAACTGCGGGGCAAGGCATGCAGAGAAACACACATTCAAACACTACATTTACTCTTGATAATGAGAATAAATTGCCGAAGCGCGTCATATTAAACACGAAAAAATTTGTAGCTAGTACTATGTTTCATTTTTTACATCGTGACTGAGGCAGGTGCAGGCTTTCCAAAAACATCGATTATGATGAAAGAAATTAAGAAATGCCATTTTAAATGAGTAATGTGTATGCAAACACTTTTATTAGAGCAAATTGAAATGTCTGTTCGTCCGTTTTCAACAATGTTACGTTGCTCTGTATGTCCTCCCGCTGTAGCTCACGAAGCAAATTCTGGGGGAACACATCGGTTTCACACAAAGGCGTTTATGCTTCTCTTTCTTTTCACGCAATGCGCTCGCCACCGACATATGTTGTTGTACTTGCGATTGGTTGTTCGTATTCTACTCCCAACCAACCACTACAAAAGGTTTTACGATCGTGTAATAGCTCCAGTGAACTAGTTTGGTCGAAGAAAGCTGATGAAATCTTTGACAGAGATCTTTTATATTGTAATACGGGCTCAAGGTTTCATGCGTTTGTGTCGGCCACCAGAAAAAGTACATTACTGGCGTCATTCAGACCTGCTCTGAGGCTTGTATTTACAGTTGGGCACATCTTGAGCTGTGTGTCGTACAATAATACAATTTTGCAGTACATTCAGTGGTATACATGGGTGCTGTCTGCTGTCTGCAAACAGTGTTACGAACAGAGTCGGTAGTAAATAAGTAATTAATTATAACGCCATGCCAGAATTTTCTGCAGGGTCTCAGCGAGAAAACGTTTTTGTAAAGGTTTGAAATGATATGTAAAGTTCGGTAGAAGTCGTTAAATGCTCGAATTCTCGAATACTAACCTGGGTATGTGCGGGAGATCTCTTATGCTGTCTCAAGACACAGATTCTAATTATAATAATTGTGTTACCGTGTAAACTTTTAACATAAGATTAAATCTTTTAATTAGGTAAATATGACCGCATTTAAGTTTTTTAATTCGGCCAATAATTATGTGATACATTGAAAATCATATGTTTGTTGTCCCTGGAAGCAAGACTGAAGAAAAATCAAGACACAGTCACAGGATTTTTCGACCTGGAAAAAGCGTTCGACAATGTCAAATGGTGTAAGGCGTTCGAAATTCTGAGAATAATATGGGTTAGCTATAGAGAAAGATGGGTAACGTATAATATATACAAGAGCCAAGAGGGAAGAATATGAGTGGATGACCAAGAACGAAGTGCTCGGATTAAAAGGGATGCACGACAGGGATGTAGTCTTTCGCCCAAAAGGACGGCTCAAGAGCGGAATTAAAATTCAGGGTAAAAAAAATACTAACGACAAGATTCGTTGATGAAATTGCTGTCCTCAGAGATGAAGAACTGCAGGATCTGCTGAATGGAATGAACAGTCTAATGAGTACAGGATATGGATTGAGAGTAAAGAGAAGTAGCAGAAAGAAGAACTGCGAAAAACTTAACATCAGTATTGATGATCACAAAGTAGATGAAGTTAAGGAATTCTGCTACCTAGGCATCAAATTAACCTATGACAGACACAACAAGGAGAACAAAAAGCAGACTGGCACTGGCAAAAACGACATTCCTGGCCAAGAGAAGTTTACTAGTATCAAACATAATCCTTAATTTGAGGAAGAAATTCTGAAAATGTACGTTTGGAGCAACATTGTATGGTAACGATACAAAGACTGTGGGAAAACCGGATGAGAAGGGAATCGATGCATTTGAGATGTGGCGCTACAGAACAATGTTGAAAATTTGGTGGTCCGATAAGAGAAGGAGTGAGGAGGTTCTCGGGAGAACCGGCGAGGAAAGGAATGTGTGGGAAACACTGTCTAGATGAAGGG
Organism: Schistocerca piceifrons; assembly: GCF_021461385.2. Classification (NCBI taxonomy): domain Eukaryota; kingdom Metazoa; phylum Arthropoda; class Insecta; order Orthoptera; family Acrididae; genus Schistocerca; species Schistocerca piceifrons. The sequence goes on along the minus strand of NC_060146.1, from coordinate 141,816,708 downwards.
ACAGTATGGTAGGACAGGGAATAATTGCCACAGTAGCGGAGGGACCTGTAAAGGATAAAAACAATAAATAATTAAGAACGTAGATCACAAGTTCTGTACCGCGATGAAGAGATCGGCACAGATTAATTCATTGCTGGCCACAACAAACCAGTCACAGAAAAAAACAAAAGAAAGAAGAAACGGTTTGAAAGACAATGTACAAATGCTACTGGCTTCCGGAGTAGCGGTTTAGTAATAAAGATACTAACAAAAACCTGCGTATCGCTATCGCAGGTTTTACGGTGGATGATGAGGTCTCATACTCCGAGGAGCGTAGGGGACGATGCGGCAGATTCGCACCGCCGACTAGGCAAGGTTCTAGCGGAGGTAGTTTGCCATTGCCTTCCTCCGACCGTAACGGAGATGAATGATGATGACGACACAGCAGCACCCAGTCGTCTCGAGGCAGGGAAAATCCCTGACCCCACCGGGAATCGAACCAAGGACCCCGTGCGAGGGACGCGAGACCGCTACCGCAAGACCACGAGGTGCGGACATCGTAATGGATACTTTGCTCAAATTACAACATTCACAGAGGCTTTTAAAAATCATTCTTCCTGCGCTCCATCCTTGCCGTTGTACTCTTATAACTGCCGTACACTTCAGTGTTTTGCAAATTATAGATGAGGAATTAATTTTCGGGTAAGGGTCGACAGAAGATCCAGTGAGGAACGCTAATATTAGGACACAACTTCCGAAAGACGAAAACCGAATTTCGGAAACCGTTTTCCGCTGTTGTTAAGGTCTGAAGCGTATTTGCTAGCCCAGTTGGATATGGCACCTGAGAAGCAGCTGTTACAGTTCCTCATTCAGTCAACATAATCGCTCTTTCGCTTCAATTAGACCAGGTGTAAACAGCTTCAGTTTAATATTGCAACTTTTCTTTCACTGCACAAAAAGCCACTCCGTCCGTATTCGCCGGAAATTTTTCAAAACAAGACGAAACCTGCAGCCCAAGCACACTTCAAAACCGTTTGTGTTTACATGAGAGCGAAAATTGATTGCGGAATTGGAAAACCGGCAACTAGGAGCGGATTTCCAGAATCGATTCTGAAGTGTATTGAGAAATCAGTTTACGAAATTCGGTTTTGGAACCGCAGGTAAACGCGGTGGATCTGAGTTTTGCTTTGTAGTATCATATCTTTATTCTTAACAAAACAAAAATAAAAAATAATCAACTATTACATTAAGGTACCGGTAGATGTGAAGTGAATAACAGTATGAACAATACTCACTCTTATACAACTTACAACATTTGTTAAATAACGCGGCTTAAATAACACACTTTTCTATTTTCACCTTACTTTAATATGCGCACAGTTGATAGTGTAGCACTAGTTTAGGTTGTTTTCGCCAAGTTTTATGCCCCTGAGTTAGAAGACAGTGTTTATTTACAATCGACTGTCTAGACAATACAATATCACGCACAATTAATATCAGTATTGCTATAGGGCAACTTGTGGTTTTTCATAATGTAAAAGGTAAATCATACAGACAAAAAGTAAAAGTAAAAGAACTGTCGCAAATGTCAAACGATTCAACAACGAGAACCGTATTGTCTCTACACCTCGAAGGGCTAATCAAAAAAAGTTAGGTGCACGTGACAAGAGGAATCTAACACGAAAACTAAAGAAGGTTCCTACACTTAGTGCAACCAGATCAGCAAGTGAGCTTCGAAACAAAAATACATCGTCAAATGATTCGTAGAGCATTGAAAGATAGTGCCTACAATGGAAGAGTGCCTAGGTAGAAACCGTCTGTGAATGTGTATCCACATCTGGACCGGACGAATTACTGTCCATCGACAGTGTTATGCATAAATACGCCTATGTGAATATACTAAAAAAAAAAGAAAGAAAAAAGAAAAATCGGGATATCAAACACATTCATGTTTTACCATGACCACGACGTGAAACGCAAGGCTCGCATTGTGCAGAGATATTTGTTGTACGATTGATCGGAAGTCTTACTACCACCACCTTAATCGCCAGACCTCAACCCTTCAGAGAATGTGTGTGGAGAATTACAGCGGCGTAACAGAAAAGCACTAGTACCTTCCAAAGAAACTTTGAGGGGTCGATTAAAAGAATACGATCGTCTCTGTATCGACTGTTTGAAAAAGATCATTAGCAACGCAGCGTTTGAAAGAAGTGATACAACAGAATGACTGCCCTACATGATATTGAAACACATTTTTCACAAAAAAATTGTCTTGAATGAATTAGTTCTGAAAAATGTCCGAGTATTAACGTAACGTGATAACGGGACAGTTGTATTTAAATCGTATTAAAAAGAAGTTTCATATGTTATATTAATAAAGCTCATGCTGTTATTTATAAGTCATGTAGTTACTTGGTTATGTTTCACGGTTGTTTTACTGAGAACAAAGTTATGATGATACAAAATATAAATCTCGTAGTGTCCGAATATTAACGTTACTCACTGTGTATGAAACAATGAAATACGATTTGCTGCACTTGAATATCAATTATAATCAAGGGGAATGTTAATATTGTGTTAGCTTACGTGATTAGTCGTCGGAGGCAACCTTTGTTTGGCGTTTTCAGTCGTTGCTTTTGCGGGGTTTCGCTATCCGAACGTTTCCAGTCGAAAACGCGCCGCACACTTCGAGAGCGAACAACAGACTGGCGCCGGTCGGAATATTGTATGCAGTCGCTGCTTGCTGCTGCCACCTGACGAGAACTCGTGAAACTATGTACCTGCCCGCGCGTGGAAGAGATGGCGTGAACGGACGTCAACAGCTGCAAAATAATTTCGTGTGTAGTTTGCGTTAAGGCTAACGCTCTCGAAGTTTAATCAGCATCATTTAGACGTATGTGTAAAGTTCGCAATGAATTATTGCCTGGCTTTACAAGCAGTCATGCCCTCGATTGAACATCCACCCAACAGTGTCCCGGGTGATTTCTTGTACAGAAATGCATACATTGAACACATACAGTAATCAATACTTGACATATTTGACGATGAGTTACGTTTTTTATTTACAACACAAGTATCTAAAGGAATCTGTTACAGACCGTTTTCAGTCATGAATTTGAATCTTTGAATAGAATCGTGATGACGGTCTGTGACTGAAACCGGTCGATGTTTAGCATTTAAATAAAAAAGCAGCTGATGATCAAACATGCATTTTATACATTGCCAGACGGCTGTTAATAGTCACCTTCCGAAAATGTTTAAAATACTTAACGATTCGCAGACCCCACAAGCTGTATCTTGTCAACTGATCCCTTTTCTCCAAGCCGGCTTCGGTGGCCGAGAGGTTCTAGGCGCTTCAGTCCGGAACCGCGCTGCTGCTACGGTCACAGTTTCAATCCTGCCTCGGGCATGGATGTGTGTGATGTCCTTGGGTTAGTTAGGTTTAAGTAGTTCTAAGTTCTAGGGAACTGATGACCTCGGATGTTAAGTCCCATAGTGCTCAGAGCCATTTGAATCTTATTTCACTCAAGTTGCACTGTAAGTTTCTTTTCTTTCTAGTTAGATTCGGTATCTCCCCATCCGATCTATCCACCTAATCTTAGACATTCTTCTGTACCATAGTTGAAAAGCTTCCGTTCTCCCCACGTCTCAACTGCTTACAGTCCACATTTCGCTTCCACACAAGGCAACAGTCCATATAAATACCATCAGAAAATTCTTTCTAGTGCTTAAATTTATAACCTACTAGCTGACAAACCCGCCATTGCCCGGGTATTCATTTTGCTAATACTCTATTAGGAAAGAAAATAAAGAATGAACTGTGTTTTTAGTGTAACATCGAAACAAATTCATTTCCATGTCTTCAACCACTTTCAATTTAGAAGACAGTTTCTTTACGCTGAAAGCAGTTGTTTCTCGAGTGAACAACACGATTTAGTAAACGTCTCTATGGCAACGGCTCTTCATAGCCCAATAGCCGGCTATTGTTCTCGGCTACACGTATTCTGCACTTCGAAGCTGAAAGCTTTCAAAACCTCTGCCAAATGTCAGCGATTTCCTTAAGTTGATTCGACTGTTGGAATGTCTCACACCTAAACTTCCAGATGTTAGACGTTCAGATCGGTACCGAACGTTGTATGTCGATAGAGTATCAATCAAAACATCGATTTAGTTCGTGCTATATGGTGTTGTCCAGTAGAACATGCATAAACGGTAATTAAAAGTGACACCAGAACGACGGAACAAAGGAAAAACGTATCTGTGAGTAAGTATTTTACAAATCTTGCGTGAGTGTTTGTTAGTAGAGCGTGAGGTCGTCTCGTCAAAGGTCCCGCGTTCGAACCCAGTGATTTTGTCTGTCTACGCGTGAATCTATTGTGTGGGAGAACATTTTCCCGACATGTAAAAGAACTTTTCGGAGTTTGCAGCAAAGTTTTTTCCTTGTCTGCTTTCGCTTCGTTAGTTGAACGTTATGTACTTATTACACTACTGGCCATTAAAATTGCTACACCAGCAAGAAATGCAGATGATAAACGGGTATTCATTGGACAAATATATTATACTAGTACTGACATGTGATTACATTTTCACGCAATTTGGGTGCATAGATCCTGAGAAATCAGAACCCAGATCAACCACCTGTGGCTGTAATAACGGCCTTGATACGCCTGGGCATTGAGTCAAACACAGTTTCGATGGCGTGTACAGGTACAGCTACCCATGCAATTTCAACATGATACCACAGTTCATCAAGAGCAGTGACTGGCGTCTTGTGACGAGCCAGTTGCTCGGCCACCATTGTCCAGACGTTTTCAATTGGTGAGAGATCTGGAGAATGTGCTGGCCAGGGCAGCTGTCGAACATTTTCTGTATCCAGAAAGCCCCGTACAGGACCTGCAACATGCGGTCCTGCATTATACTGCTGAAATGTTGGGCTTCGCAGAAGATCGAATGAAGGGTAGAGCCACGGGTCGTAACACATCTGAAGTGTAACGTCCACTGTTCAAAGTGTTGTCAATGCGAACAAGAGGTGACCGAGACGTGTAACCAATGGCAGCCCATACCGTCACGCCGGGTGATACCTCAGTATGGCGATGACGAATACTGTGCGTTCACCGCGATGTCGCCAAACACGGATGCGACCATCATGATGCTGTAAACAGAACCTGGATTCATCCGAAAAAATTACGTTTTGCCATTCGTGCACCCAGGTTCGTCGTTGAGTACACCATCGCAGGCGCTCTAGTCTGTGATGCAGCGTCAAGGATAACTGCGGCCATGGTCTCCGAGCTGATAGTCCATGCTGCTGCAAACGTCGTCGAACTGTTCGTGCAGATGCTTGTTGTCTTGCAAACGTCCCCATCTGTTGACTCAGGGATCGAGACGTGGCTGCACGATCCGTTACAGCCATGCGGACAAGATGCCTGTCATCTCGACTGCTAGTGATACGAGGCCGTTAGGATCCAGCACGGCGTTCCGTATTACCCTCCTGAACCCACCGATTCCATATTCTGCTAACAGTCATTGGATCTCGACCAACGCGAGCAGGAATGTCGCGATACCATAAACCGCAATCGCGATAGGCTACAATCCGACCTTTATCATAGTCGAGAACGTGATGGTACGCATTTCTGCTCCTTACACCAGGCAACGCCGGTCAACTGCTATTTGTTATGAGAAATCGGTTGGAAACTTTCCTCACGTCAGCACGTCGTTGGTGTCGCCACCGACGCCAACTTTGTGTGAATGCTCTGAAAAGCTTATCATTTGCATATCACAGCATCTTCGTCCTGTCGGTTAAATTTCACGTCTGTAGCACGTCATCTTCGAGGTGTATTATTTTGATTATTTTTAATCATTATTGTAACTATTACTTCTGCACATATAATGCAATTGTTTCTTTATTTTTCTTTTCTGATTGTATATTCTGTGAAACTGCAAATGTACTTCAAAATTTTACTACTTTCAAAGAAACGACGCGAACGCAGGCTGCTAAGATTACATTGTTGTGAACGCCAAACCACCCTTTTACATCTCATAAACACGTTGTCCGATATAACACATTCACGGATAGCACAGTAAAAATATTCTTATCATTGAATTATGAATATATGACCCTTCATGAAACCATCTAACGTTCTGCAAACTTCCTCGGGGAAGCCATACATATTGGTTACTCACAGTTATGATTTTCCTGTGCTCCATAGCTCTTCTGTTACTTTTAATTAACGTTTATACGCGTCCTGCTGGGCAGCACCATATAGTATGATCTTAATAGGAGTTTCGGGCGGTACTCTTTCGATATGGAACGTTTGGTACCGACCTGCGTTTGTGACATCTGGAGGTTAGTAGTAAACAATAAACGTGTGGCCGCTATCAACCACAACTACATCCATGTATGGCGTGACAGCCGAACTTTTCAAATTTTTCCCTGAATTTTATTAATGTGAGTACACTATAGTTCAAAAGTTTTTAAACATTAGTGATTTTGAGGAAAAAATGCAAATTGGACCAGAAATGTTACAAATACCCACAAGTCAGATTTGGAATAATCTTTTATTGAATGCTTGAAATGAGTTATGGCAGCCATGCGCAGATGGCAGCACTGCGGATTCGTGACTGCGAGTAAACAGTCCACCACTTCAGTAATCATGGATCAGCGTGCATTAGCCATAAAAATGTTTTATAAAAACAATGATAGTTTGGTAGTGGCGCAGAGGGAGTTTCGACGTTTCTATGATTTTGGACGTCATGATGCCGTTCCGTCGAAACACGCGATAAAATGTTGGATTAATATTTTCGAAGAGACTGGATGTGCCTTCTAGAAGAAACCAACAGGACGACCAAGAAGTGTGCGTTCTCCAGCGAACGTTGATGTTGTACGCGAGTCTGTCTTGCGGAGCCCACGGCGTTCAATTCGCAAGCAAGCAGCAGTGGTTGGAATGTCCCAGGAAAGTGTTCCCAAAATTCTTCATCTTGATTTAAAATTTGATCCGTACAAACTATGGGTGGTGCAACACTCGGAGGACAACGATTACCGGTTACCATTAGGATTCAGTCAACAAATGGTAACAAGAGTAAATAATGACGCTGAATTTCTAAGCAAGTTGTGGATGACAGATGAGGCACATTTTCCTCTCACAGGTTATGTGAATAAACAGAACTACCGTTACTGGGCAAAAATAAATCCTAATGGCGTTCATGACCGTCCTTTACACGCTACTAAAGTGACAGTATGGTGTGGTGTTTCATCACATGGGATTATCGGACCATATTTTTTCGCAAGTGAACAGGAAACACAATAACTGTCAATGCCGATCGTTATGTGGAGATGTTACGAACTTTCGTTACACCTGTATTGAACAGCTTTCCAAGCGTTCAACAAGCCTGGCTTCAACAGGACGGAGCGACGTGACACACTGCACGGCTATCAATGGCATATGTGCGAGAATTGTTGTGCAACCGTATAATCTCACGATTCGGGCTGCGCGGAATGGCCGCGCGGTTTGAGGCGCCATGTCACGGACTGCGCGGCCCCTCCCGCCGGAGGTTCGAGTCCTCCTCCCTCGGGCATGGGCTTGTGTGTTGTTCTTAGCATAATTTAGTTTAAGTTACTTTAAGTAGTGTTTAAATCTAGGGACCGATGACCTCAGCAGTTTGATCCCTTAAGAATTCACACACATTTGAACATTCACGATTCGGTAACATCCTCTGGCCCCCTAGATCGCCAGATTTACCCGTTTGTGATTTTTTCTTGTGGGGCTACCTAAAGAGCAAAGTCTACAAGACTCGACGAAGAACCCTGGATGAGTTAAAACAGAGAATTCGGGATGCAATTCAGTGTCCCAGCTGAGATGTTGCAGCGGTCAATGAGGAATCTCAACAACAGACTTCACGAATGTATTCGTACAAGAGGACGCCATGTAGAGGATGTATTATTTTAAAAATGATAAATGCCATCAATGTTTCGTAAATGACGAAGTTGTAAAGTTTCGATTGCTATGAATGCAATTTCTTTCCTTCATCACTTCTAGTTTTATTGGATTGTGGAAATGTTCCAGTTTTTCTGTGACACCCTGAACACGCAGTCAAATTTTACTCTCCTCAAAGAAGCCCCCTTCGGCTTTAATCACTGCTCTTCATAGGCGAGGCATTCTTCAGGGTTTCCTCAGTGATATGCTGCTATTCCTCTCGCAGTCTGGTCCAGAAGCGATGAACGTTGGTAATAGGCCTTGGTTTAACTGCTCTATCCAGGTTTACAGTCGGGGGATTGGGGCGGCCACTGTACTCGCATTCAGGAGCACGTCGGTTCAAACCCGCGTCCGGCCAGCTTCGTTTAGATTTTCCGTGACTTCACTAAATCTTCTCAGGCAAATGCCGGCATGGTCCCTTTGAAAGGGCACGGCTGACTTCCTTCCCCATCCTTCCCTAAACCGATGAGACCGATGACCTCACTGTTTAGCCGCTCCCTCGAATCAGCCACCACCACCACCGCCACAATCCGTATTTCTTGCGAAATAAGATCGGTGCTTCAACGGCAGTGACAGTACGTAGTTTCATACATGCTGTTGCGTGCCGCGCGGGATTAGCTGAGCGGTCTAAGGCGTTGCAGTCATGAACTGTGCGGCTGGTCCCGGCGGAGGTTCGAGTCCTCCCTCGGGCATGGGTGTGTGTCCTTAGGATAATTTAGATTAAGTAGTGTGTAAGCTTAGGGACTGATGACCTTAGTAGTTAAGTCCCATAAGATTTCACACCTTTTACTGTTGCGACTTCCATTTCTCTAGAACACATACAACAGTGCCTCATCTGCCACTGGCTTTGAGCCACCAGGGGAAACTATTGTTAAACATTCTTTTTGCTCGGACATTTTCGGCTAAAATAACGCGGAATTTGTTTTGGGACATCGTAGAATATTCCCGCTTCAGCCCCTGTAGCTTTATAAAGTTGCGATAGGTGATGGCGCTAGTAGTCTTCAAAATGGCGTCTGCAGTGGAGGAGCGCTCCATGTAGAGAGCTGTCATTGAGTTTCTTTAGGAGGAAAACCAGAGCATCGTAAATATTCATGGGCGTTTGCAGAATGTCGAAATGTGTACGGAGTCCTGGCAGTGAACCAAAGTACGGTGAGTCGCTGGGCGAGGCGTTTATCAACACCGCATCGAGGTCGCACCCAGCTGTGACTCTTGCAATGTTGGAACGTGCAGACACTCTCATCCGAGGTGATCGACAGACCACAATCAGGCAACTCGCTGCTGAACTGGACGTCTCTGTTGGAAGTACTCGCAAAACTTTGTTGGACTGTTCTTCCTTTTTCACCCTAGAGCCTGGAACTCGCACCTTCCATCAGTTTGGCCCAATGGAGGATGCACTCTGCGGGAAGCAGCAGGTGGATGTTGGGGAGCAAGACGCTGGTTCCTACGTCGACCAGTAGAGAGGTACCGTGCAACCATACAGGCTCTCCCAGTAAGATGTCATAAGGCCCTCGCCTTTAACGGAAATTATGTTGAAAAACGGGGTTTTGTAGACAAAAGGATGGGGAATAATATGGTGTATTGGAATATTGAATAAAACGAACCCGCTTTGAGACAAAAAATGTGTTGCGTTACTTATTGAACGCCCCTCGTACTTACGTAATGTTCAGGGCATTTATAGAAGAAGAAGCATCTTCCCAGCGAATGGAGAATACCTAGGAGTCACAGTGGACAGGACGCTCTCTTACAAGGAGCACCTGACAAAGACTGCAGATAAAATGAGGACAAGAAACAACATCTATAAACTGTGTGGCACCACTTGGGGCTCCCCAGCAAGTACGCTCCGCACATCAGCAGTTGGGCTTGTCTACTCGGCGGCAGAATACTGAGCTCATTAATAGCCCGCATGCCAGCAGTATTGATGTGGTACTAAATGACACGATGCACATTATCAGTGGCACAATAAAATGTACGCCCACTGTATGGCTGCCAACCCTGAGCCACGTACCACCCCAGAAGTGCGACCAAAAAACGCTCTTCTCAGTGATAACGTTGGAAGCTGAAGAAGTGGATTAAAATTTGTGCTGCGGCCGGGACTCGAACTCGGGACCCCTTACTTACTACGCAGATATGCTGACCATTACACCACCACAGAATTATGGTCAACATAGCTGCACGAACTACCCAGCTATGTTGACCATAATGTTGTAGTGGTGTTATTGTCAGGATATCTGCCTTGTAAGCAAATAGACCCGGGTTCGAGTCCCGGCCGCAGCACAAATTTAAATTCACCTCTTCAGCTTCCCACGTTATCGTAGCGAAATTAGAGACTTAAATGTCTCAGGGAAAATTTAATTTAAGATCTTCTCAGTGAATTCAACAAGATAACTACACTACTGGTCATTAAAATTGCTACACTACGAAGATGACGTACTACAGACGAGAAAATTAACCGACACGAAGAAGAGTCCGTGATATGCAAATGATTAGCTTTTCAGAGCATTCACACAAGGTTGGGGCCGGTGGCGACACCTGCAACGTGCTGACATGAGAAAAGTTTCCAACCGAGTTTTCATACACAAATAGCAGTTGACCGGCGTTGCCTGGTGTAAGGAGCAGAAATGCGTACCATCACGTTTCCCACTTTGATAAAGGACGAATTGTAGCCTATCGCGATTGCGGTTTATCGTATCGCGACATTGCTGCTCGCGTTGGTCGAGATCCAGTTACTGTTAGCATAATATGGAATCGCAGGGTTCAGATGGGTAATACGGAACGCCGTGCTGGATCCTAACGGCCTCGTATCACTAGCAGTCGAGATGACAGGCATCTTATCCGCATGGCTTTAACGGATCGTGCAGCCACGTCTCGATCCCTGAGTCAACAGATGGGGACGTTTGCAAGACAACAACCATGTACACGAACAGTTCGACGACGTTTGCAGCAGCACGGACTATCAGCTCGGAGGCCATGGCTGTGGTTGCCCCTGACGCTGCATCACAGACAGGAGCGCCTGCGATGGTGTACTCGACGACGAACCTGGGTGCGCGAATGGCAAAACGTCATTTCTTCGGATGAATCCGGGTTCTGTTTACAGCATCATGATGGTCGCATCCGTATTTGGCGACATCGCGGTGAACGCACATTGGAAGCGTGTATTCGTCATCGCCATACTGGCGTATCACCCAGCGTGATGCTATGGGGTGCCATTGGTTTCACGTCTCGGTCACCTCTTGTTCGCATTGACGGCACTTTGAACAGTGGACGTTACATTTCAGATGTGTTACGGCCCATGGCTATACCCTTCATTCGATCCCTGCGAAACCCTACATTCAGGATAATGCACGACCGCATGTTGCAGGTCCTGTACGGGGCTTTCTGGATGCAGAAAATGTTCGACAGCTGCCATGGCCAGCACATTCTCCAGATCTCTCACCAATTGAAAACGTCTGGTCAATGGGCCAGTCACTACTCTTGATGAACTGTGGTATCGTGTTGAAACTGCATTGGCAGCTGTACCTGTACATGGCATCCAAGCTCTGTTTGACTCAATGCCCGGGCGTATCAAGGCCGTTATTACGGCCACAGGTGGTTGTTCTGGGTACTGATTTCTCAGGGTCTATACACCCAAATTGCGTGAAAATGTAATCAAATGTCAGTTCTAGTATAATATATTTGTCCAATGAATACCCGTTTATTATCTGCATTTCTTCTTGGTGTAGTAATTTTAATGGCCAGTAGTGTAATAACCCACAGCTGCTCATACACAGCGACATAGCTGACTTGGAGCGCAGAAGACTCAAATCGAGAAGACCAGCACTACTCTCTGCTAAAGAGGTGACGGACTCCAACTTTGATGTCGACAATCCGTGGAAAAAACACTGGCAAGAACACTGCCCACCAAACTGCCAAAGTTTCATGACAGCTGAGAAACCGCCAGGCTTCAGCCTGCCACGCAAAGTGTGGACAACTCTAAACCGCATACGTACTGGCCACGGAAGATGTGCTGACGCCCTCTATAAATGGGTAACGATTTTTTTTTTTTTTTTGTCATCAACTTACTGGTTTGATGCGGCCCGCCACGAATTCCTTTCCTGTGCTAACCTCTTCATCTCAGAGTAGCACTTGCAACCTACGTCCTCAATTATTTGCTTGACGTATTCCAATCTCTGACTTCCTCTACAGTTTTTGCCCTCTACAGCTCCCTCTAGTATCATGGAAGTCATTCCCTCATGTCTTAGCAGATGTCCTATCATCCTGTCCCTTCTCCTTATCAGTGTTTTCCACATATTCCTTTCCTCTCCGATTTTGCGTAGAACATCCTCATTGCTTACCCTATCAGTCCACCTAATTTTCAACATTCGTCTATAGCACCACATCTCAAATGCTTCGATTCTCTTCTGTTCCTGTTTTCCCACAGTCCATGTTTCACTACCATACAATGCTGTACTCCAGACGTACATCCTCAGAAATTTCTTCCTCAAATTAAGGCCGGTATTTGATATTAGTAGACTTCTCATGGCCAGAAATGCCTTTTTTGCCATAGCGAGTCTGCTTTTGATGTCCTCCTTGCTCCGTCCGTCATTGGTTATTTTACTGCCTAGGTAGCAGAATTCCTTAACTTCATTGACTTCGTGACCATCAATCCTGATGTTAAGTTTCTTACTGTTCTCATTTCTACTACTTCTCATTACCTTCGTCTTTCTCCGATTTAGTCTCAAACCATATTGTGTACTCATTAGACCGTTCATTCTGTTCAGCAGATCATTTAATTCTTCTTCACTTTCACTCAGGATAGCAATCTCATCAGCGAATCGTATCATTGATATCCTTTCACCCTGTATTTTAATTCCACTCCTGAACCTTTCTTTTATTTCCATCATTGCTTCCTCGATGTACAGACTGAAGAGTAGGGGCGAAAGGCTACAGCCTTGTCTTACACCTTTCTTAATACGAGCACTTCGTTCTTGATCGTCCACTCTTATTATTCTCTCTTGGTTGTTGTACATATTGTATATGACCCGTCTCTCCCTATAGCTTACCCCTACTTTTTTCAGAATCTCGAACAGCTTGCACCATTTTATATTGTCGAACGCTTTTTCCAGGTCGACAAATCCTATGAAAGTGTCTTGATTTTTCTTTAGCCTTGCTTCCATTATTAGCCGTAACGTCAGAATTGCCCCTCTCGTCCCTTTACTTTTCCTAAGGCCAAACTGATCGTCACCTAGCGCATTCTCAATTTTCTTTTCCATTCTTCTGTATATTATTCTTGTAAGCAGCTTCGATGCATGAGCTGTTAAGCTGATTGTGCGATAATTCTCGCACTTGTCAGCTCTTGCCGTCTTCGGAATTGTGTGGATGATGCTTGTCCGAAAGTCAGATGGTATGTCGCCAGACTCATGTATTCTACACACCAACGATACAAATACCAAATTGCGACTGCGGCGCTGAGAAACAACCAGTTCGACACACAGTGGAAGAATGCCCTGTTCGAGCCTGCAAGGGAACCTTCAACGATTTCCTCACTGCAACAGAGGAGGCAACTGATTATATTAAATGTATTGATGTCAATCTGTAATCAACATATGTATAAAATGTACGAGGGTCGTCCACAAAGTAAGTTTAGTTTCTGTATCTACCCGCGGCAGCGCTACGATCGCAGTTCCGACCATGCGCGGCAGTTACTCTGACTCGAGGAGAAGACATGTACGCCATTTTCAGATCGCTGCTGCCGATGTGTGCCCTGTAGTTCTTGTTTATAATGTCGGCCGTAACTGAAAATACCGCCGCGTGTGAAATCAGATCTGTGATTCGTTTTCTAAATGAAAAGAAAGTTAAACCAAAGGAAATTCATCGGCAAATCTGCTAGTTTACGGACAAAATGCTACGAGTGATTCAATGGTTAGAAGATGGGTCAGACTCTTCAATGAAGGACGTGATCGAGTGCGCGATGTAGAACACGGCGAATGTGACCAAACAACTATCATGGGAATTTTACTGGGACGCATTTGATCATCCTCAGTACAGCTCGGACCTCGCTACAAGCGAGTTTCATCTCTTCTTACACCTAAAAATCTGTCCTCGGTGGTCAACACTTCAACGATGATGACAAGTTGAATGAACATGTTACCACATGGTTGAATACACAAGCGGCAACTTTGTATGAAGAAGGCATACAAAAACTTGTGCCACGCTATGACCAGTGCCTACAAAATTTCGGAAGCTATGTAGAACAGTAGTTTAACAGTTGTAGATTTTTGTACAATAAATATTTTTTCTGTATCTGTACACGTGTGTTTTATATAACCAAACGGAACTTACTTTGTGGACATACCTCGTACAAGGATTGTGCTGTATGCCTTATGATAAAATAAATAAATAATGGTATGATTTTTTTTTTTTCATTCCGAGTTATTGGCCTGAAAATGGGTAGTCAAGGATTAGCATACGAGAGCGTAAACAACTGATCAAACAGCCGTGACAAGGCAGCGATTCTTAGCAATTGCCAACCTGTTCCTAGTTTGCTCGCGTGTGAACCAGTGTGCAGAAACAATTTTGGCAGTCTTCTTACAAATAGTGCGTAACACGAAGGCAGCAGGAAGACCGCTGTTTTCACATATTAATGCTATTTGGGTTTCTCACTGTTGACTTGGGAGTGGAGTGGGGAAGGTGGAGGAGGGGGCTAGGAAAATGAATATACGTCGCATGGTCCATAGTAGATTATACTGAGAGGAAGCAAGGTTGGGGTTTACAGTGCTGTCGACGAAGAGCTCATGACGGACACAGCACAAACCGGGTTGGGGAGGAAATCGTCCATGCCCTTCCAAAGCAACCACCCCAGTGTTCGCTTTGAGGCGTTATGGAATCCACGGAAAATCTAAATCTGTATGACCGGACGGGGATTCTAACCGCTGTCCATCTCAGCCGAGTCTAGAGTCTTGACCACTGCGCCACTCCGCTCCGTGTAGCACTCATGCATTATAAAATTCTATATTAACTTCTTAATCATTTTCAAGATTTTCGTAATCTAGGACGATTAGTTTCCTAGTAAAGATAATCATGATCTTTTAGTAACTGAACGACATGGGATAGTGTTGTACAATGCAACACTGTTCAAACTTTCGGCTTCTGTAACAGAAGTTTGATGTATTGTCCTATTCCGTTTTAAAATGATGGCATTCATTTTTTTGCGCTCCAGTCTTTTCCTGAAATTACAAACATTACTCCTGTTAGGAAAGCTCTTTCTAAATATGAAAAAAATGTTCTACGCTACAACCTGGGCATGTACCTAGAAACAGATCTCCTACTGAAGTTTGAGTGTTGCAGTCGTGAAAATCTTGCCATCACAGTATTTAACAGTGTATCTGTTACGTTCTTACTCTTCTACACACCAATAATCAGTCTGCGAAATCAAATTACGTAGAAGTATTATCAAAAACCACTTACCAGCGGAAAAATTTGGAAATTTGTGTAAGATCTTATGGGACCAAACTGCTGAGGTCATCGGTCACTAGGCTTACACACTACCTAATCTAACCTAAATTAACGTACGCTAGGGACAATACATACACCCATGCCCGAGGGAGGACTCGAATCTACGACGGCGGCAGCCGCGCGGAACCGTGGCAAGGCGCCCTAAACCAAGCGACTGCTCCGCGCGGCTTACAAGTTGAATACATCTTGGTGTGGAAGCTATTAAAAACGTAGGTTTGCTTTTTCGAACCAGGTAAACTTGTCAAGAGATTAAAGAAATACAATTAATTTGCGACTAATACAAGCTGTAGCCTAGAAAATCTCCTTCCGTTTCAAGGTACAAAATGATGTTCGACCGACGAACCATGATTTAATGGCTCACACATTGTACAACTGGTTTTAAAAATTTAAGGACTTTTGCTCACACTGAAATTCTGCAACTGAATAATTGACAGTATCTTCCAAGTAGCTTTAATATGTTATTCACCATTTATATAATGTGGAACTCGTAATATTTACGAACGTTGCACGAAACACAATGTCATGTTTCACATCAACAGAAACAGAAGGAAATGCCGGATACTGGAAAGTGCTTACGGTCTTGGAAGTAGGCCCTACTTATGTATTAGATGTATTACTTCTAAGTTACGGTAAATGAAACTTTAAGATATTCTTATGTGTTAACAGCCGTGTACAGTCACAGCCTCTGTACTGCTGTGCCCTGATTATCGCGCTGTTAATACGCAGTGCGAATATGGCTGAAGCTGCTTCCTGCTTCGCCGGCGGCCGGTGGCCGTGCGGTTCTGGGCGCTACAGTCTGGAGCCGAGCGACCGCTCCGGTCGCAGGTTCGAATCCTGCCTCGGGCATGGATGTGTGTGATGTCCTTAGGTTAGTTAGGTTTAATTAGTTCTAAGTTCTACCGGTCACAGGTTCGAATCCTGCCTCGGGCATGGATGTGTGTGATGTCCTTAGGTTAGTTAGGTTTAATTAGTTCTAAGTTCTAGGCGACTGATGACCTCAGAGGTTAACTCGCATAGTGCTCAGAGCCATTTGAACCATTTGAGCTTCCTGCTTCGCTATGAAACAAGCGTATGGAACACGGGAAAAAAATGCTGAGAAATGGGTTGCTCCTAATATTTTTCATAAATTTGCAGAGGAAATAGGCTTTGAAGGTTTCCAGGGCACTGTATTTAATATGAGAGAGACACGTTCTGTGGATGTATAGTGAAAATCGGTAACGAAAAGATTGGTAATCAGCTGCAATTCATGACTCGCTGGTTCGAGTACGCATTGGTTGTCCTTTTTTCGTTCAATTTTAAATACCTACATTTCGTAGTTGTAAAATTCATCATCATTTTTTATGAATAATGAACGTATCCTTGTTTCCAGTTATAAATTTCACACGAAATTCCCGTTTTCATTTCAAACATAAATTCTTAATTATCGAAATATTATGAAAGACTGTTAATAAAGGTTGCTTAAATTAAGAAAACATAACAGTTTAGTTTTTTATGACAAAAATGAGAAACCAAATACTCTTTATTTGCGCTATGTCCATTGCTTCATATCACAGATGTAGTCTCACACGAACCAGAGAGATAAGTGTCGTAGAAACATTAAAAAAACAATCATTTTCACAGTATCGAGCACACCATACAAATGCTGCATTTTTACATTTGCCACTGTACCATTACAATATGAACCCAACAGAACTGATCTGGAGCCAAGTTAAAGAGATTTGGCACAAGAAATTAGGAGACTGTTGAGCTGCCAAACGTACTGGAACTAAAGTACGCAGCTTTTTCACAAGAAATGCGGCGCCTGGGTGGCTTCTTGAATTCAGTGTTGATCCACTCGTTATCAACGTAGCGGATGACAGTTCCAGAATTGAAACGTATTCCTCGTTTCAGATAAGGAAGGAGCTAAGAGTTTACCAGACGACTGACTGTAATTAATACCTTCAGTGGCTTCAGTATTCAACATTACGGTGAAATATCTGCAGTATGCTTTTCCGTCGCACATAGCTCGCTCAGAAAAATTACCCTGTGTTTAAGTTAGGAATTTTCATCAGTCTTGTTTGTAATTAGAATACTGTGTTACGTGAGAACGGGAGCATTTTAAGCTTTCCGTCTGGTCACCTAAGAAGCGTGCGGTAGTGCTGGAGTTTTGACGAATATTATTTCTTTCTCTTTGAAAATTAAATTACATTCGACGCTGTATTGTTTCTCTCCTCCTCTCTTTTTACGTCTGAACTGCAAATACACCATTGCAGGTTAGTTGGACCAGCTGGCTGGGCGGTTCTGTCCAAGTTCAATGCGGCGCTAAACCTGTTGTCCCGCATTATTGCTCAGTCTGTGTGCGTGTAACACAGCATAAAAACGTATCCTTATGATGTACTTGACTGTACTGGACACAGCTTGCCTTCCGCTCCACGTGGGACGCAATCCAATGAGATTCAAGTAGACGCAGAAGAACACATGGTGTAATGTTTACATCAGGTTTATTCTTATGGTGAACATTGTATAGTGCGCACTCTGTGTGATCCTAATACAAGTTGCTAGAATGGAACACCGACCAGGAAACATTACGTATTGTTCTTGGTACACTGACATCCAGCTACATCAGTCTCCCCTACTTGTCTGTTACTATTGTGACACAGCTACAGAGTCCGCCAGAAAAATTTATACACACTTTTACATTTAATAACAGATCGCACATGTTGTAAAACTTTCAGTTTAGCACCTGGTGACTTTAAATGTTCAAAATGTTCACCGCTGGCAGCTATACACATAACAGAACGACGAGCGGTCGCCGCAATTACGTCAGTCAATGTTACAGTGGAGATCGTTGCACAAGTCGCTGTAATCTCCTGGCGAAGTTCCTCCAGCGTGCGTGGCTTACATCGAAAAACTTTCTCTCTCGTAGTTCCCCCACAAGTAAAAGTCTATATGTGTTAGATCTGGCGACAGTGCAGGTAACTCAACGTGCCCTCTTCGTCCATTCCAATGGCCCGGAAAATTGTCATCCAGAAAAGCTGGTGCGCTAGGTGGTGCATCGTCTTATTGGTAGAAGACCTCTTCATTAGTTCCATAAAGCGCACGTAGAACTGGCAAAATTGATGTGCGTAACATTTCCAGGTACACTTCTCCAGTGACAGTAGCTTCAAAGAAAAAGGGTCCTACTACGCGACTAGATGAAGTCCACACCACACATGAACCCCTGGTAGACTGACCGCTTTAGCCACTTACACAATCGGGCTTTCCGGTGCCCAGTACAAACAGTTACGTCGATTCACGGTTACATTAAGTTTACATTGTGCCTCGTCAGTCCACACTACTTTCGTCACAAATTGTTTGTCATTAGTTACCACTTGCTGATAGCATTAGCTAAATTGCATTCGGCGATCAACCCGTCATCATTAATCGCGTGCAGTAATCGTGGAATGTAAACTTTCCACTTCGCAGCTTTCAGAATTCTTCGTACACCTGTAATGCTAACACCCACTTCACGTGCCATTGCGTAGCAGACTTCTGTGGAGAATTAACAAACGTTTCCAACACGAGAGCCGACGAAGCAGGACTTGTAGCTGCACGCTGTCTTCCTGATCTTCCTTTGTGAATATCACAAATTGTTCCACGCAGTTCAAACTTGTCAGTTATGCGTTTAATTGTTAGGTGGTTTTGTTTCAAACTCCAGCCTACACTGATGTTGCACTTCTACGACATTAACGAACTTGAAAAACCACTTCACAATACTTGTTAGCAGCTTGAATGTCAAGCGTGCTGCAACCATCGTGTTTTCTCAATACCTAGATGAAAGTACTAACAACGGTTGAGCCAAAGACCATACTACAACACAGTCGTAACTCAAATCGAACGACAATATCGATATCTCGATAGAGACTGACAATGAGTGTATACATTTTTCTGACGGATTCCGTATATTACTAAAATGCTACCCCAGAACGCGATAGCAGTTGCAGAGTGTTCAAATGGCTTTAAGCACTATGGGTCTTAACAGCTGAGGTAATCAGCCCCCTAAACTTAGAACTACTTAAACCTAACTAACCTAAGGACATCACACACATCCACGCCCGAGGCAGGATTCGAACCTGCGACCGTAGCAGCCGCGTGATTCCGGACTGAAGCGCCTAGAACCGATCGGCCACAATGGTCGGCACCAGTTGCAGCCCACGGAGTACAAAAATTCGATTTCCATTATTTCTCGTAGTTACTGACCACATTTAAAAATTAAAAATACTTTCATTTCCACCTCGATACAAATATAATCTTATGGTAAAAGTACAACACAATAGGATAACTATTGCAGTTAGAAGCTATACGTTTAACTTGAGACAGCGTAATTGTCGGCGCTCAAATACCTGAACTTTATTCACCCATTATTTGAGAATGAGAGCATTTAGCGACTTTCAACAAACTGTATACGTTATTTCAAACCTTTACTGAGCTTTTTCTCGCTGAGCCCCCCCCCCCCACCGTCCCTCCCCCATAAATGATTAAAGGAAAAAAGTTTTTTCATTTACTAAATTTTCTCTATTCATGCAGTCAAACTTGAGCATCAAGCATGGAAAAAAATGGCTCTGAGCGCTATGGGACTTAACATCTAAGGTCATAAGTCCCCTAGACCTTAGGACTACTTAAACCTAACTAACTTAAGGACGTAACACACATCCATGCCCGAAGCAGGGTTCGAACCTGCGACCGTAGCGGGCCGCGGTTCCAGAATCAAGCATGGAGTTTTAATTTATTACTTCTGTACTTCTCTATTCGCTGCATAATTTGCAGACAATTTCCACATACACCACTGAATGTCCTGCAGATTTATATCGTTGTGCGAGACATAGTTGAGGAAATATGACGTACTAAACAATGAATTGCTTACAAAGGGGTACATATTGCCTAGTTTATAATCATCCAGTGTTTCATACTGCACTTTGAGACTTTCAACAAGCCTTATACATAATTCCAAACCTTTGCAAAGCTTTTTCTCGGTTAGATGTTAAAAGGCAAATATTTAACACATTAATACTTTTTCTGTAAATAAAACCGCCTTTTCTTGCTCCAACTTAATTTTTCCCAGACGCGTTTCGCCTTTTTCTAGCTCTAAGGCATCATAAGTGGGCTCTGTAACGATACAATTTTGTTATTTTTAGATTATCAAACAGTTCACGGCGCCATTTTTTATGTAAATAAGTAATTACTTATGGTTATCTGCGGTCTGCGTTTCCTTTCATCTGGTCTGGCGGTCGCACTACCACTTTATTTACGACACATAAGCACAATTTTGTATTCCGAGGTTTTTCACATTGTTCACCATATTTCTCCTCTTTAGTAGTGTACTACTATTCTTTTGCCACTCGGTATAGCTATTACTCCGGACATCGTGCTTTTAACAACGTAAATATTATAACTTCATTACGTGTTTCCTCCTCTTTGGTTTCTTTATCTAAATGTTGCCAACCTAACGAAGTATATGTTCAAAACTAACTTCTATTCATGATGATCATATCGTGTGTGTGTGTGTGTGTTTGTGTGTGTGGGGAGGAGGGTGTATGAGAGAGAGAGAGAGAGAGAGAGAGAGAGAGAGAGAGAGAGACAAAGAGATGAAGAGCGTGTATATGGGTTGTTTTTTTTTATTTTTAGTGTATGTGTGTGTGTGGGGGGGGGGGGAGGGGCTTGGTTGTTTGAGTTGTACATTGTCGAATATGAGTGTAATAGCTGCTGGAGAGTGGTTGAAAGCTTTGGTGGCAGCTGATTTGACCACGCAAACAAACTTGTTATTTAACACATTAGCTAATTTCTGAAGTAATCAGACGTTTGGAGCTGTTTCATACAATGACATTCGATTATTTAAAGAGTCGAGATTTACTGCTGTGGTGTGCGTACTGTAAGACCTTCGGTACACACACCATCATATTATTTGACTTGTCGCTATAACGAAGTAGACGAGTGTCAGCAATATGTCTCCTGGTCTTATCATGGCGTTTTTTTCTTCTGCCGTTAGGTCAGATGATAGAAATGCCACTTGCACGCTTAGAGTAGCAGGTTGACGGTGACCAACTTTAAACAGAACTTGATAAATTTTCACACGCATTTATTAAAATAATAAAAAGCATAGACATTACATAACTTGATTCTGGATGCTGCTTACAATTGACAATCTGAAGTTCCTTTGGTCTTGGTACGTTAATCTTATTCTCACATATCTCTGATACTTGACAAAGTGTCTATACATTTATCTTCATGACTATGTACAGGAATATGATAATCTTATTAGGTGCACACTGAAACTTGACTATAGACTGGTACAGACTAATGCAGACTGGTACAGACTAATGCAGACTCACTAATCGGAGGTCTGTACACTCGTTATAATACCTCGCATGTTCAGGTATCACTGCGCGAGTGTGATCCGCGAGGAGAGAAGGTTCTACGTTAGCAGCAATCTCATTGGCTGCATTACATATACGCGGATCGGCGGAAGCAGAATTTGGTCCGTCTCTAAGGCAGCGCCATCTCGTAGTGCGGAGACGGACGAGCGCTGCGCCTGCGCTGTTGTGCTTAGCGGGGCGCGCTCTAGTGGGAAAGTTGTTTATGCGCTAACTGCACGGAACTATGTACACAACAACTGCAATATTGCAACACCAAAAAACACCTAGGTGTGTGGTAAAGCAGAGCTGACTTCGTACTACAGACAGAATATTGGAGAAGTGCAGTCAGCCTACAAAGGAGATTGCTTACAAATCACCTGTACATCCCTTTCTAGAATAATCCTCGAGTGTATGGGTCCCATACCAAAGATAACTAACAAGCAATGTTCAACGTGTACAGAGAAGGGCAACACGAATGGTCACAGCCAAGCTGCTGACAAGGATAATGTTGGGTCACAGTCGTATTTAAACATTTTCCCCCTTTCGTTGAGGTGGGTGTCTATGTAATGACAGAATCAAGTATGTGTAATAAAACTTATATGTAATTTACTGACAATTTATCCTCTGTGAAAGGCACCGTTACGTGAACTCTGTAATCACTAATGTTCCTTGTGAAAGACAAAGATGTTAAAGTCTATTAGGCAATTGTACACTGACGGGAAAAAATGCACGATTGTCTTCCCTCTCAGTAGTGGCACTTGGTCGTATGGAGCCCTGACTTCTTGCGACCATACATTCTCGTGACCAGCGCTGCCGCCATTCATGTACAGTAGCTACATTCCTACCAAGTCTTCTTGCATTATCGCAGTCTGGAACCCCACAACTCCGTCTGGGAGTTAATTCACTCTGCAAATTTATCCGTCGCTTCACTTTACTGCTTGCTCAATCCACAGACTGAATAATATCAGAGAGAGGCTACAACCCTGTCCGTTGTCAGTTACTGCTTCCTTTTGGTGCCCTACGTCACATGTTCACATTTACCTGATCTTTAACTGCTACGTTTGTTCCAGGTAGCGCAGTGCAGGTCCCAAATGGCGTCCCACGGTCCGGCCCAATGACGTGGTGTGAGTTGGGCAACGTGCCCGCCGCCCTCGTCAGCTGGGCAGTGGATGAATGGGAGGGTGGGGCTACACGGTCAGCTGCGTTCCGGCCGCGGCGCCTTTGTCTCTCCCAGGTTTCCCACGCACGCCCCGGCCTTTTGTCTCCGGACACACAGGGGCGACACACCGCGCCAGGCTCCCTGTGACACCCGGTTTCTCCTTCATTGGCCGGCGGATGTTCGTTCCACCAGTCATTGGTCCTTCCAAAGAGCGCCCGATACTCACCAACGTGCGGCAAGGATCCGTCCCTGGACCAGTGCTGAACTTTTCCATTTTTTAATTTTTAATTTAATTAAAATGTAGACTGGCAATGGCAAGGAAAGGGTTTCTGAAGAAGAGAAATTTGTTAACAACGAGTATTGCGCCCGATACCAACGTGCGGCAAGGATCCTTCCCTGGACCAGTGCTGAACTTTTCCATTTTTTAGTTTTTAATTTAATTAAAATGTAGACTGGCAATGGCAAGGAAAGGGTTTCTGAAGAAGAGAAATTTGTTAACATCGAGTATTGATTTAAGAGTCAGGAAGTCGTTTCTGAAAGTAT
This sequence comes from Schistocerca piceifrons, assembly GCF_021461385.2. Lineage (NCBI taxonomy): Eukaryota > Metazoa > Arthropoda > Insecta > Orthoptera > Acrididae > Schistocerca > Schistocerca piceifrons. The sequence continues at coordinate 141,793,195 of NC_060146.1, read as the reverse complement.
TTGTATGGAGTGTAGCCATGTATGGAAGTGAAACATGGACGATAAATAGTTTAGACAAGAAGAGAATAGAAGCTTGCAAAATGTGGTGCTACAGAAGAATGCCGAAGATTTGATGGGTAGATCACGTAACTAATGAGGAGGTACTGAATAGAATTGGGGAGAAGAGGAGTTTGTGGCACAACTTGACTAGAAGAAGGGATCGGTTGGTAGGACATGTTCTGAGGCATCAAGGGATCACCAATTTACCACTGGAGGGGAGCGTGGAGGGTAAGAATCGTAGAGGGAGTCCAAGAGATGAATGCACTTAGCAGATTCAGAAGGATGTAGGCTGCAGTACGTACTGGGAGATGAAGAAGCTTGCACAGGATAGAGGTGCATGGAGAGCTGCATCAAACCAGTCTCAGGACTGAAGACCACAGCAACAACAATTTTTTTTCAGTCAACAGTCTTCTGACACGTTTAGTGCAGCCCGCCACGAATTTCTCTGCTGTGCCAACGTCTTCATCTCAGAGTAGCTCTTACACCCAATGTCCTCAACTATTTGTTGGGTATATTCCAATTTCTTTCTTCCCTTACAGATTTTACTCTCTATAGTTTCCTCTAGCTTCATGGAAGCTATTCCCTGATGTGTTAACCGATGTCCTATCATCCTCTCCCGTGTCCCTGTCAGTATTTAAATAGACCTATGCTCCCTTCTTAGCCGATTTTGAGTGGAACCTCCTCACTTCTTACCTAATCAGTCAACCTGATTTTCAACATTCTTCTGTAGCACCACATGTCAAACGCTTCGATTCACTTATGTTCCGGTTTATTCACTGTCCATGATCTGCCGCCATAGAACGCTGAGCTATAGACGTACATTCCCAGAAATTAAGATTTACATTTGATGTCAGTAGAGTTATCTTGTCCAGGAATGTTCTCTTTTGTGAGCTGTTCTGCTTTTGCACCCAGAGTATGAGAACACCTTCACATAGTCAGCTTCGCGGTCTCCAATATCTGTAACCCCATTTCTAGTGCAACTAATTACTTTCGTTTATCTTCCTTTCACCCTGTCCATATTCTGTACTCATTAAACTGTTCATTCCATTTAAAAAAAAAAAAACACTCCGTCTTCAGGCCACGAGTGGCCTACCGGGACCATCCGACGGCCGTGTCATCCCCGGTGGAGGATGCGGATAGGAGGGGCGTGGGGTCAGCACACCGCTCTCCCGGCTGTTATGATGGTATTCTTGACCGAAGCCACTACTATTCGGTCGAGTAGCTCCTCAATTGGCATCACGAGGCTGAGTGCACCCCGAAAAATGGCAACAGCGCATGGCGGCCTGGATGGTCACCCATCCAAATGCCGGCCACGCCCAACAGCACTTAACTTCGGTGATCTCACGGGAACCGGTGTATCCACTTCGGCAAGGCCGTTGCCATTCCATTAAAAAAATCCTGTAATTTTCTTCACTTTCACTGAAGATAGTGATGTCATTGGCGAACTTTGTCCCTGACATTCCTCAATCCTGAATACTAATCTCACTTGAGCCTTACTCTTATTTCCGTCATTGTTTCTTCGATGTATAGACTGATCAGTAGGGGCGAAGTGTCTTAAACACTTTTAAGCCCGAGCACTTTCTGCCTGGTATTCCACTTTTCTTCATCATTCTTGGTCCTCATAGACATTGTACACTACCCGTCTTTCCTATGAGATTACGTACTTACCTGAGAATTTCTGACTTTTTGCACCATTTTGCATTACCGAACGCTTTTTTCTGGTTACAAATCCTATGAGCGTTCCTCGATTTTTCTTCCGTTTTGTTTCCAGTAGCAAGGGCAACGTCTGAACTGCCTCTCTGCTGTCTTTACCTTTCCTAAAGCCAAACTGGCCGACATCTAACAGATCTTAAATATTCTTTTCCATTCCTCTGGACATTATTATAACATTGCCGCCTGTGATTACGTGAAACTGACTTTATATTCTGAATGTGATACTTGAGAGGTTTAGCTGTTACGTAAAATTATTTATTACCACTCTGTCTTTGGCAATAATATTATAAGAAAACTGGGGTCGATTTATCTCTTTAGTTTAATCTCAATTACTTTCATACAAGTCAAGACTGATACTAATACTGTTAACTTTAATTTACTTCCGAGAGTGCAAAACAGCTACGGTCCAGAGTTAGTTTGGAAGCAATTCCTTTGGTATTTTACTGTGCATGAAAAGAAATGAAGTTCCTTTCGTAATAATTGCACTCAGAAAACTCATAGGACTTCTCGAAATATAAACGATTGTAGGATCTAACGAACGTAATACGCAAATAATATTTGCACACAAAATTACTTTTGAAACAATTGTAAACTGAACGAAAAACTTCCGTATTTGATTATATCACTTTCACTCAATGAAGTTATTTTTTCTCTTTATTTAAAATGACAGAGTTTCTTCAAATGACGTAAACAGAATGTAAAAGACCTTTTTTGCGTTTAATGAACATTCGATCCACACTTACAAACAAGACACATTAAATAATACAGCTCAGTGACAGCAGTCAAAAAAGCACAGTCCTCGGTACCGTTTCCTCTTTTGGTCATTCTTTTTGATGGTTCCACAGACCTTTTCGGCAGCTGGTAACTAACCTGCAGATAAACTAGAAGCATTATGTAGTCGTTCACTTTCTCACTGGACAGTTGTAAATTTTTAGTAGTGCCATTATTATCTCACGGCACCACAAGTGTTTCTGTTTTCAATATGGGCAGAATTTACATATCAATTAAATATTATTTTATTTTTAAGGTGTATTAGTGTTTTCATTTATTATCAGTGTTACTATGGCTTCCAGCTCTGTGTGTTTGTATGTCATTGTGTACCATCTTTTGTTTTCTGTTTCTTTCTCACTTTGGGTTGTTCTTGTTCTTGTAGTTTGTCTGTTTGTTTGTATGGGATTCTGTCCTTGTGTTTGAGACAGCTGGATGTTTGTTCTTTTCCGTTTCTTGATTTTCTTGTTCAGTTTTATTAATAAGTTTTTTTGTATTCATTGTTTGTGGCCATTTGTACTATGATATTCATTTCTTTTTGGTCACTGTCTGTATCTAATGGTACTGTGCTTAGTCTCTGGAGCATGCATGTAAGTGCTACCTGCTTTTGAGCACTGGAGTGTTGGAATGTCTCGTGTATAATTGTGTCTTGTAGTTGGTTTTCGGTATACAGGGTGATTAAAAAAGAATACAACAACTTTAGGAATTTAAAACTCTGCAACGACAAAAGGCAGAGCTAAGCACTATCTGTCGGCGAATTAAGGGAGCTATAAAGTTTCATTTAGTTGTACATTTGTTCGCTTGAAGCGCTGTTGACTAGGTGTCAGCTTCACCTTTCTTCGAAGGTGCTACTGTAACTGGACTACAGTATCTGGAGATGTTAGAGAATTGGCTGTTCCCTCAGCTCGAACAAGAAGCACAACAATTCATATTTCAGCAGGATGGAGCGCCACCACATTGGCACTTATCTGTCCGTAACTACCTGAACGTCAACTACCCGAGGCGATGGATCGGCCGCCAGGCAGCCCGTGACAGAGCACTTCATCACTGGCCTCCAAGAAGCCCTGATCTTACCCCCTGCGATTTTTTCTTATGGGGGTATGTTAAGGATATGGTGTTTCGACCACCTCTCCCAGCCACCATTGATGATTTGAAACGAGAAATAGCAGCAGCTATCCATACTGTTACGCCTGATATGCTACAGAGAGTGTGGAATGAGTTGGAGTATCGGGTTGATATTGCTCGAGTGTCTGGAGGGGGCCATATTGAACATCTCTGAACTTGTTTTTGAGTGAAAAAAAACCTTTTTAAATACTCTTTGTAATGATGCATAACAGAAGGTTATATTATGTTTCTTTCATTAAATACACATTTTTAAAGTTGTGGTATTCTTTTTGAATCACCCTGTATATTAAAAGTGTGTTGGTTGTTATGGTGATGTCCAACAAATTTAACTGCCTATTTTGTTATTGTAAAATGTATCTTATCATGAACGGAATTTATGTCTGTGTGTAACTGGTCAATTTTATTGCTTGGTTCATCTGTCATGCACAAGATGTCATCCATATATCTAACCCATTGCAGGATGTGGTACCTACTTCCCACCCACCAAACTAACAATTCAACTCAAACATACTTCCAAAAAACTATAGCAAAAAATTGATCTATATCAGGAATATACTAACTTAAATGCGAGACATCTGATGGAAGATACATATATCAAATCAGATACAAATAACATGACCCCAGATACAAATAACAAGTAAGATCGTCGACGTATAGAACAAATCATTCAAGTTTTGCAGAACAGTTACACCAACACCAACATAAAATTACCACCAGTGACACAGACGTGAAATTTCTAAGGATAAACAACTAAACAGAGCCTCCTTACCTCACCAGAAAATTATCACATTCATAAAAACCATAACAAAAAAAAACAACTCATAAATTATCAGACTAACCTGGCAAACCACATTCTCTTTAAATTGATTGACCACTTAATATAACAATAAATATACACATATCTCCTCTCGGTTTCTGTCCTATAATTACCGTCCAGCCCCCCCCCCCCTCCACCCAAAAAAAGGAAGGAAATATACAACTTGCAGTCCACGTCCTCCCCCCCCCCTTTCCTTCCCCCACTTCCTCTCACATCTCTGCCAAACATACAAGAGATTTTAACTAATTCACAGTAACTCACAAACACACACACACACACACACACACACACACACACACACACGGACGTACACACCCACATGCAGATCACACACACTCACCTTCTACTCTGCTCCACCTTCTAACCTCTCTGTCTCTCTCTCTCTCTCTCTCGGCGCCCGAGGTAGCCATGCGGTTCCTCCCCCTCCCTCCCCCTCCTCCCCCCATCCCCCTGTCGGAGGTTCGAGTCCTCCCTCGGGCATGAGTGTGTGTGTTGTCGTTAGCATACATTGGTTCCAGTTACATTAAGTAGTGTGTAAGCTTAGGGACCGATGACCTCAGCAGATTGGTTTCATAAGACCCTTACTACAAATTTCCAGTTTTCTCTCTCTCACTTTCTTTCTCTCTATCTCTCCTCTCCCTTCCCATCTCCGTCTCTCTCTTTCTCTTCTAACACACACACACACACACACACACACACACACACACACAAACAGACGATTTTTTAAAAGTAGTTTCACAGGTTGGCAACGCTCGCTACCTGCTCGATAGCAAACGGACAGACGTAAGTACTGTAATACTGTGCAGAGTGAGAAACACACGGAACTTCAGCGTGAATAACCCAAATGCAGCGCAGCAAATACTACAGAATGAAAAAAAAACTGCCAAGTGCATATGTGAAAGGAAGTCTTTCGACGTCAACCGCTATTAACAAGGAGGGAAGAAGTAGTGGTTCGGAGACTATGTAAAGAAACACCATAAGTAACTGGTACTCCAACTCCGTAAACAAAACTCTGTTTTTAATCGAAGACAACAAAAAATGTACAAACATATATATCAAATATGCGGACTAACCACGGAAGATGCTTTACAAATAAAACCGAAACGTGTCTGGTGTAATACTCTTTAGTTAAACTGCAGTAAGCTCAAGACAGGAAACCAACAATAACGGATTTTAAAAGCTGCTGCGTGAGATGGCAAACAAACAAATTTAAGTGTTAAGATGTCACGCTGCAGACGCTTCGCTGGGAAACCCTTACACATCCTGCATCTACTCCCAATCTCTCCCCATACGACTGCCACATTTTTGGAGCCCCGAAGAAATACGTGGCAGTCGATTTGCTTCGGACGAAAAGATGCGCACTGGGTGCAATCATGGATCTGCAGGCAGCCGCAAACTTTTTTCATGAAGGCACTGACCTTCGTGTGTCACAGTGGGTAAATCTTAACAGTCATGATGAGTACTTTCGAAATAATAAACAGTCCACTTACTTCTTGCCATGTGTCTCGTTTTGATTTGACTGCCCCGTATATATATATATATATATATATATATATATATATATATATATATATATATATCACGTGTTGCATGATAATGAAAAATGGAAATGAGCGTTTGGTGTCATTGGCTGGGAGGCCCATACGGGACAGGTCCGGCCGCCTTGGTGCAGGTCTTATTACAGTCGACGCCTCATAGGGCGAGCTGCGCGCCGGATGGGGATGAAATGATGATGAAGACAACACAACACCCAGTCCCTGAGCAGAGAATGTTTCCGACCCAGCCGGGAATCGAACCAGGGCCTGTAGGACGGCAATCCGTCACGCAGACCACTCAGCTATCAGGGCGGACCATGGTAAAGAGACCTTCCGTTTCTAGGTAGAAGACTGCGCATGACCGGCGAACTATGCCTAACGGCTCATACGTTGTGATAAGAGTTTCAAATACAGAATTTTTCCCATCATAAAACTCTATTAGTGTAAACAATGCCCTCTTAATAGCTTCGATACACTCTAAGACAAAGAGAAAGTAACGATTCGTCACGAAAGAATTATCCGAATAGAACGGAAATCCGTAGATATCACGCACATATCAAACAAATAAATCATTATAGTTGCAGACAAATTGGATGATTTATTCAAGAGAAAGAGCTTCACAAATTGAGCTACACAGTGACGCGTTGGTCCACCTCTGGCCGTTACGCAAGCAGTTACTCTCCTTGGCAATGATTGACAGAGTTACTGGATGTCCTGAGGGAGACCGTGCCAGATGCTGTCTAGTTTGCGCGTTAAACCGTCAAATTCCCGAGCCGGTTGGAGGGCTCTACCCATTCGTCCCTGCCGTAGCCCTCAGTGGTTCACAACCCCACAACAGGCTTCACCAGTCCACTCACCCCACCGCCGTTATTGTGCAGTTCAGCCCCTAGTCCCCCCCCCCCCCCCCCCGCTTCACACCAGACGAATGTAATCCCAAATATTTGCGTGGAAGAGTAATGGTGGTGTACGCGTACATGGAGAAAGTGTTTGTGCTGGAATCGCCGACATAGTGAAACTGAGGCGTAATAAGAGTAACCAGCCCGCATTCGTCGAGGCAGATGGAAAACCGCGTTAAAACCATCCAGAGACTGGCCGGCATACAGGACCTCGACATAATCCGCCTGGAAAGCAGTACGTTAGACTGCTTGGCTAACGGGGTGGGCTGCCCTACCCATAATGTTCCAAACATTCTCAATTGCGTAGAGATCTGGCGACCTTACTGGCCACGGTAGAAAAAAAATGGCTCTGAGCACTATGGGACTCAACATCTGTGGCCATAAGTCCCCTAGAACTTAGAACTACTTAAACCTAACTAACCTAAGGACATCACACACATCCATGCCCGAGGCAGGATTCGAACCCGCGACCGTAGCAGTCGCGCGGTTCCTGACTGAGCGCCTAGAACAGCTAGACCACCGCGGCCGAACGAAGACAAGCGTTAGAAATATTTGCCGTCAGCGGTTAGGCATTATCTTTCTAAATCGTAAGGCCACAATGCCTTGCCACGAAGGGTAACAAAACGAGATGAAGATTATCGTCTATGTATCGCTTTGCTGTAAGGGTGCCGCGGATGAGAACCAAAGGCGTCCTGCTATGAAAAGAAATGGCACTCCAGTCTTGGCTGCCAAGCGGTATGGGGGGCGACATTGAGGTTGGTGTCCCACCCGTGTCCTCGGCATCACCGGACACGTGTTTCCTGGTCATTGGGGCTCAGTTCGAAGCGGAAGTCATCATCGAAGGCAATTTCGCTCAAGTCAGTGGGATTCCACGCTGAAATATGACCGACATCACTGCAAATGGGCTTGTTGGCGTACAGAGGTCAGCGTCAGTCGGCGCCAGGGGTGCCGTGAGCTCAGCCTTCTACCTGTGAGCCGCTTCTGGTCGCTAAACACGAGTTGCAGGTCGGATCGATGACAATGATTAATCTAGAGCTCAGAGTGCCTCTGTGACAACTGCTCGGTCGTCTCTCTAAGTCGATCGCTTCCTTCTTGATCCTGTCTTCCGCCATGGTTCATCCGTTCCTGCCAACATCGCCGAAAAGTACCATCGCTCATGTTAAAATGTCGAATGATTCGCCGATTGCTCCAACCAACTTCTTTGAGCCCAACTACACGCCCTCTCTGAAGCGCTGTCATTGCGTATATTGTTAAAGCGCCTGTGTGCGAGGCATAGTCTTTGTTCAACCGAGTACACGGAATGAAATTTGTGAAGATATACTGATGTCCCCTGTTTACGATCCTTGCCAGCCACGCGGTGAAATTGCGATGCAGCGTCACACATTCATTCATCAGCCGCTAAAGTTTACAATTTTGCATTTTTCGCCGATACCTGTATGAATATCAATTTGTGAGCAATCAGCGTAACGCCTTCGTAGTACGTCGTTTTTCTTTTGTCTTCGGGTGTACATTATGCAACGCTTAATACACTGAAGAGCCAACTGTTACACGTGACTAATATCCTGTAGGGCCGCAACAGGACGTGAAATGGACCCGACTAACGTCTGAAGTAGAGCTGGAGGGAACTGGCAAAGTAAATCCTGCAGGGCTGTCCATAAATCTGTAAGAATACGAAGGGGTGGAGATCTCCTCTGAACATCACGTCGCTACCTCAGAGATGCTGTGTCCCGGATATGATCAATAATGTTGTTGTCTGGGGAGTTTGGTGGCCATCGGAAGTGTTCAAACTCAGAAGAGTGTTCTTGGAACCATCCTGTTGCAATTCTGGACGTGTGGAGTGTCGTCTTGCTGAATTGTCCAAGTCCGTCGGAATGCACAATGGACATGAATGGATGCAGGTGATCAGACAGGATGGTTACGTACGTTTCACCTGCCAGAGTCATATCTAGACATACCAGGGGTTCCATATCACTCCAACTACACACACCTCACAACATTCCACAGCCTCCACCAGCTTGAACAGTCCCCTGCTCATATGCAGGGTCCATGGATTCACGTACACGTCCATTCGCTCGATACAATTTGAAACGAGACTCGTCCCACCATGCAACATGTTTCTAGTCATCAACAGTCCAATGTCGCTGTTGACGGGCCCAGGCGAGACGCAAAGCTTTGCGTCGTGCAGTCATCAAGGGTACACGAGTGGGCCATTAGCTCTGACAGTCCATATCGATGATGTTTCGTTGAATGGTTCTCGCGCTGACACTTGTTGATGGCCCAGTATTTAAATCTACAGGAATTTGCGGAAGGGTTGCACTTCTGTCACGTTGAACGATTCTCTTCAGTCGTCGTTGATCCCGTTCTTGCAGAGTCTTTTTCCGGTCGCAGCGATGTCAGAGATTTGATGTTTTACCGGATTCCTCATATTCACAGTACACTCGTGAAATGATCGTACGGGAAAATCCCCACTTCATCACTACCTCGGAGATGCCGTGTCCCATAGCTCGTTCGCCAACTATAACACCGGGTTCAAACCCACGTAAATCTTGATAACCTGCCATAGTAGCAGCAGTAACCAATCTAATAACTGCGCTAACCACTTATTGTCTTATATAGGCGTTGCCGACCGCAGCGCCGTATTCTGCCTGTTTACGTATCTCTGTATTTGAATACGTATTCTTATACCAGTTTCTTTGAATCTTGTGTATGTAGCTCTCGTAATAGTTACAGACACCATGTAAAATAGAACCTCATCTCCCTCAACAACAAAGACAGTAAGAAATATCGAGAAATAGCGGAAAATGCTTAAGGCGGTCTCTAGTGGGCGTTTCTTCACGAGATTCTAAAATCGTTCAGTAGACTGTCTCAGCGACCAGGAAACGCAAAGTTTTCCCATGTGTTTCATCTACGTACAGTATTCTCCCCTATACAGAGCAACTAACAAGAGGATACGGAAGAGGAATGAGAGGAAAAATTGTGGGACAACTCGACTAAGAAAACGGACTCGGTTGATAGGACACATCATGAGGCATCACCGAATCGTTAATTTCGTAATGGAAGGAAGTGGTCGGGGTAAAAATTGTATAGGTAGACCATGGCTTGAATATAGACAGCGCGTGCTACATCTAAATACATACTACGCAATCCACAGTACGGTGCATGCTGGAGGGTACCTTGTATTACTTGCCATGTAGGTTGTGGTAGTTATGCATAGTCTTGCACAGAATAAAGTAGCATGGAGAGCTGCATCAACCAAGTCTTCGTACTGAAGACCACAACAACGGCATAGTGTACCGTAACTGACAGGAAAAATGATATGGCTGAAAATGACAATACAAGTAAAAACTTTCCAGTAAAGACAGATCCACAAATAAACTGTTCGTTATATCAGTTGTTAAGCTTCCATTACCAGTGTCATTTTGGATAAAATAATTTTGAGTGATGGTCCACGTCGTTGTTAGCTACTATAACTACTAAACTCCCGACATTTCGACCAATTTGTTGAGATCCTCTTCAGGGTCCTGTTTGAACGAAAGATTATTTTTGGCAGGTACCCTCCTGTCATATTAATTATCTGCCAATTTCGGATCTATACCTAGTGCCTACCATCACGTTATCCATCTAAAATTGCGCATGTATGGTAACTTTTAGACAAGTGGCCAGCCCAAAATTAGTTTTTTGGGTTGGGGAGATTACACCATAAAGAAGGGATTTTGTATAAATTGGCGACCCAGCCAGGATTAGAAAGCATATTCTCAAGGTACACAGCCAGAAACAATAATAGTAGGGTTTGCATCTCCATGCCTATATTAATTCTGAATGGTATTAATTTTTTATAATACAGGATGATTTTTTCCATCATGTACACACATTTGGGATTGATTGATGACAGGGTACAGAACAAAAAAGGTGTAACAAACTTATGTCGGTAAGTGCATGGTTTCCATGCTAGAGACCATTTATTCAATCACACTTTGTTACAGAGACTGCGGTCCAATATGCGCTATACCGTGTAGCCACAGTTACAGTATGTTGGTTTCTCCCTAGAGGATGGTAGTCTCCCTCATACATCATGCCCTAGCGCCCTCTCCTGCCATAGTAATTGGTAACGTTGTGCACGATTCACTTCTCTTGCTGACTCGCCTTGTAGTGGATGTGATACTGCATTCTACACAATGTTTCCGTGTTCTAATCGAGAGCTTGCCACATGGTATTTACTTACAGAATGGCAAATGGCAACAGGCAGCAGGCAGCAAGGTTGTTTCAGGGAACCTATCCCCACTGACAACAACCACAGTAATCAATGTTAGCAACAGTGTTTCTCCTTTTGTCTGAGGCAGGTTCTTTTCGGGAAACAGGAAATCATGAAGGTCTTACCCGAAATGGCGGACACCAGACCTGAAGGGAAAAAAATGAAATTAGCATATGGCATAGTTGGGCAGAAGGCCCATATTCGGGGAAGTTCGGCCGCCAGGTGCAAGTCTTATTTCATTCGACGCCACATTGGGCAACCGGTGATGAGGATGAAATGATGATGAGAACAATAGAACACCCAGTCACCGAGCAGAGAAAATTTCCAATCTGGCCGGGAATCGAACCCAGGCCCAGTTTCATGGTAGGCGAGCACGTTACCACCCAGTTAAGCTGGCGGACAGACTTGAAGGAAAATGTAATTAACACTGTGGAATGTGACCGCCGCGTCAGCACCAGGCTGTTGGCCCATCAGTACAGGGGTAGCCAGACGACCAAGTGGAACGTTCTCCATGACAGTGGAGACATTTATTTTTCCGTATCCTCTCATCGATCAATCCCCGGAGTTTGTACACGGTCCTGTGTATTGATAAAAGTCTGTGATAGATAATTGGTGCAGTCTTATAAGATTTAATTGTATGTTAGTTTCTTACCACATTGAAATAAACTCCAGCAGACTGGAGACACTATTGTTAAGCAGATAATTTCGTTTGACCGCATTTTCGTAACGTGGTAGCCGATTATGATTACTTTCAAGTCTTATTATCTCTTCTGTGGAAATGAAGGAATATCTATGAGCATTTCTTTAAGAAGTAGGGAATCTTTATGATAATACATAAAGTCAAATCTGTTAAATATTAACAGTGCTTGTGTGTGTGTAACAACTCTCTTGTGCTGTAGAATCTATATTCAGGTACATAAAACATTCACTACACACTGACAATGAAACTGAATATACGTGACTGAGCAGTGCTATTCAATTTAAATTATAAATCGTACTTCATTATTGAAGTGACAGTACAGGAAGGAGAAAAATTGTCAGCCCTGTGTGCCCAGGATGTGGTACATTACCAAACACAGCTTGTTGACTCAGTGGTTCTAGTCATGGTTGGACAACATCACATTCTGAGGAGTGAATTTTAAGTTTAAATAGTTGCGAAAATGCATAGGCTGTTAGTGCAGAAGTCAGTTAAACTTTGGTTATTCGTAATGTGTAAGTTTTTGCAGGGACATTGTCACTTTAAAGCGGTGATGGACCTCTTATCAGGCAGTCTACATCCTGAATGAGCGATCATTAAGACTGGTGCGCGCCCAAGCTTTGATCGAGATATCGCAACGGTCGAGACAACAAGCTGGAGGAGGCAGTTGCTGGAACGCGAGTATAAAATAATATATTATGAACTGTGGCAGAACTTTAATTACGAGGCGTTGTGGTTATTATTAGCCAATAGTATTTTACGATTTCACGATTCACTAAAGGTTCGCTTTAATCAAAGTGTTTAGTGTCGAGTACTTGACTTATTTACAACTTGAAACATGGATGAGGACTACAGTTTATTTTGAACAGATTACCAAAAAAATGACAGGTACAAGCAAAGAAAGATTGTGAAAAAGCGGATTAAGATACGGAGGAATTTAAAACAGTTATGGAAGAATTGAAAAGCACGCAGGCACCAGTAAAAAATGAAATGCCTAATTTAAAATTACACTACGAGGAAACCAACAGAAAACTAGTAGTTATATAGAAAACTATCGTCTCTTGCGGATGGATTGGGAAGTTTCAGGAATCTGAGGAAATGTCGATTAGTTTGTTATTACACTATGTAACGCATCAAATAAGAAGAAATAATGATCAAATCAAGAAGGAGATGGAGGATTTAAGTAAATCCGTGGATTATAAAATAAGCAAAGACAGAGATGGCTGGTAGATAAGATAAGACGATAATTTATACCTACATCTGAAGTTAGCTGCTGAGGCAGAGAATGTAATGCTGCATGCGATCATGAATGTAATCAAAGAGATAATGTAACATTAATTCCGTGTTGTAGAAACACTAGTAGTTCAAATGACACTAGTGGTGAGAATTTTTTGGTCCACGGATCACTGAACTCTGTTGCAAATAATGAGTATAAGTATGTGTCTGGGAGCAATCGTCGTGATTTGTTAGAAGAGTCAAGGATAGGTATAAGAAAGAACAGTATTCTTTTTACAAGGTTTAAGTCTCGAGGATCAGCGCATCTCGTAATTTTTCTGAAGTCATTCCAAGAAGCCCACCTGGCATAGTCAAAGAAGTATTAGATTCTTTGTTAGTCACCAAGAGGAAGATGTATTGCGGTGGGCAATGTTAAATTTGAGCCGAATTGCCACAGTTGATGAATTTTCTCGTGCATTGAAAGCAAATTTTGGTCAAATAAGGCATCGAGAATAGTCAGACTCGGGCTATTTGGACCACAAAAGCGTAATGGTAGTTGGGGTTGATGCGAAAACTTCGTTCAACAACAGCTAAATCAGGTTTGATATCTCGACGGAGCCGTAGTTGAATTGCATTTGAACTGTATTGCCAGACAAAGTGATAGAAAGCTTACTTGGTGAAAGACTCAATCACTAAATCAATTATATTATTTAAATAACACAAAAGACAAAGGAAATGTCAGATTGGGTTGGTTTTAATGATAATCGCATAGCACTGAATAATGATAATAGTAGTTTCCGAAGGAATAACCGGACCTATCGAAAGGATAAAGGACGTTATAATAAACCTAAGGACAACAGGACACGCTGGAAATTTGAGTCGAATAAAAGTAATAAACACCCATTAAATAAAGGTAGTTGTAATCTTAATAGTGAGCTGAGTAATTTAAAAGGAGAAGCTAGAAATGATGGTAGTCATCGTCAAACTATTTAACAGTGGAACTAGTCGAAACCACAATGAAGTAGTAATGCCGGAGGATACTGATAATAATCAGGTGACTCCTATGCCTAGAAGTTCACCCTATAACAGTTCAGAATACAAAAATGCTTTCTTGAGATATCATGGTCAACAACCTCTAGGGGGGGGGGGAGTTATTGTTAGAAAATGAGGAACCTGACAAGAGCAGATGAACTCGAATAGCGCATGGCGTAGTTGAAAATCAGGTTCTCCTTTTTTGCTAAACACAGAAAGTCAAGTTAGTTTATTATCAAAAGAAGTTAGGAAACGAAGTAGATGTAGATGCAAGTGCCCATCCTTCCGTGTGGGTGGTGTTTGCACTGTGCAGGGATAGTATATGTTAGTATTGTGCTCTAAAATAGCAGACAGTCAGTACACGCACCTTTGGCAAAGTTATCTTGCTTATGCGGTGAGTCCGTGTTTGCTGATGGTGTGCTCTGTACATACAACACGATATTATACCATTCTAGTGAGCTTTTCTAATCAAATAACATAGCAACAACCACACGTGCCAACGCACCTGATCATCAAAAGATTCTCAGATAACGCATTAAGCTGCCAGTACGCAGGTAGCGATAAACTGTAAGCAAGGTTAGTCTGTCGGTTGACTTATCTCTAATTGACTGTGCTCTATTAAATGTACTACGCCATCCAGCGAAGTACACCAGAAAGTAACACCTAAATCTCTCCATTTATGTCTATACACTATAAGGTGTAGACTTTAGGCTTAGCGTAATCTCGATTAATTATGATCGATTAGGTAAACAAAATCTTAGTATTCAATATTAAGTCGAATTTCTTTGGCACTTAAATCATAAACTTTACTAACACATCCCGAAGCCACAAGAGAATATACATACAGTGCTGACGAAGCGAAACGACTCTGCTAATAGTCAGAACTTGTCTGTATTTGGATTTCCATTCCTAAAGCATACACAAGCCGCTAATCAGTAAATAACGACTTACCTCTTATTTATTTATTTTCCCTCGCGTAAAGTGTACAGTGAAAGTTCTCCAGTTCATCGTCACCGACGGCGTCAATACTCAGAGATATATTTTACTTTTAAGCCAGCGATATATTTGCAGCCTCCAAGGAGGTATAATAAAGGGAGGTGGCTCTACAGCCTTACGTTATACTTACATTTTTGTTATAAATTTACATAAATACCTATTTCTTTCATTTCGCTTTACCTATAAAGATAATATAATAACTTCTATTTATTAATGGTAGAAGTAAAACATATTTTAAAAGTATTACTTAGTAACTGGCGATTCACATGCAAAGAATGTCTATTACACTTTTCGCAAAAAACCTAACATTCGATAACTACAAATATCATTTATTCAATAAAATATTATTTCTTTAGGTTTTATTATTTTCAGGTTTCTGTTATTCTTCCTTTTTCGTTATTCTTATTTCTGTATCTTTAAAATAGTGAGCTATTCTTTTTTTCTCTAGGGGGCTTCAGTGAATGTTAATGGAAATTTAGCTCCAATCAAAATGCGAGGACTCCAAATTTATTTTTTATAGCCTAAGACTTATTGAGCTCTTTATTTGAGCAGCACAACGACGATTCGAATGAATGCAGCCAGAAAAAGTTGACCCCACACGAAGAAAACAAAAAGCTTACGTGCCACCACCACTTTTGGCCTTAAGTTACATAATGCATATAAAATATACCCTCTTCAGGTGTTGACCCTGTACGGCTCCACTATCATGCTCTATTTTAACTGGCAACTCGTCACTTAAAATTATCAGTAATAGCAACCTTGTCATGCATTTACTCCAAAGGCTCCAGTTTCGCACGGTTTGCTTATTACTGGGAAAATATCGACAATTAACGGATTGATACTGCTGTATGAGCACAACATTACAATTACGCCATCACAAATACTAGTGTCTGTTTGAAAATTAATTCAATAAATCTGAGTCCTCCGCTCAATAAAAATCCTACAGCCACTTAGCCACAATTACGGCAATCATACTGTTACTTCTCTGTGCGCCAATACAGCCAATTAAATGGCGCTCACTCGCTCTCGGAGTGTGCTGACCACCGAATTACACATACGAGGGTGGTTTTATAAGTCTCGTACATAGATTCTGTCGAACTCCGCAAAATACTTCGTCGTAGGACGAAATGTGTTCCCAGTAAGCCAGAGTTTCAAGTTAGGGAAGAGGAAGAAGTCACTTGCGGCTAAGTCTGACGAATAGGGTGATAAGGAACCAATTCAAAGCCCAATTCACACGCTTTCTCCATCGTTACTGATATGTGGAATGATGCATTATTGAGGTGAAAGCACTTTCTGCGTGCCAGTCTCGGTCTCTTTGCAGCCAACGCAAGTTTGAAACAATGCAACAATGAAGTATAATAGGGAGCAGCTATGGTTCCGCCTTTTTCCAGGTAATCTATGAGGATTTTTTCCTTGGTAATCCTAAAAAATCTGTGACGATCACCTTACCAGCTGACAAAATGGTCTTTGCCTTCTTCTCTTCGCTTTCATCAACCATTGTTATGACTGCCGTTTTCACTCTCGTGTGTAAGGATGGATCCAGGTTTCATCAACAGTCACAAATTGGCGCAAAAAGTCTTGTGGATTAGGATTAAACATCGCCAGACATAGTGTTGAAATGTTGTGCCGGATGCGCTTTTGTTGTGTATGTGTATGTTCAACATCTCCCAAACCACTGGACCGATTTGTTTACTGTCAGTCAACAATCGCTGCGGGCGTAAGCACCACCTAACTATCATAGTACAGGAGGTATGAAGTCATAAATAACGAGATGCGTGAGAAACGGCCGCATCATGTGTGACGTTTATATGTATTATTTCTGCTGCTACTTACTGTGTACAGAATAAATTTCGTAGCCTGTATCCACGTATGCCGCTCATTGCACTTACGAAAGTATATCATGGTACCACCCATATTTCAGCAAATATGACGTCATGAACACTGAGATGCGTGGAAAAATCAGGATTGTGCGTAACGTTTAAATTTATTACTTCTTTTCTACTAACTGTATTTGCAACATACTTCGCTGACAATATCCATATATGTTGCTGAATGTACCTGCTCAAATATATAATTCTACGTGACATAGTTCAAAAGATATGACGTCATAAACACTGAGATACTTGAAAAAATGTCGCATCATACATGACGTTTTAATACATTTATTCTTTACTACCAAGACACTCCTGTAGTCGAATCAACTTAAGAAAATCTCTGACACATGGCAGCGTTTTTGACGGCGTTCAATCGCGAAGCGCAAATGACTGTGGGCGAAGATGACAGCCGTCTATATAGCTCTGAAGACGTCTACAAAATCGCGTTGTAGATACGTGAAGCACGTGCGCCCAGCCTAAAAAACCGTCTAGGATTTTCGATACTACACTACTAACACCGTTCTTTTTTTGTTTTCGTACCTAACAGAATATTACCAAATGAATACCTGGGTCATGCTTGGTTTGTCAGCTAGTAAACAATAATTAACAGTGTTAAACGATAAAAATAATTCATTTTTCCGTACAACGACGGTGTAGACGTTTCAGCGCAAAGAAGACGGTAAACACTGAGGTCCATGCAGCATGGACAGAACAATACAGGCAGTGAAGGTCGGCATGGATTTCGAAACTGCTGCCATCACATCGTGTTCCAAGGAATACATGAGAAGTCTACGTGCTACGGACAGTAAGTTGGTCATTGAAAGGGTTCAATCCAATTTCATCTCAAAACAAGAAGATGAAATTTACGACCATCCCTGTTGTTGGAGAGATGATCTTTTCGGCAGGACAAAGACCTGCGATGCGCAGCATTTTGAACTGTGCGAGAGAAAACATCTTACGCATAATTTTAACAAGGAGACCAGAATGGCTGGGAGGAATGGAGAGCTAGTTTGCGAGAAAGTTTCCGTCGTCAAAGCCGTGGTCAGGTACCCGGGACACTCACTGTGGGCCCACCAACAGTGCAGAGTTGTTGGTGAGTGCAAAAATGACTATGTGCTCGAAAACTGTGCCTAAAATTAGGTGAATGACTTTATTTTTCCTCTCTAGTACTAACGAAGTTTTCCTGAAAAAGAATTGTATTAAGTAGCCAATTTTTACTCTCAAGATGTAATTTGAACCGGAAGTTAGTTATTCTTCTATCTATACAATTTATAACAACTTAAAGTGGTTCTGTTAAGTCGCTTAGCCCTCTCCAGCTATGCGGCCATTATGGCGTAATCCGTCCAGCGGAATGGACAGCAGGGTATATTTCAGGTTCCGATTGTTTTGGTATATTTTCTTTGTTGAACGTGATTGAGAAAACTATCAGTCAGGTAGGAGAATAGTGCGACTGTACAGTGATTTTGGAGTTTCTAGATCGAGTGCAACTCCGCCGAAACAACACCAAAGCATAGACGGGCGTTAAATCCGCCATACGCCTAGTACCGTAGAATGGTGTGGATACAAACAAGGGAGCGAAGACAAACGAAACTTCCAAAAAAGTTATATGATATCGTCTCGACAGGCAAACGGAAATATCATTTCAAGATTTCTTTCTCTGGCTTGGTAGTGAAACAGTCTAACCGCGAAATTGTAAATTCCAACGTCGGCCTCGCTGTCAGTTGACATTTTGTTTACTGTATGGCAAATATCGGATGTGGAGCAGAATTTCCTTGCTTCGAGCCTGTCTGTAAAAACGTAGGCTTCCACGGCGGGTGTCCCAGTCCAACAGGCCGCGAGCGGTCGCGGGGCAGAAGCTACACGGGACACGGACGTATCTGCACAAACAGCTGTAGGGCAACTGTCAGTCCACTTCCGCGCACGCCAGCAGGAAAACTTGCCGACCAGAAGCCGAACGCGGATTGGCGGACAGCTACCAATCGTTGACGACATGGACATCCACGAATAGCCTCTTTCCTTCCATCTTCCCTTACATCATGAATAGCAAATCATTTTAGAGGGCCAATTAAAAGTTTTACAACAGTGACGTCAGACATCGATAGCCTGTAATAAATAGAAGCATCTATACCCATGAAAAACCAGTCGTGCCCTGAGGAAGGCCGTTGCAATTCGACCGAAACGTCGGTTTTAGTTTATTATTGTTGCTAGTTTTTAGCAATGACGCGGCACAATACCCAGAATAATTTTAATCGCTATTGCCTGATAGTAGCTGTCAAAATTGTGCTGTTTTAATTGAGGTGCTTGGAAAGCAGATTTTCAGTAACTAAAAGGGCAACGGCCATGCCGCAGTGGATACACCAGTTCCCGTCAGATCACCGAAATTAAGCGCTGTCGGGCGTGGCCGGCACTTGGATGGGTGACCGTCCTGGCCGCCATGCGCTGTTGTCATTTTTCGAGGTGCACTCAGCCTTGTGATGCCAATTGAGGAGCTACTCGACCGAGTAGTAGCGGCTCCGGTCACAGAAAACCGCCATAACGACCGGGAGAGCAGTGTGCTGGCCACACACTCCACCTATCTGATCCTCAGCTGAGGATGACACGGCGGTCGGATGGTCCCGATGGGCCACTTGTGGCCTGAAGACGGTGTGTTGTTGCTGTCTTACAAAACCAAAAGTTCACTTTTAAAGAATTCTTTAATCTAATCTTCGGCTAACTGGAAACCTATGGATATGTTTTTAGAATTTTAGGGATGAACAGAAAGAGTAATCGTCACTGTTCCTATATAAGAGGAGCAGGGATTTGATGGAAACGAAGAACTATCTGACTCTGTCCTCAACCCAGTAGTTCAAGGTCTGGTAGAAGTGTATGGAAAAAAATAAGCACTCATTTACACTGTACGCACGTAAAATCTGTTATTTAGAAAGTAAAGGTTATGATGGTATTTTTTTTAAATCAAGGCTGATTAAACATGTTATTTTCAGCAACGCTATAAAACTGTTCAATAATTTGCTGTCGCACGAATATTATAATACGTTTCTTACGACCTGCCAGTTGTAGAAATTCAATGTTGACGGTTATTTTCTCAAAGATATTTGTGGTTTCGTGGATAGTGTATGTATGTCAACGCTGAATTACTACCACTGTCAAAAAATAACAAACCTTGTAAGACGTGTATATTTCTATTGTTTATTGTCAAACCACAATATATGAAAGATGTTTCTATTTTATTAATAGGATTAAGTAGGAATAATTAATATTTGTCATGTCGGCAATAATTGTGGTAGCAGGGAATGTCTGCACCAAAGTATTGTTGGTAAGAGAGACCGCAGATTGATATAATTTTAAAAAGGGCGGGAGAGACCGCGTATGGATATATTTTAAGAAAAGAGCGGGAAAGACCGCGCATTGATACATTTTGTAATGGTAGCAGGGATTGTCTGCACCAGAAAGCATTGTTGGCAGGAGAGACCGCACTTTAGCGTTCGTAGGAAGTCAGTAGTAAGCGAGATGTGAAGCGAGGCGGTAGCAGGTCTGAAGCGAGAGGTTGAGAGGAGCGGTGTGCCTGCCTGCCACTAACTATGATTTACAAGAGATTATAAACGGATGTACAGAGACATCAGCTAACTATTATAATAAGAGGAACTAATATTATTGAATTAATTTTTTGAGAAACTCAAGGCTACTGAAGGTATGTTTGCGCATTGCTAGTTGTAAGATTATTGTAAAAAGTAAGTCCCATTTGAACGTTTGTAAAATTATTTC
Source organism: Schistocerca piceifrons (assembly GCF_021461385.2). NCBI lineage: Eukaryota > Metazoa > Arthropoda > Insecta > Orthoptera > Acrididae > Schistocerca > Schistocerca piceifrons. Next base: position 141,772,474 of record NC_060146.1, on the reverse strand, counting down.
ATTCAGAATATAATTAACTTCTGCCAGCAATGTTGTATTTCTAATTATAATCCATCGCAAAAACCATCAACGTAAAACTTTGCAAAATTTTATTGTTGTCAAGAAAAAGTTTAACTATGTATTACGTAACTTCAGTCAAATTAATTAAAGAATAACGTCAGCTTTACTATTAAAGAATAACATCAGCTTTAGCAGTAAATACAGCCACTTATGAAAGCCCACCAGCAGCTAATAGAGTATTGTAAAAGAGAGTAAGTATATTCATGTCGCAGTTCGATGTAGCAGTCAGATGGCGATCCAGTAACAGTAAAAAAGGTAAGGAACAGTTTTGGGTTATTGCAGATAACGACTGAGGGCCACGACGACGACACATTCTATGTTTCGTCGAAATAATCAGAAAATAACTTTTAATAAGCAGCAATTAAATTTGTATGCGAAGATAGAGAAAGAGAATAAATTTCAAAGAGAATATTTCATTTGTTATTATTAAGCAAGAGAGAGAAATCGTAAGGAATGGTTTCATAGTTTATTGTAAAAGGGAAGGATATCATTAACAAAAGAGGTATAGAGGTTTCACTTGGCGACATCCAATTGGTAAGACTCTTTAGTGAATCTACTGTGAACATGAATATACTGACTCTGGCAATTGTATGAATAAGGTAGTGTTAAGTGGCGCAACGGTTATACTAAACTGTATACCTTTAATTCACAGCCCATCGGCAATTATGTTTGCTCTATTGATTCTGCGTTGAAAAGTGTTTGTTCAGTGTTAAATCCGCTTTGAACAGTGATATATTTTGTTGCGTGTGTTAATTATAGACAATGTCCCGCAAAATAATTACTCGTTCTCAAAGCGATAAAAGTGTAGAAAATAGTGACGAGAAATTCTTTTAAGGAATACACAGAAATAATACGTGTGAAAAACGCGGTAGTGTAACATTAGGTGAACAGACATTCGAGAGCAGTAATAATATGGAATCTTTTGACGAACAATCAACTTCAGAAATGCCAACTGATAATGAGACATGAGTGCAAAATAATTTGTTTGTAAATACAACAGACGCTCCACAGCCACAAATTACGCGTAGCAGACATAATAGTTTCAGTAACGAAACCACTATAATGCAGTCAAACAGTGTGACTCCATTACGTGCCGAAACAGATTCAAACGGTACACAGATACACAATCTGCGTAGCAGATATCACAGTTTTATTGACAAAAATTCCGAAGCCACGGAAGAGGTGACACGATCACAATCGGCTGAGGATGTTCAAATGAACACAGATGTACAACTTTTAACAACGAATATAAATACACACAAAAGTCAATCCGAAACTGATCCAATAATGGCATTTTTGCTACAAATGAGACAAGACATGAATCAAAACTTTAACAGAAGGGCACAAGAATCAGCAGGTCTAGAAAAACGGAATCAAGGTAGTCGCTGAAAAATCAAACGAAGAATTACACTCCAAGATTCAAGAAATAACAGATAAACAAGAAGCATTCGCGGTTAGCATACGAGAAACAATGACAGAGAACTTTTGTAAGCAAAACGCTCACATTGATGAACGTTTTAACAATCACACAGAAAACTGTTTGATACGTCACCGCAAACTGGTGCGATCGCAGGATAAAGAACGAAAAGAACTATTACAAACAATTAATAATCAGCGACAGGACGACAAAAAAAAAGTGTTTGCTCAGGGAAAAACTTACGTGGACAATTACATACACTCGATTTCGGAAGAAATCGAAACGGTTAAGGAGACAAATATTGAAATACAAGAGAGGCTCACGGAAATCCAATCACACACAACTGAGGCGAAAATTTCTACAGACACTGAAATCCAGAATATTAGGGATAAATTAACAGAAGAAGTTCTGACACTAATTGACAGAATGGAACACATAGAAATCAATCAAAACTCAGAAAATTTGAAGCAGATTTTAAGAAAGTAACCAAAAGTAATCGTAAGTTACGAAACGAATTGACAAAAATGATCAACGAACTCACTAAAGAACAGACCTGTTAGATACTACCAATGACAGTATATCGGATGACACTGCACCTGTCTCAGTTCAACAGATTTCTAATAGTAAAGATGCGCAAATTACAAATGTGCAACAAACAATCGCAGACCTAGAATCACGTAATAATTTGCTGCATCTGAAACTCAATTTTTTACAGCAAAGGATAGCTGACACACAAGAAACAACTGCAAACAATCAATTCCAACAGAACACACACCATTACGACATGCCTCAGATGCACAGTACACATAATGTCGGTAGACTTCAGAGAGTGGGAGATCTTAACCAGACAGAAAGACACATAAATTCATATTCACAACATTACGAAAATAATTACACCTAAAGACATGACGGTTTCGACCACAAGCATTTCCTTTCAGTGAGAAAGTTTAAAACATTTAAAAACGACAGGACGCAAATACATCCACTGGACTGGATCCAACAATTCAATGCGGCACTCCCACCATCATGGCCAGTTCAACATAAGCTAGAATTTATTATTAGTTTTCTTGAAGGGGAAGCAGCGAGAAGAATGCGATCAATTGCTAGACAGTGTTTTTCAGTAGAAGCATTCCAGGAAGCATTTATAGCAGCATATTGGTCAGATACCACACAGAGTAGCATTAAAGATCTGCTGATTAGTCTACCAAATTTCGAGAATTCTACTTTCCCAACAATCACACAATTTTTTGAGTATATGGTTGAACAAAACCAATACCTCAATGAGCCATACAGTCAATCCGCATTAATACAGTTGTGTATTTCAAAACTCCCCAGAGCACTGAAAGTGTCATTAACAGGCCACCAAAAGGACAGCGTGTACGCATTTAGAGACATCCTGCAATTGCTAGAGGCACACCAGGCAGATTATGCGTTTGTTAATAAGAACTTTTCACGATAACGCAAACCAGACAAACAATAATAATTTTGAGCATACACGATTTGGCAATAACAATCATAATAAACGCTTTCGCAGCGAAAATGAAAACTTTAGTCGAGAATACACACAGGGATGCAATGAACAGCAGTATAATAACAATGTACATTACAATTCAAGACAACAACAAAGCCATCCAAATAACACGACACATATACGACAGGAAATGCCGAACCGGTCAAACTTTCACACGACTCGTCGCCAAGAAAAGGCGACGGATGCAAACAATTACATGGGTCAGCAGCAAAATACACAAAACGAACAAAGACAGCCTTTTCAGAGAAACACGCGTGCCTCGCCGCATAACTACAGTTGTGACGACAGAAGGAGAGAAAACGAACACCGACCGCAAAGGACATTCTACAATGATAATTTTCATAGAAATTCAAACGGTGCACAACAACCGAGTTATCGTATGAATGTACCAGACACAAGATTTCATCCGCCACCTACCGCTAATAATCAAAACGGTAGAACAGTGCAGCTCATAGAAAACACACAACACTCCCCAACAGAAAATGAAATGTCAGAACTTTTATGACTAGAGATAGCCTGTGATGAATCTCTAAATGATGACACTATGGATAAGGACAGAGAAAAGATAACGATAGAGAATGCCATTACATTCGACGACGTGCGAGACACATTGTTACAAAAAAAACCGATCATGCAAAAAACTATATGCCACCCAATAATCCAGATAAATTTAAAGTCAAAAAATATTTTAGCAATAATTGATTCAGGCTCACCAATGTGCATAATTAATGAAGACACATTTAACAGATGCAATAGCGATAATGATTATCCAGTATTCCCGTTACACAAAACTAAAGTTAAGGGAGCATTTCCAGGAAAAATCATTGAAGTGAAAAGACAGATACAATTAATGTATGTTTTTGCAGGGCAAATTTTCCACAGCAATTGTTGGATAGTTCCACATTTAACAACTGATATAATACTAGGAATGAATTTTCTCGTACAGTACGACGCAAAGATTGACTTTAAATCGTCATACCTAACATTCATTACAGAAGGAAGACTGTGAAGTGGTAGTGAGATTTCAAAACACAGTATCCTCAGAAGAACAAAATATGCACAGGATCGAGATCATTGCAGATTCTAAAGATAACGATTTTTATCTCACACTATACACGAATACACATAATAACGATATGGCAGAGGAACAGGAGTATAATGTATTAGAGACAATTACACGCAAGGTTGGAGACAGTACAGCAAAAGACGACACAGAGCGCACAGAATTAGAAAATATTCTTGTGCAACATGAAACAGTTTTTAACAGTGTACCAGGAACGATGACAGGATTTATGTACGAATTTCAGGTGAAACCACACGAGACTTTCAAAGCAAAACACTATCCAATCCCACATACATACACAGAAGCAGTTAAGAGTTATGAGCAATGATTGATCAGCGTATAACTGAACCAGCAGCGAGCCAATATATAAATCCATTACACATCGTTGAAAAGAAGGATGGATCACTCCGTTTGGTTTTAGATTCACGTGAGGTTAATAAAATAATCATTACAGAAACTGACCGACCACAGACGTTAGAAGAGTTACTGCAAACTTTCATGCCACCTCTGTATATACCACTCTCGATCTCAAATCAGGATTTTGGCAAATCCAGTTGCATCCAAATTGCCAAAAGTATACGGCATTCCTTTGCTTTGGTGAATGTTACCAAATTTGTAAACTTCCGTTTGGACTAACGATTTCGTCTGCAGGCTTTATACGAGGCATGAATACAATTATCCCACAGGATCTTTAAAACGAAATTACTATGTATGTAGATGACATTCTAATTGCAGCAGAAAACTGAGAACAGCACAACCACACCCTTCAACAATTACTGAATACATTCGAGCAAAATGGTATAACTATAAACCTCCGTAAATCTGAATTTGGAAAAGCCTCAATAAAATGTCTAGGTCATATTATTTCACAAACAGGTATTGCACCAGACTCCGACAAATTGCAAGCATTGAAAGATATCGACGTGCCAACAAATAAGAAGGAACTTCGGAGCTTTTTAAGCCTTATTAATTATTTTAGAAAATTCATTCATTATAAAGCATTAGACACCCGCTTGCTATACCAGCTCACAAGTAAAAACACAATTTGGTCATGGAATGAAGACGCTGAAGCTGAATTCGAGAATTTGAAAGAAGCTTTACTAAGGGCACCTTTGTTATCGCATCCTGACCCAACACAAAACTTTTCCATCGCAACAGATAGTTCAACTACAGCATTAGGAGTACATATTTTCCAGGAAGTAGAGGAGGACGGTAAGACAATCGTTAAACATATTGCGTTTGCAAGCAGGATACTTTGTCCAGCAGAGCGCAATCACTCTGTAACAGAATTAGAGACGCTATGTGTAGTATGGGCATTTAAGAGATTCCGTCATCATCTATATGGAGGACACACCACAGTATATACAGATCACCGAGCAATCCAGTTTTTATTATCAGCAAAACTTACGCATGATAGATTAAGCCGTTGGAAATTATATCTACAAGAGTTCGACTTTACTATTGTACACATTCCAGGCACGCAGAATATTGTTGCCGACGCACTATCGAGATCTATTCAGCATAAACGACTAGAGAAAGAAAATACCTTCTGCTACAACAACCATAGTATTATGTATATCAAACAAGTAGCTTTCGAAAACTTTATATCATCAGCATTACAGGACATAGAGAGAGAACGGCAGAAAGATGAAACACTAAAAGAGATTTTAACGCTTTGGCGAGACAAGAGCAACGCAAAAATCAGACATAATTACACTATACATCAAAATATGCTGTTTATTCGCTCGTACCCAGACGGCAACAATTGGCTTTTACGCTTTCCAGAAGGGATCAGAAACAAATTGATATGGTATACGCACCTAAGCTATACACACTACGGAGCTAGGAAATGCTTTCTAATTCTTCGACAAAATTGTCACTTCAACAATATGGAAAAACACATTCGCAAAGTTATAGCATCCTGCAAGATATGTCAGAAAGCTAAATCATCTACAGTATCACATATTCCACCACTGTATCCCATCATACCGGGTAAGTTAAGACACGTGGCAGCAGTAGATCTTTTCGGTCAAATCCCCAGTACAAGTAAAGGTTATAGTTATATTCTAGTAGCCGTAGAACTGACATCCAAATTTGTAACATTTTCTCCACTAAGGAAAGCAACAGCTAGATCAGTATCAAGAGCATTTGTAAGAGATTTTCTATCAATAGTAGGACATGTACAGAAGGTTATTTCAGATAACGGACCGCAGTTTAGGTCAGACATGTGGAAACAAATGTTAGAGAGTAAGAACATAACACCAATTTACATATTAAGATATCGCAGTTCTTCTAACCCGGCAGAAAGAATAATGAAAGAGATCGGGAAACTTTGTAGAATTTATTGCCACAGAAAGCATACAACATGGGACGAATACATTTCACAGTTTCAGGAAATAATAAATGCAATACCTAATGAGTCAACGATGCTCTCACCAAATATAATACTGACGAATAAAGACCCACCGAATAAACTTACTGAAATGATTACTTTTCCAAAGGACCATAGACTTCGTCATTGTGAGTTAATAGACGTGGCACTAGCGAACATTAAACGAGCTGAAGATCGTCGGAAGAGACAACAGAAGCAGGTAAGTAGATTACGCAAGTACGAGATTGGCGATAAGGTACTAGTTCGTACCCATTATCTGTCACATAAAGGGAAGAACCGATGCAAAAAATTTGAATTTCTATACGCAGGACCGTACAGAATTCGAAATATTCCGCACGCTAATGTAGTACACATTGAGACCCTCAGAACAAAAAAATCGAGAGGAAACCATCATATGTCAAACATAGAGAAATTCTTAAAATAGAAAAACCGTCTTATAGGGATACATATAGACAGAGTATAACAATGAGCTTTTTTACACATTCCAGCAAGCCCGAATACAATGAGCTACTAATGGGTTATTTACATGCACAACAGGTCACCTCGATTCGACCGCAGATAAATACACTGAACATTAATGGCAGTCTTAGAAGCGTTCTCGCAGGACATTTATTTCACATTATGTGAGGTAAGTAAAGCAATTAACAGGGCTACTTTAAAAGTAAATGTATAAAACGTACAAATAATTTTCATACAGTAGTAGCAATTAGATGTATTCTTTAACCCGTGCATGCAGCATTGTTGTCATAGTTCACCAAAATAAACGTAGTTTTAATTATAATGTAAGCATTGAATATGGAGAAAGGTGGATAAATGCTTTACAGGTCATGCCGAGAGCTGACGCTTTTTTCCAGATGCAGAGAGATGTTGAAGTCATGCCGTGCGCTGACGATTATTAACCATGAATATTTTGTTATAGGTAATACAGAGAGATATTGAAGTCACGCCGTGCGCTGATGATTATTAACAATGAATATTTTATTTTGGCTATGCAGAGAGATGACACGAGGTACAAAGGAGAAAGGAGAATGAAGATGTTAGTATGTTATATAATTTAGTAATGGTTTATTTTGATAACAGGTGGCAGAGCGCAGCGCAGCACTACGGTTGGAGAAACCACATTAAATTGCTTACTATATGTACTTTGCTACTCGAAAAATTTTTCTGCATTGAACATGATATCTTTTACATCAGATACATACATAGGAAAAATAGATCACACCAAATGTCAGCATACCGAGTCGCACTCTACGTAAAATACAAATGTTTTCTCATAAATAATAATGACGATGTGTGCTACACAACTCAAATATAATATATAGTTGACTGACAAGATGACTCGTAACTGACGAACACATTACCTTTTTAAAAAGGGCGGGAGAGACCGCGTATGGATACATTTTAAGAAAAGAGCGGGAAAGACCGCGCATTGATACATTTTGTAATGGTAGCAGGGATTGTCTGCACCAGAAAGCATTGTTGGCAGGAGAGACCGCACTTTAGCGTTCGTAGGAAGTCAGTACTAAGCGAGATGCGAAGCGAGTTGGTAGCAGGTCTGAAACGAGAGGTTGAGAGGAGAGGTGTGCCTGCCAGCCACTAGCTATGATTTACAAGAGATTATAAACGGATGTACAGAGACATCAGCTAACTATTATAATAAGAGGAACTAATATTATTGAATTAATTTTTTGAGAAACTCAAGGCTACTGAAGGTATGTTTGCGCATTGCTAGTTGTAAGATTATTGTAAAAAGTAAGTCCCATTTGAACGTTTGTAAAATCATTTCATTCAGAATACAATTAACTTCTGCCAGCAATGTTGTATTTCTAATTATAATCCATCTCAGAAGCCACCAACGTAAAACTTTGCAAAATTTTATTGTTGTCAAGAAAAAGTTTAACTATGAATTACATAACTTCAGTCAAATTAATTAAAGAATAACGTCAGCTTTGGTATTAAAGAATAACATCAGCTTTGGTAGTAAATACAGCCACTTATTATGAAAGCCCACCAGCAGCTAATAGAGTATAGTAAAAGAGTAAGTATAATTATGTTGCAGTTCGATGTAGCAGTCAGATGGCGATCCAGTAACAGTAAAAAACGTAAGGAACAGTTTTGGGTTATTGCAGATAACGACTGAGGGCTTTCTATGTTTCGTCGAAATAATCAGAAAATCACTTTTAATAAGCAGCAAATAAATTTGTATGCGAAGATAGAGAAAGAGAATAAATTTCAAAGAGAAGATTTCATTTGTTATTATTAAGCAAGAGATAGAAATCGTAAGGAATGGTTTCATAGTTTATTATAAAAGGGAAGGATATCATTAACAAAAGAGGTATAGAGGAGACGGGAAGGTTTCAACCTATTATGATATATGTAAACAGCAAATTATGGAACTGCTTTAAATCGTTGCCGAAAAAAATATTACCACCAACAGCTACAGACATAACGGTTTAATCAAAGTTGATATACGTTTATCTACAACATCAGGAGATGAGTAAAACATCAAATGTAAAAACCTCTATAAATTATATATTAAATAAATTATAAATAAACGTGATTGTCTGCAGATGTATGATAAAGGCAACAAAGCTGAAATAAGCGTATCTACCAGAATAAAACATCGAACATCGCATTGTTTTCCAAATCTTTCCAGAATGTCCTAATGTGACATAATATATGCTGCAGGTCCCACAAAAGAGAAAATGTTAATTTGTAATTACATCACAGAAAGAATATTTCTATTGTCATTTGTTCCTTAAAAATAAAACACGCTCGAAAGTTTACGAATTCACGCGACCGATATCTTACTAGTATCATTGTTGATAACAGGAAAAAATCGTCAATATACTCGATTCCCGGAATGAATAAACGATGTATCGTCTAGGGCCACCGCGAGCACGCAGAAGTGCCGCAACATGACGCGTCATGGACTCGACCAATGTCTGAAGAACTCTTTGAGCAGTACGTTGCAATGAATCCCATATATGGTCAATAATGTTTATGCCTGGGGAGTTTGGTGACCAGCGGAAATGTTTAAACTCAGAAGAGTGTTCCTGGAGGCAGTCCGTAGCAATTTTGGACATGTGGGGTATCGCATTGTCCTGCTGGAACTGCACAAATCAGTCGGAATGCACAATGGACGTGAATGGATGCAGCTGATCAGACAGGATGCTTCTGTATGTGTCATCTGTCAGAGTCGTATCTAGACGTATCAGGGGTCCCATATCACTCCAGCTGCACACGTCGCACATCATTACAGAGCCTTCACCTGCTCGAACAGTCCCCTGCTGACATGCGGGGTCCATGGATTCATGAAATTATCTTCATACCCCTACGCGTCCATCCGCTGGATACAATTTGAAACGAGACTCGTCCGACCAGGCAACGTGTTATCCGTAAAGTTTTGTGTCGTGCAGTTATCAAGGGTTCACGAGTGGGCTATAGGCTCCGAAAGCCGATATCGGATGTTTCGTTGAATGGTTCGCACGCTGACACCTGTTAATGGTCCAGCAGTTTGCGGAAGGTTTGCACTTCTGTCACGTTGAACGATTCTCTTCCGTCGTCTTTGGTCGCATGTTTGAAGGATTTTTTCAGACCGCAGCCATGTCGGAGATTTGATGATTTACCGAGTTACTGACATTGACGGGACACTCGTGAAATGGTCGTCCCGGAAAATCAGCACTTCATCGCTAACTCGAAGATACTGTGTCCCATCGTTCGTGCGCCGACAATATCACCACGTACAAACTCGCTTAAATCTTGATAACCTGCCAATGTAGCAGCAGTAACCGACGTAACAATTGCGCCAGACAATTGTCTTATATAGGCATTGCCGATCGCAGCGCCGTATTCCGCCTGTTTACATACCTCTGTATTTGAATACGCATGCCTATACCAGTTTCATTGGCACTTCAGGATATACATAACTACACTACTGTCCATTAAAATTGCTACACCAAGAAGAAATGACGATGATAAACGGGTATTCATTGGACAAATATATTATACTAGAACTGACATGTGATTACATTTTCACGCAATTTGGGTGCATAAATCCTGACAAAACAGTACCCAGAAGAACCACCTCTCGCCGTAATAATGGTCTTGATACGCCTGGGCATTGAGTCAAACAGAGCTTGGATGGCGTGTACTGGTACAGCTGCCCATGCAGCTTCAACACTATACCACAGTTCATCAAGAGTAGTGACTGGCGTATTGTGATGAGCCAGTTGCTCGGCCATTATTCACCAGACGTTTTCAATTGGTGAGCGATCTGGAGAATGTACTGGCCAGGGCAGCAGTCGAAAATTTTCTGTATCCAGAAAGGCCCGTACAGGACCTGCAACATGCGGTCGTGCATTATCCTGCTGAAATGTAGGGTTTCGCAGGGATCGAATGAAGGGTAGAGCCACGGGTCGTAACACATCTGGAATGTAACGTCCACTGTTCAAAGTGCCGTCAATGAGAACAAGAGGTGACCAAGACGTGTAACCAATGGCACCCCATACCATCACGCCGGGTGATACGTCAGTATGGCGATGACGAATACACGCTTCCACCGTGCGTTCACCGCGATGTCGCCAAACACGGATGCGACCATCATGATGCTGTAAACAGAACCTCGATTTATCCGAAAAAATGACGTTTTGCCATTCGTGCACCCAGGTTCGTCGTTGAGTACACCATCGCAGCGTCGAGGGTAACCGCAGCCGTGGTCTCCGAGCTGATAGTCCATGCTGCTGCAGACGTCGTCGAACTGTTCGTGCAGATGGTTGCTGTCTTGCAAACGTCCACATCTGTTGACTCAGGAATCGAGATGTGGCTGCACGATCCGTTACAGCCATGCAGATAAGATGCCTGTCATTTCGACTGCTCGTGATACGGGGCCGTTGGGATCCTGCAAGGCGTTCCGTATTACCTTCCAAAACCCACCGATTCCATATTCTGCTAACAGTCATTGGATCTCGACGAACGCGAGCAGCAATGTCGTGATACGATAAACCGCAATCGCGATAGGTTACAATCCGACCTTTATCAAAGTCGGAAACGTGATGGTACGCATTTCTCCTTCTTGCACGAGGCATCACAACAACGTTTCACCAGTCAACGCCGGTCAACTGCTGTTTGAGAAATTGGTTGGGAACTCTCCTCATGTCAGCACGTTGTAGGTGTCGCCGCCGGCGCCAATCTTGTGTGAATGCTCTGAAAAGCAAATCATTTGCATATCACAGCATCTTGTTCCTTTTGGTTAAATTTCGCGTCTGTAGCAATTTTAGCGTCTAGCGTAGCAATTTTAATGGCCAGTAGTGTAAGTTTGTACGGGACGCTCAGTGCGCGAGTGCTTCTCGCACCTGACCACTTTTTATTTCTTTTAAGGTTGAAAAGCATTACTATTCACCTCCTTTGTGGCAGTCACGTACATGTGTCAATAACTGTATGGAATATCGTAAGTTCCTACTTTCTCCAGCAGTTTGAGCGTCGTACGGTCAGGTACGTCTTTAATGAAACGTAGGATCTTCGGAATTAGACGCTTGTACATCGCTGGTCTTTTCGGTGCCTTTCTCGACGCTCCTTTTATCTGAGCGGATGAACATCGCCAGTAGGTCAAGGTGAGATATTCCAGTTTCGCGTCGTGCAGTCCCGGTTCAAGGACGTTCAGGGGTGTATCCGCTGGCGGTTTCATGGTACCTCGCTTTTGTAGCTGACGAGGAAAGATTACATTTTACATTTGTGGTAACTGTTTTTTGTTGATTTATTTATGGAAAGGGGAGCAGGCGCCTCAAAAGCCCTACCCGATGAGAACTGCCGTGCTGTTAGCACACATGACTCTCGCACGGTGTATGTTGCCATATAAGGCTGCGTCACAACACTAACAGTGAGTGGAGTTATTGTTTCGGAGTTCACATGCCACACATGTGACTGTTTGGAGAAGATTCTCAGCCGTAATCCGTGTGTTAGATTACACTGTTGATGCCTCGTTATCGCGATGAAGCCGAGAAGTCGCAGATGTTTGCAGTTGCACGATCCTGCCGCACGTGGCCCATTTCCCGTGTCTGGCAGACATTATCGCGGCCTGCTGAGGTAATCCTACATCTGGGATGCGCCCACAATTGCGCATTACTATCGGATACAAAGGAACGGCGGTCGTTGGAGGCCATTGCAAGTCTGAAATGCATGCGTGGTGCCTCTTAACAGGGAGGGAGGGTCGGGCGTTCTCGTAACGTCTACGGCCGCGTCATCAGAGCTAAGCTGGGCCAAGATAAGGACGGCTTAGGAAAATCTGCAAAATACGTGAAATTTATACGCAATTGCATGTATGGACAACCATCAACTGTACAATGAAATTAAACAGTAGTGAAAATTTTTGACGGAAACCGGATTTCCTGTTTATTGCGAGCAGTTACCTTACGGTTATGCCACCTGAGAATGCTTCAGGAGCGGATCCAGATCTCATGTATGCCCACCCGTGTTTCTACAACGCGTACTCGTACATCCATTACGTATATTCCCGTACAGAGGAACATTACATCGTACTTCCGAACACAGGCGCTGCAATATCGTATGTATCCGCCGACTCAGGGCAAACGACTTTCAATTAAAATGCCTCTCCTGTACGCGACTATACAGCACGGTCCATTGATAGTGACCGGGCCAAATATCTTACGAAATAGGCATCAAATGAGAAAACTACAAAGAATGAAACTTGTCTAGTTTGAAGGGGGAAACCACATGGTGCTATGCTTGGCCCGCTAGATGGCGCTGCCATTGGTAAAACGGATATCAACTGCGTTTTTTAAAATAGGAACCCCCATTTTTTATTACGTATTCGTGTAGCACGTAAAGAAATATGAATGTTTTAGTTGGACCACTTTTTTCGCTTTGTGAAAGATGGCGCTGTAATAGTCACAAACGTATAAGTATGTGGTATCACGTAACATTCCGACAGTGCGGACTGTATTGGCTTCGTGGTACATTACCCGTGTTAAAATGGACCGTTTACCAATTACGAAAAAGGCCGATATCGTGTTGATGTATGGCTATTGTGATCAAAATGCTTGACGGGCGTGTGCTATGTAAGCTCCTCGGTATCCTGGGCGACATCACCCAAGTGTCCGGACCGTTCGCCGGATAGTTACGTTATTTAAGGAAACAGGAAGTGTTCAGCCACATGTGAAACGTCAACCACGACCTGCAACAAATGATTATGCCCAGGTAGGTGTTTTAGCTGCTGTCGCGGCTAATCCGCACATCAGTAGCAGACAAATTGCTCGAGAATCGGGAATCTCAAAAACGTCGGTGTTGAGAATGCTACATCAACATCGATTGCACCCGTACCATATTTCTATGCACCAGAAATTGCATGGCGACGACTCTGAACGTCGTGTACAGTTCTGCCACTGGGCACAAGAGAAATTACGGGTCTATGAGAGATTTTTTGCACGCGTCATTCACCAACAGCGGTAACGTAAACCAGCATAATATGCACTACTGGGCAACGGAAAATCCACGTTGGCTGCGACAAGTGGAACATAAGCGACCTTGGCGTGTTTATGTATGGTGTGGCATTATGAGAGGAAGGATAATTGGCCCCATTTTATCGATGGCAATCTAAATGGTGCAATGTACGCTGATTTCCTACGTAATGTTCTACCGACGTTACTACAAGATGTTTCGCTGCATGACAGAATGGCGATATACTTCCAACTGATGGATGTCCGGCAGACAGCTCGCGTGTGGTTGAAGCGGTACTGAATAGCAGTTTTCATGACAGGTGGATTGGTCGTCGAGGCACCATACCTTGGCCCGCACGTTCACCGGATCTGACGTCCTCGGATTTCTTTCTGTGGGGAAAGTTGAAGGATATTTGCTATCGTGATCCACCAACAACGCCTGACAACATGCGTCAGCGCATTGTCGATGCATGTGGGAACATTACGGAAGGCGAACTACTCGCCGTTGAGAGGGATGTCGTTCCACGTATTGCCAAATGCAATGAGGTTGACGGACATCATTTTGAGCATTTATTGCATTAATGTGTTATTTACAGGTAATCACGCTGTAACAGCATGCGTTCTCAGAAATGATAAGTTCACAAAGGTACATGTATCACATTGGAACAACCGAAATAAAATGTTGAAACGTACCTACATTCTGTATTTTAATTTGAAAAACCTACCTGTTACCAACTGTTCGTGTAAAATTGTGAGCAATATGTGACTATTACAGCGCCATCTATCACAAAGCGAAAATAGTGGTCCAAGTAAAACATTCATATTTCTTTACGTACTACACGAATATGTAATAAAAAATGGGGGTTCCTATTTAAAAAAACGCAGTTGATATCCGACCTATGCCAGCGCCAACTAGCGGGCCAACCGTAGCGCCATCTGGTTTCCCCCTTCAAGATAGACGAGTTTCGTTCTTTGTAGGTTTTTCGATTGACGCTTATTTCGTGATATATCAATGGACCACCCTGTACATAATGAATGTACAAGTGCAGGTTGGAGACCCGTGGTTGACGTATGGAAGTTTTGGTCCAAATGGTTCAAATGGCTCTGAGCACTATGGGACTTAACTTCTGTGGTCATCAGTCCCCTAGAACTTAGAACTACTTAAACCTAACTAACCTAAGGACATCACACACATCCATGCCCGAGGCAGGATTCGAACCTGCGACCGTAGCGGTCACGCGGTTCCAGATTGAAGCGCCTTTAACCGCACGGCCACACCGGCCGGCGGAAGTTTTGGGTCTGCCGTGACAGCCAAATGGTGAGGCGACCGCTAGCGATAAGCGGGAAATCCTATTGGAATCCCGGCCCGGTACAAATTTCTACTGTCGTCGTACAGTTAGAAGGTTAATGGTTCTTCACATTCGCAACTGAAAATACATTTCATGCATTTCATAACGGCTGTAGTCCGAAGGAATATTGCTTAGTACTACTGAACAACACACGCACTGTAATATCCTGTCGTATCGTATACGCAAGGAAATCCGCTGTGCCTTTTCCGAACTAATCATCCCCGTATTTGCCGCACACTGAACGTTGTGGGACATTTACAAATTTTTAGACACATAATGACACAACCTTATCACACTATGAAAGGAGAGACTGCAAATACAATGGTGGCAGCCGGCCGCTGTGGCCGAGTGGTTCTAGGCGCTTGAGTCCGGAACCGCGCTGCTGCTACGGTCGCAGGTTCGAATCCTGTCTCGGACATGGTTGTGTGTGTTGTCCTTAGGTTAGTTAGGTTTAAGTAGTTCTATGTCTAGGGGACTGACGACCTCAGATGTTACGTCCCACAGTGCTTAGAGCCATTTGAACCATTTTGAACCACAGCACTAGACCGAATGATTTCTGATGACTATAAAGTTATAATTGGAGCCGACAAGAGACCACGTGGAAATCACGAACGTCGATTTAATGCACCTCAGATAGAGGAAGTCGCCATCGTTATTGTGGACAATGAAAACACAAGCCGCGACATAATTGTACAACGAAGAAGAAAAGGACTACAACGCATTGCAGAGACAAACACAGCTCGTATGATGGCCTCCAACATCCGTTAATGTTCCTGTACGAAGAGGACGGATATCATTTCAATTTGAAACAAATCCAACCTGAAAGAGGCGTAGAAACAAACAAAAAAGTCACTTCGAAGGCGTTCTATGCTTACCGTTTAACGATCAGAGACAACGAAACATGCAGTCCCATTTTCAACACTCGCCGTTTGTTCCGAGAATTCCTCGCAGATACGTATGACAAACTGGAAGCGGAAGGGATGCTTTACATAAGACTGAATCAGAAGAAACTACTAACTGAAGAATACATACCCCTTAGAGATACAATCATAAATGACAGGAATAGTGATGACACTGGAGCAATGGCAGTCTTAACCTCATCATAAATAGGAAGCCAGAGACACACGCACGAAAACACTCAAGATGCTATGAGCCACATCGGAAAATGTGGGCGATCTGACCTCTTCACAATATTAACATGCAACTCGTCTGGCCAAAAATCAAAGAGCAACTAAGATACAGACAAGCCCACATACAACGACATGACGTAAAAGCCCGAGTTTTCCGTTAAAAACAAATGAGATTTATTGAAGTCATTACAAAATATCTCACATCTGGAACCGTTAGATGCTGGATGTACACAATCGAGTGGCAAAAAACGAGAACTGCCTCACTCACACAATATCATATGGCTACAAAACGGAATCCATCCTACCGATATCG
Source organism: Schistocerca piceifrons (assembly GCF_021461385.2). NCBI lineage: Eukaryota > Metazoa > Arthropoda > Insecta > Orthoptera > Acrididae > Schistocerca > Schistocerca piceifrons. The sequence goes on along the minus strand of NC_060146.1, from coordinate 141,755,765 downwards.
CAAAATCATCGAAGGTGAATTTCCCAATGCACTGTACGATATAGTAGTGAAAAACGTGACTCACCAAGTATGTGCACCATTAAACCTCAATTTCCCATGTATGACTGATGTAAAATATATATAAAAAAAAACACACAAACCGGAGTTGATGTATAAAAAATTCCGAAACCGTACTTGGAACGGACTGGTTCCTCTGACAGAAATGGTTATGTTCAGCTTCTTGGAGAACATTGGCAGCCAGTCAGAGTCTTCGTGTTCACAAACCACGTTGGAATTTTTATGGATGACAATGCACCATGTCGTCGGGCCACAATTGCTCGCGACTGGTTTGAAGAACATTCTGGACAATTGGAGCGAACGATTTAGCCACCCAGATCGCGCGATATGAATCCCACAGATCGCATAAGAGACATAATCGAGACGGCAGTTCGTGCACGATATCCTGTACCGGCAACACTTTCGCAATTATGCACAGCTATAGAGGCAGCATGGCTCAATATACACTACTGGCCATTAAAATTGCTACACCACGAAGATGACGTGCTACAGACGTGACTTTTAACCGACAGGAAGAAGATGCTGTGATATGTAAATAATTAGCTTTTCAGAGCATTCACACAAGGTTGGCGCCGGTGGCGACACCTACAACGTGCTGATATGAGGAAAGATTCCAACCGATTTCTCATACACAAACAGCAGTTGACCGGCGTTGCCTGGTGAAACGTTGTAGTTATGCCTCGTGTAAGGAGGAAAAATGCGTACCATCACGTTTCCGACTTTGATAAAGGTGGATTGTAGCCTATCGCGATTCCGGTTTATCGTGTCGCGACATTGCTGCTCGCGTTGGTCGAGATCCAATGACTGTTAGCGTAATATGGAATCGGTGGGTTCAGGAGTGTAATACGGAACGCCGTGCTGGATCCCAACGTCCTCGCATCACTAGCAGTCGAGATGACAGGCATCTTATTCACATGGCTGTAACGGATAGTGCAGCCACGTCTCGATCCGTGATCAACAGATGGGGACGTTTGCAAGACAACAACCGTCTGCACGAACAGTTCGACGACGTTTGCAGCAGCATGGACTATCAGCTCGGAGACCATGGCTGCGGTTACCATTGACCCTGCATTACCGACAGGAGCGCCTGCGATGGTGTACTCAACGACGAACCTGGGTGCACGAATGGCGAAACGTCATTTTTTTGAATGAATCCAGGTTCTGTTTACGGCATCATGATGGTCGCATCCGTGTTTGGCGCATCGCCGTGAACACACAATGGAAGCGTGTATTCGTCATCACCATACTGGCCAGCGTGATGGTATGGGGTCAGCTCTTGTTCCCATTGACGGCACTGTGAACAGTGGAAGTTACATTTCAGATGTGTTACGATCCGTGGCTCTACCCTTCATTCGATCCCTGCGAAACCCTACATTTCAGCAGGATAATGCACGACCGCATGTTGCAGGTCCTGTACGGGCCTTTCTGGATACAGAAAATGTTCGACTGCTACCCTGGCCAGCACATTCTCCAGATCTCTCACCACCTGAAAACGTCTGGTCAATGGTGGCCGAGCAACTGGCTCGTCACAATACGCCAGTCACTACTCTTGATGAACTGTGGTATGGTGTTGAAGCTGCATGGGCAGCTGTACCTGTACATGCCATCCAAGCTCTGTTTGACTCAATGCCCAGGGGTATCAAGGCCGTTATTACGGCCAGAGGTGGTTGTTCTGGGTACTGATTTCTCAGGATCTATGCACCCAAATTGCGTGAAAATGTAATCAGATGTCATTTCTAGTATAATATATTTGTCCAATGAATACTCGTTTATCATCTGCATTTCTTCTTGGTGTAGCAATTTTAATGGCTAATAGTCTATCTGGAGGGTACTTGGAACGACTTGTTGAGTCCATGCCACGTCTAGTTGCTGCACTTCGCAGGGCAAATGAGATCCGACACGGTATCAGGAGGTGTCCCATGAGGTTTGCCACCTCAGTGTGCATGCAGCGACGCGTTTTGTGGTGAAACACTCTCTTGAATCCAGGAGACGCTAAATCGGATATTTGCCCTCTCCACAACCTCAATTTCTTTACGGCCACAATGCGTTTGCTAATAAAGAATTGGTTTCCTTTATTTTACCGTCTGAAATCCCACCTTTCACAAAGTGACAGCACGAAAACCTACTCAGCAGAACCAAATTATAAAAGCAATTTAGTCACTGAGGAACTAGGTTAAGGATGCCGTCTGTACAAAAAATAGATATCGAACTAAGATGATCACTGTCTTAGTACTGTGCGAGGATAATTTTTGATTATACTCTATTTTAGCGGCTAAATGCGATTGTTTATGCTAGTGATTAGGCCCCGGTCATAATCTCAGATGGTTCAAATGGCTCTAAGTACTATGGGACTTAACATCTGAGGTCATCAGTCCCCTATAAATTAGAACTACTTAAACCTAAGTAACCTAGGGACATCACACACATTCATGCCCGACGCAGGATTAGAAACTGCGAACGTGGCAGCAACGCGATTTCGGACTGAAGCGCCTACAACCGCTCGGCCAGAGAGGCCGGTGTCCATAATCTCTGTAGTGGCCTGGTCGCATAAGAGACAGTAATAAAACGACAAAAAGGAATATTTTTACTACTCATGCGACAGAAGCTAGAAATTTTATCGATCCCCCAGAACTGGTACCCGGTGCGGACAGCATCCCCCGCACCCTCTCCGCCCCCCCCCCTCACACTGCTCACCCATAGCCCCCCACCACATATCGTCAGATGTTTTACCCAGTGTAGGCGCAGACGTGCGCCTGGAGTGAGTTCTACACTCGTGATCAACCGTCATAACTACCTGCGTACATAAGGAACCACTGGCGGAGCAGGTAACGGTGAAACGTGATTGGTATCCATAAATATAGCTGCTCGTGAGGCCAGCACCAGCGCTAAACGCCCTGCTTGTGCCATCACCGCCTGTCTCCCTGCGATATCTCTGCGCTGGAGGAGCAGAAATCGTCGCTTACGGCTTTCTTCTCTGTCCGTAACTGGTACTGCTACGAACAGTGGCTTCTGCTTTTAGGAATGTTGTCCGCTTAAGACGGCGTTGTGACATCTTGAGAAGAAATTCTAAAGAAAGTAAAATTTGAGGGTTCGTGTGAAACGGAACACAAGACCGGATAGGGCAAGAATATCATTGCGATACCTCAGCAGTTTTCTTCATACGGAAGTCCGCAGTCCTCATTAACAGGATAAAGGAAGTCATTGTTTCGCAAACACCGTATTTCTCTCGTCTCTGCTATATTTTCCTTTCTGATCTTGGTGCGAGCTGACATCCCAGAGATGTTCGGGCTCACATGTGGTTCCTCTTCGTTGAAATGTCTTGGCTCAAACTCGTCTAGGGGTTGAACTGCACGTGTCGCATTACACGCCCTAAATTACATACTTGTGACCCTTTGGTTAAATTGTCTGGCTGATGAGAAGTTTGCGAAATACAAAGTTAACATAGCATATAATAACAGAAATAATAATATCGGGAACTAAACTAACGACCTATAAATTATGGAAAAATGTGGTGCTACAGAAGAATGCTGAAGATTAGATGGGTAGATCACATAATTAATGAGGAAGTATTGAATAGGATTGGGGAGAAGAGAAGTTTGTGGCACAACTTGACCAGAAGAAGGGATCGGTTGGTAGGACATGTTCTGAGGCACCAAGGGATCACCAATTTAGTATTGGAGGGCAGCGTGGAGGGTAAAAATCGTAGAGGGAGACCAAGAGATGAATACACTAAGCAGATTCAGAAGGACGTAGGCTGCAGTAGGTACTGGGAGATGAAGAAGCTTGCACAGGATAGAGTAGCATGGAGAGCTGCATCAAACCAGTCTCAGGACTGAAGACCACAACAACAACAACAAATTATGCAGCCCACACAGTTGCGATTTGGTTAGAATAATGTTTATTCAGAAAGCAAACTAATAGCGAAAGTAGTCGTATTTAGAGTTTCTGCTACACTCGAGCGCTTATCCATTTGACACAGTTCGATCATTCACAATCTCATCGCGAATTACAAGTTCGATACTCCACCCCGTTAACTATGCGAAAAATTAAGAGTTCACACCAGGCGCGCGGCTGCTCACCGCTCAGAGACCAAGTCCCGCGATACCACACAACGTGGAATTTTCTAAGTCGTTTCACTTCCTAGCTGCCTAAAGACCGACCGTCCGCTTTCGCGTCTGCATCCGATCTGTTCACTTTGGTGTCTCCCGTCGAACTTTGCGCTTTCGTGTCTGCACCAGTACTGTCTCTCAGTCCGTCTCCGGACGCGTTTCCCGCGCGCCGAATATCCTCAAATGGCTCTGAGCACTATGGGACTTAACATCTGAGGTCATCAGTCCCCTAAAACTTAGAACTACTTAAACCTAACCAACCTAAGGAAATCACACAGATCCATGCCCGAGGCAGGATTCGAACGTGCGACCGTAGCGGTCGCGCGGTTCCAGACTGTAGCGTCTAGAACCGCTCGGTCACCCAGGCCGGCGCCCAATATCCTCGCTCAGCTGACTAGGGCAGTTTCTTTTCCTGAAATAGTCCATCTGATTGGCTACAGCTTATTCAACATTATTTTACATTTTAACATATTTAAATTATCAAAGCTTAACCACTTTCACGTTGTAAATAAAGTAACAATAATATCCATTGTTAAGTTCTTTTACATAAAACCAATACCATTTCCTGCTTAGCTTTGGATGCCACGGCCAGTAGCCTTGCACCAAAGTGCTTTCTGATAAATAAATAAAGGACAAAAGTAACTATTATGCACTAATCTTTACAACAAATATTCTACTACCTGATGGTTCAATAAGGTGTGATGCTGTCATCGTTCAATGTGTTTTGAGTGGAGGAAATGATGATCTGATGCTTAACTGAAAATACTGATAATTTAAATTTACTGTACCTTTTAAACAAATATGTTACACAGTTGATATTTACAACGTTAGTCCTTTTAATAATGCGCTTCTATATGAAATGTCGATCGTTAATATCGACCGAAGGGTTCAGTCTTTAGCATTCAGCTCTTTGTTACAAAACATGTTAATTTCACGTTAACAGTAAATCCTAAACTATTATAGATATGGTCAATATTCAAGTTTTATTGGGATCACCATGAAAATTTATGGAGGATGGCAGATTAAAATTGCTGTGGCTTGATTCCCTGCATTACTACAGAATTAAATAGTTTCCATGAATGTTTGTTCTGTTCTCGAGTCTCCAGCCGGGTGCAGTCGTTTTCAAACCACGATATTTCGACAGCGTTCCTTGCCGGCATCTTTAGGTGATACCTGCAGACTGAGCGTCTCTGCAGACGGAGACGCACCTAACTGAGGGTTGAACCTCCGCGGGTGGTGAAGTTGTAGCGCCTCTGGGGCGCTTCTCCTTCTGGCTTGGTGTGTTGTGGGGGAAATAAGATGACAGAATAGTAAGAGGGATAGTAGAAGAAGCAGGAAAACGAACGGCCCAACTGACTGGCCGGCATAGTATTTAAAAATGATAGAAGGGACAGTAAGAGAGTGAGGAAAACGAACAGCCCATTCGCTAGCCGGTGACTTACAAGTATGGCGGCGTCGGTGACGGCGGTGGCAGACAGTCATGAGGTGGTGAAGTGAGAGGTGGGGGTGGGTGGGGAGGGGAAGAGAGTCGGAGAGTGACAGATGGAGAAGTGAAAGGGGAAGGCCCTGTAAGGATTAGGCCGACATTGGGGGGGGGGGGTGAGGGGCGGTGAGGGTGGCGTGAGGGGGGGCTGGATGTCATGACGTGGTGATGAGCTGCAGTGATGATATGAGAAAGATAAAGTGACGTGAAATGAAAGTGGCTAGTGAATGGGTAGTCATGGGGGACGCAAGAGAAGGTCAGGCCAGCGGGTGGTGGCCAGACGGTGGACAAGGGTGACCAGGGAAAGGATTAAAGGATTGGGAGAGTGGCGGGTTTGCTGGTAGAAGGAAGCGGCTGCAGAAAGGATGCGGGAGTTAAGGAGTGGCACCTCGGCCAGGATGTGGGGTTCTTGGGTAGGGAAGTCGAAACGGAGGTGGAGTGCACGCCGGAGAGCCCGATTTTGGCCGGTTTGGAGTCTGCAGGTGGGGGCAGCATTGCCCCACACTACCGCCGCATATTCAAGGATGGGACGAACAAGGGAGGTGTACAATCTGACAGCAAGATGTGTAGGGAGTGAAGTGGGATTATTGATGAGGGGGTAGAGCAGGCATAGCCGCCCTATCGCCTTTCGGCGCACGTCATCTATGTTGGGGCGCCAGGTGAGGCTGTCTCTGCTGAATCTCCTCCCCTTTATACTCTGATCGCTCTCCAACCCTTCCCCCGCATCCTGCCGCAAATGGTGCAGCGTGGAGTGGTGGTGGGGAGGGGCGGGCTGCTGGCTGCTGGGTGCGAACTGTGGACCATCAGATGTCCTGTGGCCTTCGTCGGGCGCGGAAGTCGCTTTGGGTCGGCGCTGTGCTTTTAGTTGGCTGAGTGCTGGGTCCCAGACTTTACTGAGGTTGAACCCGGCGTCTCTGTTGATCAGCCCATCAGCTACACGTATTTCAATGGCCTGATTCAGAACACAGTCCCAAAAAGACGAGGCCTGCCGTAAAACTTCATAGTACTATGGGCTGATGGGCTGATCAAAAGAAACGCCGGGTTCAACCTCAGCAAAGCCTGGGACCCAGCATTCAGTCAACTAAAAGCACAGCGCCGACCCAAAGCGACTTCCGCGCCCGACGAAGGCCACAGGACATCTGATGGTCCACAGTTGGCATCCAGCAGCCAGCAGCCCGCCCCTCCCCACCACCACTCCACGCAGCGCCGCGTGCGGCAGGCCGCGGGGGAAGGGGTGGGGACCGATCGGAGTATAAAGGGGAGGAGGCTGGAGGCAGCGATGGCGTCACAAACCTCCTGCTGAAGAACCTTCCGCCGGGCCTACACCGGCAACTTGCCGACGTTTTCAACGAGATTCTCCGATCAGGTGACTACCCCTCTGCGTGGAAACACGCGGAGGTCGTGGCCATTCTGAAATCCGGCAAGGACCCACGCCAGGCATCGAGCTACCGATCCATCAGCCTACTCGAGGCTTTTAGAGAGGCTGTACGCGAGAAGACCGATGCGACACGTCACCCAGGAGGGCATCATCCCGGACGAGCAGTTCGGGTTCCGAGGAGAACATGCCACTTCCCACCAGCTCTTGCGGGTGGTAGAACCGGCGATGAGGGCAGTGGAAACAAGGGAATTCTTTGGCGCAATGTTCCTCGCCGTCTCCCGAGCGCTTGACTCGGTGTGGCACGACGGTCTCGATTTCAAGCTTTTTGAACAAGGGATACCGACGTGCCACATGACGCTGCTGCGGTCGTACCTGTCCGAACGAACATGCCACGTGAGGGCTGACGACGGTACGTCCACAGACCGGCAGATGCGTGCAGGGGTGCCGCAGGGGTCGGTTCTCGGCCCCTCGCAGTACTCCCTGTACACTGCAGACGCCCCGAAAGTGGCAGGAGTCGAACTGGCACTGTACGCTGATGATACAGCCCTGTTCACTCGCAGCACGAACGCCCAAGTGCTGAGAAACCGCCTCCAACGCGGGTGCGACGCCTTGGGCTCATGGGCAACAAAGTGGCGACTGAAATTCAACACCACGAAGAGCCAGGCAATCGTCTTCACCCGAAGACTTCTGCCGCCAGGGCTTACGCCGGTCAAAATCCTGGGAGAACCTATCCCATGGAGTGGGACGGCGAAATACCTAGGGGTTACCCTAGACCGCAGGCTCACCTGGAAGCATCACATCCGTGATGTGAAAGGGAGAGCAATAGGACGCCTCCGCGCCCTGTATCCTCTGCTAAACCCTCAGTCGTCATTGCCACCACAACACGGCATCATTGGTTCGCCCACTGTTAGAGTATGCGGCCGTGGTCTGGGGGAAAGCAGCAGATGCTCACATTGTGACTCTGCAGCGGATATAGAACCGCGCCATGAAGACTGCCAAGCATCTTCCGAGGCGCTTCTCCACGCGCCAACTCCACGAGGACACCGGGATGCTGCCTCTCCGAGACAGGTTCCGCGCCATCGCCAGGAAGTTCTACGAGAAGACGCTCCCGCAAGCGGCTCATCCGTGGATTGCGCCAACAAGCTCATCACAGGCCAACCACGCGTTGGCCTCAGCTGCTGAGGGATTAAGTTTTACTAATCCCTCAACAGAGTGTGTCTTTCTCTTTTTCAGTTTACACCAGACAGGACCAACCGACAAGAGTGGTAATATATCTTTCTCTCTCTTACAGGAACCGCAGGAATGACAAATGTTTTGTCTAAACTTCACCACCACGAGGCAAGGACAGGCTCGTCATTCCAGCGTCAGCGGAGACGCTCAGATTCATGTCGACTGCGACGAGCTCGGAGCATGGGCCACCAAAGGGCGACCCAAATTCAACGCAGGCAAGAGCCAGGCGGTGATTTTCACGCGGAAGAAGGTGCTAGCGGACGTCAGGCCGGTGCAGATCATGGGTGGCCCCATACCATGGTCACGTACTGGTCGATACCTCGGCGTTACCCTCGACAGGCGCCTGACGTGGAGTCGGCATATTCGGGAGGTGCGGGCAAAGGCGCTGTCCAGGATGCGCCTGCTGTACCCGCTGCTGAACCCAGAGTCGACACTGCCTCCAGACCGCGGCAGGACACTCTATCTAACGCTCATCAGGCCAGTGTTGGAGTACGCTACCGATGTCAGGGGAAACGCAGCCGACACTTCAGTGAAGATGCCCCAGACCGTGCAGAACAAAGCCCTCAGGCTCGCACTGCACCTGCCACGCGATTTCCCAACGAGGGAATTGCACGAACTTGTCGGAATACCGCCGCTCAAACAGCGCTTCCGGCAGGCAGCGGCAAGTTTTTACGCGGCAACGAGTGAAGCCGACAACCAAGTCGTCAGGGGACTTGGAAATCAAGTCCACTGGAGACCGACCACACGCTGGCCGGACCTGCTGCGCGAGCAGCGGCCACGCACCAGCAGCAAAAGAAGAAGAAGACATCACTAGTGGCAACCAGACGACAATTCAAGAAACAGATGGAAGAAGAACACATAGGAAGCTTGAAACGTCCCCTTAGAAAAATTATAAATGATTGTGCTTAAACTGATACACAATGTTTTTAGCGCAAAGCAATCTTTCAATAATCCCTACAAAAGAATGGCCCTGATTAACATTAACCTATACGTTTCACAAATCACTTACCTCACAAAAATCTTCGTTACTCGAACTACTACAATACAGCGAGCGCCAATACTGCTAGATAAATAAGAGATTCTAACTACTGAAGGCACTAACTACTGATAGGCATAGTTAGCAAATGAAAGATTTTGATACAGAACAAGCAATGTATTTACCTTAACAGTGTTCAGAAGTCATATATATCAGTTCATGACATCGAATCTTACAAATCTACTGTCTCTGATGGACACACGTCCAGATCATCCGCTCTCAAAACTCCGCCATCTCACTCCCCACATCCACCACTGCTGGCGGCTCACCTCCACCTGCGCAACGCTACGCGCTGTTCACATCCAACTGCCCAACACTACAATAGCGAATACTCCAACAACGCAAACCAGCCACAGACTTCACACAGCACAATCAGTGATTTTCATATAGAGCGCTACGTCGCGTTACCAACATAAAAACCTAAACAGCCTACTTACAAGCAGTAGGAACAGCAGTGTAGGCTTCTTAACCTACGTATCAACTAGGCAAGAAGCCTAATAGAAGTCACGGCAGGAGACGCTCAGTCTGCAGGTATCACCGGAAGAAGACGGCCAGGAACGCTGTCGAAATATCGTGGTTTGAAAACGACTGCACCCGGCTGGAGACCCGAGAACAGTACAAACAGTTAATTCGCTGGGAAACCCTAAGATCACACAGTTTCCATAAATGTTTCCCTTTATAGCCGATCTTAGGTCAGCTATATTTAACACTGCTATGTCTGCTCAGCCACAAAAGCCTACTACTGCGTTTCCCTGTGACGTAGGTTCTCGTCTATCTCACTCGCACAGTACAGCGCTTAGGCCTCAACACAGTAGACGACAGAGTTCGTTTCACAATTCCTGTAGGCTGACTCTTTCGGCCATATACCGGCTGATCAAAAAGTCAGTACACGTTTGAAAACTTAATAAATCACAGAATAATGTAGATAGAGAGGTAAAAATTGACACACATGCTAGGAATGACATGGGGTTTTATTAGTACAAAAAAAACACAAAGTTCACAAAATGTCCGACACATGCGCGTCGATTGGTGATGTTCGTGTGCTCAGCCGCCACTTTCGTCATGCTTGGCCTCCCAGGTCCCCAGACCTCAGTCCGTGCGATTATTAGCTTTGGGGTTACCTGAAGTCGCAAGTGTATCGTGATCGACCGACATCTCTAGGTATGCTGAAAGACAACATCCGACGCAAATGCCTCACCATAACTCCGGACATGATTTACAGTGCTATTCACAACATTATTCCTCGACTACAGCTATTGTTGAGGAATGATGGTGGACATATTGAGCATTTCCTGTAAAGAACATCATCTTTGCTTTGTCTTACTTTATTATGCTAATTATTGCTATTCTGATCAGATGAAGCGCCATCTGTCGGACATTTTTTGAACTTTTGTATTTTTTTGGTTCTAATAAAACCCCATGCCAATCCACGCATGTGGGGCAATTTCTACCTCTCTATCTATATTATTCCGCGATTTATTCAATTTTCAAATTTATACTGACTTTTTGATCACCTGGTACTTAAATGAGAGCGCAGTGCTCGTTAACTCATGTTGGGCATTCTCGACTGCATGGTCATTGTCAAGTTTCCATGTTCAAAAGGTCAGACACAAGACAGTTTCATTAAATATATTCGCAGCCGCGAATATGGACAACGAATATGGAATGACGGCGATGAAAATTTGTGCCAGACCAGGGCTCGAACCCAGATTTCCCGCTTATCGACAGCGCTCGCCTTACCATTAGGCTATCCCTGTACCACGACCAGACCCAAACTTCCACATGTCGCCAACGATGCGTCTACAACCTGTACTCTTATCTCAGTTACGGATATTCCCGTACCGGTGAGACATTTCACTTGAAAGTTGTTTGCCCGATGTCGGCGGATAAGTGAACGACACAAGCACTCCAATATCGTACTTATCAGGCAACACTGGACCGTCGGTTGTCGTATGTCGTGCACGGATAGCCAAGTGGTAAGGCAACGACCGCTCACCATAAGCGGGAAGTCCAGGTTAGAGCCCTGGTTCGTCACAAAAAAAAGTTAAAGTGCGTGTGAAATCTTATGGGACTTAACTGCTAAGGTCATCAGTCCATAAGGTTACACACTACTGAACCTAAATTAGCCTAAGGACAAACTCACACCCCTTGCCCGAGGGAGAACTCGAACCTCCAATGGAACCAGGTTCGTCACACCTCGGTGGCCAGTGTCAGCGGATAACAGACTAACATACACCACTGGCCATTAAAATTGCTACACCACGAAGATGACGTGCTACAGACGCGAAATTTAACCAACAGGAAGAAAATGCTGTGATATGCAAATGATTTTCTTTTCAGAGCATTCACACAAGGTTGGCGCCGATGGCGACACATACAACGTGCTGTCATGAGGAAACTTTACGACAGATTTCTCATACACAAACAGCAGTTGATCGGCGTTGACTGGTGAAACGTTGTTGTGATGCCTCGTGCAAGAAGGAGAAATGCGTACCATCACGTTTCCGACTTTGATAAAGGTCGGATTGTAGCTTATCGCGATTGTGGTTTATCGTCTTGCGACATTGCTGCTCGCGTTGGTCGAGATCCAATGACTGTTAGCAGAATATGGAATCGGTGGGTTCAGGAGGGTAATACGGAACGCCGTGCTGGATCCCGACGGCCTCGTATCAGTAGCAGTCGAGATGACAGGCATCTTATCCGAATGGCTGTAACGGATCGTGCAGCCACGTCCCGATCCCTGAGTCAACAGATGGGGACATTTGCTAGACAACAACCATCTGCACGAACAGTTCGACGGCGTTTGCAGCAGTATGGAGACCGTGGCTGCGGTTACCCCTGACCCTGCATCACAGACAGGAGCGCCTGCGATGGTGTACTCAACGACGAACCTGGGTGCACTAATGGCAAAACGTAATTTTTTCGGATGAATCCAGGTTCTGTTTACAGCATCGTGATGGTCGCATCCGTGTTTGGCGACATCGCGGTGAACGCACATTGGAAGCGTGTATTCGTCATCGCCATACTGGCGTATCACCCGGCGTGAGTGTATGGGGTGGCATTGGTTACACGTCTCGGTCACCTCTTGTTCGCACTGATGGCACTTTGAACAGTGGAAGTTACATTTCAGATGTGTTACGACCCGTGGCTCTACCCTCCATTCGATCCCTGCGAAACCCTACATTTCAGCAGGATAATGCACGACCGCATGTTGCAGGTCCTGTACGGGCCTTTCTGGATACAGAAAATGTTCGACTGCTGCACATTTTCCACATCTCTCACCAATTGAAAACGTCTGGTCAATGGTGGCCGAGCAACTGGCTCCTCGCAATACGCCAGTCACTACTCTTGATGAACTGTGGTATCGTGTTGAAACTGCATGGGCAGCTGTACCTGTACACGCCATCCAAGCTCTGTTTGACTCAATGCCCAGGCGTATCAAGGCCGTTATTACGGCCAGAGGTGGTTGTTCTGGGTACTGATTTCTCAGGATCTATGCACCCAAATTGTGTGAAAATGTAATCACATGTCAGTTCTAGTATAATATATTTGTCCAATGATTACCCCTTTATCATCTGCATTTCTTCCTGGTGTAGCAATTTTAATGGCCAGTATTGTAGATACTGCGATACCGGACTTATTCTCCAACTTTACTTGAAAGTACAGTACGAGTAGAGGCTGTGGACGCATGGTTGACGTCATGTGGAAGTTTAGGTCTGGCTGGGAGTAGTGCACGGACAGTCATGTTCTAAGGCGACCACCCGCGATGAGCCAGAAATCCGGGTTAGGATCCCGGTCCGGCACAAATCTTCACTGTCGTCATTCTGTTCTACGGCTGACTCAAATGGCTCTGAGCACTATGTGACTTAACAGCGGAGGTCGTCAGTCCCCTAGAACTTAGAACTACTTAAACCTAACTAATCTTTAATGACATCACACACAGCCATGCCCGAGGCAGGTTCCGAACCTGCGATCGTAACAGCAGCGCGGTTCCGGACTGAAGCGCCTAGAACCGCTCGGTCACAGCGGCGGGCTTCTACACCTGATGAATGTCCATATTCGTAATCGCGAATACATTTAATGTACTTCATAACAGCTGTAGTCACCACAGTGCCTGTTAGTTTGGGCATGCAAAAATGTCCAAACGAAGTTTGGATCGTAAATCAGAATAACAAAGGCACTACATTATCATATCGGAATAAACATGCGACAAGAAGAGCTTTACAGCTTTGGAGTCGTGTAGAAATTCATTGAGAGAATCGGTAGACGTGTCGTTTTGCAGCATGGAGCGTCAATTTGTATATAAAAGTATTAAGTGTCATTTTGGTTCCATGTGACTACCATAAAAGCACCGATAGGAGAAACTGAAGATTTTAAGGTGTACATCGGTTTGAGACAAGGGGATGTCATTTCACCTATTTTATTTAACCTTGTCCTAGAGAAGATCGATAGAGAATTTTCTAAAACCAGTCCACAGGGGATCCAGCTACAGGATGTGAACATTACAAGACTTGCCTATCCAGATGATGTAGCACTAATAAGTAGTTTCAAAAGAGAATTAATCGTAATGATGCAAAATTACTACAAAATTGCTTAGAAAACAGGATTACAGGTTAATGAAGAAAAGACAGAATACCTGCCCATAAGTAAGAAAACGAGAAAAGTTGCACTTCTGACTGTAGATGGAATCAATTTGAAGACTGTTAACCACTTCAAGTACCTAAGCAGTCTTTTTAGTTATAACAACAGAAAGATATAGAAATAGATGCCCGTTTATCAACAGCAAACAAGACACTTTTTAGTTTCATCAAAATTCTAAGAAAAAGATCACTTAGCGGTAACTTCAAAATCCGCTTATATCAATCGACCATTATACCTGTGATGTTATATGGATATATTTAGAAAGAAAGATGAAGAGAAACAGATAATATTCGAAAGAAAATTGCTAAGGAAAATTTTTGGACCTGTATACGACGAAAATAACATGGGATGGAGAATAAGAAGAAATGAAGAATTAAGAGGGCTGTACAAACACCGTAACATCGTCGAAGTGCTCAAGAGGAGAAGGTTGAATTGGGCAGGCCATATAGTAAGAATGACAGAGAATAGACTACCTAGAATGGCATTCAGCAGAACAATAGATGGAACGAGAGGAAGAGGGAGACCCAGAATCAGATGGGGGGATAACATTCGCGAGGACACAAGTAGGATGAACAGCAGCAGCAACTGGACAAACAGTGGATTGGATAGGCAGAAGTGGAAGAGGCTCATGGAGCAGGTGTATGGTCGATAAGGCCCTTGCCACATGTAAACTAAAAGTAAAGGACTATCATTCGTGATGCGGTAAACATCCCACTGGTTGTCAGTTTCTTCCCACGCTCGTTGCAGCAAATCGGGCGTAGCTTGTGCAACAGTAAATTCGATTTTTGAGGTCGGCTAAATTGTTTGGGAGCGGAGGAACAGACACACGGCCTTTAATGAAACTGCAGAGAAAGAAATTCAGTGGCGTCATGTCTGGGGAGTGAGGTGGCCAAGCCACTGGTCAATCTGTCGACCTGGGAAGCGATTATCGAAGAAACCTCGAACTATCGTGAGGAAACGAGCTGGTGCACCGTCTTGCTGGTAGTTAACCGTCCCATCTCGGCCATATTCATCGATTTGTGGAATTAAAAATTTTTCAAGCATATCCATATACCCAATACCAATGAAGGTTTTCTCCATCAAAAAGAAAGTCATATCTTGTCGAAGTGAGCAACCCATCTCAACAAAGTTCTTGTGCCAAATGTTATTTGGCGTAATCGGTGAGAAATTTATGCCGAGCAGTTGTTTCAGAGTTCGTTTCATCAAACCAAAACACACAGCGAGCATGCTACACACCAGTAAAAACAACCATTTTCACTGTGCACTACGCTGGAGCTCCTAGCGGTGGAATGGGGTGCTGACGCTCTATGTGAATCGAACTCGAGGTTGTTTGCTACAAAAGGACATGCCTACCGATGCTGTAAGTCATCTCAATTAATTTCTGTATCATTCCAAATTCGTTAAATCCGTTTTGACTCATCCTGTATGTTGTCGCAGTAAAAGGAATACAGTACCAACTCGTCGAGAGCGAACATTAAACTCCAGAGGCCAATAAATGGTTCTCGTCAGGTGTCTCACCTCCTCAGAAACAAGCAAGTAAGTAAATGATGTGCATGGCAGCAAGATTTTAATCCATCACTCTCTTTGCACTTAGGAAACGTAAAAAAATTGAACACCTCAAATAAATTCTAATTATCTCTGTGTATGTAAAGGCGTACTAGAGTTTCACTAAACTCATCGTCAACCGCACGAAAAAATATTTGAAACATTATCAGGCGAAGGAACAAATTGACCTTATGAGCGAAAAATGCACACTGGATCGTTTACAAATCGATAGGGAACTAGAGGACGGAGCAAGGCCACTTTCTCTAGGCATCGTAGATTTAGAGAAAACTTTACACTCGCTCGCAGCGAAATTAACGTCACTTAAGATACAAGGTATTGAATCAACTTACATTAGTTTATTGGAGAATATATGTGTCAGTTGTTAAAGTGCCATAAGGCTACTTTAGGCTAGTGGGATATACAGCATTGAAACATTAATTTGGCAAGGGCATTCATGGGCGCCAAATTCGCCTTCAGTTTTCGATTACTGAAACTGATAAATCTAAGATGGAACTTACCTGAACCACCTTCGTTCTGTTGATGACACAGTACTATTAGTTTCTAGCGCAGACAAACTTCAACAGCAAATGGAAAACGTTAATAGTTGAAGCGAGTTTGAAATCGATTACAATAAAATTTAAAAAATGTATAGCCAGAACATACAAGAAAAGTTACATAAATTAGCATCTATGTCATAAGGGCATACTTCTAGTTTTTGCATTTAGGTCAGTTAAAAAGTCATCAGATAGATAGGAAAAGAAACAAAGAGAAGAATAAAAGTGGAGTAGACTGCCCTTTGGTGAAGCATATGTTTTTATTATCGGTCTTTATTTTCATGCAGATATATGTGTGAATAAAAGTAAACTCCGCCCGAACAGGCCATGAAGGGCCAACGGCACCGACTGGCCGCCGTGTCATCCTCAGCGCACAGGCGTCACTGTATGTGGTCAACACACCGCTCTCCCAGCCGCACGTCAGTTTCCGAGACCGGAGCCGCTTCTCAATCAAGTAGCTCCTCAGTTTGCCTCACAAGGGCTGAGTGCACCCCGCTTGCCAACAGCGCTCGGCAGACCAGATGGTCACCCATCCAAGTGCTAGCCCAGCCCGACAGCGCTTAACGTCGGTGATCTGACGGGAACCGGTGTTACCACTGCGGCAAGGCCGTTAGCTGAAAATGTAATTGGGATGGCATAAATGTTAGTTGACTGTAACGACGACGTTGATAAAACCAAAACGATACCAAAATACTCCAATTACCTTTCGTTTGCAAGTTACATAGGGGTGCACTTAACTGTAGTTATACTTTATTAGTATGTAGGGGATCCACCACCCTGCTGGAGCAAATGTAATCTCGATGTGTTGGCCATTTGCTAGAACGACAGTTCACAGGCGCTGCCTGAGACATAAAATATCTTTGCCCCTGTCAGAAGAGAGCTGCAATAGAGCCGCATGTCAGAGCAGTCTCTGCCGCAGTTGCAGTCGTTCGCCGCTACAGGGCAGTTGTAGTCTGTCGCTCGTGCAGCGCAGTTTATAGTTAGTAGTTGTTAAAGTCACAGTGCAGAACAAATTGTAAGATTTTATTGTATGGAACTCAATAATAATTGTGATCAGCTGCAGAGCTAAATGATGCCATGGAATGAGATGATGATGAACAAATGAATAACTGTTAATATAATGAAAAATCAAGTGTAATTAAGACAACCATCTATTGCAAAGTAAATTTCATAATTTTTATTGGTATGCGCGTAGTTAAGTCACTTGTCTGAGATGTGAATATGAATTTGTTTCAATGTTTTTGCCACGCGGGATTAGCCGAGCGGTCAGAGGCGCTGCAGTCATCGTCCGTGCGGCTGATCCCGGTGGAGGTTCGAGTCCTCCCTCGGGCATGGGTGTGTGTATTTGTCCTTAGGATAATTTAGGTTAAGTAGTGTGTAAGCTTAGGGACTGATGACCTTCGCAGTTAAGTCCCATAAGATTTCACACACATTTGAACATTTTTTTTTCAATCTTTTCTTTTGTGATTCGTCAGCACCAGTTGACCCCAGATTTGTAATATATTCAATTTTCCTGTGTAATGGATTCTAGATCTTTATCAATAAAGTAAAAAATTTTCAGAATATAATTGTTTTTACCAGTCAACTATAAAAGTATAATTTACCGTCCGCAGCTCGAGGTCGTGCGGTAGCGTTCTCGCTTCCCGCGTCCGGGTTCCCGGGTTCGATTCCCGGCGGGGTCAGGGATTTACTCTGCCTCGTGATGACTGGGTGTTGTGTGACGTCCTTAGGTTAGTTAGGTTTAAGTAGTTCTAAGTTCTAGGGGATTGATGACCATAGATGTTAAGTCCCATAGTGCTCAGAGCCATCTGAACCATTTTTATAATTTACCCTTAAGTCATTGCCAGTCCCGATCCAGTCATTTATCCAAATTAAAACATTCCAGAATTTTTGTCAGATCATAGTCATGTGTTCTTCAGTAATCAGACGACCAGCTGTGCAGCTGTGTCACTAAGTAAAGTCAGTTTTTCTAATAATGCAGATGTCAGACAAATGCTATCCAGCATTAGTAGACAGGCCAGCATTGCACTAAGCTGTCCCATTTACGAGCAGCTATAGAGGCAGTGTTATCGGGCGACACCATCACGAGGTAAGAATTTTTCAGTTTATTTCTCACGGACGGATTCAGATTGATTTCACAGGGCCATGGCGTAGCGCTGCTTACGTCAAAATTTATCAGTTTTTCATGAATTGAGATTTATCAGTTTTCATACTCTAACATTCTGCGTGGTGTCTGTTTGTTCTAAGTCGTGTCTCCCTACCACTTTCGCGCAACGACACTCTGAGCGTGTTTTTTAGGGAATTGACTAGTTTGAACCTAGGACCTGTTGCTGGTAAGGAGACGCCAGACCACACATGACATGTAGAGTTCAGAAGAGTTCAGTGAGACTAGTGGTGATATAACCAAATACTTAATGATTTCAGCGTCAGCTCCACTGCACTCCCTGTAGAAGAATCTTAATACTAACTAAATTTAGTGGAAGGGGTTCAAGGCTTTCCTATTTTTAGTTAGCTGGTAAAATAACGTCGAAAAAGCAGTTAACTTTACCATTGGAAATTTTATTCTACTCACAAAACATTGTTTATAAATTGCACTATTGATAAAGGGAAATGTTTTAATACAGGATGATAAAAACCAACTGCGTTCAACAAAAATGTGAACGAATATTCCCTGAATGGGTTTCCAAGTTCTACAATGGATCGAAGGATGACCTATGCCATATCACATCTATAATCTAGGTTTAAATTGAGTTTCACAAAAGAGAAAACTATCAAAATCATCGCGTTTCAAATTTTTACGTCAAGTAGCAAATGTGAACACCATGAGATTTAATTGACGATCGACACTAGTATTACGTAAAAAGGGGATGTAACAGATGAGACTTCTGCAGTTCTGAGTGAAGCTTTATGCACTGTTATGCGGCATCGCGTGCGTTCATTACCTTGTCGGTGTTCGTCAGGGGGCGGCGGTCAGCACAGCTCCGCTCACCTCGCCGTCTCGGAAGCAACTCTCTCCTAACTTCTCCTTACTACAATTTACCGAAGTTAGTTTAAAAAAAACTGTCTGGCTGTGTTTTCATCTGACCAATCAGGGTCTCAATGTTAACCTTAAGCTCCACCTACAAAACTTCTGTCTATCCAATGAGAAACGTTATACTATTCATGGTGCGGCAATGTTTTTAATGTTTGCAACGTAACAGAGATGCGTATAGTCTCACGCTAAAACTTGCAGCTCGTGTGGCCCTTTTAGTGTTATCGTAAGATCTATACTGTTCTTCTGGAGGGCTCTATCTTTTAACATGGGCCTGGGCGCTGCTCTTGGCGATCGGCCGGCGATGTGGGTGTCCGTCCCTTATCGTCGGGCCTTCTAGTTTAACACGGCTCCGCTCTCGGCTTCTGTTCTCGTTTCTCCCCTCGGAACTGCGTCTGTTTCACGGTGGGAAGGTATGACATGCATTTAGGCGTTCTTGTGTTAGTCTGTGGTATTCCATTTGCTCACTCGTTACTCGTATTATTTTGGTTAATTTAATGTCACGATTTATTCGGAGCTATGTGACATACTGCTGGATTTGCTTATCATTTCAGGGTTTTCATGGAAGGTGTGGGATTTGCCTGACACCTTACAATACGTCAGAATTAAATTATCCAAATTTAATTAATTTTTATTTCTTATTTATACGGGAAGGTCACAAGCATTCATTGTCAGTCCCCGTTTCGAAATGCCGTTGATTGCAGACTGAGTGATGAGGTTTCAGCCAACAACAGCTGTGTGTATTTTGTCGGTATTTTTAGCCTGGGCTCGTAGAAACAACGGGAAGAGGAAGGAAGGAGCGTAGCATGTTTCATTTAAGCATAGTTTCAGTCTACTTGAAAAAAGAGACAGCATTGGTCGTATATTTTTTACTATTGCAAAATCGATTTTCAGTCACTGAGTGACCATCTTCAGTGCTATATTGTATAACTTAAACTGGGATGCACTGTTGTCACTAAGCTTACAGCAATCACATAGACTATGTGATTGCCGTAAGCTTAGTGACAACAGTGCATCCCAATTTAAGTTATACAATATAGCACTGAAGATGGTCACTCAGTGACAGAAAACCGATTTTGCAATAGTAAAAAATATACGACCAATACTGTCTCTTTTTTCAAGTATACCTGTTATCTGGTCGTAGTGCACAAGACAACATGGAGTCGCCAATCAATAGTTTCAGTCTGTCACAAGCTGGAAGAACGAGTGTAGTTAGTGCGTGTGGCCATTGTAATCCATATTCATCGGAAATGCGTAAAAAATACTGACAGTTTTTGCTACGTTTGCGGACAGGTCACACTGAAATCGCAAAGAAGGCCATAACTTGATATATTAGGAAGGTGTACAAGACTGTACTTCGGCTGTGAAATCGGGGACCAGGACAAATTCTGGGCTCCTCATGTATGTTGCATATGTTTGTCTCGAGTCTCCATTCCTGGTTGAACCGTAAAATATCTCCGATGGGCTTTGCTATAGCCTTGATCTAGCAAGAATCATCAAACCATGTGAATGACAGTTACTTTTGTACGACACCTTCATTAACACAAGGTATTTCCTAGAAGAAAAAGTCTTCCTTGATATATCCTAACAAACTGTCGGCCTTGCGGCCATTGCCTCACGGAGACGAACTGCCTGTTCCTGTACCACCGAAGTGTGATAGCCACGAGGGCTATGGTGAAACTACTGCTGCACCATCACCTACAAAATCCAGTTCTGCGAAAGCTCCTGATTTTGTCTGTAGTGATGTGTGTATAGGGATTCACAAAATATCACAATGAGAACTTAAATACCTGATGAGAAATCTATAATTGCCGAAAGTTAAAGCTGAACTTCTTCCAATAAATCTGTAGCATGAATTAGCAAACTAGTGTTTAGTAGTATTAGCTGAAAACAGTCCTGGTTGCAATTTTACTTTTTTTTATTTATCAACTACGCGTTTCACCTTATTTAGGCAGCTTCAGGCTGATATTAATTTGGTATCTCTTAGGACGATCCTAAGAGATATGATGCTGGCAACAATCAGAGCAAAATGCCTCGGACCTTTGGAGGTGACGGAGTCCCACCTCTAACTGACAAACCAGGGACTCCTAAGATACGAATTGGCAAACAAATGGTAATGAGATGGGGAGCTATTAATATCAATGGGGGCTACTGTGGGAAGAAGGTAGAGCTGGCAGAGGCTGCAAGTAAGATGGGGCTGGACGTTTTAGCTGTTAGTCGGGCAAGGGGTGAGAAAGAAGAGGCAGTGGGAGAATACAAGGTCTACCTGTCAGGAGTCAAAGCAGGAATAGCACAATGGGGTGTAGGGCTTTACATCAGGAAAGAAATGCAATAAGGTATGTAAACGAACGACTGATGTGGATAGATTTGACAGTGTCTAGCAAGAAAATTAGGATTGTGTCAGTATATTCGCATTGTGAAGGGACAGATCAAGATAAGATGGATAGTTTTTATGAGGCACTCAGTGGTGTAGTTGTTAGACTAAAGGACAAGGACAGTGTTCTGCTCATGGGTGATTTTAATGCCAGGATTGGAAATCGAACAGAAGGGTATCAAAAGGTTATGGGTAAATTTGGAGAGGATATTGAGGCCAACAGGAACGGGAAACAACTCTTGGATTTCTGTGCCAGTATGGGCTTAGTAATCACAAACTCCTTTTTTAAACATAAGAACATTCACCAGTATACTTGGGAAGGCAGGCGAACCAGATCTGTCATTGACTGTATAATAACAGATCAGGAACTCAGGAAGGCTGTGAGGGACACACGTGTATTCAGGGGATTCCTTGATGACACTGATCATTATTTAATCTGCAGTGAAACTGGGACTGTGAGGCCGAAAGTGCAGGAGGTCAGGTCCATATGTAGGAGGACAAGAGTGGAGAAACTTCAGGATAAGGAAATCAGGCACAAGTACATAACAGCGATCTCAGAAAGGTACCAGTTAGTTGAATGTAGTCAATTACAGTCATTGGAAAAGGAATGGACAAGGTACAGGGACACAGTACTAGAAGTGGCTAAAGAATGTCTTGGAACAGTAGTGTGTAAAAGTGGGATGAAGCAAACAGCTTGGTGGAATGACATAGTCAAGGCAGCCTGTAAAAGGAAAAAGAAGGCGTATCAAAAATGGCTACATACTAGGACTCAGGTAGACAGAGAAAGTTATGTTGAAGAAAGAAACAAAGCCAAACAGATAATTGCAGCATCCAAGAAGAAATCTTGGGAAGACTTTGGAAACAGGTTGGAGACTATGGGTCAAGCTGCTGGAAAACCATTCTGGAGTGTAATTAGCAGTCTTCGAAAGGGAGGTAAGAAGGAAATGACAAGTATTTTGGACAGGTCAGGAAAGCTGCTGATGAATCCTGTGGATGCCTTGGGCAGATGGAGGGAATATTTTGAAGAGTTGCTCAATGTAGGTGAAAATACGATCAGTAATGCTTCAGATTTCGAGGTAGAATGGGATAGGAATGATGATGGAAATAGGATCACATTTGAGGAAGTGGAGAAAATGGTCAATAGATTGCAGTGCAATAAAGCAGCTGGGGTGGATGAAATTAAGTCGGAACTCATCAAATACAGTGGAATGTCAGGTCTTAAATGGCTACACAGGATAATTGAAATGGCCTGGGAGTCGGGGCAGGTTCCATCAGACTGGACAAAAGCAGTAATCACACCAATCTTTAAACATGGAAACAGAAAAGATTGTAACAACTACAGAGGTATCTCTTTAATCAGCGTTGTGGGTAAAATCTTCTCAGGTATTGTTGAAAGGAAAATGCGAGTATTAGTTGAGGACCAATTGGATGAAAATCAGTGTGGGTTTAGGCCACTTAGAGGTTGTCAGGACCAGATCTTTAGCTTGCGGCAAATAATGAAGAAGTGTTATGAGTGGAACAGGGAATTGTATCTATGCTTTATAGATCTAGAAAAGGCATATGACCAGGTTCCTAGGAGGAAGTTATTGTCTGTTCTACGAGATTATGGAATAGGAGGCAAACTTTTGCAAGCAATTAAAGGTCCATACATGGATAGTCAGGCAGCAGTTAGAGTTGACGGTAAATTGAGTTCATGGTTCAGAGTAGTTTCAGGGGTAAGACAAGGCTGCAACCTGGCTCCACTGTTGTTCATATTATTTATGGATCATATGTTGAAAACAATAGACTGGCTGGGTGAGATTAAGATATGTGAACACAAAATAAGCAGTCTTGGATATGCGGATGACTTAGTTGTGATGGCAGATTCGATTGAAAGTTTGCAAAGTAATATTTCAGAGCTAGATCAGAAATGTAAGGACTATGGTATGAAGATTAGCATCTCCAAAACGAAAGTAATGTCAGTGGGAAAGAAATATAAACGGATTGAGTGCCAAATAGGAGGAACAAAGTTAGAACAGGTGGACGGTTTCAAGTACTTATGATGCATATTCTCACAGGATGGCAACATAGTGAAAGAACTGGAAGCGAGGTGTAGCAAAGCTAATGCAGTGAGCGCTCAGCTACGATCTACTCTCTTCTGCAAGAAGGAAGTCAGTACCAAGACTAAGTTATCTGTGCACCGTTCAATCTTTCGACCAACTTTGTTGTATGGGAGCGATAGCTGGGTGGATTCAGGTTACCTTATCAACAAGGTTGAGGTTACGGATATGAAAGTAGCTAGGATGATTGCAGGTACTAGTAGATGGGAACAATGACAGGAGGGTGTCCACAATGAGGAAATCAAAGAAAAACTGGGAATGCTATAGATGTAGCAGTCAGGGCGAACAGGCTTAGATGGTGGGGTCATGTTACACGCATGGGAGAAGCAAGGTTACCCTAGAGACTCATGGGCTCAGCAGTAGAGGGTAGGAGGAGTCGGGGCAGACCAAGGAGAAGGTACCTGGATTCGGTTAAGAATGATTTTGAAGTAATAGGTTTAACATCAGAAGAGGCACCAATCTTACCACTGAATAGGGGATCATGGAGGAATTCTATAAGGGGGGCTATGCTCCAGACTGAACGTTGCAAGGCATAATCAGTCTTAAATGATGATGATGATTAGGATGATCCTTTAGACAGTGTAGCTAATGGGCATCGTCGAGTACATCAGGCCAACATCGCCTTCGTTAACCTCATAAATACTTTCTAGATGCAATATTTACTGAGGTTAACGAAGGCGATGTTGGCCTGATGTACTTGACGAAGCCCTTTAGCTACACTGTCTAAAGAATCGTCCTAGAAATACCAAATTAAGATCAGTCTGAAGGTGCCTAAATAAGGTAAAACGCGTAGTTGACAAAAAAAACAAACTAAAATTGTAACCAAGACTGTTTTCATTTAATACTAAAGCTGAAGGTTGACATCAAGACTACAACGTTGTAATTGTCTTGATAAGGCGGTAAACTTGACTCTGTTGCATAGCCGCCATACGCCATTCTTTCCATTTTTCGAAAGTGAAAAGAACTTGGTATTTCGTAGCAATGTAGTGGAACTAATGACAGATATAGGCATTGGCTATACGAGTTACCAGTACAGGTTGTTCATAGACTTCTCCAAAGTAAATCTTAGCTGCGTGCTACCGCATAATGGCAACATGTTACCAACGATTCCTATTGGATATGCACTTTACGTGAAAGAAATGTATAATAAAGAATTTCTATTTCGATTGAATTATGATAAATTTAAATGTCAGATTTCCGGGGATTTGGAAGTCATAGGCTTATTAGTTGGGCAACAACACGGCTACTCCAAATTCTATTACTTCATCTGGCTCTGGGATAGCTGGACCAAAGGACTTCATTATAAAAAGAAAGACTGGCCTAAGCGTCAGTCACTTGAACAGAATCTCACAACGTTATGCGCGAAGCACTTGTCATATCGAAGAGCATAATTCTTCCTGCTCTTCATGTGAAATTGGGCCTAATGAAAAACTTTGTTAAGGCCATGGACAAAAATGGGGAAGCATTTCTCTATTTGCGCGAGCAATTTCCATGTCTTAGAGAGGCGAAAATAAAAGAGGAGATTTTCGTGGGCACCGACATACGCAAACCGTACAAAGATGAGCATTTGAACACCACCCTGACAGCTGATGAAAAGTTTGCTTGAGATGCCTTTCTTTCAAGGGTCAACAAACTTTCTAGAAAACACGAGGACAGGAAACTATAAGAATCTTGTGGCAAATTTTCTGCACTGCTATATTCGAATGGGTGCAATAATGTCCTTAAAGCTACATTTCCTAGATTGGACTTTTTTCCTGACAACTGTGGTGCTGCAACCGACGAGCATGGAGAACGCTTCGACCAGCAAATTTTGGATTTGGAAACCAGGGAAAGCGGAGTGCATCAGTGTTAGCCGATTACTCTGTTGACACCGTGGTGGCCAGCGGTTCTAGGCCTTCAGTCTGGAACCGCCCGACCGTTGCGGTCGCAGGTTCGAATCTTGCCTCGGGCATGGATGTGTGTGATTTCCTTAGGTTAGTTAGGTTTAAGTAGTTCTAACTTCTAGGGAACTGATGTTAAGTCCCATAGTGCTCAGAGCCATTTGGACCATTTTTGAAATATACAGGATGTAAAGCATTTAAACCGACAAACTCTGGGAGGTTGTAGGGGACATCAAAACAAATATTTTTCCGTAATGTCATTTTTTCCTATGAGGAGTATTTAAACCAGTAGAGGAACTGTGCTCTGGGTGGATAATCAACTGGTTCCAGGTTGTGGAGACACTGTGAGTGAAATGGACCTAACAATTGCTCTCGAAGGACTGTTCTAACATTAGTCTGATTCGTCCCCATGTTACGTGCAATTGCACGAGTGCTGATTGAAGGATCCCGTTCCACATGCTGCAAGACAGCTGCCTCAAATTGCAGCGTTCTTACCGTGCGACGGCGTCCCTGTCCAGGCAATCTGCTAAATAACCCGGTCTCACGCAGACGTTGGTACACAGCAGGAAAGGTCGTATGACGCGGGATGCGGCGATTAGGATATTGTTGTTGATAAACCTGCTGTGCAGCTCGCCCGTTACGGTGCGCTACGCAGTACGCACCAACCATATCAGTGTACTCACTACAGGTGTATCGCTCCATTAGTAAACAGAGATAATGCACTACTATATTGGTAGACAGCAGTTGTCTACAACTGAAGAGCGTAATACGCCCTCTAGCAACTGAAGATGGTAATACGGCCTCTAACAACTGAAGAGCGTAATACGCCCTGCACCGGTCTACATAATCCTCATAGGAAAAAATGACATTAGGGAAAAATACTTGTTTTCATGTCCTCTGCAACCTCCCAGAGTTTGTCGGTTTAAATAGTTTTCACCCTGTATGCATAAGCTTATACAGACAATAATGTATGATGACTTTAAAGTGAGAGATAATCTTGCATTTTCATTAACAGTTTCGTTAACAGCACACCCGAAAATATTAACATCACCTATCTTCAAGTTGCAGAAAAAAAGGGAAACTTTGTTCAGTAGTGTTATCGTTTACTCTGTAGATAACTGACCCTTGTAGATCTAGCTGGAAAGTGTTTTGCAAAAATATAATTAAAGATTCGTATGCAGAAGGCTACGTGCCGCATTATCGAGTTCCGCGGCATGCTGCTCATCCCGCCTGCCCAGCTGGTCACAGCTGCGCTTGAGAGTCTCACATCCAGTCATGCACTGATCAGCCAGAACATTATGACCGGCCACCTGATAGCCGGTAAACGTCACTGCGACTTACTGAAAGTTGTGAGTGATGTTTAACATCTGTGAGACTCTGCACAAATGGACTATAAGACAGCTGTAAGTACAAGTTCTTCCAAATTTCGCCACTAACTGCATATAAAAATCGATAACTAACTAGACATTGCGCGTTTTTAATATATTGCAGTAAATTCAAAAAAACAAAGTACAGCCGCACACACCGAAAACACTGCGAAAAAATGGCATAGTACAAAGAAATACACACTTGAAAATGGGAATCATTTTCCGAAGTGGGCCGTGTAAAACATAAATAAAAGAAAAAAATGTTTCAAATGGCTCTGAGCACTATGGGACTTAACAGCTGTGGTCATCAGTCCCCTGGAACTTAGAACTACTTAAACCTAACTAACCTAAGAACATCACACACATCCATGCCCGAGGCAGGATTCGAACCTGCGACCGTAGCAGTCGCGAGGTTCCGGACTGCGCGCCTATAACCGCGAGACCACCGCGGCCGTCTAAATAAAAGAAATCGTGACTGCTACCAGAAAGTTATTTATAACCAAACCAATTGTTTTCACAGTCGCAAGCTTTCAAGAAAATCATTTATAATGGATAAAATCAGCTTTTAGTTTGTTTTGCCGAGAAAAAAAACGGTAAGCGAAATAACTGAGCAACGAATTGTCGTTAAGTTTCACCTGGAACTTTGAAAAACTGCTACTGAAATTTGTCTTTTACTAAAAAAA
The DNA here is from genome assembly GCF_021461385.2 of Schistocerca piceifrons. Classification (NCBI taxonomy): domain Eukaryota; kingdom Metazoa; phylum Arthropoda; class Insecta; order Orthoptera; family Acrididae; genus Schistocerca; species Schistocerca piceifrons. The sequence continues at coordinate 141,728,298 of NC_060146.1, read as the reverse complement.
AAACGCGTCCAGCCAAAACGGCTTATCACGAAAGTGAGTTTTTGATTCGTTCAAGCGTTTCCAAGATGGCCGAAAAGACGTTGAAGGTGTTTCATCTACGGGACGCCCTTCACCACCAAAAACGGACGAAAATATCGTAAAACTAGGTAATCTGATTCGATACAACCGCCGGCTGAGTACTCGATCGATTGCTGGAAGTGTAGGAATTGACAAAGAATGCTTAACGCATGTTTTTCATAAGCAGTTTAACATGATAAAATTGTATGCGAAAATAATGCAGAAAATTATCACGATCGACCAGAAAGAAGCTCGTGAATAGTCTGCAGTGACAATTTGAATACCGCTGAAAACAGTCCTCATTTCTTGGAAATAGTGATGACAAGTGATGAAAGTCGGTATTTCACCTATGATCCAGAAAGTACGTCCCAATACTTGCGCTGGAAGAGCACAAATCGAGCGACAGCGGAAAAAGCCCGAATAAGCAAATCAAGATGAAAAGCGATGGTTGTTGTTTTTTTCGATATTCATGTGTATCTTCACAGACTATTAATCAACGTTACTACCTTGAGGTTCTTCCTAATCTCCGCGAGGAAATAAGAATAAAACGACCCGGATTGTGGAAGAACAATCATGGATTCTGCATCAAGACAACTCACGAACGCATTCCGTATTCTATGAGAAGAGGTTTCTAGCGAGGTATAGAATCCCAGGGTAAGACCACCCATCTTACTGCCTGCCCGGTTAGCCGTGCGGTGTAACGCACTGCTTTCCGGGAGGGAAGGCGTGCCGGTCCCCGGCACGAATTCGCCCGGTGGATTAATGTCGAGGTCCGGTGTACCGGCAAGTCTGTGGACGGTTTTTAAGGCGGTTCTCCACCTGCCTCGGCGAATGCAGGCTGGTCCCCCTTATTCCGCCTCAGTTAGACTATGTCGGCGATTGCTGCGCAAACACTTTCTCCTCGTACGCGTACACCATAATTACTCTAACAAGCAAACATTGGTTTACACTCGTCTGGTGTGAGACGTTCCCGAGGGGGGGGGGGGGGGGAGGGGGGGGGGGGGGGTTCACTGGAGGCCGAACCGCACAATAACCCTGGGTTGGCTGTGGGGTGTTGTGGGGTTGTGAACCACTGAGGACTACGGCGGGGATGAAGTCTCTCCGTCGTTTCTAGGTCCCGAGTTCCATACAATGCAATACAGTACCCATTTTATTCACCTGTAACAACTGTACCACTAGTACTCAAGGTGAAATCCGGAATAAAAGTAACAAGATTTCAGTGCGTTGGAGCAATGAGTCGAAAAGCGGCACGCGTAATCAAGGACCTCACAGAGGAAAACTTCCAGCAGTTTCTATCAATGAAAAATTCGAGTGGAGCTTTGTAGTGATAGAGGAAGGACAGTAACTAAATACCGGGTGATCAAAAAGTCAGCATAAATTTGAAAACTGAATAAATCACGGAATAATGTAGATAGAGAGGTACAAATTGACACTCATGCTTGGAATGACGTGGGGTTTTATTAGAACCAAAAAAATACAAAAGTTCAAAAAAATGTCCGACAGATGGCGCTTCATCTGATCAGAATTGCAATAATTAGCATAACAAAGTAAGACAAAGCAAAGATGATGTTCTTTACAGGAAATGCTCAATATGTCCACCATCATTCCTCAACAATAGCTGTAGTCGAGGAATAATGTTGTGAACAGCACTGTAAAGCACGTCCGGAGTTATGGTGAGGCATTGGCGTCGGATGTTGTCTTTCAGCATCCCTAGAGATGTCGGTCGATCACGATACACTTGCGATTTCAGGTAACCCCAAAGCCAATAATCGCACGGATTGAGGTCTGGGGACCTGGGAGGCCAAGCATGACGAAAGTGGCGGCTGAGCAGACGATTATCACCAAACGACGCGCACAAGAGATCTTTCACGCGTCTAGCAATACTTTTTTTTGTTCTAATAAAACCCCATGTCATTCCAAGCATGTGTGTCAATTTTTACCTCTCTATCTAGATTATTCCGTGGTTTATTAAGTTTTCAAATCTATACAGACTTTTGGTCACCCGATATGTATGTTTTTACAGTAATAGTACCGTTATTTTACAGCAATGTGTTTGTCGATATGAGCTAGCGAAAAGAATTATAATGTTATCCCTGAAGTAACTTACCTTGTACATCATCTCCAATTTATATCTGCCAGTTATTTTTCTGGCCAAATAGCAAAACGCTTCGACTATGTTTAGTGTCTCTGTCTGAACACAAGGCCTCAAAATGATCTATCGGCAAGATGCCTGCGATGTATTCCCGTTTGTGTTGTACCTGCTTTAGGGAAACTCCCACAGATCGAAATGCGGATCCCTGCCGAACGAAAGAGAACACCGACCTGCACTCACTGACTTCGGCGCGTATCGCTTACAAGATTCCGCCGTCTGACAAATGAGAACGAAAGCGCGCTTCCCGTATCGCGGCAGAATTCCACAGCCGTTTCGGCGCTTCCAGCTTGTCGTTCTCCGATGATACCTAGTCGAATTCCGCGCTACTGCCAGGGCGTGTTTAAAAGCGATGCCTCCGAATTTTTTACGTGAAAACTGTTAAGGCTTTTTGAATAAAACAAACGTAATCAACATTCTACTCCTTATTCTACATGTCCACATACCTGCAGTGCTCTGCAACTAGAGGGCTCCGAATTGTAACGTCTAACATGGTGCCGTGTAACGTAACAGCGCCGGCACGAGAGAAACAGCGTGCTTTAATCGAGTATCGAATTGGAAGACCTCGTCCACACATGCAGCACCATCTACTTCAGTACGACAACGCCAGAGCACACACGAGCGCTCCGACATTGCAATTATCTGATGCCTTGAGCTCACTGTGATCGAGTGTCCTCCATGCAGTCCCGACTCGGCCCCATAAAATTTTCATGTGTTACCGTAAACTAAAAAACTCCCTCGAGAACGACAGTTTGACAGAAATGAAGAGGTATAAGCTGAAGTGAGTTGTGGCTCCGTAAACAAATTAAAGCATTCTACAGTGACGGTATCAACAAACTGGTCTGTCGATGGGAGAAATGGGTTCGTCGCCAGAGTGCCTATTGTTGTTGTTGTGGTCTTCAATCCTGAGACTGGTTTGATGCAGCTCTCCATGCTATATCCTGTGCAAGATTCTTCATTTCCCAGTACCTACTGCAACCTACATCCTTCTGAATTTGCTTAGTGTATTCATCTATTGGTCTCCCTCTACGATTTTTACCCTCCACGCTGCCCTCCAATACTAAACTGGTGATCCCTTGATGCCTCAGAATATGTCCTACCAACCGATCCCTTCTTCTAGTCAAGTTGTGCCACAAACTCCTGTTCTCCCCAATTCTACTCAATACCTCCTCATTAGTTATGTGATCTACCCATCTAATCTTCAGCATTCTTCTGTAGCACCACACTTCGAAAGCTTCTATTCTCTTCTTCTCCAAACTATTTATCGTCCATGTTTCACTTCCATACGTGGCTACACTCCATACAAATACTTTCACAAACGACTTCCTGACAAATCTATACTTGATGTTAACAAATTTCTCTTCTTCAGCAACGCTTTCCTTGCCATTGCCCATCTAAATTTTATATCCTCTCTACTTCCACCATCATCAGTTATTTTGCTCCCCAAATAGCAAAACTCCTTTACTACTTTAAGTGTCTCATTTCCTAATCTAGTTTCCTCAGCATCACCCGACTTAATTCGACTACATTCCATTAACCTCGTTTTGCTTTTGTTGATGTTCATCTTATACCCTCCTTTCAAAACACTGTCCATTCCGTTCAACTGCTCTTCCAAGTCCTTTGCTGTCTCTGACAGAATTAGAATGTCATCGGCGAACCTCACAGTTTTTATTTCTTCTCCTTGGATCTTAATATCTACTCCGAACTTTTCTTTTGTTTCCTTTATTGCTTGCTCAATATACAGATTGAAAAACATCGGGGATAGGCTACAACCCTGTCTCACTCCCTTCCCAACCACTGCTTCCTTTTCATGCCCCTCGACTCTTATAACTGCCATCTGGTTCCTGTACAAATTGTAAATAGCCTTTCGCTCCCTGTATTTTACCCCCACCACCTTTAGAATTTTAAAGAGAGTATTCCAGTCAACATTGTCAAACGCTTTCTCTATACAAATGCTAGAAACTTAGGTTTGCCTTTTCCTTAATCTTTCTTCTAAGATCAGTCGTAAGGACAGTATGTTGAGAAATAAGTATGTACGAGGCGTGTTTTTTTAAGTAAGGTCCGTTTTGTTGTAGACACTAGTAGTTCGCGCGCAAACCTCAACGAGCGCGTGTATTGTGTACCGGCATGCCTCGGGAACAACTGTGCTCAGTTTCAGCTCTGAAGCTAACCTGTACGGTTCTGTTCTGTGCTTTCAAAATGTTTAAGAGTATCGGCCGCAGCATTTCAGGTTCGCTCAGTGACACGGTTTTTCACAGCAGGGAACCTGTCTGCTGAAGAAATTCATCGACAGATTTACGATGTATACAGTGATTCTGTCATGAGTGAAAGCAACGTGCGTAAGTGGGTACGAGAATTCGAAGATCGCCGTGACAACGTCCATGATGGGAACCGCTCCGGTCGCCCTTCTTTGATTACATACGATTTGGTGGCTTCAGTTGAAGCGAGGGTTCGTGAGAACAGGCGCTTCACAATAACAGGTCTCTCAAACGTATTTCCTGACGTGTCGAGATCAATGCTTTACAGCATTGTTTCTGAACACGTGAAGTTTAGGAAAACGTGCTCCCGTTGGGTCTCGAAACTCCTAACAGACTACAGAAATCAAAGATTTCAGGGTGCCATGGAGTCCTTGATTCGTTATCAGGAAGAAGGTGACGGCTTCTTGAGTCAGATCGTAACTGGAGACGAAACATGGGTTTCGCATATCACGCCAGAATCGAAGAAACAGAGCATGGAATGGAGACACACACACTCACCTGTAAAGTAGACTCTGTCCCAGCGCAAAATCATGGCGCCGGTGTTTTGGAATAGGTATGGTGTTTTGATGGTCGACTTCAAGTAACGAGGAACACAATGCTGAAGCATACTGCCAAACCCCGAGAAAGCTACGCAGAGCGATTAAAAATAAAAGACGCGGCATTCTGACAAAGGGAATTGTCCTTCTCCATGACAATGCAGGACCTCACGCTGGAGCTCAGACCCGCGATTTATTGGACAGTTTTGGCTGGAAAGTCTTAAACTACCAACCCTACAGTCCTGATCTTGCGCATGGCGATTACCATCTGTTCCTCCACCTCAAACAACACCTCAGCGGCAACCGTTACAATGATGACGACGACGAGAAAACGGCACTGAACTCTTGGTTATCGGAGCAGGCGGCAAGTTTTTATGAAGAGGGTATTTTAAAATTGGTTGAGAGGTACGATAAGTGTTTGAACAAACTTGGGAACAATGTTGAAAAATAGAGCAAAATATCTAATTTCTGAAAATAAATTTACTTTTTTTAAGTAACCTTTTGTTGTGTACTTACGTTCAAACGGACCTTAATTAAAAAACACGCCTCGTAGACACGAAGAATAAAGTTGTAGAATGTTAATAGCGTCTGTTTTATATAATAAGCCTTAAGAGTTTTCACATAAGAAATTCGAAGCTATTACCTTTCAGCATGCCCTCCTATATAGCCAACTGCGTCGAAACACGCCCCAATTCTTTAAAGTATCGAACTCCCATGTGTAAAAGAGCTCCATATTTTCCTAGTGAGTGAATGTGTTAAATATTTGACATTATGCATCCAAGGGAGAGAAAGAGAAAAGATTTGAAATGGTATGCAAAGTTTGTTGAAAGTTACTAAGTGCTCTACTGGGTGGGTGTAGTATCAGTCATTTACGTTCCGGTTTAAAAGCAAAAGCTGGTTCTTCACGCGTATCAATGTTTACGGCGTCATATCTCTTGATGCATGTATCGTACAATGAAATGATTCTGCAAGTATATTCAGTGATATGTGTGGATACCGTCTACAGAATATGCTGCGAACAGGGGTAGTTGTGAAGAGGTAATAATTTACAACGTCACGCCCGATGCTCAAGTTTTACTGCACAGGCAGCGAAAATGCACCAAGCGATAAACTTCTTTCCTTTAATTATTTTGTGGGTCATGGGGAGGGGGTGTCAGCTAGGAAAAATTTCATAAAAGTTTCAAAACGTCTGTAAACTTTGCTGGAAGTCGCTAAGTGCGTTCGTTCTCATATATTGGATGAATAACATCTGGGAAATTTGCGCGTCATGAGTTACCTTGCCTTCTAACTCTAATACTTCTTTTACCGTCCTTCAACGTTTAACGTAAGACTATAATGAATAGAGCGCCAGTGTAATGTCCAAGCAACGCAAGAAGCTGCTTGGGGCGCAAAGCTGCGAAATTTTGACAGAATCTACCATAATTTAGATTTACATTCATTTTTAACGTCTTACCATGAACCGAAGGAACAGAAACTGATGTATGAGGTATGGTGGGAAAGAGGGAGAGGGGTGGGCGCCAATTGATCTGCATCGTCAAACACTCAAATACTCTGCAATTCACTATTAGGTGCCCGGCAACGGGTTCATCGAACCACCTTTAAGCTATTTTTCTGCGTTTCACTCTCGAACATCGCGCGGGAAAAATGAACACTTAAATCTTTCCGTGCGAGCTCCGATTTCTCTGATTTTATCATGTCATGATGATCATTTCTTCCTATATAGGTTGACGCCAACAGAATATTTTCACACTTAGACGAGGAAGTTGCTGAGTTCATGAGAAGATCCAGCCGCAGCGAAGAACGGCTGTGTTTTAATGACTGTCCGCCCCCGATAGCTGAGTGGTCAGCGCGACAGAATGTCAATCCTAAGGGCGCGGGTTCGATTCCCGGCTGGGTCGGAGATTTTCTCCGCTCAGGGACTAGTGTTGTCCTAATCATCATCATTTCAACCATATCGACGCACGCGCAAGTCGCCGAAGTGGCGTCAAATCAAAAGGCTTGCACCCGGCGAATGGTCTACCCGACGGGAGGCCCTAGTCACACGACATTTACAGTCGATGACTGCCACCTCACATCCGTGGCATTTTCTGCCCTATTTCGCAATTACAAAAAAACGAGCTGCCCTTCTTTGAACTTTTTCAATATCCTCTGTCAATCCTATATGATGCAGGTCCCACACCGGACAGGAATACTCCACAAGAGAACGGACAAGCGTAGTGTAAGCAGTCTCTTTAGTAGATGTTTTACACTTTTTAAGTGTTCTGCCAATAAATCGCAATCTTTGGTTTTGCTTCCTCACAAAATTATCTATGTAAAGGTTCCAGCTTAAGGTATTCGTAACTGTAATTGCTAAGTATTTAATTGAAATTATAGCCCTTAGATATGTGTGATTTATTGTGTAGCCGAAATTTAGCGGATTCCAATTAGTACTCATGTGGATGACTTCACACTTTTCTTTATTTAGAGACAATTGACACTTTTCGGGCCATACACATTTCTTAACTAAATCAATTTGCAATTGCTTTTTCATCATCTGATGACTTTATGAGACGGTAAATGACAGCATCACTTGCAAACAATCCAAGGGAGCTGTTCAGATTATCTCCTAAATGATTTATTTAGAAAAAGGCGTATAAGACTTAGTTGGGCAGCGCCAGACTTCACTTATAATTGATGACTTTCCGTCAATTACTACGAACTGTGCCCTTTCTAAGATGAAATCACGAATCGAATCGCACAACTGAAGCAATACCCGATATGCACTCACAATCAGTTTGATAAGAAATCTCTTGCGAGGAACGGTGTCAGAACTGCTCTGAAAATAAAGAAATATATGGTCGATTTGACATCGCCAATCGATAGCACTCATTACTTCATGTGAATAAAGCGCTAGTGGCGTTTCACAAGAACGTTATTTTCTCAATCTGTTATGGCTATTTGTCAATTTCTTCGAGGTAATTCACAATCTTCTAACACTGCATATGTTCCAGAATGCTATGTTCGAGATTGGACTGCTGTTCTCTTCTCTATATTCGTAAATCACTTGGCGGATGGGGTGGGGAGCAATCTACGGTTGTTGTTAATGATGCTGGAGTGTATGGGAAGGTGTTCAGTGACTGTAGGAAGATACAAGACGACTTAGATAAAATTTATAGTTGATGTGAAAAGTGGCAGCTAGCTCTAAATGTGTGAAAATGTGAGAGGTGGCATGAGCCCCCTCTCATATTTCTATCTTACTCTGAGTAATTCGATTTTCCTCTCTAATTGCATGCGGTGAAAAGTTGCTATTCCTTCACACGCAGACTTCCCACGCAGTGTCTCTCGTCGCCCGGGTGGTCTGGTGGCAGGCGAGTTCGGCTGAGCTTGAAAGGGTTCAGCCGACGGGTGTGAGGGAGTCGAGTGGATGCTTTCCAGACGCCGACATTGTCATAAGAGCAGGGGCGACACGCTCACATGGGCCAGAAGGGGCGGCTGGGCTAGAGATTCCGTTACTTCGCAGAAACTTAGTGAAAACCGTTTCTGGCGGGCTACCAGCGAGGCGTGGGAATGACTTGTGTTCCCAGGCAGTCTTGGCGGGCAAATTCCCGCGTTTTCTGCAAAATCGTCACTGTGATTGGCTTGCTCAGGGCATAGCTCCGTGACGTAGCAAATTCGGCGCAGAAATTGGCGCCAAGAATCTCCATTGGTGGAAAGGTAATGCTTCGGCAATAGAGTGGAATTTTCCGCCGGTTTTCGAGTTGCTGATTGGAACGTCTAACCATGGCCACTGTCGTGGGGGCGGGAATGTTATGTGTTCGCTTTGTACGGGTGCTCTTGAGAGAGCTGGCTCTCTCGGTCGGAGTAGGTTACAAGACTGAGCTCTCGCTTCTCTGGACAGCCTGCCTTCCGTTGGCTGTCTAATATACTTTCATTTAATTGTAACTGTTTGACGAAGTTGCTGAAGTTTCGACTTCAACGTAACTTTCCGAGTACAGTTGCCAATTGAGCGTTCTGCGTACAAGCGATCTATGTTGTCCGTCTTGAGCAGTTTTGGCTAAAGTCGACTGTATTGGAGTTACTGTGTGACTTCGCTTGTTAAAATCACCCACTGTACCGTCAGTGATTGTGTAGCGAGCCTTCTTCGTCTCCCTCAGAGGCGCATTTGTGTTGCTAAGAAGTCTTTAGCCTGGAACAACCAGACCAGAATAATTTGTTTCGGGTATACTCGCGACATTATCATCACCACGACGGGACATCGAAGCAACCACCCATCGCCTCCGGTATGCCAGATCGTGTCCTTGCAGTTAAGAAGACAGCTTGGTAATGTATGTCCGCAGCACCGGCAGATTAGGGCATTTTACTAGTTGATAATCAGAGCTCAGCAGAGTGCGCCTGTTCGTCTTTTCTAACTATGTTCTGTCTTGGGTGTTCACTGTCTGAGTTCTCCCTACTGTAGCAGCAATTAAAGTTGGGCTGGCTGGGTGTTTCTCCTAAGATTTGAGTTGCAAGGAATTGGCTCCACATACCACTTGGTCATAAATGTCACAATCTAGTTTATGGACAACTTCACCTTCACAGCATTTATTTGAGTATACAATTTGATGTATTGTAAATGTTTCATGTGTTTTGTTTTGTTATTTTGAGTTTAGTCATAATAAATCAAATTGTTATTTGGACAGAACTTTCATTCTGTTAATCGGCAGAGCAACCCTTTCATTTATCACTACGTTAATGAAACTTTAAGTAATTTCTATCCAATTAAATTATTGCAGGTGCCAAACTCTTTTCTACTCCACTTGCAGGGTCGATTACAGTCAGTTCGCGTTTCTTCTTAATCCATGCGCAACAGCAAAAGTCGGAGTTAGAAAAGGGGGGCTTAGGGCATCATTTCCATATGGAGATTCGGGAAGAATTTAGTGTTAAATACACTGCCAGCCCAGGCACCTCGCAAATGTATGTTCATGCAGATGAGCAGGAAAAACAAACCTGTAATGCTTGGATAGAGCATTAGTAGTGTACCGCTTGACACAGTCACGTTCTTTAGATATCTGGGCATAATGTTGTAAAGCCATATGAGGTGGAACGAGCACGTGAAGATTGTGGTACGGAAGGCGAATGGTCGACTGCGGTTTATTGGGAGAATTTTGGAAAGGGTGTTCATCTGTTAAGGAGAGTGCACATAGACACTGGTGCCACCTATTCTCTAATACTGCTAGAGTGTTTGGGATCCGCACCCGGCCGGATTGAAGGAGGACGTCGAAGCAATTCAGAGGTGGGCTGCTGGATTTGTTATCGGTAGGTTCGAACAACACGTTAGCGTTACAGAGTTGCTTCGGGAACTCCAAAGGGGATCCCTGGAGGGAAAGCGACGTTCTATTCGAAGAACACTGTTGAGAAAATTTAGAGAACCGGCATTTGAAGCTGACTGGCAACATACACTGTGCGTAAGGACAACGAAGGGCACATGCGAGAAATTAGGCTCATACAGAGGCATAAAGATAGTCGTTTTTCCGTCGCAGTATTTCAGTCTCTGTTTTACTCTACAGTTGTTGCACTCTACATCTCCCTCTACCACTATGGAAGTTATTCCCTGAAGTTTTCACAAATGTCTTACCATCCGGTTCCTTATTCTCGTTAGTTTTTTCCATGAATTCCTTTCCTCGCCGATTCTCCAGAGAACCTCTTCATATACATTACCTTATCAGGCCAACTAATTTCCAACATTCTTCTGTAACACCGAATCTCAAATGCTTCGATTCTCTCCTTTTCTAGTTTCCTCACAGTGTAGTTTCACTATCACCAATGCTGTGCTCCAAACGTACATTCCCACAGATTTCTTCCTCAAATTAACACCTATGTTTGATGCTGTTAGACTTCTCTTGGCCAGGAATGCCCTTTTCCTAGTGCTAGTCTGTTTTTGGTGTCCTCCTTCACTGGTTATTTTGCTGCTTAGGTAGCAGAACTATTTAACTTTATCTACTTTGCGATCATCCATCGTGATGTTTAATTTCTCACTGTTCTCATTTCTGCTACTTCTCATTACTTTAGTCTTTCTTCGATTTACTCTCAATCCATTACTTACTACACTGTTTATTTCATCGAGCACATCCTGTACTACTTCTATACTTCCACTCAGAACAGCAATGTCATAAGCAAATCGTATCATTGATATCCTTTTATCTTGAATTTTAATTCCACTCTTGAACCTTTATTTTATTTGCGTAATTGCTTCTTCGATGTATAGATTGAACAGTAGGGGCGAAATATTACATCGCTGTCTTACACCTTTTTTAATCTGAGCGCTTCGTTCTTCGTCGTCCACTTTCATTATTCCCTCTTGGTTGTTGTACATGTTGTATATGACCCGTCTTTCCCTATAGCTTCCCCCTATGTTACTGAGAATTTCAAATATTTTGAGCCATTTTACATTGTTGAACGCTTTTCCAGATCCACAAATCCTATTAAAGGGTATTGATTTTCCATCAGCCTCGCTTCCATTATCAGCCGCCAATCAGAATTGCCTCTCTGGTGCCTTTACCTTTCCTAAAGCCAAACTGATCATCACGTAACACAACACCAGGTTTCTTTTCTGTTCTTCTGTAAATTATTCTGGTGAGGAATTTGGATGCATGGGCTGTTACGCTAATTGTGCGATAATTCTCGTGCTCGTCGGCTCTTGCACTCTTCGGAATTGTGTGGATGACGTTTTCCCGAAAGTCAGTTGGTATATCGCCAGAGTCATACATTATACACACTAATATGAATAGTCCACTTGTTTCCGTTTACCTAAAGGATTTTAGAAATGCTGATAGAATGTTGTCTATCCGTTCTGCCTTATTCGATCGTGAATCTTCCAAAGCTCTGTTAAATTCTTCTAATACTGGATCGCGCACCTCTTCTATATCGACTCCTCTTCTCCTATCACATCATCAGATACGCCTTCCCCCTCGCAGAGGCCCTCGACGTACTCTTTCCACCTATCCGCTCTCTCCTCTGCATTTAACAGTGGAATTACTTCTGCAATCTTAATGTTGCCACCCCTGATTTTAGTGTCACCGAAGGTTACTTTGACTTTTCTGTAAGAATTCGTAGTGTAGGGGTTTCGGACCCGCCGTCGCTTAAAGTTTCAGTGATAATCAGCACTGGCAGCCGAAGACTTCCGGCATAAGAAGTAAACTTCATTCTGCTAACTTCCTTCTCTAAGAGGACGGCGGAGCGGACAGAGGTTCAGGTGGCTCTCTTGCCCTTGGGGTGGGAAACTGCCCCTAACGGCGGAAGACTCAGCAATGATCAACGGCACGAGGATGCACAAGACAATGGAAACCATTGCATTAAAGGCATACAATGTGTATCCACAGGACGTATGGCCTGTAATGAAAAAGTGTCATCATGATCTCTCCTTGGAAAAAGATTCGGAATAGTCCCACATTCGGATCTCTGGGAGGGGACTGCCAACGGGGAAGCGATCATGAGAAAGAGATTGAATAACTAACGAAAGGGTAACGTTCTACGAGTCGGGGAGCGGCATATCAGATTAAATCTAGTAGGGAAGCTAGAAAATCCGAAAACGGAAATGCAAAGGATCAATTTAGGTATAGGAGGGGTCAGTGAAGTGAAATGGAAGACCCGCCAGGTTAGCCGAACGCGCTAACGCGCTGCTTCCTGGACTCGGGTAGGCGCGCCGGCCCCGGATCGTATCTGCACGGCGGATTAACGACGAGGGCCGGTGTGCCGGCCAGCCTGGTTGTGGTTTTTAGGCGGTTTTCCACATCCCCCTAGGTGAATACCGGGCTGGTCCCCACGTCCCGCCTCAGCTACATGGATCGCAGACATCTGAACACTTTCGCACTATTCCATGGATTACACTAGTCGCAGACAGTTGGGGTACACTAATTCCTTCCCAGGGGGTACGGGGTGGCGGCAGGAAGGGCATCCGGCCAGCCCTTCAACTAACATTGCCACATCAGATTAACCATGCCGACCCTGCGTATCCGCGGGAAAAACGTCACGTGCAAAAGAAAGAAAGGAAAGAAAGAAAGTGAAGCGAAATGGAAAGACAAGGATTTCTGGTCGGATTAATATAACGTAATATCAAATGAAGCAGAAAATGGTATAACGGGAGTAGGATTCGTTGTGAATAGGAAGGTAGGGCAGAGTGTGTGTTACTGTGAACAGTTCAGTGGTAGGTTTGTTCCCATCAGAATTGATGGCAAATCAGCATCGACAACAATAGTTCAGGTATACACGCCGACATTGCAAGCTAAAGATGAACAGATACAGAAAGTATGTGAGGATATTGAAAGAGTAATACAGTACGTAAAGGGAGATGAAAATATAATAGTCATGGGGTTGGAGAAAGACTAACTGAATTCTGTAATAAATTTCAGCTACTGATAGCGAATACTCTGCTCAACAATCACAAGTGAGGAGATGTACTTGGAAAAGGCGGGTGATAAGGGAAGATTTCAGGATACTACATCATGGTCAAACAGAGATTCCCAAATCAGATACTGAAGGCGCGCCCAGGAACAGATACAGACTCAGATCCCAATATAGTAGTGATGTAGGGTAGGCTGAAGAGATTAGTCAGGAAAAATCAATACGCAAAGAAGTGGGATACGGACGCACTGAGGAATAACGAGATACGCTTGAAGTTGTATAAGACTACAGACACAACAGTAAGGAATAGCTCAGAAGGCAGTACAGCTGAAGAGAATGGACATCTCTAAAAAGATCAGTCACAGAAGCTGGAAAGAAGAACATAGGTACAAAAAAGGTAACTTCGAAGAAACCATGGGTGACTGAAGAAATATTTAGTTAATCGATGAAAGAAGGAAGTACAAAAGCGTTCAGGGAAATTCAGGAATACAGAAATATAATTCGCTGAGGAATGAAATAAATAGGAAGTGTAGGGAAGCTAAGACGAAATGGCTGCAGAAAAAATGTGAAGTCGAAAAACAAGTGATTTTCGGAAAGACTGACTCAACATAAAAGAAAGTCAAAACAACCTTCGCAACGGCCTTGCCGCAGTAGATCCAGCGGTTCCCGTGGGATCACCGAAGTTAAGCGCTGTCGGGCGTGGCCGGCACTTGGATGGGTGACCATCCAGCTGCCACGCGCTGTTACCATTTTTCGTGGTGCACTCAGCCTCGTGATGCCAATTGAGGAGCTACTCGACCGAATAGTAGCGGCTTCGGTCAAGAATACCATCACAACGACCGGGAGAGCGGTGTGCTGACCTCACCTCCCTACTATCCGCATCGTCAACTGAGGATGACACGGCGGTCGGATGGTCCCGATGAGCCACTTGTGGCCTGCAGACGGAGCGCTTAAAACAACCTTCGGTGAAATTAAAAGCAAAGTTAGTAACATTAAGATTGCAACGGGAATTCCACTGTTAAATGCAGAGGAGCACAGATACGTGGAAAGAGTACCTTGAACGCCTCTATGAGGGGGAAGATTTGTCTGATGTGATAAAAGAAGAAACAGGAGTCTATTTAGACAAGGGATCCAGTCTTAGAATCAGAATTTAAAAGAGCTCTGGAGGACTTAAGCCAAATAAGGCAGAAGGGATAGATAACATTCCATCAGAATTTCTAAAATCATTGGGGAAAGTGGCAAAAAAACGGCTAATCACGTTGGTGGGTAGCTCGCATAAGTCACATACAATGCGACTTTCGGAAAAATATCATCCCCACAATTCCGCAAGAGCTGACAAGTACGAGAATTACCGCACAATCAGCTTAACAGCTCATGCATCCAAGCTATTTACACAAGTAATAGGCTGAAGAATGAAATAGAAAATTGAGGTTTTGCTAGATGCCGATGAGTTTCGCTTTAGGCTAGGTAAAGGTACGAGAGAGGTAATCCTGACGTTGAGGTTAAAAATGAAATCAAGACTAAAGAACAACAAGACACGTTCATAGGATTTGTCGACCTGGAAAATGGTAGTTGGAGCCAGACACATGGGACATTCCATTTCGAAAATCGTTTGGAAATTCAATATTCCGAGATCCACAGTGTCAAGTGTGTGCCGAGAAAACCAAATTTCAGGCATTACATCTCACCAGGGACAACGCAGTGGCCGACGGACTTCACTTAACGACCGAAAGCAGCGGCATTTGCGTGGAGTTGTCAGTGCTAATTGATAAACACCCGCAGAAATAAATGTGGGACGTACAGTGAACATATCCCATAGGACAGTGCGGTGGAATTTCCCGTAATTTGCTACGGCAGCAGGCGACACGCGAGTGCCTTTGCTAACAGCACGACATCGCCTGCAGCGCCTCTCCTGGACTCGTGACCATATCGGCTGGACCTTAGACGACTGGAAAACCGTTGCCTGGTCAGATGAGTCCCGATTTCAGTTGGTAAGACGTGATGGTAGGGTTCGACTGTGGCGCAGACCCCACGAAGTCATGGACCCAAGTTGTCAACAAGGCACTGCGCAAGCTGGTGGTGCGGGCAGAATCCAACTGGGTCCCTTGGTCCGACTGAACTGATCATTGGTTGTAAATGGTTATGTTCGTCTACTTGGAGACCATTTTCAGCCTTTCATGGACATCATGTTCCCAAACAACGATGAAATTTTTATGGATGACAATGTGCCGTCTCACGGGGCCGCAACTGTTCGCGATTGGTTTGAAGAACATTCTGGACAATTCTAGCGAATGATTTGGCCACCCACATCGCTCGACGTGAATTCCATCGAACATTTATGGGACGTAATCCTGCACGGTCAAGACGCTCACAATTATGGTCGGCTACAGAGGCAACATGGCTCAATATGTCTGCAGCGGAGTTCCAACGACTCGTTAAGTTCATCCCACGTCGAGCTGCTGCACAACGCCGGGCAAATCATATACAACCGCTCACTTGACGCAAGGTCTGTTCCTAAAGACTGGAAAGTAGCACTGGTCACATCAATATTTAAGAAAGGTAACAGGAGTAACCCATTGAGTTACAGACCCATATCACTGACCTCAATTTGCCGTAGGGTTTTGGTGCATATACTCTACTCGAACATTATGAATCACCTTGAAGAAAATGACTTATTGATACGTAACCAACACGGATTGGGAACACATTGTTCTTGTGCAACACAGCTAGCTCTTTATTCCCATGAAGTAATGAGTGCTGTCGACAAGGGATCTCAGATCGATTCCATATTCCTAGATTTCCAGAAGGCTTTTGATACCAGCCTGCCGGAGTGGCCGTGCGGTTCTAGGCGCTATAGTCTGGAACGGCGCTACCGCTACGGTCGTAGGTTCGAATCCTGCCTCGGGCATGGATGTGTGTGATGTTCTTAGGTTAGTTAGGTTTAAGTAGTTCTAATTTCTAGGGGACTGATCACCTCAGAAGTTAAGTCCCATAGTGCTTAGAGCCATTTGAACCTTTTTTTTATACCATTCCTCACAAACGACTATTAATCAAATTGCGTGCTTATGGAGTATCGTCTCAGTTGTGTGACTGGATTCGTGATTTCCTCTCAGAGAGGTCACAGTTCGTAGTAATAGACGGTAAATCATAGAGTAGAACAGAAGTGATATCTGGCGTTCCGCAAGGTAGTGATATGCGCCCTCTGCTGTCCCTGATTTACATAAATGATAATCTGAGCAGCTCCGTTAGATCATTTGCAGATGACGCTGTAATTTATCGTCTACTAAAATCATCAGACGATCAATTCCAACTACAAAATGATCTAGACAGAATTTCTATATGTGCGAAAAGTGGAAATTGGCACTAAACAAAGAAAAGTGCGAGGTCATCCACATGGGTATTAAAAGAAAGCCGATAAATTTTGGGTACACGATAAATCCCACAAATCTAAGGGCTGTCAATTCGACTAAATACCCAGGAATTACAACTTGTGGGGAAGGCGAAAGTGCGCTTTGTTGACAGAACACTTAGAAGATGCGACAGCCTACATTACACTTGTCCGTCCTCTGCTGGAATATTGCTGCGAGGTGTGGGATCCTTGCCAGGTAGGACTGACGGAGGACATCAAAATGTGCAAAGAAGGGCAGCTAGCTTCGTGTCATCGTGCAATAAGGATGAGAGTGTCACTGATATGATACGCGAGTTGGAGTGGCAGTCACTGAAACAAAAGCAGTTTTCTTTGCGGCGAGATCTATTTACGAAATTTCATTCACCAACTTTCTCTTCGGAATACGAAACTTTTTTTTGACACCCACCTGCGTAGGGAGAAATGAGCATCATAATGAAATAAGAGAAATCAGACCTCGAACGGAAAAATTTAGGTGTTCCTTTTACCCATGCGCCATTCGAGAGTGGAATGGTAGAGAAGTAGTATGAAAATGGTTTGATGAACCCTTTGCTAGGCACTTCAGTGTGAATTGCAGAGTAACCATGTAGATGTAGACGAAAAGGAGGTCCGACAGGTTATTAGGAGGAATTCCACGACTTTTGTCACCTCAGTGTAAGAACCATGCCCCCTCCCCCCACCCCTTTTGTAATGTCCATGTGATCATGATAAAGTGCTGTGACTTTGGTGTGATAATTGTCCTTGAATAAAAGTGTTAGTTCTGTTCGTCTCATTGCGTATTTCTTTCACTTACGGTGTGTACCGTTCTGCACTGTACGTACGAGAGTCGTTCAATAAGTAATGCCCCTTTTTTTCTCAGAACATGTTTATTGTTAAGAGTCAGAATTTGGTGATAATATACATCAACATGTCTTGTCCATGTCCTATTTTTCTACGTAGTCTCTATCACATTCCATGCCAGTTCAAATGGTTCAAATGGCTCTGAGCACTATGGGACTTAACTGCTGAGGTCATCAGTCCCCTAGAACTTAGAACTACTTAAACCTAACTAACCTAAGGACATCACACACATCTATGCCGGAAGCAGGATTCGAACCTGCGACCGTAGCGGTCGCGCGGTTCCAGACTGTAGCGCCTAGAACCGCTCGGCCACACCGGCCGGCTCCACGGCAGTACGCCAACGTTGTGGAAGAGCATGCTGGTAAAATCTCTTGTCCTGTAGGCGTAGCCATGTTTTCACTGCATGACTGACACTCTCGTCATCTTCAAAGGGTGTTCTCCGTAGAGATTCTTTAAGGGACCTAAAGAGATGGAAGTCCGAGGGTGCCAAGTCTGGACTGTAGGGTGGCCGAGGCAATGACGTCCAACCCAATTTGGCAATGTGTTCCCGGGTTCTCAGACCTGTGTGTGGGCGTGCATTATCGTGTTGGAGCTAGATTTCTGCTGGATTCTTGTCCGATCGAACATGTCGGAAACGATTCTCCAGTTTATTCAGAGTCTTCACGTATGCCTCTGAATTGATGGTTGACCCTCTTGGCATCACATCCACGAGAATGGCGCCATCACAATCCCAGAAGACTGTCACCCTGACTTTTCCGGCAGAGGGAGTTAATTTTTTCTTTTGTGGTGAATGAGGACGATGCCTCTCCGTCGAGTGCCTTTTTGTTTCCGGCGCAAAGTGATGCACCCAGCTTTCGTTTGCCGTAACAGTCCATGGCAGGATGGCCTCCCCGTCGGTCTCAAAATGCTGCAACAATTCAGATCAAATGGCCTTTCTTTGAATCTTGTGGTCCTCTGTGAGCATTCGTGGAACCCATCGTGAGCACCTCCTTGAATATCCTAGAATCTTGATCATTGCACTTCCAATGCTGATCGACAATTGTAGAGCCAATTGTCGAGTTGTGAGGCGCCGGTCGACATCAATAATGGCATCTGCACGATTCAGCATGTCTGGAGCGGTGACTGTGACAGGAATTCCCGAGCGTGGCTGGTCATGGAGCTCTCCAGAATGAAAAAAATGGTTCAAATGGCTCTGAGCACTATGGGACTTAACAGCTATGGTCATCAGTCCCCTAGAACTTAGAACTACTTAAACCTAACTAACCTAAGGACATCACACAACACCCAGTCATCACGAGGCAGAGAAAATCCCTGACCCCGCCGGGAATCGAACCCGGGAACCCGGGCGTGGGAAGCGAGAACGCTACAGCACGACCACGAGCTGCGGACTCTCCAGAATGAGATTTTCACTCTGCAGAGGAGTGTACGCTGTTATGAAACTTTCCTGGCAGAGTAAAACTATGTGCCGAACCGAGACTCGAACTCGGGGCAAGTTGCCCGCGAAAGCCAAAGGTCCCGAGTTCGAGTCTCGGTCCGGCACATAGTTTTAATCCGCCAGGAGAGTTTCATGGGGCTCTGTTTCTGCATTTCCTCAGGCTGTAACTTTCTTTACCCATTGCCCAACTGTACTATCAACTGGAGCATCGCCATAAACTGCACACAAACGTTTATGGATGTTCACCACGGATTCACACAAGAATTCAATAACAGCACGCTGCCTGTAACGTGAGTCGTATGTAGACGCCACTTTGACGGTGTACTACGGCTCTGCCGTCTGCCAGAACGGTTCGAAACTTCACCGGCGCACAGAACAAACATCAAATGTGAAGCATCAACAAGGACGTTTGTCTATGTATATTAATGGCTTAAAAATGTGGGGCATTACTTATTGAACGACCCTCGTACTGTACTATATTACTTTCGCCCTTAATGGGGGAAACCACATTAGGAGGCTCAAAAAATCCGATTTTTTAATTACATAAGTTGTTAGCTTAACTATCCAAGAATACGCTGTCAAAATTTCAAAGCGAAATTCGTATTCGTTTAGATTTTATGAGCATAGAAACAAGTGCAGGACATGAAAAAATCAATTAAGGCGACATACTATCGTATGACTTCCACGGATGAAAATCCTCGACACGAGTATTGCCCAGAGGGAGAAGGCTGGTGCGAGTGGCAGAAACGAACAGGCCTTGGAATGGAACATGAAGCGCACCCTGCTTCATTGCACCCCGACGTACAGAAGGAAATTCTACTAACATACGGAGATTTATCAAGGGATGACTTACTGGAGAGATGTTTAGGTGCCCATACACACAATCTAATGAAAGTTTTAATTCCACTATTTGGCAATTAGCTCCTAAACACTTGCACTCCGGACTAAAAGTCGCTGAATTGACATCGTATCTAGCAGCGGGCTTATTCAGTGAAGGAAATTCATCCCTTCTGATGGTCATGAACCTGGCAGCAATTTTAGTAGGCACGCAAAGCTTCAATTACCCCGAAAAAATAGATAACCAGCGCGTGAGCCGACAGAATCGACGTAGTTCATTGGAATCGAGGGAAGGTCGGAAAGCAAGCGCAAAACGAAGCCTATGAGGAAGAAGAAGGATTACTATATGGTGCTGGAATCACAGATTAACCAGCAACCATTTTACATTACTGTTAACTTCCTTGAATTTCCAGTTTTGGAGAATTTATTTTTCAAACCCATTTATCTCGGAATGACTTTCTTCACATTTGCGACCAGTCTAACTCAAAAAATATAGAACCGATGATTATGAAAAGTGATAGTATGATTCTTTGTAAAACGACGAATTATATGAACCAAGTTGTGATATGATATCATGATGTCAAGGGTAATTTTTTTTTTGCACAATTAGAGAAAAAAATGGAGAAAATCGAAGTAAATTGTTCCAACGCCTGAAAAATTTTTTAATGTTCATTATTTTCACCTGCATTGAGGTTCATATTCTTAGAAAATAAGTTATTAATGTAAAAACCAAACCTTTTTGATTTCAGATGAAAATCGGGATGGCTATACTGCACGCAATTGGAGAACTATACTCACAACCTTCAGCGGACATCACAGCGTAACTTTTGTTATTATTGGCTGAAATTGTTCAAAAAAATTCACAAATCACGTTAGAAATAGACTGTGTGATCAAAAGTAACCGGATACCTAGCTCAAAATGACTTACAAGTTAATGGCGTCATCCGTCGGTAATTCTGGAATTTAGTACGGCGTTGGCCCACTCTTAGCCTTGACGACAGCTTCCACTCTCGCAGGTATACGTTCAATCAGGTGCTGGAAGGTTTATTGGGGAATGGCAGCCCATTTTTCACTGAGTGCTGCACTGAAGAGAGGTAGTTATCAATGTCGGTCGGTGAGGCCTGGCACGAAGTAGGAGTTCCAAAACATCGCAAAAGTGTTCTATAAGATTCAGGTCAGGACTCTATGCAAGCCAGTCCATCACAGGGATGTTATTGTCGTGAATCACTCCGCCACAGGCCGTGCATTATGAACAGGTGCTCAATCGAGTTGAAAGATGCTGTCGCCATCCGCGGATTGCTCTTCAACAGTGGGAAACAAGACGGTGCCTGTGCTGTGATAGTGCTTCGCAAAACAACAAGGGGTGCAAGCCCCTCCATAAAAAATACGATTACACCATAACACCACCGCCTCCGAATTTTACTGTTGGCACTACAGACGCAGGCAGATGACGTTCACCGGGCATTCGCCATAACCACACCCTGTCATCGGACAGCAACATTGTGTACCGTGATTCGTTACTCCAAGTAACGTTTTTACACTGTTCAATCGTCCAATGTTCACCCTCCTTACACAAAGCGAGGCGTCGTTTGGCATTTACCGGCGTGATGTGAGGCTTATGAGCAGCCGCTCGACCATGAAATCCAAGTTTTCTCACCTCCCGCCCTAGTATTTGTCGTGGATCCTGATGCAGTTTGGGATTCCTGTGAGATGGTCTGGATAGATGTTGGCTATTACACATTACGATCCTTTTCAACTGTCCGTCGGCGGTCTTTTTCAGTCAACAGACGAGGTCGGCCTGTACGTTTTTTTGCTGTACGTGTCCCTTCACGTTTCCGCTTCACTGTTACATTGGAATCAGTGGATCTAGGGATGTTTAGGAGCGTGAAATCTCGCTTAAAGACGTATGACACGAGTGACACCCAATGACCTGACCATGTTCATAGTCCGTGAGTTCCGCGGACCGCCCCATTCCGCTCTCTGACGATATCTAATGACTACTGAGGTCGCTGATGTGGAGTACCTGGCAGTAGGCGGCAGCACAATGCACCTATGAACAACGTATGTTTTTGGGGATGTCGGGATACTTTTGATCACATATTGTATGAAACGACCAATATTTGATGATGATGATGGTGAAGTCCCACACTCCTTGACAGAGTGTAGGTGACGATACGGGAGTCCCGCACCGCCGTACTAGGCTAGGTCCTAGCGGAGGTGGTTTGCCATTGCCTTCCTCTGACCGTAATGTGGATGAACGATGATGATGAAGACGACACAACAACACCCAGTCATCTCGAGGCAGGTGAAAATCCCTGACCCCTCTGGGGAGTCCGTGCTCGGGAAGCTAGAACGCTACCGCGAGACCACGAACTGCGGACCCTTAAATTCTAATTAATTCTTCCCATCCCAAAAAAAATCCCGAAAAATCTGTGACAAACAGCCTGCTACTGTTGTTTCCGCCTTAAGTGCTGCACACGGCGTGTTGTGAGAGTGCGGAAGGAGTTGGAGGCGGGTACGGTGGTTATGGGGACGGCGCTAACTGGACCTCGACAGTGACATTGTAGTGGCCGGCGGAAGGGCACGGCCGGAGGTGGAGGCGGCCCGTGCCGACGTCACACGGTGGAGGGGGCGTCGCCGGAGCTAATGGACCGCGGAGGCAGTCGGCGCAGGCCTGCCACCGCGGCCACACCAGCACGCAGGCCCAGCAGGTAGGAGGCGCTCTGCTGGTGGTGGCCAGCAGCTCCACAACCAGCTAGTGGCGGCGTACATCCCAGCACCGCGTCCGAGAACGACACCTTCCGTTTCACGTTAAACCTGAACTGGTACGAAGCATTTCATATTCAGGGTATTGGCAACTGCTGAAAGGCATGGTGTTACCGAGAATTACGCTGTCAGCTGCTAAAACCCTTGTTTTATTGATGCATAGCCGATTTCGCGGTCTACAGCCGCATCGTCAGGTGCAACCTATCTGGTGAAGACTAGTATATGGTGTCTCAACTTTTTGGACATTGAAATTAATAAATGTTGTATCAACTTTTTAGGATATAATTCAATCACTAATTGGAAATAAATTTTATGATGTCCTATCGGTTTTGTCAAATTAATTTGTCATCTTCGAATGTTTACAAAATTAGGCATATTACAAATCTTCAGACCTTGGTTTACATTTACGTGAAATATAAAAAATATATTACAGAAACATACTTAGCAGACGTCAGTATCTTCTTCACAGAAGCATAATGCTATGGTATGTCGAGAAATGTACACAATGTGTGCGATTATTTTAAACACTGATTTGACAGTTGAGTGATGTCGTGTGACTAGGGCCTCCCGTCGGGTAGACCGCTCGCCTGGTGCAGGTCTTTCGATTTGACGCCACTTCGGCGACTTGCACGTCGTTGGGGATGAAATCATGACGATTCGGACAACGCAACACCCAGTCCCTGAATAGAGAAAATCTCCGACCCAGACGGGAATCGAATCCGGGTCCTTAGGATTGACATTCTGTCACGCTGACCACGCAGCTACCGGGGGCGGACATTTGATAGTTTAAAGAAACTGAATCCTATCTATGTATGCGTTGTGCCAACAGCAAAGAACATATATAAAACTATGTATAAAACACACACACACACACACATACATATATATATATATATATATATATATATATATATATATATATATATATATGTATGTGTGTGTGTGTGTGTCTGTGTCTGTGTTTGTTTATAAATCTTGGTTATATATATATATATATATATATATATATATATATATATATATCATGGAAATGGGCTAATTTGCACATTTCATGGGAGATGATTTGCAGTCAAAATAGTGTGTTTTTTTATCCAAGTTGACCATTCAGTAAATCTTTTGAATTCACTTGAGAATGTGTATGTATTTCAAATTCTTCTAATAGGTTCATTTTGTAGTCCTTGTCAACAATATGTAAAATTTCCAAGTTAAGCAGGGATGGAGAAGGAAGCGTGTGTTTCTCTGTTTTGAGATGTTCTGCAAAAGTTGACTTACATGAATTCTCGCCTTTTTTGTTGAGCAAGTGCTCATGAAAGTCGGTTTGAAATGCCCTCCCTGTCTGTCCTGGCCGGCTGCTGTGGCCGAGCGGTTCTAGGCGCTTCAGTCCGGAGCCGCGCTTCTGCTACGGTCGCAGGTTCGAATCCTGCCTCGGGCATGGACGTGTGTGATGTCCTTAGGTTAGTTAGGTTTAAAGAATTCTAAGTTCTAGGGGACTGATGACCTCAGATGTTAAGTCCCATAGTGCTCAGAGCAATTTGAACCATTTCTCTGTCCTATAAAAAATTCGGACATATATTACATTGTATTTTATATACTCCAGATCTCAGTAATTTGTCGGTTGGAGGTTTTTCATTACGTGTAAAGAGCAACTTGGTGGCATTGTGAGTGATAAACTACATAATGATGTCATGTTTTTTAAATAAATTGCCTTTACAATGAAATGGTATCTAGAAATGGGACTGTCGCGTGTTTCTTATCAGTAAGGGCACTTTTATTAAGTGTTGAGGCATTTATAGTCTTGTTGGTTTTATTATTATAAAGTTTTTGTACAAGGTTTGCTTCATATCCGTCTTTTGATAGCTGTATTATTTATAGTTACTAATTTCTACCAATAGCAGCAGGGGTTAGGGCCACCTCAGTGATACGGTCGATCGTAGCATGAAAGAGTGCCAGATTGTGCTCAAAGGAGTAAGACGCATAAATGATGTTATCTTTTGTGGTAGATACATACATGTTAATCAGTATTTAAAATAATCACATACAATATGTACATCTCTGGACATACCATGGCATTATGCTTCTACGAAGAAGATATTGATATGTGCTACAGCAATACTAAGTAAGTTTCTGTAACACAAGTTGTATACTTCACGCAAATGTATAGCCAAGGTCTAAAGATTTATAATGCCCCTAATTTTTAAGCCTCTGAAGATGACAATTTGTCGAAACCGGGAGAGCACAATAAAATTTATTTGTAACCCACAACTGGATTTTATCCTGAAAAATTGCTAAAAATTACAGTCATGAATAAAATTATATCTAAAATATACTCTCCATTTTCTTCTTGTGGCACCTTCTTAACAATTTCCTTCCATTCCGCCTTCTCGTTTACTTTTCTTCTCCATTCCCTGGTTCCCAGAGCTGTGACGTTTTCTTCCACTCCCTCCAGCCATCGCTTACGTGCTCTTCCTTTTAATCTTCTTCTGGTCGGTTCATTGGACGATCCTTTTACTTTTAATTAACCTTACAATATCATCTCCTTGTATTAGACGATCCAAATCATAACTGGTCCTTGCTGTCCAAGTATAATCATTATTTGGGATCCCTCCATAAACTTTTCGTAGTATTCTTCAAGTACTTTGAGTTGTTGTTCGTCAGTGCTGGTTAGCGTCCATGCTACACATCTATGCTGACCTAATCATAACCTTACATATAGCCCTTTTGAGCTGCCGGTTTATAATCCTAGATGTCATTAGCTTTTCAAATGTATGATAACATCTATTAACACTTAAAATTCGGGCTTTTATTTCAGTGGACATGGAATTTACCTTATTGATATTAGCCCCTAGATAATCACAATCCTCTATGTGCTGAAAATTAAAACCGGCTGCTGACAAGTTCTCCAGGTTAGTGTCCCCTGTTCTGTGGAATTTCATATATTTAGTTTTGGATTCGTTAATTTGCAGTCCTCCATGCTAGGTGGCTTCTTCCAGTCTCACTACTTCTCTCTCAATGGCATTCTACGTCCGCTAATAACTGTAACGTTATCACGATATGCAGGCAGCTGTGTGGTTCTTATATCTATGTGTGCAGATATTTGCAGTTTTCGTACAATTGCTTCTAAGGTCAAATTGAAAAGCATTGCAGAAAGAACATCGCCTTTTTAACTTCTAGCCAAATTATATTATTCAGTGAATAGCGTCTACCTTATATTGGTGAACAAAGGGTGACAAAGACATGACCCATTAATTTCGTAAAAATTGCCAGCGGGTGGATCACGTAGTTATAGACCCATGAGCGGGCCCTTTCCACCCTTCCCAACACCGGCTTGCCCTGCCACTGGTAAGACAGCGCCGCCTTGTACCATTCCTCACAGTATCTGCCCCGACTAATAATGTTACCAGTGACTATTTTTTATTGCCAATTCGGCTTTTTTTTAAGTTAGCGACCTCTCACCATAAAATATTTTTTTCTTATTTTAGATGCAGGCAAGTTTTGAAATCTATGGGTCTGTAACTACATGATCCACCCACCAGCAAAGAATAATATATCTTGACTAGCAGCGACGGCTACACCTATGACCTTTAACATTGCGTGTATATTTTAGGTGTCACCTTCATTAATTTCAATGTCCACAAAGTTGAGACTCAGTATATTATTCTTCGCCTGATGATACGGCCTCAGGCCGCGAAACCGGTCAGCGAAATTCTTCTTAAAATGATACCTTAACTGGTATCATACGGTTTTATGACGAGGCCCCTAGATCGTCAATAATACTGTGCAATAAAGTTGACGTTAGACTTATAAATAACACAGTCAATGATACTGTTAATAGTAATGTTCAACAAAACTATGGTTCGGGATATTTGACGGGAAAGAGGCTACTACTTTGTTAATTACTTTCCTTTCTTTCAAGAAAGAAAACAGGTGTATGAAAGATTGGTTCAAGTAGCGTCAAAGATCAAGCACGAAAACTTGTTGCGAGAATTGAGGTTGATCAAAATAAAGTATGATTACTCCTTGTACTCTCAAGTACAGCATTTGATCATTACTGGAAATGATTCTCCCCAAGGACTGGCGCCCCATAAGTTGTGTAGGCATTTCCCCCCGTCCCCAACCTGGCTAAATTTCTGTGGAAGCCCACACATTCCTCATCGAAAAACAAAATAATACAACGGGAGACACAGTTCCATCGAGTCAGCGCATATCTATGATACCTAGCTGCTTGCACTTTACTAGCGCAGTTTCGTGAAAAAAATGTAATGATCGTATAGCATTGTTGGTCGGGAGGCCCCATTCAGTGGAGTTCGACCGCCGTATTGCAAGTCCTTTGTAGTTGACGCCATTTCGGCGACTTGCGAGTCAGTGATGATGAAGGACACAACACCGAGTCCCCTGATGAGAATCGAACCCTGGCCCCCCTGCGTCTTAGGCGGACTGCAGTTTCGTCTCAGAGTATTTTAGACATAGTTATGGAAGAGCCTCATGCAATAATACGTGCACTCTAGGATTGCATTCGGGTAACTAATGTATGCATGGAGATATCTATACACACTTTTATTCGTAACTTTGGTTTAATTAAATGTTTTGAAACATTCCCTTTGTTTTGTGAGCAACAACTCGCACGATCTCATTCTTAACACTTCTGTTTTTGTAATTACCTGTCCTAACATGTCACAACGTTGGGATGAAAAGCAACCTAATAACAATGCTCTTTCGTATTATTTTGATCTCATTTTCATACACAACAACAAACCTAACCTAACCTCACCTCCATGGCCTACGTAGCACGCGAAAGGCTCTGAAGCAGACTGTCGATACTCTCCACAGTCGCCATAATATTTCCAGGCGGAGCAACATATTTCCAAAGTTTCTGATCTCCTTAATATTACTGTGTAGCCTCTCAATCTCACTCCTAGACAATCAATACTACTGTGCGTTTGGGAAAAACTGTCAATACCATAATTTTCAGTGAGATAGGGTCCGCAGCTGCAATGAATTTTTTTAAAGATTTCTTGAAGCCTTCAGCTGCCATTCTCTTTATTTCATGTACGATTGTACAATTTCGGCCTTAGGAGCAACGACGTCCACGACATAATCTACTACTTCCATCCATAAGTTATAATGCGCCTAGTATATCAACAGATGTGACTTGTTCCTACATCAAAATCACAAATGTCACTTATGTATCCGATGTATGATACCTCCGTTTTAGATACTTGAAAATGGCCTAAGGCCGAAATTGTACAATCGTACATGAAATAAAGAGAACAGGAGCTCAAGGCTTCAAGAAATCTTTCAAAAAAATTGTCAGTAGTATTGATTGTCTCGGGCCGCTTAAATCGTCTTGTCTGAAAAACTACATAACTCTGCTACTGATTTATACAATATCTGTTTCTTGAAGTCAACTACCTAGAACAATTTTTTTCATACGATAGCGATATAACACAGCAAAATATTCATAATCAAGAATAAAATATAGAAAATACATAAGAGGTGTTACGGAAAAGTGAAATTCCTTATGTTTCTCAAAAATTTAGAAATGAAACCTAATTATTAATGCTGCGCTACGCCAGTCTCTCATAAATTATCAGGAGTCAGAAATAAAAACAGAATTTCTCGAAAATTTCAAGGATAAATTATTTTGATGTTAACTTTCAGTTTGTCAGAGGCGTTAAACACGGTGTCCTAGAAGGAACGGTCAATACTCAAGGGTATGACAGGGCCGATCATTCGAAGCAAAACAATCCACTGAACATGAACTCTAAAACGTACAGTTTAGGAGCTACATTATGTGATCAAAAGTATCCGGACACCACCAAAAACATACGTTTTTCATATTAGGTGCATTGTGCTGCCACCTACTGTCAGGTACTCCATATCAGCGACCTCAGTAGTCATTACACATCGCGAGAGAGCAGAAAGGGGCGCTCCGCGGAACTCACGGACTTCGAACGTGGTCAGGTGATTGGCTGTCGCTTGTCTCATACGCCTGTACGCGAGATTTACACACGCCTAAACATCCCTCGGTCCACTGTTTCCGATGTGGTAGTGAAGTGGAAACGTGAAGGGACACGTACAGCACAAAAGCGTACAGGTCGACCTCGTCTGTTGACTGACAGACTCCGGCGACAGTTGAAGAGGGTCGTAATGTTTAATAGGCAGATATCTATCCAGACCATCATACAGGAATCCCAAACTGCATCAGGATCCACTGAAAGTACTGTCAAGGTTAGGCAGGAGGTGCGAAAAAGTGGATGAGCGACTGCTCATAAGCCACACATCACGCCGGTAAATGCCAAAAGACACCTCGTTTTGTGTAAGGAGCGTAAACATTGGGCGACTGGGCAGTGGAAAAACGTTGCGCGGAGTGACGTATCACGGTACACAATGTGGCGATCCGATGGCAGGGTATGAGTATGGCGAATGACCGGTGAACGTCATCTGCCAACAGTAAAATTCGGAGGCGGTGGTGTTACGGTGTGATGGTGTGGTCGTGTTTTTCATGGGGAGGGGGGGGGGGGTTGCACCCCTGCACCCCTTATTGTTTTGCGTGGCACTATCACAGCACAGGCCTACATTGATGTCTTAAGCACCCGCTGGCTGCCCACTGCTGAAGAGCAATTCGGGAATGGTGATTGCATCTTTCAACACCATTGAGCACCTGTTCATAATGAACGGCCTGTGGCGGAGTAGTAACAAGACAATAACATCCCTATAATGGACTGGCCTGCACAGAGTCCTGACCCGAGTCCTATAGGAGACCTTTGGGATGTTTTGGAACGCCGACTTGGTGCCAGGCGTCACCGAGCGACATCGATACCTCTCCTCAGTGCAACACTTCGTGAAGAATGGGCTGCCATTCCCTAAGAAACCTTCCAGCACCTGACATCACAGACATCCATGCCCGGGGCAGGATTCGAACCTGCGACCGTAGCAGTCCCGCGGTTCCGGACTGCAGCGCGTAGAACCGCACGGCCACCGCGGCCGGCGCACTGAACAAGTACCCATAGCTCTTAACGTAGCCATTTTAGAACCCATATTTACTAGACTAGTATACTGGAAGCAAAGAGTTTGCAGTAGAAGAGGTTTGTTGGACAGTATCCAAGATGAAGAAATACTGAGACCTCTTAAGGTATGCATTTGAGAACCCATGTTTACCAGACTTCTTTGCTTCGAATAATCATTCCTACCGTATCCCTGAATATTGATCATTCCTCCTTGGATATGCTGTATAAGAACCTCGTCGTGGTGTCTGCCAGACATACTGTTTTAAACCCATACTACGTCGGTCTTCTTCGCATGAACATCCGAAATCCACATCGACCGCGGAGGTATAACCACTTCATCAGTGGCTGGACAGTCGCGCAGCTGAAAGTTTCCAATAAATCTTTTTACAAATGTTTGCGTCTATTGCACGGTCTTATTCCTTTCTTCCCTGTCAAATGCGAGAATGACGATATGAATATGGTACCGAAACGTGTTACTCTTGGCTCCACCCACTGAGAAAAGATAATCAACAAATCCATTGCCAGATTTGGGGACTGATTTCAATACAAGAAAGTGTATGTAAGCTTTCAGTTCAAGAGCGTCATTATCGTGTCCAAAAGATACGTTCTTTTGAGCACAATTTGATGTTACCAGTTTTTATGATAGATCACTGCAGAAATGTTTTAAGTAAAAAGTAGTCCCGCACACGGATTCAACATCCGGATTTCATCCCAAGGTACAGGGTGGCGCAGGGGAACGGGAAATTTTGAACGTTACAGTTGGCAGCACTGTAGCGCCGGCAGATGTTCGAAACTTTGCACAATTGATGTGAACGCATTGCCATTTAGTAATCATGGAGAATTGGACTGGTGCGGAACGTGCAGTAGCTGTGAGAGCGTTTTACAAAAATGGTGATAGTGCGACTGCCGCGCAGAGAACATTTCGACAGCATTACCAGCTTGGAGGTCATGGACGTGTCCCATCTGCGCATGCGATTACAACGTGGGTGCGTAATTTTGAAGAAACAGGATCTGCCTTGAAAAACAAACCTCCAGGTGGCATTCCAACGGTACGTACCCCAGAGAACATTGCAGCTGCTAGAGCTGCAATCGAGAGAAGTCCTCGCCGCTCCGTTCGACAGCATGCATCTTCGCTAGCGATTAAGCGACGAAGCTTACAAAGAATACTGCACGAATTAGACTTCCATCCCTATAAGTTGCAGATTGTGCAACACTTACATGAAGGAGAACCAGCGTCACTTATGGAGTTTAGCAGCAGATATTGGCTAAAATCAACGAGGACGCGAATTTCCTTGGTAACTTATGGATATCAGACGCAGCCCATTTCCACCTGAACGGATTCGTGAACAAACAGAATTTTCGTTATTGGGCACGGGACAATCCTTATGAGTTTCACCAGCGACCACTACAGAGAGCCAAGGTCACAATATGGTGTGTTGTATCATGTCATGGTGTTATCAGCCCTTATTTTTTTGAACGTGAGGATGGTAGTGCAGTGACAGTAACATCCGCTCGGTATGTTGAAATGCTTCAAACATTCTTTACACCGAGACTGTACGAGCTTAATCTTAACGTCGAAAACATGTGGTTTCAGCAGGACGGAGGCACGTCACACGCTGCTCGACAATCGATGGTAGCAGTTCGTCAATTGTTTGGAAGGCGCATTATTTCGCGTAACGGTGACATTGCATGGCCTGCGAGATCCCCCGATCTTCGTGTGTGCGACTTCTTCCTGTGGGGATATCTTAAAGACAAGGTGTACCGTACACGTCCTGCAGCAATCCATGAACTGAAGGGGAACATTGAAAACGAAATCACTGCCATTCCCCAAGATTTGCTACACAGCGTATTCCAGAGTTTTCATAACAGGCTGTTAAGAGTGTGAACGCCGAATGGGAGCACATCTTTCCGATGTCATCTTTAAAAAGTAAAGAGATACTTTAGAACATTTTGATTGTAAAGACATACTGAATAATGGCATACTGAATACATTCAATTTCATTAATAAATTACTAGTTTTATGAATTTATACATGGAAATGACGTTATTTCGAAATTTCCCGTTTCCCTGCGCCACCCTGTACTAGCCCTAACTTGCACACCAGCAATCTGCAACACAGTGGTGTCTTGTTCGGACATTATTTGGTGGTTGTGTTTTTCTTCATCTGAAGCAGTTTCCCCTACAATAACACTAGGAATTACGGTAGTCTGTATTATACTTTCGTCATCTTTATTTGTTTCTATACCCTCTTTCCATCACCATCGTCATCCACTTCCTGTTTCGAATTCGTGTCATCGTCACATTGTCTCGTAATCTGGATCAGTATCACTGTCCTCGAAAGTTCCATGAATCATTTATTCCAAATCTATTTCGAAGTATGGTTCACTTATTCTGAAAGCCCATTGAGAATAACCAGTTCGTTCAGCCTGTTTTGAATGGTGAGCTGGACCCGGAGAAGGCTACATACTGTTCAAATTACTTGCGAGACTCTGTCTCTAACAACTATTGCACAATATCTGTGCCAATAAACACGAGGTGTAATAAACATGTCTGACGAATAAAAATCACGCAGCTGGTTCAAAAATGGCTCTGAGCACTATGGGACTTAACATCTGTGGTCATCAGTCCCCTACAACTTAGAACTACTTAAACCTAACTAACCTAAGGACATCACACACATCCATGCCCGAGGCAGGATTCGAACCTGCGACCGTAGCAGCACGCAGCTGGTAACGTACGTCTGCGAGAAATCAAGGTGACTCTACTGTGCAAGGTCAAATAGAGTGAATGGCACCCCATCTTCACTGCAAGACTCCATCATTCTAGCTGAAAGCTGCACGGAGGAAAACGACCCAAGGCGATGGGCGAATGACCACCAGGAAGTTCGACAGCCGTCTCACAGACGCGTGACTCCAGTTCAGGGCTAAGTACTGTCTGCTGTCGGCAGCATTCGATACGGAACAATAATTGGCTCTTGCATGGACATTTTCTCATGTTTCCGGGAAATAATAAACCTACCGATACCATTCATCTGGTCTGACATGTGACGTCATCAATCAGACAGTGGCATCTGATACAGAGAAACAGCCGGGCTCAGTGGCCGAGCGGTTCTAGGCGCTTCAGTCTGGAACCGCGCGACCGCTACAGCCGCAGGATCGAAACCTGCCTCGGGCATGGATGTGTGTGATGTCCTTAGATTGTCCTTAGGTTAGTTAGGTTTAAGTAGTTCTAAGTAGTTCTAAGTAGTTCTAAGTTCTAGGTGACATGACCTCAGATGTTAAGTCCCATAGTGCCTAGAGCGATTTGAAGCATTTTTGAACAGAGGGACATCGATCTCTTCAAAATGGTAACCGTGCATATATAGTAGCAGCAATAAAAGGCTACTTACATTATGCACTTCTACAGCACAGACGTGTGTGTCACTTAATATGATAGGATCTGAAATCTGTCCTATCACGTATTACGCAGGTTGTCATGTATGTTACTGTTGTCAGACCTTAGCCAGAGACAATTCCTGGTAATATCTGACGTAACTGTCGTATCGTGTAAACTTGGAACTGACAGGCCAAGGAACGTACGTTATCTGTCTTTTGCTATTTCTAAGATAATATTTATGTATATCTGTGACATGCTGTAATATATGTAAATTACATTTTTTTGACAATTGGTTTATGTAGGTAGAATAAATAAAAGGAACAAAATTGCAAACGCCAATTCAGACATAGACTCCAAACGAAAATTATTCGGTTAAAATACTGATGAAACATTTTGTAAACATCTTATCCGGTAGCTCTGTTATTTCATTAGGTCTGTTGTCCGGTTGTTTTATCATATGGATGTATATTTCAAATTTTTCTAGAATATTTAATAATCAGCCTTTTCCTGCTTTCATGGAGAAATGGTTCAAATGGCTCTGAGCACTATGGGACTCAACTGCTGTGGTCAGAAGTCCCCTAGAACTTAGAACTACTTAAACCTAACTAACCTAAGGACATCACACACATCCATGCCCGAGGCAGGATTCGAACCTGCGACCGTAGCGGTCGTGCGGTTCCAGACTGCAGCGCCTTTAACCGCTCGGCCACTCCGGCCGGCTTTCATGGAGAACTGCGATGTATTTGTTAATGTCATTAGCAGAATACTTCTATTTTCTTAAGGGGGGCAGGACGTCAAACGGGCCGATTTGGAGCAGGAGAGGGACCATAGGACATACTTTTCCAAATAAATTCATAAAACTTTCTCAGCATGAGAAGGAAGGATTCAGAATTCACACTCATAGCAGTGGAAGTTCAAAAACATAACAAGATAATTTTTTTACATATGAAATTGCGTCATTTTTTTCACTTACTATTGGCTGCATTTGTTGCTATAGGTACACTTCTCTTCACACGTAACAGACATTCTTCGATGAATTTTGCACAGCATACGAGCCATACTTAGAGGTGTATGATACACTAGAATTTTCCAAATCTATTAAAAACTGTGGTAAAAATTGAGTTAATTAACTATAAAATTTGAGTTTTTTCTAATCATGAAGTTTAAATTGTAACAGCTCATTCATTTTTTTCATAAAATAAATAAATTCTATAGTTTCATACAAGTATGGTTTGTATACTGTTCAAAATTCATCGAAGAGTCTCTCTTACTTATGAAGAGAAGTGTACCTATAGCAATAAATCCAGCCAATAGTAAGTGAAAAAAATGATGCAATTTCACACGTAAAAAAAAAATATTTCGTTATGTTTCTGAACTTCCGCTGCTATGAGTGTGAATCCAGAATCCTTCCTGCTCATGCTGAGGAAGTTTTATGAATTTATGTGTAAAAGTAAAGGCAGTTGAAATTAAAATGTCTTGTGGCGCCTCTCCTGCCCCAAGTAGGCCCGTTTGACGTCCTACCCCCCCCCCCCCCCAACCCCCCTTAAATGAGTACTGAATCCTGGGAGACTGGCGTCACTGACATTAATTTGCTATCTAAACGTAGTTTTGAGATTTCTCCCTGTTTGCCCAACATAAAATTTATCCATTCACAAGATATTAGCCGGACGCTGTGGCCGAGCGGGTCTAGGTGCTTCAGTCCGAAACCGCGCTGCTGCTACGGTCGCAGGTTCGAATCCTGCCTCGGTCATGGATGTGTGTGATGTCCTTAGGTTAGTTAGGTTTAAGTAGTTCTAAGTTCTAGGGGACTGATGACCTCAGATGTTGTCCCATAGTGCTCAGAGCCATTTGAACCATTTTGCAATCGTCCTTTTCCACGTCCTGGTAATCATCCTATTGGGTTGGTGGGTGAAGTGGGGTTGGGGCGGCAGAGGGCTGTCTCTCTACCGTTCCACTCTCGAAAGGGGCGCGGGAAAAACGAGCACTTAAATTTTTCTGTGCGAGCCCTGATTTCTCTTATTTTATCGTAATGTTTATTTCTCCCTATGTAGGTGGTCCTAACGGAATGTTTTTGCAAATGGAGGAGAAAACTAGTGACTGAAATTTTAAGAGAAGATCCCGTCGCAACGAAAAACGCCTTTGTTTTAATGATTACCAGTCCAATTCATGTATCATGTCTGTGACTCTCTCTTCCCTATTTCGCAATAATACAAAACGAGCTGCCCTTCTTTGTACTTTTTCCAAGTCATCCATCAGTCCCACCATATGCGGAACCCACACTGCACAGCAATACTGCAGAATAGGGCGGGCAAGCATGATGCAAGCAGTCTCTTTAGTAGACCTGCTGCACCGTCTAAGTGTTCTGCCAATGAATCGCAGCCTTTGGTTTGTTCTACCCACATTATTATCCATGCGATAGTTCCAGTTTAGGTTATTTGTAATTGTAATCCTTAAGTATTTAGTTGAATTTACGGCCTTCAGATTTGTGTGACTTATCGCGTAATCGAAAATTAGCGGATTTCTTTTAGTACTCATGTGAATAACCACACTTTTCTTTATTCAGGGCCAATTGCCACTTTTCGCATCATACAGATATCTTATTTAAATCTTTTTGCAACTCGTTTTGGTCATCTGATGACTTTACAAGACGGTAAATGACAGCATCATTTGCAAACAATCTAATAGGGCTCCAGTCCTTAATATATCAGGAATAACAGAGGGCCTATAACACTTCCTTGGGGTACACCGGATATTATTTCTGTTTTTCTCGATGACTTTACGTCTATTAATGTGACCTTTCTCACAGGAAATCACGAATCTAGTCGCACAACTGAGGCGATATTCCGTAGGCACGCAGTTTGGTCAGAAGACGATTGTGAGGAACGGTGTCGAAAGTCCTCTGGAAATCTATAAACATTGAATCAATTTGACGTCCCCTGTCGATAAAACTCATTACTTCACCTGTATGAAGTCCTAGTTATGCTTCACAAGAACGATATTTTCCGAATCCGTGCTGACTATGTGTTAATAAATCGTTTTCTTCGAGGTAATTCATAAAGTTCGAACACAGTGTATGTTCCAAAACACTGCTGCAAATCAACGTTAGTTATATGGGCCTGTAATTTTGAGGATTACTCCTACTTCCCTTTTTGGGTAATGCTGTGACTTGAGCAATTTTCCAGACTTAAGGTACGGAACTTTCCGTGAGCGAGCGGTTGCATACAATTGCTAAATATAGCGCTATTGTATCAGTATTCTCTGAAAGGAACCTAACTGGTATACAATCTGGAACGGAGGCCTTGCCTTTATTAAGTGGTTTAAACTGCTTTGCTACACCGAGTATATCTACTTATCTGTTTCTCATCTTGACAATTGTTCTTGATTGGAATTCAGGTCTTCTTTGGTGAAGGAGTCTCGGGAAAACTAATAACTCTGCTTTAGTGGCACTGTCATCAGTGACTTCACCGTTGTTATCGCGCAGTGAAGCTATTGATTGAGTGTTGACACTGGTGTGATTTATGTATGACCAGAATCTCTTTGGGTTTTCTGCGAGGTTCCGATACAGATTTTCATTGTGGAAGTTACCCTATGTGATCAAAAGTATCCGGACACCCCCTAAAACATACGTTTTTCATATTAGGTGCATTGTGCTGCCACCCACTGCCAGGTACTCCATATCAGCGACCTTAGTAGACACTGTGAGAGAGCAGAAAGGGGCGCTCCGCTGAACTCGTGGACTTCGAACGTGGTCAGGTGATTGGGTCACTTGTATCATACGTCTGTACGCGAGATTTCCACACTCCGAAACATCCCTAGATCTACTGCTTCCGATGTGATAGTGAAGTGGAAACGTGAAGGGACATGTAAAGCAAAAAAGCGTATAATTCGACTTCGTCTGTTGACTGACAGACCATAACGCAGGAATTCCAAACTGCATCAGGATCCACTTCAAGTACTATGACTGTTAGGTAGGAGGCGAGAAAACTTCGATTTCAATGTCGAGCGGCTACTCATAAGCCATACATCACGCCTGTAAATGCCACACGACGCCTCGCTTGGTGTAAGGAGCATAAACATTGGACAATTGAACAGTGGGAAGACGTTGTGTGGAGTGACGAATCACGGTACACAATGTGGCGATACGATGTCAGGGTATGGGTATGGCGAATGACCGGTGAACGTCATCTGTCAGCGTGTGTAGTACCAACAGTAAAAATCGGAAGCGGTGGTGTTATGGAGTGGTCGTGTTTTTCATGGAGGGGGATTGCTCCCTTGTTGTTTTGCATGGCAATATCACAACACAGGCCTACATTGATGTTTTAAGCGCCTTCTTGCTTCCCACTGTTGAAGAGCAATTCGGGGATGGCGATTGCACGTTTCACACGTTCGAGCACCTGTTCATAAAGCACGCCCTGTGGCGGAGTGGTTACACGACAATAACATCCCTGTAATGGACTGGCCAGCACATAGTACTCACCTAAATCCTATAGAACACCTTTGGGATGTTTTGCAACGCCGACTTCGTGCCTGGCCTCTGCGACTGACACCGATACCTCTTCTCAGTGCAGCACTCTGTGAAGAATGGGCTGTCATTCCCGAAGGAGCGTTTCAGCCCCTGATCGAACGTATGCCTGCGAGAGGGGAAGCTATCGTCAAGGCTAAGGGCGGGCCAACACCATATTGAATTCCAGCATTACCGATGAAGGGCGCCAAAAACGTGTAAGTCATTTTCAGCCAGGTGTCCGGATACTTTTGATCACATAGTGTATGAAGGGGCATGTGGTCAGCACATCGCTCTCTCAGCCGTATGTCACTTTCCGTGACCGAAGCCGCTACCTCTGACTCAAGTAGCTCCTCAATTGACCCCAAAGGGTCTGAGAGCACCCCTCTTGCGAACAGCGCGCGGTAGATCCGGGCGGTCACCCATGCAAATGCTAACCCAGCCCAACAGCTCTTAACTTCGGTGATCTGATGAGGACCGGTGTTACCACTGCGGCAAGGCGGGTGAAAAGATATAAATAGTTGTCTATCAAATGACGAAGTTTATGGGGTATAGTTTGATACGAACTTATAAATTTATAAAA
The DNA here is from genome assembly GCF_021461385.2 of Schistocerca piceifrons. Classification (NCBI taxonomy): domain Eukaryota; kingdom Metazoa; phylum Arthropoda; class Insecta; order Orthoptera; family Acrididae; genus Schistocerca; species Schistocerca piceifrons. Next base: position 141,690,190 of record NC_060146.1, on the reverse strand, counting down.
TCAATTAGTGATTTCCGGTGTTATTTAAGAATTCAGAATGTACCTCGGATTTGGTTACATCCACGTTGCATACATGATGCAATATACAAAGAAAGCACTACCTCGACCTATAAAACGCCAAACTCTGCCGTCTGTTGCCCTCTGTGCTGACAATGCAATGGGAATAACTGGTGCGTTATTAATGAGTTCAATGCATTTTTATAATTACGTACATTGTTACTTGACACCCCCGAATCTATAGTGATTCTTTGTCTCCTGTTTCTAATTGTCGGCATCTGGACATCTGGCATCTGGACATGACAGCTGCTCGAATCCAATTACAGTAGAACCCCTCTAATCCGTCACCTTCGGGACCGGGACTATGGTCGGAACGAGAAAAAGGTCGGATTATCCGAAAAATCTAATATTTATCGCAAAAAATATAAAAAGACATTTAGTACGAAAAGTTAAACCATTTAAGAACTAAAAGATGTCTACAGTAATATAAAAAGATGTTTTTTACACAGTGTTAATCAGTATATTAACTAAAAAACGTCTACACACACTATAATATGTATTGGTTTTAAAAGGAAAAACGACAAACAAATTACAGTACTGTACTGTACATAATAACGTATAAATGATATATACTGTGCACTAAAAATGTTTTTAGCACTGTATATAAAAAGTATTTTTTTACAAAGAAATAAACTACTGTATGTATAAACTAAGAAATGATTATACTGTATACATTGTTTTTACAGTAAAAACGAAAACAAATTACTTGGAAAAAAACTCGGGGATACATTTTTGACGAGTTTTCCAAGGATCAATCTAGCCTTCACTGGCAGCAAATTTACTTTCGGCTTCCAGTTTTTTTGTGCAAAACTATCGCTTTTTCTTTGAGAGTTGGCCCGGATATTGGAGTTCCTTTCCTTCTTTCTTGACAGGACGACATCCACAATGCGTTATCAAGCAGTTCAAGTTTAGGCTTTTTTAATGTTTTGCGATTCTTCAGAGTGTTTTTACCATCAATCGTAACTGTATAGGAGTCAATGTCTTTCCGATTCTTCCTCCAATCCTTAATTGTCGTAACACCTACATTCAGTTTCTTTGCAATTTTTTGGAGCGAATCTCCTTCGTCCAGTCTTTGTAGCACTGCTAATTTTTCATTTAGTGAAAGAGTTACGTGTTTACGTTCGAATCCAGACATGTTCAAAAACAGACAACTGTACACACAGTGAATCTACAGTAACAAGTACGGTAGAGAACACGGAATAAAGCAAACAACCAAGTTTTTTAATCCCAACATAGGATAAAACTGCAGAATACCGTACAGTATAACAATATGCACAGCGATAGACACCGCAACAATGGCCGGACAGGCGTCCAGTCAGTGACAAGTCGGCACAGGGCTCGCGAGCCTCAGCATGGTCGGACTAACTGGAGTGACGGACCATCCAAGGTCGGATTAGAGGGGTTCTACTGTACTCGTTTGAGGAATCATAATGTGAGTGGGTCGAAAAAGCAAGGGATCCAGCAACTGTCCTGACATGTAAAATTCTTATCGTTTATTTTTGGTGTAGGTTGCACATTTATTTTCGTATAACAGTAGTAATTTCAGTCAAAGTTGATCATCTTCATATCTACTTGGAAGATTAAGCAGCCCGCCGTGCCCCCATTCTGAAGTGCGGATCCATATCGATAAGACGAGTTGCTTGTGCACCTTCGTAGGTCTGAAGGTGGTCAGCTTTGATGGAAACTGTTCATATCATAAAAAAATGTGCCCCTGAGACGGAACAGTAAATGACAAAATTTTTACAAAATAGGTCACACTGTCACCACAACTAACATTTAAAAAAAAGATGTAGACACGAAATGAATACTGACAGTGTTTTGTTGAATCCCTCTTTCCGCATTCATGTCAGGCGCCACACTGACAGTATACACTGAAGAACCAAAGAAATTGGTACATCCGCATGATAATATGTAGGGCCCCCGTGAGCACGCACAAGTGCATGGATTCGACTAATGTCTGAAGTAGTGCTGGGAGGGAACTGACAGCATGGATCCTGCAGGGCTGTCATAAACCCGTAAGAAAGGAATCTCTTCTGAACAACACGTTGCAAGGGATCCCAGATATGCTTAATAATGTTCATGTCTGGGGCGTTTGGTGGACGGCGGACGTGTTTAAACTCAGAAGAGTGTTCCCGGAGCCGCTCTGTAAGAATTCTGGACTTACGGAGTGACGTATTGTGCTGCTGGAATTGCCCAAGTCCGTCGGAATGCACATGAATGTATGCAGGTGATCATGCAGGACGAGTCACAAAGTCGTGTCTAGACGCATCACTCCAACTGCACACTCTCCACACCATTACGGAGCCCCCACCAGCTTCAACAGTCCCCTGCTGACATGCAGGGCCCATGGCTTCGTGAGGTGTCCATACCCATACACGTCCATCCTCTCGAAAAAATTTGAAACGAGACTCGTCCGACCAGCCAATATGTTTCCATCCGTCAACAGTCAAACGGTGTTGACGGGCCCAGGCGAGGCGTAAAGCTTTGTGTCGTGTAGCCATGAAGGGTACACGAAAGAGCCATAAGCGCATAAGATGATGTTTCGTTGAGTGGTTCGCACGCTGACACTTGTTGATGGTCCACCATTGAAATCTGCAGCTGTTTATGGAAGGGTTGCACTTCTGTCACACAGAACGATTCTCTTCAGTCATCTTCGGTCCCGTTCTTGCAGGATTTTTTCCGGCCGCAGGGATCGGAGATTTGATATTTTACCGGATACCTAGTATTCACGGTACACCCGTGAAATCATCGTACTGGAAAATCCCCATTTCATCGCTACCTCGGAGATGCTGTGTACCATCGCCGACTATAACACCACCTTTAAACTCACTTAAATCTTGATAACCTGCCATTGTAACAGCAGTAACCAATCTAATAACTACGCCAAACACTTGTTGCCTTACATAGGCTTTGCCGACCGCAGCGCCGTATTCTGTTTACATTATCTCTGTATTTGAATACGTGTGCCTGTACCAGTTTCTTTGGCGCTTCAGTGTATGTACCTGGCGCGCCAACGTCCAAGGGCTTCTCCGCTGTCATTTCTGGGAAACAGCGTGCATCGAGAACCAACACACACGGACAGATACCTGCACAAACTGTCAAATCACCACCAAAGCCAGAAAAGAGGCACGATAAATACTCTCGCAACGCGAGCAAGACAAATATGTGAGCCGCAGCACCTTAGACGGGAAATGCAGCACCTGGAAAGAGTTCTGAGGAGCAAGGGGTGCTCCATAAGTTGTACTAGAAGTATAACAGAGTCAAACACACGGCGAAGTGACACATCAGGAAAAGAAATGTCGGGTAATGCCTTTCTGGCTCACACACCCACAGCGACGGACAGAATCGGCTGTACATTGCGCAAACACAGCATAAAGACTATTTACAAATTGGCAAAGAATATCAAACAGTGTCGAAGATTGGCAAAGGAGAAGCGGGACCCACTTGCAGTGTCGGCAGTATACCACATACCACGAACCTGCGGAAAAGATTATGTTGGACTCAATCAGCACCAGTATCACAGAACTAAAGCGACATTGCGGGTTGGGGTAGCTGGAGAAATCGGCCATGACAGAGCACGCGCTGTGTGGGATCGACCACATAGTAAAATTCGTCGTCACGGAAGTTATGGCCGTAGAGAAGCGTTATCACACCCGCTTGTTCAGAGAAGCTACAGAGATACACGAACACGAGAATAGCTTCAACAAGAAAGAGGAAACGGATCCTGCATTCCAGTGCTGGAACGAGCGATAGTTGCAGATACACTATGTGATCAAAAGTATCCGGACACCTGACTGAAAATGACTTACAACTTCGTGGCGCCTTCCATTGGTAATGCTGGAATTCAGTATGGTGTTGGCCCATCCTTAGCCTCGATGACAACTTTCACTCTCGCAGGCATACGTTCAATCAGGTGATGGAAGGTTTCTTAGGGAACTGCAGCCTATTCTTGACGGGGTGCTTCAATGCGGAGAGGTATCGATGTCGATCGGTGAGGCCTGGCACGAAGTAGGCGTTCCAAAACATCCCAAAGGTGTTCTATAGGATTCAGGTCAGGACTCTGTGCAGGTCAGACTATTACAGGGATGTTATTCAAAAATGGCTCTGAGCACTATGGGACTTAACTGCTATGGTCATCAGTCCCCTAGAACTTAGAACTACTTAAACCTAACTAACCTAAGGACATCACTCACATCCATGCCCGAGGTAGGATTCGAACCTGCGACCGTAGCAGCAGTGCGGTTCCAGACTGTAGCACCTTTAACCGCTCGGCCACTCCGGCCGGCTAGGGATGTTATTGTCGTGTAACCACTCCGCCCCAGGCCATGCATTATGAACAGGTGCTCCAATGTGTTGAAAGATGCAATCGGCATCCCCGAATTGCTCTCCAAAAGTGGGAAACCAGAAGGTGCTTAAAACATCAATGCAAGCCTGTGCTGTGATAGTGCCAAGCAAAACAATACGCGGTCCAAGCTCCTCCATGAAAAACACCACCACACCATAGCTTCCAAATTTTACTGTTGGCACTATACACGCTGGCAGGTGACATTCACCGGGCATTCACCACACGCACACCCTGCCATCGGATCGCCACATTGTGTACCGTGATTCGTCACTCCACACAACATTTTTCCACTGTTCAATCGTCCATTGTTTACGCTCCTTGCACCCAGCGAGGTGTCGTTTGACATTTACCGGCGTGATGTGTGGCTTATGAGGAGCATGAAACCCAAGTTTTCTCACCTCCCGCCTAACAGTCATAGTACCTGAGTGGATCCTGATACAATTTGGAATTCCTGTGTGATGGTGTGGATAGATGTATGCCTTTTACACATTATGACCCTCTTCAACTGTCGGCGGTTTCTGTGAGTAACAGACGAGGCCGGCCTGTATGCTTTTGTGCTGCACGTCTCACTTTACGTTTCCACTTCTCTACTTCGGAAACATTGGATATAGGGATATTAAGACGAGTGGAAATATCGCGTACAGCCGTATGACACAAGTGACAACCGATCACCTGACCACGTTTGAAGCATCAGCGACCTCAGTAGTCATTAGACATTGTGAGAGAGCAGAATGGGGCGCTCCGCAGAACTCTCAGTTCTGCAGAGCGCCCCATTCTGCTCTCTCACAATGTCTAATGAGTACTGAGGTCGCTGATGTGGAGTACGTGGCAGCAGGTGGCAGCAGAATGCACCTAATATGAAAAACGTATGTTTTTGGTGGTGTCCGGATACTTTTGATCACATAGTGTAGCAAGAGGAAAACCGCGCCGGAAGTGACAGCGGAGAAGCCCGTGGACATCGGCACGCCAGGTACGTAAGTCTGCTGCCGCGACATTGGTTCCAGTCCAGCACCAGCAATGGAGGGTGAAACTTTGATAATGCCAGCTACTCGTGCTGGCGAAACGTGAGAAAAATCATCAGTCAAACACCGTCCGAAGAACCTGATACAGAAGCCAACAGCAGTTTGGCCACGAAAGGCTTAACTATTCTATGTAATTTGATATGCCATGTTCCAGTTGAGGTGCAATGACAAGACTTCGCAGATAAACAATGAAGAACAAGTTTATTAATAAGCACGCAAAGGAAAGCTCCTTCCCAGAGTAAGTTAAATTAGAATAACTGTTTGCAGTAGTTCGTGGTCGTGAGTGAACTTACACAAGTTTGTAAATGGGCAGGTGGCCCAAATAACGTGTAAAGCCAGAGTCACTATCCACTCTGTAGTGGAAGAATTGAAACGCTAGATAATGGTGACGGCCAATACCAAAATCCTTCTGCAGTCCGCGGCATAGATGTCACTTCCTGGCGATGCCTGGTGTAGTCACTGGCAACTGCGTGGGTGGCAGTGACTTGCTGCAGCATGTACTGTCAAGTAACCGCTTCGACACCGTGCAGGTGGGTTTGCCTGCTTTCGGCCGCTAAAGTAGCCACGAGGCTGAATTTGTGTCGTAGACTCTGAAAGATACATTTATAACGTGATCAACAAAGGTGCGTAAGTGCCACAGAGGGTGTTGCCAGACTGGAATGGGGTGGGAGGGGGGGGGGGGGTCTTAGAGAGACACTTTGCCGTTTCGTTGTTGTACATGTTTATGTTGCACCCCCGCCCTGCCCTCCCTCCCCCATCCATCTGCCGCCCCTCCCCCACGATCACCCCACAGGAGGACTGGGAACGCTGAGACACCCTTGGCTGTTTCACATGACATTCAAATTTCATCGAATTGTTTTGAACAGTCCCTACTGGTTCCACACTGTATATTGGAGCAAAAAATTCCGGTCGCAATACGCTCCAGTAGAGCCAGGTATCATTTGACGCCTCAGACAAGAGTTGAAAATCCCAGGGTGTGACAGCCGTTTCGAACGCTGTCAAGAACGTTTTCCCCCAAGTCCAAGTACGAAGTGCTCGGATTAAAAAGGGTGTAAGACATGGATGTAGTCTTTCGCCCTTACTGTTCAATCTATACATGAAAGACGCAATGATAATTTTTTTAAAAAAGTGCAGGAGAGCGAACCCAGGAATACTAGAGGAAGCCGAAAGGCACGCGTTTTAGCTCACGCAGGCTGGCGTGAGGTCTGGAACAGGAAAGGGACATTAGACTGTAGAAAAATGGGCGTAGCTGGTGGAATACTTAACTTCATTCCATTAATGGTAAACGTCGGTCTGACGGTACATGATTAACAAGATCAATAGCAACTGATAATGGCGCCTTGCTAGGTCGTAGCAAATGACGTAGCTGAAGGCTATGCTAACTATCGTCTCGGCAAATGAGAGCGTAATTTGTCAGTGAACCATCGCTAGCAAAGTCGGCTGTACAACTGGAGCGAGTGCTAGGAAGTCTCTCTAGACCTGCCGTGTGGCGGCGCTCGGTCTGCAATCACTGATAGTGGCGACACGCGGGTCCGACGTATACTAACGGACCGCGGCCGATTTAAAGGCTACCGACTAGCAAGTGTGGTGTCTGGCGGTGACACCACAAAAAGGTTCAGGAGTGGAATTAAAATTCAAAGTGAAAGGATATCAATGAGAAGATTCGCTGATGACATTGCTATCCTGACTGAAAGTGAAGACGAATTACATGATCTGCTGAATGGAATGAACAATCTGATAAGTGCAGAATATGCACTGAGAGGATATCAAAGAAAGACGAAGATAATGAGAAGTAGAAGAAATGAGAAGAATGAGAAACTATATCTTCTGGTTAACATTCCGGGATGTAAGGTCGTGGTCCGTGAAACTCTTCAGCTCCTAACGTTTCGTCCAGAGCTGCGCTGGACATCTTCAGAGGGGTGTTTCTCCTCCGGTGAGTCTTGCCGACAAGACTCACCGGAGGAGAAACACCCCTCTGAAGATGTCCAGCGGAGCTCTGGACGAAACGTTAGGAGCTAAAGAGTTTCACGGACCACGACCTTACATCCCGGAAGGTTTACCAGAAGATATGTCATCCGGTCGTGAAAGCTTTCATACTATAATGAGAAACTAAACATCAGGATGGTGATTACGAATTAGATGGAGTTAAGAAATTGTGCTACCTAGGCAGCAAAATAACCAATGAGGGACGGAGCAACTCTTGGTTGTCGGGCCATATGGTGCGTGATAGTCAGGTTGACATCCCACAGTTGGCTGGGGCGCCCCCAGACACGTCTTCGCTAGCCATCGGGGCCTGGAATCTCATTGACTGGAGTAGGATTGTCTTCCGTGACGACTCCCACCTCCAACTGAGCTCGGACGACCAACGCAGACGCGTCTGGAGACGCCCCAGACAGTGGTTGGATACCAACCTGACTTAAATTAAATGTACTCGCAATTGCGACTATGGACAACCATCAGCTTTATAATGAAATGACGACAATGAAAATTTGTGCCGGACTGGGACTCGAACGCGGGTTTCCCGCTTTACGCGAGCACGTATTGACAGCCTCGGCTATTCTGTCACACTTCCCGTCAGCGCCAAACTCCATCCTGTCGCACGCAAGCAGCGCCCCCGCCCCCGTCCATTCCGCTCACCCTCCTTCCGACTGGAGTTCGCTTCGTAATGTGCGTCCGCAATGAAATACTTTTAACAGCCACCCTCAAAGTCATAAAGATATTCACACACATACATACACACTGAAGAGCAAAAGAAACTGATATCGTGCAGTGCTCCCGCGAGCTCGCAGAAGTGTCGCAACACGACGTCGCATGGACTCGAATAACGTCTGAAGTACTGCTGGAGGGAATTGTCACCAGGAATCCTACAGAGCTGTCCATAAATCCACAAGATTACGACGGGGTGGAGATCTCTTCAAGAACAGCGCGTTGCCAGGCATCCCGGATATGTTCAATAATGCTCATGTCTGGTGAGTCTGGTGGCCAGTGCAAGTGTTTAAACTCTGAAAGTCTTCCTGGAGCCACTCTGTAGCAATTCTGGACGCGTGGGGGTGTCGGATTGTCCTACGGGAATTGCCCAAGTCCGTCTGAATGCACAATGGACATGAATGGATGCAGGTGATCGGACAGGTGCTTACGTACGTGTCACCTGTCAGAGTCGTATCTACACGTATCAGCGATCCCATATCGTCCCAACTGCACAAACCCCACACCATTACAGAGCCTCAACTAGCTTGAAAATTCCCCTGCTCCATGGACTCAACAGGTTGTCTCCATTCCTGTACGAGTCCATCCGCTCGATACTTTTTGAAACGAGACTCGTCTGACCAGGAAACGTGTTTCCAGTCATGAAAGGTCCAATGTCGGTGTTGACGGGCCCAGGCGAAGCGTAAAGCTTTGTGTTGTGCAGTCATCGAGGGCACACTAGTGGGGCCTTCGGCTCCGAAAGCCCATATCGATGACGTTTCGTTGAATGGTTCGCATGCTGACACTCGTTGGTGGCCCAGCACTGAAATCTGCGGCAATTTGCGGAAGGGTTGCACATTCTCTTCAGTCGTCGTTGGTCCCGTTCTTGCAGGATCTTTTTTCCAACCGCAGCGTGGTCGGAGATTTGATGTTTTACCGGGTTCCTGATATTCACGGTACACTCGAGAAATGGTCGTGCGGGAAAATCCCCACTTTATCGCTACCTCGGAGATGCTGTGTCGCGGCGGAGGTTCGAGTCCCCCCTCGGGCATGGGTGTGTGTGTTTGAACTTAAGATAATTTAGGATAAGTAGTGTGTAAGCTTGGGGATTGATCATCTTAGCAGTTAAGTCCCATAAGATTTCAAATACATTTCAACAATTTTTTTGATGCTGTGTCCCATCGGCCGTGCGCCGACTACAATTCCACGTTTAAACTCACTTAAATCTTGAAAACCTGCCATTGTAGCAACAGTAACCGATCTAATAACTGCGACAGACACTTGTCTTATATAGACGTTGCCAAGCGCAGCACCGCATTCTGTTTGAATACGCATCCCTATACCAGTTTCTTTGGAGCTGCAGTGTGCATATGCGTGGTACCTGTTTTATCGGACAAGTCTGACACAACAGATACCACGCATATATATGCGGGTGCGTCTATCTTCATATGACAACTGTTTTTCTTCTGTATGACAAGGAACCAGTGTTCTTATCGTATGTAAGCTATCTACGTTGTCTCCGTCCTTTTTATTTACGTTTTCTTCCATCTCATCACGTAATCTTACCCTACAATTTCTCGATCTTTTACTGGCCAGACCACATTTTCTCCACTTTGATGCCTTCTATACAGATGCTATTGCCGTGCGTAGTTGCCACTCGATTAGAGGCGCTATGTCACTGATTGCGCGGGCCCTCCCGCCGGAGGTTCGAGTCCTCCGTCGGACATCGAAGTGTGTGTTGTTCCTTAAGTTTGTTTAACTAGTGTGTAAGTCTAAGGACCGATGACATTAGCAGTTTCGTCCCTTAGGAATTCTCTCTCTCTCTCTCTCTCTCTCTCTCTCTCTCACACACACACACACACACACACTCATACTTAAGAGTTATGAGCAATTCTCGATCATTGATAGTGTGACACAAATCTCTTCTACTGAAGCCCTTTGCTTTCCATATTTTGGGAAATGATAGTATGGACAAAAATAAGAAAAAAATGTCCAGTAAACATGTGCTTTAAAATACTTACCTTAAAAGTTGAAAGCATTTGTTCATTAGCAGAGTTGTGTTTCAAAGCAGCGAGGTGAGCAAGTGCTCATAGCTCCTAAGGTATGCGTTTTAGAGCTCCTGTTTACTTGACTTTTTTGTTTTGAATGATCATACCTGTCATCCCTCAGTATTGACTATCACGCCTGGAACACCCTGTATATACTTTGAGAAGACATTTCAAAGTGCCATACCAAGAAACTGGCTGGTTCTTGGTGCCAATAAGAAAGTTTTTACAAGTTTACTGTTTCCCGCGTCCCTCTGACATTCTTTACGTGCCCTCCACTGCCAGTGCTGCCGTCTGCCATCTGCCGGAGGTTATTGCACGTCAACGTCAAACATAGGCGATGGTCAAACCTGTGTGACTGGACCGTGTACACTGGTCATGTACCTTACAAGTTGAAATGTTCACTCACTGAGAAAGTATGCTTAGAGAGGTCTTTTCACTTTGTCAGGTGAAATAAATGCGAAAGTAAATAAATAAATAAATAGAGTCGAAATTTGTAAGGACTGTGGACGCACTGTGGATGCAAACCGTCAAAAGACATCGAGGTTGTAAATACTGTAATTTTTTTCTAAGGTGCAAATCACATTTCATAGAATGAAATTCCATTACGGTGTGTGGTGGAGGGTACTCGAAGTGCCACCACGATTGGTACGAGTGAAGGACTTCCGTAAGAGCTCTCAAAGTCTGTGAATTTTTAGTCTCAGTCATTTCGCGTGGCGTATGTGGGAGGGAAACATAATTTTTCCGAGGAGACTACGATTTACAGCTTGCAGAAACTTTTGCAAAATCAAAGTTTGCACACAGCTGTATCGTCACGTTACTACGCAACCAGTTTAAATCATGAACAGTTCTTCGGGTATGTTGCAGCATAATCAGATGTACAGCAGGTATACAGGGTGAAAAGTATTTAAACCGACAAATTCTGGGAGGTTGTAGGGGACATAAAAACAAATATTTTTCCCTAATGTCATTTTTTCCTGTGAGGATTATTTAAACCGGTGGAGGCCGTATTACGCTCTTCAGTTGTTAGAGGCCGTATTACGCTCTTCAGTTGTTAGAGGGCGTATTACGCTCTTCAGTTGTAGGCAACTGCTGCCCACCAGTGTAGTAGTGCATTGTCTCTGTTTACTAATGGAGCGATACACCTGGAGTGAATACACTGATATGGCTGGTGCGTACTACGTAGCGCACCACAACGGACGAGCTGCACAGCGGGTTTATCGACAACAATATCCTAATCGCCGTATCCCGCATCATACGACCTTTGCTGCTGTGTACCAACGTCAGCGTGAGACCGGGTCATTTAGCAGATTACCTGGACAGGGACGCCGTCGCACGGTAAGAACGCTGCAATTTGAGGAAGCTGTCTTGCAGCATGTGGAGCGGGATCCTTCAATGAGCACTCGTGCAATTGTACGTAACATGGGGATGAATCAGACGAATGTAAGAACAGTCCTTCGAGAGCAATTGTTACGTCCATTTCACTTACAGCGTGTCTACAACCTGGAACCAGTCGATTATCCACCCAGATCACAGTTTTCGCAGTGGTACCTGGAACAGTGTGAAATGCATCCTACATTTATATCCTCTGTGTTGTTTACCGATGAAGCAACGTTCGGCTGTGATAGAGTCTTCAACATGCACAATCCGCATGTTTGGAGTGAGGATAACCCACATGCCACAGTTACTAGCGTTCATCAAGTGCGGTTCTTCACTAATGCCTGAGTCGATGTTGTTAGGGACTGTTTAATTGGGCCGTATCTGCCACCTAGGCTATTAAATGGCAGACACTATTAAAATTTTCTCGCCAGAGTATTGCCAGAATTGCTGGAAGACGTCCCGCTCCCTAAAAGACAACGCATGTGGTTCCAACACGACGGGCCGCCGGCACATTTCAGTCGTCGTGTGCGTCGATTCCTAGACCGACAGTTCCCAGAAACGTGGATTGGCTGAGGTGGTCCTGTACCATGGCCTGCTCGATCCCCAGATATGTCCCCTCTGCACTTTTTTGTGTGGGGAGCGATGCGCAACCTTGTTTACGCAACGTCTGTTGCATCAGAAGAGGATCTGGTTGCCCGGATAGTAGCAGCAGGAACAATTCAGGATACTCCTGGGGTTTTTGCCGTGTCAGACAGAACATGATCCGACGGTGTAACCATTGTTTACGTGTCAATGGATGCATTTTTGAAAATCTACTGTAATTGAAATTGGGATGACTTAATGAGTTGTCTCTTGGTCATAAAAAAATGGAAAATTGTTTGTTGGTTTAATTAATTTGCCGCCAGAGAAATCTTCCTCTACCGGTTTAAATACTCCTCATAGGAAAAAATGACATTAGGGAAAAATATTTGTTTTGATGTCCCCTACAACCTCCCAGAGTTTGTCGGTTTAAATACTTTTCACCCCGTAGAAGTATGAAACAGGGATTTAGTTGCTATAATTACACGTCTGTTGTTTGAAACTGATAGACAATATTTCATTCAAAATAATCTCCGTTGCTATTTGTACATTTCTCCCACCTCTCTGGCAGGCTATGAATGCAACGCCAAAAAAAAAAACAGTCCTCTTGAAGCGAACCAGTCAGTAAGCCATTTTCGTACATTTTCATATGTACTGAAGCGTTTTTCAGCGAGAGCGTGTCCCAGTGATGCAGTAGACGGTAATAGGAAGGAGCTAAGTCTGGAGAATAAGCCCCACGCCCAGTACTTCCCAACTGAACGCCTCGATCTTTCCCTGACCCGTTTTGCTGTGTGTGGAGGTTCATTATCATGGAGCAATATGACTTTGTGTCGCCTTTTTCCGTATTGTTTCAGCTGCTCATAGTAGAGGACACCCTTCTGATCCCACCGAACACAGAGCATTGTCTTCTTTCCAAAGCGATTTGGTCTTGCAGTGGATGTCGATGGTTTAACTGGATTCACCCACAATTTTACGACGCTTAGCATTCTCAAAACATGTCAATTTTTCTTCACCTGTCGCTATTCGATGGAGAAACGACTTTCTTTTGTATCTGGAGAGCAGCATTTCACAAGTGGTCTTTTGATTTGCTTTCTGCCTTTCATCCAGTTCATAGGGAACCCATTTTCCCACTTTCTGCACCTTCCCCATAGCTGTCAACCTAAGAGAGACGGCTTTTACCGTCACATTCATTTGTTCCGCGTGTTCCTGTTGAGTTTGAGTATCATATTCATCCAATAAGGCCTCCAATTCGTTGCATTAGAACTTATTCGGTGGTTTCCCGCTCTCGACGTTTCTCGCGTCACGGTCACCACTTCTGGATTTTGTACCACTCGAAACACTTTTTTTCCCAAGTGCTGGTTCGCCGAAAGCTTCGACAGGCATTCGATGCAATTCTGCAGCAGTTTTGTTGAAATGATAACAGAGAATCAGTGCTGTCTGCAAATCGTAGGTGGTAGGCACAGACATCGACATGTTTACGTGTTTGAAACAGATACCTATGTATGAACTTGGGTTACTGTGTGTTAACATTCGTCGTCAGCCGTTACAGGAAGCAGTTGGTGATCTAGTGGCGGTCTCACGGGACGGCTAACTCCGTCTATAGGGAAGTTCCGGTTTCATACTTCTAAACCTGGTAACAACCTATAACCACTATGAAGCATATGTGCTTGACGACAAGTCTATAAATGAACACATGTCGCTTCGTGACATGATGCTTGATAGGGGTTGTCATACATCTGATAATGACATCATAATAAACCCGAAAATTATCTGTTTGTTACTGAAACTGGTTGTTCAATAAAGTGTATGCAAACATGACTTTTCAGAAAAATATAAGTGCCTGAAACTTTTGGAATTATTAGAAAACGTCTCCGTGATGCACACCGTCTGTGTTGTTGCGTCTGCTTCTGGAGTTTCATGATCGTTTCTGTTTACTTCTTGGACAAAAAGGAAAAATCAAGATCAGGCTTCAAATGGTTCAAATGGCTCTGAGCACTATGGGACAACAGCTGTGGTCATCAGTCCCCTAGAACTTAGAACTACTTAAACCTGACTAACCTAAGGACGTCACACACATCCATGCCCGAGGCAGGATTCGAACCTGCGACCGTAGCAGTCCCGCGGTTCTGGACTGCGCGCCTAGAACCGCGAGACCATCGCGGCCGGCTCAAGATCAGGGTTCGAACTTATGTCTACAATGAGGTCTATTAGGAAACTCAGCGCAAGCTCGAATTGGATGGGACAGCAAATGGGACATCCAAGGAATCATCCCAGAATTCGTCTTGAATGGTTCAGGGAAAGTGCGGAAAAGCTAAATCAAGATGCCCCCGACGGAGATTCGGCTCCCAGTTTTCCCCCGCAGTGCGTACGTCGACTTCCAATGGCCTCTATATCTCGCTTGTTTGCGCAGAGGACACTGACAATCGAGCCTCGCGCTACACAATACGGTACAAACAGCCAGCGGTGCTCTTGGGTAAAGGATTTCGTGTTATTGTGTCGGGTTCGCAGCGTGTTATCGTGGAAGCGTGTCGGCAACATGGCTCGCTTTACCACTCAGGGACCTTTAACGGAGTGGGTAGAATGACAAATAACCTCCCGTGCGGTCAGCTGAATGCCCCTGTTCCAGTGCAACAGGTGGGGAGCATCTTGACGGATACAGGGATAAGTGATGAAACGTCCCCTTAGAAAAATTAACGAATTACTGTGCTGATAAACCTCTTACATTATTTGATTTTCAAACAGCTGAGCAGAACCGAACGTACTCAGACATTTCGCTCTTTACCTATTCTGATCAACACTAAACTGACACACAATATTTTTTAGCGCAACGCAGTCTGACTTTCAATAATCCGTACAAAAATATGGCCCTGACTAACATTAACCTATACCATTCACAAATCACTAACCTCACAAAAATCTTCGTTACTCCAACTACTACAATACAGCAAGCGCCACTACTGCCAGCTAAACAAAAGATTCAAACTACTCAAGGCACTAACTACTGATAGGCATAGTCAGCAAATGAAAGATTGTGATAGAGAACAAACAATGTATTTACCTTAATAGTTGCAAAAGTCATAATATATATAGCAGTTCATGGCATCCAGTCTTACAAATTTACTGTCTCTGATGGACACACGTCCAGATCATCCGCTCTCAAAACTCCGTCATTTCTCTCCCCACATCCACCACTTCTGGTGGCTCACCTCCAACTGCGCAACGCTACGCGCTGTTAGCAGCCAACTGCCCAACATTACAATACCAAATTCCAACAATGCAAACCAGCCACAGACTGCACACAGCACAGCCAGTGATTTTCATACAGAGCGCTACGTGGTGTTACCAATATAAAAACCTAAACATCCTACGTACAGTGACTACAAGCTTTTTGTAGCAGAACTTTAATCCGTAACATTCCAGCTCATCAATAATAAACACAGAATACATCCATTAAAAAAAAAAAAAAAAAAAAAGACGTAAAACTTTGCTTGACGAATTCTTGAGAGTTATTCTCTGCTCCTTCCAATCAGACTACGTAAGCGTAGACCAAATGTGCTTTAAATTCAACAGTAATTGAGAGATAGATCAAATAAATTAATAAGAATTGATACTGATCCCACATGGTATTCAAAACAGGTAAGAACACTGTTGCAGAAGCAACGAAAAGCATGCTAAATTTAAAAAAAAAGAAAACGCAAAATCCCCTAGTTTGTTTAAGTTTTACAGAAGCTCGAAATTTAGCGCTCACTTTAATGCGAGATGCTTTTGACAGTTTCCACAAGGAAACTCTGGCTTGAAATATGGCAGAAAACCGAAAGAGATTTTCATCGTATGTACATCATACCAGCAGCTAGATGCAGTGGGTACCTCTACTCTGAGATAAAAATGGGGATGATACGAGGCGTGTTTTTGAAGTAAGCACCGTTTTGAAATTAAAAAAAGACGTGCTAAGATATCTCAATAATTTTGTTTTTACATGAAAGCGTGTACCTTAATCTACGCACTGACGTCATTACAGTCTGATTCTTCCTTGCTTACGTTGTGTACTGAGTGTTTAACATGCCTCCGACAATCGTGAGTCGCGCCGACTGTGAAGTACGGGCTGTTATAAGATTTCTTAGTGCTAAAGGCCTAAAAGCGATCGATATTCATTGTGAGATCTGTGCAGTTTACGGAGAAAACATTATGAGTGATGGAATGGTAAGAAAGTGGGTGAGAGCATTTAAAGATGGCCGCACAAATATGCATGATGAACAACGGAGTGGGCGTCCTTCGGTCGTTAATGAAAGTTTGGTGCAGGAAGTGGACAGTAAGGTGAGAGAAAACAGACACTTTACGATTTCCTCCTTGCGGGATGACTTTCCTAATGTTTCTCGTAGTGTTTTGCATGGCACTGTGACCGAGAACTTGAATTATCGAAAATTGTGCGCACGTTGGGTACCGAAAATGTTGACGGTTGTGCCCAAAACCAAACGTTTAGACAGTGCATTGACTTTCCTTGAGCGGTACCACAACGACGGTGATAATTTCTTAAGCCAAACTGTTACGGACGATGAAACATGGGTGGCCTACGTCACACCAGAATCAAAGCAACAGTCCATGGAAGTTGAGCAAGGGCACCGTTTTGCTTCAAGACAATACCCGTCCGCATGTGGCGAATCAGACTAAAGATCTCATCACATCTTTTCGATGGAAAACTCTAGAGTCTAGATCATCCTCCGTACAGCCCCGATCTTGCGCCCAGTTCAAAAATGGCTCTGAGCACTATGGGACTTAACTTCTGAGGTCATCAGTCCCCTAGAACTTAGAACTACTTAAACCTAACTAACCTCAGGACATCACACACATCCATGCCCGAGGCGGGATTCGAACCCGCGACCGTTGCGGTCGCGCGGTTCCGGACTGTAGCGCCTAGAACCGCTCGGCCACACTGGCCGGCTTGCGCCCAGTGACTACCATCTGTTCCTGCACTTGAGGAAACACCTGGGCGGTCATCGTCTTCAAGACGATGACGAAGTCAAAACAGTGGTTATGCAGTGGTTAACAAGTCAGGCGGTAGACTTCTATGAGGAGGGTATTCAAAAACGTTATGACAAGTGTCTCAATATTGACGGAAATTATGTAGAAAAGTAGATTAAGGTACAGACTTTCATGTAAAAATAAAATTGGGATCTTACCACGTCTTTTTTTAATTTCAAAACGGTACTTACTTAAAAACACGCCTCGTACTTAAGAGAATGCCACTAAAGCATAATTACTAGATACAGTTTTCCGAAATTAATTCATCAAAGAGGACGAAGTAAATATTCCAGAATTCTAATTAAGACCAAATGCCAACGTTTGTTAACTTAGAAGGAAATATCTTCGGTGTAGCGAAATTTAATAAAGGCATGGTCTCCGGTCCAGACTGTATACCAGTCAGGCTCCTTTCAGGGTATGGTGATACAATAGCTCTATACTTAGCAGTCATATAGAACCTCATGCTAGCTCGTGAAGAGATGCATACCTAACGTCTGGAAAGTTGCACAAGTCACATCAGCACGCAAAAAGGAATATAGGAGTAATCCGCTGAATTACAGATCCACATCACTAATGTCGATTTGCAGAAGGATTTGGAACATATTGTCTTCGAATATTATGAATTACCGCCAATAAAATGATTTACTAACAAACAGCTAACAAGGATTCAAAAAATATCGTTGTTATGAACCACATGTAGCTTTTACTTCTCACGAAGTGATCATTGATATTGACAGGAGGCGTCAAACTGATTTCATATTTTTACATTTCCAGGAGGCTTTCGACACCGTTCCTCACAAGCGACTTGTAATCAAACTGCGTGTATACAGTGCATCGTCTCAGTTGTGTGACTAACTTCGTGATTGCCTGTCAGAATGGTCACAGTACATAGTAATTGACGGAAAGTCATCGAGTAACACAGAAGTAATATGTGTCGTTCCCCAAGGAAGTGTTACAGGACATCTGCTGATAAACGATTTAGGAGACAATCTCAGCAGTCATATTTGATTTTTCCAGATGATGCTATCATTTATCGTCTCGTAAGGTCATTAGATGATCAGAACCAATTGACAAATGTTTTAGATAAGAAATGTGTATTTTCCGAAAACTGGTAAACGAGTCAAAATAACTTAAAATGTGAAGTTGTCCACGTGAGTAATAAACGGAATCCACTAAATTTCCTTTGCGATCTGCATCAGATAGAATCGACGGGGGGCACCGAAAAATATCAAAAACGGCAGCTCGTTTTGCACTACCGCGAAATAGAGGAGAGTGCCACGGATACGACAAACGAATTTGGATGCCAATCATTAAAACAAAGGCCCTTTTCGCTGCGCAGGACCTTCTCATGAAATTTCAATCAGCACCTTCGTCCTCACAGCGTGAAAGTATTTTGTTGGCCTCCACCTACATAGCGAAAAAATGGTGATTATAATGAAGAGAAATCAGATCTCGCACCGAAAGAGTTAAGCGGTCGTTTTTCACGGGCTATTTTCCAGAGTGGGACGGTAGAGAAAGAACTTTAAGTTGGTTCGACGAAACCTCTTCCAGGCACTTAATTGTGAACTGCAGAGTAATCATGTAGATGTAGAAACTAATACGGATAAACCTAGCAATTGGAAACCGTGCGTGACTAAACCCGTCGCTAGTAAAATGAGAGCATGTACCTGTTAAGGTCCTGATCTAGAATAATCTTATCTATTCTGCTTTTGAACATGAACATAACCGTGCAAATAACGTTCTATGTGTGTGATACCAGATCTCTCTAAACTGCATCTGATTATCTGAGTACAAAGAATGGTTACCAATAATACTCTGAATGACTTTCTGATAAAACTATTGCACACAGGGGCCAACTATTGCCTTAAGAAAACTTCGCACTGTTATAAAACGCCTCTACTAAATTTATGTGACAATTTTGCTAGTGAACATTATTCCTTATTTTCTCTCGAAATGTTCGTTTAGCCCATACAGTTGTTTCTTACCTTGCAAATAATGTTGGCTCTGCTCTATATGCACACTGCGAGACTGTGTACTGAATAAATCATTGCGCAGAAGACTACCTTACCTTATTTATTCCATAGTCCGCATTAGAAAATTAAAATTTAGTTCTCTTTCCATAAATATGGTTCAAGGCCACGCAATAACCCAAGCTTCGACTTTGCATGTTTTCTTCAGGTCTGTTTCCATGAGGAACTGCGTACTCCACGAGCGTCTTAATGATATCCAAGGGCAGCATTGCTCGTAAATTTTTAATCTCGTTATTGCAGATGGATTTCAGTTACTGTGTAGCCATATTTAATGCAACTACACATATGAGCGAAAACATTAGGACCACCTGCTTAATAGTTTGTCCGTCTTCGGAACGTAACACATTACTGAGTCTGCGTATCATGTTCAAATGGTTCAAATGGCTCTGAGCACTATGGGACTTAATATCTGGTGTCATCATTCCCCTAGAACTTAGAACTAGTGGTTCTAGGCGCTTCAGTCTGGAACTGCGCGACCGCTACGGTTGCAAGTTCGAATCCTGCCTCGGGCATGGATGTGTTTGATGTCCTTAGGTTAGTTGGGTTTAAGTAGTCCCATAGTACTCAGAGCCATTTGAACGATTAACTAACCTAAGGACACCACACACATCCATGCCCGAGGCAGGATTCGAACTTGCGACCGTAGCCGTCACGCGGTTCCAGACTGAAGCGCCTAGAACCGCTCGGCCACAGCGGCCGACTAAAACGTTTCCCTGCTTTTTACTCAAAACTGAATGTACTGTCTCCTGTTATAAAAACTTTCAACTGAAATTACTATTGTGGACTGCGTGTCTCAGTGTACACATTTACATAAAGACAAAACTAACAGGCGTACACTGTGCAGGAAATTAAACCAAAACTGTTACACAAAAGCCACTGTCGGAATCAAAACTGCCCAAAAAATTGAAACACTGAAATTAAGTATCAACAGTGTGAAATACACACTGATCACTGGGCCATTAAAAACCTGAATTACAAGGAAAATGCTTAGAATTTGCGCAATGGAAACGTGAGGCGAGGAACGAAAGAACCAATGAAACGAATGTCACCTGAAAAATTACAGCATAATCGGCAGCAACGGCACAGCATGAAAAATCGCGTCAGCTAAAATATGTTGAAGTAAAACTAAACTATTGGGAGAAAGTTTGGGATGAAACTGGTAATCCTTTCATTAGAATGGCAATGCTGTATTTTAAACTCTTATTTCATAAGACCACAGAACTCACAGAAAACCAAAAACTTTACTTTTCGTATAGAAGTCTTATAAGGCAATGCCTTACCAATTATGCAGATTGAAATGAATTAAACTTAACTGATCTAAACTCAGGTGGAGAGATGGACTGTTTTGTTTCAAGAATCGCTAACATTATCAGTACGCCCCAGCAAAAATTATTACCTTAAAAACATATCCAAATGCAAATCCTTTCTCTCTGCTCCATAAATCTCTCGTCTGTACGTCCTTCTATCAGATTAATAATTCCTAAGAATTTTCTTCAAGCAAACTCCTCCTCCAATATGCACTACGCTGAACGTTCTGCCAGCTTACTCCGTGTCCAACACTCAACTACCCTCCGCTCTACAACTGAGCCAAGGATATGTAAGTTCAGAGATACTACTGTCGCTTCCGTAAGTCGATTGTTCCACAGATGTCACACGCGACTGCTTCGCTCTCGTAACATGAAATTTCCACTCATTCTGAAACTGTCTGCAAATAAATGTCCAGTGACCAAATATGTCCACCTTTCACCCACATTGCCCAGGAGTGGCAGCACAGGCGCTCTGCTCCGAAGTTGAACAGCTGCCAGTGGGCGGATCAGTTCTTCATCCACGGGAGATCGGCGCGGGCCGCATCTACATCCAGTCAGTAGGCCTGTTGATTTCTTTGAAAATATCGGGAATCTGATACACAGATATTTAATAATTGTCATTAAAGAATCCCGATATAGCGAAATACGTATCAATATATCGACCAAAAATGCCGACGTTCCTACCTGCACCTAAAGACTGCACATTGTAAATGTACTGCCGATTTTAGAGCTGTATATTTAAGTATTGATTTACTATTAGATATTCTGTACATCAACAAGCTAGCAGCCTACCTATCCCCGTTAGAGGAGTAGGAGGAGATTATAGTTTAACATCCCGTCGAGGACGAGGTCATTAGAGACGGAGCACAAGCTCGGATTAGGGAAGGAAATCGGCCGCGCTCTTTCAGAGGAACCATCCCGGCATTTGCCGGAAACGATTTAGGGAAATCACGGAAAACCTAAATCAGTATGGCCGGAGACGGGTTTGAACCGTCGTCCTCCCGAATGCGAGTCCAGTGTCTATCCCCCTTAGGAAATGGCTCTCAGCACTATGGGACTTAACATTTGAGGTCATCAGTCCCCTAGACTTAGAACTACTTAAACCTAACTAACCTAAGGACATCACACACATCCATGCCCGAGGCAGGATTCGAACCTGCCACCGTAGTAGCAGCCACGTGGTTCCGGACTGAAGCGCCTCAAATCGCTCGGCCACAGCGGCCGGCTGTTGTCATTTATCGTCTCTCGACCACAGTGGGCGGCCGTATCCCCCTTAGAGCAAGAACTGAAAGGAAAACGATGCACGTTCGCGCTTGGTGATAACCACTTTGCTAAGAAAAAAAAACAAAAAAAATTGATCTGAGCGCTATGGGACTTAACATCTGAGGTCATCAGACCCCTAGAACTTAGAACTACTTAAACCTAACTAAGGACATCACTCACATTCACGCCCGAGGCAGGATTCGAACCTGCGACCGTAGCGGTCGCGCGGTTTCAGACTGAAGCGCCTAGAACCGCTCGGTCACATCGGCCGGCACTTTGCTAACAATAGCAGCTGTATGTAAGCGGCACGAGAAAAGATGTCCTATGGGTCCGTCGTTCAGTTTCGTCTCATATCGGATTTGTCCAGAACACTTCTTGTCGACTTATCTCTTTTTTCATTTCTGCAAATGACAGAGACCTGGCAGTTGTAGTGCCAAAATTGCGTGGTGAAGTTTCTGTCGTTAGCGCAGAGCGCCCGATTACGCCAGCATTTCCCCTCACACGTCTTCGCCCACCGCGAAGACCAGTCTCGTATTTAGATTTTTCTTCATCGTTTTCAGCAAATGTATTGGAAGAATGCCAATGCGAAAAATAGCGCACTAGTTGTATTTTAACGCAACTGGTGTCTATTTCTTCACAGCGGATATCCTGTTATTCCAGTCACACCGCCACGTCTCCAGTGCAATCGGACTTCTGCTTTTGTGCCACTAATACTTGCTTCACATAGTCAAAGAGAAAGATTGGACGTGGTGAAAGCTCAAAAAGTAATACGGCTCCTTCACACAGAAAAGTAAAATTATGTTGTACTTCAATTTAAAAAAAAATTGTGAAAAAATACACTCCTGGAAATGGAAAAAAGAACACATTGACACCGGTGTGTCAGACCCGCCATACTTGCTCCGGACACTGCGAGAGGGCAGTACAAGCAATGATCACTCGCACGGCACAGCGGACACACCAGGAACCGCGGTGTTGGCCGTCGAATGGCGCTAGCTGCGCAGCATTTGTGCACCGCCGCCGTCAGTGTCAGCCAGTTTGCCGTGGCATACGGAGCTCCATCGCAGTCTTTAACACTGGTAGCATGCCGCGACAGCGTGGACGTGAACCGTATGTGCAGTTGACGGACTTTGAGCGAGGGCGTATAGTGGGCATGCGGGAGGCCGGGTGGACGTACCGCCGAATTGCTCAACACGTGGGGCGTGAGGTCTCCACAGTACATCGATGTTGTCGCCAGTGGTCGGCGGAAGGTGCACGTGCCCGTCGACCTGGGACCGGACCGCAGCGACGCACGGATGCAGGCCACGACCGTAGGATCCTACGCAGTGCCGTAGGGGACCGTACCGCCACTTCCCAGCAAATTAGGGACACTGTTGCTCCTGGGGTATCGGCGAGGACCATTCGCAACCGGCTCCATGAAGCTGGGCTACGGTCCCGCACACCGTTAGGCCGTCTTCCGCTCACGCCCCAACATCGTGCAGCCCGCCTCCAGTGGTGTCGCGACAGGCGTGAATGGAGGGACGAATGGAGACGTGTCGTCTTCAGCGATGAGAGTCGCTTCTGCCTTGGTGCCAATGATGGTCGTATGCGTGTTTTGCGCCGTGCAGGTGAGCGCCACAATCAGGACTGCATACGACCCAGACACACAGGGCCAACACCCGGCATCATGGTGTGGGGAGCGATCTCCTACACTGGCCGTACACCACTGGTGATCGTCGAGGGGACACTGAATAGTGCACAGTACATCCAAACCGTCATCGAACCCATCGTTCTACCATTCCTAGACCGGCAAGGGAACTTGCTGTTCCAACAGGACAATGCACGTCCGCATGTGTCCCGTGCCACCCAACGTGCTCTAGAAGGTGTAAGTCAACTACCCTGGCCAGCAAGATCTCCGGATCTGTCCCCCATTGAGCATGTTTGGGACTGGATGAAGCGTCGTCTCACGCGGTCTGCACGTCCAGCACGAACGCTGGTCCAACTGAGGCGCCAGGTGGAAATGGCATGGCAAGCCGTTCCACAGGACTACATCCAGCATCTCTACGATCGTCTCCATGGGAGAATAGCTGCCTGCATTGCTGCGAAAGGTGGATATACACTGTACTAGTGCCGACATTGTGCATGCTCTGTTGCCTGTGTCTATGTGCCTGTGGTTCTGTCAGTGTGATCATGTGATGTATCTGACCCCAGGAATGTGTCAATAAAGTTTCCCCTTCCTGGGACAATGAATTCACGGTGTTCTTATTTCAATTTTCAGGAGTGTATAACAAAAAATAAAAATATCGGCATTCGGTATTGCCATTTTGATATCAATATATTGGGGAGAAAGTTATCGGCGGGCTATATCGATAACTTCTGGAATAGTATCGATACATCGATAATTTATGAACAACCCCAAGTCGCTGTTGTGAGCGGCAGGAG
This sequence comes from Schistocerca piceifrons, assembly GCF_021461385.2. NCBI lineage: Eukaryota > Metazoa > Arthropoda > Insecta > Orthoptera > Acrididae > Schistocerca > Schistocerca piceifrons. The sequence continues at coordinate 141,666,040 of NC_060146.1, read as the reverse complement.
GGTAGCTAGCAGAGCTGAAATTGCACCACCAGTAGGCTGTGGAGTCGTAGCAGTGGATCCCAAGGTGGCGGCGGCTGAAGACACTTGGTTGTATTCACCAAGGATTTGTGCAACTAGTATAACTGAAATCAGAATCAGGGTTGTATTCACCAAGGATTTGTGCAACTAGTATAACTGAAATCAGAATCAGGGTTGTATTCACCAAGGATTTGTGCAACTAGTATAACTGAAATCAGAATCAGGGTTGTATTCACCAAGGATCTGTGCAACTAGTATAACTGAAATCAGAATCAGGGTTGTATTCACCAAGGATTTGTGCAACTAGTATAACTGAAATCAGAATCAGGGTTGTATACACCAAGGATTTGTGCAACTAGTATAACTGAAATCAGAATCAGGGTTGTATTCACCAAGGATTTGTGCAACTAGTATAACTGACATCAGAATCAGGGTTGTATTCACCAAGGATCTGTGCAACTAGTATAACTGAAATCAGAATCAGGGTTGTATTCACCAAGGATTTGTGCAACTAGTATAACTGAAATCAGAATCAGGGTTGTATACACCAAGGATTTGTGCAACTAGTATAACTGAAATCAGAATCAGGGTTGTATTCACCAAGGATTTGTGCAACTAGTATAACTGACATCAGAATCAGGGTTGTATTCACCAAGGATTTGTGCAACTAGTATAACTGAAATCAGAATCAGGGTTGTATTCACCAAGGATTTGTGCAACTAGTATAACTGAAATCAGAATCAGGGTTGTATTCACCAAGGATTTGTGCAACTAGTATAACTGAAATCAGAATCAGGGTTGTATTCACCAAAGATTTGTGCAACTAGTAGAACGTAGATCAGAATCGGTGATGCGAACTGAGTGGCCTAACTCTGAGAGTGGAAGGAAGGTGGGGATCTTTACAGCTTGGTTCCCTCTGTTCGGGTGACCGAATGTGCTCCCATTTTGTGAACTTGCCAGCTCTCTTGGCTGGCCTAATGGTTAACTTCGGAACTTCAGGGCGTTGCTTTATGCGAGGTTTACAGCCTGAAAGGCGTTCTTGAGTCATCCCTTGGAGGGGTCACCATATGTAGCCTCATTACCGAAGAGCATGGTGCCTACCCCGCACCGTCGTCTAAGTGCTGAGTCAGGAGTTGCTGGCGTCCTCGTTTGCACACAACGAGGCAATAAGCTGAGTGTTTATACTTCAGTTCTACATCTACATCTCCATGGATACTCTGAAAATCACACTTCATTGCCTGGCAGAGGACTCATAGAACCATCTTCAGAATAATTCTATCTTGTTCCAATCTCAAACAGCGCGCGGAAAAAATGAACACCTATATCTTTCCGAGCGAGCTCTGATTGCCTTTATTTTACTATGATGGTCGTTTCTCCATATGTAGCTCGGCATCAACAAAATATTTTCGCTTTCGGAGGAGAAACTTGGTGATTGAAATTTCGTGAGAACATTCCGGCGTAACAAAAAATGCCTTTGTTTTAATGATGTCCACCGTAAATCCTGCATCATGTCAGTGACACTCTCTCCCCTATTTTGCGATAGCAAAAAGTGCAACTCTTCTTTGAATTTTCTCGATGTACTCCATTAATTCTATCTGGTAAAGATCACAAACCGCTCCTCAGTACCCAAAAGGCGACGGACAAGCGTAGTGTAGGCACTCTCTTTAGTAGATCTGTTACATGTTCTAACTGTCCTGCCAATAAAACGCAGTTTTTGGTTTGCCTCCGACACAACATTTTCTAATTTAAGTTGTTCTTAATTGTAATTCCTAGGTATTTATTTGAATTTATGGCCTTTAGATTTAACTGATTTACCGTGTAACCGAAGTTTAACGCATCCTTTTGGCACTCTTGTGGATGACGTCACACATACAGATATATATTCAAAATCGTTACGATTTTGTTTCGATCTTAGATGATAAACAATAGCATCTATGCAAACAACCTAAGGCGGCTCCTCAGATTGTCTGCTAAATCGTTTAAATAGATAGGGAACAGCAGAGGGCCTATCTTCTATTTTAATCGATGACTTTACGTCAATTATCACGAAAGTTGACCTCTTTGACAGGAAATCGCGAATCCAATCAGATAACTGAGACGATATTCCATAAGTAAGCAAATTTCACAACAAGTCACTTGTTTGGTACAGTGTCAAAAGCCTTCTGGAAATCTATAAATACTAAAAAAATCTGAAATCCCTTGCCAATAGCACTCCTTCGTGTGAGTAAAGAGCTAGTTGTGTTTCACAGTAACGATGTTTTCTAAATCCGTTTTGACTGTGTGCCAGTAGACTGTTCTCTTCGAGGTAATTCATAATGTTCGAATACGATATATGTTCCAAAGTCCTGCTGCATATCGACGCAAATGATACGGGCCTGTAATGTAGGGATTACTCCTACTGCATTTATTGAATATTGGTGTGACCTGCGCAACTTTCCAGTCTTTGGGTGGAGAGATTGGTCCGCAGCTTGTGGTTTCGCGGTAGCGTTCTCACTTCCCGCGGTCCCGGGTTCGATTCCCATTGGGAATTTTCATCTGCCTTGTTGTCCTCATCATTGCATCATCATTCATGAAAGTGGCGAGATTGGGCTGAGTAAAGGTTCGGAATGTGTACGGGCGCTGATTACCGCGCAGCTGAGCGCCCCACAAACCAAACATCATCTTCATCGTTGAGAGAGTGGTTGCATATGATTGTTAAGTATGGAAGGACTGCATCAACAGACTCTGAAAGGAACCTAACTGGATACAGTCTGGAGCGGAAGACTTGCTTTTATTAAGCGATATAAGTTCTTACGAGTGTTGACAATGACTACGCCACCATTGCCTATTCGTTGGACGTGTTCCACTTGGCTCCGTTCCAGCCGGTTCTAGCGCATGCACCATATGGTGGCCTGCTGAATATGTATGTAGTTGCAGAGTGTGGGTCGCGCATGGTGCTTGGATAGGTCAGTTGGAAGAGCAAAAGGGAAAGGTCTGAGTTTTACACAATTTTGGTCTCGCAGGAAGTTTCACAAAACCATGTAGTCCAGCTGAAGAACGAGACTGCACGTTCAGGTTTCGCACCGCGACCTGCTTGAACAGCACTCGGGGTTGGAGCGGCTCCAGGCTCACGGCTGCCTGCACCTCGACTGCCGATTATTCCCAGCAGGCAGCCTTAATGCCGCGATAAGGTGCACGCCGCAGTAAAGTCGCCACTTTAACGTATACAGCTCCAGACCACCGGCTCTCAATTCATTCTTACGTACCACGCTCTTTATTGTCATCTGCTTTAATTCCGCGAAGGCGATTTCAGAGCTCGGTGCAGTAAAAGGCGCAGTGAGAGCAACATTCCACTGCGAAACTGCTTTGAATCTGGGGCAAGATGGGTTTCATTCACAACTGAATGTAACCTTTCGCCGGACAAGCGTGAGGATGTGGTAACTCGTTATACTGATTAGGTCAACTTCCACACATCTGCAGCTTTACATCTGCACTTTTCAAGCGACCCGTTGTGTCTAATGACGTTTTCAGGCTTCCGTGATTCATCGTGTAAAAATGGAATCCTTACAGGATTTCTTTCTCGTCCGCCTGTTTGTCCGACTATTAAGAATACTTTTTCTCGGGAACGTGTGAACCTGTCAGGTTCCTATTTATGGCACGTATTAATGTCCACGATCCCTTGGAGGTTTATAAATTTTAAACCTGTAAGTCACTTCAGTCAAAAATACGGTCGTTTAAACCACGTATTTTGATACTCGAAAACTTATTCATCAAAACCTATAGGGAGCTTCCCTTCGACCCAGAATCATGAAAATTGGCGAGAAGCAAGGTTTCACAGTACAAGTAAAGCAAAAAATCCGAAAATTCTTAATTCATAATTACATAACCCCAGGAGAATTTTCTTTTCCATTTTTCTTTGACCTGTCTGTCTGTCTATCCGTCTGTTAAGATCCTCTTTTTCCTTTTTCTGGAGCAGTTTCATGTATCGAGTTCAAATTTATGTCGCTTACCAAGATCTATGGTCGCTTGGCAGTGTACAAATTGTAATCTTTCAAGTCGATGCAATCAAAAGATCATTCATTACCATGTTTTGTTGGACGGAAACTCACTCATAGAAATCTGCAGGGTGTTTCCCGTTGACTTAGAATCACGAAATTTAGTAAGAAAAAGGTTTCAGAGAAATTCGAAAATTGTTCATTTGTAATTATATCACATAAAAACTATCTTTTGTCGTTTGAACATACAGTGTATTCATCATTCGTCGCCGGCCGCGGTGGTCTAGCGGTTCTAGGCGCGCAGTCCGGAACCGCGAGACTGCTACAGTCGCAGGTTCGAATCCTGCCTCGGCCATGGATGTGTGTGATGTCCTTAGGTTAGTTAGGTTTAAGTAGTTCTAAGTTCTAGAGGACTGTTAAGTCCCATAGTGCTCAGAGCCATTTGAACCATTTGAACCATCATTCGTCAAGAGTGTAATAGACGAACATTACTACAAGCAAACATATGATGTAAGATGCAGGAGTGTTGTAGTAAGGAAGTAAAAAATTATTTATAAAATCTTCTCCCTACACTTTTTGTAGGGAGGTTGTACAGAGTTTCAGGGAGAGCATAAGGGAACAATTGACGGGAATGGGGGAAAGAAATAAAGTAGAAGAAGAATGGGTAGCTTTGAGGAATGAAATAGTGAAGGCAACTGAGGATCAAGTAAGTAAAAAGACGAGGACTAGTAGAAATCCTTGGGTAACAGAAGATATACTGAATTTAATTGATGAAAGGAGAAAATACAAAAATGCAGTAAGTGAAGCAGGCAAAAAGGAATACAAACGTCTCAAAAATGAGATCGACAGGAAGCGCAAAATAGCTAAGCAGGGATGGCTAGAGGACAAATGTAAGGATGTGGAGGCTTATCTCACTAAGGGTAAGATAGATACTGCCTACAGGAAAATTAAAGACACCTTTGGAGAAAAGAGAACCACTTGCATGAATATCAAGAGCTCAGGTGGAAACCCAGTTCTAAGCAAAGAAGGGAAAGCAGAAAGGTGGAAGGAGTATACAGAGGGTCTATACATGGGCGATGTTCTTGAGGACAATATTATGGAAATGGAAGAGGAGGTAGATGAAAATGAAATGGGAGGTATGATACTGCGTAAAGAGTTTGACAGAGCACTGAAAGACCTAAGTCGAAACAAGGCCCCGGGAGTAGACAACATTCCATTAGCACTACTGACAGCCTTGGGAGAGCCAGTCCTGACAAAACTCTACCATCTGGTGAGCAAGACGTATGAGACAGGCGAAATTCCCTCAGACTTCAAGAAGAATATAATAAATTCCTCCAATCCCAAAGAAAGGAGGTGTTGTCAGATGTGAAAATTACCGAACTATCAGTTTAATAAGTCACAGCTGCAAAATACTAATGCGAATTCTTTACAGACGAATGGAAAAACTAGTAGAAGCCGACCTCGGGGAAGATCAGTTTGGATTCCGTAGAAATGTTGGAACACGTGAGGCAATACTGACCCTACGACTTATCTTAGAGGAAAGATTAAGGAAAGGCAAACCTACGTTTCTAGCATTTGTAGACTTAGAGAAAGCTTTTGACAATGTTGACTGGAATACTCTCTTTCAAATTCTGAAGGTGGCAGGGGTAAAATACAGGGAGCAAAAGGCTTACAATTTGTACAGAAAGCACATGGAAGTTATAAGAGTCGAGGGTCATGGAAGCAGTAGTTGGGAAGGGAGTGAGACAGGGTTGTAGCCTCTCCCCGATGGTATTCAATCTGTATATTGAGCAAGCAGTAAAGGAAACAAAAGAAAAGTTCGGAGTAGGTATTAAAATCCATGGAGAAGAAATGAAAACAGCAAAGGACTTGGAAGAGCAGTTGAACGGAATGGACAGTGTCTTGAAAGGAGGATATAAGATGAACGTCAACAAAAGCAAAACGAGGATAATGGAATGTAGTCTAATTAAGTCGGGTGATGCTGAGGGAATTAGATTAGGAAATAAGGCACTTGAAGTCGTAAAGGAGTTTTGCTATTTGGGGTTCAAAATAGCTGATGATGGTCAAAGTAGAGAGGATATAAGATGAAGACTGGCAATGCCAAGGAAAGCGTTTCTGAAGAAGAGAAATTTGTTAACATCGAGTATTGATTTGAGTGTCAAGAAGTCGTTTCTGAAAGTATTTGTATGGAGTGTTGCCACGTATGGAAGTGAAACATAGACGATAAATAGTTTAGACAAGAAGAGAATAGAATCTTTCGAAATGTGGTGCTACAGAAGAATGCTGAAGATTAGATGGGTAGATCACATAACTAATAAGGAGGTATTGAATAGAATTGGGGAGAAGAGGAGTTTGTGGCACAACTTGATTAGAAGAAGGGATCGGTTGGTAGGATACGTTCTGAGGCATCAAGGGGTCGCCAATTTAGTACTGGAGGGCAGCGTGGAGGGTAAAAATCGTAGAGGGAGACCAAGAGATGAATACACTAAGCAGATTCAGAAGGATGTAGGCTGCAATGGGTACTGGGAGATGAAGAGACTTGCACAGGATAGAGTAGCATGGAGAGCTGCATCAAACCAGTGTCAGGACTGAAGACCACAACAACAACAAACAACAACACTTGCATAAACTAAAATCCTGTGTTCGCTCTTTTTTTGATATCTACGGGATAGTTTGAGGAACTACTACAGGATTTTTAGTAGGTCTTGGAATTCCCGGGGCCGATATCTCGCCCTTATGGATGGCGACAACAGATAAAAATCTTCGAGATTCTTGATTCCCAAGATGGACGAACTGTACATACAGAGTGCCAATTATTGAACTAAATGAAAAGAAACATAATTAGTTTCAAACTACGGCGTGCACACACTTTATTCAACATGTGAACGTCACTACAGATATTCGGATTTACTCTATGTGATAAAAATTATCCGTTCACCTGGCTGAAAATGACTTACAAGTTCGTGGCGCCCTCCATCGGTAACGCTGGAATTCAGTATGGTGTTGGCCCACCCTTAGCCTTGACTGCAGCTTCCAGTCTCGCAGGCATACGTTCAATCAGGTGCTGGAAGGTTTCTGGGGGAATGGCAGCCCATTCCTCACTGAGTGCTGCACTAAGGAGAGCTGTCGTTGTCGGTCGGTGAAGCCTGCCACGAAGTCGGAGTTTCAAAACATACCAAAGGCGTACTATAGGATTTAGGTCAGGACTCTGTGAAGGCCAGTGCATTACAAGAATGTTATTGTCTTGTAACCAGAGGACGTGCATTATGAACAGGTGCTCGATCGTGTTTGAAGATCAATCGTTATCCCCGAATTGCTCCTCAACAGTGGGAAGCAAGAAGGTGCTTAAAACATCAGTGTAGGCCTGTGCTGTGATAGTGCCACGCAAAACAACAAGGGGTGCAAGCCTCCTCCATGAAAAACACGACCACACCATAACACCACCGCCTCCGAATTTTACTTTTTTTAGCACAACACCATCACACTATCGCCCCCGAATTTTACTTTGGATTTACGCACGCTGGCACATGACGCTCACAGAGCATTCGCCATACCCACACCCTGCCATCAGACCGCCATAATGTGTACCGTGATTCGTCACTTTACACACCGTTTTTCCACTGTTTACGCTCCTTACAGCAAGCGAGGCGTCGTTTGGCATTTCCCGGCGTGATGTGTTACTTATGACCATGAAATCCAAGTTTTCTCAGCTCCCGCCTGTCATACGAACTTGCAGTGGATCCTGATGCAGTTTGGAATTTCTGTGTGCTGGTCTGGATAGATGTCTGCCTATTACACATTACTACCCTCTTCAACTATCAGCGGTTTCTGTCAATCAACAGACGAGGTAGGCCTGTACGCTTTTGTGCTGTACGTGTCCCTTCACGTTTCCACTTCACTATCACATCGGAAACAGTGTACCTATCGGTGTTTAGGAGTGTGGAAATCTCGCATACAGGCGTATGACATAAATGACACGCAATCACCTGACCACGTTCGAAGTCCGTGAGTTCTGGGGGGTGGGGTGGGGGGGGATGGGGGGGTGCCCTATTCTGCTCTCTCACGATATCTAATGACTACAGAGATCGCTGATTTGGAGTTCCTGGCAGTAGGTGGCTGCACAATGCACCCAATATGAAAAACGTATGTTTTTGTCACTGTCCGGAAACTTTTGATCATATGACGTGTTCAATATGCCTGCCATCATGGGTGATGATACGGCACAGATGAATAGCAAAATTTTGCATGACCCGCTGAATTGTCGGAACATCGATGCTGTCGATGAACTCCTGATTGGCTGTTTTCAGCTCAGAAATGGCTTTGAGATTATTGCTGTACACCTTGTCTTTAATATAGCCCCACAAACTGGAGTCTCAAGTTTTCAGATCCGGAGAATATGGCGGCCAATAGAGGCTCCTGCTAGTAGTCTCAGGGTACCCCAGTGTTTCTCCACGACATCAAACATTCAATCTTCGTTGATCCATTATGGATCGTGGGACGACGACTGGCATGAATTTCTTGATGCAATAATTTACCAACAGCCGTGTGTATTGTAAAAATTTATTTTATTTTGTAAACTTATTTGTGCTACCAGTTTCGGCATTACATTGCTGCCATCTACAGGCCCCACTCGTCATAGTCGTAAAATCGCTATACACGGAGGGAGCCATATAACTTGATCCGTGAATCAATCGTCCTGCAACAGCTCTGATGTTCAGATGCGTGTGAAATCTTATGGGACTTAACTGCTAAGGTCGTCAGTCCCTAAGCTTACACACAACCTAAATTATCCTAAGGACAAACACGCACACCCATGCCCTAGGGAGGACTTGAACCTCCGCCGGGACCAGCCGCACAGTCCATGACTGCAGCGCCCTAGACCGCTCGGCTAATCCCGCGCGGCCTGCAACAGCTCTTGGTGGCCAGGCGACACAGTCTGTTGCAGGACGATTGATTCACGGATCCAGTTATATGGCTCCTTCCGTGTACACGAAGGCATCAATGTAATGCCGAAACTGGTAGCGAATAGAAGTTTATAAAATAAAATAAATTTCTACAATACATAAGGCTGTTGGTAAATTATTGCATCAAGAACATCAAACATTTTCCTGCTTCGATGGTCTCGAGCTTCTTCTTGCATGAATCACATCTTGTCGAAATCAGGGTCACTTCGTATAATGAGGATGAAATCAGCTTCCAAAACCTCGACGTGCCGTTCGGTAGTCATCATGCTATTGAGGCATACCGCACCGATTATTCCGTGACTGGACTTTGCACACCACACAGTCACCCGTTGACGGTGAAGAGACTTCTTGACCCTGAAATGCTGGGTCTCAGTCCCCCAAATGCTCCAATGTTTATTACTGCCGAACCCATCCAAATGAAACTGGGCTTCGTCGCTAAACCAAACCAAACATGCGGGTACTAGTTTCCATCATGCCACGCGGCCAACCGTGCAGTTAGGTCGTCCTAACGCAAACCTTTCAGAAGTTATGACGATGTTATTTTATAGAGTCCAATAACTGTCACATTGTATATACATAATTAAATTTGTGTGGAACTCTCGCAGGGCTAGGCCTACTTGAGCTTGACCAATTTTTTTGTCTCTCAGTCCCTCCTCCCTCCTGCTATAAAATTTGCTTATGGAACACAGAGTGAAAGATTGCTTGCAGCAAGTCCCTTTCCACTTATTGCTATAAAAGTTTTACGTTTTGCTATTGCACTTTCAGCATTAGACCACCATCAAGCATCTTATAAAACATAACTGCTGTTAATAAAAGCACTGCATTATATTTCATATTGTTGTTGTTGTCTTCAGTCCGAAGACTGGTTTGACGCAGTTCCGTACTCTAGTCTACATGAACAAGCTGCTTGATTTTGTCCACATAAACTACTGTCACTATTCATTTGCAACTGTGTAACGTATATGCAACCAATATGTGTAACATACGTGCAACTAATTCTGCAACAACAGAGGCTAATCTAACCTGCATAACACTATGTGTGTGTTGTATGAGTGTCAGTTTCAGTGTCATTTAAGCCCTCAACAGATCGTTACATGAAAAACTTAAAACTAACATTTCGACAAGGTATCTGAAGGCTTATTTGAATAAAAATTTACTAGTGATGCAGAATCTGACGTGTGCAACGGAATTTACTGGACTACAGGTCATGACATGTGGTTGTCAGTGTCTCTGTTTTGGCCCTAAGTTTTGCACTCACCTCTTTAAAAGACTGCCTTTTTATAAGTGGTTTACAGCAATGCAAAGCAAGATGCAGCAGCAGCGGCTAAAGCTTATTGTTACTAAAAATGAATTTAATAAAAAGGAGTATGCTTGGCTCCTGTTAACTACTAAATAACTTGTAAGAAGGGATTTCATTAATTAAGTCTATTTAAAACTTCAGAATCATCATGGACAAGTACTAATAATGACAATGACAAATGACATATGTGTAAATGATAGCTGAATGGTAGATTAACAAATTATTTCCATTTCAAAGTTACATAACGTTTAGTAAGCACAATATATTACTTAGATGTGGAGAATAATTATTATTATTTTGAGGATAAGGAGGCTCCTTTAACTGACAAGCAAAACATGGAATTATTGCAAACTCGGACTAACAATCATGAGCCTAACCCTGCAATTTTTTTGCGCTATGCTTGTGAATCTTACGTTGAATTCCATCTTTAAGCGTAGTTAAGCCACCTAAATCTTTCATTGTTATACAAACGAAATCAGGCCTTGAATGTGGTAAGATCTGCAATCATCGACGCGAGGGCAGTGTGAGACGTCTTCTGTCTCCCAGCTCTCGACCGATGCTACTCTTCGCAAACAGACTTCGTATTACAACAATGCTTAGACTCGCGCTACCGTGTTTTGCCCTCAGTTGTTACTATCGATATCTGAGTGCTTACACAATGCAGTGTTAAGTTGGATATATTGTTTACGTAATGGAGAGTTCTGACACACTCCTTACATAGCCTCCCCGTCGATTTTTTGAGAATTTTCACGGGACTTATGTACAAATAGGACAAAAGGAGCTAAAATTCGTAATTCAAATATTGAAACAAAATACACAAAGCTGTTGAAATTCTATTAATGTTACAAGGATTGTTAATTATTGGCTCAATTATCTTGTGACCGTTTTGTGAGCATTTTAAAATAAGTAATTAGGCACATGAAAAATTTCAAACTGTGAAGTTTAGAAATGAGCGCGATGTTAAGCATTGTTGTGAGACGAGGTCTGTCTGCGAGAGTGGAAGACTAGTGTCGGTCGAGAGCTCAGAGACAGAAGACGCGTCACGCTATGCTTAGAATCGCGCTCCCTTGTTTGGCCCTCAGATTGTTACTATCGATATCTGAGTGCTTACACAATGCAAAGAATAGCGTTAAGTTGGATATATTGTTTTATGTAATGGAGGGTTCTGACACACTCCTCACAACTGCCTACTGTACCCATTCCCTGTCACCAATTTTCGCCCCTTACACTTTGCACCATTACCGAATTGATTGATTATTGTTTCCTCAGGATGTATCCTAGCAACCGAACACTTCTTTTAGTGAAGTTGTGTCATAAGTTTTTTATTCAATCAGTAGGCTTCTGTACTTCAATCGGTAGAAACGGAACCCCAACACGATCCCTTTGTTGTCCGCCTGATTGTCAGCTTGTCTGTCTATCTATCCAATTCTTCAAAACCTTTTTTTTAGGTCTAGGTAGACGTATCAATTTGGAATTTATGTCACTTATTAAAGTCTACGATCCCTTGGCGACGTAAAAAATTGTTGCTTCCAAGCCAATGTATGCAGAAGATACGGTCATTTTTACCATAAATTTCAATACGCGCAAATTCACTCATCAAAATCTGCAGCGTACTTCCCGTTCATCTAGAATCATGAAATTTGCCAATAAGCAAGGTTTCATACTACAGCAAATGGAAAAAATGCGAAAATTGTTAATGTGTGATTTGAAACTAACTCTTTAATTATTTTTTTTTATCGAACACTGAGTAACAGAATTTTCCCTGACAAAGACAACTCATACTTAACCTATTCATTTATTATACAAAATGTATAATTCCATCGTAATCAGACTGCTATACATTGACAACAAGACTTCCAATAATTAATAGAAAAGAATGGCCCTGAATTGCAAGAAATCATAACAACAATACAAATCCAAAAAATATGAAATTAAAAAAATATGAAATTGCCTCCAACTTTGTTAAGTGGCTAGACTCATTTCAACCTCGAATCCTGATAGTGGAAACCCCAATCCTTTTATTATAAGTCACATACCTCACAGAAAATCTTCATAACACGGACTACAGCAATTACAGCAGGTACCAACAACAGGCAGTTAAATAAATAGCTTCTAACTGCTATAGACTCTCAAGTACTAGGAGGCATATGGTTAGCAAAAGGAAAATTTTGTTGTTGAGCAAACAATGTATTTTGAAAATTATCTTATTCATGTGACATCCAGTTCCAAAAATTATATAGTTCCCAATAATTCCACTACATAAACGTTATCAACAACATCCATTCTCATTTTACTATGCATGTCCTACCAACACAGAGTCTCCACTAAGATAATCATGTCCATACACTTCCCTATCCAGTCGGTAAGCGCTAGCCCGTCCAACCACAGATTCTGTTGCCAAGGGCGCAGAGCACTGTCAGCGATATTAACACAATTTACAGTGCTGCCGACATACAAACGGGCTACTTACAAATTATATAACAAGAAAAGAAATTTTGTAATTTGTTATCAGACTATTTGTGTGTCTGCCCATTTGATAAGAGACCAATTTCTCGGGAATGGGAAGATGTATGAACGTGGAATTTTTGTTACATACTAAGGTCTATGGTTCCTTGGCGGTATAAGTCAATGCAATCAAGAGAAACGGCCTTTTCTGACACATAGTTTGGTATTCTCAGACTCACTCATCAAAACGCAGAGGAATTAAAGACATTACTTGCCAGTGGGAATCGATTTATGCTGGTCAAAACAATTAGGGATCAAAATGGTTCAAATGGCTCTGAGCACTATGCGACTTAACTTCTGAGGTCATCAGTCGCCTAGAACTTAGAACTAATTAAACCTAACTAATCTAAGGACATCACACACATCCATGCCCGAGGCAGGATTCGAACCTGCGACCGTAGCGGTCGCTCGGCTCCAGACTGTAGCGCCTAGAACCGCACGGCCACTCCGGCCGGCAATTAGGGATCATTTGAGATATCTAGCTCTGAAGTATTGTCATCGGCAGAATGAACTAAAATGGGTCGACGTCTTTCTGTCGGTTCTACGGAGTGGAGACAATAACATTACGGTCGCCGAGGTAGTGGTAATAACGGAAAATTGCTGCAGAGGGTGTTGGTGTTGTGTTTATAACCTGCAGTATAACAACAAGGAGATTCTGGTATGCCCTTCCAGCTATTGGGACAGTGTTGTTAAGGAAGCCATTGAAACTAAAGTAGCAAGTAATCTTATGAATAGATACGGCAGTTCTTGTTTGAATTCTGCATGGAATCATGCTCTCTCACTTGTCAAGAAACAGACGGACAGAGTTCACGTGACGTCACCCGTTGATTATTAATTTCACTGTCGATAACTTCTGACGTCGGTCGTCTTTGGTTTGTGGTGTCACTAGTCTTTAAGAGTGTGTGTGTGTGTGTGTGTGTGTGTGTGTGTGTGTGTGTGTGTTATCTTCATGGAGTTTCTCTAGAAACTTAAATTCGCTTGCCCAGTGCTTATTCCCTGTAGTTTTTTCATGAAAACTGTCCATTCCGCGCAACTGCTCTTCCAAGTCCTTTGTGACCTGAGAGAATTACAGAATCATCTGAAAATTTCAAAGGTGGCGTGTGTAATTATAATACTTAACTGGCAGGGCAAATAAATGTCAGTAAATTCCGATAAAACATTACTAGACGGGCGCCACGGACGTGACACAATACACTGCACCGGTTCAACACTAACCCTGCTGTGTTGCGCATGCGCAGAACTTTATAACACCGAGCACATTTTCCGTAATGGCTGCGTAAATCAGAGTCACTCCTCGAATGCTCTGTAGGACGACGTCTGCTAAAACAGAACTGCACCTGGGCCAACATCAACATGGCCGTTGTTGCCGCAGCAGAAATACAATGTACACAGTAACGTGTTGCGTAGTATGTTCAGCACGGCCGGTATACATGCAGTCTACAACACACAATCTGTTGCAACCGACGCGGCGGCCCAGCTCCGGTCCAGACGCTATTACAGTCCTGCTTTAATCGGCGCCTTGAGCAAACTGTTAGCGTCCAGCAATTAGCGGACACGTGTGTATCCGAACCACATGCTGCGCGTTTACCCGCGAGGTGACTGTACGACCCACTGCCCGGCCCATCCGCCTATCTCGCCATACGCCACTGCATAGCCGCGTCGCTTTTTTTTTAAAAAAAATCTTTGTCTTAACCACCTAACAACGTAATTCCTGCTCTTCCTATGTTGTTTCCTACTTCTCCAGTATTCTTTCACCTTGTTCAAAAATGGTCATCAGTTCCCTAGAACTTAGAACTACTCAAACCTAACTAATCTAAGGACATCACACACATCCATGCGCGAGGCAGGATTCGAACCTGCGACCGTAGCGGTGACGCGGTTCCAGACTGAAGCGCCTAGAACCGCTCGGCCACTCCGGCCGGCCTTTCACCTTGCCCCCACGCTGTCATTCCCATTCTTCTGCCCATGTTGTTCCCGATTTCCTATTCATTCCGATTTGAAATACTTCCAAATTTAGTACGAAGGCGTACTGAAAAGTAATGCCCCCGATTTTTTTATATGTTCTCCTTAAAAAGCTTTGAGACTTTTCACATAAATTTTACTTTTCAGCACGCCCACGTATCTTACCAGTATATCCCCTATTGTTTGAAGAATCGAACATCCATGTACAATACAGGATAAAAAAAATTGATGTGTTCGACAAACTTTTTTCTTTTCATTATTACGTGAGGGGTGTCAGCGATAAAAAGTTTGTTAAAGATTTAAAATTATGTGTACAGTTTGCTTGAATTCGCTGAGGACCATCATTCCCAAATACTACCTAAAAATTGTAATTGCGCTAAAGGCATTATACAAAGTTTCTAAGTGCAACATTCCGCTTATTCTGTTATAAACGTTAACCTAACGTTATACACGGTGACACAGAAAAACGGGAACATTTCCACAATCCAATGCAATTGGCAGTGATGAAGGAAAGAAATTGCATTCACAGTAATTGAAACCTTACAACTTGGCCCTTTTACGAAACATGGATGGCGTTATCAGTTTTTTAAAAATTGCATCCTTTATATGGTCTCCCTCTGTACGAATACATTCGTGAAATTTGCTGTTGAGATTCCTCATTGACCGTTGCAACAACTCAGCTGGGATACTGGGAATTGCATCCCGAATTCCCTGTTTTAACTTACCCAGGGTTCTCGGTCTAGTCGTGTAGACTTTGCTCTTGAGGTATCCCTACAATAAAAACACACAAACGGATAAATCTGGCAATCTAGCGGGCCAGGGAATGTTACCGAATCGTGAGATCACACGGTCGCCGAACAATTCTCGCACATATGCCTCTGCCGCGCCGGATTAGCCGAGCGGTCTAAGGCGCTGCAGTCATGGACTGTGCGGCTGGTCCCGGGGGAGGTTCGAGTCCTCCCTCGGGCATGGGTGTGTGTGTTTGTCCTTAGGATATTTGAGGTTAAGTAGTGTGTAAGCTTAGGGACTGATGACCTTAGCAGTTAAATCCCATAAGATTTCACACACATTTTGAACATATGCCACTGATTGCCGTGCAGTGCATGATGTCGCTCCGTCCTGTTGAAACCAGGCGTCTTGAGCATTTGGTAAGTTAATAAAATTCTTCTGGGTTTGAGACTGCATTGTCAACTGAAACCCAGAAGAATTTTATTGACTGCGACATCGGCCACGGAAGCCAAATGTGTGTGAAATGGGACTTAACTGCTAAGGTCATCAGTCCCTAAGCTAACACACTACTTAACCTAAATTATCCTAAGGTCAAACACACACACCCATGCCCGAGGGAGGACTCGAACCTCCGCCTGGTTCAGCTGCACAGTCCATGACCGCAGCGCCTTAGACCCCTCGGCTAAGCGGAAGCCTTTGATTGTAGTTAACATTTGGAAGATTGTTCAATGCAGGTGTAACGGAGTTCGTAACATCACCACGTAACGGTCGGCATTGACAGTTATTGTGTTTCCGTGTTCATTTGCAAAAAAATACGGCCCGAGAATCCCATGTGAGGAAACGCCACACCATACTGTCACTTTACTAGAGTGTAAAGGACGCTCTTGAACGCTATTAGGATTTATGTTTGCCCAGTAACGCTAGTTCTGTTTATTCACATAACCTGTGAGAGGAAAATGTGCCTCATCTGTCATCCACAAATTGTTTGGAAATTCATCGGCATTGTTTACTTTTATCATCATTTGCTGAGAGAATCCTCATCGTAACCGGTAATCATTGTCCTTCAATTGTTACACCATCTGTAGTTTGTACGGATGAAATTTTAAATCAAGATGAAGAATTCTGCCAACACTCTCCCGGGACATTCCAACCACTGCTGCTTGCTTACGAATTGAACGGCGTGGGCCCAGTAAGACAGACTCGAGTACAACGTCAATGCTCGCTGGAGAACGTACACTTCTTGGTCGTCCTGTTGCTTTTTTCTTGAGGGCAGATCCAGTCTCTTATTAATGCATCATTTTAACGCGTGTTTCGACGGAACGGCATCATGAGGTCCTAAATTATAAAAACGTCGAAACTCCCTCTGCGCCGCTACCAAACTGTCATTATTTTTATAAAACATTTTTAGGGCTAACCCTTGCTGTTGTCCGTTCCACTGGACCATGATTACTGAAATGGCAGACTGTTTACTCGCTGTCACGAAGTCGCAGTGCAGCCACCTGCCCATGGCTGCCACTACTCATTTCAAACATAACCGTTACCCTGTGTCACCCAGTACTTCTTAATGAGTAGATTATGACAGAATTTTCAGTTATCATATTCGGTCAATGGTTACATGAAATATTAAAAATCAATTTTTTATTGCTCCTAAACCCCGTTAGATGCGCAACCTACAAATGAAACCGTGCATGAACCACGAACCTTGAATCGCGAACTAGCTTAACCGTTTAGTAACACCGATACTAGCTTGAAAACCTATTAAATCTAGTATTTTGTTCTTAAAAAGGTCTCTTTTTGTTATTTCCTGTTCTTTGATACTGTTCCTTTCAAATTCTTTTCTTATTTCTGTAACACATGCTACTGTCGATTTGTTCGGGAATATTTGTCTCATTAGCCTGTTCTAATTTATTCAGTACATGTGTCCAAAGAACATTAGTCTTCGCTGTGTCATTACTCCTCACATTTTCTAAATATTTTCGTAGATGTCCTCACTTCTCATTTTCCAGCCATCTGTAGTTTTTATTACATGTATTATTTTTCTGACAATCCGTCTTTCAAGTACCTCTATCCATAGTTCACCATTAATCATCCACTTGCATGTAAACATTTTTTGTCTTAACACTGTGCAAGACCAAAAGGCAGTGCTACACAACACATGGTTTTCTGACGAAGCTTATTCTTACGTGAACGGTGTTGAGCACAAACAGAACGTTCGATTCTGGGCAAGTGAACCTCCGTGAATAATCCACTTGAAAGACACCTACAGGGAGAAAGTGTTCTTGTGGGTCATGGAATCATCGGTCCGTTCTTCTTCGATGCCACAGTAGCCGGTGAACGCTATTTACACATGTTGCGCAACCAGTTCTTTCCTCAACTCATGGCCTCATGTCGTCCATTGCATGTCCTCATGCTTGTGCTTGATTTCCTACACAAAAGACTTGGCCTTGGGGTATCGTCAAACAGATTTAGAGAACGTCCGCAGCTCGTGGTCGTGCGGTAGCGTTCTCGCTTCCCACGCCCGGGTTCCTGGGTTCGATTCGCAGCGGGTCAGGGATTTTCTCTGCCTCGTGATGACTGCGTGTTGTGTGATGTCCTTAGGTTAGTTAGGTTTAAGTAGTTCTAAGTTCTAGGGGACTGATGACCATAGCTGCTAAGTCCCATAGTGCTCAGAGCCATTTTTTTAGATTTACAGAACGTTATGCAGGAGGAGGAATGTGGCCACCCCACAGCCCGGATATGAACCCAGGTGACTTCTTCCTTTCGCGGTTCCTTAAAGAGAAGGTGTACCACAGAAAACCCGAAAATGCAGGGCAACTTAGGGCCTTCATTGTGGCACTATGCCGCGCCATTCCAGAAGATTTGTGTTGGAGACTCGTCACAAATGCACATGTGCGACTTGAAGAAGTTGTAAACCAAAACGGCAGTCATATTGAACATGTGATTCATTAGGTTTTATTTCCGAGCTGTATTCTTTCCTTCTACATCAATAAAATACAAATCTTGTCAACAATAAATGTGTTATTCATGAAACCAATCAGTTGACTTGTCGTGTTGGCCTTCATAATTTTCTTTTCAGCATATAGTGCGTGATGAAAAAGTGAGGCACTCGGAAGATGTAATCAGATGTGAATGTAACTTCGTACGTGTACACACGTTGGTTGGTTGGTTGATTCTGGGGAGGGGACCAGACAGAAAGGTCATCGGTCCCATCGGATTACGGAAGGATGGGGAAGGAAGTCGCCTGTGCCTTTGCAAAGGAACATCCTGGCGTTTGCCTGTAACGATTTAGGGAAATAACGGGAAACCTAAATCAGGATGTCCGGATGCGGGTTTGAACCGTCGTACTCCCGAATCCGAGTCCAGCGTGCTAACCACTGCAGCACCTCGTTCGGTTGCTCACCATAGGTGATGTTGTAAATGATTAGAGTTACAATGATGTATGACAGGCAGAACTGCCACCAAAGCGTGTTAGTATTGTTAGTGTTCCGTGTCGTTACTAACTGTGGTGGTGTACATAAAAGGAACGTGAATAGTGTCAGATTAAGATTCGTTACTGTGTCGGAGGAGAGCGGTGTGCTGACCACATGCCCCTCCTATCCGTATCTTCAGTCCGGATGGTCCCGATGGGCCACTTGTGGCCTGAAAACGGAGTGCTACTGTGTAGGACATGCAGATTTCGTGCACTCGTGTGAGAGAATGTTACCAACGCCTGACGGACTTTGAAAGAATATTCGTTGTGGGTCTCCATGTGCCTATACTGTGTTCATCATAAGAATAAACCTGATGTAAAAAATACGCCATGTGTTCTTCCGCGTTTGCTTGAATCTCATTGGATTTCGTTTCACGCGGTGCCGAAGCCAAGCTGTGACCAGTGCAGTCAAGTACGATCTTCAGAGTGCGTTTTATGCTGTGTTACACGCACATAGACTGAGCGATAATGCGGGACAACAGCTTTACCGGCGCATTAAACTTGGACAGCCCTGGCCAGCCAGCGGTCCAACTAACCCGCAATGATGTGGGCAGTTGCAGTTCAAAGGGACGGGCAAAGAGACAAAACAGCTTCGAATGTCATTTAATTTTCAAAGAGAAGGAAATGATATTCGGAGAAACTCTAGCACTACCGTGCGCTTCGTTGTTTCTGCAACAGTGTTCTGGGCAGTTTTGTGTACCACGGAGGATCAGGTCCGTGGTTTGTTAATTTATTTGGTATAAATCTCTCAATTGCTGCAGATACTATTTCTTTGAATTCAAGCCACATCTGGTTTACACTTAAATATAATATGGAAGAGTGTCTCTCAAGAAGCCGTCAAGTGAATTTTTATCTCCTTTTTTGAATAGGTATATTTTTCGTTTATTCAATCTCGCTACGACAACCCTGTGTCCACTAATCCCTGTGTGCGTTTTGATGCTCGTTATTAACTCAGGATTATTTGTTGCTAAGAGGTCAAGTGTGTTGTCACAGCTGTTTGCCATTCGCGTGGGACTATGAACTAACAGCTTGAAATAATTTGCAGAGAATGCGTTAAGCACAATTTCGGATGATGTTTTATGCGTACCTCCGGAATTAAACATGTATTTTCGCCAACATATCGATGGTAAATTAAAGTCACCACCAACTACAATCGTATGAGTGGGGTATGTTTGTGAAATCAAACTCAAATTTTCTTTGAACCTTTGAGCAACTGTATCATCTGAATTGGAAGGTCGGTAAAAGGATCCAATTATTGTTGTAATCCGGTTGCCAACATCAGGTTTATTGTTATGATGAACGGAGTACAGCTGGGCGATTCTGTATCCATATCTACATATATACTCCGCGAGCCACCAAGCGATGTGTGGCGGAGGGCACAATTCGCGCCGAAGTCATATTTCCCACCGTCTGTTCCACTCGCGGATCGCGCGAGGGAAAAACGACTGTCTGAACGCCTCAGTACGAGCTCTAATTTCCCTTATCTTTGAATGGTGCTCATTTCGCCATTTGAAAGTTGGTGGTTATAATATATGTTCTACGTCCTCGGCGTGGATCGGATTTCGGAATTTAGTGAGCAGCCCCTTCTGATTAGCGCGTCGTCTATCTGCAAGTGTGTCCCACTTCAAACTTTCTATGAGATTTGTAACGCTCTCGCGATGAGTAAATGTACCAGTTACGAATCTTGCCGCTCTTCTTTGGACCTTCTCAATCTCTTGAATCAGACCCAACTGGTAAGGGTCCGATCCAGACGAACGATACTCTAATACTGGACGAACTAACGTATTGTAAACTATTTCCTTTGTTGAAGGACTGCATCGCTTCAGGATTCTACCAATAAACCGCTATCTAGAGTTCGCCTTGCCCGTTACTTGTGTAATCCATTCCATTTGAGATCATTTCGAATAGTCACACCTAGATACTTGACGGATTCGTGCAGTGACCAGATTTGTGGGGATCTCGGACGATGCAGTGGTCCGATCTTGGACTGCATGGGGACGTGAGGGCGGCCGCACTCGTCTATAAGATTCGAGTCGAGCACGTCTGATCACAACAAGGGAGGGTCGCCATATTGTGCATCAATTACATCGTAACCCCTTCGAATCGACGCCTGCCATCCTAGAACAGGGATAATGGACTCTCTGCAGCATTCTGTTTCATCCCACACAACTGGCTGGAAACTAGCAGGAGTCGGACTAGGGAATTATCGTCCCACATGGAGACTGCCTTAACACCACAACACAAACGGCTACGTCTGGTGTGATGTCGTGACTGGGAAGCATGGATTGCTGATAAATGATGCCACTACCCCAAATGGTTGGCTGATTTGGGGGAGGGAACCAAACAGCGAGGTCATCGGTTCCATCGGATAAGGGAAGGAATTCGGCTGTGCCTTCCAAAGGAACCATCCCGGCATTTGCCTGGAGCGATTTAGGGAAATAATGGAAAACTTAAATTAGGATGGCCGGACGCGGGTTGGAACCGCCGTCCTCACAAATGGGAGTCCAATGTGCTAACCACTGCGCCACCTCGCTCGGTAACCGGGATAATCATCGTCGGCGACTGTGGCAGGGCGCGGGGAAAGGTCCCATTCCTCCATTGTTTGGAGAGGCACAGTGTTGTTACTCCTGGCATCATGGCGGGACAGGCCATCTGGCGGTAGTGACTGGGGGAACTCTGAGGACACAAGGGTGGGTCACAGACATCCTGCGTCCTAATTTGTTACCGCTGACGCGACAATATCGTGGTGCCACTGTTGAACAGAACAATGCTCGTCCACAGGTGGTAAGTGTGTCTGTAGACTGTCTGCCTGATGTTGAGGTACAGCTATGGCCAGCAAGAGTGTCGTATATCTCCCTGATATAACATGTGCGGTGCCAGCTTGGATGCCAACTCTGTCTCAGGATGTCAGGGGCCAGTTACAACAGTTGTGGGCCAACTTGCCTCAGCAGAGGGAACAACGGCTTCATGACACCCGTCCTAACCGAATCAGTTCGTGTAGTCCTGTGAGGCAGTGTACTCTTCCTCGGTACTGGGTGTAACGCAACACTTTCTTTTCACACATCCTGTCAAATGTTGTGACGTTCCCTCTGATGTAGTCGTGGATGCTGGTCAGTTTTTAGATGTCTCTGCATCATACGTACTATAATTTCCACTTCACTTACTTATTACACTAAAAACTTAGTTCTTTTCTACAAATTTTACCAAGTCACCTATTCCTTGACGTCGCAAAATATGTCTCATCAACTGTCGCTTCATTTAATCAAATGGTTTTCTCCTCTATAACTGTGTTAATGATTGGAATACTCTCTTTCAAATTCTGAAGGTGGGAAGGGTCAAATACAGGGAGCGAAACGCTATTTACAATTTTTATAGAAACAAAATGGCAGTTATAGGGGTATGAAAGGGAAACGCCGCGTGGTGTCGCCGCGCGGTTTGAGGCGTCATGCCAAGGATTGCGCGGCTCCCCCGCTGGAGGTTCGAATCCTCCCTCGGGAATAGGTGTGTGTGTTGTTCTTAGCATTAGTTAGTTTGAGTAGAGTGTAAGTCTAGGGACCGATGACTTAGGCGGTTTGGTCCCTTAGGAATTCACACACACATTTTTGAAAGGGAAGCAGTGGTTGGGAAAGGAGAGAGACACGGTTGTAGCCTATCCCCGATGTTATTCAATCTGTGTACTGAGCAACCAGTAAAGAACACAACACAAAAATTTGGAGTAGGAATTAAAATCCATTGAGAAGAAATAAAAACTTTCAGGTTTGCCGACGACATTGTAATTCTGTCGGAGACAGCAAAGGACCTTGAAGAGCAGTTGATCTGAATGAACAGTGTCTTGAAAGGATAATATAAGATTAACATCAACAAAAGGAAAACGAGGATAATGCAGTGTAGTCGAATGAAATCAGGTGATACTGAGGGAGTTGGATTAGGAAATGAGGCACTTAAAGTAGTAGATGAGTTATTTGGGCGCCAAAATAACTGATGGCGGTCGAAGTAGAGAGGATATAAAATGTAGATTGGCGATGGCAAGGAAAGCGTTTCTGAATAAGAGAAATTTGTTTACATCGAATATAGCTTTAAGTGTCTGCATTATTTTCTAAAAGTATTTGCATGGAATGTAGCCATGTATGGAAGCGAAACATGGAGGATAAACAGTTTGGACAAGAAGAGAACAGAAGTTTTCGAAATGTGGTGCTACAGAAGAATGCTGAAGATTAAATGGGTAGATCACGTATTTAATGAAGAGATACTGAATAGAATTGGGGAGAAGAGCAATTTTTGGCACAACTTTACAAGAAGAAGGGATCGGTTGCTAGCATACATTCTGAGGGATCACCAGTTTTGTGTTGGAGGGCAGCGTGGAGGGTAAAAATCGTAGAGGGAGACCAACAGATGAATACACTAAGCAGAGTCAGAAGGATGAAGTGTGATGTAGTTAGTTGGAGATAAAGAAGAGTGCAGAGGATAGAGTAGCACGCAGAACTGCATCAAACCAGTCTCAGGACTGAAGATCACAACAACAACAACAACTGTGTTAATATGGGTTTGGTGTAGATAACCAGATCTTTAAATTTTCATCACTTTAAAAGCGGTGACAGCCGTAATCAGGTTTTTTATAAACAGTAAATAACTTCTTTACATAATTTTTGTGTAAATCGATAATTACAGATACCGTGAATAACAAATTTAATAAAACAACGTGTTTTTTTCTTTTAAATAAGAGTCACTCTTCTTGAAATGAAAACCCGATGGATCGGTAGCAGTAGTCACTTGAGACCCACGTCTCCGGTCATTATCCCTTTAGATTCTTGACGGTGAGGAAGTTTCACAGCCAAAACGCAGAAAGATCGGATTATGAACTGTGCTGCCGTTATACATTGACGTACTAAAGAAAATGGTATAGGCATGCGTATTCAAATACAGAGATATGTAAACAGCCAGAATACGGTGCTGCGCTCGGCAACGCATATATAAGACGACAAGTGTCTGGCGCAGTTGTTAGATCGGTTACTGCTGCTACAATGATTTAAGTGAGTTTTAACGTTTTGTTATAGTCGGCGCACGAGTGATGGGACACAGCATCTCCCAGGTAGCTATGAAGTCACGATTTTCCCGTACGACCATTTCATGAGTATACCGAAAATATCACTATATATACTAAGGACGACCGTGAAGAATCGTTCAACGTGACACAAGTGCAACCGTTCCGCAGATTGCGGCAGATTCCAGTGCTGAACTATCAACAAGATTGCGAGCCATTCAACGAAACATTATCGATATGGGCTTTCGGATCCCAATGCCCACTCGTACCCTTGATGACTGCACGACACAAAGTTTTACGCCTCTCCTGGGCTTGTCAAGACTGACATTGGACTGTTGTTGGCTGGAAACATGTTGCCTGGTCGGATGAGTCTCGTTTGAAATTGTATGTAGCGGATGGACGCGTACGGGTATGGAGAGAACCTCGTGAATCCATGGACCCTGCATGTCAGCAGGGGATTGTTCAAGCTGGTGGAGGCTCTGTTATGATGCGAGGTGTGTGGAGTTGGAGTGATATGGGATCCCTAATACTTCTGGGAACGACTCCGACAGGTGACACGTTCGTAAGCATCCTGTCTGATCACCTGGACCATTCATGTCCATTGTGCATTCCGACGGACTTGAGCAATTCCAGCAAGACAATGCGACACCCCACACGTCTAGAATTGCTACACAACGGTTCGGAGAACAGAGTTCACTTTCGCTGGATATCAAATTCCCCAGACATGAACATTAATGAGCATATCTGAGATGCCTTGCAACGTGCTATTCAGGAGAGATTTCCGCCCCTCGTACACTTATGGCTGTATGGATAGCCATGCAGGATTCATGGTGTCAGCTTCCTGCATCACTACTTCAGACATTAGTTGAGTCCAGGCCACGTCGTGTTGCGCCACTTCTGCGTGCTCACGGGCGTCCTAAACGATTTTAGGCAGGTGTACCAGTTTATTTGGCTCTTTAGGGTAAAAGAACGTGGAGACGACCTCAGAAGAGCTACACGTGCTGTTGTCAAGAGAATTAAAAAGTTTATTAAAGTCTGAGGCGGAATTTGTGAAAATGAACTTTATTTGTCTTCGCTTAACACGTTATACACTCCTGGAAATTGAAATAAGAACACCGTGAATTCATTGTCCCAGGAAGGGGAAACTTTATTGACACATTCCTGGGGTCAGATACATCATATGATCACACTGACAGAACCACAGGCACATAGACACAGGCAACAGAGCATGCACAATGTCGGCACTAGTACAGTGTATATCCACCTTTCGCAGCAATGCAGGCTGCTATTCTCCCATGGAGACGATCGTAGAGATGCTGGATGTAGTCCTGTGGAACGGCTTGCCATGCCATTTCCACCTGGCACCTCAGTTGGACCAGCGTTCGTGCTGGACGTGCAGACCGCGTTAGACGACGCTTCATCCAGTCCCAAACATGCTCAATGGGGGACAGATCCGGAGATCTTGCTGGCCAGGGTAGTTGACTTACACCTTCTAGAGCACGTTGGGTGGCACGGGATACATGCGGACGTGCATTGTCCTGTTGGAACAGCAAGTTCCCTTGCCGGTCTAGGAATGGTAGAACGATGGGTTCGATGACGGTTTGGATGTACCGTGCACTATTCAGTGTCCCCTCGACGATCACCAGTGGTGTACGGCCAGTGTAGGAGATCGCTCCCCACAACATGATGCCGGGTGTTGGCCCTGTGTGCCTCGGTCGTATGCAGACCTGATTGTGGCGCTCACCTGCACGGCGCCAAACACGCATACGACCATCATTGGCACCAAGTCAAAAGCGACTCTCATCGCTGAAGACGACACGTCTCCATTCGTCCCTCCATTCACGCCTGTCGCGACACCACTGGAGGCGGGCTGCACGATGTTGGGGCGTGAGCGGAAGACGGCCTAACGGTGTGCGGGACCGTAGCCCAGCTTCATGGAGACGGTTGCGAATGGTCCTCGCCGATACCCCAGGAGCAACAGTGTCCCTAATTTGCTGGGAAGTGGCGGTGCGGTCCCCTACGGCACTGCGTAGGATCCTACGGTCTTGGCGTGCATCCGTGCGTCGCTGCGGTCCGGTCCCAGGTCGACGGGCACGTGCACCTTCCGCCGACCACTGGCGACAACATCGATGTACTGTGGAGACCTCACGCCCCGCGTGTTGAGCAATTCGGCGGTACGTCCACCCGGCCTCCCGCATGCCCACTATACGCCCTCGCTCAAAGTCCGTCAACTATACATACGGTTCACGTCCACGCTGTCGCGGCATGCTACCAGTGTTAAAGACTGCGATGGAGCTCCGTATGCCACGGCAAACTGGCTGACACTGACGGCGGCGGTGCACAAATGCTGCGCAGCTAGCGCCATTCGACGGCCAACACCGCGGTTCCTGGTGTGTCCGCTGTGCCGTGCGTGTGATCATTGCTTGTACAGCTCTCTCGCAGTGTCCGGAGCAAGTATGGTGGGTCTGACACACCGGTGTCAATGTGTTCTTTTTTCCATTTCCAGGAGTGTATAAGTATATGTTTGGGTTTCACTATAACAGCTGTATCTCTGTACCCATGGAGTGTTTTATTAGAATCAGGCCTGCGCTACCACTGGCTAAAAAATTTTATACTCTTCCTGAAACTTCCTAAGCAGAGGGCGAGTCAAAACTCCACCGAAAAATTTATCGAGTTTTTTAAGGATATTTCTGAGTAATTTGATATAACGACGCACTGGGGTCCGGTAGCTCGTTACACAGTAATTGCATTTCGTTGTCGAAGGAATGCGCTGTTTGTCTCGTTCGGAAACAGACTTGTTCCTGTAACTCATGGTAGGTGTTGGCAACAGCGGTGCCCACTTTACCCTTCACCCTCATGCTTGCGTTCGGTATTGCTCGGTTATCCCTCGGGTTTGTTTGCCCAACAGTTGTATTACTCCACCAGAACATTATTGCTTCTAATAGTGCGGACGCTTAGCTCGGCTTATGGTGTGATCGGGGTTGACAGTAAACCATACGCACAACTGGAGCTGCGCTGCACCAAAACTACGTTTCGGTAGTCTTGGTAGACTATATAAATGACATAGTAATTGGATTACCGGTAGTACTGGTAGCAGTAGTAGAGGAAGAAACATACAGGGTGACAGTTATTGAACTACATGAAATAAAATCGTTATAACTTCTGAACGGTTTGCGTTAGGACTTTCAAGTTGCACGGTTGGCCGCGGCGCATGATGGGAATTAGTATGCATGATTTAGCGACGAAGGTCACTTTCATTTGGATTGGTTCGTCAATAACCAAAACTGGCGCATTTTGGGAATCCGCATATCGCGGGTGACTATGTGATGTGCAATGTCCAGTCATGGAATAATCGGTGCGATATTCCTCGATGATTACCAAACAGTACGTGAATGTTTTGGAAGATGATTTCTTCCCCATTTCCAAAGTGACACTGATTTCGACAGGATGTCGTCCATGCAAGATGGAGGTCGACTCCATCGAAGCAGGAGAGTGTTTGATGTCCTGGAGGAGCACTTTGGGGACCGCATTCTGGAATGGACCTCGACTGGCCGCCATATTTTCCGGATATCAACACATGCGACTCGTTTCAGTGGGGCTATATTAAAGACAAGATGTACGGCAATAACCCCAAAACCATTGCTGAGCTGAAAACAGCCATTCGAGAGGTGATCGACTGCATCGATATACTGACATTTCAGCGGGTCATATAGAATTTCGCTCTTCGTCTGTCCCACATCATCGCCAATGATTTCAGGCATATGGAACATATAACCTAAATCCGAATATCTGTAGTGACGTTTACATGTTGAATAAAGTGTGTGCATGCCGTATTTTGTAACCAATTGACTTTTTTTTCATATAGTTCAATAATTGCCACCCTGTAAATGAATGTGTAAAAGAGACACTGGGAGCTGACGACATCTCTTTATTCGTTTGTTTGTTTGTTTAGGACCGCACATCTTTCATTGTTAGTGCGCATAACTACTGTGCCTTTACGTAACCAAATATGTTACTTTTGATGCAAGTACAGTTTACATGCACAAATACAAAAATACATTACAATTAAATGAATAACCCTAGCTGCATAAAGGCGTTGATATAAGTCAACGCGGACAGTTGAAAATGTGTGCCCCGACTGTGCCTCGAATCCGGGATCTCCTGCTTACATGTGTTTGGTCGTTGCGGACGCCACAGGACATCACTTCATGCTCGCTAATGATTCTTTCACTCAGTTATTTTTATTACAGAGGCCAACCAGCTCTCTGACCAAACACACCGAGCTACCGTGCTGGCTATCCATCTAAACCACCAAATACACAGAGACTAATGCGATTGCAGGGATTTATTTCTGGCACGCCTCCTGTGTGACCCACATTCCCAACTTATTGTCCCGCATTATATTCATAGCGCCCCTGACCATTATACTCACTACTCGCGGCTTTTTGCTGATTCCCGTATGAGTTCGGGCTAAAAAGCCGCGAGTAATAAGTATAATGGGCAGAGGCGCTATGAATATAGTGCGGGACAATAAGTTGGGAATGTGGGTCTCACGGGAGCATACCAAAGATAAGGCCCTGCAGTCACATGTTCTCTGTGTCCTCGGTGGCTCACATGGATAGAGCGTCTGCCATGTAAGCAGGAGTATTCAGTCAGTTTTCAACTGTCCCTGTTGACTTGTGTCAACGCCTGTAGCTAGGGGTAATCATTTCATTGTAATTTCATTCTAACGAGCTGCATGGTCATCGATGGTATCTGTTCCTTTGGACATGTCCGAAGTCCGAAAGAACAGATACCATCTTCATATATATATATATATATAATGTCATTCTGCACTCAGTAGAATGTTAAGAGTTTCCAGTTGTTAAAGATAAATGTGATAGTTGTCGTAAATAAGTTCTACGAAGTACTGAAGCGCTGTATGATATATTTTTACTCTGCATTTTTTTACCATTTCGTTGAGGGATTTGCTATATGATAAACGTGTATCTTTTTCTTCATTTTCACTGCAATATCCCTCTGATTCACGTTACAAAACCACAATTTTCGAATAGAAACTGAATTAAACATTCACAATCTCAGTTTTGTCATAAATTCTGTTTATTTTGACGTAACAGACCGGAGGATAAAATGCAGAACAAAAATCTTCCGTATGTTACTTGCTCCTTTATACATCCTGACTCAGTTTCTCGACGATTTTTTGGGGATCTAGTAAGACTCAGATCGCATACGTAAAGAAAGCGATGTTTATGAGGTAACATACAGGTAACAGGGGTACAATCTTAACTGAGTAAAGCTACTGGCAAAGTGTATTAATCTACGCTTACTTATAATAGTCTATGGCAGTCTACGGTGATTTGACATCTCTGCGCACAACACACCTGAAATAATTGACAGTGCAATGCCTTTTCCCAAGTCACCACTGCACTTGTTTACCGTAGCGTCAGCGTGTGTTTTCGGTAAGGGTGAAATGCAGTAATATGGCAGTTGAGTAGTACGTTACAGAACAGTATGGCTAAGTTTACTGATGAACAGTTGGCAGATATTCACCTCGTACGTTGCTTGACTGAATGCAGTGGAACTGTGGCATAACAACCCTTGGTGAGCTGTTACCCGAGCACCACGAATCAGACCACAGTAGTTTTGCATCCCTGAGTGTTTTTACATTACTCTGTGTTGGACCCTTTGGTGATAGCCTATTACAGGAATTTCGTGTCTGTGAAGGCTGTTTGTGTGGTCTGCAGTCTAAAGATTGGTTTGATGTAGCTCTCCTTGCTACTCCATCTTGTGTAAGCCTTTTCATCTCCGAGTAACTACTGCAACCTATATCCCTCTGAATCTGCATACTGTATTCATCTCTTGCCCTCCCTTTAAGATTTTTGCCTCCCACACTTTCCTCCAGTGCTAACCTGGTGATCCCTTGATGCCTCAGAACGTGTCCTACCAACCGATCCCTTCTTCTAGTCAGCTTGTGCCACACTCCATACAAATACTTTCAGAAACGACTTCCTGACACTTAAATCAATACTCGATGTTAACAAATTTCTCTTCTTCAGAAACGCTTTCCTTGCCATTGCCAGTCTAAATTTTATATCCTCTCTACTTCGACCATCATCAGTTATTTTGATCCCCAAATAACAAAACTCCTATACTACTTTAAGTGTCTCATTTCCTAATCTAATTCCCTCAGCATCACCCGACTTAATTCGGTTACATTCCATTATCCTCGTTTTGCTTTTGTTGATGTTCATCTTATACCCTCCTTTCAAGACACTGTTCATTCCGTTCAACTGCTCTTCCAAGTCCTTTGCTGTCTCTGACAGAATTACAATGTCATCGGTGAACCTCAAAGTTTTTATTTCTTCTCCATGGATTTTAATACCTACGCCGAATTTTTCTTTTCTTTCCTTTATTGCTTGCTCAATATACAGATTGAATAACATCGGGGAGAGGCTACAACCCTGTCTCACTCTCTTCCCAACCACTGCTTCCCCTTCATGTCCCTCGACTCTTATAACTGCCATCTGGTTTCTGTACAAATTGTAAATAGCCTTTCGGTCCCTATATTTTACCCCTGCCACCTTCAGAATTTGAGAGAGTATTCCAGTCAACATTGTCACAAGTTTTCTATAAGTCTACAAATGCTAGAAACGTAGGTTTGCCTTTCCTTAATCTTTCTTCTAAGGTAAGTCGTAGGGTCAGTATTGCCTCACGTTAAAGCAGATGAAATAGTATGAGTAACCGATGGTAAAGACGCAACTGGCGTGCTCGTATGGACTGCTGTCTGGAAGAGCAACCACAGTCAGCAGTAACAGTTAGGTACTGTCACGCTTTAGAATATGTCTTTCGACAATCTGTACTGCTGCCTTCAGAAGTAATTTGATGTGAATTTCGGTGATCTTCTCTAGCACCACATTTCAAAAGCTTCTATTCTCTTCATGCATAAATTGTATATCGTCCACGTTTCACTTCCATACATAGCTACACTCTATACAAATACTTTCAGAAAGTAGCTCCTGACACTTAAATCTATACTCGATGTTAACAAATTTCTCTTCTTCAGAAACGCATTCCTTGCCATTGCCAGTCTACATTTTATATCCTCTCTACTTCGACCATCATCAGTTATTTTGCTCCCCAAATAGCAGAACTCCTTTACTACTTTAAGTGTCTCGTTTCCTAATCTAATCCCCTCAGCATCACCCGACTTAATTAGACTACTTTCCATTATTCTCGTTTTGTGTTTGTTGATGTTTATCTTATATCCTCCTTGCAAGACATCGTCAAACCTCAAAGTTTTTATTTCTTGTTCCTGGACTTTTACTCCTACTCTGAATTTTTCTTTTGTTCCCTTTATTGCTTGCTCAATATAGAGATTGAATAACATTGGGGATAGGCTACAACTTTGTCTCACTCCCTTTGTGAAGGTATTTTGACGAAAACAAAGGTACTTGGGGTAACAAAGTTCGTGTTTCATACTTACTCCTCTGTGAGAAATCGGTGACAGCGGGCCTCTTGTACCAAAATACTTCGAAAATGTCTCTCAAGAAGCTCCGATATCTTCTAGGTACATTTCAGTCTCATCCTTTCTCATCCTTTACATTATAAACAGTAACTCCTCTTCAACGCTCCTGCATCTACATCTACATGAGCACACTGCAGTTCGCAGTTAAGTGCTTGTCAGAGGTTACATCGAACAACTTTCAGTTTCTCCACCATTCTGCTCTCGAATAGCATTTCGGACAAATGAAGAATTAAATGTTTCCATGAGAGTTCTGACTACTATTATTTTATCACGATGGTCATTTCTCGCTATGTAGGCGTCAGTCACCAACATACTTTAGCATGCGGAGGAGAAAGCTGGCGAGTGTAATTTCGCAAAATGATGTCATCAGACGAGAAACGCCTTTCTTTTGGTGACTGTCACCCAAAATCGCGTATCTCATAGGTGTCATACTCTTCCCATTTTCCGGAAACGAGCTGCCCTTCTTTGAACGTTTTCGGTGTCCTTCGGCAATCCTACGTGGCGTCCTGTAATCTTCTACAATAGTCCAAAAGAGGACGGATAAGCGTAGTGGAGGCAGTTTCTTCAGTGGATTTGTTACACCTTTTTTATCTAACAATAGAAAGCAGTCTTTGGTTCGCCTTGCCCACTACATTTTCTTTGTGCTAGTTCCAGTTTAAGTTGTTTGTAACTGTAACGCCTAGATATTAATTTGACATTGTCAGCCTTCAAACCTGTGTGATTTATCGTGAAACCGATATTTAACGATTCTTTGAGTACTCATGTCGATTACCTCACACTTTCTACTGTTTAGAGTCAATTGCCCTGTTTCACCCCATACAGATATCTTGTTTAAATCATTTTTAAATTCGATTTGATCTTTCTGATATCTTTAGTACACGGTAAATGAAAACATCGCCTGCAAACAATCTGAGAAGACTGCTGAGATTGTCTCCTAAATCGTTCACTTAATACACCAACAGCAGAGGGTTGATTTTTCCGCCACATACTACGAATTGCAACCTTTGTGACAACTGAGACGCCACGTCGTAGGTACCCAACCGAATTAGAAGCGAAAACCTTCCGGACATCTAGAAACGATGTGAGATTCGCTGTCGGTAGCACTCATCACTTCATTTGAGTAAAGAGCCAGCTGTGTTTCAAAAGAACGATAGTTTCTGAATGCGTGCTATGAGTCAGTAGCACTTTCTTTGAGGTAATTCGTGTTTTTCGCGCACAGCATTTGTTCCAGAATCCTGCAGCAAATCGATTTCAGCGATATGGGCCTATAACTTAGAGGATTACTTCTATTTTCCTCCCTCTGTGTTGGTGCCATGTGTGGAATTTTCCAGTCCTTTCGTACGGATCTTTCGTCAAGCGAGCGGCTGTATGTCTCGTTGCGAAGTCTAAGAGGTTTCCCATTGTATCACGCAAGATGGCGCTGTGGAACTGTCCAGTTTACTATTCTGCGTTGGTCTTACAATGCTCTCGGCATCAGCTGCAATTAAAAGATTCCCTTCGTACCTTCTGTAGTCTTGTGTCCCGTGTGCCGTAGCCATCAACAGGGGACGGCCAGAAGTGTGATTCCTCGCTATCGTTCTCACAGCCCGAGGCACCACCATTAATGGTGACGTCAGCGGGCGTTTTCTACGCTAGGGACGGGCGCCAGACACAAAGAAGCGCTCTGGACGTATCGCAGGCGTACCGCCGGGACCGCTACGGAAAACCACTGGCAAACACACGTCTCAGTGTCGAGAAGGGTAGGGGAGGGGGGTAATTTGTCCCCTTACAGTTTCCTGTAACTTACTGGTTTGCAGCTATCAAGAGCCACAGATCCACCAGTTTTGGTAAAAATTAACAAGTCTATAATACTATATAAAGACAAGTAGCAGTTTAGCGTTGTCACCAAAAACCTCGAAAAGTACACTACTGGCCATTAAAATTGCAACACCAGGAAGATATGCAGATGATAAACGGGTATTCATTGGACAAATATAACAGAATTAACATGTGATTACATTATCACGCAATTTGGATACATACATCCTGAGAAATCAGTACCCAGAGCAACTACCACTGGCAGTAATAACGGCCTTGATACGGCTGGGCATTGAGTCAAACACAGCTTGGATGGTGTGCACAGGTACAGCTGCCCATGCAGCTTCAACACGATACCACAGTTCATCAAGAGTAGTGACTGGCGTATTGTGACGAGCCAGTTGCTCGGCCACCATTGACCAGACGTTTTCAGTTGGTGGGAGATCTGGAGAATGTGGCGGCCAGGGCAGCAGTTGAACATTTTCTGTATCCAGAAAGGCCCGTACAGGCCGTGCAACATGCGGTCGTGCATTATCATGCTGAAATGCAGGGATCGAATAGAGGGTAGAGCCACGGGTCGTAACACATCTGAAATGTATCGTCCACTGTTCAAAGTGCCGTCAATGCGAACAAGAGGTGACCGAGACGTGTAACCAATGGCACCCCATACCGTCACGCCGGGTGATACGCCAGTATGGCTATGACGAATATACGTTTCCAATGTGTATTCACCGCGATGTCACCGAACACGGATGCGACTATCATGATGCTGTAAACAGAACCTGGATTCATCCGAAAAAATGACGTTTTGCCATTAGTGCACCCAGGTTCGTCATTGAGTACACCACCGAAGGCGCTCCTATCTGTGATGCAGCGTCAAGGGTAACCGCAGCTACGGTCTCCGAGCTGATAGTCCATGCTGCTGCTGCAAACGTTGTCGAACTGTCCGTTCAGATGGTTGTTGTCTTGCGAAGGTCCCCATGTGTTGACTCAGGGATCGAGACGTGGATGTACGATCCGTTACAGCGATATGGATAAGATGCCTGTCATCTCGACTGTTAGTGATACGAGGCCGTCGGGATCCAGCACGGCGTTCCGTATTACCTTCCTGAACCCACCGATTCCATATTCTGCTAACAGTCATTGGATCTCGATAAACACAGCAGCAATGTCGCGATACGATAAACCGCAATCGCGATAGGCTACAATCCGACCTATATCAAAGTCGAAAACGTGATGTTACGCATTTCTCCTCCTGACACGAGGCATCACAACAACGTTTCACGAGGCAACGTCGGTCAACTGCTGTTTGTGTATGAGAAATCGGTTGGAAACTTTCCTCACCTCAGCACTTTGTAGGTGTCGCCACCGGCGCCAAACTTGTGTGACTGCTCTGAAAAGCTAATTATTTGCATATCACAGCATCTGCTTCCTGTCGGTTAAATTTCGCGTCTGTGGTACGTCATCTTCGTGTTGTAGCAATTTTAATGGCCACTAGTGTACATGGCCGGTTTACTTCAAATTTTTACGATTCTCTAGTAGACGTTCAGGCTACATATTTTTAATATATATGGTATGTAAAAATGTATCTGCTATATAAAGGGGAAACGTTGTTAGCAAAAATTTCGATATCTCTTGGGCGATTCACTTCAAATTTTTACATAATATTCAGCTACACGCTCTGTCGGAGATAGCTTGCATGTTTTTCCATATATTGGAATCTCGAACAGTCCTTGACCATTCTAGTTGAAATTTTTACATGATACTCTAACATACTTTGGGATGCGCATAGGGTACACATTTCTTTAATATATATGGCACTTAAATGTGTACTTAATACATAAATGGAAAACGTTGTCAGCAAAAAAGATCAAAAAGTTCTTAACCGATTTATTTAAGATTTTTACACGATACTCTAATAAACATTTGGCCGAACATAGGCTATATATTTTGTGATATATATGTAACACATAAAGAGGGAACGTTGTAAGTAAATGTCTAAAAAAGCCTATTTTTCCCTGTTTTTACAGTATACTTCAATAAACTTTCGGACGGGCGTAAGCTACATTCTTTTTAAATACGTATGGTATATGCAGGGTGGTGAAAGATTTTGTCACGAAATTTTAACCCTGGGAACCAGATGGCAGTAGGAACCAAAATTGCTGATGCTGTGTAGGTCGACAACGCACGGTTTTGAAACTACAGAAACTTGGCGCCACACGCTCCGATTGTCCACGGATTGGCCTGTTGCCGGATGCTCTGGGCAACGCATGATCGCGAAAGCCTCGCCTGCCGGAGATGGCGATGTGTCCAAGGCTGGCCGCACGCTCGGTGCCAGCGCGCCAGCCTTCCACTATGGGGGCGAATACGCCGGACTCCCGACACATCCACTGTACTTTCATGACAAGACGTACCGGGAACAAACCCGACGACAACTGTTAGCTCTCATATACACTACTGGCCAATAAAACTGCTACACCACGAAGATGACGTGCTACAGACGCGTAATTTAACCGACAGGAAGAAGATACTGTCATATGCAAATGATTAGCTTTTCAGAGCATTCACACAAGGTTGGCGACACCGACAACGTGCTGACATGAGGAAAGTTTCCAACCGATTTCTCATACACAAACAGCAGTTGACCGGCGTTGCCTGGTGAAACGTTGTTGTGATGCCTCGTGTAACGAGGAGAAATGCGTACCGTCAAGTTTCCGACTTTGATAATGGTCGGATTGTAGTCTATCGCGATTGCGGTTTATCGTATCGCGACATTGCTGCTCGCGTTGGTCGAGATCCAATGACTGTTAGCAGAATATGGAATCGGTGGGTTCAGGAGCGTAATAGGGAACGCCGTGCTGGATCCCGACGGCCTCGTATCACTAGCAGTCGAGATGACAGGCATCTTATCCGCATGGCTGTAACGGATCGTGCAGCCACGTCTCGATCCCTGAGTCAACAGATGGGGCCGTCTGCAAGACAACAACCATCTGCACGAACAGTTCGACGACGTTTGCAGCAGCATAGGCTATCAGCTCGGAGTCCATTGCTGCGGTTACCCTTGACACTGCATCACAGACAGGAGTGCCTGCGATGGTGTACTCAACCTGGGTGCACGAATGGCAAAATGTCATTTTTTCATATGAATCCAGGTTCTGTTTACAGCGTCATGATAGTCGCATCTGTGTTTGGCGACATCGCGGTGATCACAGATTGGAACGCACATTCGTCGTCGCCATACTGGCGTATCACCCAGTGTGATGGTATGGGGTGACATTGGCTACACGTCTCGGTCACCTCTTGTTCGCACTGACGGAACTTTGAACAGTGGACGTTACATTTCAGATGTGTTTCGACCCGTGGTCTACCCTTCATTGTATCCCTACGAAACCTTACATTTCAGCAGGATAATGCACGACCGCATGTTGCAGGTCCTGCACGGGCCTTTCTGGATACAGAAAATGTTCGACTGCTGCCCTGACCAGCACATTCTCCAGATCTCTCACCAATTGAAAACGTCTGGTCAATGGTGGCCGAGCAACTAGCTCGTCACAATACGCCAGTCACTACTCTTGATGAACAGGGGTATCGTGTTGAAGCTGCACGGGCAGCTGTACCTGTACACGCCATCCAACCTCTGACTCAATCCCTAGGCGTATCAAGGCACTTATTACGGCCAGAGGTGGTTGTTATTTGTCCTGATTTCTCAGGATCTATGCACCCAAACTGCGTGAAAATATAATCACATGTCAGTTCTAGTATAATATACAGGGTGAGTCACCTAACATAACCGCTGGATATATTTCGTAAACCACATCAAATACTGACGAACCGATTCCACAGACCGAACGTGAGGAGAGGGGCTAGTGTAATTGGTTAATACAAACCATAAAAAAATGCACGGAAGTATGTTTTTTAACACAAACCTACGTTTTTTTAAATGTAACCCCGTTAGTTTTGTTAGCACATCTGAACATATAAACAAATACGTAATCAGTGCCGTTTGTTGCATTGTAAAATGTTAATTACATCCGGAGATATTGTAACCTAAAGTTGACGCTTGAGTACCACTCCTCCGCTGTTCGATCGTGTGTATCGGAGAGCACCGAATTACGTAGGGATCTAAAGGGAACGGTGATGGACCTTAGGTACAGAAGAGACTGGAACAGCACATTACGTCCGCATGCTAACATCTTTTTATTGGCGTTTTTCACTGACGCGCATGTAAATTACCATGAGGGGTGAGGTACACGTACACACGTGGTTTCCGTTTTCAATTACGGAGTGGAATAGAGTGTGTCCCGACATGTCAGGCCAACAGATGTTCAATGTGATGGCCATCATTTGCTGCACACAATTGCAATCTCTGGCGTAATGAATGTCGTACACGCCGCAGTACATCTGGTGTAATGTCGTCGCAGGCTGCCAAAATACGTTGTTTCATATCCTCTGGGGTTGTAGGCACATCACGGTACACATTCTCCTTTAACGTACCCCACAGAAAGAAGTCCAGAGGTGTAAGATCAGGAGAACGGGCTGGCCAATTTATGCGTCCTCCACGTCCTATGAAACGCCAGTCGAACGTGTACCTCACCCCTCATGGTAATGAACATGTGCGTCAGTGAAAAAGACCAATAAAATGGTGTTAGCATGTGGACGTAATGTGCTGTTCCAGTCTCTGTACCTAAGGTCCATCACCGTTCCCTTTGGATCCCTACGTAATTCGGTGCTCTCCGATACACACGATCGAAAGCGGAGGAGTGGTACTCAACCGTCAATTTTAGGTTAGAATATCTCCGGATGTAATTAACATTTTACAATGCAACAAACGGTACTGATTAGGTATTTGTTTATATGTTCGTATGTGCTAACAAAACTAACGGGGTTCCATTTATAAAAACGTAGGTTTGTGTTAAAAAACATACTTCCGTGCATTTTTGTATGGTTTGTATTAACCAATTACACTAGCCCCTCTCCTCACGTTTGGTCTGTGGAATCGATTCGTCAGTATTTGATATGGTTTACGAAACATATCCAGCGGTAACGTTAGGTGACTCACCCTGTATTTGTCCAATGAATACCCGTTTATCATCTGCATTTCTTCTTGGTGTAGCAATTTTAATGGCCAGTAGCGTACAAAGTCTTTTACAAATTGTTTCGGCCCTGAAAAGGGCCTTTTTTGTAGCTAGGACATTGTTTTCTTAAAGCATGTGCTCGAACTGGTGACCCTCTGACGCGACTCAAGCTTGGTAACGTCGAACCGTGTTTTGACGAACTGGCATTGCCCTGATGTGTTTTGCGGCATGTTGAATGCGATCCATTAATTCCCCTTCTTTTGGTCAAGTTGTGACAAATTTCTTGTCTCCCTAATTGTATTCAGTACCTCCTCATTAGTTAAACTGTCTAATCTTTCAACATTCTTCTGTAGCACCACATTTAGAAAGCTTCTATTCTCTTGTCTAAAATGTTTATCGTCCATATTTCACTTCCGTACATGGCTACATCCCAGACAAGTACTTTCAGAAAAGACTTTCTAACACTTACACCTAAATTTGATGTTAATAAATTTCTCTTGTTTAGAGATACTTTTCTTGCCATTGTCAGTCTGATTCTTATATCCTCTCTATTTCGGCCATCGTCAGATATTTTGCTGGCCATATGTCAAAAGCCTTCTACCACATCGTCTAATTCCCTCAGAATCACCTGATTTAGTTTGACTACGTTCCATTTTCCTTGTTCCGCTTTTGTTGAAGTTCATCTCACATCCTCCTTTCAGGAAAACGTTCATTTCGTTCAACTACTGTTGCAAGTCATTTGCTGCCTCCAACAGAATTACAAAGTCATCGTATGCTTCAAAGTTTTATTTTTTCTCCTCGAACTTTAATTCCTATTCCAAATCTTTCTTTGCTTTCCTTTACCGCTTGTTCAACATGCACACTGAATAACGTCGGAGATAGGCTTCAACCCTGCCTCACTCCCTTCTCAACCACTGCTTCCTTTTCATGCCCTTCAATTCTTGTAACTGCCGTCCGGCTTCAGTACAAAGCATTTCGGTGCCTGTATTTTACACTTGCTACCCTCAGAATTTCAAAGGGGGTATTCCAATCAACATTT
This sequence comes from Schistocerca piceifrons, assembly GCF_021461385.2. Classification (NCBI taxonomy): domain Eukaryota; kingdom Metazoa; phylum Arthropoda; class Insecta; order Orthoptera; family Acrididae; genus Schistocerca; species Schistocerca piceifrons. The sequence goes on along the minus strand of NC_060146.1, from coordinate 141,626,642 downwards.
TCAAAAGCTTTCTCTGCCTCTAAAATGCGATAAACGTGGGTTTGGCTTTTCTTAACCCATCTCCTGAGTGTAAGATACGTCGTCGGCTCAGTATTACCTCTCGTGTTTCTTCATTTCTCCGTAATTCAAACTGATTTTCCCCGAGGTCGGCCGCTACCCGTTTTTCCATTCGACTGTAAGGAATTCGTGTTAGTATTTTGCAACCATGACTTATCAAACCGACAGTTTGGTAATTTTCACGGTTGTCAGCTACTGCTTTCTTCGAACTGAAGTTATTACATTCCTCTTGGAGTGTGAGGGTATGTCGCCTGTCTCATACATTTTTCTAACCGGATGGAAGATTTCCTTTTCTATAACACTGCCTTTAAGTTCATCTCCTTTGTACAGACCAATATACTCCTTCCATCGTTCAGTTTCCTTTTCTTTGCTTAGGACTGATTTTCCATCGAAACTCTTGATAGTCATACAGCTGTTGCTGTATGCCGTTTTCCTGTAGGCGGTAAATATCTTTCCGCTATTGCTATATGCTTCTAAATCCTTACATTTGTCCTCTAGCCATTCGTGGCTAGCCATTTTGCACTTCCTGTCAATCTCTTTTCTTAGACGTTTGTATTCCCTTTCGCCTGTTTCGTTTGCAGCATTTCTGTGTTTTCACCTTTCATCAATTAATTTTATTATCTCCAGCGTTATCCACTGCTATCTGCTAGACCTTGTGTTTTTTACCTACTTGATCCGGTGCTATCTTCATTATTCATTCTCCTAAAGGTACGCATTCGTCTTCTGCTGTATTCCTTTCGCCTGTTCTAGTAAACCGTTGCCTAATGCTCCCTCTGAAACTCTCAACAACCTCCACTTCTTTCAAATTATCCAGGTCCCACAACCTCAATTTTCTACCTTCTTTCAATATCTTCAGTTTTAATCCATAGTTCATAACCAATAAATTGTGCTCAGAGTCCACTTCTGCCCCTGAAAGAGTCTTGCAGTTTAAAATCTGGTTACGAAATCTCTGTCTTACTATTACGTAATCAGTCTGAAACCTTCCGGAGTCTCCATGTCTCCTCGACGTATACAACCTTCTTTCACGATTCTTATACAAAGTGCTAGCCATGATCAAATTATGCTCTTTGCAAAATTCTACCAGGTAGCTTCCTATATCATTTCTTTCCCCTAGTCGGCATTCCCCGACGACTTTTTCTTCACCTCCTTTTCTTACTATTGGATTCCAATCCTCCATCACAATTAAATTTTCGACTCCTGTAACAATCTGATTAATTTGTTTTATCTCATCATACATTTCTGCAATTTCTTCATCATTTGCGGAGCTAGTTGGCGTATAACCTTGTAGTGTTGTGGGGATGTGTATTATGTGTCTATCTTGGCTACAGTAGTGCGTTCACTATGCTGTTCATACTAGCTTACCGTCATTCCTGTTTTATTATTCGTTATTAAACCTATTCCTACATTACCCCTATTTGATTTTATATTTTTTGGCACTTAGTCACTTGGCCAGAAGTACTGTTTCTCCTGTCACCGAACTTCACTAATTCCCATTATATCTAACTTCAGCTTATCCACTTACCTTCTTAAATTTTCTAAACTACTTTCTAGATTAAGGATATAACATTCCACACTCCAATCAAGAGAATGCCATTTTTTTTTTCCTCCTGACGACGACATCCTCCTGAGTAGTACTCATCCGAAGATCCAAATGGGGGTGTATTTTACCTCCGGAATGTTACGCAAGAGGACGCCATTATTACTCAACCACACAGGAGAGCTTCATGCCCATTGAAAAATGGTTGAAATGGCTCTGAACACTATGGGACTTAACATTGAGGTCATGTCCCCTAGAACTTAGAACTATTTAAACCTAACTAACCTAAGGATATCACACACATCCATGCCCGAGGCAAACAAAGAACTCTTGTTAATACATGTGTGCAGTTGTATTGTAGAACAAGGATACTGGCGACCAAACAACATCCTCTCCCTTGATTCCTATGGTACAAGACTCTACAGTGGTAACGAGGATACTGCATTAAACATCATTTTGTCTATGACGACACGCAAACCGAAGCTTCCCGACGAAACTAGGGATCTCATGAGAGATTTAAAATATTTGTTTGGAGTTATGCTAGCTGTACATTGCATCTGCTGAAACACTGGAGAAATTGCGGCCGATATCCTATAGGAGAGACACCCAGTGTGTACTTGCTTTCGATGTGATTAAAAGTTTCGTATGACCTTCCTTTCGATTCGGTTAGGCTTCATCACTTTAGACAAGAAGTCTTTGAGAGAAACTGACACCATGTTGGCACTAGTGCCGTAACACTTTGTCACTAAGACAGTTTCTTCAATTTTTTCTCATGACGTGTTCTGGGTTACCCCATCATCAGAAGTTTACATTGATACACATTATAGAGTTCTGTGCACTGATGTTGCAGTGGAACGATTGTAAGCGACAATCTACGGTGTACCAATGTAAGGATCTGATGATGAGAAAACCGCAAACGCGTCATGAGAAATTACAAATGAAGAAAAATTTTCGTGACCAAGACGAGTAGTAATCCCTTAAGCTTGTTTTCAGGTCATTCAGCAAGAGTGTTGTTTCGTATGACTATGCAATACAGGTGTGTCTGCTTACGTATCGGCTTCCTAGTGTTGCTGCTGAACATTGGTGGGCCGTCCCAGTTGCACAGTGTTGTGCACTGACCAGAGGAAGCAACTTTCGTTCGCCCATAACTGTGGGTTCTTTGAGTGCTCTGGCACAAAGCTCATCAAAGTAGTACATATGAAATATTACACGGAAGCGCCATAGAAACTGGTATCGGCATAAGTATTCAAATACAGAGAAATTGAAACACGTAGAATTTGGTGCTGCGGTCGCAACGCCTATATAAGACAAGTGTCTGGTGCAGTTGTTAGATTGGTTAGTGCTGCTACAATGGCAGGTTATCAAGATGTGAGTGAGTTTGAACGTGGTTTTTTAGTCGGCGCACGAGCGTTGGGACACAGAATCTCTGAGGTAGCGGTGAAGTGCGGATTTTCCCGTTCGACCATTTCACGAGTGTACCGTGAATAGCAGCAGTTCGGTAAAACATCATATGTCAGACATCGCTGCAGCTGGAAAGAGATACTGCAAGAACGGGACCAAAGACGACTGAAGAGAATCGTCCAAAGTGATGGAAGTGCAACCCTTTCGCTAATTGCAGATTTCAATTCTGGGCTATCAACCAGTGTCAACATCTGAACCATTCAACGAAACATTATCGATACGGGCTTTCGGAGCCAAAGGCCCACTCGTATATCCTTGATGACTGCACAACACAAAGCTTTACGCCTCGCCTGGGCCCGTCAACACCGTCATTGCACTGTTGATGACTGAAAACATGTTGTCCGGTCGGACTAGAGTCGTTTCAAATTGTATCGAGAGGATGGGCGCGTACGGGTATGGAGACAGCCTCATGAATCCATGTCAGCAGGGGACTGTTCAAACTGCCGGAGGCTCTGTAATGGCGTGGGGCATGTACAGCTGGAGTGGTATGGAACCACAATACGTCTAGATACGTCCCTGACTGGTGACATATACTCTAGCATCCAGTCCATCTGCATCCATTCATGACCATTGTGCATTCCGACGGATTTGGGCAATTCCAGCAGGACAAAACGACACCCGACACGTCCAGAATTGCTACAAAGTGGCTCCAGCAACACTCTTCTGAGTTTAAGCACTTCCGCTGACCACCCAATTCGCCAGACATGAACTTTATTGAGCATATCTGGGTTGCCTTGCAACTTGCTGTTCAGAAGAGATCTTCACCCCCTCGTACTCTTATGGAAGTATGGATAGCCCTGCAGGGTTGGTGGGTTAATTCCCTCCAGCATTACTTCAGACGTTATTCGTCCATGCTACATCATGATGTGTCACTTTTGCGTTCTCGTGGGTGCCCTACACAATATTATGCAGGTGTATCAGTTTCTTCGTCTCTTCAGAGTAGCTCACTTTATTATATTAAGGAATAAAATATTTACTTCAAGACACTTCTTAGCCACAGTCGTACTTGGTAATTTGGAACTGCCTTATAGATAAACATCATTTGATGCACTAGTTAACAATCTATTCTCTTGAGGTACAACTTCAACGTCAACGACGGTACACGTTCGTCTGAAACTTCAACTACTCATTGATCCTAGACAATGATTTTGACTGCAGTAGCTGACGTCTCGAACTGGCGCAGAGCTTTTGCTTGCTCCGCAGCTATATTGACCTCAGTACGATAGCGCTGTTATGCCGAGAGGGAGGCGTGGGCTCCAGAAGCGCCTCCCACATCTTGTTGTGGATTGCAGCGTCTGTGCTGTCGGTTCAGATGGCTCTAAGCACTATGGGACTTAACATTGAAGGTCGTCGGTCCCCTAGACTTAGAACTACTTAAGCCTAACCAACCTAAGGACATCACACACATCCATGCCCGAGGCAGGATTCGAACCTGCGACTGTAGCAGCAGCGCGGTCCCTGACTGAGGCGCCTAAATCCGTTCGGCCACGGCGGCCGGCTATGTTGTCGATTCGCGTTGCCAGCTTCGGTGTGGCATCGCGATCTCTGGACGATGCTACACCTTGCATGCCAACAACTCATTAATAGGCTCGTCGTAGGGACATTAAGTCGTGGTCTGTCCCCCGTCGTTTTCGGCGAGCTTGTCGGCGTGTCCTCGCGTTTTGCTGTTGGCAGGTGATCCGAGCACCGGCTGCTGTCGACCGCGTGCTAATGGGCCCATTCACCGCGACGCAAACACCGGGCCGGCATCTCCATAGCTTTGCATGGCACGCGCACGCTCCCGCTTCCGATACGCCCGGTCGACATCACGGGACACGTGAACAACCTTCAGCGTGGACACACAGAAGCAGTACCACGTGCTACACCGTACGCTGCCCTTCGGGACAACCTGTGACAACCTTGGACCTGAAACGGTGCCCAAGACGCACACTCCCTCGTCATTCACATCGCAGTATGCACTCAGAGCTTGAACAGTGAGAATCCACTGTTTAAAAGTCCATAACTTGCAAACTAATTTACGGAGTTATTTTTGATGAAAGTGTAGCTTAGTCCAACTTAAAGATATCACTGTAGGTGTTCGAAACGGTCACCATTAACATCCGCACACAAACGATGCCGCCGAACTGCAGCACGAAAGCCGGCCGGTGTGGCCGAGCAGTTCTAGGCGCTTCAGTCTGGAACCGCACGACCGCTACGGTCGCAGGTTCGAATCCTGCCTCGGGCATGGATGTATGTCCTTAGGTCAGTTAGGTTTAAGTAGTTCTAAGTTCTAGGGGACTGATGACCTTAGATGTTAAGTCCTATAGTGCTCAGAGCCATTTGAACCATATTTTGCAGCACGTGCTACTGATGGTAACGTGTTCAGTTGGATATTTGCACATGAATGCACGATGGATCCTCGAGGTTCATCCAATGTGCGTGGCTTTTGTCGATAAACGACGTCCTTTAATGTTCTCCACAGGTAAAAGTCCAGGGGAGTTAGGTCTGGGGAACGTGGTGGACACTCCACAGCACCTCTACGGCCTATCCATCTTCCTGGTAGAGTTTCGTCGAGATACGCCCTAATACGATTTTGGTAGTGGGCTGGGGCACCATCTTGTTGAAAGTAAACTCTTCCGTCTCCATACTAGGATGGCAGGTAAAATGGATGTCTGAAGCTTCTGAAGGTACACCTCACCGGTAACTGTGCCGCCAAAGAAGAATGGCCCAATCAAGCCCTGGTAAAACCCACACCACACATTTACTCCAGACAAATTCACGGCTTTGTCTACATGGACGTTCGGATTTTCGGCGGCCCAGTAGATGCAATTGTGGTGATTTAATGTACCATTGAGATTGAACTTTGCCTCATCAGACCACACAATCATCTCTGCAAGCTCTTTATCGTTGCGCACCATGTTAGTAAACCACTTGCAGTACTCCATTCTACGATCTGGGTCGTCCTCGTTCATTGCATGTAGCAATCGTGGAATGTAGCACTTCCACTTTGCTGTCTTCAAAATTCGCCGAACACTTGAGCGACTCACTTCAGTTTCACTGACGCACTGTCTCACAGACTTCTGTGGTGAGCGAGTGAATTGTTGTAACACACGACGGGAGTTAGCTGGACTTGTTACTGTTACAGGTCGTCCAGATCGTTGTTTGTGTACATCTTTAAAACAGCCTTCGGCTTCAAATTTGTCTAGAATGCGACGAATCGTTAAACGTGTCGGTGGCTCTGTTTGACGCTCATTTCGCCATTGCCGTTGAACCTCATTAATGTTTTCGTACTTAAAATACCACTTCAAAACTGACTTCCTTTCATTGAATGTAAGCCTTACGACAGCCATGTTTACTCGAGCAACTAGGTGTAACTAAGCACAAAACAGGGTGTAACTAAGCACAAAACACTGACTATCTGGCCACAGTCATCTGACAAAACAAAACGACGCAATACAACGCTTGTGTGGCGATTGCCGGAACTATAAACTATTATACTACCAAAGATGAGACAACTCCGTAAATTAGTTTGCCAGTTATGGACTTTTAAACAGTGAACACATTTTTGGACCCCTCTGTATTTTGGGTCCTCTGTTGTTTACTTGAAGAAATACAACAAGGATCACTCTTTATAAAGCTTTGTTTACACTAGGTTGCCTCTTCAATTGGCACAATACTTTTTAATTAGTTTATGACATAACATTTACAAAATAATATCAAATATAACATCTTAAAACCTGTTTTTAAAAAATGACTAACTAATGCGTAAAGTAATATTACTTTTCGTATTTACTAAACGAAACACTTTTCTCTCTTGTTTCACAAAAACTTTATCGTTTTTGTTCGACCCAGGTTTCGAGTTGTATGCCTATTTCGCAGTACACAACTGATTCCAAAGATGGCACATAAACAAAGAAAAACGCATGCCAACTGCTTAACCCTTGCAATACCAAGGCACTTTCAATAACGCACATTACCAAAGAGGAGTGATTCTTTACTGCCCATCCTAAAAAATTAAAAAAAAGCAAAGATCGTTAACTGTTGTTAGTTATATTAACAAAATACTTTCTAAAGATATATTGATGTGCAAGCTGGATCCAGAACCATACAATACCTTTCAATGCATTCTTAGCAGTATAAATCCACTTTTAATAATGCGTACTACCGACTATATGAGAGTCACAAAAAAATTAAAAAGTACAAATTTCGTTGATTTTTGTTGAGATTTAGTCTAAACGTACTTTTTAAAGAGATATTAAGGTGTATGTAAGGCCCTGAACCTGCAAATACAGAATATGACATTCAGTGACGAAAGTGACATCTACTATTGAGACTTAAAGTTTTGGATTAGGTTCAACTGGAACATTTGAAACATATACGGAATCCAGTAGAAAAATTCATTAAAAACAATAAAATATTTTTAAAAAGTTTTAAAATTCAAAGTAACTGATTAGATTTCTATATTTCCAAAAGATAGTCATAAAGTTGCCCCTTCCCCTTTGGTATTGCGAGAGTTAATCGTACACTTCTCGATTTAAACTGTAAAAGTTGGCTTTGTTGACTATTTTGATATAGTTATATTTTTACTGTAGAGTCTCATGACATTCAATAGGATAGAATTCATTCTATGAATTAACACCCACTGGAGCAGAGCTACGTGCAAAGGAATGGGTTCAAATGGCTCTGAGCACGATGGGACTCAACTGCTGTGGTCATCAGTCCCCTAGAACTTAGAACTACTTAAACCTAACTAACCTAAGGACATCACACATATCCATGCCCGAGGCAGGATTCGAACCTGCGACCGTAGCGGTCGTGCGGTTCCAGACTGTAGCGCCTTTAACCGCTCGGCCACTCCGGCCGGCAAAGGAATGGGTAATTGTATGATTATCTATTTATGAATGAAGACACCAGCGTCTTTCTCCTATGTGAAAGATGCAACATTGCCATTTTGTCGAAAGCTGACGTTTTTAGTCCGTGTTTGTGTATAAAATACAGGTTGACTCTTTCAATTTCTCTGCCTCGTGATGACTGGGTGTTGTGTGATGTCCTTAGGTTAGTTAGTGCAAGTAGTTCTAAGTTCTAGGGGACTGATGACCATAGCTGTTAAGTCCCATAGTGCTCAGAGCCCATTTGACTCTTTCAAAGAAGAACACAACAGTCAGCCACTGTTGGTAGTGCTGTTTATTTACGTAAATAACGCCGTAACCGTTTTCGAATCGACAGGTTTACCTTCAGACGGTTGTCCATATCAACATGTACATTCGCTGAAGTTTACATACGTTTTTCGCTCTGTATTCCCACTTACTGGCCGTGCCTTAGGGTAACAAACGATGTTAAAAACGACCTACTTAAACGTAACCATGTTTCAAAACGATCTAACACAAAGTAAACACACATTTAAAACTGAGTCGTTGTAGTTGTTACTTAGTAGAAAATCTCACGTAACTATGTTGGAATGTTGTTGGTTTGTATTCACAAACTTCTGTAGTATATATGCAACACGTATATGACTTGTATGTAACCGCACTGCATAAAGCATAAACACCACATATACACACCAAGAAGTTGTTGCCCCACGATGAATGTACTTAAAGATGTCGATATCACAAACACAACAGTGCCAAAGAAATTCTTTCTCAGACATCTTGCAGTATATACATTCATGTTTTGAGTACTTCCCGAAGACTTCAAATTTTTTAAACAAGTCTTGCACATCTCACTTCATGATTACGCAATTTATAAAATAATGCCGAGTTTCACTTTTGGTAGGAACCATACGGTCTGCTGCTTCATTCACTGCTTCAGTTAACCTTTCTTAGACAACAGTACAAAAACAAACAAGCAAATCGAATCGTTAAAACGAAGCGATTCCAAGTGAAGGAACTGCGAAGGGAAGGTTGTCATAGTTGGCGAAGCGTCGCGAATATTCAGTCTGCGCTTAATCTGTCGTCCATGCGAACCCCTGCTCTTTCAGCTGCTGGCCTGTTGGTGGTCGGAAGTTCTGTTGTTAGTTGCGCTGAAACTGAGTCATGCGGCCAAAATTTAGGGTAAATAGTAAAAATGTAATAAATCGTCACTAGGATCATTCGTACGATGCCTTTTCGCAGGTCTGCCATATAATGGCTTGCAAGGGCAACAAAAATTTTGATTTTCAGTATTTCATGAAATTATTAACCGCATTTAAAAATTTAAAATGCTGAAGTAATCTGATCACTAAGAGATATACATTAAGGCAAGTATTAAAGTAAGAAAACCTGCACACCTCTTGAAACTGCCGAACCTCGTGGGGTGCAAATTAGCGAGATTGCAGAATGAGAACACTTAGCGACATACAACAAACGTTACCCGTTCAGATCTTTTCAACACTTTTTGTCACTGATACTCCCCACAAAATAATGAAAGGAAAAAAAACTGTCTCTTAATACATTTTCGCTTTGAATGCAGTAAAACTTCAATTTCATCTACGTCATACTCCACATGTCACCTAATGGTGTGTGGTGCAGGGTACTTCTCGTACAACTAACTGACCTCCCCATCCCTGTTCCAATCGCGAATGGCGCGTGGGAAGAATGATTGTCAGTAAGACACTCGACTGTTCACGTCGTGGTCATTTCGCGAGACTTATGAAGGGGGGAAGTAAAATGTTGTCAGACTCTTCCGGAGAGTGTTCTCTCGAAATTTCAATAGTAAGTCTCTCAGTGATGCACAACGCCTCTCTTGTAACGTTGCTGAGCATAAAAGACTAAAAAATCCCGAGAGGAAACGTGCCACTTCTCTATCTTTTCTCTCTTTTTTTACAGAGTACACCGCCATTTGACTGTTTTAATGTTTATTTAAGTACAACCGAGATTTCAGCCTTTTATTCCATTTTCAATTATTTTATTTTATGTTTTTAAAATATTTTTCAGGACAATTAATATGTTTAAATTTTTCTTTCTTTTTAAAATTTGCACGTGGGCTTAATTTTTATGTAATAATTTTAGTAGCTGTGTGTCCGGTTACGAAGTCTCGTAACCGGTTGGCTCTGACTAGTATTAGTACGCAATCTGACTGCATAGAATAACAACAAAGAATGAAAGGAAATTTCCGTTAACACAATTGATTAATTAAGTCCCCTGCAACTATAAAAGCTACGAAACAACAAAGCGCAAGTGTAACTGTTCTGTGTGTGCAAGTGTGATTCAACGTACATGTATCTGGCACGGTTCTTCCTCAATACGACAAGATATTTTAAACACCATTTACAATGAAGTAATTGAAAAACCAGAAATACTATAATTGCACATAGAAACCAGAATTACAAGTCTAATACATGAACACGAGCCAGATGCTTCGTTGACTGAACCTGTGACCGAGAGGCATTGTCATTAAGGAAATGTGAAATAAAAATTTTTTCTTTACCTCCATATATATTGACGAAAAATACACTGTGATCATTGCAATATCTTCCATCTACACATTAAACCAACCGAACAGCATCTACTGTCTCGCCCAACAGAACAACAACTGCACACGACATCCTCTGAACTAGTACTGCTCTCGACATCCTCTCAACAAGCACTGCCCACGGCAGCCTCTGAACTACTACTGCTCCAGTGGAGGCGGCGGAATAATAATCTTTGGCGCAGTCTCTGGCGCTGTGACTCAGTGTAGCCAACTTTCAAATTCAGGCTTGATCGCACCACGTACGCTACAAGAACATAGGTGACCGGTTTCGGTCATATCACATGACCGTCATCAGACCTGTAATTTAATTTAGAAAGCAGTAGAAACCTTACTAGATTGACAATAAAATATGACAAAATGCTTATAAGGATAAAATACAATAAGACTTGTTATTACCAGGGGATCCTTCGAAGATGGTAGGTGGAGCACTCTTCTCAACTGCTGTGATGTCAACTGGTGCCAGCAAGTGACGGGCATACGCTTAAAAATACTCCGCCTACCTCTTCTCCCTCTGCCTCATGTCAACCAATCAGTGTAAAAACGGGTTCACAAAATCGTCAAAACGCAAAATGGCAAAGCACAATAATAACATAAAAATAATTATGTATAAGATATCTCTGTACAACCATCGTACTACATAAATATTGTATAAAATATCAATTAAAAGCTTTAAAACATCTGTACAGACGATGTATACAGTGTGCCCTCTATGGGCCAAGGTGGTACTATCACAATGGTTTCGAAGTCAACGATGTTGTGAAGGTCTTTGTCATTGCGGCATCATATCGATATGTGAGTTGTGACTCGACTGCAAGTATACACCTATGCCAGATTAACATGTTGTCAAGCTCAAATTTGGCCATAAATTAAGAAAAATATTGACTCCCCCACGAAATGCCAGATCATTAAATACGTTCGTAAGCCTGCTTTTACTAAATATGGCGTTTGTAAGCCTGTTTATACGAAATATGACGTTGGTGAGCCTGTTTTTACTAAATATGAAGTGCACCCACGATTATTACTCATCTGTCACAGGGATGGTGATTTTACATCTGGCATTTCGTGGGTTAGCCAAGCTACAGTCTGGAACCGCGCGACTGCTACGACCGATCGGTTCTAGGCGCTACAGTCTGGAACCACGCGACTGCTACGGTCGCAGGTTCGAATCCTGCCTCGGCCATGGATGTGTGTGAGTCCTTAGGTTAGTTTGGTTTAAGTAGTTCTAAGTTCTAGGAGACTGATGGCCTCAGATGTTAAGTAGGATAGTGCTCAGAGCCATTTGAACCATTTGTTGAGAACCCTTCCTGGCACAAAGATACAATGCGGACGCGATCGAACCTCGGTATTGACCGTTTAGGCATGGTGGAACTACAGACAACACGAGCCGTGTACCTCCTTCCTGGTGGAATGACCGAAAGTGATCGGCTGCCGGACCCCCTCCGTCTGCTCATGCATGGTTGTTACATCTTTGGGCGGGTTTAGTAACATCTCTTAACAGTCAAAGGGACTGTGTCTGTGACCCTATATCCACAGTCAACGTCTCTCTTCAGGACCCATGCGAACCGGGGTGATGCCAATCTTTTTTTGATGTGTGTAGTAATGTACGTGTATATTGTCTTAATCAAAAAGTTGACGTCAGGTTTTCATTGCCCTCGCCCTTTAAACGAGATTTGGCGACGTTTCTCCGGACACACACCCAAACTTTTGAGCTCACGTAATTAATAGAACGTCTGCCGCTATCTTCTAAGAATAACTGGTGCTGTCACGAACTTGAAGCGCGCCGGGATAATCCCTCCCAGTCGACTGTACAGATAACCTGCGCGCTTATCTGAGGAGCAGAGCAGAAAGGCTATTTCCAGTGGAGCGGCAATTTTTGTCGAAGAACATCGAGGCTCCGTCACTTAGCGACAGCGTTGTGCGAGCTTCTCTCACGGCTGACAGATTGAGTTGACAATAATCCAGCGTCCCAGCCAGATAGCAGCTCCTCATATCGCGTGAGATGAAACTCGGAGATTATCCGAGCACAAGAATCCGGACACCTCAACGTCATGCGGAACCGCCACTAATTCTCGCGAAAGGCGGACGCGTCACTATAAATGGAGGAAGGCCAGTACTGTGTAGCCGATACAAGAGCAGGAGCAGCAGGAGACGTCAGCGGCTTCGAACGTGGACCGTTCATTTGATGTCAGCATAGTAGCATATACTGTGTTCGAACGTTATGAATTACCTCGAAGTGAACGGTCTATTGACACAGGGTCACCACCGAATTAGGAAACATCGATCGTCTGAAACACATCTTTGCTCGCATGAAGTTTTGAGTGCTACTGACAAGGGATTTCAGATCGATTCCGTATTTCTGGATTTCCGTAAGGCTTTTGACACTGTAATACACAAACGGCTTGCAGTGAAATTGCGTGTTTATGGAATAAGTTATGTGACTGGATTTGTGATTTCCTGTCAGAGAGGTCACAGTTCGTAGTAATTGACGGAAAGTCATGGAGTAAAACAGAAGTGATTTCTGGCGAACCCCTGGCAGCGTTATAGGGCCTTTGCTGTTCCTTATCTGTATAAAAGATTTGGGAGACAGTCTGAGAAGCCGTCTTAGGTTGTTTGCACATGACGATGTCGTTTACCAACAGTAAACTCATCAGAAGATCAAAGCAAATTGTGATATGATTTAGAACAGATATCTATATGGATCAAAAATTGGCCATTGACCCTAAATAACGAAAAGTGTGAGGTCATCCACATGAGTGCTAAAAGGAATCCGTTAAACTTCCGTTACACGATAAATCAGTCAAATATAAAGGCCGTAAATTCAACTAAATACCTGGCAACTACAATTACGGACAAATTAAATTGGAAGTAGCATACAGAAAATGTCGTGGGGAAGGCTAACCAAAGACTGCGTTTTATTGGCAGGACACTTAGAAAATGTAACCGATCAGCTAAGAAGACTGCCTACACTACGTTACCCCGTCCTCTTTTAGAATACTGCTGCGCGGTGTGGGATCCTTACCAGGTAGGAGCGACGGAGTACATCGAAAAAGTTCAAAGAAGGGCAGCACGTTTTGTATTATCGCGAAATAGGGGAGAGAGTGTCACTGAAAGGATACAGGATTTGTGCTGGACATCGTTAAAACAAAGGCGTTTTTCGTTGTGACGGAATCCTCTCGCAAAATTCGAATCACCAACTTTCTCTTCCGAATGTGAAAATATTTTGTTTACGCCAGCCAACACAGGGAGAAACGATCACCGTGTTAAAATAAGGGAAATTAGAAAAAAATTTGGAAATTTGTGATAAGGTCTTATGGGACCAAACTGCTGAGGTCATCGGTCCCTAAGCCTGCACAGTACTTAATCTAACTTTAACTTACGCTATGGACAACACACACACACCTATGCCCGAGGGAGGACTCGACCTCCGACATGGGCAGCCGCATGGACCATGGCAGAGCACCTTAGACCACGCGGCAGGAAATTAGAGCTCGTACGGACTGGAATAATAGAGAATTGTGAAGGGTGTTTGGTGAACCCTCTGTCAGGCACTTTGCAGAGTATCCATGTACGTGTAGATATAGCAGATCCGTCACGGACGTTTCTACGTACATAAAGCTGCCCACTTGGATTGTTGATTTGACTGGAGTGGATACGGGAAGGAACACCTAAACCGAGACCCGGCACACGTCCTGGACTGACGGACGGGGACGGTGAAGCATTTCGGAGGGTCGGCTGTAAAAAATTACTCGTCAGTTCCGAAGTGCTACGGGCAGTCCAGCTAACATAATGATCGTGTTGACTGAGTTACAAAGAATGGAGTCCAGCGGTCGTGCAGTTCCTCATAAGCCTTACATTACTGTAGTCGATGCTAAGAGATGCTTGAGTTGGTGTAACGGCCGACGGAAATGGACAGTGGGCGACTGGGAACGAGTGATTTAGATTGATTTACGCTACAACTTATGACAATCCGATGGGACGTTTTGGATTTTGCGACTGCCTGGAGAATGTTGCCTGCCATCAAATATAGTGCGAACAGAGGAGTGTAGAGGAGTTGATTGTTACGGTATGGGGGTGTTTTGTGTGGTTAGGGTGTGGTCCCGTAATTGGCCTTAAGGAAACAGAAAAGGCTGAAGTACAGTCTAAGATAAAATAAAATTAAAAAAAAAACGAGGCACAACGATGAAGTTATCCAAATGGGACGGAAATCGGTAACTATGATCGAGACGTGCAGACAAACAAATGATTACAATTTTAGAAATTGGATGATTTATTCGAGTGAAACATCTTTACCAAGTGAGCAAGTCAATAACGCCTTGCTCCACCTCCGACTATCATGCAATCTGTTCTTCGTCTTGATATTGATCGATAGAGTAGTTGGATGTCCTCCTGAGGGATATAGTACCAGAGTCTGTGCAATTGGGGCGATAGATTGTACCGAAGTGGCTGGAGGGTCCTGCCTGTAATGTTCAAAACGTTCTCAGTTGGGGAGACATCCAGTGACCTCACTGGCCAAGATAGAGTTCGGCAAGCACGGACACAATCAGTAGAGATTCTCGCCGTGTGTGGTCGACCATTATCTTGTTGAAATGTAGGCCCCAGAGGACAACAAAACGGCAATATCTCCGACCCACCGCTGTGCTGTAATGGTGCTGTGGGTAACAACAATAGAGGTCCTGCTATGAAATGAAATGGCACCCCAGGCCATAACTCCTGGCCATCGGGTCGTATGGCGGGCAACAGCCAGGTTGGTGTCCAACTAGTGTTTGGAAGGTCTCGAACGTCTTCGCTGGTCGTCGGGACTCACCACCGAAGACAATTCTACTCCAGTCAATGAGTTTCCAGGTCGAAGACGTGTCCGAAGACACTATGGACAGTGGTGGGATAACATCCTGACTGGCGCCCATCATATGGCCCTACATCCATAAGTGAGGATCACAGGAGACATTTCGTTTCATAGCAGAGCCCCTTTCATTGCCCTTAATGGCAAGCCAGCCTCGGCTTACATTTGAGAAAGATAATGGCCACCTCCACACGATGACAGTTTCTGCTACCTGTCTTCGTGCTTGCCAAACCCTGCCTTGGCCAACAAGGTCTCCAGGTCTCTCCCCAGTTGAGAACTTTTGGAGCATTAGAGGCGGGGCCCTCCAGCCAGCTCGGGATTTTGACGATCTAACGCACCAGCTGGTCAGAATTTTCCACGATATCCCACAGCTGGACATCCAACAACTCTGTCAATTAATGCCTAACGGAATAACTGCTTGCATAAGGGGCAGAGGTGTCCCAACGTGTTATTTATTTGCTCGCTTCAAGCTCTTTTTTTTGAACAATACACCGATTTTTTCTGAAACTGTAATCTTTCGTTTGTCTGCACATGTACATCACATGTGCCGATTTTTGTCCCATTAGAATGATCCCGTGGCGTTGAGTTTCTTTTTCTATTTTTTTTTTGTCTTTAAACAGATTTTCAGTGGTATGTACTGAGTACGGCAGAGAAACAGAGTGCAGACGATGATACCATAAGCGTGACAACAATGCACCCAGTCATAAAGCAGAATCTTTGAGGCTCTGTATGTGAACAGATAAATTTCTGAAATGGACTAGCCTGCTTAGACAAATAGTAGCACATAGAATGCAGCAATTGGTAACAAGAAGTCGAGGAAAGCTAATTAGAACCGCCTTCCCCAAGCACTCCACTCGCTGCTCTTCGTCTCGGCGACACTGCGAGCAGCAACACGACCCCAAGTCACTGGAGAATCGCGAGATATCACAGTGGTGGAGGTTTCACTGCCAGGATTAAAATCCGCTCAACTTAAATCTTGTTGGATCCGGTTGACGACTAGGTCGTGTACCCTCGCGGCCACAGCCCTTCCATCCGGCAGTGCATGCGTGCCGCCAGCGGTCCCAGTGTGTTCCTGCACTGCCCTCTTGGCTCCTCCGGAGTCCCCAACCGAACTGATCACTCCCACGACCAGGAAGAACAACGACGTCACCCAAAATATGGGGCCACAGTTACTACATATCGATAACGCCGCTGCTGCCACTAGCGGACAGGCAACGCTTGCGAAACCAAGTGGCGCCAGTCAACACAAGAAGAACCAAAGAACCGCAACTAAACGATACAGTCTGGCCACCAACAGCGGACGGAAACCGACAACAGTGCCAACGCGACTCGCAGAACGACTCAAATTTACTTATGGTTGAATAAAATCAACTATTGTTGCGAATGACAATACTGCCGTGTCTGACACCAGTTTTTAATTCATATGGTTGAGATATTGTTCAAACGAATTTCGCATTGCACATAGTGCTAGAGTTTCTCGAATTCTACATAACTAAATACCTTGCTGTTCACGTTTCAGTGCCTGGCAGACTATTTCCCAGCAGTTCCACTCTCGAATCGCCCATAGGAAACACGAAAACCTAGACCTCTCCGTGAGAGACCTGATTTCTCTAATTTTATTGCAGCGCTCATTTCTGCTTATGTAGGTTGGTGTCAGCAAAATATTTTGACATTCGAAGGAAAAAGTTGGTGAATCACGCCTTTCTCTTCATGGTTGCAATACTACATCGTGTATCATGGCCATTACACACTCTCCCCTGTTGCGTGAAAACACAAAACGAGCTCCAGCACTACTCCGGAAGAGGAGGACAAGAGTAGTGTATACAGTCTCTGTAGTGCATTTTCTAAGTGTTCTCCCAGTAAAACGTCGTCTTAGGATCACCCTTGATACAACAGTTTCTATGTGATGGTTCCAGTGTAAGTTGTTCACAGCTATAACCCCTATGTATTTATCTGAATCGACAGTCTTCAAATTTGTGTGATTCATCGTCTAACCGAAATTTAACGGATGTTTTCAGCATTCATCTATTATTTAGGATGAACTGACACTTTTCGTACCATACATATATCTTGTCGAAATCCGTTTTTAATTCTTTTTTATTTTCTGATGACTTTACCAGGAGATAAACGGCAACCTCGGCAGCGAACAAGGCGAGAGGGCTATTGAAATTGTCCTCTGAATTGCTAGTGTTGATTAAGAACCCAAGAGGACCTATAACAGTTCCTTGGGAAACACCACATGTCATTTCCGTTTCACTCGGCTACTTCCCCTTAGTTAGTATGAACTGTGACCTTCCTCGCATGAAATTTAAATTTACTAATTTTGCTTCAACACAAATTGGAATATCTGTTGTTACTTTGTCTCCAGAATCAAATACTTTCCAATCCGATAGAGAACAGGTGTTGACAAATCTCAAAATTACCGAATTATCAGTTTAGTAAGTCACGGCTGCAAAATACTAACGCGAATTCTTTACAGACGAATGGAAAAACTGGTAGAAGCCGACCTCGGGGGAGATCAGTTTGGATTCCGTAGAAATATTGGAACACCTGAGGCAATACTGACCCTACGACCTATCTTAGAAAATAGGTTAAGGAAAGGCAAACCTACGTTTCTAGCATTTGTAGACTTAGAGAAAGCTTTTGACAATGTTGACTGGAATACTCTCTTTCAAATTCTGAAGGTGGCAGGAGTAAAATATAGGGAGCGACAGGCTATTTACAATTTGTACAGAAACCAGATGGCAGTTATAAGAGTCGAGGGACATGAAAGGGAAGCAGTGGTTGGGAAGGGAGTGAGACAGAGTTGTACCCTCTCCCCGATGTTATTCAATCTGTATATTGAGCAAGCAGTAAAGGAAACGAAAGAAAAATTCGGAGTAGGTATTAAAATCCACGGAGAAGAAATAAAAACTTTGAGGCTCGCCGATGACATTGTAGTTCTGTCAGACACAGCAAAGGACTTGGAAGAGCAGTTGAACGGAATGGACAGTGTCTTGAAAGGAGGGTATAAGAGGAACATCAACAAAAGCAAAACGAGGATAATGGAATGTAGCCGAATTAAGTCGGGTGATGCTGAGGTAATTATATTAGGAAATGAGACACTTAAAGTACTAGATGAGTTTTGCTATTTGGGAAGCAAAATAACTGATGATGGTCGAAGTAGAGAGGATATAAAATGTAGACGAGCAATGGCAAGGAAAGCGTTTCTGAAGAAGAGTAATTTGTTAACATCGGGTATAGATTTAAGTGTCAGGAAGTCGTTTCTGAAAGTATATGTATGGACTGTAGCCATGTATGGAAGTGAAACATGGACGATAAATAGTTTGGACAAGAAGAGAATAGAAGCTTTCGAAATGTGGTGCTACAGAAGAATGCTGAAGATTAGATGGGTAGATCACATAACTAATGAGGAGGTATTGAATAGAATTGGGGAGGAGTTTGTGGCACAACTTGACTAGAAGAAGGGACCGGTTGGTAGGACATGTTCTGAGGCATCAAGGGATCATAAATTTAGCATTGGAGGGCAGCGTGGGGGGTAAAAATCGAAGAGGAGACCAAGAGATGAATACACTAAGCAGATTCAGAAGGATGTAGGTTGCAGTAAGTACTGGGAGATGAAGAATCTTGCACAGGATAGAGTAGCATGGAGAGCTGCATCAAACTAGTCTCAGGACTGCAGACCACAACAACAATGACATTGTTTTTAAAATTTAATTCATCTGTGTCACGTTACAAAAGTTGGGATATTAATGCAGACTGAAGCGATGAATGAAAATTAGTACCAAAGGTTCGATTCGAAGCCGGGTCTGTCGCTCACTAGGCACATGCGGTAACCACTACGCCACCCCGACAAAGAGGCTTTTCACAACTGCCCTAACACGCTTCCCTCCTCCATCCTAATTACCATTCACGATTCAGCCCACTTGATATACACCCGATTTTCGAACAGCATTGCAGTGGCTGTCCAACTGTATTGGCGCAGCACCTCAGCATTCGTCGCTTCAGTCTGCATACACTATGTGATCAAAAGTATCCGGACACCTCCAAAAACATACGTTTCTCATATTAGGTGCATTTTGCTGCCACCTACTGTCAGGTACTGCGTATCAGCGACGTCAGGAATTCATATGTTCAAATGTGTGAGAAATCTCATGCGACTTAACTGCTAAGGTTATCAGTCCCTAAGCTTACACACTACTTAACCTAAATTATCCTAAGGACAAACACACACACCCATGCCCGAGGGAGGACTCGAAATTCCGCCGGGACCAGCCGGACAGTCCATGAGTGCAGCGCCTTAGACCGCGACGTCAGTAGTCATTAGACATCGTGAGAAAGCAGAATGGGGCGCTCCGCGGAACTCACGGACTTCTAACGTGGTCATGTGATTGGGTGCCACTTGTGTCATACGTCTGTACGCGAGATTTCCACTCTCCTAAACATCCCTAAGTCCACTGTTTCCGATGTGATAGTGAAGTGGAAATGTGAAGGGACACGTACAGCACAAACGCGTACAGGCCGATCTGTTGACAGACAGAGACCGCCGACAGTTGAAGAGGGTCGTAAAGTGTAATAGGCAGACATCTATCCAGGCCATCACACAGGAATTCCAAACTGCATCAGGATCCACTCCAAGTACTACGACAGTTAGCGGGAGGTGAGAAAACTTGGATTTCATAGTCGAGCGGCTGCTCGTAAGCCACACATCGCGCAGGTAAATGACAAACGACGCCTCGCTTGGCGCAAGGAGCGTAAACATTGTACGATTGAACAGTGGAAAAAAGTTGTGTGGAGTGACGAATCACGGTACACAATGTGGCCATCCGATGGCAGGGTGTGGGTCTGGCGAATGTCCGGAGGACGGCATCTGCCAGTGTGTGTAGTGCTAACAATAAAATTCGGAGGCGGAAGTGTTATGGTGTGGTTGTATTTTTCATGGAGGGGCATGCACCCGTTGTTGTTTTTCTTGGCAGTACGACAGCACAGGCCTACATTGATGATTTAAGCACCTAGTTCGTTTCCACTGTTGAACAGCAATTCGGGAATGGCGACTGCATCTTTCAACACGATCGAGCACCTGTTCATAATGCACGGCCTGTGGCGGAGTGGTTGCACGACAATAACATTCCTGTAATGGACTGGCCAGCACATAGTACTCACCTAAATCCTATAGAACACCTTTGGGATGTTTTGGAACGCCGACTTCATATCAGGCCTCACGGACCGACGTCGATACCTCTCATCAGTGCAGCACTCGGTGAAAAGTGGGCTGCAATTCCCTAAGAAACCTTCCAGCACCTGATTGAACGTATGGCTGCGAGAGTGGAAGCTGTCATGAAGGCTAAGGGTGGGCCAACACCATATTGAATTAACGATGGAGGGCGCACGAACTTGCAAGTCATTTTGAGCCAGATGTTCGGATACTTTTGATCAGATAGTGTATATATAGGGTGTTCCATTTATCTGAGGGCCGCCCGTGCGGCGCAGTAGATGCCGGGCAGCGAGCGCTCCGTTGCCCGGCGATCAGTTGCCGTGTCGCCCGTCTACTGCCGCGGTACGACATGACTACATTTAAAATAAAAGTAAATAACGTTCCGGCAGAGCCGGCACGTCAGCCTGATCGGTACAACAGAGAAGGCTGTGAGACGACGTCAGCCAATAGCAGGCTGACTACCACGGCACCACGACAGGAGCGGCCCCTATACAAACAAAATATAAGCGCCGCTCCGCATGCCCACCGTCGCAGTAGAAGGCGAGCCGTGTTCCAAGCGATTTAGCTATGACTTGTGATCAGTATTAATTGCTTGGATGGAAATTGTATATATCGAAGGACATTGATTATTTGCACGTTGCCAATTGCTTGCGACACATCTTTGTAAAAAAGGCAAAGTCAAATATTGTCAATTTAATTTACTGTAATAAACTCCATTAATAAGATTTGCGTGAATTGTTGTCTAGCTGTCCTAGGCATTCTATTTGGACGAGTGGGCCGGACAAATAAATTTTGTACTCAGCCATGTCACGCAAGGAGATGCTGGAACGCCCTGTCATTTGTTTCCATGCTGTTCTGACACATAATAAAGAAATTATTAATCACACGATGTAATTGTCTCTGAGATATTGAATTAATTGGTTCACGCATATTATCCTTGAGTTCCTCTATCGCATGCGGATTTGCCGTGTGCACTTTGTCCATCAGTACAGCCCACAAAAAGAAATCGCACAGAGCTAAATCAGGACTTCTAGCGCGCCAGATATTGTTAGTATAATCCGTTCATCATAAGAATAAACCTGATGTAAACAAACACAAACGCGATGATTGGTCAGAAGCCGCAGCACACGTACACCGGTGTTGTTACGCTCTTGAATGTAGGACCTACTTATGTATTAGATATCTTATTACTAAGTTGCGTTAAATGACATTCGAAGCTGTATTGCTCCTCTGCTCGCCTCTTTTTACTTGTTAACTGCAGCTGGCCACGTCACTGCAGGCTAGCTGTACCAGCTGACCGGCCAGTAATGTCTAAGTTAAATGCGGCAGTGAAGCTGTTGTCCAGTATTATCGCTAAGTCGATGTGCGCGTAAGGCACAGCACAAAACGTAACCTTATTATCGTACTTGACTGTACTCGAGACAGCTTGGCTGCAGTCCCAAGTGAAACGGAAATGCAATGAGGTTCCAGCAAACGTGGAAGAGTACGTAGTGCAATGTTTACATCAGGTTTATTCTTATGATGAACGGACTATAATCACTCTTTCATCGAACACATCGTGAACTGCGAGCAAAGGAACATTGGCCGTATGAGCCCTTGCCGAAACCTGTTCAAAAATGCGAAGCATCGTTCTCTTTCACTCAGTTCATTAAAAAACGGTCGGCAAATGTTTTGCACATATCATTCACTTGTAACTGTGTGATTAAAAGAAAATTTGTGCTATTATTCTGTCACCACTAACTGCGCACCATACCGCTGTTTTCTGATCATGAAGGGATTTCTCATGAAGCACAACTGGTCTATCTGCACTCCTGCGTCGACAGTTTAGGGAATTAACGTACCTGTGTAAATGGAAGCAAGCCTCGTCTGAAAACAGAATGAGGTAGGATCCATGTCACTGTCGTGTACTTGTTTTAAAACCCATTCCCAAAACTTAATCCTGCGCGCAGAATCAACAGGTCGAAGATCTTGCACTCCTGGGTCTTAGCCCAAGAAGCTTAGCAACTCTTTGCAGAGATACACAACATTTGTGTTTGCTGCGGAAGATGTCGAAGAGACTTTTAGGGGAATTTTCCAGGCGGTATGCAATGTCATCGAGACGAGCTTCTGTGAGAACTGTACGCCGCCGTCTTGTCTTGAACACTTCCCGTTTCAAGAAATTTATCCAATAATTTGTGACTCGACTGAAAAACAATCCACAGTTGCACTAAATTATGTTTAATTTAAACCTTGACCATGGTTTCTGCTACAATAGTATAGCCTTATTCAGAAGTCCTAAAAAATGATTGAAATAACATCTAGACCAGTGATACAATTTACACATAAACTTCAAAATTAGGTAAGTGATAACATATTACTTACATATACACTAATAAATGAAAAATTGCTTACATATACAGTAATAAATGAAAAATGTCTTAGCCCAGCGGCTGCGTCAAGAGCAATAAAATAACTTCAAAAGATATAAGCCTGTTTAATAACAAGCCTACATGTGCAAATAGGCAACGGCCTTGCCGCAGTGGATACACCGGTTCCCGTCAGATCACCGAAGTTAAGCGCTGTCGGGCATAGCCGGCACTTGGATGGGTGACCATCCGGGCTGCCATGCGCTGTTGCCAATTTTCAGGGTGCACTCAGCCTCGTGATGCCAATTGAGGACCTACTCGACCGAATAGTAGCGGCTCCGGTCAAAGAAAACCATCATAACGACCGGGAGAGCAGTGTGCTGACCACACGCCCCTCCTGTCTGCATCCTCAGTGAGGATGTCACGGCGGTCGGATGGTCCCGATGGGCCACTTGTGGGCTGACGACGGAGTGAGTGCTACATGTGCAAATGAAGGACTATATACTTAATAATACGAATGTCCAACAGATGAAATACTGTTGCATACGATCATTAGAGTGGTAGAACATCAACAATTTCGTCTAACAAAGTTTGTCGTATCACTATTTGATGCATGATTCAGAAACGAGACTATCATATGCAAATATTACTTCAGCTTACATTATACGCTCTAACAGCTTATAGGGCTAATTCTACCAGCCGACCGTAGTCGTTGTACATAGCCCACTACCAATGATTGTCATTGTTTCTGCGACTAGCACCCTAGTGAATGAGCGCGGTAACATGGTACAAGGTGACGAAGGACACATTAACATATTTGTCTCAACACAAACCACTGTTAACATAAAAGCAGCTCATGACTCTTTATGACTAATTCCTACTGGAGCATTGTCCTAAGACATTAGTTTATCTCAAAAGATAATCATACAATCATATGGCACAATCGAGTGACTACTAGTGCCTATCTCCTATGCCCAAAACAGGCTGAAAACCTTCATCTGTTGGACATTCGTATTAATAGTATATGGTCCGTCATTTGCACATGTAGGCTTGTTATTAATTTATTGTCGTACGTATTGACTAGTTGCCTGATAAACGGTGCGACGTAGCTCACTGTGGTGAGCGCCACCTATGGTGCGCGGGGTGCAGGACATTTGACGACTGTGCGCCCAGTATAACAGATGTAGTGGCGGAGGACATATAGCGCCATATGTAATCTTACTTATGTTCGAAACAGGCTTATATCTTTTGAAGTTATTTTATTGCTCTTGACGCAGCCGCTGGGCAAAAACACTTTTCATTTATTATTGTGTATGTAAGCAATTTTTCATTTACGAGTGTGTATGTAAGTAATGTGTTATCACTTACCTAATTTTGAAGTTTATGTGTAAATTGAATCACTGGTCTAGATGTTATTTCAATCATTTTTTAGGACTTCTGAAGAAGCCGGCCGGAGTGGCCGAGCGGTTCTAGGCGCTTCAGTCTGGAACCGCGCCACCACTACGGTCGCAGGTTCGAATCCTGCCTCGGGCACGGATGTGTGTGATGCCCTTAGGTTAGTTAGGTTTAAGTAGTTCTACGTTCTAGGGGACTGATGACCTCAGAAGTTAAGTCCCATAGTACTCAGAGCCATTTGAACCGTTTTGAACTTCTGAAGAAGGCTGTACTGTTATATCAGAAACCACGATCAAGGCTTAAAATAAACATAATTTAGTGCAACTGTGGGCTCTTTCTCATTCCAGACAATTTCGCAACGGTTCCTGTTCTCGCTGCCATGATGAAAATAAAGAAAATAATAATTTGTGAGCTGCGTCACTACTTGGGACTCGAACACCTGGAGACTTCTGTTCAAACAGTCTCCGACCAGTACGAGCAGACTCTGTACGCACATACGAATCGTAAATAAACATTAGTTTTGGAACTGAATAATTCGCTCTTGCCATTGCTGCGTTCGCAAACTTAACTGTTACACTCGTCATGCCTGTTTCACTGCTCGAATAACACTGGACGACAAGGCGCCCATGTCTGTACGGCCTTCAGGCGAAACACACAAAAAGAAAAGTGGGGGACGTAGTGTGGTCCGTCAGGGCCCATTCGACCAGCAGACGTGGCTTCCGTGGCCGGACTGCAATATGCCGGGCAGGAGGTCATCAGATAAGTGGAACACACCGTACATCATAGATGTTTGAGACTTGAAAAGGTCTCTGGAACCATGTAGTTTCATTTGATTAAGAGTTGGGACGACAACAAAATATATTTCCCGAGGGGCAGGGGATAGGTGGGGGACGGTAGCGAACCTCGACCCCGCCAGCTGCAGAGACACGGCCCGCGCCTGCCGGCGGGCCGGCACCGTGTGACGTCACTTCCTGCGCCGGCAGCCGCCATTATCTCATCAGCGCTGGTCTCCCGCCCAGACCTGGCAGTTGTGCTCCGAGCGCCTGCAACACTCCGTTACGCGCCAGCTGACAACGTTCACACGTGGATAGTGCGTACCACTTCCATACCCGCTCTTCCCTACCCCTACTTCAGATGACTGCCTACGTCACACTTCGGCCCATCTTCTACGTCAGTGGTTCCCAATAAGTGGTCCGCGGACCCCCAGGGGTCCGCGAGCTATACCAGAGGGGTCCGCAAGATGCTATTAGAATAAAAAGTATATTAAATATATTTCGTATGATAACAGATTTTTAGCTTTGGCCGCTTGCTGCATGAGCACAGCTTTAGCGAACGCTAACTTCTGCATTTAGCGTCTTCCTAGAGCCAACTGACACTATCACACTCTAGCGCAAAACTAGAATTAGATAGATGCAAATAGCTCTGCTGTATGCCGTTAGGCTACGCGCGCTGCCTCTTTGCAGCTGACAACTGACAGTCACTTTGCACAGAATCTCACATTTCAGACGACAATCGGCCATTGCTAATTTATTTCCAGTGCCTTCACAGACCGTATTGTTTACATATTCCATATTCTGTATTAAAACAGTAGTGTTTGTAAACCGTTGTTTTTTGGGGAAACTACAGTTTGCGTAGTTAAAAATGGACCGTTGGTTAAAAAGTGGTTCGTTAAAACGAGAGAGGTCTGCAGATGAAGAGGAAGATAATGCATTTGTTATACTAAACACCCAGATTTGAAGACAACGATTTTGACCAATAATCAAAAATTTAACAATAACAATGATGGCTACATTGAAAAAGTTTTAAGCTCAATATTTTTTCAATAATGAATATTCACTGTTTTATTTAAGTACGAAAAATAGTAAACGTATCAAAAGACTCTTAATTTGGCTTTTTTAGGTACTTGATACTGTGATAAAGACAAGGTACCAATCATGCTCGATGAGGGGGCCCTCGAGAAAATTTTGTTGGGAAGCCCTGTTCTACGTCATCTCCCCACACGCCTTCTTCCTACTAGACGGCATTATTTGACTGCTACAGCTTGCAACAATAGCTGGGCACAATACCACAATAAATAGTTAATTAACGAAGTTAACTTTTCGATTAATTTTTAAGTTATTTTTTTTTAAAGTTGACGGACTCTTAACATCCGTTAACCTCCATTAATCGTTAATTATGTGCCTACTATTTATGACAAGTATCACGTCACGCCCCACGCGGAAATCGTGTTCTGACAAGGTGGGTCATGCACACTCAAGCTCCAAAGAAACTGGTATGGGCACGCGTATTCACAAACAGAGAAATGTCAACAAGCAGAATACGGCGCTGCGGTCGGCAACTCCTATAGAAGACAATTGTCTGGCGCAGTTGATAGATCAGTTACTGCTGCTACAACGGCAGGTAGTCAAGATTTAAGTGAGTTAGAACGTGGCGACGCAAGAGCGATGGGACGCAGCATCCCCAACATAGCGATGAAGTGGTGATTTTCCCGTACGACCATTTCACGAGTGTACCGTGAATATCAGGAATCAGGTAAAACAACAATCTCCGACATTGTTGTGGTCCGAAAAACATCCTGCAAGAGCGGCACCAACGGCGACTGAAGAGAATCGTTCAGCGTGACAGAAGTGCAACCCTTCCACATGTTTCTGTAGATTTCAATGCTGGACCATCAACAACTATCAGCGTGCGAACCATTCAACGAAACATTATCGATGTGGGCTTTCGGAGACGAAGGCCCAATCGTGTACGGCCCATCAACACCGACATTGGACTGTTGGTGAGTGGAAACATGTTACCTAGTCAGACGAGTCTCGTTTCAAATTGTATCTAGCGGATGGACGCGTACGGTTATAGAGACAACCTGTTGAATCCATGGATCCTCTATGTTAGTAGGGGAATTTTCAGGCTAGTGGAGGCTCTGTAATGGTGTGGAGTGTGTGCAGTTGGAGTGATATGGGTTCCCTGATACATCTAGATACGACTCTGATTGGTGACACGTACGTAAGCACCTGTCAGATCACCTGGATCCATTCATGTCCATTGTCCATTCCGATGGACTTGGGCAATTCCAGCAGGACAATGCGACACCCCATACGTCCAGAATTTCTACAGAGTGGCTCGAGGAACACTTTAAGAGTTTAAACACTTCCGCTGGCCACCATATTCGCCAGACATGAACACTATTGAGCGTATCTGGGATGCCTTGCAAAGCGCTGTTCCGAAAAGGTCTCCACCCCGTCGTACTCTTACGGATTTATGGACAGCCCTGCAGGATTCCTGGTGTCAGTTCCCTCCAGCACTACTTCAGACATCAGTCAAGTCTATGCCACGTTGTGTTGCGGCACTACTGCGTGCTGGTGGGGGCCATACAGGTTTACCAGTGTCTTTGGCTCTTCAGTGTAGGTGTGTGGCTACGCCGGGATGAGAGCGAGTGATGTAAACAATCCACTGCGAGCGAGAGTAACTAGGTGTTCCTCGTCTATTATAGTTCTTTTAATGAGTTCGCGTTAAGTACCACTTTATGGTATTGGACTGACTGTGAAAATTAAATCATGGAACCGGATTATAGGTCTGCAACTGATGAAAACTTGTGGCTGTATTTAAATGATAACCTTAATTTTGTATCCAGATCGGGAGAACATATATTTTTCGATTGTGAAATAGGCTTGCCTAAAAAACCGACAATTAGGGCTCATACTTGGACCCTTAAGGATTTGAAACAACACATAAGCAGAGCACAAGTGTAGTGGTATGTTCCGTTTTAAGAAACAGTGACGACTGGGTCCGGTCGAAGAAACACAATTTCACTGCACTCACATCATAAATTTTACCAGTCAACGATTGTCTTTAACTTCCGATCTATCTCGTGTAAAGTAACTCTTTAACGTTTAACGAAATTAACTCTTTTAGAAACGGGTTAACGGAGGATACGTTTGCTATCACTATCTTTTTCTCTCTCCTTCCTTCTTCTACTCATGGCCGTAGCGTAAGCAGAATGATTATCGGCAAACCTGTTGTAGCTGTCGTCGTTGTTGTGGGCTTCGGTCCTGAGGTATGGTGCAGCTCTCCACGATATCCCATCTTAGCCTCTTTACATCCGAATCAGCGAACCCGGCAATTCTTCGTAATTGTTTAATATGTATGGGAATAATATACAAGACATAATTTCCTTCCCCCTCTCTCTGTCCATCTGTTCCTCCTCCCCTCTCTAACCTTTTTCTTCCCCTCCCCAATTTCTGTTCACCTCCTCTTCCCCTCTCTCTCTGACCTGGAGCCTTATTAAGTGTTACTGCAAACGAAATCTGCATTGCGTAATGAGGTCACTTAAAATGAATAGGTAAATCGGTCGGTATCGTTAATATAAGGAATACAGGAGATGCGTGTGCAGCTGCTGGATCTGTGAGTGTAGCAGGTCGAGTGACAGTATTTCTCATAGTTTTAAGCTGTGAACGGGCAGGACTGCAAAACTTGAATCATTCAGATTCCACAACACTGCTCCAATCATTAGTCGACAAGCCATACATAGAACATTCCTATTTCCTCTTAAAAATGACTGCGGGGAAGAAAACAAAAAAATGGTTCAAATGGCTCTGAGCACTATGGGACTTAACAGCTATGGTCATCAGTCCCCTAGAACTTAGAACTACTTAAACCTAACTAACCTAAGGACATCACACAACACCCAGGCATCACGAGGCAGAGAAAATCCCTGACCCCGCCGGGAATCGAACCCGGGAACCCGGGCGAGGGAAGCGAGAACGCTACCGCACGACCACGAGCTGTGGCCAAGAAAACAAAGCAGCATGTTGTTACGTATACAACTTTTTATTAAAAATATATATGTATCAAGAGGAACGTATATGGAAGGAACAATTTGCGAAATACACACGTCAAAAAAAGTTTCGGAACCTGTACAGAAAATTGGAATAGAGGTCAACATAAACATCATTTCCGCCCTTTTCATTGCTCATGAAAACCACATATTGAATGTTATACCACCATACAGCGAGACCTTCTGAGCTGGCAGTCCAGATTGCTCACACACCGGTACTTATAATACCCAGTAGCACGTCCTCTTGCATTGATACATTCCTGTATTCGTCATGGCATACTATCCACAAGTTCATCAAGGCACTGTTCGTCCAGATTGCTCCACTTCTCAACGGCATTTCGGTGTTGATCCCTCAGAGTTGTTGGTGGGTCACGTCGTCAAAAAACAGCTCTTTTCAATCTATCCCAAGCATAGTCGATAGGGTTCATGACTGGAGAACATGCTGGCCACTTTAGTCTCGTCATCCTGAAGAAAGTCATTCACAAGAAGTCCACGATGAGGGAGCGACTTATCGCCCATGGAGTGAATGCCTCGCCAATATACTACTGATATGCATGCACTATCGGTCGGAGGATGGAATTCACGTATCGTACACCCGTTACGTGCTATCCATAACCACCAGCGGCGTGCATCGGCCCCCCATAATGCCACCCCAAAAAAGATGGGAACCTCTGCCTCATTGCACTCTCTGGAGAGGGTGCCTAAGGCGTTCAGCCTGACCGGGCTTCCTTCAAACACGTCTCCGACGATTGTCTGGTTGAAGGCATATCCCACATCGGTGATGAGAACGTGATGCCACTTCTGAGTGTTCCATTCCTCATGTTGTTGGTCCCATCTGTACCGCGCTGCATGGTACCGTGGTTGCAAAGATGGACTCCGCCATGAACGTCGGGAGTGAAATTACGCATCGTGCAGGCTATTGCGCACAGTTTGAGTCGTAAAACGACATCCTGTGACTGAACGGAAAGCTTAATTCAACATGGTGGCGTTGCTAACAGGGTTCCTCCGAGCCATAATCCTTAAATAGCGGTCATCCACTGCAGTAGTAGTAGCCCTTGGGTGGACTGAACCAGGTATGTCATCGACAGTTTCTGTCTCTCTGTATCTCCTCCATATCCGAACAACACCGCTTTAGTTCACTCCGAGAATCCCGGACACTTCCCTTTTTGAGAGCCCTTCCTGGCACAATGCGGACGCGATCGAACCGCGGCATTGACCGTCTAGGCATGGTTGAACTACAGACAACACGAGCTGTATACCTACTTCCTGGTTGAGCGACTGGAAGTGATCAGCTGTCGGACCCCCTCCATCTAATAGGCGCTGCTCATGCATGGATGTTTACATTTTTGGGTGGGTTTTGTGACAACTCTGAACAGTCAAAGGGACTGTCTGTGATACAATATCCACAGCCAACGTCTATCTTCACGAGTTCTGGGAACCGGGGTGATGCAAAACTTTTTTGATGTGTATAGTTCAGATGCCCTGATATCTATGTCAAAACTGTCACACAGCAGTTACTCGGCTTCATCACAGTAAATGTTTGGTAATTGAATGTCAACAGAACAAAATAATTTCTCCTCACCTGTACTCCCACACATAACGATAAGGTAAACTGAACGTACACTACTGGCCATTAAAATTTCTACACCACAAAGATGACGTGCTGCAGACGCGAAATTTAACCGACAGGGCGAAGATGCTCAGATATGCAAATGATTAGGTTTTCAGGGCATCCACACAAGGTTGGCGCCGGTGGCGACACTTACAACGTGCTGACATGAGGGAAGTTTGCAACCGATTTTTCATACACAAACAGCAGCTCTGTTTGACACAATGCCCAGGCGTATCAAGGCCGTTATTACGGCCAGAGGTGGTTGTTCTGGGTTCTGATTTCTCAGCATCTATGCACCCAAATTGCGTGAAAATGCAATCATATGTCAGTTGTAGTATAATATATTTGTCCAATGAATACCCGTTTAAAATCTGCATTTCTTCTTGGTGTAGCAATTTTAATGGCCAGTAGTGTATGAACAAGTAAACTAACTCAGATACGTTTTCCTGTCGCATTACTATGATCACCTGTTAAAAGCCTGAATAACCATGTTTATAGTGCGAGGACCGCTGCGAGATGTGCAGCAAGAGAGTCAGCGAGATTCTGGATGTCAGGCAACGAACGGGGTGTGGAGCCATGCCGACTCCAGTCCCGCATCCAGCTCCGCTATGATTCTTGGTTGAGGTTCCGTGGCGAGAACAGCCCGATGGAGGTGATCTCACAGATTCTTTACTGCAATTATATCCTAGGATTTGGTGGCCAGCCGGCCGCAGTGGCCGAGAGGTTCTAGGCGCTTCAGTCTGGAACCACGCGACAGTCACGGTCGCAGGTTCGAATCCTGCCTCGGGCATGGATGTGTGTGATGCCCTGAAGTTAGTTGTACTGTACTGTACTGTACTGTACTTCCTCGATTCACCTCAACCCTCTTGACTTTCATTTATGGGGGCATTTGAAAGCTCTTGTCTACGCAACCCCGGTACCAAATGTAGAGACTCTTCGTGCTCGTATTGTGGACGGCTGTGATACAATACGCCATTCTCCAGGGCTGCATCAGCGCATCAGGGATTCCATGCGACGGAGGGTGGATGCATGTATCCTCGCTAATGGAGGACATTTTGAACATTTCCTGTAACAAAGTGTTTGACGTCACACTGGTACGTTCTGTTGCTGTGTGTTTCCATTCCATGATTAATGTGATTTGAGGAGAAGAACAAAAAATGAGCTCTAGCATGGTAAGTAAGCGTTTCCGGACACATGTCCACATAACATATTTTCTTTCTTTGTATGTGAGGAATGTTTCCTGAAAGTTTGGCCGTACCTTTTTGTAACACCCTGTATAGGCGTTGCGGACAGCAGCGCCGTATTCTGCCTGTTTTCATATCTCTGTATTTGAATACGTATGCCTATACAAGTTTCTTTGGCGCTTCAGTGTTGTTGTTGTTGTGGTCTTCAGTCCTGAGACTGGTTTGATGCAGCTCTCCATGCTACTCTATCCTGTGCAAGCTTCTTCATCTCCCAGCACCTACTGCAACCTACATCCTTCTGAATCTGCTTAGTGTATTCATCTCTTGGTCTCCTCTACGATTTTTACCCTCCACGCTGCCCTCCAATACTAAATTGGCGATCGCTTGATGCCTCAGAACATGTCCTACCAATCGATCCCTTCTTCTGTTCAAGTTGTGCCACAAACTTCTCTTCTCCCCAATCCTATTAAATACTTCCTCATTAGTTATGTGATCTACTCATCTAATCTTCAGCATTCTTCTGTAGCACCACATTTCGAAAACTTCTATTCTCTTCTTGTCCAAAATATTTATCGTCCATGTTTCACTTCCATACATGGCTACATTCCATACAAATACACTCCTGGAAATGGAAAAAAGAACACATTGACACCGGTGTGTCAGACCCACCATACTTGCTCCGGACACTGCGAGAGGGCTGTACAAGCAATGATCACACGCACGGCACAGCGGACACACAAGGAACAGCCGTGTTGGCCGTCGAATGGCGCTAGCTGCGCAGCATTTGTGCACCGCCGCCGTCAGTGTCAGCCAGTTTGCCGTGGCATACGGAGCTCCATCGCAGTCTTTAACACTGGTAGCATGCCGCGACAGCGTGGACGTGAACCGTATGCGCAGTTGACGGACTTTGAGCGAGGGCGTATAGTGGGCATGCGGGAGGCCGGGTGGACGTACCGCCGAATTGCTCAACACGTGGGGCGTGAGGTCTCCACAGTACATCGATGTTGTCGCCAATGGTCGGCGGAAAGTGTACGTGCCCGTCGACCTGGGACCGGACCGCAGCGACGCACGGATGCACGCCAAGACCGTAGGATCCTACGCATTGCCGTAGGGGACCGCACCGCCACTTCCCAGCAAATTAGGGACACTGTTGCTCCTGGAGTATCGGCGAGGACCATTCCCAACCGTCTCCATGAAGCTGGGCTACGGTCCCGCACACCGTTAGGCCGTCTTCCGCTCACGCCCCAACATCGTGCAGCCCGCCTCCAGTGGTGTCGCCACAGGCGTGAATGGAGGGACGAATGGAGACGTGTCGTCTTCAGCGATGAGAGTCGCTTCTGCCTTGGTGCCAATGATGGTCGTATGCGTGTTTGGCGCCGTGCAGGTGAGCGCCACAATCAGGACTTCATACGACCGAGGCACACAGGGCCAACACCCGGCATCATGGTGTGGGGAGCGATCTCCTACACTGGCCGTACACCACTGGTGATCGTCGAGGGGACACTGAATAGTGCGCGGTACATCCAAACCGTCATCGAACCCATCGTTCTACCATTCCTAGACCGGCAAGGGAACTTGCTGTTCCAACAGGACAATGCACGTCCGCATGTATCCCGTACCACCCAACGTGCTCTAGAAGGTGTAAGTCAACTACCCTGGCCAGCAAGATCTCCGAATCTGTCCCCCATTGAGCATGTTTGGGACTGGATGAAGCGTCGTCTCACGCGGTCTGCACGTCCAGCACGAACGCTGGTCCAACTGAGGCGCCAGGTGGAAATGGCATGGCAAGCCGTTCCACAGGACTACATCCAGCATCTCTACGATCGTCTCCATGGGAGAATAGCAGCCTGCATTGCTGCGAAAGGTGGATATACACTGTACTAGTGCCGACATTGTGCATGCTCTGTTGCCTGTGTCTATGTGCCTGTGGTTCTGTCAGTGTGATCATGTGATGTATCTGACCCCAGGAATGTGTCAATAAAGTTTCCCCTTCCTGGGACAATGAATTCACGGTGTTCTTATTTCAATTTCCAGGAGTGTACTTTCAGAAAAGACTTCCTGACACCTAACTCTATACTCGATGTTAGCAAATTTCTCTTCTTCAGAAACACTTTCCTTGCCATTGCCAGTCTACATTTTATACCCTCTCTATTTCGACCATCAACAGTTATTTTGCTCCCGAAACAGCAAAACTCCTTTACTACTTTAAGTATCTCATTTCCTAATCTAATTCCCTCAGCATCACCCGACTTAATTCGACTACATTCCATTATCCTCGTTTTGCTTTTGTTTATGTTCATCTTATATCCTCCACTGTCCATTACATTCAACTGCTCTTCCAAGTCCTTTGCTGTCTCTGACAGAATTACAATGTCATCGGCGAACCTCAACATTTTTATTTCTTCTCCATGGATTTTTAATTCCTACTCCGAATTTTTCTTTTGTTTCCTTTACTGCTTGCTCAATATACAGATTGAATAACATCGGGGAGAGGCTACAACCCTGTCTTACTCCCTTCCCAACAACTGCTTCCCTTTCATGTCCCTCGACTCTTATAACTGCCATCTGGTTTCTGTACAAATTGTAAATAGCCTTTCGCTCCCTGTATTTTACCCCTGCCATCTTCAGAATCCGAAAGAGAGTATTCCAATCAACATTGTCAAAAGCTTTCTCTAAGTCTACAAATGCTCGAAACGTAGGTTTGCCTTTCCTTAATCTTTCTTCTAAGATAAGCTGTAAGGTCAGTATTGCCTCACGTGTTCCAGTATTTCTACGGAATCCAAACTGATCTTCCCCATGGTCGGCTTCTACTAGTTTTTCCATTCGTCTGTAAAGAATTCGTGTTAGTATTTTGCAGCTGTGGCTTATTAAACTGACTGTTCGGTAATTTTCACATCTGTCAACACCTGCTTTCTTTGGGATTGGAATAATTATATTCTTGTTGAAGTCTGAGGGTATTTCGCCTGTTTCATACATCTTCCTCACCAGATGGTAGAGTTTTGTCAGGACTGGCTCTCCCAAGGCCGTCAGTAGTTCCAATGGAATGTTGTCTACTCCGGGGGCCTTGTTTCGACTCAGGTCTTTCAGTGCTCTGTCAAACTCTTCACGCAGTATCGTATCTCCCATTTTATCTTCATCTACATCCTCTTCCATTTCCATAATATTGTCCTCAAGTACATCGCCCTTGTATAGACCCTCTATATACTCCTTCCACCTTTCTGATTTCCCTTCTTTGCTTAGAACTGGGTTTCCTCCTGAGCTCTTGATATTCATACAAGTCGTTCTCTTATCTCCAAAGGTCTCTTTAACTTTCCTGTAGGCAGTATCTATCTTACCCCTAGTGATATGCGCCTCTACATCCTTACATTTGTCCTCTAGCCATCGCTGCTTAGCCATTTTGCAGTTCCTCTCGATCTCATTTTTGAGACGTTTGTATTCCTTTTTGCCTGCTTCATTTATTGCATTTTTATATTTTCTCCTTTCATCAATTAAATTCAATATTTCTTCTGTTACCCAAGGATTTCTACTAGCCCTCGTCTTTTTACCTACTTGATCCTCAGCTGCCTTCATTACTTCATCCCTTAAAGCTACCCATTCTTCTTCTACTGTATTTCTTTCCCCCATTCCTGTCAATTGTTCCCATATGCTCTCCCTGAAACTCTGTACAACCTCTGGTTCTTTCAGTCTATCCAGGTCCCATCTCCTTAACTTCCCACCTTTTTGCATTTTCTTCAGTTTTAATCTACAGGTCATAACCAATAGATTGTGGTCAGAGTCCACATCTGCCCCTGGAAATGTCTTACAATTTAAAACCTGGTTCCTAAATCTCTGTCTTACCATTATATAATCTATCTGATACCTTTTAGTATCTCCAGGGTTCTTCCATGTATACAACCTTCTTTCATGATTCTTAAACCAAGTGTTAGCTATGATTAAGTTAGTGTAAATACCTTAAATGTCAAAGATCACCATGGATAGAACTAGACTGCTCATCAGGATGAAATGACATGTTGTGTCATTTTAAGCTGACACATCGTATGTCATTGTAGTCTGACGTTGTTCTTTAGTTCATTCGTGAAACGTTCAGCTACTGCGTGCTCTAGTAGAACCTCCTACCTCTCAAAAAGTAGCTAAAAGTAACCTTTAGAAGATAAATTGTACTTTCCTCGACCACGTAATTACCTACAATACTAATGAATGAATATATGTGAATAAAAGAAAAACGTTCTAGGCTTATCTATATATTTTTCGTTCACACTACCAAGACGTCGCCTTACACGCAAGAAAAGAACTGCAAATCGACCTTTCTATACAGCTTAGTGCAGGTGGCGCCAGTCAGCTGGTTTCGTCCATAGTCTTACTACAGTATGTCATTTTACCCGGATATGTCATTATAGCATGACTTCCCATATAGCACGCTTTAATCAGAGGAAAAACTATGGTGATGGTGGGAACGAAGTTGTAGCGGAGAAAATGATAGTTCCTCGTAAGTAGGAAAGAAGCTAACACAAGTTGCCGAAGCAAGGAAGAATTTATTATTAACGCGAATAGTGGGCTCTGTTTAAACAATAATATACAAGTTTTAGCCTTTGCTGCATTGTGTTATAGTTCCCGTAGTCTTCGCATACGCAGTAATGCGTTTTCCTTTAACATTCCTGTATGCAAAGCAAGCATTTCCACTCTTGACTAGCTTCCTGAAATTTGTTGTTGGCACATATTTAATGATGAACCCGTGTACTGGGAGACTTGTTGTTACATGTCTCTGATTTATGCATTCTGTGGATAGCTGTCACCAGTACATTTGGTGTGTTGGACAACTCCAGATGTAGTTCCTACTTCTTCCGATCCATTTTGTGGCCCTGTGGAAGGTACCCAGAGCCATAAGGTGCTCTATGAAATAACTCTCTTCCGAGAGTTCATACGTAAATCAGAATGGCGCTGTTTTTCGCAGTCCTAGCGTGATTCATGGTTGCAAAATACTAACACTTAACAGAAAAAATGGAAATACTGGAATAAGCCGACCTCGGGGAAGATCAGTTTGGATTCCGGGGAAATGTAGGAACACAGTAGGCAATAATGACCTTACTACCTATCTAAGAATATAGCATAAGGGAAGGCAATCTACGCTTATCGCATTTATAAACTTAGAGAAAGCTTTCGACAATGTGGACTGGAATACTACATTGAAATTCTGAACCTAGCTGGGGTGAAATACAGGGGTGAAACCAGACGGCAGATACAAGAGTCGAGCGTCATGAAAGCGAAGCAGTGGTTGAGAACGGAGTGAGACAGGATTATTGTCTATTCCCGATCTTCTTCCTTCTGTACACTGAGCAAGTAGTAATAGAAACGAAAGCAAAATTTGGAGTAGGAATTAAAATTTAGGTAGAGGAAATAAAAACTTTGAGGTTTTCCGACGACACTGTAATTCTATCCGAAACAGTAAAGGACATGGAAAAGCAGTTGAATGGAATGGATAGTGACCTGAAAAGAGGATATCACATGAACATCAACAAAAGCAAAACAGGGCTAGTGGAATGTAGACGAATACAATCAGATGATGCTGAGGGAATTAGATTAGGAAACAAAACACTTAAAGTAGTGGAAGAGTTTTGCAGTTTGGGCAGCAAAATAACTGATGACGGCCGATGTAGAGAGGATATAAAATGTAGACTGGCAATGGCAAGAAAGTTTTTTCGCAGAAGAAAAATTTGTTATAATCGAATGTAGATTTGTTAGAAAGCCTTTACTGAAAGTATTTGTCTGGAATGTAACAATGTACGTAAGTGAAACGTGGACAATGAACCAGTTAGATAAGAACAGAATACAAACTTTTGATTTGTGATGCTGAAGATTAGACGGGTAGATCACGTAACTAATGAGGAAGTACTGAACAGAATTGGGGAGGAATGTGGTTTGTGGCACAACCTGACTATAAGAAGGGATCGTTTGATAGGACACATTCTGAGACATCAAGGGATCACCAATTTAGTATTGGAGGGAAGTGTGGTGGCTAAAAATTAAAGAACAGGAACAAGAGATGAATTCGTTAAGCAGATTCAGCAACAACTAGGTTTCAGAGGAGGAGGTGGAGGAGGAATAGGAGATTAGTGTTTAACATCACGTCGACAACGATGTCAATAGAGATGGAGCACAAGCTCAGATTAGAGAAGGATGGAGAAGGAAGGCTGTGCCCTATAGAAGCGTAAGGAGAGCAGTGAGAGAAGCATTCAATGATTTTGAAAGTAAGACGCTGTCAGCCGATCAGAGTAAAAACCCTAAGAGATTTCCGTGGTATGTGAAATCAGTAAGTGGGTCAAAATCATCTATTCACTCTCTCTGCGACGACACCGGCACAGAAACGGAAGATAACAGAAGGCCGAAATACGGAATTCGGTCTTCCGAAGTTGTTTCACCACGGAAGATGCTAACACTGTCCCTCCTTTCGATCGCCGTAGGAACGTCGAAATGGCAGATATTGAGATAACCGATCGCGAAACGGAAAAACAGCTACAATCGCTTAGTAGTGGAAAGATTTCAGGACCAGATGAGATACCTATAAGATTCTATAAAGATTATGCGAAAGAACATGCTCTCCTTCTAGAAGTAATTTATCGTAGATCGCTTGAGCAACGAAAGGTACCTAACGACTGGAAAAAAGGGCAGCTCATTCCCGTTTTTAAGCAAGGCCGTATGACAGATCCACACAATTATAGACCTATATCCTTGACGTCAATCTGTTGTAGAATTATGGAACACGTTTTACGCTCAAGAATTACGACGTTTTTCGAAAATGAACATCTCCCCTATAAAAATCATCATAGATTCCGCAAACAGATATCCTGCGAAACTCAGCTCGCTCTGTTCCTCCATGAGGTCCGCAGCGCAGTGGACAACGGCGTTCAGGTTGATGCCGTGTTCGTTGATGTCAGTAAGGCAAGTGACACCGACCCGCATTGCCGTTTAATGAAAAAAAATACGAGCTTACGGAGTATCGCAGCAGACATGTAGTTCGATTCAAGACTTTCTTGCAGACAGAACTCAACACGTCGCTCTTAATGGAACTAAATCGACAGATGTAGAGGTAATATCCGGACAACCACAGGGAAGTGTGATAGGACCGTTGCTGTTTACAATATATATAAATGATCTAGTAGAAAGCGTCGAATGCTCTTTAAGACGATTCGCAGATGATGCAGATGTCTATACCAAAGTAGCAACGCCAGAAGATAGTAAGAATTGGCAGAACAACCTGCAGAGAATTGATGAAAGGTGCGGACTCTGGCAGTTGACCCTAAACGTAAATAAATGTAACATATTGCGCATACAACGGAAAAGAAAGCCACTACTGTACAGCTACACTAATGATGACAAACAGCTGGAGACAGCGCCTGCCGTAAAATATCTAGGCGTAACTATCCTGAGCGACCTTAAGTGAAATGACCACATAAAACGGATAGCGGGGAAAGCAGATACCAGGCTCAGATTCATCGGAAGAATCTTAAGGAAATGTAAGTCGTCCACGAAAGAAGTGGCTAATAAGGTGTTTGCTCGCCCGACTCCTGAGTATTGTCCATCTATCTGGGACCGCTATAAGGTAGGACTGATAGAGGACTTAGAGAAGATCCAACGAACAGCGGCGCGTTTCGTCACGGGATCGTTTAGGTGGGGAGAGAGCGTTACGGAGATGCTAAACAAACTCCACTGGCAGACGTTACAAGGCAGGCGTTGTGCATCACGGAGAGATTTACTATTCGGGACAGCACTTTTCAGGAGGAGTCAGATAACATATTACTTCCCCCCACTTAAATTTCGCGTATTGGCCACGAGGAGAAAATTGGAGAAATTTGAGCCAATACAGAGGCTTACCGACAATCGTTCTTCCCACGCACTTTGCACTATTCGCGAGTGGAACAGGTTTGGAGGGATCAGGTAGTGCTACCAAAAGTACCCTCCGCCACACACCATTAGGTGGCTTGCGGAGTGTGATGTGGGTGTCGAAGGAACCATCTCGGCATTTGCCTTAAGCGATTTAGGAAATTCACGGAAAACCTGAATCAGGATGACCGGACGCGGGATTGAACCGTCGTCCTCCCGAATGCGAGTCCAGTGTGTCAAGCACTGCGCTACCCGGCACGGTATAAGTTCCAGTAGTTATTCGGAGACGAAGAGGTTCGTACAGCACGGAGAGGCTGCATCAAACCAGTCTGAAAACCAAAATAATAGGATGCGTTTCATGAATATCTTCTTCACTTTTTCTGTTCTTTACATATCGCCGATCTTAAGTTTTTCCCATACGATCTCCACTGCAAAGAATATAGTAGATTTGTACGGGCAAACAGAGCGATGTTCAGTAGTAAAGCTCCGTGTGTGTGTGTGTGTGTGTGTGTG
Source organism: Schistocerca piceifrons (assembly GCF_021461385.2). Classification (NCBI taxonomy): domain Eukaryota; kingdom Metazoa; phylum Arthropoda; class Insecta; order Orthoptera; family Acrididae; genus Schistocerca; species Schistocerca piceifrons. Next base: position 141,586,343 of record NC_060146.1, on the reverse strand, counting down.
TGTGTGTGTGTGTGCACCACACGTGGACAGTATCGACGTATCGATTCCCCGAGTCGGAGTGGCAGTCCGCCGTCTGGTGCCGTGGCGGAAGCGGCTACTGCGCAAGCGTAGTCGTGTGGGCGTGGCTAGGGCGCGGTTGGACACGCCCACCGGGGCGGGGTCACCCACCAACGGCTCATGCGCGTGGCCCCGCTGGAAATTTTTGGGATTCCTGGAAAACGCAGTTAACGCTCACGCGTCCAGCAAACTGTCAAGATAACCTCACCACTTGGCCGCCGCGCACGTCTCTCGCTGGTTTACGATGCGAAAAGGAAATGCAGTAACTCTACGAAACTGTGTTCCCGCAGCGGCACAGCTGATCTTCGGTTCAACGTCAGTTCGTCAGTTTTTTTTTCTTTTTTTTTTTGTAAATTGCGTAAAGAATATTTTAATTGTGTCCTGCAACTTTTTTAATCTTAGGTTGACGATATAACGGTACCTCGTACAAAAAACAGAAGTCATTTGACAAAATTAAACTGCGACTATAGAATCATCATCACCGTAATTAGCCAATTGCTTCACTTGCTAATGTGGGCCTCATTCACCCGGTGTCCAGCTCAGGATTCCGACAGGTTCTTCCATCTCAGCCATCCTGAGCTTCCCGATACCAGTTCAGTTCGGCTTTCTTTCTTAATTTCTTCGCTTCCCTTATCTTATACGACACACGAATAGGGGACTTTTATCCGCACACATAACCCATGTAACACCGAAGACATACATGCCAATACTTTCCTCACCTTCCGCTAGATGTCACTACCTACTGCAACAAGTTTTAGCGCTCTGTCTCGTCAGTTACATGTAATTAGAAATATTATAGGGATCCATATATTTTCAGCTAATATAACTCAAGAGGTTAAGTCTTTGTCCATCTGTAAGGTGGTCGTCTCCTTGGTCTTTTTTGGTACACTGGTTTCCAATCTAGAACTTGTTTCGACCGCCTGCCATCACTTCTTCGGGTGACATACCAGCTCACTGCCATTCGAAGGTATTCACTCCTTCCATTACGTCAGTGACCTTTGTCGTACATGTGATATCGACTGCTTTCTTAATGTCTCACTTTGTTTCCATTCCTGCTTCGGTTACTATTAGTTTTCTAAAAATGAATGTCCGTGTCTTACAGCCGTAAGTTGTTACTGCACTACGAGCATACGTTAGTCAAAAACTGTTCTCTTCAGCTCAATCGATATCTGAGACTTCAAAACTGAAGAGTACCTTTCATTAGTTAGCAAGCCTAGTTTAACACGTCGAACTATTCCCGGCAGATATCCTCGGCGTAGCGAAGGAGGTTAAATCACTTAATAAAGGCAAGTCGTCTGGTCCACATTGTATATTGGTCCGGTTCGTTTTAGTGTATGCTGATACAATAGCTCCATACTTAGCAATTGTATACACCGCTCGCTGATAGAAAGAGCCGTGCCCACAGACTGGAAGGATGCACAAATTACAAGAATACTCAAGAAAGGAAATAGGAGTAATTACAGATTCGTATCAAAAAAATGTTCAAATGTGTGTGAAATCTTATGGGACTTAACTGCTAAGGTCATCAGTCCCTAAGCTTACACACTACTTAGCCTAAATTATCCTAAGGACGAACACACACACCCATGTCCGAGGGAGGACTCGAACCTCCGCCGGGATCAACCGCTCAGTCCATGACTGCAGCGCCTTAGATTCGTATCACTTGCCGCGCGGGATTAGCCGAGCGGTCTTAGGCGCTGCAGTCATGGACTGTGCGGCTGGTCCCGGCGGAGGTTCGAGTCCTCCCTCGGGCATGGGTCTGTGTGTGTTTGTCCTTAGGATAATTTAGCTTAAGTAGTGTGTAAGCTTAGGGACTGATGACCTTAGCAGTTAAGTCCCATAAGATTTCGCACACATCTGAACATCGTATCACTGACGTCAGTTTGCAGTAAGATTTTGGAATATAACTACGTTCGAAAATTATGATTTATCTCAAGGAAAACGATCTGTTGACAAGAAGTCAGCACTGATTCAGAAAGTATCGTTCATGTCAAACACAACAGGCTCTTTATTCTCACAAAGAAATGCGAGCCTTGGGTTGGGTATCCCAAATTGATTCCATATGCTTTTGATAGCGACCCCCGTAAGCGGTTTATATCCAAGTTGCATGCCTATGCATATCTTCTCAGCTGTGCGACTGATTTAGTGATTTCCTGTCACAAAGGTCATGGTTAGTAGTAACTGATGGAATGTCATCGAGTAAAACAGGAGTAATGTCTGGCGTACCCCAAGGAAGTATTATAGTCCCTCCGCTACTGCTAATCTCTATAAACGATTTCGCACACAATCTGAGCAGTCCTCTGTCGACCAGTCCATTGCCCAAGAGCCGCGCGGATTTGCTGCACGGTTTGAGGCGCCATGTCACGGATTGCGCTGCTCCTCCCGCCGGAGATTAGAGTCCTCCCTCGGGCATGGGTGTGTATGTTATTCTTAGCATAAGTTAGTTTAAGTAGTGTGTGAGTCTAGGGACCGATGACCTCAGGAAATCACACACATTTAAACATTTTGAACGTCCAAGAAATGTCTATGTGAGGTGTTCTCGGACATTTCAGAGAAAACGAGCTGGTACTCGATCATGAATGAATGACATCTCCAACCGTTGTTTGAACAGGTATTTAATGCTAGTTGTATCTACGAACAATAGAGGAATGTGTCCTCGTTTCTTTACTGCATTCCGTAGGTCGTTGGTAATACCAAAGAGCTAGCAGTAGCAAAAATGAGGAAGTGCTCATAGCTCTTAACATTGCAAGAACCTCCCCCCCTCCCCCTCCCCCCTCCCCCCGCCTCCAAAAATGCAAATGGTGGTGCAAGGGGCGTGCAGTATAACTGGCCGCCCTTTCCTACGATAATTACGCCAGTCTATCCTTGAACTGACTTAGTGACCCGCCACGTAGGAATTCTTCGTACCTGTTATGTGGAGACGCTCTCGTAGTTTCACGTACCATGGCAGAGCCGTAGTAGCGCCGTCGGACTTTGGAAGTACAATACTGCTGTCTATTTTTTACGTAATGAAGAGAGAAGAAGCTTTTTTTGTGCAAATAATTTTTGCACAGAATGCCATTATGGTATGTTTATTTGAGAAACACCGTAAAATGAACTTGTCCACAGTAATTGCAAGCTACCTATTAATTGCACGAGCGCATGATCTAGTGCACGACTAGATCGGAAGGCATCCTATCGACTACTGCCGACTATGGCGAACAGTCTGTAACTGGAGGGTAAAATCGGCGTAGTTGATATAAGATCGTACATTGTCGGTTGTGCTAAAGTTATTCATTTATTATTTAAAATCAGCGTCTCCTGTCATTGTAAAATTACTGAAAGATAGTATTCATGATTCTTAGTCTCCTCCTAACCTTTGAGTGGCAAAATCCAACTTTTCTTCGCAAATTTTCATTAATAACAACTAATCGATTCGCACCGGAATAAATATACTTTCCCTAGGTATCTCTTTGCTGATGTCACGAGCGATTTCTCATCGGCACCTCATCCCACCGACTATGACAGCTCCAGATGGCCAACCCCCTCTGCCAGCCAGCGTGGGAGCATACCGCTCGCTTCTTACTCCTTAGGTACTGCAGCGTTGATACATTCCCTTCACTCATGCGAAACAGCAAAAATTAAAGTAAAATACGCTCTTAAAAGCAAATAAGAGGTACCTTACAAGGTATGCACTTTAGAGGCCATTTTGCTGGAATTTTTTCCAGGTTTTGGCCCACACTACCACTCTTCAAATGCGGAATACAATTTTTTTAAGCAACGTGTATATAAACAGTACTTCCTTTAAGCGGAGGTAAAAACGAGACGTAATTAGTAGAACAAATATGGTCAATACAGGCTGAATAGATGCTTGTAATTCCTCTAGTATTCTGCACAAATCTTTCTGTCAGAGATGGAAATTTGTGGTAAAGTCTTATGGGACCAAACTGCTGAGGTCATCGGTCCCTAAGCTTACACACTACCTAATCTAATTTAAACTAACTTATGCTGAAGACGACACAACAACCCGTGCCCGAGGCAGGACTCGAACCTCGGACGGGGGGAACCGCGTGGACCGTGACAAGACGCCTGAGACCGTGCGGGTACCCTACGCGGTGCTGTCTGAGATGAAACGGAAGGTAAAGCAGTGTCAGAATGCTGGTGACGTTACGGTGAGGTGATTGGCTGTACCTGCAACAAGATCGCCGAATTTCACATCAAAGTACTTCTGAAGGCAGCTGTACAGATTGTCGAGACATATAAGTGAGACAGTACCTAACGGTTACTGCTGAGTGTGGTTGCTCTTTGAGACAGCAGTCCATACGAGCACACCAGTTGCGTCTTTACCAACGGTTATCCATACTATTTAATCTTAAACGTGAGGCAATACTGACCCTACGACTTGTCTTAGAAGAAAGGTTAAGGAAAGGCAAACCTACGTTTCTAGCATTTGTAGACCTAGAGAAAGCTTTTGACAATGTTGACTGGAATACTCTCTTTCAAATTCTGAAGGTGGCTGTGGTGTCACCGCCGGACACCACACTTGCTAGGTGGTAGCCTTTAAATGTCCGTTAGTATACGTCGGACCCGCGTGTCGCCACTATCAGTGATTGCAGACCGAGCGCCGCCACACGGCAGGTCTCGAGAGACTCCCTAGCACTCGCCCCAGTTGTACAGCCGACTTTGCTAGCGATGGTTCACTGACTACATAAGCTCTCATTTGCCGAGACGGTAGTTTAGCATAGCCACCAGCTACGTCATTTGCTACGACCTAGCAAGGCGCGATATTCAGTAATTAGAATGAATTCTGAACAGACAATATTGTGAATCATGTACCGGCAAGAGCGACGTTCATCATTAATGGATTAAAGTTAAGTATCAAACTAATTACGTCCGCTTTCTGAATTCTAATTCCTTGTCATGTTCCAGACCTCACGTCAGTATAGTTCTTCCCTCCTCTCGCCAGCCTGTATGAGCTAAAACGCGTGCATTTCGGCCTCCTCTGGTAATACGGTGTTGGCTCTTCTGCCAACCCAACAGTGGCAGGGATAAAATACAGGGAGCGAAAGGCTATTTACAACTTGTACATAAACCAGATGGCAGTTATAAGAGTTGAGGGACATGAAAGGGAAGCAGTGGTTGGGAAGGGAGTGATACAGGGTTATAGCCTCTCCCCGATGCTATTCAATCTATATATTGAGCAAGCAGTAAAGGAAACAAAAGAAAAGTTCGGAGTAGATATTAAAATCCACGGAGAAGAAATAAAAAATGTGAGATTCGCCGATGACATTGTAATTCTGTCTGAGACAGCAAAGGACTTGGAAGAGCAGTTGTACGGAATGGACAGTGTCTTGAAAGGAGGGTATAAGATGAACATCAACAAAAGCAAAACGAGGATAATGGAATGTAGTCGAATTAAGTCGGGTGATGCTCAGGGAATTAGATTAGGAAATGAAAAACTTGAAGTAATAAAGGAGTTTGGCTATTTGGGGATCAAAATAACTGATGATGGTCGAAGTAGAGAGGATATAAAATGTAGGCCGGCAATGGCAAGGAAAGCGTTTCTGAAGAAGAGAAATTTGTTAACATCGAGTATTGATTTAAGTGTCAGGAAGTCGTTTCTAAAAGTATTTGTATGGAGTGTAGCCATGTATGGAAGTGAAACATAGACGATAAATAGTTTGGACAAGAAGAGAATAGAAGCTTTCGGAATGTGGTGCTACAGAAGAAAGCTGTAGATTAGATGGGTAGATCACATAACTGATGCGGAGGTATTGAACAGAATTGGGGACAAAAGGAGTTTTTGGGACAACTTGACAAGAAGAAGGGATCGGTTGGTAGGACATGTTCTGAGGCATCAATGGATCACCAATTTACGCTAGTCTGGAACTGCGCGACCGCTACGGTCGCAGGTTCGAATCCTGCCTCGGGCATGGGTGTTTGTCATGTCCTTAGGTTAGTTAGGTTTAAGTAGTAAAGTTCTAGGGGACTGATGACCACAGCAGTTAAGTCCCATAGTGCTCAGAGCCATTTGAACTAATCACTAATTTAGCACTGGAGGGCAGCGTGGAGGGTAAAAATTGTAGAGGAAGGCCAAGAGATGAATAAACTAAGCAGATTCAGTAGGCTGCAGTAGGTACTGGGAGATGAAGACGCTTCCAGAGGAGAGAGTAGCATGGTGAGCTGCATCAAACCAGTCTCAGGACTGAAGACCACGACGACGACGACCCATACTTTAGGCATGGCTCTGTGTAAAAACAATGGCTCGGACACTTTTTGTCGAGTGCTGGCAGAAGGCAGACCTCACTGTGGTAAGGGACGTGATTCGATAGTAGAGGTGTTTGATTCTGGGCGGTGAACGGCCGCTGTCATACTTCTGAAGGGACTTTATAATTCGAGAGATCTCAATGTGCCCCAGGGTAGGACTCTTAATTTTTTCTGCATCCAATACGGAACTGTGCATAGACAGAGTATGAGTTACTACTCTTCGTATCGCGTGTGTTGATTTGGTATCATCGTATTGAACTCTGCACTATTTTCTACTGGTGAATCTTTCATGTGTTGTGATGACGAAATGGACTTCGTTTTCGCGAGTCTTTGGCAAGTATTTAGTTTGGAGATTTTGCTACCATTTTCTTAACGCTCTCAGCATAACTTTACTGCATTTGATGCGGGTGTTTTCTGGCTGTATCTGATCTGAATGTCATGAGATTGCACCTCCTTTATTCCACATGTCCTTTCCTGAATAATCATTATTCAACATAATTCTCTGTCAAGCAAATCAGTTACAGACATTAGAATAGAACCTTTGTTATTCAATTATTCATTTAACTTTTATTTCATGTATCTGTGAATTTTGGTAATTCGCAATTCTAACCAATGAGTAGTCTATTTCACTGCCGGATGACAGCTACAGGTTATTATTCACATGTAGCGGGGCATGAAACCAGGTGGACTTGACTCGAACAGGACTCTGCATAGTCCCACTACCTAAAGTACGAGACGCAGCTGCTTTGCTGGTATGAACTGCTGTTTAGAAGACCAACTATACTGAGGAGTAACCGTTTGATACCGTCGCAAAAGGCACTCCTTCTTATACAATAACTGCTGTAGTACTGGGCGCATGTGGTCACTTCAAGTGTGCCTGTAATTCTTTGGCATAATAACAGCTTGCGGACATGAGAGTGTGACGGTGGGGGTTTATGAAATTCCAGTCCATAAGATCACAATAGCACACAAGTACAGGCTAGAAAGAGGAAAGCTAATCATAAGATCGGAGAAGTCGAAAAGGGAATTAATTTTCCAGATAGCCGTAGGTGGGAAAATGTATTGATGTGGAGCCGTGGCCATCTAACAACGGCCTGTCTGTGACGATGGAGCAGAACTGTTAGAATTTTTCCTTTTTCCGAACCCTGTATACGAGGAAGGAAATAGGGATACGAAGCTACATTTCCTGAACTTCAGACAGGGAAGACGAAATATCTATTTTACGATCCACTGTGAATTCCTATTTTGTCACGATCTTTTCATTTCAGCGTAGCACTCGCAACCAGCCTTTTCTCCTACAACTTATACCCTCTACAGCTCCCTCTAGGACAGTGGTTCAGCAACTGAGGATATTTATCCCATGAGGGGTGAAATGAAATTTTCTGAGGGGTAAAAACAAATCAATTCGATTCTCTTTCAGTCACAAAACTAAATTATTTTCATATTTTCAAAATACCGTTACTATTATAGCAGTTTTGTAAGACTGTAGTACTAATTACCTAAGTTATCAGTAATTAATTTTTTTCAATTAGCAGCATTAATGCGGTGGAGGTTACAGGTTCCTCACATAGTCCACCCCCTACACACATATGTTGTGCTTTGTCCCGTATATTGCTGACGATAGAAATGAGACATACACGTGTTCTTGTTGTGGTCTTCAGTCCTGAGTCTGGTTTGATGCAGCTATCCATGCCACTCTATCCTGTGCAAGCTTCTTCATCTCCCAGTACTTACTACACCCTACATCCTTCTGAATCTGCTTAGTGTATTCATCTCTTGGTCTCTGACTACGATTTTTACCCTCCACGCTCCACTCCAATGCTAAATTTGCGATCCCTTGATGCCTCAAAACATGTCCTACCAACCAGTCCCTTCTTCTTGTCAAGTTGTGCCACAAACTCCTCTTCTCCCCAATTCTATTCAATACCTCCTCATTAGTTATGTGATCTACCCATCTAATCTACAGCTTTCTTCTGTAGCACCACATTCCGAAAGCTTCTATTCTCTTCTTGTCCAAACTATTTCTCGTCCATGTTTCGCTTCCATACATGGGTACACTCCATACAAATACTTTCAGAAACGACTTCCTGACACTTAAATCTATACTCGATGTTAACAAATTTCTCCTCTTCAGAAACGCTTTCCTTCCCATTGCCAGTCTACATTTTATATCCTCTCTACTTCGCCCATCATCAGTTATTTTGCTCCCCAAACAGCAAAACTCCTTCACTACTTTAAGTGTCTCATTTCCTAATCTAATTCCCTCAGCATCACCCGTCTTATTTCGACTGCATTCTATTATCCCCGTTTTGCTTTTGTTGATGTTTATCTTATACCCTCCTTTCAAGACACTGTCCATTCCGTTCAACTGCTCTTCCAAGTCCTTTGCTGTCTCTGACAGAACTACAATGTCATCGGCGAACCTCAAAGTTTTTATTTCTTCTCCATGGATTTTAATACCTACTCCGAATTTTTCTTTTGTTTCCTTTACTGCTTGCTCAATATACAGATTGAATAACATCGGGGAGAGGCTGCAACCCTGTCTCACTCGCTTCCCAACCACTGCTTCCCTTTCATGTCCCTCGACTCTTATAACTGCCACCTGGTTTCTGTACAAGTTGTAAACAGCCTTTCGCTCCCTGTATTTTACCCCTGCCACCTTTAGAATTTGAAAGAGAATTCCAGTCAACATTGTCAAAAGCTTTATCTAAGTCTACAAATGCTAGAAACGTAGGTTTGCCTTTCCTTAATCTTTCTTCTAAGATAAGGCGTAAGGTCAGTATTGCTTCACGTGTTCCAACGTTTCTGCGGAATCCAAACTGTTCTTCGCCGAGGTCGGCTTCTACTAGTTTTTCCATTTGTCTGTAAACAATTCGTGTTTTTATTTTGCAGCTATGGCTTATTAAACTGATTGTTCTGTAATTTTCACATCTGTCAACACCTGCTTTCTTTGGGATTGGAATTATTATATTCTTCTTGAAGTCTGAGGGTATAGCCATACACGTAACAAATATGAAATATCGCAAGAAAATGTCTTCTGCAAGTTGTAAATAGTACCAGCAACGGTCCAGAAATTGATTCATTACTCCCTTCAAAACAGACAAATGAATTAATTAACAGCAAGACTCAGAAATAACTACATAAAGGCAACTATATCCCTGTGCACAGTTTTATTATTATTGTTATTGTTATTATTATTATTATTATTACAGTGGTTAGACACAAAACATTAACTGCCTTATGTCGTCCAATTTCTGCCATCTCAGAACTAAGGAGTGCAGCAATGAAGTGATTTACGAACAGTAAGTACATTGCATACATCTGTACTTGTTCGATTTTAAACGGAGTTGCAGTGTGGAGGTCAAGCAAGTGCCGCAATGGAGAGGAGTAAAGCAGGGGAAGCTTGTTTTGTATCTACCCCCACTGTGGATTGTTAGCTTTCTTTTCTGAGAAGGAGTTGTAGGTAGCACTTGCGATGCACCAAGGACTCCTTCGTCATTCCCCATAATACATTCACACACAAACACACACACACACACACACACACACACGCACACACAACACACACAGACACACACACACAAACGTAAACAAAACTAAATATCATTAGTACTTCGTCATTTAAAAAACTGTTCGAAGAAAAGTCTTTCATTCTACAGATTCATTCGGTGCTAAAGTTCGTGATAATGTGCGGGAGCAAGCGGGGGAAGGGGGGGTGGCAACAGATGGCAGGGGGCGTGGAGGATGGAGGGGTACTAGCTAATGTCTGACTGCAATCAGGGGTAATGGACTAAGAAAGATTGGGGACCACGGCTCTAGTACAACGGATGTTACTTCCTGATGTCTTAATCCATGTCCTATCATACTGTCCCTTCTTCTTGGCAGTTCTGCGGAGAACCTTAACTTGTCAGTTTACCTAATTTTCTATATCCTCCTGCAGCATCGCATTTCAAACGCTTCGATTCTCTTCTGTTTCTGTTCTCCCACAGTCCCTCTCTCACTACTACTACTACTACTACACGATGCCGTGCTCCAAACGTACATTCTCTGAAATTTCTTCCTCAATTTAAGGTGGGTACTTAATACTAGCAGACTTCTTTGGTCAGGAATGCCTTGTATGGCTGTGTCAATCTGCTTTTTATGTCAGTCACGGGTTTGGTTCAAATGGCGCTGAGCACTATGTGACTCAACATCTGAGGTCATCAGTCCCCTAGAACTTAGAATTACTTAAACCTAACTAACCTAAGGACATCACACACATCCATGCCCGAGGCAGGATTCGAACCCGCGACCGTAACGGTCGCTCGGCTTCAGACTGTAGCGCCTAGAACCGCACGGCCACTCCGGCCGGCGTCACGGGTTTGTTTTGCTACCAAGGTACCAGAATTCCTTCACTTTCCCTACTTCATGGTCCACAGTTTCGATTTTAAGTTTCTCGCTTTTCACGTTTTTCCTACTTCTCGTTACTTCCGTCTTTCTTCGATTGATTCTCAATCCATATTCTGTACGCCTTAGACTGTCCAGTCCATTCAACACATCATGCAATTCTTCTTCACTCTGACTGAGGATGGCAATGTTGTCAGCCAATCTTATCATTGCCATCGTTTAACCCTGAAGCTAAATCCCCCTCGCGAAACTTTATTTTCACTAGGTATAGACTGAAGAGTAGGGGCCAAAGACTGCACCCCTGTCTTACACCCATTTTATCCGAGCACTTTGTTCTACGTCTTCCATTCTTATTTTTCCCTTTTAATTGTTGTAAATATTGTACATGTCATACAATGAAAGCTTTCACGACCGGATGTTTCAGCTGCTGAGAATTTTTCCGGGTTGTATGGCTGTGGTCCATGGAACTCTTCAATCCCTGTCGTTTCGTCCAAGGCCACGTTGGACATTTTCGTTGGGGCTCCTGGTTGTGCTGAGTCTTGCCGGCAAGCACTTCCGAAGATGTCCAACGTAGCCTTGGACGAAACGTCAGGGATTGAAGAGTTCCATGGACCACGACCATACAACCCTGAAAAATTCTGAGCATTGGGCAGTGTATTTGAAAAAGAACTCCCTAGTTTTAATGTGTCCTACAAACTGTACAAAGTGACGTACACTATTCTAGTTTGTGTTGTTTGATTCATCAACTCTCCAAGTTTGGCTCCCCTGCAGTTGGCAGGTCTGCTTGACCTTGGAGACGGCACCAGTGCTGTTTGTTTCCTCTGTCCCCTCAATTCAACCCACGCGTGCGTGCAGTGTAGTGCAGAGCAACTCAGCTACGTTTCATGTCAATGGGACGGTTAATCGTCACAACTGCAGAATTTTAGGGGCAGAGCATGCACATGAAGCTATTCAGCATTAGCGTGATTTTCCCAAAGTTAATGTCTGGTGCGGTTTGATGGAAGATGGTGTGATTGGTCCTTGCATTTTTGTACAAAAAACAATGACCTGGGACGTTTACTGTGACATGTCGACAGAGGACGTCGTTCCCCGAATGGATGATATTGAGGCGGAAAAGGGGCTTGTGTTTTTTCAACAAGATGGCGCCCCATCTCACTGCAGTAACCATGTGCGTGCGGCTCTTGACATTCGCTTTCCAGGAAGATGGATAGACAGGGCCCGCCGCATACCTTGGCCACCACAAAGCCCAGACTTAACCCCACTGGACTTTTTCTTTTGGGGCCACATAAAAATGTTATGTACAGTGAAAAGATCAGAGACATCAATCATTTACGGGAAAGAATCATCGCGATGGTTGGGACAGTTACACCGGAAACGTTGGTGATTAGGTGGCGAGAAGTGGAATATCGTCTCGTCGTGTGCATGGCAACGAATGAATCCCACGTTGAAGTCTGCTAACATTAAACAAAACTTGAAGGAATTCTCGTTCATAATATGCACTCATTGATGTAATTTTTCATTGATTTCTCCATTGAATTTATACTTAAAATTATAGAGTTCTCTTTCAAACACCCTGTATATAATAAACCTTTCCCAACAGCTTGCTGGTATATTTTTCAAAAATTCGAACATCTTGCTCCGTTGTACATTATCGAACGCTTTCTCCAGGTCGATAACTCCTATGATCGTGTCTTGATTTTTCTTCAGTCCTGCTTTCATTATCAACAACAACATCAGGACTGCGTGTCCGATGCCTTTACCTTCTCTAAAGGCAAACTGATCCTCTTCTTATGCACCTCCAATTTTGTTTCCCAGTATTCAGTACATTCTTTTTGTCGGCAACTTAGATGCATTAACTGTTAAGATTCTTGTTTGATATTCACTACTTATCTGCCCCCGCTGTCTTCGGAATTGTGTGGATGATATTTTTCCGATAGGCTGCATATAGGAATCTTAAAATACAGTTTCGGAAGGGTTTATGGTAGCATTAGAATCAACAATCACTGATCAATGTTGTGCTGTTGTCATAAATATGGCTTATGCAATAAAAAATGGAATTCATACTACATAATTTTTTGGTTGGAGTCAGAGTTTTATGTTAGATGGCGCGAAGACTTCGCTTCGATGATCGGTTATGAAATTGTAACACAAGCAGAAAGCCCAAACCGAAGAAAATCAGCTTATGTCTTGCCCAAAAGTAGAACGCAGTAATGATGTCATTTTACTGATTCAAAGCTTAAAATACTGTAAAATAATTGTTTGGCATTTTTTTGTATAGTCCAATCTCTGTCTTCCCCTACCATTTTTTCCTTGTGCGGCTCCCTCTCCCTGGAAGTTGTTTTCTGATATGTTGGCACGTGACGTATCATCTTGATCCTTCTTTTTGTCACTGTTTCCCACATATGTCTTTCATCGCGGATTCTGTGGGCCACCTTCTCATTTCTAATCTTATTAGCCTCGTCGATCGGGAGCTTTCTGCAACGCTACATGTCAAACGCTTCTGTTCCGATATTTGTACAAACTGCCCTCACAAAATTTGTCGATGTATTAGGCTCAATGGCGGTGTTTGAGACACACACACACAGCCTATTTTTCGATTTTTCAGTCTGTCTCTCTGCTCAGGAGGTTGTACGACAAACTGAGCACACCGTTAGCCTTCAAAATTAGACTCACATCACTTTTGGGTTAAAAATACCTCCTTGTTTTGGAGACGGTAACGACCGCCTAAGCATTCGTAATTCGACTGCGGTTCCTGCTGCTATTCAGGGAATGGTGCTGTAATTCATTCACGCCGTCTCATTTGGTTAACAGCGACAGGCATAACGGCGTAAGCCCACTCGCGGCCCGAATAACATTTCGGCAGGTTGTCTACCGTTAGCTTCCCATTCAACTGCACTCAAAACAGACAGATACATTCAGAGACGCTCTAGGATCTACAGATTTTCGAAAATATATCAACAGTATTTATTCATCCTTTGATAATTTAGTATTAATACACTGAAGAGCCAGAGAAACTGGTACACCTGCCTAATATCGTGTGGGGCCGCCTTCACCTCACATAATTGCCTCAACACGACTTGGCATGGACTCGACTAATGTCTGAAGTAGCGCTGGAGGGAGCTGACACCATGAATCCTGCAGGGCTGTCCATAAACCCGAAAGAGTACGAGGCGGTGGAGATCTCTTCTGAACAGCACGTCGCAGGGCATCCCAGATATGCTCAATAATGTTCAGGTCTGGCGAGTTTGGTGTCCAGCGGAAGTGTTTAAACTCGGAAGAGTGTTCCTGGAGCCAATCTATAACAATTTTCAACGTGTGGGATGTCGTATTGTCCTGCTGAAGTCCCTGGGAACGCACAATGGAATGAGTGGGTGCAGGTGATCAGACAGGGTGCTTACGTACGTGTCACCTGTCAGAGTCGTGTCTAGACATATCAGGGGTCTCATATCATTCCAACAGCACACGCTTCACACCGTTACAGAGCCTCCACCAGCTTGAACAATCCGGGGTCCATGGAGCTGACACCGTGAATCCTGCATGGCTATCCACAAACCCGTAAGAGTACGAGGGGGTGAAGATCTCTTCTGAACAGAACTTTGCATCCCAGATATGCTCGGTAATATTCATGTCTGGTGAGTTTGGTGGGCAGTGGAAGTGTTCACACTCAGGAGAGTGTTCCTGAAGCCATTCTGTAGCGATCCTCGACGTGTGGGGTGTCACATTGTCCCGTTGGAATTGCCCAAGTCCTTCGGAATGCTCGCTGGACATGAATAGATACAGGTGATCAGACAGGAAGCTTACGTACATGTCACCTGTCAGAGTCGTATCTAGACGTTTCAGGGGTCCCATATCATTCCAACAGCACACGCCTCACACCGTTACAGAGCCTTGACCAGCTTGAATGGTCCCCTGCTGACATGCAGGGTCTATGGATTCATGAAGTTGTCTCCATACCCATAGACGTCCATCCGCTCGATACAATTTGAAACGAGCCTCGTCCGACCAGGCAACAGGTTTCCAGTCATCACCAGTCCATAAAGCTTTGTATCACGCAGTCATCAAGGATAGACGAATGGGCCTTGGGCTCCAAAAGCCCATAATGATGATGTTTCGTTGAATGGTTACCATTCAGCCACTTATTGATGGCCCAGCATTCAAATCTGCAGCAACCTGCGGAAGGGTTGCACCTCTGTCAAGTTGAATGATTCTCTTCAATTGGTGAATATGATCATTTTAACGACCAAAATACAATCCACATTAACGATCAACTTTAATTAACATACAAACAACGTTAATTAACATACGATTAACGTTGACGATCAACGAAATGACGATAAACCAATAAAACAACGAATCGAACTTTAAAATGATGCTTAACAAACGTTAGACGTAAGGCAGACAGACGTTAGACGTAAAACTTAAACATAAAGACGTTAAAATCGAACGTCGGTCTCCTCTCCTCTCCTCTCCTCTTGTCTATTTTTCTCTTCTCCAAAAGTTTAATTTTTTAGTCGTTAAATTTTTTCAGTGTAAATAAAATATCCACGAATGGAAGCATTGAAAATTTGTTAACTGAACTTAACAGTTACAGAGATGGTTTTTTATAAGTCCACTAAATTACCAGGACTTAAAAAACATAAATCTTATGTTATTTCATAGCTTGAAATTACACTAACTAAACTTGCAGAAAAAGTTTTATTACTTTTAGATGATAAATATGAAACTACTCTTCCAGATCGATATATTATAATATTTACAAATGATGATGATAAATTAGATAAAATTGTAAATTTACATTTTGTTTACCGAGGAAAGAAAACGAATAAAGATTGACCTACTTATGATACTGAATTTGAAGAATATTTAAAAAATTTGTATCTTACGTTTAAATAAATTAATATTTCCTTTACCATAATTTTCTATGTTGTTCAAGAGTTCAGGTTTGATGGTAACTTGTTTTTGTTGTATTTATGTAGAATTTGGTTGGGGAATATTGTGAAATATTTTTGGTTTGCAACGTGGATTTTTTACTCGGAAAAGCACTTTGCACAAGAATCTGCATAAATATACTACTCCTGCAACACTACAAAACAAACGATGGCCTTAGACAACCAGTGTGACGGCAACCTGCGACGATGCTGCATTCTTCCGATGTTACGGAGAGGATGCGTTGTTAGCCTTGGCGTCATGATCCGGTATGACTTCATGACACGGCTGGTAGTGTTGAAGGAGTTCTGACGGCATAACGGCACGCCGCTTACATCCTGCGCCGTCAAGTGTTACCACCACAGACCTGCTTTACTAGACCAACAATACCGTATGCAGCATCATTGGCGTCACTGAAACCAGTACCTTAGAATCGCAGTATGGCGTCGAGTGCAAAGGGAGATTAAACATCTCTTGACTTAGTGACAAAACGGTCGTAGGAAATAGGGATAAACTGATGTAACTACGTTATCGTTAGAGTATTGACATAATGGTCAATACATGCGTCGTGTTTAGTTGTAATTTTTCCTGCAGCAGACGGAAGATGCAAGGATAGGAGCATATGTCAATTTAAGCATAACTAGAAACAAACTTCGTAGTTTTGCTTGTTGTGGCGTCCCGTCCATAGATTGGTTTAATGCAGCTCTCCATGTCGCTCTATCTTGTGCAAACCTCTTCATCTCCGAGGAACTACTGCAGCCAACATATTTCTGCATCTGCTTAGTGTATTCATCTCTTGGTCTCCCTCTACGATTTTTACCCTCCAATAATAAATTGGTGTTTCCTTGATGCCTCAGAACATGTTCTACCTACCGATCCCTTCTCCTAATCAAGTTGCGCCACAAATTCATCTTCTCCCCAATTGTATTCAGTACCTCTTCATTAGTTACGTGATGTACCCATCTAAACTTCAGCATTATTCTGTAACACCACGTTTCGAAAGCTTCTATTCTTTACTTGTCTAAACTGTTCATCGTCCATTTTTCACTTCCATACGTAGCTACTCCATACAAATACTTTCAGAAAGGACTCCCTGACAGTTAAGTCTGTACACGATGTTAACAAACTTCACTTCTTCAGAAACGCTTTCCTTGTCATAGCCGGTCTACATTTTATGTCCTCTCTACTTCGACCATTATCAGTTATTCTGCTTCCCAGGTAGCAAAACTCATCTACTACTTTAACTGTTTAGTGTACTCATCCCTTGGTCTTCCTCTACGATTTTTACCCTCCATTCTGCCCTCCAATACTAAATTGGTGATCCCTTGATGCCTCAGAATATGTCCTACCAACCGATCCCTTCTTCTAGTCAAGTTGTGCCGCAAACTCCTCTTCTCCCCAATTCTATTCAATACCTCCTCATTAGTTATGTTATCTACCCATCTAATCTTCAGCATTCTTCTGTAACACCAAATTTCGAAAGCTTCTATTCTCTTCTTGTCTAAACTATTTATCGTCGACGTTTCACTTCCATACATGGCTACAATCTATACAAATACTTTCAGAAACGACTTTCTGATATTTAAATCTAAACTCGATGTTAACAAATTTCTCTTCTTCAGAAACGCTTTCGTTGCCATACCCGTCTACATTTTATATCCTCTCTACTTCGAGCATCAACAGTTATTTTGCTCCCCAAATAGCAAAACTCCTTTACTACTTTAAGTGTCTCATTTCCTAATCTAATTCCGGCAGCATCACCCGATTTAATTCGACTTCATTCCATTATCCTCGTTTTGCTTTTGTTGATGTTCATCTTATACCCTCCTTTCAAGACACTGTCCATTCCGTTCAACCGATCTTGTAGGCCCTTTGCTGTCTGTGACAGAATTGCAATGTCGTCGGCAAATCTCCAAGTTTTTATTTCTTCTCCATTGGTTTTAATTCCTATTACAAATCTTTCTTTTGTTTCCTGTACTGGTTACTCAATGTACAGATGAAATAACATCGGGGACAGGTTACAACCCTGTCTCACTCCCTTGCCGATAACTGCTTCCCTTTTGTGCCCTTCGACTCTTCTAATTGCCATTTGTTTTCTGTACAAATTGTAAATATGTACGTATATTTAGGCCTAAATAATTAGATTGCAGTTTTTCACATCTGAAGTACAGCCAGTGGTTATATAGTTTACGTATATTTTAAGGAGTATAACAAGTCTAGTATTAACGGACGTAGCTTAATGATGCGCTTTTGACCAGGTTTTATCAACTTTGTCTTTTATTCGAATAGTTTGCTCATTGCGAAAGTGCTCCTATGAGCAGAACTTGAAATTTGTTTTTTGATAAAAGTGTTTTTATTTATTTGAGTGTTCTTATGGAAATTGCATTCGGATTTAAAAGTGTGTATATGTAACTGGATGCTTTCCTAATAAAACTATTCTACAATATAGTGTTAAACGCAACTAGTACACAAATATTTGTTCAACTGCAGAACCTCTTTAGACCAGCCAATGATGCTTACAACGCCTTTTTGTTTCAGAAAATCGTAGTAGTACCATACTCAAACTTTCCAACATGGCCATCTCACCTCACTAAAACTCAGGCTTCAGGAAGATTGTTTTTGCCAGTCTAGTAACATATGTCTGTGGTTACCACCGAGCTATAGGGGGTGAAATGGATACCTTAGTGGACGCTCTCTCGAGAGAACAACGGTTCAAATACGCGTGGGGCCATCCTCATTTAGGTTTTTCATGATTTCGACAAAATCGATCCAGATGAACACCTATCCTCGAAACATTCCGAGCGTGTGCAACATTTCTAATGACCACGATGTCGATCGGACGTTACAAACCAATCTTTCTTCCTTCTTCTTTCATGTGTTTCCTCTCACACGACAGTATCGTGATGCCATTTTCCAACAGGACAATACTCGGCCGCACATGGCACACGTCTGTTGTGCTACTCCAGTGGCCAACAAGATTCTGAGACCTGTCGGCCAGAGTACATGCGTGAGACCATTCCGGACGTTACCTCCGTTCCAGTATCAGTATCAAGAATATCGGGGACCAGTCAGAACAGATGCAGGACAGCTTGGCTCAGAAGAGGAAGCAACGGCTTCACGATACTCTTCCCAACTGAATGAGTGCGGTCATCCGGACCATAGGGGGTTCGACGTCCCTCAATCCCTGTCGCCTTCAGTCGCTGATGTGTTGTGGACGAGCTCATATCGACCACGTGGCAGCCGTCTCGTCGTGCCCTTGGTTTCACAGCCGGCAGTAATCGTTACAATCACTCTCGTTTCCGTATATTAATTTGCATTTTAACACACGACGTTAAAATGGCAGATCACTAAAGCAGCTTCTAAAGTTAAAAACATTCAGACTGCATAAAGTCACACTGTTCATTTCACTTCTATCCTGGAGAGCACTTTTTTTGCTGTTAAAGATTTCCATTTCCTCTAACACGTCGGGCAGTCATTTCTCGGTTGCCGTATGTAGCACTTCTACCTTGTGCTATGTGTGTACCGTAGGCCGTTTTATTTTTGGAATATGTACGCTCTTCAAAACTTGTTCTAAGATAAACGTCCTATTTGACCTCCATAATAGTATTCAGAATCACAGAATTTCATCTCTCACATGCATGACTTGGGGAAAAGTCACGTTTAGGTTTCAATTTATGGCGAAGTAACCTCAAAGCACTGTTTGTTTGAAAACGTCATATAACGTTTTGTTTTCTGAAACATTACTTATGTGAATATAGGAGCGTGAAAGACGACTTAGACAGAATTTCTCTTTCGTGTGATGAATGACAGCTTGCCCTAAATATAGAAACGCGTAAGATAATGCAGATAATAGGAAAAACCTCTTAAAATGACTGAATAAAGCATCAGTGGTGTGCTTCGTGACACAGTCACATCGATGAAATATCTAGGCGTAAATCTCCTCAGTAGTACGAAATTGAAAGAGCATGCAAGGACGGTAGTGAGGAAGACGAATAATTTATTGGGAGAGTTTAAGGAAAGTGGACCGCGTGTAGAACTTTAGCGCGACCAGTTCCTGAGTACTGCTCTAGTGTTTCGGAACCAACCAGTGGGACGTCGAGGCATTTCAGAGTCGGGCTGATAGATTTTTCACCGGCAGGTTCGAACAACACGCAAGTGTTACAGAGATGCTTCGGAAACTCACACCGGAATTCCTGGAGGGAAGGCGAGGTTCTTTTCGAGGAGCACTACTAAGAAAATTTAGAGGAACGGCACTTTGCGGATGACTGCAGATCGATCTTATTGCCGCCAACATGCATCCCCCATGAGGCACACGAAGACAAGACGAGAGTAATTAGCAGCTAGCACGGAGGCACACAAGCGGCCGTTTTTCCCTCGCTGTGTTTGCGAGTGGAACAGGAAAGCGCAGGACCAGCAGTGGTTCAACATATCCTCGCCACGCGCTGTGTAATGCCTTGCGGAGTATGTATGTAGATATGAAAGGCTTAATAACACCACTGTAATACTCGCGTGTAGTGTACTGAGAGCCGTGTATCGACTCGTGCTACACCTTGTATTTAGATTGCATTGGTTTTCCTTTTCTTCCCCTGACATGTTTATTTGATATGTTGTCTGTCACCGCGCCCGGGTTCCCGGGTTCGATTCCCGGCGGGGTCAGGGATTTTGTCTGCCTCGTTATGACTGGGTGTTGTGTGATGTCCTTAGGTTAGTTATGTTTAAGTAATTCTATGGGACTGATGACCATCGATGTTAAGTCCCATAGTGCTCAGAGCCATTTTAGCCATTTTGTTGTCTGTCATCAAGTGGCTGCTTGGTTGTCTTTTCCCTGTGCTATCGATATCTGCGTTTGCTTTCGGGAAACTGCTATGGAGGAAGTGAGGTCTTTGACCGGTTGTAACTTTCTGTGGTGGCGCGGAATTAGGGGTGGTGGACACGGAGGGGCAGTATGGCTCGCCAGCGCGGACCAGGCGTGGTCGGTTGTACCGAGTCGCCACGTGATGTAAGTCGGTTGTGTGTAACTAGCGGGTGGAGTTGACGCAAGAGCTCCCCACGGGTTGGTTGCATACACAGTCGCCCCACGAGTAGTTGCCGTTCATTTCACCTTGGTGAGACGTTAACAAGCTTCTTTAAGTCCTCCGTTTCAACACTGGAGTTTAAGAAGGAGACACCTAACATGAAGGAGCGGTCACTACCCGTCCACGTTGCAGAGAAGACGTGAACTCCGGTGACAGAGTGTGTTGTCGCGTGACCGTGGCGTGTTGGGTACACTGGCGACGCGTGCGCGGTCGGATACGTGGACTTGCCATCGGAGGTCGTGTACTGCATGTTCGAGCATAATTGCAAGTTACGTTAGTGGAAGGTTTAATCATTAAGTAATAAGTTTGTGTAACCAGTGTCTCTTCTGCCTTGTGACCTCCGGCGATCGGGTTTCCTGTGCCCGGCACCGGTATAATTGGAGACAGTGATCTTTCCTCCTCCTCTCGTTACTGCCCGATAGTAGGTGTAGTTTTGGGCAGTTTAATTCGCTGTTCTGTCGTGGGTTATGCGTAAATTCATGCTTCTTGTTGGTTGATCATGTGGTCGCTCATTCAGGACTGTGTGGTGTAATGTTTCCTTGCACGAGGTTAGCTCTAATTCTGTCAGCAAGTTAAGCCATCTTATAACATGTTTTCGCTGGCTAAAAGTCGGTGCAGTGACCAGCCTGAGAGTGGCAATTGCATTTACGGGCGTATTTAAATTGGTCAGTATTCTGCCTAGCCTGAGCATCCCTGAGTGGGTGATCAGTGGCCGCCTTACACGGGTCCGTCATATCTGTTGTGTTCCAATCATATTCCAGGACACTTTTGTTTAAAAACCTTTTTTAAATTTCTCCATTGCTATATTGCCATTAATCGTGTGTTTGCTGAGACTTTTGATTTTTTTTTTTAAATAGCGGTGTTGGTAGCTTCACTAACTCACCGTACTTTATTAACAAAGTTCTGTATTTACTTTAGTAGCCTGTTTAATAATCTTCTTTAAATTTTTTAACTGTTATTGCTATAAAATTACTCGATTGCCGTAAGCGGCGTGTTTTGAAAGGCTGTTGTTGCCGTGCTCCTAGCTTCTGTGTGTGTGTTTTTTTTAAAAGAAATTTCTTAACTGTTGCATTGCTATAAGTTACTTGATTGCCGTTAGCGGCGTGTTTTGAAAGGTTGTTTATTGCCGTACTGCTAGCTTCCGTGTTCTTTTTAAAAATAATTTATTTAAATTGTGGTATTACTACAAAATTACTTGATTGCCGTTAGCAGCGTCTTTTAAAAGGCTGTTATTGCCGTACTGTTAACTTCCGTGGTTTTTTTTTTTTAATTTAAACTGTTGTATTACTATAAATGACTTGATTGCCGTTTTTTAAAAAGTAATTTTTAAACTATTGCATTGCTGTAAATTACTTGATTGCCGTTAGCGGCGTATTTTAAAAGGCTGTTTATTGCCGTCCTGTTAGTTTCTGTAAGATATGAATAAAACATTTGTGTGTGAAAATCTCAACTCGACAGTAAACTACTAGAAATTTGGCCCCGTTTCCCAACTTGTGGAGTGGCTCGTAGTAACCGTAACCACTGTGTGTGTCATACTCTTCTTTTATCTTCATATTCTGCTACCAGTGCTTATTATTGTTTCGTTCATACTGTTGTTGGAAAGAGACACTGAAACTGATCGTTCTGTTTAATTTCACGACTCAGGATACAACTTTCACTCCCATATGGCTATCATAGCGTCGGATGTGCAGTTTGTTACGCACGGCTCGGCTTACTATGTACTGTAATTGGGAGGCCTCGATTTTAGATTTTTGGACTGGTTGTTGCGACTTACTTCTTACTGAGGACCTCCTCCTTTGGTACCTCAGAGCCTTGCAAAAGCAGACGGACTAGTATAGCATTGCCCGCCTGGCTAGCCGCGCAGTCTGATGCGCTGCATCCCGAGCGAGAATGGTGCCGGTCCCCGGCACGAATCCGCTCGGCGGATCAGTGTCGATGTCCAGTGTGCCGGCATGGGTTTTAGGCGGTTTTCCATCGGCCTCGGCGAATGCGGGAGGGTTCCCCTTATTCCACCTTATTTACACTTGTCGGCGATTGCTGCACAAACACTGTCTCCACGTATGAGTTCACCATCGTCACTCTACCAAGAAAACATTTGGGATTACATAACCCTGGGTTCGGTGTGGGGCGGCGGTGAGGTGGGTGGACTGCTGTGGCCTGTTGTGGGGTTGTGAACCACTGAGGGCTACGGCGGGACGAAGCCTCCACGTCGTTTCCAGGTCCCCGGTTTAAACACACAATACACACACCATTTAACATTGTTTTTACTACGTATATACACTGTGCACCTGTTCCTATGATGCCTTTGCGCACTGGCCGCTGTGGCGAAGCGGTTCTAGGCGCTTCAGTCTGGAACCGCGCTGCTGCTACAGTCGCAAGTTCGAATGCTGCCTCGGGCATGGATGTGTGTGATGTCGTAAGGTTAGTTAGGTTTAAGTAGTTCCAAATTCTAGGGGACTGATGGCCTTACATGTTAAGTCCCATAGTGCTCAGAGCCATTTGAACCATTTTGCCTTTGCGCCTACCAAAGCCAGGCGGACTAATATAACACTGAGTATACTACCCACACTCAAGCGCCAAAGAAATGGGTATAGGCATGCGTATTCAACTATAGAGATACGTATAGACGCAGAATACGACGCTGCGGTCTGCAACGTCTATACAAGACAACAAGTGTCTGGCGCACTTGTTAGATCGATTACTGCTGCTAGAATGGCAGCTTATCAAGATTTAAGTGAGTTTGAACATGGTGTTCTAGTCGATGCACGACCGATGGGACACAGCATCTCCGAGGTAGTGGTGAAGTGAGGATTTTCCAGCATGACCAATTCACGAGTGTACCGTGAATATCAGGAATCTGGTAAAATATCAAATCTCCGACATCGCTGCGTCCGGAAAAAAATCCTGCAAGAACGGGACCAACGACGACAGAAGAGAATCGTTTAATGTGAGAGAAGTGCAGTCCTTTCGCAAATTGCTACAGATTTCAGTGCTGGGCCTTCAACAACTGTCACCATGCCAACCATTCAACGAAATATCATCGATATGGGCTTTAGTAGCTGAAGGGCCATTCGTGTACCCTCCATGACTGCGAGACAGGAAGCTTTATGCCTCGCCTGGGCCCGACAGCGCTGTCACTGGACTGTTGATAAGTGGAAACATGTTACCTGGTCCGACGCGTCTCATTTCAAATTGTATCGAGCGGATGTAAGTGTACGGGTATGGAGACTTCATGAATCCATGGACCCTGCATGTCAGCAGCTGACTGTTCAATCTGAAGGAGGCTCTGAAATTGTGTGCGGCGTGTGCAGTTGGTGTGATATGGGACCCCTGATATGTCTAGATATGACTCTGACAGATGACACGTACGTAAGCATCCAGTCTGATCACCTGTATTCATTCATGTCCACTGAGCATTCCGAAGGAATTGGGCAATTCCAACAGGACAATGCGACACCCCACACGTCGAGGATTTCTCCAGGAACACTCTTCTGAGTGTGAACACCTCCACTGCCCACCAAACTCCCCAGACATGAACATTATCGAGCGTATCTGGTATGTCTTGAAAAGTTCTGCTCAGAAGAGACCTCCACCCCCTCGTACTCTTACTGATTTATGGACAGCCCTGCAGGATTCATGGTGTCAATTGCCTCCAGCACTACTTCAGACATTAGTCAAGTCCACGTCACATCGTGTTGCGGAACTTGTGCCTGCTGGTAGGGGCCCTACACGATATTAGGCAGGTGTACCAGTTTGTTTAGGTCTTCAGGGTATGTAGATATGAAAGGCTTAATAAATCCATTGTAACACTCACGTATAATGTACTCTTCTTTTACCTCAGTGCGTATTATTTTTTGGTTTATACTGTTACTGAAAAGAGAGACTGAAACTGATCGTTCTGTTTAATTTTATGACTCAGAGTACTTTGCTAATTGATAGGTGTCACTTCCGTTGGATGTATGGTTTATGAGGCAAGGTTCGGCTTACTGTACAATGTAATTCGGTGGCATTGATTTTAGCTTTTTGGGCTGGTCGGCGCGGCTCACTTCCGACTGTGCACCGTCTCCCTTGGTACCTTTGCGCCTACCAAAGGTAGACGGACTAGGATAACACTGTTTATACTACCTATATACTATGTGCGCGGACCAGCAAGATTGTATTAATGGTTGCAAATGATTCTACTCTGGCGTATCGTCCGTGGGTACGATGTTACACACAGGCAATTTAACCTGCACCCTGTGTGCGATACTAGTTGCCTTCACCAACTCCACCATCCGCCAAAAGGAGCCGAGCATGGCCTCAGAACCCAAGTGGCAGGCGTCATTCGAGACGACACGTTCTGCTATTTGCAGCCGTTTGCATCCAGTACGTTCGATAGCTGTCCTCAGGGCCTCCGACACGTCACAGACGAACCCGCCTCCCCCCACCCCCCCCCCCCCCCCCCCACTCGCCAAAGATACCGTGGACACTGGCTCTCTTTCGCGACCTGCATGCTATTTCCATGAGGGGTTCCATTACCCACCTAACATTGGAGCTCGCAATGACTAGTATAGTCTAGTCCTCTGCGCTTGTCCAGACTAGGCAGGAAAATCGAAAAACAAGACAGGCATTCCACGCCAGCTCAGAAGTATTATTAACACTTGGTACCACTGCTACCTGTTGCTAAGGTGAAAGGAGCCAGCTGTGCGATCCATTCCCTCTTTTGCCTTCTGCTCAATGACAAGCGAATCTGCTACTGTCTGGCACTCACTCTCAAGTGAGGACGGACCAATCATCGGAAGATGCAACAACAACCGTGTCACCAGTTATCAGAGGTCTCGTCGCCATCGCCACGCGTTTGAGGGCTAGACAGCAGTCTTTTGACCATGACCAACGTAGCTTCCAGCTGTTTATAGACGGCAACATTGTCCTTAGCCACTAGGACCATTCGGAAAGTAAGGTCTAATCGGTCGCAAAATGGAAATCACTGTGAAAGTCAAGAAAGTTTTATTTGCAACCGTTAGCTACACCTTCCAGCTACTTCTCTGCGTAATCGCCCCTCCGATGTAGGCATTTGTCTTCGTGTCGTACCAAATTTACAATACCCTCGTCATAGAAGACAGCCGCCTGTGCTTTCCGCCAATTCTTTACGCTGGTCTACAGTTCACTGTCTGCGCCAGAATGTTGTCTTCCTGGTCAGTGGCTCATGTGAGTTTAGATCAAACTCTGTGGGGGGCGGGGGGGGGGGGGGGGGGCAATTACGGTCTGTATTGTGGGTGATCCAACGCTTCCCATCGAAATGGCTCCTGGAGTATCTTCATTGCTCCTGCAGAGTGTGGCCGAGAATTGTCATGAAGAAGGGAATGCATGACAGTTACGTTACGTGGGTTGGATGAAATCAGGCGAAACCCTTCCCCAGGACTTTGCACATGGTGGGAGATGTTATTTTCAATACATTACAATGAAATGAACACTCTTAGCTGCTTGCAGGCGTTGACATACGTCAACGGGGACAGATGAAAATGTGTGCCCCGACCGGGACTCGAACCCGGGATCTCCTAATTACATGGCAGACGCTTTATCCATCTGAGCCACAGAGGACACAGAGGATAGCGCGACTGCAGGGATTTATCTCTGGCACGCCTCCCGCGATACCCACATTCTCAACGTATTGTCCCGCACTACATTCGTAGTGGCCCCACCCATTATACTCATTACTCGTGGCGCATTGCAGATTCCCGTAAGAGTTCGGGCACTGTTTGTGCATTCGCACAGAAGAAGAAGAAGAAGATGGTCAACTGGCCGATGAGCCTTAACTATATACACTTCTGGAAATTGAAATAAGAACACCGTGAATTCATTGTCCCAGGAAGGGGAAACTTTATTGACACATTCCTGGGGTCAGATACATCACATGATCACACTGACAGAACCACAGGCACATAGACACAGGCAACAGAGCATGCACAATGTCGGCACTAGTACAGTGTATATCCACCTTTCGCAGCAATGCAGGCTGCTATTCTCCCATGGAGACGATCGTAGAGATGCTGGATGTAGTCCTGTGGAACGGCTTGCCATGCCATTTCCACCTGGCGCCTCAGTTGGACCAGCGTTCGTGCTGGACGTGCAGACCGCGTGAGACGACGCTTCATCCAGTCCCAAACATGCTCAATGGGGGACAGATCCGGAGATCTTGCTGGCCAGGGTAGTTGACTTGCACCTTCTAGAGCACGTTGGGTGGCACGGGATACATGCGGACGTGCATTGTCCTGTTGGAACAGCAAGTTCCCTTGCCGGTCTAGGAATGGTAGAACGATGGGTTCGATGACGGTTTGGATGTACCGTGCACTATTCAGTGTCCCCTCGACGATCACCAGTGGTGTACGGCCAGTGTAGGAGATCGCTCCCCACACCATGATGCCGGGTGTTGGCCCTGTGTGCCTCGGTCGTATGCAGTCCTGATAGTGGCGCTCACCTGCACGGCGCCAAACACGCATACGACCATCATTGGCACCAAGGCAGAAGCGACTCTCATCGCTGAAGACGACAAATCTCCATTCGTCCCTCCATTCACGCCTGTCGCGACACCACTGGAGGCGGGCTGCACGATGTTGGGGCGTGAGCGGAAGACGGCCTAACGGTGTGCGGAACCGTAGCCCAGCTTCATGGAGACGGTCGTGGATGGTCCTCGCCGATACCCCAGGAGCAACAGTGTCCCTAATTTGCTGGGAAGTGGCGGTGCGGTCCCCTACGGCACTGCGTAGGATCCTACGGTCTTGGCGGTGCACCTTCCGCCGACCACTGGCGACAACATCGATGTACTGTGGAGACCTCACGCCCCACGTGTTGAGCAATTCGGCGGTACGTCCACCCGGCCTCCCGCATGCCCACTATACGCCCTCGCTCAAAGTCCGTCAACTGCACATACGGTTCACGTCCACGCTGTCACGGCATGCTACCAGTGTTAAAGACTGCGATGGAGCTCCGTATGCCACGGCAAACTGGATGACACTGACGGCGGCGGTGCACAAATGCTGCGCAGCTAGCGCCATTCGACGGCCAACACCGCGGTTCCTGGTGTGTCCGCTGTGCCGTGCGTGTGATCATTGCTTGTACAGCCCTCTCGCAGTGTCCGGAGCAAGTATGGTGGGTCTGACACACCGGTGTCAATGTGTTCTTTTTTCCATTTCCAGGAGTGTATTTACTAAAATGATATCTGTTCCTTCGGACATGTTGAGAATGTGTGTTGTCCATATGCCGGATGCGAGTTTATGGGATAGATGGTTCAAATGGCTCTAAGCACTATGGGCTTTAACATCTGAAGTCATCAGCCCCTAGAGTTAGAACTACTTAAACCTAACTAACCTAAGAACATCAGACACATCCATGCCCGAGGCAGTATTCGAACCTGCGACCGTAGCAGCAGCGCGGCTCTGGACTGAAACACCTAGAACTGGTATGGGATGGAGTTCCATGCCGGCTGCACTTGATCGGTATATACAGAGATGGTTAGTGTTGTTTGTGAACGACGCTGGAATTCTCGGCCCATAATGTTCCATATATGCTTAACTGGAGATCGAGCATGGTAAGGCAGCATGTCGACACTCTGTAGAGCAACAACAGTGGTATATGGGGAAATGTTGCCCTATTGGACAAGGCTCTCAAGAATGCTGTTCATGAATGGCAGCACAACAGATCGAATCACAAGACTGACGTACAGTTTTGCAGTCAGGATGCGTTGGATAACCACTGGTATGCTCCTGCTGACATATGAAGTCGCACAATAGATTATAACTCCATGTGTAGGTCCAATGTGACTAACAAAAATGGTTCAAATCGCTCTGAACACTATGGGGCTTAACTTCTAAGGTCATCAGTCCCCTAGACCTTAGAACTACTTCAACCTAACCAACCTAAGGACATCACACACATCCATGCCCGAGGCAGGATTCGAACCTGCGACCGTAGCCGTCACGCGGTTCCAGACTGTAGCGCCTAGAACTACACAGCCACACTGGCCGGCTGTGACTAATACACAGACAGATTGGTCAAATGTCCTAATCAACACACGGCCATCACTGGCACCAAGCCAGAACCAGCTTTCATCAGAAAACAGTGTAGACCTTGACCCTGCCCTTCAATGACCTCTCGTTTGACACCACAAATGATGGTCATCTGGGGTCAGTGGAATATACACTACAGGGCATCTGGCCTGGAGCTGTCCTTGAAGTAACCAATTTTAACCTATTTTTAACAGTCTTTAGTGTCACTTCGATACCAGCTGGTGTTCAAATTACTTCTGCAGGCGCAATGAGATGAGCCAGAGCCATACGTCGGACACGATGCTTTACCCACTCAGGAGTACCACGAGGTCGTCTGGAACCCGGTCTTCCTGTGTCCGTATTTTCGTGTGACCACCACTGCAAGCATTCACGTATAGCGGCTACGTTACTACCAAGTCTTTCAGCAGTTTCGCAGAAGGAACATCCTGCTTCTCTCAAATAACTTCCGGGAATTTAGCCATGTAACACTTTCAGCGACCGCCGATATTTCGGCGGGAGAACACCCCGCCATTTTCAAGGCAAACTGCAAGGGACAGGCGACGTACATGCAAATTTAAAACCTCGGACTGAAGCAGGAAAGATAACATACACACTGAACACTAGTCCCACCGAAGATGACCAAAGTCAGAGCTATCGATAGTGAGACTACGAATTCGCAGGTGAGGTAGCATTGGTTTTTGACAAGGGAGAGAGCCGGATTCCAAACAGAGTTTAAACAAAAACCTCCATCCCTGTTAACGAGGTTGCTCGCTAATTTAATCTCAACTGCCTCCTTAATAACACTGTCCCAATAGCTGGACGTGCATGCCAATATCTCGGTGTTATTATATAACATGGGGTGACCAGTATCCAAGCAATGTTCGGCAATAGCAGATCTACTTGGCTGCTGTAATTGTGTGTGCCGTTTACGCTCAGGACATCGGTTCTCCACGGTCCTGATAGTTTGATCAATATATGCCATGCCACAGCTACAAGGAATATGAGATACACCCAACTTACGCAGACCAAGATCATCCTTAACAGAACTCAAAAGCGCTCTAATTTTAGATGGAGGTCGGAAAACACATTTCACATCGTTTCAGTAAAATACACCGATCTTGTTGGAAATGTTTCCTACGTAAGGCAAAAAGGCAGTAGACTTAGGTGTTGACTCAGAATTATCATCAATCACCCGATGTCCAGTTGGTCGACAGCGCAACGCACGTTCAATCTGTCTATCACTATAACCATTTTGACGAAATGTAACTTCAAGATGGGACAGCTCAGCTGGCAAAGTCTCAGCGTCAGAAACCACATGTGCCCTGTGTACCAATACATCTTGAGATCAGCGATCACGAAACATCCTCACCGACAGGGACCGGTGAGGAGTGATACGCTTTGTCAATATCAACCAAACCGACAAATCATTAACGAGTAGCTTCCGCCGCATACCCGAAGAGACTTGCCCTCTCTCTTGGTGAAACGTATACACAGAGGTGACAAAGTCATGGGATACCTCCAAAGATCGTGTCGGACCTCCTTTTGTTTCGCGTAATGCGGCAATTCGACTTGGCGTGGACTCAACAAGTCGTTAGAAGTCCCCTGCAGAAATATTGCGCCATGCTGCCTCTATAGCCATCCACAATAGCGAAAGTGTTCCCAGTGCAGGGTATTGTGCGCGAACAGACAACTCCATTACGTTTCCATAAATGTTCGATGGGATTCATGTCGGGCGATCTGCATAGCCAAATATTTCGCTCGAATAGTCCAGAATATTGTTCAGACCAATCGCGAATAATTGTGTCCCAAAGACATGGCGCACTGTCATCCGTCGTTGGTTTGGAACATGAAGTCCACGAATGGCTGCAAATCGTCTGCAGATAGCCGAATATAGCCATTTCCTGTCAATTATCAGTTCAGTTTGACCCGAGGACCCAGTCGATTCCATTTAAACTCGACCTACACTTCTATGGTGTGGTGTGCGTACTGTAAGACCTTCAGTACACACCATCAGATTATTTGACTTGCCGCTCTAACGAAGTAGGTGAGTGTCAGCAATATGTCTTGTGGTCTTATCGTGGCGTGTTATTCTTTTGCCGTTAGGTCAGACGGTAGAAATGCCACTTGCACGCTTAGAGTAGCACATTGATGGTGACCAACTTTAAACAGAACCTGATTAATTTTCACACACATTTATTAATAAATAACAAGCATAAAAATTACTTAACTTGGTTCTGGATGCTATTTACAATTGACAATTTGAAGTTCCTTTGGTATTGGTACGTTAATCTTATTCTCACATATATCTCTGATACTTGACAAAAGTGTCTATACATTTATCTTCATGGCTATGTACAGGAATATGGTAATCTTATTAGGCGCAGACTGAAACTTGACTATAGACTGGTACAGACAAATGTAGAACTCGTACAGGCTGGTACAGACTAATGGAGACTGGTACAGACAAATGCAGACTCACTAATCGGAGGTCTGTACACTCGTTATAATATCTCGCGCGTTCATGTATCACTGCACGAGTGTGATCCGCGAGGAGAAAAGGTTCTACGTTAGCAGCAATCTCATTGGCTGCGTTACATATTAATACGCGGATCGGCGGAAGCAGAATTTGGTCCGTCTCTAAGGCAGTGCCATCTCGTAGTGCGGAGACGGACGAGCGCTGCGCCTGCGCTGTTGTGCTTAGCGGGGCGCGCTCTAGTGGGAAAGTTGTGTACGCGCTGACTACGCGGAACTACGAGTGTACACAACATATGGAGCCACCACCAGCTTGCACATTGCCATGCTGGCAGTTTGGCTCCATGGCTTCGCAGGGTCTGCTCTACACTCGAACCCTACCATCAGTTCTTACCAAATGAAATTGGGACTCATCTCACCAGGCACCAGTTTTCCAGTCGTCTGTGGTTCCGTCGATATTGTCAAGAACCCAGGAGAGGGTGTGCGGCCGATATCGTTCGTTTTGCTCATTTATTCGCGTCGGTCGTCTGCTGCAACAGCCCATTAACGTCAGATTTCTCCGCACTGTCCCAACGTAAACGTTCCTCGTACGTCCCATATTGAATTCGGCGGTTATTTCACTCGTTGCTGCATGTCTGTTAGGTCTGACAACTCTGCGCAAACATCAGTGCTCTCAGTCATTAAGGGAAGGCCGATGGCCACTGGGTTGTCTGTGGTGAGATGTAATGCCTGAAATTTCGTATTCTCGGCACACACTTGACACTGTGGATCTACATCTACATCTACATCTACATCCATACTCCGCAAGCCAGCTGACGGTGCGTGGCGCAGGGTACCTCGAGTACCTCTATCAGTTCTACCTACTTTTACAGTCTCGTATTGTTCGTGGAAAGAAGAATAGTCGGTATACCTCTGTGTGGGCTCTAATCTCTCTGATTTTATCCTCATGGTCTCTTCGCGAGATATACGTAGGAGGGAACAATATACTGCTTGACTCTTCGGTGAAGGTATGTTCTCGAAATTTCAACAA
This sequence comes from Schistocerca piceifrons, assembly GCF_021461385.2. NCBI lineage: Eukaryota > Metazoa > Arthropoda > Insecta > Orthoptera > Acrididae > Schistocerca > Schistocerca piceifrons. The sequence goes on along the minus strand of NC_060146.1, from coordinate 141,554,127 downwards.
AAGCCTGTACCGAGCTACTGAGCGTCTCTCCTGCAGAGTCTTCCACTGGAGTTTATCTATCATTTCCCTAACACTTTCGCGATTACTAAATGATCCTGTAACTCTCCGTTGGATCTTCTCTCTCTCTTCTATCAACCCTATCTGGTACGGATCCCACACTGCTGAGCAGTATTCAAACAGTGGGCGAACAAGCGTATTGTAACCTACTTCCTTTGTTTTCGGATTGCATTTGCTTGGGATTCTTCCAATGAATCTGTCCCGCATCTGCTTTACCGACGATCAACTTTATATGATCATTCCATTTTAAATCACTCCTAATGCGTACTCCCAGATAATTTATGGAATTAACTGCTTCCAGTTGCTAATCTGCTATATTGTAGCTAAATGATAAGGGATCTTTCTTTCTATGTATTCGCAGCACATTACACTTGTCTAAATTGAGATTCAATTGCCATTCTCTGCACCATGCGTCAATTCGCTGCAGATCCTCCTGCATTTCAGTACAATTTTCCATTGTTACAAACTCTCGATATACCACAGCATCATCCGCAAAAAGCCTCAGTGAACTTCCGATGTCATCCACAAGGTCATTTATGTATATTGTGAATAGCAACGGTCCTACAACACTCCCCTGCGGCACACCTGAAATCACTCTCACTTCGGAAGACTTCTCTCCATTGAGAATGACAAACTGCGTTCTGTTATCTAGGAACTCTTCAATCCAATCACACAATTGGCCTGATCTCGGAATATTGAATTCCATAACGATTTCCGAAATGGAATGTGCCATGTATTGTAACATTATGTGATTGCCTTATCATTTTAAATCATTCACTAATCGAGCAGTCGCTCGGCAACGGCTACAGTTAGCAAATAATGTTGCGAGAATGTAAAAGGTGAACGACCTGTGACGTAACTTGTTTATTGTCGAAGCGCTGTCAGAGATGCAGTGAGTTACTGACGTTGAAAACCGCGGCGCTAAAAACGGACAGAAGAAGAACACTTTTACACATTCGTTTGCTGTACGATGAACACTTACTCAGTTACTCATTTTTTTTCTTCTCTTGTCTCTTGTAACTTGTGTCGGACGCGCATGTCTTGCCGCCGTATTATTACTGTTAAAAATAATATTATTTTAGTGTAAAGTAAAAGTGCAATACTGCATAGCGGTAGATTTATTGTGCAACGTGTATGTGAAAACTTCAAAGGAATTATTTTCAATACGGGAAGAGAAGTGCCAGTCAAAACGGCATCCATGTTAAATCCTTCATTGCAGTGTAAGTTCATCTATTAATTGCCATAAATTCAGAGTTAAATGGAACTGGTGTATGGACTATTTATTTATAATAGAATCTATGTCTCACTCCTTCACGAACTTATTTAATTTTCTTTATGTTTCTGCCAAATAGAGAGTTCACAGTCACGAATTCTTTCGTCGAAATCGGACGGAAGTTGCATGCGGCGAAATATTTTCTCCGCGCCATATTCTACTGGTAAATGCATGATAAACTACGGTCCCTTAGGAAATTCATGTTGAGCTATCCAAAAATAATTATATGTTGAATAGGCATTTACTCTCCTCTGCAATCCAACTTCCGACTGATCAGACGATCCAACAAGAAACAGCCGCACACGGTCTGCGTTCGCAAATGTATTTCCACCGCTGATTATAGTTATATGTTACAGCACAAAAGTAAACATATTGTTATAATTAGCGACTACCAACGGGGACATTTATAACTGTATGTTTATGTATACACATTACGTAAACATATCGTTATAGTGTCTAGTTCCAACTACCATTCCGCGTTCGAAGTCTGTTAACTTCCATCTTGCAGCAATTATCTCGTCGCTCACCCTTTCACGTAAACCACACGAGTACAAATGACAGCTCAGCCAACACATTGCCCGTTTATACCTCGTGTACGCGATACGACCACCATCTGTGTATGTTGCTTATATATCGCTATCCCGTGACTTTTGTCGCCTCAGTGTAAATAGCCATTTAAATCGCTGCTGTATCCTTCCCATCTTTACTCTCCGCTCGCCGATGAGGTCGTAGATGGAGACGATTAGAATTTACTCTTTTGTGACTAGACATTGAGACCTAAAGACGTGTATTGTCGGGGAGAAAACACATTATTCAATATGCGCGTATTACTGAGAAAATTTTTGTTAAAGAAACTACAAAATCAAAACGAAACTAAAGAAAAATGAAAACAAGCAGAGAACACAAACATCACAAAAATACGCAAACAATACAGTGCTATTACAAATGATTGAAGCGATTTCATAAATTCACTGTAGCTCCATTCATTGACATATGGTCACGACACACTACAGATACGTAGAAAAACTCGCGACAGGAGCCGAGAAAGCGTATGTCGTGCTTGAAATGCACTCACATCAGTCAGTCATAACAGTGCAACGACACTTCAGGACGAAGTTCAACAAAGATCCATCAACTGCTAACTCCATTCGGCGATGGTATGCGCAGTTTAAAGCTTCTGGATGCCTGTGTAAGGGGAAATCAACGGGTCGGCCTGCAGTGAGCGAAGAAACGGTTGAACGCGTGCGGGCAAGATTCACGCGTAGCCCGCAGAAGTCGACGAATAAAGCAAGCAGGGAGCTAAACGTACCACAGCCGATGGTTTGGAAAATCTTACGGAAAAGGCTAAAGCAGAAGTCTTACCGTTTACAATTGCTACAAGCCCTGACACCTGATGACAAACTCAAACGCTTTGAATTTTCGGCGCGGTTGCAACAGCTCATGGAAGAGGATGCGTTCAGTGCGAAACTTGTTTTCAGTGATGAAGCAACATTTTTTCTTAATGGTGAAGTGAACAGACACAATGTGCGAATCTGGGCGGTAGAGAATCCTCACGCATTCGTGCAGCAAATTCGCAATTCACCAAAAGTTAACGTGTTTTGTGCAATCTCACGGTTTAAAGTTTACGGCCCCTTTTTCTTCTGCAAAAAAAAAAACGTAACAGGACACGTGTATCTGGACATGCTGGAAAATTGGCTCATGCCACAACTGGAGATCGACAGCGCCGACTTGATCTTTCAACAGGATGGTGCTCCACCGCACTTCCATCATGATGTTCGGCATTTCTTAAACAGGAGATTGGAAAACCGATGGATCGGTCGTGGTGGAGATCATGATCAGCAATTCATGTCATGGCCTCCACGTTCTCCCGTCTTAACCCCATGCGATTTCTTTCTGTGGGGTTATGTGAAAGATTCAGTGTTTAAACCTCCTCTACCAAGAAACGTGCCAGAACTGCCAGCTCGCATCAACGATGCTTTCGAGCTCATTGATGGGGACATGCTGCGCCGAGTGTGGGAGGAACTTGATTATCAGCTTGATGTCTGCCGAATCACTAAAGGGGCACATATCGAACATTTGTGAATGCCTAAAAAAACTTTTTGAGTTTTTGTATGTGTGTGCAAAGCATTGTCAAAATATCTCAAATAATAAAGTTATTGTAGAGCTGTGAAATCGCTTCAATCATTTGTAATAACCCTGTATAAAGACTACTGCCTTCCCAGAAACACAAAACAGTTGATTCTCATGACATGACGAACAGGAGTAAATGTACACTTCGACATACAAACACATGTCGTAGCAGTTATACTAAAGAAACAAGTATTATACATCCCTTACAGACCAAGAAACACACTGCACTCACATTTACATTCAACAATAGAAAAACCGTATCAATACAAGGAGCAAGTTTATACCAGTTAGGACACCAGGAATGTGAACCAGTATATTTTTCAGGATAAATTTCAGTCATCAGTTGCAAATAAATTTTATTATGCTTTAGCGGTGTCGACAGATTAATTTGTCATCTTCAGAAGCTTAATTTAGCAGAAAATGAATATCTTCTTCATAGAAGACAGTCTGTTAAAGTAAGCTTCTGAAGAGGAGAAATTATTTTGTCGAACTCGGTAAAGCAAATAAAATTTCCTTGCAACTGATAACTGAAATTTATCGTGAAAAAATATTACTGCAGTTGCTGAAAACTACAGCTACGAATAAAAGAATGACTCAGTAGAACTGGAAATGAAAGGCAGAAATTTCACAACTAAGTATAAACAACCCTTTGCTGAACACGTGATAAAACGTGGGCATGAACCATTAAACATGGAACTTGACATGTAAATTATTGGAGTGAACAGTTACAACAAAAAACTCCTGACATTACAGGAAAACTTACAGAGAGCCATTGCAATGAAAAAGGAAGTAATAAATAACAAAATCAATATAAATAATAATTCACTGATAATGTTAGCCACTGAAACAATAAAAAACAGAAATGTAAAACGTAACTAGAATAAATAATTAATTAAGACCCCCTCTCCCTCCTTCCTTTCCTCTCTCTCTCTCTCTCTCTCTCTCTCTCTCTCTCTCTCATACGCACACACACACACACACACACACACACATACTCGTACACATACATACAAAACAAAGCAAATGAACAAATGTCAAAGAACATATACACAATCCAGACAAAAGACGGAAGATAAACACATAACAACAGTTGACAATACTACACACTGTGTACTCACACTACACACAAAACCAGGAAAACGAAGATGAGAACAATTTTTGATCTGATTGGCTAAGCCATGTCTCCGCAAAATCCTTTCTTCGAGGAGTGCTAGTTCTGCTAGGTTCGCAGAAGGGCTTCTGTGGAGTTTGGAAGGTAAGGGACGATATACCGCCAGAAGTAAAGCTGTGAGGAGGGGGCGTGACTCGTGTTTGGGTAGCTCAGACGGGGCCGCCATGGTAGCTCAGCGTGTTCGGTCAGAGAGCTGACTGGTCTCTGTAATAAAAAGCTGACTGATCAACAACGAACTTCAAACTGGTGTCGCTGACGTCCGCTACGACCAAATACAACGAACAATTATGTACAAAATGCAAAAAAAAGGCAAAGCTCCCGAGTTCGAGTCTCGGTGCGGCACACAGTTTTAATCTGCCAGGAAGTTTCATCCCTGGTGTGTTTCGAATCACATAATAGGCAGCTAACAATTCTGGCAACTAATTATCTATCCATATCCACTGTCTAACATTCTGCGTGGTGTCTGTTTGTTCTAAGTCGTGCCTCCCTACCACTTTCGCGCAACGACGCTCTGAGCGAGTTTTTTAGGGAATTGACTAGTTTGAACCTGGGACCTGTTGCTGGTAAGGAGACGCCAGACCACACATGACATGTAGAGTTCAGAAGAGTTCAGTGGGACTAGCGATGATATAACCAAATACTTAATGATTTCAGCGTCAGCTCCACTGCACTCCCTGTAAAAGAATCTTAATACTAACTAAATTTAGTGGAAGGGGTTCAAGGCTTTCCTATTTTTAGTTAGCTGGTAAAATAACGTCGAGAAAGTAGTTAAGTTTACCATTGGAATTTTTATTCTACTCACAAAACATTGTTTATAAATTACGCTATTGATAAAAGGAAATATTTTAATACAGGATGATAAAAACCAACTGCGTTCAACAAAAATGTGAACGAATACTCCCTGAATGGGTTTCCAAGTTCTATAATGGATTGAAGGATGACCTATGCCATATCTCATCTATAATCTAGGCTTAAGTTAAGTTTCATAAAAGAGAAAACTATCAAAATGGTCTACAGTGACCCTCAATTATCTTTAATTACTTATTTAACTTGTCGTAAATTACAGTGGCTGATGTGGCTTCCCAGTAATTATATAACAGAAAAATCATCGCGTTCCAGATTTTAACTTCTCATAGGAAATGTGAATACCATGAGCGTTAATTGACAATCGACACTAGTATTACGCAAAAAGGGAATGTAACAGATGAGACTTCTGCAGTTCTGAGTGAAGCCTTATGACTCTTATGCGGCATCGCGTGTGTTCATTACCTTGTCGTTGGTTAAGCAGCGTCAGGGGGCGGCGGGCGGCGCAGCTCCACACACCTCGCCGTCTCGGAAGCAACTCTCCTCTAACCTCTCCTTACTACAGTTTACCGAAGTTGGTTTTAGAAAAGCTATCTGGCTGTGTTTTCAACTGACCAATCACGGTGTCAATGTTAACCTTAAGCTCCGCCTACAAAAATTCTGTCTATCCAATGAGAAACGTTATACTTTTCGTGGTGGGGCAATGTTTTTAATGTTTGCTACACAACAGAGACGCGTATAGTCTCACGCTAAAACTTGCAGCTGGTGTGGTCTTTTAGTGTTATCGTAAGATCTATACTGTTCTTCTGGAGGGCTCTATCTTTTAACATGGGCTGGGGGTACTCTTGGCGGTCGGCTGGCGACGTGGGTGTCCAGTCCGTCCCTTATCGTAGGGCCTCCTAGCCTGCATGACTCTGCTCTCGGCTTCTGTTCTCGTTTCTCCCCTCGCAACTGCGTCTGTTTCATGGTGGGAAGGTATGACATACTTTTAGGCGTTCTTGTGTTAGTCTGTGGTATTCCATTTGCTCACTCGTTGATCGTATTACTTTGGTTAATTTAATGTCAGCATTTATTCGGAGCTATGGGCATACTGCCGGATTTGCTATCGTGTCAGGGTTTTCATGGAAGGTGTTGAATTTGCCGGACGCTTTACAACTGTGGACTTAAGATATCCCCATAGGAAGAAACCAAAGGGGTTCAGGTCAGGTGATCTCGCAGGCCGTGGAATAGGACCTCTCCTTCCAATCCAGGGACCAGGGTATACTGTACCGGTACTGCTTCGTCTTACTGTACTGTACGTCTCTGAATAACAATGAGTAATGAATGGGTCCGTCGTTGATTCATAGCACCTTCTGTCATGGGACAATGTATATACGATACAACAGAGCCGCCTTATGGACAGGTAAAGAAAACCTGCCTCAAGACTTCCTGGTAATCAGGCTCTTCTAGCCGATCGCTGTGGACGAGCGGTTCTAGGCGCTTCAGTCTGGAACCGCGCTGCTGCTATGGTCGCTACGGTCCTGCCTCGGACATGGATGTGTGTGATGTCCTTAGGTTAGTTAGGTTTAAGTAGTTCTAAGTTCTAGGGGACTCATGACCTCAGAAGTTAAGTCCCATAGTGCTCAGAGCCATTTGAGCCATTTGAATTTCGGTCAAGGGAAAACAACGCCAACGATGACATCAGGGCACCTATCAAAGGAAGTGGTGTTCGCCGGGTGGTCCCATACCCACACTCGCTGTGCACACGGTCAAATAGTGCAGTATGGTACAGAGAAGACGCGTTCCAGACTCTTTGCGATGGAGGGGCGTAGGAGGAATTGAATCAGGACAGTCGCTAACTCATGTGGCCCGATGGCTTAAAGTGAATCGCTCTGTTGGTTCTCGGATGTGGCGACGGTTTATAGAACCGAAACTGTATGTCAAAGACCAGGGCAGGGCAGACCGTGTATGACGTCAGAGATAGATGACCGTTTTTTGGATGTAAGGGCACGACGGTATCACCTTAGTACTGCATGGGACCTGTCATCTGACCTCGCAGCATCCACTGGACGTGTTGTATCGAGGCAAGCAGTCTACAGAAGGCTTCGGCAGAGTGGCCTTTATTGTGGGAGACCTGCGGCATGCGTGCCTTTAATGCGTCTTCGCAGAAGGGAACGTCTAGAGTGGAGTCGTCAACGTAGCACGTTGGAATAGTCGAACAATGTTCTTTTCACAGATGAGTTCCGACTTGGTCTGGAGAATTATTCACGAGGGTTCGCATTTGAAGGGAATGTGGAACACGATTTCAGAACTCGAACCTTGTGGAAAGAGACCGATATCGAGGAGGATCGCTAATGGTTTGGGCAGGGACTATGTTGATCACTCGAACACCTCTTCATGAAATAGCATGGGTGAATCGGCCAGGTCTAATTGCTGTCAGGTATTGTGATGAGGTTCAAAATGGTTCAAATGGCCCTAAGCACTATGGGACTTAACATCTGAGGTCATCAGTCCCCTAGAGGTAGAACTACTTAAACCTAACTAACCTAAGGACATCACACACATCTATGCCCGAGGCAGGATTAGAACCTGCGACCATAGCAGCAGCGCTGTTCCATACTAAAGCGCCTAGAACCGCTCGACCACATTGGCCGGCTTGTGATGAGGTCTTGGGACCTCGTGTACGGCTGTTGCGAGGTGCTGTGTGCCCGCGCTTCCAACTGATGGACGATAATGCTCGACCTCACAGAGCACAAGCAGTTGATATTTTCTTGGAAATGGAAGATACTGCACGTATGGCGTGGTCTGCTACCTCTCCCGATTTGAATCCCATATGGCATGTCTAAAATCCAAAGGGAAACGAGTTGCATCACGTCAGCATCCACCAACCACTCTCCAAGACTTGCGAGCAGCCGCCCAGGAAGAATGGACGTTTTGCCTCAACGTGACACTGACGACGTTACTCTGTGCTCCGTCGTTGTCAGGCTCGTACCTCTCCCAGAGGTGGTCACACCCCATACTGCGCACATTAAACAAATGTCAGAAAGTTTGTGCAGAGCTGTTACGTTGGAAAAAATTAACATTTTCGTCTACTGTTATGGATGTTGCAGTTGTTTACGTTCTGTATTCTTTAGATTACTGCTACTCTGCCGTCACCTGTTTATACTGTTTTGTGGCAAAATAAACGCAACCTTGCAAAATTGCTGTTTGTTGCTTTAATTTTGGATGCCATTGTCTAAGGCGTATTGAACGATACTCTTGAATATTGTCCGTTTATTATTACTAGTCATTCATAACCTTACTGGTTGCGATTTATGCGGCTCAGATTTTTCGATGTTACACGACAATCAACCACTTGCATGAATATCAAGAGCTCTGATGGAAACCCAGTTCTAAGCAAAGAAGGGAAAGCAGAAAGGTGGAAGGAGTATATAGAGGGTCTATACAGGGGCGATGTTCTTGAGGACAACATTATGGAAATAGAAGAGGAGGTAGATGAAGATGAAATGGGAGATATGATACTGCGTGAAGAGTTTGACAGAGCACTGAAAGACCTAAGTCGAAACAAGGCCCCGGGACTAGACAACATTTCATTAAAACTAGTGACAATACCACCTGGTGAGCAAGATGTATGAGACAGGCGAAATAGTCAGACTTGAAGAAGAATATAATAATTCTAATCCCAAAGAAAGCAGGTGTTGAGAGATGTGAAAATTACCAAACTATCAGATTAATAAGCCACGGCTGCAAAATACTAACACGAATTCTTTACAGACGAATGGAAAAACTGTTAGAAGCCGACCTCGGGGAAGATCAGTTTGGATTCCGTAGAAATGTTGGAACATGTGAGGCAATACTGACCTTAGGACTTATCTTAGAAGAAAGATTAAGGAAAGGCAAACCTACGTTTCTATCATTTGTAGACTTAGAGAAAGCTTTTGACAATGTTGACTGGCATACTCTCTTTCAAGTTCTAAAGGTGGCAGGGGTAAAATAGAGGGAGCGAAAGGCTATTTACAATTTGTACAGAAACCAGATGGCAGTTATAAGAGTCGAGGGGCATGAAAGGGACGCAGTGGTTGGGAAGGGAGTGAGACAGCGTTGTAGCCTCTCCCCAATGTTATTCAATGTATATTTGAGCAAGCAGTAAAGGAAACAAAAGAAAAGTTGGGAGTAGGAATTAAAATCCATGGAGAAGAAAACTTTGAGGTTCGCCGATGACATTGTAATTCTGTCAGAGACAGCAAAGGACCTGGAAGAGCAGCTGAACGGAATGGACTGTGTCTTGAAAGGAGGATATAAGATGAACATCAACAAAAGCAAAACGAGAATAATGGAATGTAGTCGAATTTAATAGGGTGATGCTGAGGGAATTAGACTAAGAAATGGGACTCTTAAAGTAGTAAATGAGTTTTGCTATTTCGGGAGCAAAATAACTGATGACGGTCGAAGTAGAGAGGATATAAAATGTAGTCTGGCAATGGCAAGGAAGGCGGTTCTAAAGAAGAGAAATTTGTTAACATCGAGTATAGATTTAGGTGTCAAGAAGTCTTTTCTGAAGGTATCTGTATGGAGTGTAGCCATGTATGGAAATGAAACATGAACGATAAATAGTTTGGACAAAAAGTGAATAGAAGCTTTCGAAATGTGGTGCTACAGAAGGACGCTCAAGATTATGTGATCACATAACTAATGAGGAAGTATTGAATAGAATTTGGGAGAAGAGAAGTTTGTGGCACAACTTGACTAGAAGAAGGGATCGGTTGGTAGGACACATTCTGATGCACCAAGGGATCACCAGTTTAGTATTGGAGGGCAGTGAGGAGGGTAAAAATCGTAGAGGGAGACCAGGAGGCGAATACACTAAACAGACTCAGAAGGATGTAGGTTGCAGTAGGCACTGGGAGATGAAGAAGCTTGCACAGGATAGAGTAGCCGGGAGACCTGCATCAAACCAGTCTCAGGACTGAAGACCACCACAACAACATTCATAACCGTACTCGTAGCGATTTATGTGGCTGAAGTTTTTCGATGTTACACGACGATCTAAATTAAGTGCTCGAGCTCGATTCGTGTAGGAGATGAGACCTCAGAATCGGCCCAGCACTCGGTGCAGAGGCAGTCCGTGACCCGGTGTGCGGGCTGTGTGTGGTTCAGCCCGCGCAGCTCCGGGGCGTTAGCCGGCCAGCACGGATACACGACGCGTTGCGTCAACACAGTTCCGCCGTAGCAGCTGCGGCGCTGACCGAACCGATGCGAGCCGGTATACGGGCCGGAAGCAGAGCGCGAAAAATCCGCCGAACTGCGCCGAGGATCCACTCCTTAGCCGGCCGCGTCACGTCTCGTCGACCGCTCCTGCTGTGGCTCTCATTCCGGGCGTGGACGCGGGTGCGATGTCTGGAGGGACCAGGTGCATCGGTTTCTCGCCGCCTCTCAGCTGTTAAGGAGGTACGTGCCGCCATCCCAAACAAAGTACTTCTCTGGGTTATATTGTGATGCAGGACCTCCACACCCCGAAATCTTGTTTGCGGTGACAGACCAATCTGTAGTATACTCTACGTGTAGGTTAGCGTGAAAGGTGATAACATGGTTGTGATAACAAATTAACCTGTAGTGTAGACCATAGTTTCCCAAAAAAATTTTCTCGATGACCCCCTCACCGAGCATGATTGGTACCTTGTCATAACACAGTATCAAGTACCTATAAAAGCCAAATTGTCTTTTCACACGTTTTCTGTTTTTGGTACTTTGAAAAAACACTGACATATTCATTATTGAAAAAATATTGAGCTTAAAACTTCTCCAAATTAGCCATTATTGTCATTGTACAATTTTAGATTATTGTTCAAAATCTTTGTCTTCAAATCTGGGTGTTTAGTATAACAAACTCCTTAAACAATATAAGAATTGAGTATATACTGAAAATGACAGGAAAAACATTAAAACTGAGTGTATTGGTCTTTCAAGTCTACTACACTTGAGATTGCATTGAGTACACATGTGTGAAAAATAAGAAAACACTAATTTCATACAAGGTATTATTTATTTGAAAAAATAGTTACAACAGAGTACTCCATCAGTATACAGTTAGTTTTCAGTTCTTACTGAAATGAGTTCAATCTCACTTTTGAGTCCATTGTTTCTGAAATATTAGGTTCCAAATTTGAAACTTTCACTCTGAAATCCGACCGCATGTCGTGCCGATTCCTACGTTTGTTTCATGAAACAGATGGAAGAAAATGCCTTCTCTCACCGATATGTGGTTGCAAATGGATCTTTTTATTCTAATAGCATCTCGCGGACCCCTGGGGAACCACTGCTGTAGACTAAGGGACCATACACACGCACCGACCGACCGACAAATAGGGCGTGTGTAGGCATTTTGACCGATCAACATTCCTCGTTACGATGTCGCGCGAGTAGGACCACCCGACAACCCCCCCCCCCCCCCCCCTTCAACAAGCTACCCAACAAATTGTGCCGTGTGTAGTGCTGCCGTGCCAACCGCCTGACAAGAGTTAGTCTATCGTCACTGCGCGTGGGATTAAATGCTGTTCTAGCATACATGGAAAGGGTGAGGAGCGGACGAAATTTTAAGGACAGAGCTTCCGGAGAAATTGAAACACTGCAGATGTTTGAGGGACAATTCGTGCGAAGATTATCGCAGTATAGATGCAAGAAATAAGGCACTTTTGTTTCCAGTTCCTTACTGGATACTTGCGGCACATACAATAAAAGCCCATCGACCTTCCCTATTTTTCGGTTTTATTTAAGATTCTTACCGAAAGTGAAATCTAAAAACCGAAATACCGACACTCAGCGGGCGTTAATTCATGAGACGTACTTTTGCTTCATTTTATAAGTGTTAAAAAAGTCTAGCTTACATCCAGGCCCTTTGTGACGAACAGCAAAATGTAGGATTTTTTACAGGTCTAACAGTCGCTAAATGTTTCATTACTCATGTATCTGTTGCTGTATTTATTAGGTAATGTGTGCCACAACAACGTATAGTCTTCCTTGTTTGTCGGCCGCTGTGGCCGAGCGGTTATAGGCGCTTCAGCCCGGAACTGCGCTGCTGCTACGGTCGCACGTTCGAATCCTGCCTCGGGTATGGATGTGTGTGATATCCTTAGGTTAGTTTGGTTTAAGTAGTTCTAAGCCTAGGGGACTGATGACCTCAGATGTTAAGTCCCACAGTGCTTGGAGCCATTCTTCCTTCTTCGAACTTGAAATGAGTTTCTTAACCACCAGGTCATTATTTTATGCTACATACATAAATAAAGAACGCTTACATGAAACATTTTTTCTTTTATTTATTTTGCCTTACCAAGATCTGTTCCCTCGGTCAGATGTAAATAAAGTTGCACGTTTCAGGGGTCATTCCAGTAACTGTGGGGGTACGATAGCAGTGAATTTAAGGTACTTTTTTAACTTTTACCAGTGGCTAGAAACAGCAATGCAGCTAACAGTCTCTCCTCGCAGCTTACAGCCTCTCTCACGACTTCCATTTTTCGTTAAGAATGTTCAGCATCTCCGAAATCCGTGATTCGTCCATTCTTAGATAATTACGAAAATAATCGGATCCCAGCTACTTAAGTAACAGAAACTGGGCGAATTTATTTCTTGCATTAGCCACTTCTTTGCTCATAGCTTTCTCTTGAATTCTTTTGGCCTCTAAATCAGCCAAGAAAACATCCGTTTCTGTTTCTATGTAAAACCGAACGGAACCTCGTAGAACATAAACAAATCCCAACAACAGAGAGGCACAGTAATAGCTGAGTGCAGTCGGTCGGTGAGGTGAGGTGTCTAGGCTGACACGAAATTGGTCGGTCGGCCGATAAATTGGTGCGTGTTTAGGGGCCTTCAGGCGTTTTGATGATGTTTGGTTTGGGGGACGCTTAACTGCGCGGTCATCAGCGCCCGTACAATTCCCAATCTGTGCGCAGTCCAATTTTGTTTTTGCAGTCCAGTCTAGCCACTGTAGCGAATGATGATGAAATTATGAGGGCAACACAAGCACCCAGTCCCCGGGCAGAGCCCCAACCCTCCTTAAAGTGTGATACTTCCCCCCCCCCCTCCCTCCCACCCCTGAAATCTAGGTTCAGCTGACTGACCGATCAGTAGCGTAGCCTGAGGTCTAGGTTAGGTTGAAAGGTGTTAATGTGGTTCTGAGTTTGCGAAGCCAACAAATGTGAATGCCACACGAAGGTTGTAAGAAACTGACCTGTAGTGCAGCCTAGTGTAGACATAAGTGCCATATTTAAACTAATTTTACCATATTTAACACACATTTCGTCGTAGAAACGGAAACCGCAACGTTTAATTGAGATAACAGATAAATCTGTGACACCGTAGTTTCATGCATATTGCGTACACATACCGTACATAATCTAAAAATTAAAGCGAGATCCCCTGCGTAACTTTTACCATTCTCTTTGTTTTGTTGATATGGTGTGGTGAAGTTTGCGATGCCACCCTTCTCCTTCGACCAGTGTCCCAATATTTTATGACGTCACTGTTGGCCTTTTCTTCGTTATGATTATGGTGGCAGGCTTATCCATAGCGTAGCCTGAGCTCTAGCTTAGATTATGTGACAGTTTGGTTGTGAGATGGTGAAGCAAGTGAATGTCGTTTCGTGTGATTAACTAAAATTCTTGTCATGGTGCGTATTTTACACATATTGGAATTTCCATGAGTGGTTTGTGTTCGCCACTTCCATGACGTCAGGTACCAAAGCAGACTAGTTTTGTTTTCCATTCCTGGTGCCCCATCACAAATAAATCCGTTTTTAGATCAGTGCGCAGCACAAAAGAGCTCGCAAAGTTAGCTCAGCCAACTTACGACATGTACTGTACAAGCTGCTTAGCTCCTATATTGAAAAGTTATACAGGAGTCAGTTGAGCTATGAATAGACGTGATGAACTTTACATTTAGTAGAACTTCAATTACGCCTATCTTTAAACTGCACTGATGATTGAGCTGAGAGATGAATGATTATTATTGCAATAAATTTTTAGTCCTTAAGAAAGTTTCATATCTTTCTCAAAAATTCACAGAAATCGGCAAATTTTAATTATTTTCAGTCGTTTTTTATCTATAAATTTCTCTCATTTCCTGTTGAAATTTATAGTGGATTGATAGCTCAGTTCTTAGAGAGTGAATGTTAGTTATTTATTCAACAAACGTATACTCTTTCTGGATTTTGCGGTCGGACTTGCGAGAGAGAGCGCGTAATCTCTTTTACAGACACAGACGTGAAATAAAAGAAATTCGTTCTTTTACAGAAGCTACGAATACGTATGTGTTAAAATCTCTTACTTTGTCTTTCTTTCTGTTTTTCCTTCTTCCCCGCTACTCTGCTTGATCTGACAGCATTAACTGTTAACTGTCGTTAAATTATGGTAACTATTTGAGTTTACTGAAGCAGCATCTAACACAGTGGAATTAACAGGAATTACGCTAGGTTGGAAAGGATTTTTTAAGAAAATTTCCCTTTCCTCTGTTGTATTACTTAGGAGCCATTCATGTCCCGTTGCCAGCTTATCTATATTGTATTGAATAGAATAAATTGTCTAGAAGAAATGATTTGGTCTACATTTAAAACGTGCTTCGGTACCTGACAGACTCTTTGTTACGGGGCAAATAATCAAAAATTTTTGTTGCTGCACAATGAATTCCTTTCTGAGCCACTGACAGCTTCAATGATGAGTAGTAAAGGTCATTTTTTCCTATAGTGTTGTACGTATGGACGTCACTATTCTTCTCAATATGTGACGGATTATTTATGACGAATTTCATTGGCGAATATATGTATTGTAAAGGTGCCGAACGCCTAAAGAGGTACCTACATAATGACGGCGAGTAAACACCTCACATATTATTCTTACTGCTCGCTTTTGTGCAATAAGTAGTCCTGTTCTATGTTATGAATGTCCCCAAAAGATCACGCCATAAAAAATTATAGACTGGAAATATGCAGAATACGTCATGAGTTTTTTTCCAAGGCTAAGAATTGTACGAAGAGCTAAAGTAACACTGAATTGTTTTAGTAACTGTACGCTTCCTCCAGTTGCAGTTTTCATCAGTTTGCACACTCAAATGTTTGGAGCGTTCTACCCTGTTTCTTACTCATTTTCATGTGCTTACGTCAGTTTTTGGTACGAGACTATTTGTTGTACAGAACTGAATATAGTGTTTTTCCTCAATTTAGAAACAGTCCATTTTCACAAAACCATTTAGTAAGTCTTTGAAAAACAATTTACCATTTCTCTGAATTAGGAGCCAGTTGCCAGTCTTTGCACCAGGCTGATACTTTGTCTGGAGCTAATGCCGATATTACACTATCATATTTCTTCGTCAATTTGATATGTCAGAAGCTTATGTCAAAGAAAATTTGATGGTATAATAGCCAACTTCGACAAATCTCGCTTGTCGTCAAATATGATAAAATCTAGGTCCTTGGCGTAGATTAGAACACAAAAGTCGTTCATCTTCTGTTCGCTGCAATGTGAAACGTAACCGCTTGAAGCGCTGACGTCACTACAGATATTTGAAGATTCTGTAGTCTGGAGTGTGTTTGTAAACGCGGCTTCAAAGTTTTTTTAGTAAACTTCTTCGACTAGGTTGGGGGCAGAGCAAGGGGCACTGTGAACGCTGTTAATTGTGTATTGATGGACAGCTATCCACCTCTACATCTGGAAACACCCAGACAGATTTTCAGCAAGCGGAATGGAAGATGTGGTCACACTCTAAAACAAAAAATTCTTTCTTTGCTTTCCGTTCTACTTTATCTATTTTTTAACTCTGGATGCCACAAGTTAAAAAGCGCTTTATCTGATTTCGTGCTTTTCATTAATTTTGTTGTTTTGTTGTTGTTGTTGTTGTTGTTGTTGGAACACTAATTCCATTGATGAAAATGTTCAGAAATAAAAATAGTTCTTATTGTCCATATAGCATTTCTCAAGAAATTTGTGGTAAGTTCCTGTGGGACCAAACTGTTGAAGTCATCGGTCCCTAAGCTTACACACTACTTAATCTAACTTACGCTAAGGACATCTCTCTCTCTCTCTCTCTCTCTCTCTCTCTCTCTCTCTCACACACACACACACACACACACACACACACACACACACACACACACACACACACACACACACACACACGGAGCGGAGGAGGACTCCAACCTCCGACGGAGGGAGCCTCGCGAACCGTGGCAAGGCGCCTTAGACCGCGAGGCTACCCCGTGCGGCAGTTTCACAAGAGTATTCTGTTTTGTAATATGAGAAGTCACTTTACTGAGCAAACACTGAAATACATTCTCATCTGTTCGTAAGCAATTTACACATTAAGATTTCCTCCTCTTGCAGCTCTCGTAATAAATTTTGCTGAATGCTTTTATTATCTCGACGTAATACCTATGGCATAATCAAAGTATATTCCATTTTTTTTTTCCTCCGCGTTTCTTCCAAATACACACGCAATGAAATTATAGTACCAGCAACTGCCGCGCATAATAACAAGCCATTGTCCGCCATCTTCAAGTTTGACGAAAACTATGGTGACAGTGTAATACCCCTTTTTAGCGCCACGTAAAACATCTTTGTCAAAGAAATTTGACGAATATTTGAGACTCTTTGTCAAAGAAATTTGACAGTGTAATGTACGAGGGCTGATAAACGAAGATTCAGACTTTTTCCGTCCGATAGCTTCCGTGACCGTTTTCTATCAGTACCATGAACATTTGATAAGATCGGGTATTTACGTATAATTTCCGTAGCCGGTAGCACTCCCGTATCGGTAGACTGGTAGTAATGCTCTATATTGTAGAAGCTCTTTGTATTTCGCATACTAAACAGTGGAGGTGACGAAAGAGAGGCAGTACGCCGCGATAAAATTCTGTGTTTGTTTAAACAATACAGCCACTGAAACTTATACGAAAAGATGCAGCAAGCATACGATGAAGGTGAACTACCTCGTGCAACAGTGTCATGTGCTTCAAGGACTTCAAAGGAAGATTTATCTGTGTCAAGCAAGGCGGACCTGGTGTTCGAGCTTCTTCTCTGACTGAAGTCAACATTAGCATACTTGCTGTGACTGTCAGTGAGCATCGGCGCACAGCATTAGGTAATCTCAGTGAAGTGTGGAGAATTTCATATGGTTGGGTCAAAAAATACGATTACGCGTTATCGTCTCCGTATGACCCGTGTTTGTACCTGTCGGGTGCCACGTCTGTTGACTCCCGAACAAAAGGCTGTGCGAATCGAGGAAAGTCGTGAACTGCCGCGTCTCTTTGCTGATGGAGGGGATGTGTTCCTGAAATCGATCATCACTGGTGAAGACTGCATCACTGCGCTCATGTATCAAAACGAATCATCACAGTGTGGAAATCGCCAGTTTCTCCAACAATGAAAAAGACGAAACTTGTTCCATCTGCAGGGAAAGTTGTGGTGATCAGTTTTTGATTGTCATGGAATGATTTATCAGCATTCGCTTCCTCCTGATACTATTGTTACTGCAAGACAGTGCAGCCAAAGCAGATTTACTAAGCACAGCCTTCCGAAATGCCTTCACAAAAGAAGACGAAGTAAATATTCCAGAATTCGATTCGAGAACAGCTGCCAACATGAGTAACGTAGAAGTAAACATCCTTGGAGTAGTGAAGCAACTCAAATCATTTAATAAAAGCACGTCTTCTGGTCAAGACTGTATACCAATTAGGTTCCTTTCGGAGTATGCTGATGCATTAGCTACATATTTAACAATCATATACAACCGTTCGCTCGACGAAAGATCCGTACCCAAAGACTGGAAAGTTGCACAGGTCACACCAATATTCAAGAAAGGTAGGAGTAATCCACTAAATTACAGGCCCATATCGTTAACGTCGATATGCGGCAGGATTTTAGAATGTATATTGTGTTCGAACATTATGAATTACCTCGAAGGAAACGGTCTATTGACACGCAGTCACCATGCGTTTAGAAAACATCGTTCCTGTGAAACACAACTAGCTCGTTATTCACATGAAGTGCTGAGTGCTATTAACAAGGGATTTCAGATCGATTCCGTATTCCTGGATTTCTGTACCACACAAGCGGCTCGTAGTAAAATTGCATGCTTATGGAATATCGTCTCAGTTATGTGACTGGATTTGCGATTTCCTGTCACAGAGGTCACAGTTCGTAGTAATTGACGGAAAGTCATAGAGGAAAACGGAAGTGATTTCTGTCGTTCCCCAACGTAGCGTTAGAGGCCCTTTGCTGTTCCTTATCTAT
Source organism: Schistocerca piceifrons (assembly GCF_021461385.2). NCBI lineage: Eukaryota > Metazoa > Arthropoda > Insecta > Orthoptera > Acrididae > Schistocerca > Schistocerca piceifrons. Next base: position 141,535,439 of record NC_060146.1, on the reverse strand, counting down.
ATAAACGATTTGGGAGACAACCTTAGCAGCCGTCTTCGGTTGTTTGCAGATGACGCTGTCGTTTATCGACTAATAAAGTCATCAGAAGATCAAAATAAACTGCAAAACGATTTAGAAAAAATATCTGAATGGTGCGAAAAGTGGCAGTTGACCCTAAATAACGAAAAGTGTCAGGTCATCCACATGAGTGCGAAAAAGGAACTCGTTAAACTTCGGCTACACGATAAACCAGTCTAATCTAAAAGCCGCAAATTCAACTAAATACCAAGGTATTACAATTACGAACAACTTAAATTGGAAAGAACACACAGAAAATGTTGTGGGGAAGGCTAAACAAAGACGACGTTTTATTGGCAGGTCACTTGGAAAATGTAACAGACCTACTAAGGAGACTGCCTACACTACTCTTGTCCGTCCTCTTTTAGCATACTGCTGCGCGGTGTGGGATCCTTAGCAGGTAGGACTGGCGGAGTACATCGAAAAAGTTAAAAGAAGGGCAACATGGAAGAGAGTGTCACAGAATTGATACAGGATTTGGGCTGAAAATCATTAAAAGAAAGGCGTTTTTCGTTGCGACGGAATCTTCTCACGAAATTCCAATCACCAACTATCTCCTCTGAATGAGAAAATATTTTGTTGACATCGACTTACATAGGCAGGAACGATCACCACGATAAAATAAGGGAAATCAGAGCTCGTACGGAAAGATATCGGTGTTCATTCTATCCGCGCGCTACACGAGATGGGAGTAATAGAGAAATGTGAAGGTGGTTCGATGAACCCTCTGCCAGGCATTTAAATGTGATCTGCAGAGTATCCATGTAGATGTAAATCATACTACAGGCCAGTATTGCGCAAGCACATTGCAAGGAAACGAGCACAACATTCTCGGAATGGGTGGCGACTTCATCATGACAATGCGCAGCCTCAAGTCGCAGATCAGATCAGTTTCTGGCTCAGTTCAACGTTACGTGTGTGCCGCATCCACCTTACAGCCCCGATCTCCCACCCAGTAACTTTCCTTTGATCCTACCACCAAAGAACTCTGAAGCAGTGCTCAAGAAAACTGCTGCGATTCTCAAGGACCTGACGAACAATGGGCCGCTCCTTGAATTCGAGGACTGGCAGAGATACTATAAAAAGTGCAATCACTTAGCCCCCCCCCCCCCCCGGCTAAGGATCACGTGATCATTGAAATGGAGTAATAAAAATCTGTGAAAATGAATCAGTCTGTATTTGCTGATCACCTTTCACCAAACTGAATTTACTTGCAGATAGCTGTACCGTCTGGGAGAGGACTGGCGCTGCCACCAATACTATCCGCCAAGTCATTAATGGAGGAAGGCAACGGCAAACCACCTCATCTACATCTACATGATTACTCTGCAATTCACATCTAAGTGCTTGGCAGAGGGTTCATAGAACCACAGTCACATCTCCCTACCATTTCACTCCCGAACAGCGCGCGGGAAAAACGAACACCTAAACCTTTCTGTTCGAGCTCTGATTTCTCTTATTTCCTTTTGATGATCATTCCTACCTATGTACGTTGAGCTCAACAAAATATTTTCGCACTCGGAAGAGAAAGTTGGTGACTGAAATTTCGTAAATAGATCTCGCCGCGACGAAAAACGTCTTTGCTTTAATGACGTCCATCCCAACTCGCGTATCATATCTGCCACACTCTCCCCTATTACGTGATAATACAAAACGAGCTGCCCTTTTTTGCACCCTTTCGATGTCCTCCGTCAATCCCACCTGGTAATAATCCCACACTGCGCAGCAATATTCTAACAGAGGACGAACGAGTGTAGTGTAAGCTGTCTCTGTAGTGGACTTGTTGCGTCTTCTAATTGTCCTGCCAATGAAACGCAACCTTTGGCTCGCCTTCCCCACAATATTATCTATGTGGTCTTTCCAATTGAAGTTGTTCGTGATTTTAACACCCAGGTACTTAGTTGAATTGACAGCCTTGAGAATTGTACTATTTATCGAGTAATCGAATTCCCACGGATTTCTTTTGGAACTCGTGTGGATCCCCTCGCACTTTTCGTTATTTAGCGTCAACTGCCACCTGCCACACCATACAGCAATCTTTTCTAAATCGCTTTGCAACTGATACTGGTCTTCGGATGACCTTACTAGACGGTAAATTACAGTATCATCTACGAACAACCTAAGAGAACTGCTCAGATTGTCACCCAGGTTATTTATATAGATCACGAACAGCAGAGGTCCCAGGACGCTTCCCTGGGGAACACCTGATATCACTTCAGTTTTACTCGATGATTTGCCGTCTATTACTACGAACTGCGACCTTCCTGACAGGAAATCACGAATCCAGTCGCACAACTGAGACGGTACACCATGGGCCCGCAGCTTGATTAGAAGTCGCTTGTGAGGAACGGTGTCAAGAGCTTTCCGGAAATCTAGAAATACGGAATCAACTTGAGATCCCCTGTCGAGAGCGGCCATTACTTCGTGCGAATAAAGAGTTAGCTGCGTTGCACGAGAACGATGTTTTCTGAAACCATGCTGATTACGTATCAATAGATCGTTCCCTTCGAGGTGATTCATAATGTTTGAATACAGTATATGCTCCAAAACCCTACTGCAAACCGACGTCAATGATATAGGTCTGTAGTTCGATGGATTACTCCTACTACCCTTCTTAAACACTGGTGCGACCTGCGGAATTTTCCAATCTGTAGGTACAGATTTATCGGTGAGCGAGCGGTTGTATATGATTGCTAAGTAGGGAGCTATAGTATCAGCGTAATCTGAAAGGAACCTAATCGGTATACAATCTGGACCCGAAGACTTGCCCGTATCAAGAGATTTGAGTTGCTTCGCAACCCCTAAGGTATCTACTTCTAAGAAACTCATGCTAGCAGCTGTTAGTGTTTCAAATTCTGGAATATTCCATTCGTCTTCCCTGGTGAAGAAATTTCGGAAAACTGCGTTCAATAACTCCGCTTTAGCGGCACAGCCGTCGGTAACAGTAGCATCGGCACTGCGCAGCGAAGGTATTGACTGCGTGTTGCCGCTTGTGTACTTTACATACGACCAGAATTTCTTCGGATTTTCTACCAAATTTCGAGACAATGTTTCGATGTGGAACCTATTAAAGGCATCTCGCATTGAAGTCCGTGCCAAATTTCGCGCGTCTGTAAATTTTAGCCAATCTTAGGGATTTCGCGTTCTTCCAAACTTCGCATGCTTTTTCCGTTGCCTCTGCAACAGCGTTCGGACCTCCACTAGGACCTTTGCCTAGTACGGTGGTGCGGGTCTCCCGCATCGTTCCCCTACGCTCTGTCAAGGAGTATGGGACTTCATCATCAAGTCGTTGATGTACAGCATGAACGGCAACACTTGTTTTACCCTCTGCTTTGGCACACCAGACGTAATTCCATCGGCTGTAGATGACACTCTATCCATGGCAGCGCTGCTGTCATCGCATAAGGAAATACTCTATCCACTCGCATACCTTATTAGAGACCCCTTGTGACGCTTTTCCCTTACAAGGCATCACTGTGGGTCTGAATTAAACGCTTTTCAAAAACCCATAAATACCGAATCGACTAGGTTTCCATTATCGACGTAGGTTACGTAGCTCCCACTATCCTGTGTAATTAGCGTAGTGAGCCATTCAAGCGAATAAAGGCAGAAATTCTTTCTCTCGGACGCGCATAACTGAGGAATACATGACTAGGTAATTCATTCAGACGAATACTGTAAGAACAAAGTAAGAGCATATGGACTATCAGGCCAATTGTGTGATTGGATTGAAGAGTTCCTAGATAACAGAACGCAGCATGTCATTCTCAATGGAGAGAAGTCTTCCGAAGTAAGAGTGATTTCAGGTGTGCCGCAGGGGAGTGTCATGGGACCGTTGCTATTCACAATATACATAAATGACCTTGTGGATAACATCGGAAGTTCACTGAGGCTTTTTGCGGATGATGCTGTGGTGTATCGAGAGGTTGGAACAGTGGAAAATTGTACTGAAATGCAGGAGGATCTGCAGCGAATTGACGCATGGTGCAGAGAATGGCAATTGAATCTCAATATAGACAAGTGTAATGTGCTACGAATACATAGAAAGATAGATCCCTTATCATTTAGCTACAAAATAGCAGGTCAGCAGCTGGAAGCAGTTAATTCCATAAATTATCTGGGAGTATGCAGTAGGAGTGTTTTAAAATGGAATGATCATTTCAAGTTGATCGTCGATAAAGCAGATGCCAGACTGAGATTCATTGGAAGAATCCTAAGGAAATGCAATCCGAAAACGAAGAAAGTAGGTTACAGTACGCTTGTTCGCCCACAGCTTGAATACTGCTCAGCAGTGTGGGATCCGTAACAGATAGGGTTGATAGAAGAGATAGAGAAGATCCAACGGAGAGCAGCGCGCTTCGTTACAGGATCATTTAGTAATCGCAAAAGCGTTACGGAGATGATAAACTCCACTGGAAGACTCTGCAGGAGAGACGCTCAGTAGCTCGGTACGGGCTTTTGTTAAAGTTTCTAGAACATACCTTCACCGAGGAGTCAAGCAGTATATTGTTCCCTCCTACGTATATTTCGCGAAGAGACCATGAGGATAAAATCAGAGAGATTAGAGCCCACACAGAAGCATACAGACAATCCTTCTTTCCACGAACAATACGAGACTGGAATAGAAGGGAGAGCCGATAGAGGTACTCAGGGTACCCTCCGCCACACACCGTCAGGTGGCTTGTGGAGTATGGATGTAGATGTAGAAGCAGTGCTCAAGAAAACTGTTGCGATTCTCAAGGACTTGACGAACAATGGGCTGCTCCTTGAATTCCGGGATTGGCAGAGATGCTATAAAAAGTGCAATCACTTAGCCGGGGAGAACTTTGGAAAAGATCACGTAATCATTGAAATGGAGTAATAAACATCTGTGAAAGAGTCTGTCTTTGTTGATCATCTTTCGCATGTAACCGCCATTTTTACCATACTGAATTTACTTATCAATAGCTGTACCGTCTGGGAGAAGACTGGCACTGCAACAAATACTATCCGCCAGGTCATTAATGAACGAAGGCAACGGCAAACCACGTCCACTAGGACCTTGCCTAGTACGGCGGTGCGGGTCTCCCCCCATCGTTCCCCTACACTCTGTCAAGGAGTATGGGACATCATCATCATCATCATCATCAAGTCATTGGTGATATACAGCATGAACGGCAGCGCTTGTTTGACCCTCTGCTTTGGCACACCATACGTTATTCCATCGACTGTAGATGACTCTCTATCCATGGCAGCGCTGCTGTCTTCTTCCCATAAGGAAATACTCTATCCAGTCGCCGGCCGTGGTGGCCGAGCGGTTCTAGGCGCTTCAGTCCAGAACCGCAAGACTGCTACGGTCGCAGGTTCGAATCCAGCCTCGGGCATGGATGTATGTGATGTCCTTAGTTTAGTTAGGTTTAAGTAGTTGTAAGTTCTAGGGGACTGATGACCTCAGATGTTAAGTCCCATAGTGCTCAGAGCCATTTGAACCATTTTTTTCTGTCCAGTCGCATACCTGATTAGAGACCCCTTATGACGCTTTTCTCTTAGAAGGCATCACTGTGGTTCTGAATCAAACGCTTTTCAAAAATCCATAAATACTGAATCGACTAGGTTTGGTTATGTAGATGCCACTATCCTGTGCAATTAGCTTAGTGAGCCATTCAAACGAATACCGGCAGGAGTTCTTTCTCTCTGACGCGCATAACTGAGGAATACATGATTAGGCAATTCATTCAGGCGAATACTGTAAGAATGTGACATAAGCGTAGGTGACGATGAAAAATACCTTCCGAAACATGTAGTTTGTGGAATAAACTCCTTGCTCACTGCTTACTTAGCACGCACGTGCACGCTATTCCTTGTAGACGTTTTTGTAGTAATATCGCACCTGTTTGTGCAGAGGAACAATCAACGGAATATTGCCCATTCCTCGAAGCCATCTCGCGTTTGCGATTAGCAGTTCGAGCCCGAGATAACGTATTTGGGTCTACCTTCCAAGAAATCTCTCACCTCATTGCGTATCGGGCCGTATCTCGCATTTGAACACAATAGCCTCATCAGCTTAACGTTTCGCCGAGTGATATTTGCCACCGCAGAAGCACTTCGTGTTGCGGAGTTCAGGCACCATGCGTAATGGAATACAGCGCAGGATGTTGTTGAAATCTGACTATTGTTTGAAATGGTCTCAATTAGAGTCCCAACTAACGATGTAGATTCGAAAATCCACAATTCCCATGGATGTACACTCTAAGACGAAAAAAAGAAAAATACGCGCCACGAAGGAATTATCCACATGGGACGGAAATCGGTAGACTAGCAAATGATCACAACTTCAGAAAAATTGAGTGATTGGTTCAAAAGAAATAGCTTCATAAATTCAACAAGTCAGCAACACATTCGTCCACCTCTGACCCTTAAACAAGCAGTTATTCGGCTTTTCATTGATTGACAGAGATGTTAGATGACCCACTAATGTATAGTCTGTCCAATTTGCGCAGTAGATCGTGAAAATTTGACTTGGTTGAAGAGAACTATCCATAATGCTCCAAACTTTCTCAACCGAGGAGAGATCTGGCGACCTCGCTGGCCAAGGCATGGTTTGTCAAGCTCGAAGAAATGTAAGTCCAAGATGGATTGGGAATTAATTACAAGTGGTGTTCCTCAAGGTTCCATCTTGGGTCTGTTGCTTTTTCTTGTGAATATTAATGACCTCTCGTCTGTTAAGTTCCCAGATGATACAAACATTGCAATAAGTAGCAAGTCAAATACAGATTTACAAACGACTGCGAATCAAATATTCACTGATATTAAACTTTGAAATGATCCACTGTATACAGTTCAGAACCTGTAAGAGTCTGCCTTCCAGCATATGAAGACATGCAGATCGAAGAGGCTGAGACTGTTAAATTCCTGGGATTACAACTCGATAGTAAATTCAGTTGGGAAGGCCGTACCACACAATTGCTTAAGCGCCTAAACAAGTCTGTATTTGCAGTGAGAATGATGTCAGAAGTAGGAAATATATAAAAAAACTTGCATACTTTGCTTAATTTCATTCAGTTACGTCATACGGGATCATAAGCTGGGATAACTCATGAAACCGAGCAAAAGTTTTTAGGGTGCAAAAGCGCGTGATAAGAATCAGTTGTGGTGTAAAATCAAGAACATCATGTAGAAACCTGTTTAAGGTATTCTGTATTCTAACCACTGCTTCTAAATATATTTATTCCTTAATGAAATTTGTTGCGAATAATATATTTCTATTTTCAATCAATAGCTCAATACATAGTATCAATACCAGGAATAAGAACAATCTACACGAAGACCTAAAGTCACTTACCTTCCTCCAAAAAGGGGTCCAATGTTCAGAAACACACATTTTCAATAAATATCCAGCAACCACTAAAAACTTGGTTTCCGATAAAGCACCGTTTAAACAGAGTTTGAAAGACTTTGATAGGCAACTCCTTCCACTCTATATTTATTTTTATTTATATATTTAACCTGATCAGATTAGGGCCATTAGGCCCTCTCTTACATAGGACCAGTGTTCCACACATGCAGCATTTCACGCATCAGAGTTACATCATGACAACAGTTGAAATACGAGGGCCGTTCAGAAAGTAACCTCCGGTTGGTTTAAAAAAATACACCAAGTTAAATAAAAATATTTTAATATATACATCTTACAACTACATCTTTGCACTATTTTTCTACATAGTCTCCATAGCGATTGAGGCACTTATCGTATCTCTTCACAAGCTTTGAAATTCCTTCTGCATAAAAATCACCCGCTTGTGCCTGGAGCCAGCCTGTGACCGCATCTTTGAGCTCTTCGTCGTCATCAAACCGCTGTGACCCGAGCCATTTCTTCAAATGCATGAAGAGGTGATAATCACTTGGCGCCAGGTCTGGGCTGTAAGGTGGATGGTTGATAACGTCCCACTTGAAGGACTCAAGAAGGGCCGTTGTTCTGCGAGCAGAGTGAGGACGGGCGTTATCGTGCAAAAAAACGATACCGGAAGTCAGTATACCACGGCGTTTGTTCTGTATAGCCCGTCGTAACTTTTTTATTGTTTCACAGTACACGTCTTGATTAATGGTCGTACCACGTTCCATGAATTCAACCAACAACACCCCTTTGGCATCCCAAAACACCGTTGCCATCAGTTTTCTGGCAGAAAAATCTTGCGAGGCTTTTCTTGGTTTGGTAGGCGAATTTGAATGTGCCCACATCTTTGATTGTTCTTTTGTCTCAGGGTTCACGTACTTAATCCAGGTTTCGTCACCGGTCACGATTCTGTTTAACAATGGTTCTCCTTCGTCCTCATAACGTGACAGAAAGTCTAATGCAGAGGCCATTCTTTGAGTTTTGTGGTGGTCGGTAAGAATTTTGGGCACCCATCGTGCACAGAACTTACGGTAACCCAATCTTACTGTCACTATCTCGTACAAGAGAGTCTTAGAAATCTGTGGAAAACCAGTAGACAACTCCAACATTGAGAAACGTCGATTTTCACGAACTTTTGCATCAACTGTCTGAACGAGTTCGTCAGTCACCAATGATGGTCTACCACTCCTCTCTTCATCATGAACGTTTTCTCGTCCACTTTTAAATAAACGTACCCATTCACGGACAACTCCCTCACTCATAACTCTTGGTCCGTACACGGCACAAAGCTCACGATGAATAGCTGCTGCAGAATACCCTTTGGCTGTAAAAAACCTTATGACAGCACGCACTTCACATTTGGCGGGGTTTTCTATTGCAGCACACATTTCAAACTGCCACAAAAACTAAACTAGCGCAGGTACGACGTTCACTCGACCACGGCTTGATGCCGACTGACCTGTTGAGTGCGTGAACGCACAGATGGCGTCGCTACTCCCCCCACAACCCGCACTGTGACCAATCGGAGGTTACTTTCTGAACCGCCCTCGTAATAAAATTAGATTACTCTAGTGACAATATGAATTTAGAGTAATGACTATGACCCAATAAAGTAAATGCTGGCAGTATTTTTACAACATGTGTTATACATACAAATTATGATAAAAGAAATAATAACAACAGTAAAAAATCAAATAATAATGATAAACATGAGAAAAATTGGCAATAGTAATGAAGATTTGTGCAGATGTACATTAATATCTTGGTGTGTAAAGTAGATGTTTACTAGTATAGCGAGTTTTGGGGAAGGGGGATTTAAGGAGGGGGAAAGAGGGAAGTAATGAGCTGAAGTGCATTCATGTACAGAGGAAGGCATTACTGTTGCTCAAGTAGATACGTCATTGACTGTTTTTTGAAGCCGGACATGTTTTTAAGTTCTCTAACATAACGAGGGAGGTTATTTCAGAGTCGGGTTCCCGCTACTGTAAAGTACTTGGAGAAGGTGACTGAGCGATGCAGTGGAACAGAGGATTTTATTATGATGCGAAGGTGTGATTCTGTCATGTTGTTCCGACATAAGCGTTAAGGACGAGGAGAGATAAGAGGGACAGTGTACAATTATGAGGCAGTAGATGAGACAGTGTGTATGGAAATCTCTGCGTTTGTCTGCACGCAGCCAGTACAACTTTGCACATCCTGGTGAAATGTGATCAAAAAGTCGAACGTCACAGATATATCGGACGCAGGCATTCATGACCAGTTCCAGACGTCGTGAATTTTCTTGAGAGGCCTTGTAGGATAATATCGCTGTAATCAGTGATTGGGAGTATAAGCGTTTGACTAATTTCTTTTTCAGATCGAAAGGGAAGATTTTTTTATATTTTTGTAGGACATGAAGGGATGCTGATGCTATTTTGCACACTGCAGTTACGTGCTCTGTCCAATTTAAATTTTCATCTATTATTACTGCCAAACTCTTTGTTGAGGGAAAGAAGGTAATATTTGTCCCATTTAGGATAAGAGATGGTACGGATTCCCGATGTTTTGGGCTAATGAGCTTAGAGTGACCAACAAGTACCGCTTGGGTTTTAGATGGGTTTAGTTTTAGTCCTGTGTCCTGTGCCCATTTTGATAGTGCATCAGTACCTTAACAGGACTGTAAGACCAGCTTAAGTAAAAATGTGTTTTAGATTCTAGTTTTGACAGCACTTGATCACAAGTCAAGATTAGGTATTTTGTGTATAGCAAATTTATTAAAAATTCGTATCTGTTTCATTCTGACACCGTATAATTCAATAAATATTAGCAGTTAAAGTTTACTACTATGTAAACTGTTTACTGTAATGTAATGTATTTTGACAATCTCCTGACAAATGACCAGAGTAGTAAGTATTATATTCAAATGTTTTTTTTGTTATATTTTCTGTCGTGTTCCACACCCACGAGAATCATCTCAGTTTCTGGGTCTATGGAACGATAACTGAATCTAACCTAATCTTACCATGAAGGGTACCGAAGCAGGCGGCAGAATATCGTCGACGTACCGCTGTGTCGCAGGGGAACCGCGGATGCCAACCAAAGGGGTCCTGCTATCAAAAGAAGTGGCGCCCCAGACCATCACACCTGGCTATTGGGCTGCATGGAGGGCGACAATCAGTCCCACTGTCCCACTGTTATCCAGGGCGTTCCCAGTTAAGGATTCTATGGTCCCTGGGGCTCAGTCCCAAGCGGGACTAATCACTGAAGACAATTCTACTCCATGAGTGAGATTCCAGACTCTGATAACCAGCGAAGCTGTGTCTCGAAATACCCCGAACGGAGGTGACGTACCAACCTGTCACCCACCAAATGGCCCGACGAATAGAGACGGCGGAGGCTAGTTGGCATAGATTGTTTTTTTTATGTTTTTGCGCGATACTTGTAGAGATTCTGTTGAATGAGGCGGATAGCTTAACCTTTTAGCAACGATGTCATGTAGGACCCATTACGTAATACGTATTTAGGTAACCCCGAAAACAGTTTCGTTAAAAGCTTGCGACAATGCCAAACAACTTCGGGTGTGGCGTTAGTTGGCGTAACCTGATACGGATTGATATACTTAGACAGAACACAGCAATTTTACAGACAAAAAATATTATTTTATCGAAACCTCTGGTCATTTTATTTCAAGGGATAAATTCTTAAAAAAGTAAAGTCCCCGGGAATAAAAAATACTTTAACAAAAATAAATTCAGCTTAAATGAACTTAAATATATGAACAAACAAAGAATTCTTCGAGAAAAATAGGTTGTGCGTATTGTTACACCTACCAGTAATTACTGAAATCGGATTAGTTCAGTGTTTTAAAGCAACCACGAACGTTGGAGATGGACGGCCCATTATTCGTACATGTGGATTCAGCTCCGACACAGTTTTACTTAGGCCGTATCAGAGTGAATCATCATCTTTTGGTCATCTTTGGTTTTTCCTCTTTTTATCATGGCGTACACGCTAATTTCGTTGGCACTAGTTTCGATCATCTTCTCCATACAGGCTGGCATGGCAAGTCGCCAAAACAGTTACATGATATTCACTGTGATCAGGACACTCTTGTGGAGGAAGTCCAGGCTGTCGTCGCTTTCGACATAGCTAATGCCTCATACGCTATCAACGGAATACAGAGAAGAAACTTCAAATCGGCCTCTTTCTGGGACGTTTCTTCTTCTTCTTCTTCTTGTTCTTGCGGTCTTACTGACTCTACATGGCCTTTTCTTCTTATAGGCCCCCTAATCCATTACTCTCTGATGGGAGTCTGTAGGCGAGTTGTCAGAGCTATGCCATCTGACCCCATACCGAACTACGGCAAGTACCCCCGAAGGGATATAAGAAACAAAACGGATATCACACCATCACAAGCGTCAGAAACAAGAAATTGATACATGTATGCAATTCCAGTTAATCACTCTTTCGTAAATCGCCACGAGCAGCGTATCACTTTGTTACACCGATTTATCGGAGCAAAAATATTTAAGATCAAAAAATTTACTCAGAAATCAGAAAAACTGTGAAACTGTTGTCCTCTCTTCGTGAAGTTTCCAAGCAGATTGAACTTGTGGGTTATCGAACACGATGGTTCAAACCCGCGTCCGGACATCCTGATGTAGGTGTTCCGTGATTTCGCTGAACTGCTTAAGGAAAATGCCGGGATGGTTCCTTCTAAAGGGCACGACCTTCCCTAATCCGAGCTTGTGCTCTGCCTCTAATGACCTCGTTGCCGGCGGGACGTTAAACACTAATCTCTTCCTCCTGCTGAACGTGCGTTCTATGGTGCGCCTTTACATGGTGTACACACTATGTACGTGACGGCGTGCTGGCTCCACAGCGGCAGGAAACAGTGGCCGTGTGCCAGCTAGGCCCTTATGCCGGCTAACCCCAGCCGCCCCTAATGTGCGTTTAATATTCTTTAGCACAAAAACACCACCACCAGTACGACGCAGTGACAGCTGCGCAGGCATGCAAATGGTCGCAAAGGTGCTGAAAGCCATCCTGCGATATGTAGACCCAAGCAGCTTGCGTCTTTTATTGCAATTCGGCAACGATTCTTGCAGGGTCATCTAACCCATATTCCGCATATCACCTTGTGTGTGGCGGAGGGTACGTTGTGCCACATCCACCTTTACTCATCCCAAGCACGTATGATTCGCGGGACGCCTCCGTGTAGCGACATCTAGGAATGATGCAGGCAAACAGATTTCTAGTACCTACTATACTTCAGTAGGCAGTTGCAATGATGACTGAGTGGACGATGCGGCCTGTTCTACACCTTATTTTAGATCTATATGACGATGCTATGCTGATTATATTTATATGTTTTGACGATGCCATCATGGCCTTATCACTTTACGACATGGTGTAAAAAAAAAAAGGTACGTTTTACCGTATTTTCAGTACATCTCCCTGGTTGTATGGTAGTATATTGTGATACGTATTGCTGTATTATGTTGAGACACACTGCTCACTAGGTGTATATATTTGTATATTATAGATCTGAGGATGGTCATTACGGACTGAAACCGGTCATCGTCTAAAGAATTCATGTTGTGATCAAAGACTGGAATAGAAACATTCTTAATTTACTTATTTATTTTGTACATGGTCCAGTCAAATTAATGTGACCACAGCCTATGTTTCACGTCAATGTGCTGTAATTACAGACGGCAGGTGGCAGTACTGAAACGGTACAGTAGTTTCCGCTCTATAAGCAGCCGGTTTCGCTGCTCGCTCGCACCGGGAAATAGAAACAGAGGCGGCTCCACAGCCAATTTTATTACACAACGCGGCCGGCCGCGGGTGCAACAGAACCCATGTGGACGGGTGGAAAGAAATACCAGGCTTCATAATACGTATTTATAAGTGTCGTGTATTATGCATTTCTTGTACGTGAATGTGAATCTGCACATGACCTTTCCTAATCCTCCGTAAAGCGTGGCCAAATCTTTGTTGGGAAGTAGTTCTGTAGTATAGTAGTGCCAACCTTACTCCTGGGTAAGGAACAGAGACAGCACAGGCACGTAAAAGTCAAAGACTTTCCAGTGTCACAAGATGTGGGGTGGAGAGGTTGGTCACGGCCAAGTGGTTCGAACACCCCCTCCACCGGGGCCCAGGAAGACCTCCGGGTGCCCGCGATGTTCTGGGAGTGTTACAGAAGAAGAGTACGTGAGCAGGCGTGCCCTCAGTGCGTCTGTCTCAATGTTCGAGCATGGAAGAGAGGTATTTGAATATTTGTACTAATTCTTTTATATCCAGCTTTGGATTGTGTAAGGAAATGAATGTTCTCGTTTAATTTAGGAAATTTGACCCCATGTGTTAATGTATGTGGTCCCCAGTTTGCCCGTTATCCTCCTCACGTGTAAAATTTTGGGAGAATTTGGTGGTATACATTTTGCCAACGCAATTCCGTCTTGCCCGTAGACATGTGGGTGCAGATTAGTATATAATGTACCCGAGCTATAAGTTGTAAAACTGTAATATCTGTAAACTGGAACAATGGCTGCAATCGCTGTAAAATCGAGTGATAATGTTTAAAATAAATAGGTAATCAATTGTCATCAATCTTTAACATACCTTTAAAAAATCACATAGGAGTCCAGTTAAAGGAATTTATTTAAAATAAAAGCTATAGAATGCAGGGACCCACACATCAGCGTGTGAGCCCTCCAGCCCCTTGCCTAGTATCGTACAGAAAGGACACGCTCTCTAGGTAGCGCTCTCAAGCTCCCCTCCCCAGTTATCCGTTGCGCAATTTTGATTCAGGGCTTGACGACATCAACTTTCATCTGGCGTCCCTAGGCAAGGAGGATAGACGGTAAACTTTCAGCACGACTAGTGGAGGGCATAAAAGGTGTACCGGGGGACACCAAATACAGTGCAGTCGTTATCTGATGTGGAAACGGGGCGATTTGTTTGACGTCCAAAAGGGTGTGATCCTTGGCTTTCGGGCCAAGGATGGAAGAATTTCTGAAACAACAAAGTTTGTAAACTGTTCGCGTGGCACAGTGGTTAAAGTATACCGTGCACGGCAAACTGGCGCTATTAAAAACTGGCACCGAGGCAACTGCAGTCCACCAAGGGCCGTAGATGACAGGGGTGAACGATAGCTGCAGAAATGTGTAAGGGCGAATAGACGTGCAACTGATCGAGGAGCTACCGAGAGCGTCTCCTCAAATGAAATGAGCGTACGGCACCCTTCGCCGGGAGGCCCCTATTCGGGGAATTTCGGCCGCCAAGTGGAAGTCTTATTTCAGTCGATGCCACATTGGGCGACTTGCGCCCCGGTGATGACGATGAAATGATGACAACACAATACCCAGTTCCCGAGCGGAGAAAATCTCCAACCCGGACGGGAATCGAACCCGGGCCCGCTTGCATGAGAGGCGAGCACGTTATCACCCAGCTATGCAGGTGGACAGGGACTCCTCAATGACCGTTAAGCGAATGTTGCTGCGTATGGGCCTCCACAGCAGGCGCCTGGTTCGTGCACCCATCCTGGCGACTATTCATCGACCAATAGTGGAATTTGAACACAAGTAGTGCAAATAGACGTCCACTGTGTGGTGACGGGGAACCTTTTAAGACGTTCTACGCTCCATCGGAGTGAAAGCAAACACCCTGCAACATTCGTCAGAAGGGCGCAGGACAGAGGATGGGCCGTTATGATCTGGGGGAATGTTTTCGTGGTATCCATGACCTTATCTCTGCCCTTGAGCGTGCCGCCTGTTCAGTCGTCTTTTCTGGGTCCCAAGTCATGTGGGCATCCCAGGGAATGAACTGGCTGACTGTTTGGCTAGAAATACACTTACCACCCCCAACCCCTCCCATTTCCTTTCATGTTTCCAGCTGCAGATATGCGGATCTAGTTCAAATCTCTCTTTGTCCAAAAGTGGAATGCCATCTGGACCGCTACTGCTCATAGTAATAAAATCAGCACAATCATGTAGCCTACTGCAGTTTGGCGCTCTTCCTTCCACTCCTTTCGGAAGGAGTCCATTGTTTTATGCCGTTTACGCATTGGTCATATCCGGCATATCCATTGTTTCCTCCTACGTAACGATCCACCCGCACAATATGGTTGTAGAGCTAGACTGACAATATCTCACATATTGGTGGAATGTCCCATTCTTTCGGCCCTTCCACTTCAGTATAGTCTTACCGATTCCTTGAATTTAATATTAGCTGATGATCCACGGATGGCTGGTCCTCAGTTTCCTTCGTGAAAGTGGTTTTATTTCCAGATTTAAGGTTCTACACTCATGCTCATAAATTAAGGATAATTGCAGAACTTGGCACTACAGAAAACTGGCGCTAATAGCATAGGCACATAGGGAACATACACGACACAGATCTGTAAGTCCACAGAAATGGTGATAAATTGAGAAAACCGTCCCGAAACACAGGTGCTACAAAACGCCACTGTTTCCTGCGCATGTACCCCGACATCAATATGGGACATGATCACCATGCACATGTGCAAAGGCCGCGCAACGAGTTGGCATACTGTGGATCAGGTGGTCGAGCAGCTGCCTGGGTATAGCCTCCCATTCTTGCACCAGTGCCCGTCGCAGCTCCTGAAGTGTCGTAGGGGTCTGAAGACGTGCAGCGATACGTCAACCGAGAGCATCCCAGACGTTCTCGATGTGGTTTAGGTCTGGAGAACAGGCAGGCCACTCCATTCGCCTGATAACTTCTGGTTCAAGGTACTCCTTCACGATGGCAGCTCGTTGGGGCCGTGCGTTATCATCCATCAGGAGGAAGGTGGGACCCACTGCACCCCTGAAAAGGCGGACATACTGGTGCAAAATGACGTCCTGATACACCTGACCTGTTACAGTTCCTCTGTCAAAGACATGCAGGAGTGTACGTGCACCAATCATAATCCCACCCCACACCATCAAACTGCGACCTCCATACAGATTCCTTTGAAGGACATTAAGCGTTTGGTATCTGGTTCCTGGTTCACACCAGATGAAAACCCGCCGTGAACCACTGTTCAGACTATACCTGGAATTGTCTGTGAACATAACCTGGGACCACTGTTCCAATGACCATGTACTGTGTTCTTGACAGCAGGCTTTACGGGCTCTCCTGTGACCAGGGGTCAGTGGAATGCATCTTGCAGGTTCCTGGGCGCATAAACCATGTCTGTTCAGTCGCCTGTAGACTGTGTGTCTAGAGACAACTATTCCAGTGACTGCGGTAAGGTCCCGAGCAAGGCTACCTGCAGTACTCAGTGGCTGTATGCGGGCACTCGTGGTGAGATATCGGTCTTCTTGTGGTGTTGTATACCGTGGATGTCCCGCACTGTAGCGCCTCGACACGTTTCCTGTCTACTGGAATCGTTGCCATAATCTTGAGATCACACTTTGTGGCACACGGAGGGCCCGTGCTACTACCTGCTGTGTTTGACCAGCCTCCAGTCGCTCTAGTGTTCTGCCCCTCATAGCGTCATCAGTATGTGTTCTTTGAGCCATTTTCAACACACTGTCACCATTAGCACGTCTGAAAATGTCTGCACACTTACTCGCTGCGTATGTGGACTGCTGCCAGCGCCACCGCGCGACGACCGCAGTTCAAATGCACCGCATGGTCATACCCCGAGGTGATTTAAACCCGCAAACCGTCCACCAGAGCGTTGTTTCATCATGTAACAGCATTATCCTTAATTTATGAGCATACTTCAATATTCGAGCAGGGGCAAGTTGGTTGTGGTTGGGACTTCTTTTACAGTATTCTAGGTCTGTGACCCCTTGACCGTCGACCGTCCCCCTTTTTTCCAGTTTTCAGATTTGGTCTCACCTTTTATGCCTTTACTGTGTGTTTAATGTTCATCATTTTATAATTTGACTCCCCTGACTGGATCCATCCACTTTTAGCAGACCCTCTTTCTTCTGTGAGTAACTTCGGAATCGCGGGACTGATGACCTTGCCGTTTGGTCCCATAACCCTTCTCACCTAATCAGTCACTGTTTTCGTTGTATTTCCTGGGTGATCTCGTCATTCTAGGAGGTACACAGGATCAACACAAACGTGCATCTATACTTGGAGATCATGTAGTGGTACTTAGTGCACGGCGTGGAGTTGGTTAGCAGCCTATTCCAGAGCGCATGCGTCCGTGACAGACAGGGCTCGCCCCAGACTTCATTGTGTTGTGGACCATCAGTACCAACTCGCGGTATAAAGTAACTAGTTCCCGCTACATTAGACAGAGTGTATCTCGATGATACTGATTTCTTATGGACAAGATCCTGATGGGCTTTTTCAGATGTATAGCGCACGTCCTCACACTACTGGTGTAGTGGATTGGTTGATTTAGGGAAGGGGACCAATCAGCGAGGTCGTCGGTCCCATCGAATTGGGGGGGGGGGGGAGGGGGGATGGGGAAGTAAGTTTTCCGTGCCCTTTCAAAGGAACCATGGGGGGGGGGATGGGGAAGGAAGTGTTTGCCGTGCTCTTTCAAAGGAACCATCCCGGCATTTACCTGATGTAGGAGAATCACGGAAAATGTGAATCTGGATGGCCTGACGCAGGTTTGAACCGTCGTTCTCCCGAATGCGGGTGCCGTGTGCTAACCATTGCACCGCCTCGCTCATCGTAGAGTACAACAACTAACAAGATTGGTCAGCAAGATCATCAGATCTGTCACCAGCTGAACACACATGGGACATAGTTAAGAGTTCCCAGGAAATGAAAGTACAATTGGCGAATTGCAACAACAGGTGCAAAATGCTTGGACAACCGCAGAATGCCATTCAGCACATTTACGATTGTTTGCATGCGAGAATAACGAGAATACACGCCTGTGTTGCCGCCAGAAGGGGCGGGCGGTTCGTACACTTTCTATTGATGCGACTCCTTGGGCACTCTTTACTGTGACATGTGGGCTTCATTTGGTTTCGATTTGTTACCACATAGTTCTGCGACGCTGAAGCACCTGCCACTTCTCAATAAATTGTAGGTATACTCTTCCCGATGTGACAACATTTGCAGCCCTTTTATCCACGTTCGATTTTTTTATTTTTGTATGACTTCGATTCAATAGAAATCACTCTAAAGAATGTTCTTGAAGAACTGTGAAAATACTACAGAATAAACCAGCTTAAGCCGGCCGGGGTGGCCGAGCGGTTCTAAGCGCTACAGTCTGGAACCGCGCTACCGCTACGGTCGCAGGTTCGAATCCTGCCTCGGGCATGGATGTGTGTGATGTCCTTAGGTTAGTTAGGTTTAAGTAGTTCTAAGTTCTGGTGGACTGATGATCTCAGAAGTTAAGTCCCATAGTGGTTAGAGCCATTTGAACCAACCCAGCTTAAACCAAACCCATCAAAGACAAGTGTGCGCTTTTCATCTGATAAATAGGGAAACTACCTGGAAGTTAAAGATAGAATGGTCAGGGGTTAAACTAAAACACTGTGACTCTCCAAAATACTTCGGATAATACTTGATAGATTCCTAACGTTAAAAAAACACAACATGAATTTCAGGTCAAAACTCTTCACCAGGAGCAATATACTGAGAAAACTGGCCAGATCACAGTACGGCAGCCAAGCTGGAAACATCCGAACATCTGCAGTGACATTATGCTACTCGATTGCAGAGTATGCCTGTCCTGTCAAACTTGCCAAACAGATGGATATTGCTCTGAATGACGCATGCAGAATTATAACAGGCTGCTTGATGTCAACTCCTGTCGAATGGCTCTACCGCCTTGCAGAAATTGCATCACCTCCTGTTCGAAGAGAAACAGCAGCGAACAAGGAAAGAACGAAACTGAAGGAGGAAAAAACGCATCACATGCGTGGGCAACAACCCTACCCATAACGACCAAGGTCAAACATGTTTCTTCAGAACATCGGAAAAACCACTGATGATGAAGCCAGGTTGGAACTGTGGAGGACTGAGACATCCCTCCCTCCTGGGTGGAACAGATTCTCAGAATCTTCACCCCCTGGTCGTGATGAGAATTAGCTAGTCTGGAAGTCGTTGAATAGGCTGAGGTCAGGAGTGGGCAGATCACGGGTTAACCTGGAGAAATGGGGATACATTGAAGGAAACAAAACCCAATGCGACTACAGGGAACAAGAGAGTTCAACATAGGCTTCAGTGTCGATCGGGTTCAGCCACCTGCACAGATGACCTTCACCAGGCATTGGAAAACGCACTGACAGTGGCCATATTTCGGTCAAAGATTGTATAAACTGTGAATCTTCCTGTTCCAGACCGAGACTCGAACTCGGGACCTTTGCCTTACGCGGGGAAGTGCTCTACCGTCTCAGGTACCCAAGCACGCCTCACACCCCGTCGTCACAGCTTTACGAGGGACGTTTGAAAAGTCCGTGCAAAAATAAAAACTACTTAAGTGTACGGGGTAAACCTTTTTTATTTTTCAACATAGTCTCATTTTAGACATACAATTTGTCCAACGCTGTGCTAATTTTTTGATCCCTTCCGAGTAATAGGAATTGTCCAAGCCTGCAAAATAGCTATTAGTTGCTGCAATCACCTCCTCGTTTGAATAAAATCTTTGTCCTGTCACCCATTTCCTCAAATTGAGGAACAAATAGTAGACTGAGGGAGCCAAGTCTGGAGAATAGGGGAATGTGAAACGTGTTGGAATCCAATTTCCATTAATTTTGCGTCCACAACTACTGAGGTGTGCTGGTGGATTGTCGTGATCGCCGGCGTTTTTCTTGCAGCTCGGTTTTCAAACGGTCCAATAACTCTGAATAATATTCACCTCTAATAGTTTTGCCCTTTTCCAGATGGTCGATAAGGATTCTCCCTTGCGAATCCCAAAAGACGGTCGCCATAACCTTTCCGACCGAAGGAATGGTCTTCGCCATTTTTGGTGGAGACTCTCCCTTGGTAACCCATTGTTTAGATTGTTGTTTGGTCTCAGGAGTATAGTAATGTATCCATGTTTCATCCACAGCGACGAAACGACCGTTAAAGTCCTGCGGATTTTTCCTGAACAGCTGCAAACCATCCTTGCAACACTACACACGATTCGGTTTTTGGTCAAGCGTGAGCAATCGCGGAACCCATCTTGCGGATAGCTTTCTCTTGTCCAAATGTTTATGCAAAATATTATGTACCCGTTCATTCGAAATGCCCACAGCACTAGCAAATGCACGCACCTTAACTCTTCTGTCACCCATCACCATATCATGAATTTTATTAATGATTTCTGGAGTTGTAACCTCCACAGGGCGTCCAGCATGACTTGTGCCCATATAGCCACTCCGAAAATTTTGAAACCACTTACAAATTGTTCTAACCGAAGGTGCCGAGCCACCGTAACGTTTATCAATCTTTTCCTTAGTCTCCTGAGGCGTTTTGCCTGTCATAAAGTAATGTTCAATCACCACACGAAATTCTTTTTCGTCCATTTTTTGACAATCATTCGACTTCCTTGATTCACACGAATGCCAAACACAAAGAAATAGACCGATATGGGTGAAACTTGGTATGCATTCTTTTCAAAGATGCTACCTAGTGAGTGATCTCGATACGCGCCGGTGGTGCCATCTCTCGGACTTTGCACGGACTTTTCAAACGCCCCTCGTACTTCCGCCAGCACCTCGTCTCGCACCTTCCAGATTTCATAGAAGCGGCTTCTCAGCATCTGTCACGCGAATAATAATAATAATAATAATAATAATAATAATAATAATAATAACTGACAAAAGACATCGGACAGCTAACACAATTTATAAGAAATGAAATGTCAGAAAAAAAACGAAAAAGATTAGGTAAAATCTCACAAGAAGTGATAGAGCAATTAGATAAAAAGAAGCAGAAATTACAAGCATTGGCCAAACGACTTCGAAGATACAAAAAAAGTGAAAATAGAAGGAAACAAAACCAAACATTCAACACAAACCAAAAGAAATTTTACCAGACAATAGATAACACACGTAGTAAAATAGACAATCCACCAAACATAACAGACATGGAACACTTCTGGAGCAACATATGGTCAAACCCAGTACAGCATAACTGGCATGCACGGTGGATACAAGCAGATGATACCACAAATGCCTGAAGTGATAATTTTGCAACATGAAGTCACCCAAGCAATTAATTCTACTCACAATTGGAAAGCCCCTGGAAAAGATAAAATAGCAAATTTCTGGTTAAAGAAGTTCACCTCAACACATTCACATCTAACTAAATTATTTAACAGTTACATTGCAGACACACTTACACACACATGGAATAACTTATCTGAAACCTAAAGATCAAGCAGACACAGCAAACCCAGCAATATATCGCCCCATAACATGCCTACCAACAATATACAAAATATTAACTTCAGTCATTACACAGAAATTAATGACACATACAACACAGAACAAAATTATAAATGAAGAACAAAAAGGCTGTTGCAAAGGAGCACGAGGATGTAAAGAGCAACTGATTATAGATGCAGAGGTGACATATCAAGCTAAAACTAAACAAAGGTCGCTACACTATGCATACATTGATTACCAAAAAGCTTTTGATAGTGTACCCCACTTATGGTTACTACAAATATTGGAAATATACAAAGTAGATCCTAAATTGATACAGTTCCTAAACATAGGAATGAAAAATTGGAAAACCACACTTAATATCCAAAAAAATTCAAATAATATCACATCACAGCCAATACAGATCAAGCGTGGAATATACCAAGGAGACTCATTAAGTCCTTTCTGATTCTGCCTTGCTCTGAACCCACTATCCAACATGCTAAATAATACAAATTATGGATACAATATTACTGGAACATACCCACACAAAATCACAAATCTGCTATACATGGATGATCTAAAACTACTGGCAGCAACAAATCAACAACTCAACCAATTACTAAAGATAACAGAAGTATTCAGCAATGATATAAATACGGCTTTTGGAACAGACATATGTAAGAAAAATAGCATAGTCAAGGGAAAACACACTAAACAATTACATATTGAATAGCCACAGCGACTGCATAGAAGCGATGGAAAAAACAGATGCCTATAAATATCTAGGATACAGACAAAAAATAGGAATAGATAATACAAATATTAAAGAATTAAAAGAAAAATATAGACAAAGACTAACAAAAATACTGAAAACAGAATTGACAGCAAGAAACAAGACAAAAGCTATAAATACTTATGCTATACCAATATTGACCTACTCATTTGGAGTAGTGAAATGGAGTAACACAGACCTAGAAGCACTCAATACACTTACACGATCACAATGCCACAAATATAGAATACATCACATACATTCAGCAACTGAAAGATTCACATTAAGCAGAAAGGAAGGAGGAAGGGGATTTATCGACATAAAAACCTACATTATGGACAGGTAGACAATTTTAGAAAATTCTTTATAGAACGAGCAGAAACTAGCAAAATACAAAAATGGGTCAAATGGCTCTGAGCACTATGGGACTCAACTGCTGAGGTCATTAGTCCCCTAGAACTTAGAACTAGTTAAACCTAACTAACCTAAGGACATCACACACATCCATGCCCGAGGCAGGATTCGAAATGGGTTCAAATGGCTCTGAGCACTATGGGACTTAACATCTGTGGTCATCAGTCCCCTAAAACTTAGAACTACTTAAACCTAACTAACCTAAGGACATCACACACATCCATGCCCGAGGCAGGATTCGAACCTGCGACCGTAGTGGTCGCGCTGTTCCAGACTGAAGCGCCTAGAACCGCTCGGCCACGCCGGCCGGCAGCAAAATACACAAAGCGATCACTCATATAAATACATCGGCTACACCGCTGCAATTTCATAACCACTTCTACAACCGTTTAGATCACATAACATCAACAGATACGAAGAAAGTAAATTGGAAAAAGAAAACACTACATGGCAAGCACCCGTATCATCTAACACAGCCACACATCGATCAAGACGCATCCAACACATAGCTAAGAAAAGGCAATATATACAGTGAGACGGAAGGATTCATGATTGCAATACAGGATCAAACAATAAACACCAGATATTACAGCAAGCATATTATTAAAGATCCCAATACCACAACAGATAAATGCAGACTTTGCAAACAACAAATAGAAACAGTAGATCACATCACAAGTGGATGTACAATACTAGCAAATACAGAATACCTCAGAAGACATGACAATGTAGCAAAAATAATACATCAACAGCTTGCCTTACAACATAAACGTATAAAACAACATGTTCCCACATACAAGTATGCACCACAAAATGTAGTGGAGAACGATGAATACAAATTATACTAGAACACAACCATTATAACAGATAAAACAACACCACATAACAAACCTGACATCATACTCACCAATAAAAAGAAGAAATTAACTCAACTAATCGAAATATCCATACCCAATACAACAAATATACAAAAGAAAACAGGAGAAAAAATTGAAAAATACATCCAACTGGCTGAGGAAGTCAAGGACATGTGGCATCAGGATAAAGTTCACATCATACCAATTATACTGTCAATTACAGGAGTCATACCACACAATATCCACCAGTACATCAACGCAATACAGCTACATCCAAACATATATACACAACTACAGAAATCTGTAATTATTGATACATGTTCAATTACCCGAAAGTTCCTAAATGGAATGTAACTTATACCGTACAGTTAAAAGGAAGTCACGCTTGATCAAGGTCCGCGTGACTTTCCATTTTTAACCAGACTTAACCTTGGACACCAGATGGAGTAAGGTAGTACCTCCAAAAAGTCATCACTTACATCAGTGCATGCGTGCAACAAGTGGGGCTTAGTGATGCGGTGGTCATGATGAGGCTGATGACCCGTGGTGGGTGGGAGATGTCTCCCTCGTGACGTCTGCGTGGCGCCTGATGCAACGCGAGGCCGCTCTCGGTGGTTTCGGCCGCTCCGCGTGACGCCATCCTCAGTGTCAATGGCAGCCGCTGCCTGTGTACACAGCCCGCTACGCACGATGCTCGCGATCGCGCCGAGCAGCAAACAGTGGCGCAAGGCCACGTCACCGCCTCGCTTCACCTCACCTCACCTCCTACAAGAGCTCACTGTGGCAGCGCCGCGTGGTTACGGCAATCTCCGTTCTGCGAACGACGGGTAGGCGGGAAGGTACCGGAGGTTCATCCTTTCCGGAAATGGGCAGCGCTCGATGCTGCCACGACTATCTGGTAACGGGCTTCCTAGAAAGCACGCGACCCCATGGAAGCGGCAGCAGAATCAGGATAGGTCCTTTTTTTTTTTTTTTTTTCAGGTTTGCTTCCACTGGTTTGATGCGACCAAAATTCTCCTGTGCCACCCTTCTCTCTCAGAGAACCTCTTACACCTTCTTACTCAATTACTTGCTGGACGTATTCCAACCTCTGTCATCCCCTACAGGTCCCGCACACATTTACTTTCTTGTCCGTATTTTCCATATGCTCCTTTCTTCGCCAATTCTGTGGAGAAACTCCTCATTCCTTATTTTATTAGTCCACCTATTTTTCAACATTCTTCAGTAACATCACGTCTCACACTTCTTCGATTCTGCTTTGCAACGGTTTTCCGCTACTGCGGTCCAAACCTATGTTCTCAGCCATTTCTTCCTCAAATTAAGGCCTATTTTTGATACTAGTATACTTCTGTTGGCCAGGAATGCCCTTTTTACCAGTGCTAGTCTGCTTTTTATGTCCTTTCTCCGCCATTCATGGGTTTATTGTTGGCTAGGTAGCAGAACTCTTTAACTTCGTCTCCTTCATGATCCCCAATTTTGATGTTAAGTTTCTCGCTGTTCTCATTTATTCTACTGC
Organism: Schistocerca piceifrons; assembly: GCF_021461385.2. Taxonomy (NCBI): domain Eukaryota; kingdom Metazoa; phylum Arthropoda; class Insecta; order Orthoptera; family Acrididae; genus Schistocerca; species Schistocerca piceifrons. Next base: position 141,510,187 of record NC_060146.1, on the reverse strand, counting down.
TCAATAGTTTCGTCCTTTTTCGAGTTACTCTCAATCCATATTGTGAACACATTAGACTGTTCGTTCCTTCAGCACAGCCTGTAAGTCGTCTTCACATTCACAAAGGATGACAATGTCATCAGCGAATCTGAACACTGATTTCATTTCACCATCAGTTTTAATCCAACTCTTGAACTTTTTTTTTTCCCCGATGTAAGATTGAACAGAAAGGTGCGAAATCTTACATCCCTGTCTTACACCCTTTTTAATGTGAAATTTCGTTCTTTGTCTTCCAGTCTATCTTCTCTTGGTTTCTTGGTTCTTGTGCATACAGTATATTACCTGTCTTTCCCTACAGCTTACTCCTATTTTTCTCAGAATTTCGAACGTCTTGCACCGTTTTCCACTGTCGAAAGCTTTATCTACGTCGACGAAAGCTATGAACGAGTCTGGATTATTCTTCAGTCTTTCCCACACATTCAAGCGAAATGTTAGAACTGCCTCTCTGGTCCCTTTTCCTTTCCTAAAGTAAACCGATCTTCATTTAACAGAGCCTCGCTTTTCTTTTTCATTCGTCTCAGCAGCTTGGAAACATAAGCTGTTAAAATGTTTGTAAGATAGTTCTCGCACGTATCTGCCCTTGCCCTTGAAAGTCTGATGGTTTGCAGCCAGTCAGTATATACCAAACTGAAGAGTATTGCCACTACCTCCAACGATTTTAGAAATTCCGATGAAATGTTATCTATTCTTTCTGCCTTATTTGATCTCAAGTCTTCCAGACCCCCTATTAAATTCTGAGACCAATACTGGATCCCCCGTGTCTTCCATATCGACACTAATTTCGTCCTGTACAACGGCATCGGACAAGGCTTCCACCACATATAGACTTTTTCTACATGTTCGCTATCTCCTCTGTGTTGAACAGTTGCGTACTCATTATACTCTTAGTGCCACCACATTCGCTTTTCATTTCACCTTAGGTTGTCTTGTCTTTTTTATAAGCTGAACCATTCCTCCACAAAACATTTCTTTTTCGGTCTCGTCTCATAACTCTTGCAGCTATTTCGCCTTGGCTGCCCTGCACCTCCTATTTACTTCATTTCTTAGGGATTTATATTGCTGTATTCCTGTCTTTTCTTGAACATATCTGTACATACTTCTTTCGACCATCAATTGAAAAATTTGTTACCCAAGGGTTCTTTGCATTTAGCTTCCTTGGACCCATGTTCGACTATACAACGTCTATGATTATCCCTTTTAGTGCTGTTCATTCATCTTCAGTTAAACTACCTACTCCAGTATTCCTTATTGCAGTATCCACATCCTTAGCGAACTTCAAATGCGTCGCATGAGTCCTCATCATATTTTACATAACCTCTTATACAGGGTGTGGCGTTGTAAACTGTTTCTGGAAATACCTGTGAAAAATACAAAGGGAATTAAAGGAAAGATCGTAATAAAAATTGTTCGGCGACATCCAGTGATACCAAACTTGATACCCTGCCGCACCCCCAGGATACGGGTGGGTGTCTATCTTGAAATCATAAATATGAACCAACTTTTTAATCGCAGATTCTGGTTCTGTGGCATACGTAACTTTTATATTTAAAATTGTTTTCGTAGCTTAATAGAGGCCGCTGTAATCAACTAAAATCAAAATGAGTTAAAAACCTTTGGAAAATGTAATCAAATGTTCGAAATGGTGAGAGGCAATTTGACTCACGTTAAAAAATCAGCCTGAAGGGAAGAAAATACTAAGACTTCCACGCCGTAGTTCCTGTGTAACACTAAAATTAGATTTTGGTTCATTCATAACCAAACGAACGAATTGTTCCAACGACTTCCAGTTCAGTGACGTCTGTGAAAGAGATTGAGCCAATAATGTGGACAAAGTAATGTAGTACATTCTGGAGAAAAAAGTATTTTTTGCTGTAAAAGGGGTTCCTCATTAAAAATTTTAGGATATCTATGTTTCTCACTTCCTGAGACCCCAGTCTGACATTTATATCCTGAGATATCATTAGTCGACGGTCTTTAGCTCTTTTTATTTTTGGCGATCGCAGTGCGATCTACCACGCAATAAGCACAACGTCAAATACAAAAGTTAGATATTGTTTTCCGGAGAATCCGAATACACAATAAAAATGGGGTTCCCTATTTTAGATTTCTAAGTTGATCTCCCTCTCTTTCTCTTAAGATGGGCCAGGGGGTCGAGTATGGCCGTATTGGATGCCCCACTTCGAGACGAACAACTGCTATCACAACGTTTCCTTTCCTAAATTGATTTTTAGGTTCCGAATGCTCACCTTGTATAAAAGGTGGTTTAAACACTGCTGCCAGTTACCACGTATAATGTTACATCACGCAGCATGTGAAAGTTGCTGGATTTGGACGGGTTACTCATGTAACGGAAATATCAGATCTGAAGATGGTTCTGAATGAACCGAAACCGGTCATATGGATAAAAAATTTGCAATCAAGACGGATTATAAGTAACATCATAAAATCACTGATTGCTGTTAATCCCATCAGACATTATGTCTGTTTTTGCAAAGTTACCAAGTACATGTCATCAAAGACACAGATATACTTTCAAAGCCACCGAACAGCACATCTACATCTACACTGACACTCTGCAAATCATGTATAAGTGCCTGGCAGAGGGTTCATCGAACCACCTTCACAATAATTCTCTATTATTCCAATCTTGTACAACGCGCGAAAAAAAAAAGCTACACCTTATCTTTCCGTGCGAACTCTGATTTCCCATACTTCATTATGGTGATCTTTCCTCCCTATGTAGGTCGGCGTCAACAAAATATTTGCGCATTCAGAGGAGAAAGTTGGTGCCTGAAATTTCTTGAAAAGATTCCGCCGCAATGAAAAATGCCTTTGTTTTAATTATGTCGACCCCAAATCCTGTATCGTGCCCGTGACACTCTCTCCCCTATTTCGCGATAATACAAAACTTGCTGCCCGTCTTTGAATTTTCTCGATGTACTCCGTCATTCCTATCTGGTAGGAATCCCACACCGCGCAGCAGTATTCTAAAATTCTAATTCCATAAATTATCTGGGAGTACGCGTTAGGAGTGATTTAAAATGGAATGACATATAAAGTTGATCGTTGGTAAAGCAGATGCCAGATTAAGATTCATTGGAAGAATCCTAAGGAAATGCAATCCGAAAACGAAGTGGGTTACAGTACGCTTCGTTACAGGATCATTTAGTAATCGCGGAAGCGTTACGGAGATGATAAACTCCAGTGGAAGACTCTGCAGGAGAGACGCTCAGTAGCTCGGTACGGGCTTTTGTTGAAGTTTCGAGAACATACCTTCACCGAAGAGTCAAGCAGTATATTGCTCCCTCCTACGTATATCTCGCGAAGAGACCATGAGGATAAAATCAGAGAGATTAGAACCCACACAGAAGCGTACCGACAATTCTTCTTTCCACGAACAATACGAGACTGGAATAGAAGGGAGAACCGATAGAGGTACTCAAGGTACCATCCGCCACACACCGTCAGGTGGCTTGCGGAGTAGGTATGTAGATGTAGATGTAAAAGGGGACGGACAAGCATAGTGTAGGCTGTCTCCTAAGTAGATCTGTTAGATTTTCAGAGTGTCCTGCCAATAAAACGCAGTCTTTGCTTAGCCTTCCTCACAACATTTTCTGTGTTCCTTCCAACTTAAGTTGTTCGTAAGTGTAATTCCCAGGTATTTAGTTGAATTTACGGCCTTTAGATTTGACTGATTTATCGTGTAACCGAAGTTTAACGGATTCCTTTTACCGCTCATGTGGATGACCTCACACTTTTCGTTGTTTAGAGTCAATTGCCAATCTTCGCACCATACAGATATATTTTCTAAATCGTTTTACAATTTGTTTTGACCTTCTGATGACTTTAGTAGTCCATAAACGATAGCGTCATCTGCAAATAACCTAAGACGGTTGCTCAGATTGTCTCCTAAATCGTTGATATAGATAAGGAGCGGCAAAGTAATACTACCTTGGGAAATGCACATGGTGCAGGGTACATCGCACCGATGTTATCAGTTGTCTTTCCTATTCCACACTCATATTGAACGAGGTGAAGAATAACTGCACATGTTCCTTGTAAGCAGCCTGATCTTTCTTGTCCTATTCTCATGGTCTCTGTACCACAGCCACGATAGTGACAGAGTAACAACTGGAAACGCTTCCCAAATACTGGCTCCCTAACTTCAGTCAACACAATTTCGCGCAAACGTCATCCTTTTCCAGGCATTCTCATTTAACTCCCCTGAGCCTCTGTGTCACACTTTCATACAGGCTGTACTAACATTTTACGTTCTTAGGAGCAGGTATCTGATATCGATGTCTGTACTAACGCGTACTTGATAAATGACTTCAAACACTGGAAAAAATACTTTACAATTGGTCTCACTGACGTTTTGTATATATTGTATGTATTGAGTTTTCCCAAAACTCTCAACAAACCTCGGTCTTTCACTCGCATTCCTTGTAACTGGTGTTACGTGATCTTCCCGTTTCTTATAGCTCCTTAGTGAATAATTTGTAGCTGTTTTGCTTAATTACGTTGTTGTGTATGCAAACTCGTTTCCTATTCTTAACTTTTGGGTGTGTGTTTGTGTTTTGTAATGTGAACCTGAACAACGCAAGTGGGTGTTCTTTCGTAAATGCTAAGTGATAGTCACCAAAAATAACGTGGACCTGTATTTCTTTCTTTCTTTCGCTACTGTCTTTATCCCGCATTGTGTGCAGGGTCGGCAGGGCTAAGTACGGATTTGGCATGGTTAATTTTAAGAGGTGGCCGGATGCCCTTCTTGCCGTCACTCCCATACCCCCCTGGGACGGAATGAGTGTTACCCCAGTTGTCTGCGTCTAGTGTAAATCGTGAAATAGCGTGAATGTGTTTCAAATGTCTGCGAGCAGTGGAACTGAGGCGGGACGTGGGGACCAGCCCCATATTCACCTAGTAGGATGTGGAAAACCGCCTAAATACCACATCCAGGCTGGCTGGCACACCGGGCGGATTCGATCCGGGGCCAGCCCGCCTACCTGAGTCCAGGAAGCAGGACGTTAGCGCTCTCGGCTATCCTGGCGGGTTAATGTGGAACTGTATAACTGTACCGAAATTAACTTTTACCAAAAATAATTAGAAAACGTAGATCTGTACACTAAATAAGCTATCATGTGAAATTCTGTATTGTTCAGTGAATAATGCTACAATGCGTTGTCACAGTGTTTGTGTTGCAGATCCAACACAGAAACTAACAAAATAAAAATTCTACGTGAAATTACAAATTGAGTATTAAAAGAATAAGTGTTCAAAATGCTCTATAAATTTACGTACGCGAGCTAAGTAAAATCGTGAACACTAAATCACGCACATCCTACTGTAATTATAACACTGTCTGACAAAGTAAATCAGATATGAAGTAAACTTTACTTAAACTGAAGCTGATAACAATTTTGTAATGCAATGCATGATTTTACTACGTCCTGACTGTGAGGTTAAATTGAGCATAACATCTTTTCATGGCTTATCTTGTGGCAACGGAAGCTCGGTACTGCTGAAAACTGGTGAAAATTAAACTGCAGTGCAACAAACTAGCTAAAGAAAAAACGTCGTCCAACTGCAACGAAAGGAAAAACAGCTATGCTAAGCAAATGTTGCGTTATGTTTTGAGCAGCTGTACTCCCCAAGTGCAGTGCGACGACACACAGTTACAAAATTAAACTTTAGGGGTGTGACAGTGGAAGGAATTCAACTTACTGAATGGTTGTAGAAGACACTAGCATTCAAAAATTGTACTGTGTAACTTGTGTTCTGCCATGTAATTAGTTACTGAAATGATAACGTACTGGTGCAGACCATGTGAGCAGATAATTTCGTCTCATTAATCAAAGTAATTGACCAGAACCAGTGATGAAAAATCATGCTAACAAATTGCCTCTTTCAAACTCGTAAGTTATGCACGAGCAATCCCCCAATGCAGCGACAACATTGCCTGAATATCGTCACACTTCTCAAATCAGTTTTCACAAAATCATATTTCCAAAAAGCAACATCCTCTGCATTTACAGCTCTGTGTTCTGCTAGTTATTTCCAGATCACCATCGTGACCAACATCGGAATCTCCCACTTCTCGTTGGATGTAACATTGCATTGCAGGGCTCGGCAAACGATACTTGCGTTCTAACGGACTCGATATTTCGTGATAAGCAGCAGCGTACGATACGGTGTGAAGCGTGTTCGAACAATCACGTGACATTTAACTCGGGCGACGCGAGGGCAAGGGGTGAACAAGAAACTACCAACTGGCCACAACAATAATCTGTGGCACTGCTTAAAATTTTGCAATTTCCTGGAACACTGGAGGAAATAGCGTTAAATCCTACCATTGCATAAATTCCTATTATGTTTGAACAAATTTGCAGTGCGATTTCTCCTACAATACAGATGTGTGGATACATGAACATTTATGCCAATTTTTAGGGAAAGGTAACAGAAAATGTTGTCCTCAAAAAAAAAAAAAAAAAAAAAAAAAAAAAAAAAGGCTGAACCCTGTGTAATACTTCAGCTATTTGAGACTGCAGTGATGCAGTGATTTACCGACTAGCTTGCAAATGAATAATTGAATCCATGTTCACGTATTAGAATAACACACAAAAACGTTACCAGATTTTGACCACTTTGGGAACAAAACAAGATTCAGATGAAACAATCAAGACAGTTAATCAAGAATTAAAAGCCAATAAACGAAACACATCGTAAAAAAGTTACTATAATTTTTATTCCAAGAAAGAATTACAGTGGCAAGACCCGTCTTTGAGATAGTACCATCGGACGTCACTAGATCAAGGGACGAACGAAACCTCGAGAATAAGACACAATCATGATTGGAATAATTTCTTTATTTATTAGTTGCCAATGTTACGCATAGACTGGACCCTAGAGGTGGTTTGAGTCTGGTTTGACAATTTTTTTTTTTATATTAAAACCCGTAGTGCATTAAAACTGCTGAGACAAGTCGCTGTGATAGTAGCAAGAAAAGCCACTAGATCGTAGGCCAATCAAAATATCGAACAGAGCCTGAGATTTCTCGAACTGTGACGTAAACTCTTCGAACAGGCTAAGTCGTGTTCAAACAGCCCTACTACGTCGGCAACGACAACGCAGCTGACAAAGATCACTCTGTTTGCACTCAGATAATCTGTGGCGTAACATATCGATTATTGAAGACTTCTGTTTGAAAAATATCCATTCTACAGATATGCAGTACGACGCATCGAATAAAACGAGAGCTCATATTCACTGAATACCAAAATTAAGCTAGTAAGCTTATAATTTATATGGTGCGTCGTGCGCAAGAACATCTACACTAGCCTTGTGGCGTAATATTATCGGATTCTTTCAGCGTTACAGGCATTATGTTCCATTCATCCACGTTTATAGAGAGGCATCATTCATTACTTAAAATGAAAATTTTGTCCAAGACTTTATCCAATTTCTTGCGACCTTCCCTTGTACACAGCACATACATACAATACTAGACTAGCAAAGACGCATATTTTACTGAAATCTGACGTTTTGTGAGGTAAGATGGTGGCATCAGGAAATTTGTGTGTGGTATTACTACGTTTTTCTGAAACTGACGTTCTGTGCTTTATGAGATTGTCTAAATAATTTCTGCAATTGAGCAAATATTTGCGTAATAGTTGACTTTAACAGATATACTGTAGAATCGTGTAATGAGAACAACACCAAGTTACATGTACACACGTTTAAAGCAGACTGTAGTTTTCGTAAGATCACTCAAATGAATAAAGACACTTGTTATCAATGACGAGTAGCACATTGAACTTGTAGAAACACTTTCATAACGAGCCGAAGTTAGATTTAATAAATCTAATATTGACAAACGTAGCTCACATCATTGAGCTAAGTCTGTAAATATTAGATTTATCAAGTCCCATACAGTATACGTAAACTGTTTAAACAATCCCGGTATTCCGGATAAGACAAACTGTAATGGAGTTATTCTGAGTTGCATGCAGTATAAAAGAAAAAATACGTAAGATGTTTCTAGTTATGCTAGTATTGAGACATGTTCGTTTTCTTGTATCTTCCCCTGCTATAACAAAAATTACAGCCAAACACGACGCATGTATTGACCATTATGTCAAAGCTCTAATGGTAACACAGTGAAATCAACTAAATACCTAGGAATTACAATTACTAACAACTTAAATTGGAAAAAAACACATAGAAAATGTTGTGGGGAAGGCATAGCAAAGACTGTTTTATTGGCAGAACACTTAGAAAATGTAACAGATCTACTAAAGAGGCTGCCGACACTGCGATTGTCCGTCCTATTTTGGAGTAGTGCTGAGAGGTCTGGGATTCTTACCATATAGGATTAACAGAGTACATCGAGAAAGTTCAAAGAAGAGCAGTACGTATTGTATTATCCCGAAAGTGGGGGGAGAGTGTCACGCACATGATACAGAATTTGGGGTGAACATCATTAAAACAAAGGCGTTTTCTCTCACGAAATTTTAATCACCATCTCTCTCATCCGAATGCGAAAATATTTTGTTGACATCGATCCACCTAGGGAGAAACGATCATCATTATAAAATGAAGGAAATCAGAGGTCGCACAGAAAGATTTGTTCGTTTTTCATGCGCTGTTAGAGATTGGAATAATAGACCATTATTGTGAAGGTGGTTCGATGCACCTGCTGTCAGGCACTTAAATGTGATTTGCAGAGTATCCCTGTAGAAAGCAGTAGTGATATCAGTTTATTCTTAATTCTTACGGAGGCTTTATCGGTAAGTAAACAGCTGTTTACATGTCCTTTGAGCCCGCCGCCATATTGAGATTCTAAAGTGCTAGCGTGAGTAATATCAGTGATACTGCATACGGTGCTGTCAGTCTAGTGATGTACGTCCGTGGTACACAACAGCGGAGTCAGTAAACAAACTCATACTGCTGCCGATGTTGATACATCATTTATACATATTGGACAAATTAGGGGTCCTGTTAAGTTTCCTTGCGATACGCCCACGTTACTTTCCTTGTGAGAAATTCACGGTCCAGAATAACGCACTAGGTTGCTGTTGAAGAAAGAGTAGTTTTTTCTGCTTCGTTAACTATAGTGCCGGCCGCTGTGGCCGAGCGGTTCTAGGCGCTTCACTCTGGAACCGCGCGACCGCTACGGTCGCAGGTTCGAATACTGCCTCGGCCATGGATGTGTGTGATGTCCTTGGGATAGTTAGATTTATGACCTCAGATGTTAAGTTCCATAGTGCTCAGGGCCATTTGAACCATTAACTGGATTATTTTCTCTGCCGACTACATCTGCTTCAAAGCTTGTAGAAGACAAAGGGAATCGGGCAGATGAGAAACTACAGGGTGTCCCATAAGTTTCTTGCTGATTACAAAAATGCACGCAGCAGAAAGTGTAACACGTAGACACATCATTTATCTTAAAGTGCAAATAACATATTTAAGTTTTTGTGTACACACATAGTATTAATAAATTTCGACGTGTGTTCCTTTCGTTGCCCAAAGGATATCCCGGCGATATTCCAGTTCGATATACGCTGGTCAACATTTCGTGTGGGATGGACACTATTACGTCAGTAGTGTAATTTGCGCCATAATGCTGTGAGGCCAGTTGATGGGACCACCACGCCCGATCCATCTCCCCGGAAATTTTATATCCAAATAGGCACAAACATCTAGCCCCCCATGAGGTGGTGCACCATCTTTTTGGAATCTGTGGCCCAACAAATAATTACAACGTATCAAGATAGGTATTGGCTGTCATTCTCGCTTCACTGACGAAAGAAGGTCCTATGATTCTATTGTGCATAAGACCTCACCACACGTTCTGCATATGGCGGTCTCTGACAGTCACGAACACAGGGTGGGGATTCTCGGACCCCCCATATCCTAACATTGTGTCGGCTGACAACATCTTTCAAATGAAATGTGGCGTCATATGAGAAAAGGACACGTTTCAGATCATCATCATGTTCTGAATAATGTAATCCGTTGGTTGGACAGACTGTACGATCTGCACTTTGTACGCACCGAAAAGAAGTTGTTTATGTAGGATGTGGTGCACTGATGCCTTCGGAAGCGGCAACTCACGTGAGGCTGTGAGGACCACTTCTTCGAATTTCTCGCTGCCTGAACTGTTTGCACTCTAGGTCCAGGACTGTCTGTTCTAGGGAGATCACAAACTCTACCTGTTTCCTTAAACTTCGCGTACCCTGTCTTGATGCTTTTAACATACTAAGATGGTAATATACATACTAAGGTAATATACATGGTAATATACATACTAAGATGGTATCTGTTATTTGGGACATGTCGGACATGTCCGAAAGAACAGATACCATCACTGACCATGCAGCTCGTTAGAATGAAATTACAATGAAATGAACACCCTTAGCTGCTTACAGGCGTTGACATACGTGAACGGGGACAGATGAAAATGTGTGCCCCGACCAGGACTCGAACCCGGGATTTCCTGCTTACATGGCAGACGCTTTATCCATCTGAGCCACCGAGGACACAGACGATAGCGAGACTGCAGAGATTTATCTCTGGCACGCCTCCCGCGAAACCCACATTCTCAACGTATTGTCCCGCACTACATTCGTAGTGCCCCCGCCCATTATACTCATTACTCGCGGCGCGTTGCCGATTCCCATATATATATATATATATATATATATATATATATATATATATATATATATATACACACACACACCACACACGTTGAGAATGTGGGTTTCGCGGGAGGCGTGCAAGAGATAAGTCCCTGCAGTCGCGCTATCGTCTGTGTCCTCGGTGGCTCAGATAGATAGAGCGTCTGCCATGTAAGCAGGAGATCCCGGGTTCAAGTCCCGGTCGGGGCGCACATTTTCATCTGTCCCCGTTGACGTATACGAAGGACACACTAGGTTTTCTCCTGGGTTGAGTACATGTTGTTTGCAAATTTTGTCCAATTCCGCTGTTGTTACGTCACTGAGTCCTGTAACAAACAACGTAACTATAAGTATTACGTAAAAAAAACTTCAATACGTCGCATGAGATTCAAAATAAAAATTATTTGTACCTTATGAGTTTTTGCAATCAGGGACATCCGGTACTTACCTTGATGACACCTCATTGCCTTTAGGATTCCACGCGTCGGCACGAAAAACTGTAAACTGACCAGGAAGTCGGTAAGTCAGGGCCAGGGAGGATTTATGAGCAGCTAAGGGAATTCCCATGTTTTAAGCCACTTTTATGTTCTTTAGTAAAACTCCGATGATTACCTTACATATTATAAAAAGCAAACTTAAAAATTACATTTGGATTTCATCCTTTCTTTAAGACGGTCGATTCTAAAATAACTCTGACCCCCTTAAGACGCCAGGGGGGACTGGGTTGTGTCGTTTATTCCAAACCTGTCGGTCACCAAAGAAGATGCAATATATCTTCCAGAATTCGAATCAAGAACAGCTGCTAACATTAACTTAGAAGTGAACACCCTCGCTGTAGCAAAGTAAAATACGCCACTCGATAAAGTAAGTCTTTCGGTCCACACTGTACTCCATTTAGGTCCCTTTCGGACTACTCTGATGTAATGGCCCCATTTCTAGCAACCATATACAGCCGTGCACTCGACGAAACATCAACCTCTTAAAGACTCTAAAGTTGCACATATCGCGTCAACACACATCACAGGAAACATAATTCATCTACAGAATTATAGACCCACATCAGTGCCAACAATTTGGAGTAGGATTCTGGAACATACACTGTATGCTAATATTATCAAATATGTCGGAGAAATCAATCTCTTAGCACATTCTCACCACTGATTCAGAGAATATCGTTCTTGCGTAACACAACTGGCTCTTTATTCATATGAAGTTATCAGTGCTACCGACAGGTGATGTCAAATTGATTCCATATTTTCAGATTTCCAGAAAGCTTTTCATACTGTTCCTTACAAGCGACGTCTAATCAGATTAAGTGCCTGCGGAGTTTCATCTCAATTGTCAGGCTCCAGTTCGTAGTAACTGACGGAAAGTCATCGAGGAAAACGGGAGTGTGACATCTGGCGTTCTGGAACTGCATTAATCCCCCAGCTGTCCCTAATTTGTATAAATGATTCTGGAGAAAATCCGAGCAGCCCATTTAGATTGCAGGCGAAGCCGCCGTTCACCGTCTAGTGAAGCCACTGGAGGGCAAAACAAACTGAAAAATGTTTTTGACACCTGTATGGTGCGAAAAGTGGCAAATGACTCTCAACAATAAGAAGTCTGACGTGGTCCACATGAGCACTAAAACGAATGTGTTGAGTTACGATATGCAAGTTACTCACGCAAATTTAAAGTCTGTCAGTTCAGCTACATACATATGAACTACAATTACGAACAACTTAAATTGAAACGACCATATATATAATAAAGGGTGCACATAAAGTCCGGGAGCACTTTCAATTATTTTTTGCATAAGATCCAAACATTGTACAGATATCATACATACGTTATTTTGAAGAGAAACCCTGAAAATTTTTTTCATGTATACCTCCACAGCGTAGTTTGGTAATTTGCCGATAGTCAGCGCTAGTCGCAAACAAGGTGAGTTCAGGTGCGGAGCGAGCTGTTTAATTAAATGGCCTCCCCGATCAGCAGATCTCACTCCGTGTGACTCTTTTCTCTGGGGACGCATTAGAGGTCCGCTGTACGTACCGCCTCTACCACGTGATGTAGCAGAGCTCTGGGAGAAAATACAGGAAGCAACTGCCTCAGTCGACGATGCCATGCCGAGACAGGTATGACAAGAATTCGAATACCGTATTGACAACTGCAGAGTCACTCATGGTTCGCATATCGAAAGTTTGTAAAAAAAAAAAAAAAAAAAAAAAAAAAAACTTTCCGAGTTTCTCTTTAAAATGTAATATTATAAAATGTAATATTATAAATAAACTGGAAGCAGTGTTGATCGCATAAATTTTTTAATGTGGTGACCTGTTTCGGTCTTATAACAACTGCTTCCAGTTTATTTACTGCTGTAAGGTATGGGATCCTTACCAGACAGAATTGGAGGAGGACATCGAAAAAGTCCAAAGAAGGGTAGCTCGTTTTGCATTCTCGCGAAATAAGAGAGATTGCCACCGACATGACACGCAAATTGTGCTGGTAATCGCTAAAAAAAAGTTTCATATGGCGGCGAGATCTTTTCACGAAATTTCGAAATCTCCGAAAGCGACGATGTTTTGTTGACTCACGCCTAAGTAAGGAGAAGTGACAATGATGATAAAATAAGAAAAATCAGAGCATGTACCGAAAAGTTCAGGTGTCTGTTTTTCCCACCTGCTATTCGAGAGTGGAACGATCGAGGAATAGTGTGAAAGTGGTTATGTGAACTCTGTGCCAAACACAGCAGTCATGTAGATCTAGATGAAGAAAACGTCATTATCTGCCACGCGCTAATGTGAGATTTGTTTCATTTTCTAGCAGGAATCAGCTGCGGAAATTTGCCCCTTTACTTAACATTCAGGCTGTAAGTCTATCCAGTGTATAGTTTGTCCATGATAAAAGCGTTGCGCACAACGGAGACATACTATTGAAATTTCGGGATAGAGCTTTTCAGGAGGAGTCGGATAGCATATTATATCCCCCCCACACACACACACATTCATCTCGAGGAGAAAATTCGAGCCAATACAGAGGCTTACCGACAATCATTCTTCCCACGCACTATTCGCTAGTGGAACAGGGTTGGAGGGATGAGATAGTGGTACCGAAAATCCGCCCCGCGCCGCACACCATTAGGTGGCTTGTGGAGTACGATGTAGATGTAGATGAAAGCGGCTCCGCATTTGTATCACGCACATCCAGACAAACGATAAGTAAAACGATGAAAGCGAGATCACAGCACTTCCAACCAAAGAGGTGTAGAATGAACATGGAGAGACTGTTATATCTATGAGTAGCAGCACTCTGGGTGCCAGCGACAAGCAACACTGACCGCCATATTTTGTAACGTCAAGCACACCGTCCGTTTCAGCTGTACCGATGCAACAGGTGCTGGAAAATCATGTGTTTTTGTTATCGAAATATAAATTAAAAGTGTTTTACTGATTATAACACCGTGCGTGCAGTGTACAATTCTATTAATAGTAGTAATCATAGAGTATCGAGCTTTAGCTAGGTACCAGCATGCTTTCACGTGTAACATTTCTTGTATGTAATTGTCGTATTTGCCAAATTTTTACATTGTATTTTATGGATCTTCATTATCATATGGAATGTCAGGCAGCTGACTTCATTAAGGTACAACTCCGTGCTGGATTTCGTGTGTCTTAGTGTGAGTAAAATTACGTGTTAAACAGTAAGTGCAACAAGCATATGGGCTATGCATGTTTCTGTGGGGGCGGGGGGGGGGGGGGGGGGAGGAGGAGAAGAGGAACTAGAACAACGAGTAGCGGAACATCCAACATAAGGCGTGATGAATAAGAGGCGGCTAACTCGGGGAAGTTATATACGCTCTTTCGCCTCAGTGCTTCTGGCAAATGCTCTTTTCCGAGAAGGGAACTACTCGCCATATGAGATAAAACATTAGACTCCTATCTTCCATTAGAATTGCTGAAAGCCACACAAAAACATGACGCTAGAACAAGAAACTCTAATCGTGCGCGTATTTACATTAACGTCACCAGAATAACGCAGCAGCTCGCATATCGCAAATATTACCCTTGAGTACCATAGTGTACGGAAAAAAGAACTACGTATGTGGAAATTATTTCACGAAGCTCGTCGTGCGGTTATAAATAAAGAAATAATCGCGACAGGCAGTAGCAAATGTTACAATATGATAACAAAAGTACATGATCCGTATTAGCAGACGACTACATTGCTTAACATGACGTTGCAAAACACGGCGCCTGAGTTGTCACTCGGTATCAAATATGGCGGTGCCTTGACCAATCTATATTGTTTATATAGGTCGTTCCTTCCAACCAACAAGCAGTAGCTGAAGCTATGACAGTTATCCACATTTCACGTGATGATAAGACCTGGCGAACGGTAAACAATGAGATCGTGACGTGTCGATTATGGAACGAGGCCACTTTTATCATGTACGTACTGTATATAAATTTGCCCAGTCATTTTTATCACCTGGTACAACATTTCAGAATAAGAAACGGACTACGTTTTCGATACGTGGAGTTGAACTTCGTTGCGCTTGAGAAAACCTGGTGACCTACACGGAGCGGCACGGGCCCACCGCTGTGACCCGTATTTGGAACGGATTGCCGGCTCGCTAACTCTACACAGGCGTGTTAGCAGCTGATCCCATATAATCTCCGGGCGATAATCGCCTCCTTTGATTGACGTCGGCCTCTTAGTCGCGATCAGCCGTTAATTCCTGGGAGCGATGGCACGTGGTGACTCTGTCGCGGGCGTATGATGTTATTACACTGACAGCTCTCAGAATTACGAAACACGGGATCCAAGTCCACTGGAAATGAAGCTTCATCCCAGAACGTTCAACAGCCAAGCGAGATTCGTAGTTTTCAAGTTAACTGAGCAGCGTGGCCAAGCTGTACTTGGAGTATCATTGCCTGGCGTCATCATACGATTTTTTCATCTATAGGTCGTGGTACGCAAGCAACAGCATTCGCTATCCTGTATGTTCCAAAACGCCACGCGTAGAAACGGAACTTTTCCGGGGCTCTTACCTCGCGTGCTATTGGTTCAAATGGCTCTGAGCACCATGGGACTTAACATCTGAGGTCGTCAGTCCCCTAGAACTGAGAACGACTTAAACCTAACTAACCTAAGGACATCACACACACACACATGCCCGAGGCAGGATTCGAACCTACGACCGTAGCGGTCACGCAGTTCCAGACTGTAGCACCTAGAACCGCTCGGCCACCCCGGCCGGCCCGTTCTATTGGTGATAATAAGGTAGAGCCAAATGTCTTTGATGACATATTGGCTAGGGACCATTCGCATACCCAACGGAAGGTTCGTTTTACCCTATCCATGCTATAGTACATGGTCAAAATTTGAATATTAGACACTTCCTCCCCTACAGGCAAATGAAGCAAATCAGTTGGTTCTTTTTGCATCAGATGTCGTGTATCGCGCATCTGAAAGGGCTAAGATACCATTTATTTCTTGGGTGGTTTCTGAGAAAACCCGGGAAACGTCACTTTTGGGTACCAAAACGAGTTAGTGTATAAAATGACGTATCATGGAGTAAAATGCTGTAAAGTGTCTCGACTAGCGTCAAAAGGGGTTCTGGGAATCCCATGTTCTAGTACTTAAAGTAGTAGATGAGTTTTGCTATTTGGGGAGCAAAATGTAGACTGGCAATGTCGAGGAAAGCTTATCTGAAGAAGAGAAATGTGTTAACATAGAGTATAGTGTCAGGAAGTTTTTTCTGAAAGTACTTGTCTGAAGTGTAGCCATGTATGGAAGTGAAACATGGACGATAAATAGCTTAGGCAAGAAGAGAGTAGAAGCTTTCGAAATGTGGTGTTCCAGAAGGATGCTGGATATTATATGGGTATATGGCCTAACTAATGAGGTGGTGTTGAATAGAGTTGGGAGAAGAGGAATTTGTGGCACAATTTGACTAGAAGAAGGGATCGTTTGGTAGGACACGTTCTGAGGCATCAAGAAATCACCAATTTACTATTGGATGAAAGCGTGGAGGATAAAAACCGTTGAGAGAGAGAGAGAGAGAGAGAGATGAATTCACCAAGCAGACTCAGAGGGATATGGGTTGCAGTAGTTACTCGGAGATGAAGAAGCTTGCACTGGATAGAGTACCGAGGAGAGCTGCATCAAACCAGTCATTGGACTGAAAACCATAGCAACAGCAGCCGTGTTAGAATCCACGGGTCTCTTTAGGCACCCAAAATCGGTGTTTGTGGTGTTTGTCGACAAGGGATAAAGAGGGTCGATGACACTTTTAGATAAATACGTACAGCACATACTTTTAAAATTTGAACTACTTTCTATGGTTAGTTATTTAGATATCCGCTTCTGACGATGGTGAAAAACGATTTTTTGGGTTTCCTCAGGAACTGCCCACGAACTAATGGTGCCTCCATAAGCCCCTTAAGGTGCAAAACTAGTCACCTTCTTTGCCCCAGTTGCCTAAGCTGAAGGATGTGTGTAATATTCACACTGTGACCCTGTACTGTAGAATATGCTTCTGTTGGGGATACAAATGATCACTAGTCGAAGAGCTATCCAAAACACTTAACCTTACCTTTTTATCAGTTATAGGACCCCGAGCTATGAGACGCCAGGAGAATCCGGGTTTTATGTACGGCGTTCTGGAACATAACAGTAGTACATGATGTCGCATAGTTACACATTTGTAGCTGTATAAACATGCGAGTTAAAGCTCGCCGGTCACGTAGAAATGGAACCTATCGAAAAGAGAGATAAGTTTTGCACCAATTTCATAGTTCTGCTTTTGCTGTAGGAAACCTCTTTGTCTGACGAAAGGATATCGTTACGTTCTCAGTTAATTCCTTACATCCATTAAGGCTTACGTTTCATACTACACTCATGCTCACAAATTAAGGATAATTGCAAAATGTTGCGCCACACAACGTGGCACTACACAAAACTCGCTAATAGCGCAGACGACACAGATCTGTAAGTCCACGGAAATGGTGTAAGTTGAGAAAACCGTCCCGAAACACATGTACTACTAAACGCCACTGTTTCCTGCGCGTGTACCCCGACATCAATATGGGATATGATCACCATGCACACCTACACAGGCCGCACAACGGGTTGGCATACTCTGGATCAGGTGGTCGAGCAGCTGCCTGGGTATAGCCTCCCATTCTTGCACCAGTGCCTGCCGGAGCTCCTGAAGTGTCGTAGGGGTTTGAAGACGTGCAGCGATACGTCGACCGAGAACATCCCAGACGTGCTCGATGGGGTTTAGGTCTGGAGAACAGGCAGGCCACTCCATTCGCCTGATATCTTCTGTTTCAAGGTATTCCTCCACGACGGCAGCTCGGTGGGGTCGTGCGTTATCATCCATCAGGAGGAAGGTGGGACCCACTGCACCCCTGAAAAGGCGGACATATTGGTGCAAAATGACGTCCCGATACACCTGATCTGTTACAGTTCCTCTGTCAAAGACATGCAGGGGTGTACGAGCACCAATCATAAATCCAACCCACACCATCAAACCACGACCTCCGTAAAGGTCCTTTTCAAGGACTTTAAGAGGATGGTATCTGGTTCCTGGTTCACGCCCGATGAAAACCCGGCGAGAATAACTGTTCAGACTCTACCTGGAGTCGTCCGTGAACATAACCTGGGACCACTGTTCCAATGACCATGTAGTGTGTTCTTGACACCAGGTTTTACGGGCTCTCCTGTGACCAGGGGTCAGTGGAATGCACCTTGCAGGTCTCTGGGCGAATAAACCATGTCTGTTCAGTCGTCTGCAGACTGTGTGTCTGGAGACAACTGTTCCAGTGGCTGCGGTAAGCTCCCGAGCAAGGTTACCTGCAGTACTCCGTGGCCGTCTGCGGGCACTGATGGTGAGTTATCGGTCTCCTTGTGGTGTTGTACACTGTGGACGACCTGTACTGTAGCGCCTGGACACGTTTCCTGTCTGCTGGAATCGTTGCCATAAACTTGAGATCACACTTTGTGGCACAAGTAGGGCCCGTGCTACGACCTGCTGTGTTTGACCAGCCTCCAGTCGCCCTAGTGTTCTACCCCTCATAATGTCATCAACATGTGTTGTTTGAGCCGTTTTCAACACACAGTCACCATTAGCACGTCTGAAAACGTCTGCACACTTATTCGCTGCACCGTACTCTGACATGCACCGACACACCTGCGTGTGTGGACTGCTGCCAGCGCCACCGTGCGACGACCGGAGGTCAGATGCACGACATGGTCATACCCCGAGGTGACTTAAACCCGCAAACCGATAACCAGAGCGTTGTTTCACCATTTATCAACGTTATCCTTAATTTAAGAGCATGAGTGTAGCAGACTTATTTTTAGGAAGAATGCCCAGTCTGTCTCTGCTAGTATACTTTTTATGTTCTGTTTTCTGTCAATTTTGTTTCCATGATAGCAGAATTCCTTCGCTTCGTCTACATCGTGGGGCGCTATTTTAATGTCAAATTTATCGCTAATCTCATTACTGCTGCTCATCATGACTTTCTCCCTTTTTTTTATTTACTCACAGTGCACAGTGTGTGCTCATTATAGTCTTCCATCACATTTAGCAAGTCCTGTGATCTTCCTTGATTCTCAGTGAGGATAATAATATCATCAGCGAATTTTAATGCCTCACCCGAAACTTTCTTTTGTTTGCGTCATTGCTTCTTCGACGGTAGGATTAGGCAGGAGAGGCGAAAGATTGCACCCGTCTTACGTTATTTTTAAGCCGAGTCTTGATGAACTCATGTTTGCCTCTTCTTTGTTAGACATACTACACCGATCGGCCACATTTCGACCGCCTGTCAAAAGCCTGAACAACCAACTTTTGCTGCGCTGCGAGACGTGCAGTAGCAGTGAGGTTGTGGGAGGATCCATGGCGCGAAAAGCTCGATCGAAGTGGTCACACAGATTGTCGATTGGTTTAAATCCCGGGAGTCTGGTGGCCAGGGGATTACGGTAAATTCATCCTGCTGCTTTTCGAAGCACATACGTACACCGCAAGCTGTGTGGCATGTTGCATTGTCCTGCTGGTTAATGCCATTGCGCTGAGGAAAAACTGCATGTAGGGGTGGACATAGTTCCCAAGGATGGAGCAGCGGATTTACGGCATCACATCAAATCCCACTTCACACAATCATGGGCCAACTCTTGGGATGCTACTTCCCTGTCTTATTAGACAGTTTATTAACTTCGTGCGATTAAGGCGACACCAGGCCTGTGGCGTTCTTCCTTTCGCCTCTCCCGAAAGGACTCGACCACACTGTGTCGTCTCCGCATTGACCGTACCAGGCTGACCCATGGTTTTCTTTTTCGTGATGAGCCACGCCCACTTTGTGGTTGTGGAGCCTTCCTGTCAGTAGCTGACATTTTGGTTGAATGCCCCCTCCTTTTGGCTCTGCGTGCTAAGTACACACTCCCCTGCACTTTACGTTTGGTGTTGGCTGACTATTTCCGGATGGTCTCCCTGGTTCTCGGTTTCCTCCAGGAAAGTGGTTCTTATTCTCAGTTTTAAGGTTTTTAATCTCTCTCTGGTGTTGGGGCAGGGCGGTGAGTGTTGGGGTATCTCCCATTGTAAGCCGTGTTTGGAGATTCTCGACTCCCCTCCGTGACCGAGATCCTCTTTTCTTCCCCATTTACTCTGTTTTTATCATTTTTTAGGTTTGGTTAGTCTCATTTTCCCAAACGTACTCCTACATTCTAGCGGTTGCACCTTTTAAGTCGCATGTGGTCTTGCCTCTGCTGCTTCAGCATAGCGTTTGGTTCGCTCTCTTGCTGACTTACCTCATTTTGTTTTTACCATTGACAACATGACTGCCCTTTTTTTTAGCCTTTTCCCTTTTATTGTTCTGATATTTCTGAGATGTCACACTATTGGAATGGACCACATTTGAAACAAGGGACTGATGACCTTACTGTTTGGTCCCTTAAACACCAACCAACCAACCCAAGGATGGATGCACGCTTGGATTGATCCATTGTCTCTTCCAGAATGATGAGGGAATGCTCTCTAATTTGGATCCTTTCGACGAGTGTTGAAAGGTGTGTGTGTGTGTGTGTGTGTGTGTGTGTGTGTGTGTGTGTGTGTGTGTGTGTGTGTGTGTGTGTGTGTGTGTGTGTGTCAGATACTTTACACCGTACACACCTACAACCATCTGTCCGAAGGAGCATAAAACACGACAAGTTGCGGTACTGGCGGGCAAATTGCAGCGTCGGCCGCCTATGAGCAGCAGTCTGCGTGAGAACATGACCAGGCGCATGGCTGCGGAGACACATATGCAGCAACGTTAGCTGAGCCGTCGTTGAGAAGACACTGCTGGTAGCCCCGTGGTCCATCTAAACAGTCAGTTGCTCGATAGTTGCCTGTCTATTCGCCCGTACACACATCCACAGCTGCCGTTCACTCTTGTCGTATATGACCGACTGTTGCCTCGGCGTCGCTTTTGGATAGCGCCATTTTGCCGTGCACGGTATACTTCGATCACGGCGGCACAGGAACAGTTTACAAACTCAGCCATTTTTAGATGCTTCCACCTTTGGACCGAAAGCCAATGCTCGTGCCCTTTTGACGTCAGGTAAATCGCCCCGTTTCCGCATTACAACAACTGCATTGTTTTCCGCGTGCCCCCCCCCCCCCCCCCTTCGGCACAGTTTATGTACCCTCCAATGCCAGTGCTGCCACATGCTATCTGTGAGTGGTTATTTGCACGTTGACCTCGAACATAGGCTGTGGTCAAATCAAAAATCAATGTGACTAGACTGTGTATGAATCCCCCATCGTTCCCTGTAGCTTACTGTGGTGTGCGTACTGTAAGACCTTCGGTACACACACCATCAGATTATTTGACCTGTCGCTCTAACGAAGTAGGCGAGCGTCAGCAATATGTCTCGTGCTCTTATCGTGGCGTGTTTATCTTCTGCCGTGTTTGGTCAGATGATAGAAATGCCACTTGCACACTTCGAGTAGCAGATTGACGGTGACCAACTTTAAACAGAACTTGATTAATTTTCACACACATTTATTAAAATAACAAAAAGCATAAACATTACGTAACTTGATTCTGGATGCTATTTACAATTGACAATCTGAAGTTCCTTTGCTCTTGGCACGTTAATCTTATTCTCACATATCTCTGATACTTGACAAAGTGTCTATACATTTTTCTTCATGGTTATGTACAGGAATATGGTAATCTTATTAGGTGCAGACTGAAACTTGACTGTAGACTGGTACAGACTAATGCAGACTGATAGAGACAAATGCAAACTGACTAATCGGAGGCCTGTACACTCGTTATAATACCTCACGTGTTCATGTATCACTCCACGATTGTGATCCGCAAGGAGAAAAGGTTCTACGTTAGCAGCAATCTCATTGGCTGTGTTGTGTATTAATACGCGGATTGGTGGAAGCAGAATTTGGTCCGTCTCTAAGGCAGCGCCATCTCGTAGTGTGGAGACGGACGAGTGCTGCGCCTGCGCTGTTGCGCATAGCGGGGCGCGCTCTAGTGGGAAAGTTGTGTACGCGCTGACTATGCGGAACTATGTACACAACACTTACACTTATTTCTCTCAGACTTTCGAACGTCTTGCACTATGTTACAAGGTGGAATGCTTTTTCTAAGTCTAAAAGTCTAGTGAGGGTGTTTTGATTTTTCTTAAGTGTTGCTTCCATTATCGACCGCAGCTGCAGAAATGCCTTTCTGGCGCTTCTGTGAACATTAGACACACAGGCATCTGCAAGGAGGGACAAGTGGAGGATGAGGAGGGGGGGGGGGTGAGGGGGGGGTGGCGGAACAAGAAAGGGACGTGGCCCCTAGTGGAAACTCATGGTATAGACTTCATACGTATTATTAAATTTTCACCCATTTCTAGCAACGATTGTCTGCGATTTCACTAAATGGCAGATTTAGAATTCACAGCGAAAGCTATCCAGAAATAGCTACAGTGTTTTTAAAATTTTAATTCTGATTCTCCAATTTGAGAGGTAATAAGTTGTCATTTTTAGAGTTCCCTACCACAATCTGTCTGTCTGTATGTCTGTGTCAATCCGAATGTTAAAAACCTTTTTCTCAGGAACGCATAAGCTTATCAAGTTAAAATACTAAGGGTTATGGTCCCTTCAAATTTGTGACATACTAAGGTTTACTAGCCCTTAACGCTGTGAAACATTTAAGCTTCTAATTCAACGCAATCAAAAGATACATCCGTTTATGTGATATGTTTTGATACTCCAAAACTTACTTATCAAAACCTATAGAGTATTTTCTTTTGACTTTGAAACATACTGCTTAACAAGAGGCATGGTTTCACAGCACAAGAAAGTAAAACTTAGAAAATTGTTAATTTCTAGCTGTATGACATTACAAAAATATTTTTTATTTTTTTCCCACTCTGTCTTTCCGTCTGTGGAGAACGCTTTTTGTCAGGAACGGTTTGTCGTATTAAGTTCAAATTTATGTCGCATGCTAAGTTACGGTTGCTTGTTGGCGTAAGGTTATAAGTCAGTACAGTTGTAAGATTCGGCACTTTGTCATATATTTTGATGGCCGGCCGTGGTGGTCTAGCGGTTCTAGGCGCTCAGTCCGGAACCTCGCAACTGCTTCGGTCACAGGTTCGAATCCTGCCTCGGGCATGGATGTGTGTGATGTCCTTAGGTTAGTTAGGTTTAAGTAGTTCTAAGTTCTAGGGGACTGATGACCACAGATGTTAAGTCCCATAGTGCTCAGAGCCATTTGAACCATTTTCATATATTTTGATACTCGAAAACTCACTCATCAAAACCTATAGCGTACTTACCGTTGAAGTATAATATGAAACTTGGTAAGAAGCAATGTCCCACAGTACAAATAAATGAAAAAAAATACGAAAATTTTTAAACTGTAAATATATCATATAAAAATATATTCGTCATTAGAACATGCATTCACCATCCGTCAAAAGCACAATCGAAAAATATTACTGCATGCAAACATAATATGTAAGGCGCAGTCATGTTTTAGTAAGTAAATAAAAAAACGTTTTATTAAATCTCCTATCTCTACATATAAAAACTGAAGTCCCATACTCGCTTCTGTTTGTGTGTCCGGGTAGTCTCACGAGATTTTAATACGGTTTCAGAATTCCTGGATCCGATATCTTGACGCTATCGATAGTGATAACGGGCAAAAATGGTAGAGAGTCTCGATTCCTAAAATCGATGAAGTGTCTACAAACGTAACTAAGTTTGTACGGAACCTTCAGTGGGGTAATCCTACCTATTTGTTTCCTAAATATTTTTGTTGCAATCCAACAGGCTTTTCTGTTTCATATTATCTTTCTTTTACATATTTTTAATGTTCAGTGAAAACTTAACATTACTAGTATTTCTTGTGAACAACTGTTTTAACACTATGGGTTTAATCATAAGAAGGGTGTAATTTTAGAAACGTTGAATCAAAATGGTTGCATTCATTTTCATATTAATAACATACAAAAAGCAGACTTTGTGTGTTGTAACGAAATACCTTACCATTCTGATGTCAAACAATTTACAGGTATCCAGTCTGTTTTGGTGCATTACTTTAAAATGTATTAAGTGTTGTACAACTTCAGTTTTTAGGTCACTTCATGATCTCACGTTCACGGAATCAGTTATATCAAAACTGTTAATTTCATTATCTTGACGAATTTGAAATGTGAACCATTCTGTCATATGACGGTTGGCAACCGTGGTTTTTTCATGTTCGTTATTTGCGATTCATCCCATTGGTTGCCTGATAGCTTTGGTGTGGTGAGCATTGTTGTTTGATGTTTATTTTTGTCGTGGAGCAAATGACAACCGAGCAACGTATCCAAGTGATAAAAAATTCTTACAAAGACAGCGAAAGTCCCACGGCAACCGTTTTGTGAATTGCGTGTGACACTCGGAGGCACTCCTGCTCCAACCGAATTATCAGTTCGGAAGTTGATCCGGAAGTTTGAGACCACTGGTTCCGTTTCAAATGTTAAAAAACAGGACCACCACGTTCTGTTCGAACACAAGAAAACATTGCTGTCTTGCGTTACAATGTGACCGTGTCACCGTAATCCGTAGAATATCGGTTCGCCGATGAGCTCAACAATTGAATTCATCACAAAAGTCACTTCATGATATTCTTTCAAAAGATCTGAAAATGCATGCGTACAAGATTGAGTTTACACAAGGGTTGAAGCCTCCAGCTCATGGAAGGACACGTCGATTTTTCCAGTTGGTCTTATGTCGACGCGCGAGGAACGAGAACTTCAGAAAAAGAATAATTTTCCCAGATGAGGAGCACATCCACCTCAGTGAGTATGTCAATAACCAGAACTGCAGAATTTGTGGTAACGAGAATCCGCGAGTGACTGTGGAAGATGAAATGCGACTACAACGCCCGACTGTGTGGTGTGGATTTTGGCCAGGAGGAATGATCGGTCCGTACTTTTTTTGAAAAAGATGAAGCTGCCGTCACTGTGAATGGTGACGTTACGAAACATGCTTTCTGATTGGTTTTTCCTCTTATTGATGTATGTGGTGTCACCGCCAGACACCACACTTGCTAGGTGGTAGTTTAAATCGGCCGCGGTCCATTTAGTACAAGTCGGACCCGCGTGTCGCCACTGTGTGATCGCAGACCTAGCGCCACCACAAGGCAGGTCTCGTGATACGAACAAGCACTCGCCCCAGTTGTACGGACGACCTAGCTAGCGACTAGATGTACGAAGCCTTTCTCTCTCATTAGCCGAGAGACAGAATAGCCTTCAGCTAAGTTAATGGCTACGAACTAGCAAGGCGCCTTTAGCCTTACAGTGATTGTAATCAGTCTCCTGTGTATAGTCAAGAGCGATGTACCACAATGATTGATTAAAGATAAGTATTAATCCAGCTACGTACTTTTCTTCATAGCATTAATTACGTAGCCTGTTCCAGTACTTCACGCCCGTCTGCGTTAGTCTAGCGTGCATTTTCAGCCATCTCGATCTACAAGGTGTTGGCCCAGCTGCCGACACATCAATGTAAATGACGGTTTTTGGTTTCAACAACAAGGTGCGACATGACACAAATCCAGGACGTCAAATTAAACACCGTTCATCCCTCAAGTTTCCAATCTTATTTTATTTAGCTACCAGCTTCGGTGATTCTCTGCACCATCTTCAGACCGACTTGTAGGTAGATTCCAACTTGGTTGTGATACGAACAGTAGCCAGAAAGACCAGTATCAGTAGATTTCTGCTTGCTAAACGATACTTTCAACCACCATCTGCCATCATCTGAGTCGGCAGATGATGGTTGAAGAGACCACCTGAAGATGGCGTAGTAAATCGCCGAAACTGGTTGCCAAATGAAATAAGACTGGAAGCTGGAGGGATGAAAGGTGTTTGGCATCCTGTATCGAACAGCTGAGTCCCGCAACCATCTACGAAAAGATGGACATACAGAGTCACACATCCCGTAAAACGATTGCTGTGATGAATGAAAAGTTTCTTCAAAAAATTATCTAATTATCTCCTTGCGTGACAACCAGGAATGGTCTGCCACATCATGTGATCCTACGCCTTGACTCCTTTTTCTCTGTGGGCCTTTCAGAAATCAAAAGTGCACATGCACAGTCTACAAATAACACACCTACTGAAGTGTTATGTACATAGTTCCGCGTAGTCAGCGCGTACACAACTTTCCCACTAGAGTGCGCCCCGCTAAGCACAACAGCGCAGGCGCAGCGCTCGTCCGTCTCCGCACTACGAAATGGCACTGCCTTAGAGACGGACCAAATTCTGCTTCCACCAATCCGCATATTAATATGTAACACAGCCAATGAGATTGCTGCTAACGTAGAACCTTTTCTCCTCGCGGATCACACTCGCGCAGTGATACCTGAATGCTCGAGGTATTATAACGAGTGTACAGACCTCCGATTAGTTAGTCTGCATTGGTCTGCATTGGTCTGTAGGCAAGTTTCAGTCTGCACCTAATAAGATTACCATATTCCTGTACATAGCCATGAAGATAAATGTATAGACACTTTGTCAAGTATCAGAGATATGTGAGAATAAGATTAACGTACCAAGACCAAAGGAACTTCAGATTGTAAATTGTAAATAGCATCCAGAATCAAGTTATGTAAGGTTTATGCTTGTTACTATTTTAATAAATGTGTGTGAAAATTAATCAAGTTCTGTTTAAAGTTGGTCACCGTCAATCTGCTACTCTAAGCGTGCAAGTGACATTTCTATCGTCTGACATAACGGCAGAAGATAAACACGCCACGATAAGACCACGAGACATATTGCTGACACTCGCCTACTTCGTTAGAGCAACAAGTCAAATAATCTGATGGTGTGTGTACCGAAGGTCGTACAGTACGCACACCACATGAAGGATGAAATTAAAAGGGTTATTAACGACATCGCACCAGATGTTTGTGAACGTGTCATCAGGAACTCCAATCGCATAGCTCGTTACCACGCAGCCTCGTGCGGTAATATGGAGGATATAATTTTTCATAATAAATGGGAGAGGTTTAGCCGGCTGCTGTGGCCGAGCGGTACTAGGCGCTTCAGTCCGGAATAGCGCTGCTGCTACAGTCGCAGGTTCAAATCTGCCTCAGGCCTGGATGTGTGTGATGTCCTTAGGTTAGTTAGGTTTAAGTAGTTCTACGTTCTAGGGGACTGATGACGTCAGATGTTAAGTCCCATAGTGCTTAGAGCCATTTTCTTTGGGAGAGTTCTAAAAAAAATTAGATTTTCAATAAATGTTGTATGTTCTATAGCACTTCAATAATCGTCCCTGCTTCCTGGAGATCCATTATAGTTCAATTCTTTTATCTTGGCGGTTCGCGCATGCCCGCCCAGACGCGGGAGATTGCTGCGTTGCCAGTTGTACGCGCCAAGAGAAACAGCGCCACAGTATAGTTCGCAAATTTACGTTTAGGGTGGAGCGCGCGGTTTATGAAGTAAAGCCACCATGGCCACAATAACCCTTTCGCTGCTACAGAGACGTGCTCCCCGCATTCCGCGATGTGCGCGATTTTGTCAACATTGCACTGCTCGCCTGTGCAGACACATGGTGTTTCGACTGCTTTGACACACTTTTTCGATTTCACAAAAACTATTTCGCCCAAAAATTTGATTTTTACGCGTCTTCTTGACTGATACCTTCCCCCCATAAATGACTTAATTTTGTTTCGAAGTTCAATGCAGTCATTGTGCAGCATTAGATGTAGTAACCATTGCACGAAATTTTGAAGAGTTTGCAGAGGTAAAAGTCCATAGCGTATACTTTCTGTATGGTCGATTTTAGTTGCCACTAGAAATTGCAAAAAATTATATTCAAACGAATAAAACTCATGAAGTAAGACACTTCGATATTGTTTTTAAATAAATAAAATATTAAGCACCAAACAAGATTTGAACTCTGAACCTTTCGTTGGGCAGCCACACACTTTAACTATTACGCTAACGCAGCTCGTCAGACAATGTCTCCCAGAGAACTTAACAATATATCGCAAAATACCGACAAACACTGTTGGTATGACTATGAATTACTCACGTTTCGTCGAAGTACAATAGGAAATAAACAATTATTGCTGTTCTTTATTGCGAAAAAGCGGTTAGTGAGAAAGATACAAACACCTTTCCTTACTATCGCCTGAATTAGGAGGCTTATTGCTTGTTTGGTTTAATTAATTAATAGAATATGAAGCAATTGGTATAGAGAATGCTTTTTCGAAACTTTCTATAAAAGAAAATCTGCTATCAAGACCCTGCTTTTGTTCAGTTACATTATTTATGACTGAACGTTTCTAAAACTGAAGACACTCGTCCATGCTCTGCACTGCAGTTGAGCTCTGGCAACGTCGTTCTCTGTTCATTGGCTGACTGTGTTTTGTGACGTCAGATGCGCAGAACGAACCTAAACTCGGCCGCCGTCATAAATGACGCGGACTTTAGTAGGAGAAGATGTACTGGCGGGAATCAAGCAAGGTAAGTCACAGCTAGCTCATTCAGGAAGAGAAATGTCCGCGAAAGCACAAGCTTACGTGTGTTCCAAGTTCGAACCCCGGTTCGTCACTGAGTTTTAATAGCCCTGGGAATAGGCTACCGTCGTAGAAATGAAGATGGTGGTTGTTTGTGCCAGTCACCATTACAGAAATACCGACACGCGTACCGCTGTCCATGTAGCTGCCTCCAGCTGGCCCCACAGAGATACGTCACACCGTGTTTAACGACCACTTGTCGCTGTCACGCGGTGAAGCCTCGCCCCCCTCCCCGTTCTCCTCCTCACGGCAGTCAGTCGTAAGCGAGGCTGCCGCACGAGCGATTATCCCATTAACAAATTGACGAGCGACTGTCGTGTCCGGCCCTGGACTAGCTGGCTTACACTTCCGTTCCGTCAGACCACCGGCCCAGCTGCGCATCCTGCACTCTGCTATAGGGTAGCGTTCCCCCCCTCTTCCCCCTCTTCCCTCTCTCTCTTCCTGCTCCCCCTCCCCCCCACAATTCGCTCCCCCCCCCCTCCCTGCGATTTTCGGGCATTCCATAATTCTTCTTCCACCTGTCAAATCCTCCCGTTTAGCGCCAGTATTGCTTGTAGTTAATTTCTACATCTACATCTACATCTACATTGATACTCCGCAAGCCACCCAACGGTGTGTGGCGGAGGGCACTTTACGTGCCACTGTCATTACCTCCCTTTCCTGTTCCAGTCGCGTATGGTTCGCGGGAAAAACGACTGTCTGAAAGCCTCCGTGCGTGCTCTAATCTCTCTAATTTTACATTCGTGACCTCCTCGGGAGGTATAAGTAGGGGGAAGCAATATATTCGATACCTCATCCAGAAACGCACCCTTTCGAAACCTGGCGAGCAAGCTACACCGCGATGCAGAGCGCCTCTCTTGCAGAGTCTGCCACTTGAGTTTATTAAACATCTCCGTAACGCTATCACGGTTACCAAATAACCCTGTGACGAAACGCGCCGCTCTTCTTTGGATCTTCTCTATCTCCTCCGTCAGACCGATCTGGTACGGATCCCACACTGATGAGCAATACTCAAGTATAGGTCGAACGAGTGTTTTGTAAGCCACCTCCTTTGTTGATGGACTACATTTTCTAAGCACTCTCCCAATGAATCTCAACCTGGTACCCGCCTTACCAACAATTAATTTTATATGATCATTCCACTTCAAATCGTTCCGCACGCACACTCCCAGATATTTTGCAGAAGTAACTGCTACCAGTGTTTGTTCCGCTATCATATAATCATACAATAAAGGATCCTTCTTTCTATGTATTCGCAATACATTACATTTGTCTATGTTAAGGGTCAGTTGCCACTCCCTGCACCAAGTGCCTATCCGCTGCAGATCTTCCTGCATTTCGCTACAATTTTCTAATGCTGCAACTTCTCTGTATACTACAGCATCATCCGCGAAAAGCCGCATGGAACTTCCGACACTATCTACTAAGTCATTTATATATATTGTGAAAAGCAATGGTCCCATAACACTCCCCTGTGGCACGCCAGAGGTTACTTTAACGTCTGTAGACGTCTCTCCATTGATAACAACGTGCTGTGTTCTGTTTGCTAAAAACTCTTCAATCCAGCCACACAGCTGGTCTGATATTCCGTAGGCTCTTACTTTGCTTATCAGGCGACAGTGCGGAACTGTATCGAACGCCTTCCGGAAGTCAAGAAAAATAGCATCTACCTGGGAGCCTGTATCTAATATTTTCTGGGTCTCATGAACAAATAAGGCGAGTTGGGTCTCACACGATCGCTGTTTCCGGAATCCATGTTGATTCCTACATAGTAGATTCTGGGTTTCCAGAAATGACATGATACGCGAGCAAAAAAACATGTTCTAAAATTCTACAAGAGATCGACGTAAGAGATATAGGTCTATAGTTTTGCGCATCTGCTCGACGACCCTTCTTGAAGACTGGGACTATTTGCGCTCTTTTCCAATCGTTTGGAACCCTCCGTTCCTCTAGAGACTTGCGGTACACGGCTGTTAGAAGGGGGGCAAATTCTTTCGCGTACTCTGTGTAGAATCGAATTGGTATCCCGTCAGGTCCAGTGGACTTTCCTCTATTGAGTGATTCCAGTTGCTTTTCTATTCCTTGGACACTTATTTCGATGTCAGCCATTTTTTCGTTTGTGCGAGGATTTAGAGAAGGAACTGCAGTGCGGTGTTCCTCTGTGAAACAGCTTTGGAAAAAGGTGTTTAGTATTTCAGCTTTACGCGAGTCATCCTCTGTTTCAATGCCATCATCATCCCGTAGTGTCTGGATATGCTGTTTCGAGCCACTTACTGATTTAACGTAAGACCAGAACTTCCTAGGATTTTCTGTCAAGTCGGTACATAGAATTTTACTTTCGAATTCAATGAACGCTTCACGCATAGCCCTCCTTACGCTAACTTTGACATCGTTTAGCTTCTGTTTGTCTGAGAGGTTTTGGCTGCGTTTAAACTTGGAGTGGAGCTCTCTTTGCTTTCGCAGTAGTTTCCTAACTTTGTTGTTGTACCACGGTGGGTTTTTCCCGTCCCTCACAGTTTTACTCGGCACGTACCTGTCTAAAACGCATTTTACGATTGCCTTGAACTTTTTCCATAAACACTCAACATTGTCAGTGTCGGAACAGAAATTTTCGTTTTGATCTGTTAGGTAGTCTGAAATCTGCCTTCTATTACTCTTGCTAAACAGATAAACCTTCCTCCCTTTTTTTATGTTCCTATTAACTTCCATATTCAGGGATGCTGCAACGGCCTTATGATCACTGATTCCCTGTTCTGTACATACAGAGTCGAAAAGTTCGGGTCTGTTTGTTATCAGTAGGTCCAAGATGTTATTTCCACGAGTCGGTTCTCTGTTTAATTGCTCGAGGTAATTTTCGGATAGTGCACTCAGTATAATGTCACTCGATGCTCTGTCCCTACCACCCGTCCTAAACATCTGAGTGTCCCAGTCTGTATCTGGCAAATTGAAATCTCCACCTAAGACTATAACATGCTGAGAAAATTTATGTGAAATGTATTCCAAATTTTCTCTCAGTTGTTCTGCCACTAATGCTGCTGAGTCGGGAGGTCGGTAAAAGGAGCCAATTATTAACCTAGTTCGGTTGTTTAGTGTAACCTCCACCCATAATAATTCACAGGAACTATCCACTTCTACTTCACTACAGGATAAACTACTACTAACAGCGACGAACACTCCACCACCGGTTGCATGCAATCTATCCTTTCTAAACACCGTCTGTACCTTTGTAAAAATTTCGGCAGAATTTATCTCTGGCTTAAGCCAGCTTTCTGTACCTATAACGATTTCAGCTTCGGTGCTTTCTATCAGCGCTTGAAGTTCCGGTACTTTACCAACGCAGCTTCGACAGTTGACAATTACAATACCGATTGCTGCTTGGTCCCCGCATGTCCTGACTTTGCCCCGCACCCGCTGAGGCTGTTGCCCTTTCTGTACTTGCCCAAGGCCATCTAACCTAAAAAACCGCCCAGCCCACGCCACACAACCCCTGCTACCCGTGTAGCCGCTTGTTGCGTGTAGTGGACTCCTGACCTATCCAGCGGAACCCGAAACCCCACCACCCTATGGCGCAAGTCGAGGAATCTGCAGCCCACACGGTCGCAGAACCGTCTCAGCCTCTGATTCAGACCCTCAACTCGGCTCTGTACCAAAGGTCCGCAGTCAGTCCTGTCGACGATGCTGCAGATGGTGAGCTCTGCTTTCATCCCGCTAGCGAGACTGGCAGTCTTCACCAAATCAGATAGCCGCCGGAAGCCAGAGAGGATTTCCTCCGATCCATAGCGACACACATCATTGGTGCCGACATGAGCGACCACCTGCAGATGGGTGCACCATGTACCCTTCATGGCATCCGGAAGGACCCTTTCCACATCTGGAATGACTCCCCCCGGTATGCACACGGAGTGCACATTGGTTTTCTTCCCCTCTCTTGCTGCCATTTCCCTAAGGGGCCCCATTACGCGCCTGACGTTGGAGCTCCCAACTACCAGTAAGCCCACCCTCTGCAACTGCCCGGATCTTGCAGACTGAGGGGCAACCTCTGGAACAGGACAAGCAGCCGTGTCAGGCCGAAGATCAGTATCAGCCTGAGACAGAGCCTGAAACCGGTTCGTCAGACAAACTGGAGAGGCTTTCCGTTCAGCCCTCCGGAATGTCTTTCGCCCCCTGCCACACCTTGAAACGACCTCCCACTCTACCACAGGTGAGGGATCAGCCTCAATGTGGGCAGTATCCCGGGCAGCCACAGTCGTAGTCCGATCGGGGGATGCGTGGGACGAGCTGGCCGTCCCCGACAATCCCCCATCCGGACCCCCACAGTGATGCCCATTGGCAACAGCCTCAAGCTGTGTGACCGAAGCCAACACTGCCTGAAGCTGGGAGCGAAGGGATGCCAACTCAGCCTGCATCCGAACACAGCAGTTGCAGTCCCTATCCATGCTAAAAACTGTTTTGCAAAGAACGTCTGAACTAATTTACAGAGAGCGCAAACAAATCGACAAAATTTAAACGGTTATTAAAATACAAGATTGCCTAGTAAATGCAGTAATGCTGCTACTTGCGCACTGCTGACACTGCTCGGCGGCGGAAGGAGACTAAGCGAAATTACACTACTCAGGTACTAAAACGCGATGCTACAACTCTCAAATACTATAATAGGCCCGAAATTTATGAATTAAACAATGCAAGTACCAAAAACACGCAAAGAAATTAAGAATTAAACTATGTAACAAATGAGTGAGCTAGGAGTATACGACTTGCTGCTCAGCTGCTTATCCAACGGCGGCAGGGAGCACACTGACTGTGACCAACCGACACTGGCCGTTCAAAACAAAAACAGTAGACAAACGACTACGCGAATTTACACTATTCAGGTACTAAAACGCGATGCTACAACTCTCAAATACTATAATAGGCCCGAAATTTATGAATTAAACAATGCAAGTACCAAAAACACGCAAAGAAATTAAGAATTAAACTATGTAACAAATGAGTGAGCTAGGAGTATAGGACTTGCTGCTCAGCTGCTTATCCAACGGCGGCAGGGAGCACACTGACGAGGGAAAGAAACTCGTACAAAAAAATGGTTCAAATTGCTCTGACCACTATGGGACTTAACATCTGAGGTCATCAGTCCCCTAGAACTTAGAACTACTTAAACCTAACTAACCTAAGAACATCACACACATCCATGCCCGAGGCAGGATTCGAACCTGCGACCGTAGCGGTCGCGCGGTTCCGGACTGCAGCGCCTAGAACCGCTCGGCCACTCCGGCCGGCGAAACTCGTACACCTGCCTAATATCGTGTAGGGCCCACGCTACACGACGTCGCTTGGACTCGACTAATGCCTGAAATAGTGATGGAGCGAATTAACACCGTGAATCCTGCACGGCTGTCCATAAGTCTGCGAGGAGGAGGAGATCTCTTCTGAACAGCACGTTGCAAGGCATCACAGATATGCTCGGTCTGGGGAGCCTGGTGGCTAGCGGAAGTGTTGAAACTCAGTATTCCTGGAGCCACTCTGTATGCAATTCTGGCAGTGTAGGGGGTTGCATTGTCCTGATGGAATTGTCCAAGTCCGTCGGAATTCACAATGGACACGAATGGATGCAGGTGATCAGACAGGATGCTTACATACGTGTCACTTGTGAGTGACATCTAGACGTATCAGGTGTCTCATATCACTCCAACTGCACACTCCCCGTACCATTAGAGGCTCCACTAGCTTGAACAGTCCCTGCTGACATGCAAGCTCCAAGGATTCACTAGGTTGTCTCCATACCCGTACACGTCCATCCGCTCGATACAATTTGAAACGAGACTCGCCCGACCAGGAAACGTGTTTCCAGTCATCAACAGTCCAGTGTCGGTGCTGACGGGCCCAGACGAGGCGTAAAGCTTTATGTTGTGCAGTCATAAAGAGTACACGAGTGTTCCTTCGACCCTGAAAGCCCATATCGATGACGTTTCGTTGAACGGTTTGCACGCTGACACTTGTTGATTGCCCAGCACTGAAATCTGCAGCAGTTTACGGAAGGGTTGCACTTCAGTCAAGCTGAACGATTCTCTTCAGTAGTCGTTGGTCCCGTTCTTGCAGGACCTTTTCCGGACGCAGCTATGTCGGAGATTTGATGTTTTACCGGATTCCTAATATTCACGACACAATCGTGAAACAGTCGTACGGGAAAATCCCCACTTGATCGCTACCTCGACGATGCTGTGTGCCATCGCTCGTGGGCCGACTATAACACCACGTTCAGACTCACTTAAATCTTGATAGCCTGCCATTGTAGCAGCAGTAGCCGATCTAACAAGTGTGCCGTATTCTGCCTGTTTACATATCTCTGTATTTAAATACGCCAGTTTCTTTGGCGGTTGAGTGTATTTGACATTTCCTTCTCTTCTTGATCTTCCTACTGATCTTTTCGCTGTTGGGCGAAAATTCATTTTTTTCTAGGCACTGTATTTTCATGAATGATTTGAAAGAAATCAGCTAACCAGTCAGATGTATAAATGTTTATTACCAACATTTGACGATAGTTTCAACAATTGTAAAATTGTCTGCTTCAGAAGCACGTGGACCTATCGACAAAATTTTTTACATCAACGTTAAAAAAGTTAAGATGTGAAAGATGTACAAGAACACCGGTTAAAAATATAGTAAACGAAAATTACTTACAGGTAAATTACATATTGACAACGAGACTTTTCAAAGTAAAGCAGCTTATGTCAAATAACATGGTATGTATGACCATCAGTAAAGGCAAATAAAATCGAGTAAATAAACATTCTCACCGAAGCTGGTCTAAGTGTAAATCTCATCACATTAAAATGTGCATGAAATCAGAAGTCGTTGAAACGGCCCGTATGTTACCGCGGTGTACTAAATAGGAAACATCGGTAGGTGGCGTACGTGCGCGAAAACATATGCTCATAGCACACAGACAAACTGTTAACTACCAATCGCGAAGGGTATGAAGAAATTTTTAGATTGAAGAATGGGGAGGTAGGGAGGAGAAAGGGAAACCTTAAAAAGGAATTATAACGCTTAAAGAAACAGTCTTGGTGCGAGCAGGGCTCGCGAACCTGTGGGTTCCGTATAATTTTGTATACAGTCAATTTATCCATCCCGGGAATCGAAAATATTCACGATTTTTGCCTGTTATCGACACTAATAGTGACAAGATATCGGTCCCAGCGATTCCAAGACCATCTAAATTTTTTAAATTCCGAGTTTGAAATCGGTTAACAAACGGCAAAAGAATTTTTTTTCTGTGTTGAATCACAAATTAACAATTTCGGAGTTTTCCCTTTACTTGTACTGTGAAACCTTGCTTGTTGCCAAATTTAATGATTCCAGATCAACAGGAAGTACCCCATAGGATTTGATGCGTGAGATTTCGAGTATCAAAATATGTGAAGTAAATACTTTGATAGGATTAACTTGGAAGCTTAAAATTTTCACACCGCCAAGGAACCACAGACCTTACTACGTGACATAAATTTTTACTTGATACGTCTACAGATTCCTGAGAAAAAATGCTCTTGACAGTCGAACCGATACTGACAGACTAACGGGCAACAAAGAGATCCTAGAAGACTTCCGTTTTTACGGACTGAGACACGGAGATGTAAAAGTAATATAAACTGAGGCAGAGAAAATATTTTACAAGAATAATAGAAATATGATGAGAATGAATGACAAGTGGATTCCACCAACGAACTGTAACTTCATTAACTGGTCCGAAATATCTGCTTAAAATCTTAAAGAAGTTGTCCACTCACAAGGTGCAGTTTAGGGTCACGGGTTGTTAATAAACTTTTACATCTGCAACTAGTTGGCTGGTTTTCTTAAATAATTCGTTGACATTCACCGTTGCTGAACACCAGCTATGCTGAAAATAAAATAAAAAAATTCTGTTTTCATTTATTCTTGTGACATGATCTCTCTATTTCTTAAATCACCAAACGGCATCTAGTCAAATTGCGTGCCTGTGGAGTATGGCCTCAGTTGTGACACTGCATTAGTGATTTCTTGTCAGAATGGTCACAGTTTTTAGTTATTTACGAGCACTCACGTAATGAAACAGAGGTGATATGTGGGAAATTTGGGAATCCCCAAGGAAGTGTTACAGGCCCTATGCTTTTTCTAATCTACACAAACGAGTAGCGAACCCGGCAATGCTTCACAATTGCTTCATATGTCTTGGAACTGGATGTACACCCTAATCTCCTTCTCCTACTCTCTCTCCGTTGATCTCCCCCTCCTCCTCCTCCCTCTTCTCTCTCTCTCTCTCTCTCTCTCTCTCTCTCTCTCTCTCTCTCTCTCTCTCTCTCTCTCCCCCACCCTTAACTCTATCCATACTCTACTTCCCCCCCCCTCTGCCTGTTTCCTCTTCCCCCTCTCTCTGACTTTAAGCCTTGTTATTGCAAACGAAACCTTGATTGAGAACTGAAGTCATTCAAAATGAATGGGTAAATCGCTTGGGATCATTTCTACACACAGTAGGGGAGAGAGATCTCTGTAGCTGAATAAAGCGTTCTCGGTTTTCAAGCCGTGTCAATTCGAATAAAATCCTAATCTTTAGATGACCATCTCTGCCATCGTCATCAGGATGTTACTGACTCCCGGGGCTGCTACGGTCTCTCGCTTATATAGGCATGATGACATCATCAGCAGCCAATCAGATAGTCCCAATGTGACGCGTGCGTAAGTCGACCCGGGCAGCTAGCGGAGCTATTGCCCGTGGCAGCACTGGTGACGTCAGGTGGCGCCAAGGGCAGGCGCCATGTTTGAAACTGCTGCTCCCGCGTCGCGCATCTGTCTCTGCTTTCTTTCGATATCCAACGCCCGCCCCCATGCCCTGCTGAGTGTGTACCACTGGTCTCTGTTGAAATTGTTGTTGTTTAAGCGAATCTGTGCCGCTTACTTTATAATGGAGTCCCAGTATGTAGATGGATGGACCAACACTTTTGTATTTTCGAACTAGCAGCGAGTTAGGACGTCTGCTGCAGAAACATGGGCTAAACTCAGTGTTCCGGCCCGCCCCCAAGATACGAGATACGTTGCGCCCTGTTAAAGACGACATTGCTCTTCGAGTGTCCTGCGTGTATGGTGTACCCTGTGAATGTGGCAGCATGAATATCGGACAAACAAAATGGTTCAAATGGCTCTGAGCACTACTGAACTTAACTTCTGAGGTCATCAGTCCCCTAGAACTTAGAACTACTTAAACCTAACTAACCTAAGTTTTCTAGGCAATGCTCCTCTATGGCCGACTAGTCAAGCTCCCTTTGTTTTGTATGGCGCTCTTGTTCTCAGCACAACGCTCCGCAACTCTGCGAATAGTTTGTCCGAGCCGGCCGGAGTGGCCGAGCGGTTCTAGGCGCTTCAGTCTGGAAGCACGCCACCGCTACGGTCGCAGGTTCGAATCCTGCCACGGGTATGGATGCGTGTGATGTCCTTAGGTTAGTTAGGTTTAAGTAGTTCTAAGTTCTAGGGGACTGATGACCTCAGAAGTTAAGTTCAGTAGTGCTCAGAGCCATTTGAACCATTTTGTTTGTCCGATATTCATGCTGCCACATTCACAGGGTACACCATACACGCAGGACACTCGAAGAGCAATGTCGTCTTTAACAGGGCGCAACGTATCTCGTATCTTGGGGGCAGGCCGGAACACTGAGTTTAGCCCATGTTTCTGCAGCAGACGTCCTAACTCGCTGCTAGTTGCTCCACAGTATGGCAGGAATGCAGTCCGTTTGGCCTCTTCTACTGATTCACCGGGTGTCTTTCGTCGGCGGCCCTTGAAAGCGTTTGCGATGTCTCTTTTGCTGTATCCATTTTCCCCGAAAACACGTTTTCTGAAATTCAGACTGTAGGTGGTGGTCGTCAGAGATAATCTCGACGCTATGAACCAACGTGTTCAAGACCGCTTTCTTGCGTACGGGGTGGGTGGAAACTATTGGCGTTCAAGTACCGATCAGTGTCTGATGGTTTCTGGTACACTGAATGACCAAGCTGGCCTCCTGCCTTCCGCTCAACCAAAAACATCCAAGAATGGTAGCCTGCCGTGCTTCTCCATCTCGACAGTAAATTTAATGTTTGGATGGACTCCATTCATGTGATCGACGAACTGCTGTAGTGTATCTTCACCATGAGGCCATATCAGGAAGGTGTCATCAACGCGTCGTAGAAAGCAAGACGGCCGTAATGTCGCAGTTTGCAGAGTCTGCCCCTCAGAGTGCTCCATGAAGAAATTTCCGACTGCTGGAGACAGTGGTGATCCCACGGCTGTGCCGTCCGTCATCTCATACTGTTCATCGCAGTACAAAAAGTACGTTGTCGTTACGACGTGACGGAAGAACTTAATGATTCCAGACGGAAAATGCTGGGTCAAAACATTCTGCGTAACTTGTATAGGCACCCTCGTAAAAAGTGACAAAACGTCCAGACTAACCATTAGGTCGTTTGGGCCTGTCTTCATTCTCTTGAGTGTCTCAACAAATTTCTGCGAGTTGACAACATGGTGTTCACAATGTCCCAATTTTGGTGCTAATAATCCTGCCAGATGTTTAGGGAATCTGGAGGTGGGCGAACTGATTGCACTAACAATGTGCCTCAGAGGAACACTTCCCTTGTGTATCTTTGGTAATCAATAAAGCCCGTGTTGGCTGTTGTGAACGAAAAGGCAGGGAAAACAATTGCTTCCAATCCTTTGCAGCGCTTCAGTGTAGAGGTGAAAATTGTGAATGGAGATGGGACTCGTCGCCGATAAGAAACAAATTCAAAACAGTACATTCTACTGGGAAGGTTATGGGACAGTCTTTCGAAGTGCAGCGGATGCAGTTGTGGGTGAACTTTGTTGGAGACGGGATACACAATAAACTCTGTTCAACACGTGGAAGCGCTTAGTGAGTTGAAAGCATGTCTTCGGCGAGTTTGCCCATCAAAAGTAGCGGCGTATATTGTTCTTGCAAGATGATACAACGGTCACTTCACCACTGGTGATATTGCGACATCCCCCATATATTCTCCCGTTCGGTTAATTCAAAGCAACTCATCGCTGGCATCACTTTGAAGATTCGGACACCTTGAGGAAAGGGCCCCTGAGTAATGCTCAGGAAGCAGGACCGCGGTTTTTACCGCATAGATATACGCACTCGTATTTCTAAATAGAAAGAAACTATGAACAAACATGATATCTGTTGTGACTTGGCAAGACAGCCAAGTCACTATGCGAGGATACCGAAAGGCACGCGTTAAGCTCACGCAGACTGGCGTGAGGTCTGGAACAGTTATAGGAGTTGAGTCTAGTAAAAAAAGGAGGTAACTGGTAGAATACTTAACTTTAATCCACAATTGGTGGACATCTCTCTTCACTGTACATGCTTCACAAGATAAATATCAAATGCTATGGCGCCTTGCTAGGTCGTAGCAAATGTAGCTGAAGGCTATGCTAACTATCGTCTCGGCAAATGAGAGCGCAATTGTCAGTGTAGCTTCGCTAGCAAAGTCGGCTGTACAACTGGGGCGAGTGCTAGGAAGTCTCTCTAGACCTGCCGTGTGGTGGCGCTCGGTCTGCAATCACTGACAGTGCCGACACGCGGGTCCGACGTATACTAACGGACCGCGGCCGATTTAAAGGCTACCACCTAGCAAGTGTGGTGTCTGGCGGTGACACCACAATATCAAATTCTTGTCGGGTTTCCAGCCCGATCAAACTGTCGTCTGAGCACAATATGGACTCTTTGCATCGGTTATTGGACCATTTTAATTGTCTTCATCCGAACATCAAATTTACAATGGAAATTGAAAAGGAGGGAAAGTTACCTTTTTGGGATGTACTAGTTTATAGAAAAGAAGACGGAACTCTTGGACACAGTGTTTACAGGAACCCGACTCATACCGACAGGTATTTACATGCTACCAGTTGCCGTCCACCTTTCCAACGTACAGGAGTCCTTCGGACCTTGGTTAAACGAGCATATGCTGTCTCTGATGCCGAAAATTTACCACAAGAGCTGCAACATCTTAAGGACGTGTTCAATAATAACTGCTGTACGACGTGCTTAAGAGTTTGGACCTCTACCTGAAGCTTGTGGAGACATCTTCAGGTCTGTGGCTTTTCTTCCGTATGCTGGGAATGTGTCCGCCAGGATAGGTAGACTTTTCAAGAAATATGAGATCAGATGTGTTTTTCGCCCGCCAGCTAAGACTCGAGCACTTCTTGGCTCTGTCAAAGATGATTTAGGTCTGAGGAAGCCTGGCGTTTACAAAATACCGTGTGAGTGCGGGAAAATTTACATTGGCCGAACTATTTGTACCGTGAATGACAGGTGTTTGAACATCATCGCCATACGCTATTATTTCAACCAGATAAATCTTCGGTGGCTGAGCAATGCCTTACAGAGGGACACAGGATGATATACAATGAGACGCTAGTAGCTGCAAATGGTTCTCGGTACTTGAAATCAGACTAGCAGATAATATCATTAATCGTGATAATAGGTACCCGCTAAGTAGAACGTGGAATCCTGTTTTATCAGACATGAAGAAACAACGGCATCTGAATCGGCCGGCTATGAATAATCATTTGTAACGCTATATGGTTTTCAACAATATTCACCACCGGAGGCGCTGCAACTCTTTTTGCGCCAGGGGGCAGCGCACTGTATCTAGCACATGCGGTCTTGTACTTCTGATGCATATAAAGGTGCAGTCATTTGCGAGTGGAATCAGTTATCGGCGAGAGCAGCGTAGCTTTTCTCACCTGATTATGTCGGCCAGGTGGACCGCAGAAATATTGTGCTCAGATGACAGTTTGATCGGGCTGGAAACCCGACAAGAATTTGATATACTAATACGCCGGGAAAGTCTAAATAGTCACAACAAACGCGGTCATTATATTGAAAAGCGACAAATTAATCGTGATAGCTATGTTATGTTGTCAAAATGTCATTGACTTTTCTTGAGAACAACAGTCAATAGGCGATATAGCTTTGCGAAAGAGCCTCGTGTGATTCACTGCCGTGCACAAACAACTATACGTTCCAAACATTCAAAGCAATTTGCCATTCCTTGCATCAGTTTGAAATCTGCTTGCCTGGACGCAGCTTTCATCAGGCAATACTTCATCAGTAAACGTTTGACTCTTTAAATAATCAAACTCCCATCTATAAAACAGCTTAGAACATCTGATTTCTTTACAAATGAGTTTGTGTGTTACATATTTGGTGTTAAGCTTGTAAGCAAGAAGTTCAAATAATGTTTGAAAGTATGTTCAAAGCTTCTTGAAGATCGCTGCTGTCATTATCTACATCTACATCGATATTCCGCGAGCCACCGCATGGTGAGTGGTGGAGGGTACTCTGCACCACTATTTGTCATTTCTCCGCCTGTTCCACTTGAAAATAGAGCGAAGGGTAAACGATTTACATGACTCCGTATGAGCCCTAATTTCTCGTATCTTACCTTCATAGTCCTTACGTCCAATGTATGTTGGCGGCAGTAGAATCGTTCGGCAGTCAGTTTCAAATGCCGGTTCTCTAAATTTTCTCAATAGTGTTTCTCGAAACGAACGTTGCCTTCCCTCCACGGATTCCCATTTGAGTTCCTAAAGCATCTTCGTAACATTTAAGTCTTGTTAGAATCTATCGTTAATACATCTAACAGCCCTCCTCTGAATGTCTACCTTCAATTTGACCTGGTACGGATACCAGGCACTCGAGCAGTATTCAGAAACAGGTCGCAACAGCGTCCTATGTGCGGTCTCCTTTGGAGGTGAACCACCCTTTCCCTAAATTCTTCCAATAAACCGACCATTCGCTTTCGGTCCTCAGATGCTCGTTCCCTTCCATATCGGTTTGGAGCGTTACGCCCAGATACTTAAATGACATGACTGTGTCAAACAGCACACCGCTAATGCCGTTATCGAACATTACAGGTTGTTTCCAGAATGAGATTTACACTCTGCGGAGGAGTGTGCGCTGATATGAAACTTCCTGGCAGATCAAAACGGTGTACCGAACCGAGACTCGAACTCGGGACCTTTGCCTTTCGCGGGCAAGTGCTTGGGTAGCTCATTTAGTAGAGCACTTGCCCGCGAAAGGCAAAGGTCCCGTGTTCGAGTCTCGGTTCGGTACACCGTTTTGATCTGCCAGGAAGTTTCATATCAGCACACACTCCTCCGCAGAGTGTAAATCTCATTCTAGAAACATCCCCTAGGCTGTGGCTAAGCCATGTCTCCGCAATATCCTTTCTTCCAGGAGTGCTAGTTCTGCAAGGTTCGCAGAAGAGCTTCTGTGATATTTGGAAGGAGGAGACGAGGTACTGGCAGAAGTAAAGCTGTGAGGACGGGTCGTGAGTCGTGCTTGGGTAGCTCAGTTGGTAGACCACTTACCCGCGAAAGGCAAAGGTCCCGAGTTCGAGTCTCGGTCCGACACACAGTTTTAATCTACCAGGCAGTTTCATTACAGGTTGTTTTTTTCTGCTCATCCAAATTAACTTACATTCTCCCACATTTAGAGCTAGCTGCCATTCCTCACATCAAGTGGAAAGTTTGTCTGAGTCATCACGTATCTTCCAACAGTCACTCAACTTTGACACCTGACCGTACACCACGGCATCATCAGCAAACCACCTCAGACTGATGCCTACCTCATCCGCTACATCATTTATGTACATAGATAATAACAGCGGTCCTACCACACTTCCCTGGGGCCCTCCTAAGGATACCCTTGTCTCTGATGTACACTCGCCGTCGAGGACATCGTACTGGGGTCTATTACTTAAGAAGTCGCCGAATCACTCACACAT
The DNA here is from genome assembly GCF_021461385.2 of Schistocerca piceifrons. Taxonomy (NCBI): domain Eukaryota; kingdom Metazoa; phylum Arthropoda; class Insecta; order Orthoptera; family Acrididae; genus Schistocerca; species Schistocerca piceifrons. The sequence goes on along the minus strand of NC_060146.1, from coordinate 141,466,608 downwards.
CTGGGAACTTATTTCATCTGCTCGTACCTATGTCAAGTCTGCAATGGAGCATCGTGTCAAATGCTTTCCGGAAATCTAGAAATGGGGAATCTGCCTGCTACCGTTCATCTATAGTTTTCAGTAAATGATATGAGAAAAAGCAAGCTGAGTTTCGCACGAGCGGTGCTTTCTAAAACCATGCTGATTCGTGGACAGAAACTTCTCGGTCTCAAGAAAGTTTATTATATTCGAACTGAAAATACACTCCTGGAAATTGAAATAAGAACACCTTGAAATCATTGTCCCAGGAAGGGGAAACTTTATTGACACATTCCTGGGGTAAGATACATCACATGATCACACTGACAGAACCACAGGCACATAGACACAGGCAACAGAGCATGCACAATGTCGGCACTAGTACAGTGTATATCCACCTTTCGCAGCAATGCAGGCTGCTATTCTCCCATGGAAACGATCGTAGAGATGCTGGATGTAGTCCTGTGGAATGGCTTGCCATGCCATTTCCACCTGGCGCCTCAGTTGGACCAGCGTTCGTGCTGGACGTGCAGACCGCGTGAGACGACGCTTCATCCAGTCCCAAACATGCTCAATGGGGGACAGATCCGGAGATCTTGCTGGCCAGGGTAGTTGACTTACACCTTCTAGAGCACGTTGGGTGGCACGGGATACATGCGGACGTGCATTGTCCTGTTGGAACAGCAAGTTCCCTTGCCGGTCTAGGAATGGTAGAACGATGGGTTCGATGACGGTTTGGATGTACCGTGCACTATTCAGTGTCCCCTCGACGATCACCAGTGGTGTACGGCCAGTGTAGGAGATCGCTCCCCACACCATGATGCCGGGTGTTGGCCCTGTGTGCCTCGGTCGTATGCAGTCCTGATTGTGGCGCTCACCTGCACGACGCCAAACACGCATACGACCATCATTGGCACCAAGGCAGAAGCGACTCTCATCGCTGAAGACGACACGTCTCCATTCGTCCCTCCATTCACGCCTGTCGCGACACCACTGGAGGCGGGCTGCACGATGTTGGGGCGTGAGCGGAAGACGGCCTAACGGTGTGCGGGACCGTAGCCCAGCTTCATGGAGACGGTTTGCGAATGGTCCTCGCCGATACCCCAGGAGCAACAGTGTCCCTAATTTGCTGGGAAGTGGCGGTGCGGTCCCCTACGGCACTGCGTAGGATCCTACGGTCTTGGCGTGCATCCGTGCGTCGCTGCGGTCCGGTCCCAGGTCGACGGGCACGTGCACCTTCCGCCGACCACTGGCGACAACATCGATGTACTGTGGAGACCTCACGCCGCAAGTGTTGAGCAATTCGGCGGTACGTCCACCCGGCCTCCCGCATGCCCACTATACGCCCTCGCTCAAAGTCCGTCAACTGCACATACGGTTCACGTCCACGCTGTCGCGGCATGCTACCAGTGTTAAAGACTGCGATGGAGCTCCGTATGCCACGGCAAACTGGCTGACACTGACGGCGGCGGTGCACAAATGCTGCGCAGCTAGCGCCATTCGACGGCCAACACCGCGGTTCCTGGTGTGTCCGCTGTGCCGTGCGTGTGATCATTGCTTGTACAGCCCTCTCGCAGTGTCCGGAGCAAGTATGGTGGGTCTGACACACCGGTGTCAATGTGTTCTTTTTTCCATTTCCAGGAGTGTATGTTCAAGAATTCTGCATCAAACCGGAGTCAGGGATATTGGTCTGTATTTTTGCAGGTCCACTCTTTTGCCCTTCTTATATACAGCAGCCAACCTGTGCTTTTTTCCAGTCACTTGGGACTTTCTGCCGGACGAGAGATTAGCGATAAATGCAGCTAGGTAAGGTTCCAGTACTGTAGAGTACCCTTTGTGAAACCGTACTGGAGTTCCGTAAGGACCTGGTGACTTGTTTGCTTTTAAAACTTTCAGTTGTTTCTCTACGCCACGGATGAGTATTACTATGTCGTCCATACAGGGGCTTTCCGATGGTCAAATGTCTGTATGTTTGTACGATTCTCCTGCGTGAACGATTTGTTGGACACGAAATTTAAAATTTCTGCTTTCGTTTCCCTGTTATCAAACATTGGCTGAGTGCAGTCAGGTTAATTTACGCTCCATTTTGAGCCAAAGCTAGGGTTTCACGCTTCTCAATATTTATGACGTCACGTGTCGTGAACTGCGTGTCTTACAATGACATAATTTTGCACGTCTATTGATTGGTATGTGTCGATACTGTCTGCAAAATGCTTTCCGAACAGAGCTGGTAACAAAGAAATAATAAATTAAAACGTCCTGCTAAATGCAGTAGTTTATCTAAATGAACAACGAAAATGTATTGAACGATCAACTTTTTCCGTTTCATGGAGGGGAGTGGGTGATAGTGAGAAAAAGTTTCATAAGGGTTTGAAATTATGTGTAAAGCTTCTTAGATAAACGCTCTCATTTTCAAATACTCGATTAATACAATCTAGGTATTTCTGTACTGTGGGTTATGTTGTCTGAAGACATTTTAAGTCCGCCACTACCTGTTTCTATATGAAATTTAACCCAAATTTAGGTCATATGCTGTAAAAAGGCTACGTATTACCAAAAATATGTACCCACAAACTGTTATCCAACTAAAATTCGTATGCTAATGTTTGACTAAACAGAACCTAGAAACTGTACGTGGTCTGAATACAACTTATCTTTACATTAAATGTGCAGTTATCGGACCCTAAGCAAAATTTTCACTTGCCTTGCGTCTTGACAACATTGTTGCAGATTTCTCGAAACCACAACAGCAAACAGGTAGCGGCTAAGCCAGATTATCGTTTTTAAATAAAATTTCCAAAAAAGTATTCTAACTGTTGCATACCACTTGGTGCAATGTGCAATGTGTAATCAGAACCATTCCCTAAATAGTGCGATGGGGAGGGTAACTGTTCCTGTGAAATGATTTTGTTAGGCAAAGATTTTAGAATGAAGTACAGGCTGACAATTATTGAACCATATGAAATACAATCATCAAATTCTGAACGGTTTGCGTTGGACGTTCAAACTGCACGGTGGGGCGCGGGTGAATGATGGTAATTTGAATGCGCTATATCGTTTGGTTTAGCCATGAATCCCACTTACATTTGAATGGGTTCGTCAATAAGAAAAATTGGCGCATTTGGGGGACTGAGAATCCAGATTTCGCGATCGAGAAGTCTATTCACCCTCAATATACACATCATATTCGTCCTTGCTGTACATAATAATCTTTCTTCATCTGACAGATACAAACACAGACCAACACAGTACTACTGAATATGTCCATCCACCCACCACACTTCAACTGAGAAAGTATCAGACAGCGCAGAGGCGAAGATTCAAAGATTGTGTCGCCACAAGACCAGAGATTGTTTATCAGTAACAGGACCTGCTCTGTCTCTCTCTCTCTCTCTCTCTCTCTCTCTCTCTCGCTCTGATAAGTATGAATATGTAAAGACTAAGCGCCTCTTTTGTATGTGCGACTGGTCGGGGCGCTGATACGTGTCCAAAACACTGAGGTGCCTTTACCCAAGGCGGTCCCATTCAAAAAGGTCTCCTTACTTCAGCTTTGTATCAATCAGTTCGCATTAGTTTACAGTGAATTCTGTGTATCTAGTAGTATGTTTGTTCGCTTGATCAGGGTCCTACCATATTACTACCATATTACCTACTAGTGGGACCGAGACAGGATATTGGAACTGAAATGCCTTAATTGTAGCTCTGCATCAAGAAGACTATTCAGGCAGGACAATAGCAACAACAGGTGGCGTAACGAAATACAGTTTTCACTGGTTCAATAAACCGCAGCTAACCCAAGGGTTTCACGATCTGGAAGACCCCCAAGTAATATACAGGGAAGATCATGTTATACAGGTCGGCCTACAAACGTCAGAGATTCGAAATGCACGTGAAATCAGCGAGGAAGTAAATAGCGTGCGAACAGCACTAGTCTCAATAGTGCAACGTCGTCTCCATGAACAAGGTTTCAAAAAGGTTCAAATGTGTGTGAATACCTAAGGAACAAAACTGCTGAGGTCATCGCTCCCTAGACTTAGACAGTACTTAAACTGGCGTAAACTAACTCATGCTAAGAAAACACGCGCCTCAAACCGCGCGGCCACTTCACGCTGTCAAGGTTTAAAGAGTGTGCATAGGAAGCCCTTACTACGCAAACAAAATGATATGGAAAAGGTTGCAATAGGCAGAGCAACATTAAAACCTGGAGCTTACAGAAAAGGTGTAAAGTGTTATTCAAAGACGAATCTAAGTTTAAAGTATACGGAAGTCATCGTCGAATGTTTATTCGTAGACTTCGTGTGGAATGTATGAAAAATAAATGTGTGACGTTAACGGAGAGGCGTGGAGGACGGTTAATCATAGTGTGTGGATATTTTGCGGGTGATAAAGTCGGTTATCTGGAGAAAATTAATGGAACATTAAAGAAGGTAGGATATCATAGAGTGCCATCTGGCAACAGAGCTATTAGCCGTGGGTTTGTTTTGCAGCAGGACAATGATCTCAAACTTGGTAAACTTGCAGACAGAAAGGAAAGAGAAAACATATGTACGAATTTCAGGGATATGGTTTGGCCACGTCAGTCACCTGACTTAAACCCCAACGAACTCTTACGGGATGTTCGTGACAGGGAAGTTAGAAAATTGTCATCTGATGCTGAAGATCTATAGAATTTGCAGACGTGTTGGACTACAATATCCCAAACTACACTACAAAATCTTATCTCAAGAATGCCAAGAGTTTCTGCAGCTATTCTGTGGGCAAAGTTGGATATACCATATTGTGCCATACTTAGTTATAGAAAGAGAAAATATATATTTTGTCGGTGTATTTCGTTTTTACGATGTCTGTGCACATTTAAATGAGGTATGTAGTTTTTATAGTCTGCGATCTAAAACTTTTGACCAATAATGTACGCAGATTCTAACTCCAGTAGTTGTCTACCTGTGTTACATTAACATAAGATTATGCCTCTTAACGAGTAGATTATGACAGCATTTTAAATTTTTAAATTCATTAGGTAATTATATGAAATAGTGAAAAATCAAAATTTTGTTACCCCTGGAAGCCGTTAGATAGGCAACCCCATAAGCATGGCCGGGTACCATAAGCCGATTAAAGCGTTCAGGAATATAGATTACACTAACTCCTCTTCTGCAAAAAGTCTAAGGTTCCTGCCAACATTGTCTGTCAGATAGGTGATACACAACATGCACACCAATATCCCCAAAACACGTCCCTGGAGTACACTTGAAGTCACTTCTGCGTCTGTCTGAAATGCCACCCTGCTTTCTGCCTACCAGCAAAATTCCTCATTCCTGTCGCATGTGCGGTGCAACTAACTGCGAATAGGGGTACAATTAGGGGCGCTTTATATCTCGCAATAACTGGACAATATCACATTCAGTTTCATTTGCGCGGCTGAAGGAGCTTTGACCATAAACGTATTTTTCCGTTCCCCGCGTACGACTGCAGCACTGAATCCATTACTGCCGCCGCAAGTCCATTGTTCTGAGCTGATTTATTCTGTGACGTCACGGTCCGTCTTGAGAAGGCTGACATCAGCTGCCCAGGTGGCGAGTGCGTCTTATCACGCCCGGAGCACCCTCATTGCCTATTTTATCCATATCGCTCGATGTAATAAAAACAGTTTACTGCTTTTCACGTATAGAACAATGAAGGGATGTTAGAGTACAGGGTGAGAGGATATCAACGATAAGATTCCCTGACTACACTGATACTCTCTGTAAGAATGAAGAAGAATTACGGGACCTGTTGCAAGGATTGAACAGTATACTGAGCACAAAATGTTAATTGATAGTAAGCCAAAGAAAGTTGAATTTAAGAGACGAAGAAACGAGATTACCGATTAACTCAAAATTTGGGACCAAGTAGTAGATGAAGCTAAGGGTTCCTACTACTTTGGAAGAAAAACGTTTGGTAGTTGAAAGATGACGTAAGAAGCACCCTTGTGTAGGCAACGATAGCTTTTGTCTCCAATAGTGCTAGTATCATACATACGCTTAAGGGGAGGAAGAAATGTTTTAGAATGTGCGCTTGGAGCACTGAATTGTCTAGTAGCGAATCGTGGACCGTGGGAAAATGGAACAGAAGAGAATCCAAGCATTTGAGGCGTTATGCTAAAAAAGCTGCTGAAAAATCCGTGGACATGACATGAGTATTTTCTTGTTCCAAACAGAACATCTTTTCATTTTTAAACGGAGAGAAATTATCACACGAATCTGAATAGATATAATGATAGGACATGTGTTAAAGCGTCATGGAATAATTTCCACAGGAATTTATAGGCGTAAAATATTGTAAAGGAAGAATATGTGCCGGCCGAAGTGGCCGTGCGGTTCCAGGCGCTCAGTCCGGAGCCGCGCGACTGCCACGGTCGCAGGTTCGAATCCTCCTTCGAGCATGGGTGTGTGTGATGTCCTTAGGTTAGTTAGGTCTAAGTAGTTCTAAGTTCTAGGGGACTGATGACCACAGCTGTTAAGTCCCATAGTGCTCAGAGCCATCTTTTGAAGAATATGTATGTAAATAAATAATTGAGGCTATTGGATATGCATGGCACTCTTAGAAGAGGTGGTTGGTAGGAGCACGGGAATGCTGGAAAGACATATGAAAGTCAGAAGAGTGACCTAAAGCCAAACAAAGTCTCTTGTACCAGTGAACACAATGAAAGAGTCGCATCTCTTTTTCGAGACGGATGGATGGCCAGAAACGTCGTGATTGGTATAATTTATTTGCTGATAATGACAGTGAAATCATTAAAATAATACTAGTATGACATGTATTCTCTGCCGGACACCACATACTGTCACGCCCAGCTCTGCTAACATCTCGCAACTCCAAAAAAAGGTACAAGCAAAATCCTTTTCATTTCTTAAAGACACATTCGTAGTGATACCCATTTCATTGTGTTCATTTGCTACCGTACTTTGCATGTATTCAAAATCCTTAAATAGTAAACAGTAGGTGATGAACAGAGCATACATGTTTTGTATTGCCCTACAGTACATTATAAATTTTTAGGTGTTTAGCCTTGTGAGAAACTGAACGGGAAGTTATAAACTTCTAATCTCTTCAACTTTCACTACTTATCAATGGAAGACACGAAGTCTGCGATCATTTTATTTTTAGCACTTTTATTTTCACAAGTCTGTCTTGATCACATTAATTTCTTTACACTTTATGACCGGTTTCGGCTTATCGCAATCTTCAGATCTGTTGTAAATATAAATATTGCACAAGTATTAGTGATACACGAAATATAAGACATAAAATAAAATATTTATAGCCATGTATGGCACTGAAAATAGTCTGACATAAATCATCGTCAATTACACATCTGAGTGCATGGTACGTACTGATAACGTACAGATCGCGTCAGGTATTTATACAAAAACCTAATGCCAACAGAGGGCACTTTTTACACTACTGATTTCTGATATGACACTGTCCAGAAGGTGACTTAAGTTTCTCAGTTCTAGTCACTGTTATTCTACTATTGCAAGATAGCCTTTGTTGCACAGAAACGTGTAATAACGATAAAGATGTGAAACGCCCAGCTAAACCTGCGGGACAGAACAGTTAAAGTTGTGGAAAGGGGCCAAAATAAGCGGCTGTCAGTTACACTCGAACAACAACAACCTTTTATTTGATCAAACATTGCAAGAGCCAAGAAATTAAAAAAAAAAACACGGCTTTAGTTTTGGAACTTAATTAGCGGCTAAATGCGCCGTATAATCTCATGCCTTAAGGGCAAGACCACTTTAACTTAAAAACGGCTGAGAGCAAATAACTTAAAGCTCAACCAAAATCAGATATTTAATAGTCAAACCCTTATCTTAAAACACATCCTTAATTAGGCTGAAGACCCAAACCATCTGACGCCCTAAGGGCAAAACAACCTTAATGTAAAAATCGGCTAGAAGCGATACAATTACAAACAACAAGAACAAACAAGAAAAGGCAATACACCCAAGGGCGCTCAGAAGTTCCAAACGTCGGCCTGTAATTCGCTTCGGTGAGACATACAGTCGGCCCAACCACTGCCAACCGGACGACAACCCAGCCGACAGACAGACAGACAGTCGACCCACCGACAGATAACCTCTGCTTCACCCGACCAGCACACAGCAGGGAGTTAAATAGAACAACGTAGAAGGTAATGGCGCTCACAATCAATCATACACTGAGCTGTCAAACTACACACCGTGCTGGACAGCGACAACACGATGAGGAAAATACACTGCCTGAATTTACGTCAATGGCCAGGGCAGGTAACCGGAACGTCAACGGCCACAAGGCAGAAGATTCCGCTGGTGCACTTCAATTCAAATAACCAAGTGCAGTTAAACTCCACCGAAGGGTGGCTAAAATTCGCCAACTTGAAAATGAGCCTTGTTACTCGTGGGAATATTCTAACAGCCGACAACGAACTCCAAACGACACGAAATGAACAGTCGTGACTTGCTGGTTGATTAAGACAAAACTCAACTTTCATGTCCAGGATCGGTGAGCCACGAACCTCGTAGCAATGGGAACAGCGCCACACAGACACCGCACAGAGGCCGCCAGCAGGCCTGGCCGAACGATGTGCCACAGAGATTTATTCGTTGCTCCACGCCAACCGACCGACTGCCCAGGTGAAAGGACCAAATATACGTCGGCCGATGAGACGACCAACCAAACGGATCAACCAACGGTCGTTCCGCTCCAATTTCCCTCCGTCGGACAGTTCATGTGTGTCGGCAGCGGTCGGCGAGCACTGGCTGTGGGCGCCTCACCGGCGCTCCGTCCCCGACTTCACTGCTGCTGCGTCCCGACTGCACTACTGGTCCGTCTCAAACGGACTGCCAGACACACGACGACCCAGAAATACTATCGGTCGCTCCGGAGATGGAACGACAGTACACTTATCGATACACGCTGCTGCTGCCGCTCATGGGCAAGTAAGGCAGGAAGTTAGTGACGCCAGTGAATGGAATAAGAAAACGAGGTGGCAGTACCGTAATAGAAGATGACAAACAATAAATGGTATAAACGCGAGCCGTGCACAGCTCAAGTTCCAGAGCAGAACCACATTGAGCCATGCCACGTAGTTTGGCTGGGCCCACTGGCGGCCTCTGTGCGGTGTCTGTGTGGCGCTGTTCCCATTGCTACGGGGTTCGTGGCTCACCGATCCTGGACATGAAAGTTGAGTTTTGTCTTAATCAACCAGCAAGTCACGACTGTTCATTTTGTGTCGTTTGGAGTTCGTTGTCGGCTGTTAGAATATTCCCACGAGTAACAAGGCTCATTTTCAAGTTGGCGAATTTTAGCCACCCTTCGGTGGAGTTTAACTGCACTTGGTTATTTGAATTGAAGTGCACCAGCGGAATCTTCTGCCTTGTGGCCGTTAACGTTCCGGTTACCTGCCCTGGCCATTGACGTAAATTCAGGCAGTGTATTTTCCTCATCGTGTTGTCGCTGTCCAGCACGGTGTGTAGTTTGACAGCTCAATGTATAATTGGTTGTGAGCGCCAATACGTTCTACGTTGTGCCATTGAACTCCCTGCTGTGTGCTGGTCGGGTGAAGCAGAGGTTATCTGTCGGTGGGTCGATTGACTGTCTGTCGGCTGGGTTGTCGTCGGATCGGCAGTGGCTGGGCCGACTGCTTGTCTCACCTAAGCGAGCGTTAGTGTTTGCATTCGAGGCCGACGCTTGGAACATCTGAGCGCCCTTGGGTGTATTGCCTTTTCTTGTTTGTTCTTGTTGTTTGCAATTGTATCGCTTCTAGCCGATTTTTACATTAAGGTTGTTTTGCCCTTAGGGCGTCAGATGGTTTGGGTCTTCAGCTTAATTTAAGGACTGTTTTATGTAAAGCCTTTGGCATTTTTAAAATTAATGCTATTGAGTGTTAACTGTGGGGCCTTCAGCCAATTTTGAATTTGTTTGCTATTAAAGTATCTGATTCTTTCGACCTTGAGCCTAATTAAGGAAGTGTTTGAAGATAAGACTTTGCCTTTTAAATTTCTGATTTTGGTTGAGCTTTAAGTTATTGGCTTTCAGCCATTTTTAAATTAAATTGCTCTTGCTCTTAAGGCATGAGATTATACGGCGCATTCAGCCGCTAATTAAGTTCCAAAACTAAAGCTGTGTTTTTTAAAAAAAATTCTAGGCTCTTGTAATGTTTGATCAAATAAAAGGTTGTATGTTCAAGTGTAACTGACAGCCGCTTATTTTGGCCCCTTTCCACAACTTAAACTACCTGTCCTGTTCTGCGGGTTTAGCAGGGCATCTCGGAACTCTTTGTTGACGGCGCTTTACTAAAGTTTTTAAGACTGCATCAACAATCACTCTCTGAAATCTACTGAGAAGTGCATGGCAGAGGATACTTCTCATTTTACGAATTGCCACAGCTCTTTCGCATACTACTCGTGTAAGGAGCTCTCAAAGAATTACTGTTTAAAAGCTCTCGTTCACGCTTTAATAGGGATAACTCCTACGTTCATTACTCTTAGTCAGTTCTCGAAAATAACTGACCTTAAGTAGGCTTTCACTGCGTGGTTTACACCTGTATTGGAGCGTTTGCCAGTTCGATTTTTTCAGCACAAGCGGTGAAGCTGCCACAAACGTCAAACCTTTGACAGTTCGTGCTGCACTTCTCTGTATTCTTCGCATATCCCCTGTTAGTCCTATTTGGAACGGGATCCAGATACTTGAGACGTATTCTAGGACGGCTCGCACGAATGATATGTAAGCAATATCCTTTCTAAACAAATCGCGTTTCCCCAGTGCTCTACCAATAAATTTTAAGTCTCACCTGCCTCATCCACGACTTAGCCAAGGTGATCGTTTCATATCACTACAAATTGTATTTGCAATGGTCCACCGATTGCAGTTGTGACTAATTGGTTTTTTAGTTATTGGATACTAACTTTTAATTTTGTGAAGTGCGCAATCTAACACTTCTGAGCATGGAAAGCAAGTTGTCAATTTTTGCATCACTTTGAAACATTATCAAGATCTGAGTGAATATCTGAGCAGATTTTTTTTTTCTTCAGATGAACCTCCATTGTAGTTAACTATCATCTGTGAAAAGTCTGGGGTGCCTATTAATATTTGCTGCAAGGTCGTCAGTATAAAACATGAACAGCAATGCTCTCAACATACTTCCCTGTAGGGCACCTCAAGCTACTCGCACATCTGTCGATGAGAGTCCACCCAAGATGACATACTGCGTCCTTCCTGCCAAAATATCCTGCTGCCAGCCACAGATTTCTCCTGGTGGCCCACACGGTCGTCCTTTCGATACTAAGTGTAGCTGTGCAGCTGAGGAGAAGTTCAGCATCTAGCTGACTGCCTCGACTGCATTTTGGATTTCACACTATCGATGTTTTCAGACATCACGCCGGTGGCTGATACTGTTACAGATGCCTCATTACATCTGAGCTGCAATTAGAAATTACCGGAACAGAACGGAAAGAATACAGACTTAGTGGATCGTCTCTCTTTGTAGCGCTGATTTATTGGAAATATATTTTGACAGACAACAGCAAGTGGTTATGAAAGGAGGGTCTGCTAATTGATCGTCTGAAAATATTGCAAGGGTTGTCTCCATGTTCTAGATGTTACGTTTAAAATAAAGAAAAATTTATTGTCCGTTTGCGAGCTAACATCCCCAAAGATGTTCGGGCTCACATGCGGTTAATATTCGTCGAAATGTCTTGCCTCAAACTCGTCCATGGGTTGAACCGCACGTGTCGCATTACACGACCTAAATTTTACACTTGTGACCCTTCGGTTAAATTGTCTGGCTGATGACAAGTTTGCGAAATACAACATAACATATAATAACAGTAATAACAATATAGGGAACTACATTAACGACCCATAAATGATGTAGTCCAAACATTTGCGGTTTGGTTAGAATGTTTATGCAGAAAACGAAGTAATAGCGGAAGTGATCGTAGTTAGAGTTACACACGAGCGCATATCCATTTGACACAGTTTGATCATTCATAATCACATCGCGAATTACAAGTGAAGTGTTGGCAGAAGAGCCAACACTGTGTTGCTAGAGGAGGCCGAAATGCACGCGTTTAATTACACGCTCGCTGGCGCGAGGTCTGGAACAGTTAAGGGAATTAATAGTAGCAAATAAAGTACGTAGGTGATATAATACTTAACTTTAATCCACAATTGGTGTACATCTCTCGTTACTGTACAAGCTTCACAATATTAATTATCAAATGCTATGGCGCCTTGCTAGGTCGTAGCAAATGACGTAGCTGAAGGCTATGCTAACTATCGTCTCGGCAAATGAGAGCGTAATTGTCAGTGAACATTTCCTAGCAAAGTCGGCTGTACAACTGGGGCGACTGCTAGTAAGTCTCTCTAGACCAGCCGTGTGGTGACGCTCGGTCTGCAATCACTGACAGTGGCGACACGCGGGTCCGACGTATACTACCGGACCGCGGCCGATTTAAAAGGCTACCACCTAGCAAGTGTGGTGTCTGGCGGTGACACCACATTCCTCCCCCGCAAATCGGCGAACGGTTGTGTTATAAGGCTTCCGCCCGCCGTGGGGAGGACCCCATGTCGACGTATGCGACGAGGTGGGGAGCCTAACAACAGGCGAGGCTGTGCCACCCGCACCCGGCCATTCGGTTCGAGGGGAGCTAGGAAACGGCTGAAAACCTAGTCCAGGGTGCACGCCAGGGTGTATGCGCCCGTAGAGAGACAGGAGGGGCCGAAGGGTCGACCTCCACCGCGTCGGGGTACCCGACGGGTGAAGACGCCATCTGGTCCGGAGCGGGCAAGAGTTCCTTGTCGGAGGACAGCTGGTCACGGGAAGCGAGCGGTGGCGCGTGACCCAGGGAGGCGCCCGGCGGTGACAGCGACGCGTCCACTGCGGGCGGCGCCGGCGGGAGAACAGGCGGCGGCTGCGGCGGCGCGTCGCCATGGGGCAAAATGGAAGGCAGCGTCGGTAACACCTGGGGAAGAGGCGAGCCAGTAGATGGGTCCCCAGGGCGCTGACCGGACGGCACCGTCGCTGAAAGCAGACGGGGAGCGGCAGAACTCGTGCGACGACAGAGGTGCAGCTGATTGAGATGCCGACGCACCTCACCAGAGGTCCCCAAAACTATATACATAGCGCGGCCGAGGCAGCGAAGAATGCGCCCTGGGAGCCAACGCCGTGAACCTCGATAGTTGCGATAATATACAACGTCGCCTGGAGCAAAAGCAGGTGGCTGCCGCTGCACAGGAACCTGATGCGGCGGATGCAGCAAAGACATCAATGTTCGATGAGGATGACCGTGGAGCAACTCAGCCGGCGAGCGACCATCTCGGGGCTGAGAGCGATACGAAGACAAAAAGAGCAATAACGCGTCCTCCCGAGAATGCGACTCTTTTAACTTCAACATCTGTGACTTGAAAGTCCGGACCAATCGTTCAGCGGCACCGTTTGACTGAGGCGAAAACGGCGCAGATGTCAGATGTTGAATACCATTGGCCTTGCAGAATGACTGAAATTCTGCGGACATGAATTGTGGGCCATTGTCGGAAACAATAGTCTGTGGAAGACCTTCAATGCAAAAGATAGCGGATAACGCTTGGATGGTGGCAGAAGACGTCGTGGAAGACTTCCTGACAACAAAAGAGGAATTACTGAAAGAATCGACCACAACCAACCATCGAGCATTCCAGAATGGACCAGCAAAATCGATGTGCAAGCGTTGCCAAGGGGAAGTGGCTTTCGGCCATGCAAAGACTTTCCGCGGTGGTGCGGATTGTTGTTCGGCACACGCCATGCAAGAAGAGCACATTTTCGTAATCGCAGCATCGATTCCGAACCAAGTACAGTGCTGACGAGCAAGTTGTTTCGTTCGCACTATACCCCAATGTCCTTGGTGGAGAAGCCGTAAGACAGAGGACTGTAACGAACGTGGGACCACGACCCGGGACTGATCATTATCAGAACGCAACAGCAAAACACCACGTCGAACTAAAAGTCTCTCCTTGTGAGCAAAAAATCGGCGAACCAACGGATCCTCGATCCGAGACTTTGACAAAGGCCATTGCGTAGCAACAAAACGCAAAACGGTAGCAAGGACAGGGTCAGCAGCTGTGGCTGTAGCTACACGACGAAAATCAATCGGAAACGATTCGACCACGTCATCGGTTTCCGCATCAATGAACATGCAAGCAAGTTCGGAAGAATCGAATGCTCTATCCTCAGCAACAGGCAAACGGGACAACGCATCGGCGTTTCCGTGCTTAGCAGTGGACCGATACAAGATATCGTAGCGGTACTGCGAGAGGAAAATAGACCAGCGAATGAATTTCCGCGCTGTACGTGGAGGTACAGGCTTGTTCCGATGAAAAAGCGATGTCAAAGGTTTGTAGTCTGTGATGATGGTAAAGTGACGACCATACAAGAAATCATGAAACTTAGTAACACCCAAGACGAGAGCCAAAGCTTCCTTCTCTATCTGTGAATAATTTCTTTGCGCAGACGAGAGCAATTTGGACGCAAAGGCAATAGGGCGATCATGCGATCCATCTTTGTGCGAAAGCACAGCTGCAATCCCGAAATCCGATGCATCCACCACCAACAAAAGGGGTTTCTGGGGATCGAATGGTGTAGGGCAAGTATTAGAAAGCAACGCCGATTTTAACTGGCGAAAGGCGCGTTCGCATCCCGTCGTCCAGACGAACGGAACACCTTTACGGCGTAAGCGATGAAGCGGAACTGAAATGGAAGAGGCGTGGCTCATATACCTGTTATAATAATTTATTTTTCTTAGCACACTCTGTAGCTGCTTCAAATTCTGCGGCGAAGGCAAGTCTTGTATGGCACGGAGGTGCTCTGGACTGGGATGTATGCCTTGGGCATTGATTACATTTCCCAAATGGGGTAAGTCACGAGCAAAGAACACCCATTTGTCCTTCCGCAAGCGAAGACCATTTTGTCGCAAGACTTGAAATAATGTCCTGAGATTGGCTAAATGTTCTTCTTCCGTCTTTCCGGAGATCACAATATCGTCCAGATAGTTTGCTGCAGTAGGGACCGACGCACAAACAGTTTGCAGATATTGCTGAAACATGGCAGGGACGGACGCACACCCGAATGGCAGTCTTTTGAATCTATACAAACCAAGATGCGTGTTAACCACCAAAACGCTCTGGGATTCGTCGTCCACTGGTATTTGCAAGTACGCATCTGCTAGGTCCAACTTCGAAAAATATTTACCCAGGCACAGTTTGTCAAAAAGATCTTCCGGGCGGGGTAAAGGATAAGTTGCAATCACTAGTTGTGGATTCATCGTTGCCCTGAAGTCCACACAAAGTCTCAGTTTTCCGGAAGGTTTTGGCAAAATTACTAAGGGTGATGCCCAGAGAGAAGCCTGCACACGTTCAATTACACCTTGTGATTCCAAATCGTGTAACGTTCGTGCGACCTCATCACACAATGCGTGGGGAACATTGCGCGCTCGGAAAAATTTCGGTTGCGCGTTTACTTTCAGTTCCAAATGTGCTTTATAGTTCTTAGCGCAACCTAGGCCCGGTGCACATAGACGAGAAACACTGTCTGAAGGCACAGTCTGGTTCACTGATGGGACCTGATTGACTATAGACAAGTTAAACAACTGAAATAAATCTAAACCAAACAAGTTCACAGCAGAAGAAGAATGAAGGACGGAAAAAGACACAAGTTTTGTTTGTCCCTTGTATGTTGCAAGAAGGCTGCACTGTCCTAAAACAATGATATTCTGACCGGAATAACTATTTAACTTAACATTTGCGGCATGCAACGGAGGTGTGCCCAGTTGTTTGTATGTGTCTTTATTGATCAACGAAACTGCAGCTCCGGTATTGAGCTGGAATGGGACCACGTTGCCATTAATGTCCAAGTCTACAAAAAGTTTATTGTCCTGCTGACGACAAGAGTGACTGTCTCGTGCAACGAGAACATACACTGGTACAGAAGCACTTGCTACTTGACGTGATTTCCTGCGACGTCGACGCATACTGTTTGTGGGACGAACACAGTCACTGTTAGAGAGATTGGCACTGGGCGGAGTGGAATTAACTACATGAATGTCCATGGGCGAAGGTTCACGAGCCTGAGTATTCTTGGTTCGATTCTGATTCAGGCGCGAAGCAAAGGGCTGGAATCTGAACATGTCCTTTTTTATTACAGAAAAAGCAAATAGCTTGGCGAGACGTGCAATTCTCACGCGAATGTCTAGTAGCACACCGCAGGCATG
Source organism: Schistocerca piceifrons (assembly GCF_021461385.2). Classification (NCBI taxonomy): domain Eukaryota; kingdom Metazoa; phylum Arthropoda; class Insecta; order Orthoptera; family Acrididae; genus Schistocerca; species Schistocerca piceifrons. Next base: position 141,450,325 of record NC_060146.1, on the reverse strand, counting down.
ACTTCACTGCATTTGCTTGCTGCCGCGGGACACGTGGTTGAGAGCTTGGCGGCAGCTGCGGGGACGGGCGCGAGGGCTGTTTACTGTTCCGTGCAGCTCGCCCTGCGGGCCGGTTAATGTGACACATGGCTGGCGAAGTTTCAAACGATTCGTGAGCAAAGTCAAGTGTGTCTTGCCTATCCAATACGTCCATCACTTGTTGAAGGGAGGGATTGACTAGTTTCAAAATCTGTTCCCTTATACGAACATCAGAAACGTTCTGTGCAATTCCATCACGCACCATAGTATCTGAATAAGGGAGTCCACATTCACACTCAAAAGGACAATTCCTAGTAAGGCCTTGCAAAGTTGCAACCCACTCCCTATTAGTTTGACCAGCTGTACATTTGGTACGAAAGAACATATACCTTTTGCAACGACATTGACTGATTGCTTGAAATATGCATCTAACGCAGACAAAATTTCGTCGTAGACAGAGTTGCTACGTCGCGTCGGGGAAATTATTTCGCTATCACTAGGTACATGTGGGCGCCAACACATGCCAACAAAAAAGGCTGCCGCTCGTTACCTTGAATTCTGTAGGCGGCGAGATGGAATCCAAATTGGCGTGACCACTCCGTCCAGCTTTCCAGTGCCGCATCAAAATGACGAAAAGGTAGTGCAACTGCGTGCTGTGGCTGCGGTAGCGGTGGAGCGGCGGCTGCCGCATCGTTTTGCATCGCACGTTGACCCTGGACGAGCTGTTCAAGGGCATCCAATAAGGCCTGTGTCTGCTGATTCTGCAAGCGATAAAATTCGGACAGTACATCTGGAGATCGTGGCGAAGCCATGACACAAGTAAAGTAGTGCAATACGAACGCTAAATCCTCTTTTGAGACTCGTCGCCAAATGAAGTGTTGGCAGAAGAGCCAACACTGTGTTGCTAGAGGAGGCCGAAATGCACGCGTTTAATTACACGCTGGCTGGCGCGAGGTCTGGAACAGTTAAGGGAATTAATAGTAGCAAATAAAGTACGTAGGTGATATAATACCTAACTTTAATCCACAGTTGGTGTACTTCTCTCGTTACTGTACAAGCTTCACAATATTAATTATCAAATGCTATGGCGCCTTGCTAGGTCGTAGCAAATGACGTAGCTGAAGGCTATGCTAACTATCGTCTCGGCAAATGAGAGCGTAATTGTCAGTGAACATTTCCTAGCAAAGTCGGCTGTACAACTGGGGCGAGTGCTAGTAAGTCTCTCTAGACCTGCCGTGTGGTGGCGCTCGGTCTGCAATCACTGACAGTGGCGACACGCGGGTACGACGTATACTACCGGACCGTGGCCGATTTAAAAGGCTACCACCTAGCAAGTGTGGTGTCTGGCGGTGACACCACAACAAGTTCGATACTCCACCTCTTTAACTATGTGAAAGGTTAAACTTCACTCCAGGCGCCGCGCGGGATTAGCCGAGCGGTCTTAAGCGCTGCAGTGATGGACTGTGTGGCTGGTTCCGGTGGAGGTTCGAGTCCTCCCTTGGGCATGTGTGTGTGTATTTGTCCTTAGGATAATTTAGGTTTAGTAGTGTGTAAGCTTAGGGAATTATGACCTTAGCAGGTAAGTCCCATAACATTTCACACACATTTGAACATTTTTTTCACACCAGGCGCGAGGCTGCTCACTCCTCAGAGACTAAGTCTCGCGATACCACACAACGCGAAATTTTCTAAGTCGTTTCACTTCCTAGTTGGCTAAAGACCGACTGTCCGCTTTCGCGTCTGTATCCGATCTGTTCACTTCGATGTCTCCCGTGGAACTGTCCCCTTTGGTGTCTCGACCAGAACTGCCCTCTGCCGGTCTCTAGCCGCGTACCCGAGCGCCGAACATATTCGCTTAACTGACTGGTGCAGTTCCCTTTTCTGAAGCTGTCCATCTGATTGGCTACAGCTTATTCTACATTATTTTATATTTTAACATATTTAAATAATCAAAGCTTGAACACTTTCAAGATCTAAATAAAGTAATAATAATAATAATGTTGTTGTTGTTGTTGTTGTTGTTGTTGTTGTCTTCATTCCTGAGACTGGTTTGATGCAGCTCTCCATGCCACTCTATCCTGTGCAAGCCTCTTCATCTGTGGCTACAGTCTGGAACCGCGCGACCGCTACGGTCGCAGGTTGGAATCCTGTCTCGGGTATGGATGTGTGTGATGTCCCTAGGTTAGTTAGGTTCAAGTAGTTCTAAGTTCTAGGGGACTGATGACCTCAGATGTTAAGTCCCATAGTGCTCAGAGCCATTTGAACCATATTCTGAATTTTTGTGCTCGAGTTAAACACGTGTTCCCAGGTTCCTAGTAAGCTTCCATGCGGTGCGGTGAGTTTCAGCGGTGACGTCACTGCTTACAATAAATCTGGGTGTGACGCCCAACGTTTATTGGAACACGCCACTTCTTGGACAGACACTTGAAATCCATCACGTTCAACCTATAACTGCCCGTGCGAATCGGACCACACCCAGAATCGGAAAACGTATCTTCTATCAAAGACGTCGGGAAAACCTTTGATTTCACAGCACTCGTGAGTTTCTTCCATCATCAATCCCTTCAGAAACCGGAGAAAACAGTTTGCTTATTTATTAAATTTTGCTTACGGAATTATTTTGCCCATACTGGTAGCCCTTGAGTAGCTACGTTAGGACACTGATCAATTATACCTCAAACGTTACAGCTTCATCAGAACGGAGAGTAAATCAGAACTGTAAGAGCAGCCAAGCTCTACCATATCTCCAAAACTATTCTCAGCTGTCTTAGTGAAAGTTATCAGACGGTTACAATGGAGGCATCCGTGCTAGTGGAACATAGGTCGATCACCTTGTCACGTTTATATCGATTAGTGGCAGGTTTATATTAGGTAACTGTGTTGGGTTGTTTGGAGGAGGAGACCAAACAGCGAGGTCATTGGTCTCATCAGATTAGGGAAGAATGGGGAAGGAATTCGGCCGTTGTCTTTGAAGGAACTGTTGTGTCGGTAGCTGGGCCGACACCGTGAAGTTTAGATGGTGGAAAATGCAAGCTACACTAACGCGGTAGCCGATAGGGCACGCACGGCTAAAGCAGACGGGCGTGAAGTCTGGAACATGAGAACTTATAAATGAATAAGAAGAAAAGTATGTAGATGCTTATTACTTATCTTTTATTTAGTCCTTGGAATACATCTCTCTTGAATACTCGTAAGCTATAGGCACTGATACAAATGGCGCCTTGCTAGTTCGTAGCCATTAACTTAGCTGATGGCTATTCTGTCTCTCGGCTAATGAGAGAAAGGCTTCGTACAACTGGTCGGTAGCTAGGTTCTCGTACAACTGGGCGATAGCTAGGTTCGCGTACAACTGGGGCGAGTCCACTCTCGTATCACGAGACCTGCCTTGGTGGTGGCGCTAGGTCTGCGATTACAGTGGCGACACGCGGGTCCGACATGTACTACATGGACCGCGGCCGATTTAAGCTACCACCTAGCAAGTGTGGTGTCTGGCGGTGACACCACATTCCTCCCCCGCAAATCGGCGAACGGTCGTGAGATAAGGCTTCCGCCCGCCGTGGGGAGGACCACATGTTGACGTATGCGAGGAGGTGGGGAGCCTAACAACAGGCGAGGCTGTGCCACCCGCACCCGGCCATCCGGTCCGAGGGGAGCTAGGAAACGCCTGCAAAACTAGTCCAGGGTGCACGTCAACATGCGGTGTATGCGCCCGTAATAAGACAGGAGGGACCGAAGGGTCGATTTCCATGGCGTCGGGGTAGCCGACGCGCGAAGACGTCATGTGGTCCGGAGCGGGCGGGAGTTCCATGGCGGAGGACAGCTGGCCACGGGAAGCGATCGGCGGCGCGTGACCCTGGGAGGCGCTTGGCGGCTGCAACGAAGCGTCGAATGCGGGCGGCGCCGGCGGGAGAACAAGCGGCGGCGGCGGCGCGTCGCCATGGGGCAAAATGGAAGGCATCGTCGGTAACACCTGGGGATGAGGCGAGCCAGTAGATGGGTCCCCAGGGCGCTGACCGGACGGCACCGTCGCTGAAAGCAGACGGGGAGCGGCAGAACCCGAGCGACGACAGAGGCGCAGCTGATTGAGATGCCGACGCACCTCACCAGAGGCCCCCAAAACCAAATACATCGCGCGGCCGAGGCAGCGAAGAATGCGCCCAGCGAGCCAACGCCGTGAACCTCGATAGTTGCGATAAAATACAACGTCGCCTGGAGCAAAAGCAGGAGTCTGCCGCTGCACAGGAACCTGATGCGGCGGATGCAGCAAAGACATCAAGGTGCGATGAGGACGACCGTGGAGCAACTCAGCCGGCGAGCGACCATCTCGGGGCTGAGAGCGATACGAAGACAAAAAGAGCAACAATGCGTTCTCCCGAGAATGCGACTCTTTCAATTTCAACATCTGTGACTTGAAAGTCCGGACCAATCGTTCAGCGGCACCGTTGGACTGAGGCGAAAACGGCGCGGATGTCAGATGTTGAATACCATTGGCCTGGCAGAATGACAAATTCTGCGGACATGAATTGTGGGCCATTGTCGGAAACAATAGTCTGCGGAAGACCTTCAATGCAAAAGATAGCAGACAACGCTTGGATGGTGGCGGAGGACGTCGTGGAAGACATCCGGACAACAAAAGGAAAATTACTGAAGGCGTCGACCAGAACCAACCATCGAGCATTCCAGAATGGACCAGCAAAATCAATGTGCAAGCGTTGCCAAGGGGAAGTGGCTTTTGGCCACGCAAAGACTTTCCGCGGCGGTGCGGACTGTTGTTCGGCACACGCCGGGCACGAAGAACACATATTCGTAATCGCAGCATCGATTCCGAACCAAGTACAGTGCTGACGAGCAAGTTGTTTCGTTCGCACTATACCCCAATGTCCTTGGTGAAGAAGCCGTAAAACAGAGGACTGTAACGAACGTGGGACCACGACTCTGGACTGATCATTATCAGAACGCAACAACAAAACACCACGTCGAACAAAAAGTCTCTCCTTGTGAGCAAAAAATCGGCGAACCAACGGATCCTCGATCCGAGACTTTGACAAAGGCCATTGCGTAGCAACAAAACGTAAAACAGCAGCAAGGACAGGGTCAGCAGCTGTGGCTGTAGCGACACGACGAAAATCAATCGGAAACGATTCGACCACTTCATCGGTTTCCGAATCAATGAACATGCAAGCAAGTTCGGAAGAATCGAATGCTTTATCCTCAGCAACAGGCAAACGGGACAACGCATCGGCGTTTCCGTGCTTAGCAGTGGACCGATACAAGATATCGTAGCGGTACTGCGAGAGGAAAATAGACCAGCGAATGAATTTCTGCGCTGTACGTGGAGGTACAGGCTTGGTCGGATGAAAAAGCGATGTCAAAGGTTTGTGGTCTGTGATGATGGTAAAGTGACGACCATACAAGAAATCATGGAACTTAGTAACACCAAACACGAGAGCCAAAGCTTCTTTCTCCATCTGTGAATAATTTCTTTGCGCAGACGAGAGCAATTTGGACGCAAAGGCAATAGGGCGATCATGGGAGCCAACTTTGTGCGCAAGCACAACACCGATCCCGAAATCCGAGGCATCTACCATCAACAAAAGGGGTTTCTGGGGATCGAATGGCGTAAGGCAAGTATTAGAAAGCAACGCCGATTTCAACTGGCGAAAGGCGCGTTCGCATTCCGTCGTCCAGACGAACGGAACACCTTTACGGCGTAAGCGATGAAGCGGAGCTGAAATGGAAGAGGCATTGCGCACTTATTTATGATAATAGTTAATTTTACCCAACACACTCTGTAGCTGTTTCAGATTTTGAGGGGAAGGCAAATCGTGTATGGCACGGAGGTGCTCTGGACTTGGATGTATGCCTTGGGCATTAATGACATGTCCCAGGTATGGTAAGTCACGAGCAAAAAACACACATTTGTCCTTCCTCAAGCGAAGACCATTGTGCCGCAAGACCTGAAATAATGTTCGTAAATTCGCAAGATGATCTTCTTCTGTCTGTCCGGAGATCACTATATCGTCCAGATAGTTTGCTGCAGTAGGGACCGACGCACAAATAGTTTGTAAATATTGCTGAAACAAGGCAGGGGCGGATGCACACCCGAAAGGCAGTCTTTTGAAGCGGTACAATCCAAGATGCGTGTTAACCACCAATACGCGCTGGGATTCGTCGTCCACCGGTATTTGCAAGTACGCATCGGCTAGGTCCAATGTTGAAAAATATTTTCCCGGGCACAATTTAGCAAAAAGATCTTCCGGGCGGGGCAAAGGAAAAGTAGCAGTCACTAGTTGTGGATTCACTGTGGCCTTGAAGTCCACGCAAAGTCTCAATTTTCCGGAAGGTTTTGGCAAAATTACTAAGGGTGAGGCCCAGAGAGAAGCTTGCACACGTTCAATTACACCCTGTGATTCGAGATCGTGTAACGTTCTGGCGACCTCATCACGCAATGCGTGGGGAACATTGCGCGCCCTGAAAAATTTCGGTTGCGCGTTTACCTTCAGTTCTAAATGTGCTTCATAGTTTTTAGCGCAACCTAAGCCCGGTGCAAAAACGTCTGCAAATTCGTCACACAGCCGAGAAACACTGTCTGTAGGCACAGTCTGATTCACTGATAGGACCTGATTTACAATAGACATGTTAAACAACTTAAATAAATCGAGACCAAACAAGTTCACTGCAGAAGAAGAACGAAGAACGTAAAACGACACAAGTTTTGTTTGTCCCTTGTATGTTGCAAGAAGGCTGCACTGTCCTAACACAGGAATTTTCTGTCCGGAATATGTAGTTAGCTTAACATTTGCGGCACGCAACGGAGGTGCGCCCAGTTGTTTGTATGTGTCGTGATTGAGCAATGAAACTGCAGCTCCGGTATCGAGCTGGAATGGTATCACTATGCCTGCAAAGTCTAAGTCCACAAAAAGTTTATTGTCCTGCTGACGACAAGAGCGACTGTTGTGTGCAATTGGAACAGACACTGGTACAGAATCACTTGCTAATTGACGTGATTTCCGGCGACGTCGACGCACAGTTTTTGTGGGACGAACACAGTTACTGTTAGAGACAGTGTCACCGGACGAAGCGGAATTAACGACATGAATGTCCAGAGGCGAAGGTCCACGAGCCTGAGTGTCCTTGGTTCGATTCCGGCGCAAAGCAAAGGGCCTGGAATGATTGTGATTGTCTGATCTGAGCTTTTTCGGGCAAACACTTTGAACATGTCCTTTCTTATTGCAGAAAAAGCAAATAGCTTGGCGTGACGGGCAATGTTCACGCGAATGTCTAGTAGCAGCACACCGCGGGCATGATTTCACTACATGTGTGTGCTGGCGCGGCACACCTGGCTTAGCGCGCGACGTCAGCTGTGCGGACGGCCGCGAGGGCAGTTGACCGGGCCGCGTTGCGCGAGCGCGCCCGGCGGGCCGGTTAATGTTACACACAGCTGGCGAAGTTTCAAAAGATTCCTGAGCACAGTCAAGTGTGTCCTGTCTATCCAATATGTCTATTACTTGTTGAAGGGAGGGATTAACTAGTTTCAAAATTTGCTCCCGTATGCGAACATCAGAAACGTTCTGTGCAATTGCATCACGCACCATTGTATCTGAATAAGAAAGACCACAGTCACATTCAAAGGCACAGTCCCTAGTAAGTCCTTGCAATGTTGCTACCCACTCCCTATTAGTTTGACCGGCCGTACGTTTTGTACGAAAGAACGAATACCGTTTTGCAACCACATTAACTGTTTCTTTGAAATAGGCATCTAATGCAGACAAAATTTCCTCGTAGGACAGAGTTGCTACGTCGCGTCGGGGAAACAACTTCACTATCACACGGTATGTGGACACACCGACACAAGAAAGCAAAAACGGCTGCCGCTCATTACCTTGAATTCTGTAGGCAGCGAGGTGGAAGGTGAACTGGCGAGACCACTCTTGCCACGTCTCATCGGCTGCCACGTACGGTCGAAAGGGAGGTGCAACAGCGTTCAGTGGCAGCGGCAGCGAAGAAGCGGCGGCGGCCGCATCGGTTTGAATGGTACGTTGACCCTGGACGAGCTGTCCAAGGGCATCCAGTAACGCCTGCGTCTGCTGATTCTGCAAGCGATAAAATTCGGACAGTACATCTGGAGAATGTGGCGAAGCCATGACACAATTAAATGTAAACAATCAGAAAAAGTTCACTTTTCCCTCGTCGCCAATAAATGTTGTGTCGGTAGCTGGGCCGACACCGTGAAGTTTAGATGGTGGAAAATGCAAGCTACACTAACGCGGTAGCCGATAGGGCACGCACGGCTAAAGCAGACGGGCGTGAAGTCTGGAACATGAGAACTTATAAATGAATAAGAAGAAAAGTATGTAGATGCTTATTACTTATCTTTTATTTAGTCCTTGGAATACATCTCTCTTGAATACTCGTAAGCTATAGGCACTGATACAAATGGCGCCTTGCTAGTTCGTAGCCATTAACTTAGCTGATGGCTATTCTGTCTCTCGGCTAATGAGAGAAAGGCTTCGTACAACTGGTCGGTAGCTAGGTTCTCGTACAACTGGGCGATAGCTAGGTTCGCGTACAACTGGGGCGAGTCCACTCTCGTATCACGAGACCTGCCTTGGTGGTGGCGCTAGGTCTGCGATTACAGTGGCGACACGCGGGTCCGACATGTACTACATGGACCGCGGCCGATTTAAGCTACCACCTAGCAAGTGTGGTGTCTGGCGGTGACACCACAGGAACCATCCCGGCATTTGCCTGGAGCGATGTAGGGAAATCACGGAAAACCTAAATCAGGACGGCCGGACGCGGGATTGAACCGTCGTCCTCCCGAATGCGAATCCAGTGTGCTAACCACTGCGCCACCTCGCTCGGTAGGTAACCGTGTATCTACGATTATGGAGTGTGTGTTCTTTGTTAGTTAAGGTCATTGATTGGTGACAGGAAATTTTTAAGTATTGTGATGTATATATGGAAAAAGCTAAATGATGTTTAAAATAATGAAATTTTATAAAATGTGTATACTGGGGGATCAAAAACTCAGTATAAATTTGAAAACTCAATAAATCACGGAATAATGTAGATAGAGAGGTACAAATTGACACACATGCTTGGAATGAAATGGGGTTTTATTAGAACCAAAAAAATACAAAAGTTCAAAAAATGTCCGACAGGTGGCGCTTCATCTGATCAGAATAACAATAATTAGCATAACAAAGTAAGACAAAGCAAAGATGATTTTCTTTACAGCAAATGCTCAATATGTCCACTATCATTCCTCAACAATAGCTGTAGTCGAGGAATAATGTTGTGAACAGCACTGTAAAGCATGTCCGGAGTTACGGTGAGGCATTGGCGTCGGATGTTGTCTTTCAGCATCCCTAGAGATGTCGGTCGATCACGATACACTTGCGACTTCAGGTAGCCCCACAGCCAATAATCGCACGGACTGAGGTCTGGGGACGTGGGAGGCCAAGCATGACGAAAGTGGCGGCTGAGCACACGATCATGACCAAACGACGCGCGCAACAGATCTTTCACGCGTCTAGCAATTTGGGGTGGAGTGCCATCATGCATTGTTGTTCTAATAAAACCCCATGTCATTCCAAGCATGTGTGTCAATTTTTACCTCTCTATCTACATTATTCTGTGGTTTATTAAGTTTTCAAATTTATACTGACTTTTTGATCACCCGGAATTTAGAACAACAACTTTGTATATTGGAAGCTGGTTCATGCTTAGGGCGTTTGTGTTTGTAATTTGTAAAAGACGTAGGGAAGTCCCTCCGCAACGGAACTGGCTCGGCGCGATGTAAAAGGTGGTTTTGGCTGTTGAACTGGGCGGCTCGTTGGTGGGAACGATAGGCAGTCAGTGGCTAGCCGTTGCACGGTACACATCGACGGTGCCAAGGGAGGCAATTGGAAGCCGCTTTGCAAGGAATTTTGCCTCGGGTGTGGATTTGGTTGTTGCGTGGTACTCTCAGCAATCATGAATGACTCTAATACGTTAAAAATCCGTCGCCAAGAAGAAATTTTGTAGAACATTCGAACTTCAAGAGCCGTGAGTACAGTTAGCCGCCATGTCGCTTGCCACCACTACTTCGCCACTGCTCCACCAACTCCATTCATACAGATATATATCAGAGCATGGACCAGTTAATTTGTGTGAATGATTTTAATAATAATCCAAGTGCTATAAACCTGTGTTTAAAACCATTTCTTCCATCCTCCTCATGAACCTATGCAGGGTCCTCTCCTAAGTGTTTATAAAACAGAGTATCATGTTTCAAATGCAGTAGTGATTTATTCATGTTTGTCAAATGTGCAGATTAGCAAAACTTGGAGCTGTTAGAATTCTGTTAAAGTACTATCATCATCCCCTCCATACAAAACACATTGAACGATGACAGCATGACACCTTATTGAATCATTAGGTAATAGAATATTTGTTGTGAAGTTTAGTGCATAATAGTTACTTCTGTTCTTTATTTATTTATCAGAAAGCACATTGATGCAAGGCTACTCGCCGTGACATTCAAAGCTAAGAAGTAAATTGTATTGGTTTTATGTAAAAGAATTCAACGTTTACTATGTAATGGATATTATTGTTACTTTATTTAGATCTCGAAAGTGGTAAAGCTTTGATTATTTAAATATGTTAAAATATAAAATAATGTAGAATAAGCTGTAGCCAATCAGATGGACTGCTTCAGAAAAGGGAACTGCACCGGTCAGTTGAGCGAAGATGTACCGCGCGCGGGAAACGCGGTCGGAGACCGGCACAGGGCAGTTCTGGTCGAGACACCAAAGGGGACACTTCCGCGGGAGACATCAAAGTGAACAGATCGGATACAGACGCGAAAGCGGACAGTCGGTCTTTAGCCAACTAGGAAGTGAAACGACTTAGAAAATTTCGCGTTGTGTGGTATCGCGCGACTGAATCTGGGGAGTGAGCAGCCGCGCGCCTGGTTTGAAAAACATGTTCAAATGTGTGTGAAATGTTATGAACTGCTAAGCTTACACACTACTAAACTTAAATTATCCTAAGGACTAATCCACATTCCCATGCCCGAGGGAGGACTCGAACCTCCACTGGGACCAACCATACAGTCCATGACTGCAGCGCCTAAGACCGCTCGGCTAATCCCGCGCGGCGCCTGACGTGAAGTTTAACTTTTCCCATAGTTAAAGAGGTGGAGTATCGAACCTGTAATTCGCGATGAGATTATGAATGATCGAACTGTGTCAAATGCATATGCGCTCGAGTGTCATATTAAGTCTAAATACGACCACTTTCGCTATTAGTTTGCTCGATGAATAAACATTATTCTAACCAAATCACAACTGTGTGGCCTACATCATTTATGGGACGTTAATTTAGTTCCGGATATTGTTATTACTGTTATTATATGTTGCATTAACTTTATATTTCGCAAACTTACCATTAGCCAGACAATTTAACCAAAGGGTCACAAGTGTATAATTTAGGGCGTGTAATGCGACACGTGCGGTTCAACCCATGGACGAGTTTGAGCCAAGACATTTCCACGAAGAGGAACCGTATGTGAGCCCGAACATCTTTGGGGATGTTAGTTCGCAAACCTAATACCCGGAATGTGTTGGGTGAATGGGTTAATTCGATAAGCATTAGTGGTAGTGCCTCCACCAGAATTGTTACCTTACGTATCTTCATTTTTACGACGTTATTGAGTGATCTGGAATGTTCTCATAAAATGAATGACTGGAACAAAATTTCCACTTGGCGCAATCAATGGCTGCTCTCTTTAAACGCCGATAAATGCCAGATACTGCCCATAACAAATAGAAAGAATCCGATAAGATACGGCACGACAGAGTACCTTCCCAGATATGACTTTTTGACTTACAGCACCAAGACTGATACCGGAGGACGAATGTTCAATAGCAACGAAAGTAATGCCCGATGCGCTCCAAGAAAGCTTAGTACGACAGTGACATTGTCCGTACACGTTAACAATTTATGAGATAGGATTGGTAGCGCTGTAAGATTTGACACTGGCGGTGCTGCTGTGTAAGGAAACGTATTGGTTGTGGTGTCACCGCCAGACACCACACTTGCTAGGTGGTAGCCTTTAAATCGGCCGCGGTCCATTAGTATAGGTCGGACCCGCGTGTCGCCACTGTCAGTGATTGCAGAGCGAGCGCCACCACACGGCAGGTCTAGAGAGACGTACTGCCACTCGCCCAGTTGTACAGCCGACTTTGCAAAGAAAGGTTCACTGACAACTACGCTCTCATTTGCCGAGACGATAGTTAGCATAGCCTTCAGCTACATTTGCTACGACCTATAAAGGCGCCGTATTCAATTGATATTTATTATGTGAAGCATGTATCATCAAGAGAGATGTTCCACAATTGTGGATTAAAGTTAAGTATTACATCATCTACGTACTTTATTTGCAATTCTCAAGATATTGTCCTGTTCCAGACCTCACGCCAGTCAGCGTGTAATTAAACGCGTGCATTTCGGCCTCCTCTAGCAACACAGTGTTGGCGCTTCTGCCAACACTACATTAATTGCTCGATTATAAGGAAAACAGCTGAAAAATGGTCCTCTAGGAGCACAGAAAAGCGATTATGTTCCTGTTTATAACACTGACAGAAATATGAGGGCCCACCTGTGTCAGTCCTCACTTCTCCTTCCCCACCAAAAATTATGGCACGCGATCATCTTCGCGCTTTTTTAAGACAAAACAGTGTAAAGCGTTTTACCTAGTATTTTTTTTTTTTTTTTTTTTTTTTTTTTTTTTTTTTTTTTTTTTTGCAGTTACGGCTTCACAGCATCTCCCTCTATATGTTTCTCTCACAGTATCTCCTCTCTCTCCCACATTGGCATTATTTTCTGTCTGTCTCTCCCTCTTTCACTGTCTCCATCGCGTTCTCTCGCTCTTCCTTACCAGTGTCCCCTCCTCTGTCTCTTCGTCGACCTCGAATCTGAGTGTCTGGTCACGAGTGCAGCCTCGATCAGCCAAGTGTCTGGACACTACCCAGACAGCAGCGAGCCTGACTGACTGTCGCCCGCTATAGGAGCGATGGTCTGAGGAGCCTTTCCTTTCCATAGCTGGACTCTTTTGGTTATCACCCTTACAACACAGGACTACGTCGAAGACATTATACATCCTCATTTTATTGCTGTTCATTGCAATCCATTCTGGACTTACATTTCAGCAAGATAATGCACGCCCGCACACGGCGAGATTCTGTACTGCTTCTCTTCGTGATTGCCAAACCCTACCTTGACCATCAAGGTCGCCGGATCTCTCCCCAATTCAGAACGTTTGGAGCATTATGACAGATCCCTGCAACTAGCTCGAGATTTTTGACTATCTGTCGCGCCAGTTGGACACAATTAGGCACGATATCCCTGCAGAGGACTGTAAAACAGTGCAAAGCCAAATAAGTGCTTTCATAAGAGCCAGAGGCACACCAACGCTTTATTGACGCGCTCAACTTGTGAAGCTCTTCCTATTCACCCAATTTTTGTGAAGTTGTAGTCATTTGTCCGTATACATACACATCACATCTAGCGATATTCATGCAGTATTTGAGAATGAGAGTACTTTGCGCCTAATATCAAACCTTTAAAAATCTTTTCTCGGTGACAGCCCCCGGAAAATGATGAAAGACAGTAAAGTTTATCGCTTATAATTTAGCTGGTCACGTAGTAAAACTTCTGCGTCAGGCATGAAGTTTTAATTTACTGCTCCTTTACTACTAAACCTATCCCCAGCACATTTTCCAAACGGTATACACCTATATATCACCGTTTGTAAATGCGACAGTACATTGTTGAACGTTTTTTCACTTATTTCGTATCATATCTATGAATTTTAGTCTTTGTGTCTTGCGTTTCATTTTTGCTGTGGTCTGCGTACAGTTGTACAATGGTAGGGATACAAAACTGAAAGTCTCTTTATCTTCTTAGATACATTATGATATTTCCTGGTACACACAGTATTCTTTGATGTCATTTTACGGTTGTATAATAATATGTGTATACAATATTCCCGTCATACTTTATGCCTTCTCAAGATCTTGTCCGCGAACCTACATACACTACTGGCCATTAAAATTGCTACACCAAGAAGAAAGGCAGATGATAAACGGGTATTCATTGGACAAATTTATTATACTAGGGCTGACATGTGATAACATTTTCACACAATTTGGGAGCATAGATTCTGAGAAATCAGTACCCAGAACAACCACCTCTGACCGTAATAACGGCCTTGATACGCCTGGGCATTGAGTCAAACAGAGCTTGGATGGCGTGTACAGGTACAGTTGCCCATGCAGCTTCAACACTATACCACAGTTCAACAACAGTAGTGACTGGCGTATTGTGACGAGCCAGTTGCCCGGCCACCATTAACCAGACGTTTTCAATTAGAGATCTGGAGAATGTGCTGACCAGGGCAGCAGTCGAACCGATTCCATATTCTGCTAACTGTCATTGGATCTCGACCAACGGGAGCAGTAATGTCGCGATACGATAAACAGCAATCGCGATAGGCTACAATCCGACCTTTATCAAAGTCGGAAACGTGATGGTACGCATTTCTCCTCCTTACGCGAGGCATCACAACAACGTTTCACCAGGCAACACCGGCCAACTGCTGTTTGTGTGTGAGAAATCGGTTGGAAACTATCCTCATGTCTGCACGTTGTAGGTGTCGCCAACGGCGCCAAACTTCTGTGAATGCTCTGAAAAGCTAACTATTTGCATACCATAGCATCTTCTTCCTCTCGGTTAAATTTCGCGTCTGTAGCACGTCGTCTTCGTGGTGTAGCAATTTTAATGGCCAGTAGTGTAAATGTTTCTGGTTGACTCTACCCCTACTCCTACCCAGGCACTTCACGACTTCTTATTACGTTAGCTGTAATTTTTACCACAAGATATAAAACTATACGTACATGACTTTTTACCGTTATACTTATGATTGTTGTCTTTCTGTATGTCTTCTTGTTATTCATTTCCTCACAAGTTTTCTAGCGTGGCTCTCCAGCTACGGATGTTCCATTCCTATTCAGTATGTTACACTTCGCTCAGTACATTTATGGTGTCTGTTCCTTTAATTGGTATGTATAATATCTGGCTGTACCATATTTGTATAATGTGTACGCAATTTGTAATTGCTTACGTAAAAATCTCCTTTCAGAATCTGGTGATTATATTTTCGAAACGAGTCATTAAAAAGAGATGTGCCAAAAACACCTGTGGTTATTTTATTAGTATGATAGCGTCCATTATAGCTATTCCCATACTCCTATCTAGTATCAACATGGGCGCATACCTCATTCGCGATTTTATAGCGCAAATGCAATGTAATATATAAAGGGAAATATTGTTGCCAAAAATCTCAAAGTACACGACCGATTTACTTCACATTTTTGCACGTACTATAAGTGTTTGCACACGTATGGGCTATATATTTTTAATTTGATAACATTACAATCTTTCCTAAAGACATAGTTCATCGCCACAAAAACTGACACCCAAAACTTGACTACAAAATATGGTCATATCAATGGAGTCCCGTATTTTAAATACTTAGGTGAAGTCTTCGAGCCTACGGGGTGAGAGAAAATAGAGCAAAACATTTGGCTATAATACAGTATTAAAATCTGAAGTCCTGTATGTCAATGAAACCCTGACAGTCTACATAAAAGGTGACGTAGAAAACGTATTAAAGAAAACGTAAAATCGTCAGTAAGATACTAGGGCCAAACAAAACAGAAAAGGGCTATAGACTACAATCTCATCAAACAACTGACAAATTGAAACTTCCTGGCAGATTAAAATTGTGTGCCAGACCGAGACTCGAACTCGGGACCTTTGCCTTTCGCGGGCAAGTGATCTACCGACTGAGCTACCCAAGCACGACTCACGCCCCCTCCTCACAGCTTCACTTCCGCCAGTACCTCGTCTCCTACCTTCCAAACTTTACAGAAGCTCCCCTGGAACCTTGCAGAACTAGCACTCCTCAGAGAAAGGATATTGGTAGTTCTGCAAGATTCGCAGGGGAGCTTCTGTAAAGTTTGGAAGGTAGGAGACGAGTTTGTGGCGGAAGTGAAGCTGTGTGGACGGGTCGTGAGTCGTGCTTTGGTAGCTCATTTGGTAGAGCACTTGCCCGCGAAAGGCATAGGTCCCGAGTTCGAGTCTCGGTCCGGCACACAGTTTTAATCTGCGAGGAAGTTTCATATCAGCGCACACTCCGCTGGAGACTGAAAACCTCATTCTGGAACTGACAAATTGTCCAACCTTGCAGCAGAGATTAGATAAAGGCGATTAAAATTTTATGGGCACGTCTCTAGGCTTCCCAAAACAAGACTAACGCACAAAATTCTTAAATACATACTAAAAAGTATACCCTGGATATAAGAGGTCAAAAAGAACCTACAAAAACTCAAATAAATTATTCAGATATTTTTGACAGAAAGATATTTAAGCAGAAACTTGATAGATGAAGTCAGAGAACGAAGCTCCGAAGAGAGCAGGAACAAAATGGACAGACGAAATCAAGAGAGCCCAAGCAGAGTGGAAAAAGGGGAAAAAAACAAAGATGATTTACAGGATCTGATCGCACAAAATAATATATTTATATAAAATATGTAATAGTGAAACATTGTTAGAAAACAGGAGGACTGTATTTATAGCTTATCGGTTTATGGTTAGAGCACTACAGCAAAATCTGAATTAGGAGTAACAATAAAGAAGGCTCAGGGTCAAAGAGTGGGAGACGAGGAAATGGACAGAGAGGTGGAAAGAAATGGAGATAGAGAGCAGAAAGCACGAGATGGACCGTGAGAGGGTGGGGGACGAGAAGATGGACATAGAAAGCGAAAGGGTGTAGGGAAAGAGTCAGGAAGGGAGAGAGGAGGCGAGGGACGATGGAGTGAACAGGGGGAGGAGAAATTTTTCAGACACACACGGGATGAAATGTTGGACAAAGAAAGGGGGCGGGGGAAAATGGACAGAGACGTGGGAGAGGATGAGTTTAGGACGTACATCCCCTTCCCACGCACATTAGAAACGCGTGCTTTCTTTTTTATTCCTTTTACATTTAACCTGCCTGAGCCCCCAGCCACGTGTGGCCGGGAACAGGTAGTAATTAATAAAAACCACCTCAGTTGTATTGTTACACATGTCCTGACAATGCACTGGGTACATGTGTACCCACAAGAGCAGTTCGTAATGGGAGGGAACATCCATGGTATACGGTCACTGTAAAGAAACTTCTAAAGAAACAGAAATTACTGCATAATAGATGTAAAACAAAGCGTAGGGCTATAGATGGAGATAAGCTGAATGAAATGCTTTTGGCTGTCAAGAGAGCAATGCGTGATTTCTTCAATGACTCCTGTAACAGAATGTTGCCAAGTGATCTTTCACAGAACCGAAAGAAATTGTGGTCGTATGTAAGGGCTGTTGGTGACACGAAAGTTAGTGTCCAGACCATAGTGAGTGAGACAGAAAGTGAAATCGAGCGTAGCAAAACAAAAGCTGAAATGCTTAGCTCTGTTTACAAATGATCCTCTGCAAAGGAAAATGCAGGAGAACTGCCCCAATTTAATCCTCGTGCAACTCTAAAGATGAGTGAAATAACTATGAGGATCAGTGGTGTTGAGAAACAGCCGAAATCATTAAAACTGAACAAAGCTCCAGGCTCCGATTGAATCCCTGTGAGATTCCACACTGAATTCACGACTGAATTAGCCCCTCTTCTAACTATAATCTATCGTAGATCAAATGGCTCTGAGCACTATGGGACTTAACTTCTAAGGTCATCAGTCCCCTAGAACTTAGAACTACTTAAACCTAACTAACCTAAGGACATCACACACATCAATGCCCGAGGCAGGATTCGAACCTGCGACCGTAGCGGCCGCGCGGTTCCAGACTGTAGCGCCTTTAACCGCTTGGCCACCACGGCCGGCTATCGTAGATCCCTTGAATAAAAAACCGGGCCCAGTTTTTGGAAAAAGGCACCCGTCACACCCATCTACAAGCATACAGTATCCCTGACATCGATTTGTTGTACAGTCTTAGAATATATATGTCGTATATTAATACCCTTGCAGACATTGTTAATAGTAAAATTAGGCTTTTTGCAGATGATGCAGTTATATATAATAAAGTACTATCTGAGAAAATCTGCATAAATATTGTCAGATCTTGATAAGATTTCAGAGTGATGTAGAGATTAAAAACTTGCTTTTACTGTTCAGAAATGTAAAATTGTGCACTTAACTAAACGAAAATACGTTGTATCCCATGACTATAATGTAAATGAGTCACTCTTGAAATCTGCGAACTCATACAAATACCTGGGTGCAACCCTTAGTAAGGATATGAAATGGGATTATAACTTAGGCTCAGTCGTGTGTAAAGCAGGTGGTAGACTTCGGTTTATTGGTAGAATACTGGGGAAGTGCAAACTGTCTACAAAGGGGACTGCTTACAAATCACTCATGTGACCAACCCTAGAATATTAATCAAATGTGTGGGACCCATACCGAGTAGGACTAATAGATCATATTGGACGTACACAGAGAAGGGAAGCACAAATGGTAACAGGTTTGTGTAATCCATGGGAGAGTGTCACAGAGATACTGAAAGAACTGAACTGGAAGACGATTGAAGATAGATGTAAACTATCCATAGAATATCTACTAACAATATTTCAATAACCGGCTTTAAATGATGACTCTAGGAATATACTACAGAGCCCTACGTATCTCTCACATAGGGATCGTGTGGATAAGATTAGAATAATTACCGCACGAACAGACGCATTCAGTCAGTTATTCCTGACGCGCTCCATTCGTGAGTGGAACAGGAAGAAACACTAATAACTTGTACAATGGGACGTACCCTCTGCCCTGCAACTGGCGGTAGTTTGCTGACTAGATGTAGATCTAGATATTGTGTTGACTGGTTTCGTTCTTTCTACATCATGAGGTCGCAGAGTTGCGTTAAAATCGTGTCGTGAACGGTCTGGTTGTCGTTGGTAATGTTAAAGACCAGTTTGGTCTTTATCATTACAAGCGACAACCAAACTATATGTGGCATGACTTCAGCACAATTCGGCAACGTGAAGATGTTCAAAGAAGACAGTGGGTCGGAACACAACAAGTGTGTAGTAATGCCGTTCAAGTGGTTTTTACTAATCACATTTAAGCTCGCGCGCCGCCTAGTGATATGACTCAACACTAACGCACATGGCGTGTGAAATCAGAACAACAGCTTCCGCGACGTTAATGTTTACGGGGTAACTCGCCGATAAGAAAGCCATACCTTCCGCGACACGCCATGCCAACAAATTACGCCTCAAAACACACGTTTCTGAAGTACCTTCACTTTACGTTCAGTCTATCTTAAAATTTTTTCATTTACTTTCGCATCGTGAACATCGTTTCTTTGCTTACGACGTTTTACAGTAGCTGTCTTAAAAAACTAGCGTTGCAGTATTGTGCAACGCCGTTAGTAAAGAAACAATTTTCGCGAGACATAAATAAATGTAAACATCTGAAGGTGGGATGCCAGGCACCTTCAAATGTCATCATGGAAAAATAAACGCCTGTGGGATCAACTGGTTGCAGTTAACACATTACTTTAAATTTTGTCAGTTGCAGTGTTCTAATACATCCACAACGAACCAGAGCAATCATACTAACGTTTGAACGGCAAATATTGATGTGGTGTGCGTACTGTAAGACCTTCGGTACACACACCATCAGGTTATTTGACTTGCTCTAACGAAGTAGGCAAGTGTCAGCAATATGTCTCGTGGTCTTATCGTGGCGTGTTTATCTTCTGCCATTAGGTCAGACGATAGAAATGCCACTTGAACGCTTAGAGTAGCAGATTGACGGTGACCAACTTTAAACAGAACTTGATTAATTTTCACACACATTTATTAAAATAATAAAAAGCATACACATTATGTAACTTGATTCTGGATGCTGTTTACAATTGACAATCTGAAGTTCCTTTGGTCTTGGTACGTTAATCTTATTCTCACATATCTCCAATACTATTCATTTATCTTCATGGCTATGTACAGGAATATGGTAATCTTATTAGGCGCAGACTGAAACTTGACTATAGAGTACTGCAGACTGACTAATCAGAGGTCTGTACACTCGTTATAACACCTCGAGTGTTCACGTATCACTGCGCGAGTGTGATCCGTGAGGAGATAAGGTTCTACGTTAGCAGCAATCTCATTGGCTGCGTGACATATTAATACGCAGATCGGCGGAAGCAGAATTTGGTCCGTCTCTTAGGCAGCGCCATTTCGTAGTGCGGAAACGGACGAGCGCTGCGCCTGCGCTGTTGTGCTTAGCGGGGCGCGCTCTAGTGGGAAAGTTGTGTACGCGCTGACTACGCGGAACTATGCACACAACAATTGAGAAAACCGTTCGCGGAATAGAAAGCAGCTACAATCGTTTAGTAATGCAAAGGCACAGGACCAGATGAGATACGTACAAGATTCTATAAATATTACACGAAAGTACTTGCTCCCATCTAGCAGTAGCTTATCATAGATTGCTGGGGCAACAAATGTAACCTAGCGACGGGAAAAAAGTACAGATCATTACCGTTCTCAAGAAGGGTCGTGGGACAGATAGAGGCACGTAATTAGAGGCCTATATTGCTGACATTAATCTCTCTTACAATTATGGAACTTTATGCTCAACAATTATGACGTCTATGGAGAACGAAAATCTCCATAAAAGTCAATATGGATTCCACTGACAGAGATCCTGCGAAACTCAGCTCACTCTGTTGCTGCGTGAGATCCAAAGCTTTGTGGACGACGGAGCTCAGGTCTATGCAGAGTTCCTTGACTTAAGGAAGACATTTGACACTGTCCCGCACTGACATTTAGTGAAAAAAATACGAACTTACCGAATATCGAACCGGATTTGCGACTGGACTGAAGATTTTCTTGCTGACAGAGCTCAACACGTCACTTTCAACGAGCGAAATGACAGAGGTAAAGGTAATTTCCGAATTACCTCGAGGAAGTGTGATAGGACCGATACTGTTTACAATGTACATAAACGATGTAGTAGAATGCATCAGAAGCTCTTTAAGACTGTTTGCAGGCTGTCTACCGGAAAGCAGCACCGCCAAAAGAAAGTATCGACTTGCAGAATGACCTACAGAGGGTGGGAAAATGATAAAGGCTCTGGCAGTTGACCCTGAACGTAAATACACTGAAATGTCAAAGAAACAGATGCACCTGCCTAATATTGTGTCGCGATCACGCAGAAGTGCCCCAACACGACGTGGCATGGACTCAACCAATGTCTGAGGTAGTGCTGCAGGGAATTGACACCATGAATCCTGCATCGCTGTTCATAAATCCGCAGGAGTACGAGGGGGTGGAGATCTCTTCTGAACAGTACGTTGCAAGGCGTTCTAGATATGATCAATAATGTTCATGTCTGGGGAGTCTGTTTGACAGAGTAAGTGTTTAAATGCAGAAGAGTGCTCCTGGAGCCACTCGGTAGTAATTCTGGACATGTGGTGTGTCGTATTGTCCTGCAACAATTGCCCAAGCCCGTCGAAATGCACAGTGGGCATGAATGGGTGTAGGTGACCAGACAGGATGCTTACGTACGTGTCACCTCTTGGAGTAGTATCTAGAAGTATGAGAGGTCCCATATCTCTCCAACTACACATTCCCCAACACCATTACAGAGCCTCCACCAGCTTGAACAGTCCTCTGCTAACATGCAGGGTCCATGGATTCATGAGGTTGTCTCCATACCCGTACACTTTCATCCGCTAGATACAATTTGAAACGAGACTCGTCCCATTAGCCAACATGTTTCCAGTCACCAACAGTCGAATATCGGTGTTGACTGGCCCAGGCAAGGCGTAAAGTTTTGTGTCCCGCAAACATCAAGGATACACGAATGGGCCTTAGGCTTCGAAAGCCCATATCGAGGATGTTTGGTCGAATGGTTCGCACGCTGCCACTTTTTGATGGCCGAGGACTGAAATCTGCAGCAATTTCCGGAAGGGTTGCACTTCTGTCACGTTGAACGATTCTCTTCAGTCGTCGTTGATCCCGTTCTTGCAGAACCTTTTTCCGGTCGCAGCAATGTCGGAGATTTGATGTCTTACCTGATTCCTGATATTCGATGTACGCTCGTTAAGTGGTCGTACGGGAAATCCCGTAGTTCATCACTACCTCGGAGATGCTGCATCCCCTCACTCGTGCGGCGACTATAACCCCACGTTCTAATTCACTTAGCCGGCCGCGGTGGTCTCGCGGTTCTAGGCGCTCAGTCCGGAGCCGCGCGTCTGCTACGGTCGCAGGTTCGAATCCTGCCTCGGGCATGTATGTGTGTGATGTCCTTAGGTTAGTTAGGTTTAAGTAGTTCTAAGTTCTAGGGGACTGATGACCACAGATGTTAAGTCCCATAGTGCTCAGAGCCATCTAATTCACTTAAATCTTGATAACCTGCCATTGTAGCAGTAGTAACCGATCTGACAACTGCGCCAGACACTTGGGTTATATAGGCGTTGTCGATCGCAGCGCCGTCTTCTGGCTGTTTACATATCTCTGTATTTGAATATATGCCTATACCAGTTTCCTTGGCGCTTCAATGTATATGTAACATATTGCGTATGCAGCAGAAAAGAGACGTACTACAGCACAACTACACTACAGTAAAACATCTAGGAGTAACTATGCAGAGAGAGCTACGTGGAATGACCACATGGAGCGGATAGTAGGAAAAGCAGGTTTCAGGCTGAGGTTGATAGGAAGAATCTCATGTATATCATCCACGGAAGAAGTGACTTACAAGGCGCTTGTTCGAGCGATTCTTGAGTACTGTTCATCAATCTAGGACCCTTACAGCTAGGGGGGGAGGGAGGGAGGGAGGGAGGGAGGGAGGGAGGGAGGGAGGGAGGGAGGGAGGGAGGGAGAGAGAATATCCAACGAATAGCGGCGCATATAGTTCTGGAATCGTTTAGTGGCTGCAAACGTTTTACAGCGATGCTGAACAAACTCTTAGAGACAGACGTTACGAGAGAGGTGGTGTGTGTCGCGGAGAAATTTCGAAAGAGCACTTTCCGGTAAGAGTAGGACAACTTATTACTTCCTCCCACATACATCTCGCCCGTTACTTTGTACGAAGAAAGTGTGAGAATACTGAAAATCACGAGGTACGCGAATGGTCTGTGGCTTAGATCGTTTTCGTAGGCCAGTTTGAGGTAGTTTCCTGACCTGATAGACCACAAGTATCCGGTATAGAACTGCGCGTCTCAACTTACTCTACACGACTGTGGTAGACTCTAAATATCACAATGTGTGAATACTATAGTAAATAAATAAGTATGTACATTTCACAAACCATTCGAAATAGTGCATATTTCCATACGAAGTTTTTTAAAATTCAGAATCGCTAATACTATCAGAGCATGTACTTTTCCTCCTGACTCACCCTGTGTGTATCCGTTTTCAAAATATAGTTTGTATTCTTGGATTCTTTAGGGTCTAAAATAATTAATTATGCAATATTCACTGTAGTAATAAATAAACTGAAATTTCAATAATTACCATGCAAAATAACAACAAAAGCATTCGATAATACAGTGGAATATAACTAACCAACCATTTTGGTGGTCGTAAGCAGGTCCGCACTGCTACATTCGCTGGTTGTCACTTTAACGGTAATGCCCAACAAGTGGCTGCACTTGTGCATGACTGAATTGAACATTCATAAACGCGTACATGAGATGCCCATTAAGGAAAAATGTCTTGCGGTTACAATAAAGAGCAGCTACTCACAGAGGTTCAGTGTTGGCTGTAACTGTTGTTGTTGTTGTTGTTGTTGTTGTTGTTGTTGTTGTTGTGATCTTCAGTCCAGAGAGTGGTTTGATGCAGCTCTCCATGCTACTCTACTCTGTGCAAGCTTCATAATCTCCGTTACTACTGCAGCTACATCCTTCCGAATCTGCTTAGTGTATTCATCTCTTGGTCTCCCTCTACAATTTTTACCCTCCACGCTGCCCTCCAATACTAAATTGGTGATCCCTTTATGTCTCAGAACGTGTCCTATCAACCTATCCCTTCTTATAGTCACCTTGTGCCACAAATTTCTCTTCCCCACAATTCTGTTCAGTACCTCCTCATTTGTCACGTGTTATACCCATCTAATCTTCAGCATTCTTCTGTAGCACCACATTTCGAAAGCTTCTACTCTCTTCCTGTCTAAACTATTTATCGTCCATGTTTCACTTCCATACATGGCTACACTTCAAAGAAATACTTTCAGAAAAGGCATCCTGACACTTAAATCTACACTCCTGGAAATTGAAATAAGAACACCGTGAATTCATTGTCCCAGGAAGGGGAAACTTTATTGACACATTCCTGGGGTCAGATACATCACATGATCACACTGACAGAACCACAGGCACATAGACACAGGCAACAGAGCATGCACAATGTCGGCACTAGTACAGTGTATATCCACCTTTCGCAGCAATCCAGGCTGCTATTCTCCCATGGAGACGATCGTAGAGATGCTGGATGTAGTCCTGTGGAACGGCTTGCCATGCCATTTCCACCTGGCGCCTCAGTTGGACCAGCGTTCGTGCTGGAGGTGCAGACCGCGTGAGACGACGCTTCATCCAGTCCCAAACATGCTCAATGGGGGACAGATCCGGAGATCTTGCTGGCCAGGGTAGTTGACTTACACCTTCTAGAGCACGTTGGGTGGCACGGGATACATGCGGACGTGCATTGTCCTGTTGGAACAGCAAGTTCCCTTGCCGGTCTAGGAATGGTAGAACGATGGGTTCGATGACGGTTTGGATGTACCGTGCACTATTCAGTGTCCCCTCGACGATCACCAGTGGTGTACGGCCAGTGTAGGAGATCGCTCCCCACACCATGATGCCGGGTGTTGGCCCTGTGTGCCTCGGTCGTATGCAGTCCTGATTGTGGCGCTCACCTGCACGGCGCCAAACACGCATACGACCATCATTGGCACCAAGGCAGAAGCGACTCTCATCGCTGAAGACGACACGTCTCCATTCGTCCCTCCATTCACGCCTGTCGCGACACCACTGGAGGCGGGCTGCACGATGTTGGGGCGTGAGCGGAAGACGGCCTAACGGTGTGCGGGACCGTAGCCCAGCTTCATGGAGACGGTTGCGAATGGTCCTCGCCGATACCCCAGGAGCAACAGTGTCCCTAATTTGCTGGGAAGTGGCGGTGCGGTCCCCTACGGCACTGCGTAGGATCCTACGGTCTTGGCGTGCATCCGTGCGTCGCTGCGGTCTGGTCCCAGGTCGACGGGCACGTGCACCTTCCGCTGAACACTGGCGACAACATCGATGTACTGTGGAGACCTCACGCCCCACGTGTTGAGCAATTCGGCGGTACGTCCACCCGGTCTCCCGCATGCCCACTATACGCCCTCGCTCAAAGTCCGTCAACTGCACATACGGTTCACGTCCACGCTGTCGCGGCATGCTACCAGTGTTAAAGACTGCGATGGAGCTCCGTATGCCACGGCAAACTGGCTGACACTGACGGCGGCGGTGCACAAATGCTGCGCAGCTAGCGCCATTCGACGGCCAACACCGCGGTTCCTGGTGTGTCCGCTGTGCCGTGCGTGTGATCATTGCTTGCACAGCCCTCTCGCAGTGTCCGGAGCAAGTATGGTGGGTCTGACACACCGGTGTCAATGTGTTCTTTTTTCCATTTCCAGGAGTGTATATTCGATGTTAACAAATTTCTCTTCTTCAGAAACGCTATCCTTGCCGTGGCCAATCTAAATTTTATATCCTCTCCACTTCCACAATCATTAGTCATTTTGCTTCCCAAGTAACAAAACTCCTTTACTACTTTAAGTGTCTCATTTCCTAATCTAATTCCCTCAGTATCACCTGATTTAATTCGACTACATTCCATTATCCTCGTTTTACTCTTGTTGATGGTCATCTTATATCCTCCTTTGAAGACACTGTCCATTCCGTTGAACTGCTCTTCCAAGTCCTTTGCCGGCCGGAGTGGCCGAGCGGTTCTACGCGCTTCAGTCTGGAACCGCGCGATCGCTACGGTCGCAGGTTCGAATCCTGCCTCGGGCATGGATGTGTGTTTTGTCCTTAGGTTAGTTAGGATTAAGTAGTTCTAAGTTCTAGGGGACTGATGACCTCAGATGTTAAGTCCCATAGTGCTCAGAGCCATTTTCCAAGTCCTTTGCTGCCTCTGACAGAATTGCAATGTTACTGGAAAACCTCAAAGTTTTTATTTCTTCTCGATGGATTTTAATTCCTACTCCAAGTTTTTCTTTTGTTTCTTTTACTGCTTGCTCAATATACGGATTGAATAACAACGGGGATAGGCTACAATCCTGTCTCACCCACTTCCCAAGCACTGCTGCGGAACTGGCAGCGGAACTTGGTAGACATTCTAATGCGTTAATGTGGAAGCGATTTACATGGGAAAACAGTTACTTCCAATATTGGACACCAAGTGCAAATCTGGCGCTGTAAATGCAAGAAAGACCTTTTCATGTATGATGGACTA
The DNA here is from genome assembly GCF_021461385.2 of Schistocerca piceifrons. Taxonomy (NCBI): domain Eukaryota; kingdom Metazoa; phylum Arthropoda; class Insecta; order Orthoptera; family Acrididae; genus Schistocerca; species Schistocerca piceifrons. The sequence continues at coordinate 141,423,711 of NC_060146.1, read as the reverse complement.
GGAACGGTATGTGGCCAGAAAAGGTTAAACAAGTGAGAAAGGCATAATGTTGATTTTATTATTAACCGCCGCTGCCCCAATTTGTTCACGCTGGACCCGCATTCGGGAGGACGACGGTTCAATCCCGTCTCCAGCCATCCTGATTTAGGTTTTCCGTGATTTCCCTAAATCGTTTCAGGAAAATGCCGGGATGGTTCCTTTGAAAGGGCACGGCCGATTTCCTTCCCAATCCTTCCCTAGCCCGAGCTTGCGCTCCGTCTCTAATGACGTCGTTGTCGACGGGACGCTAAACACTAACCACCACCACCACCACCACCACCACCACCACCACCACCACCCAATTTGTTCTATGTGAGTACCGGAGATGTCGACGAGATGCTGCATCCATAAAACGAAGTGTTCAGCACTTGCTGGCAGCAGTTCCGGTACAATCTCAGCAATGTGTTCCTGCGCACTGGCCTTCAGATCAGGTACAGATGGAATGTGTCCCTGGTAAATCCGTTGTTTTAGATACCCAAGAGCCGAAACACATGGATTCAGATCAGGTGAGCTTGCACGCCATGCATATGGGAAACCTCTCGAGATAACAAGTTCGTGGAAAGTTCACTGGGCAAGTAGCATGAGACGTTGACCCATCTCGCATTAAAACAGAAGTTTCGACGAAGTTGTGCTGTTCCCAGGCAGTAATCACATGCTGTACGTATTCTCTTCAAAGAAGAACAGACCGAGGATAAAGGTGCTTGTGAATCCACACTTCGGTTCATGATCCCTCCCCTGACGTGACAGTGCATCGTGATATACGCAGCACCTGCGCTTAGATAGCACAGCAACTGACACTGCGCGATTGATGACCTCTCCCTGCTGCTTGGCAATGTCTATTAGCCGCCCCGTGGTCGTATTTATTGCACTGATAGCGTTGTCACTGCTTTGCTACCAATTAGTTTAATGATTACTTGTGTGATTCTTTGGCGTTCTATGTGCACGACAACGTGGGACAACGTAAAACAACGTCTATGTACAAGAGGTGGACACATTATCACGCCCAATACGGAGTAGAAAACCGTTGGCAATGAAAATAGCTTCCACTCGTCTCGGAATGGATAAATGCAGTTACTCTGTGGTTTTAAATGGAATGTTGTAACATTATTTCCGCACGTTCAAGTAACGTTGATGCAGATGGACAGCGAATACACAGCCTTTTCTTCGAAGTAGACCACAAAGACTCAATAATAGCGAGATTTGGTCACTGTGGTGGACGGGGTTGCTGCAACGCTTCATCCTCGTGCACACAAAACCAGCCCTGGACGGTGCGAGCTGTGTCAACAGGAACCTCCTCCCTCGGAACGCTCTTCGTGATGACTGGGTGTTGTGTGATGTCCTTAGGTTAGTTAGGTTTACGTAGTTCTAAGTTCTGGGGGACTGATGACCATAGCTGTTAAGTCCGATAGTGCTCAGAGCCATTTGAACCCTCGGAACGCAGCATCACCATTTGTAAACAAACATTGTACCACGGTATGGACCTGGTATCCAGAATGGTCATATAATCGTGGGCAGAAATGTAACCTTGCAGAGAAGCCATGGGGCCATGGAGTACCACGACATGGTTTACGAAATCATCATCTCGCCCCGGCCGTGTACCACTCTTGGGACGGAAACTCGGCCAGAAGGTGGAAAAAGTGTCGAACAAGACTCATCTGACCGAATGACATTATTTCATCGCTACATTTTACACGTTTAACGGCTTCGCCACAACGTTTCCCCGTGATCCTGGAATTCCAGCTTGTAAGGTGTCAGGCAAATCCAACACCTTCCATGAAAACCCTGACATGACAAGCAAATCCAGTAGTATGTCACATAGCTCCGTGTAAATCGTGACATCAAATTAACCAAAGTAATACGAGTAACGAGTGAGCAAATGGAATACCACAGACTAACACAAGAATGCCTAAATGCATTTCATACCTTCCCACCGTGAGACAGACGCAGTTCCAAGGAGAGAAACGAGAACAGAAGCCGAGAGCAGAACCGAGTTAAGCTGGAAAGCCCTACGATAAGGGACAGACACCCGCGTGCCAGCTAACCGCTAGGACCACCCCCCAGCCCATGTTAAAAGATAGAGCCCTCCAGAAGAACAGTATAGATCTTACGATAACACAAAAAGGACCACACCAGCTGAAAGTTTTAGCGTGAGACTTTTCCGCGTCTCTGTTACGTTGCAAACTTTAAAAACATTGCCCCACCACGAAAAGTATAATGTTTCTCATTGGATAGACAGAATTTTGGTAGGCGGAGCTTAAGGTTAACATTGAGACCCTGATTGGTCAGATGAAAACATAGCCAGATAGCTTTTTTAAACCAACTTCGGCAAATTGTAGTAAGGAGAAGTTAGGAGAGAGTTGCTTCGGAGACGGCGAGGTGAGCCGCCGCCCCCTGACGAACACCGACAAGGTAATGAACGCACGCGATGCCGCATAACAGCGCATAAAGCTTCACTCAGAACTGCAGAAGTCTCATCTGTTACATCCCCTTTTTGCGTAATACTAGTGTCGATCGTCAATTAAAGCTCATGGTGTTCACATTTGCCACTTGAAGTAAAAATCTGAAACGCGATGATTCTTCTGTTATGTAGTTATTGAGAAGCCACATCAGCCACTGTAATTTACGACAAGTTAGATAAGTAAATAAAGATAATTGAGGGTCACTGTAGAACATTTTGACAGTTTTCTCTTTTGTGAAACTTAATTTAAACCTAGATTATAGATGTGATATGGCATAGGTCATCCTTCGATCCATTGTAGAACTTGGAAACCCATTCAGGGAATATTCGTTCACATTTTTGAACACAGTTGGTTTTTACCATCCTGTATTAAAATATTTCCTTTTATCAGTAGTGTAATTTATAAACAATGTTTTGTGAGTAGAATAAAAATTCCAATGGTAAACTTAACTACTTTCTCGACGTTATTTTACCAGCTAACTAAAAATAGGAAAGCCTTGAACCCCTTCCACTAAATTTAGTTAGTATTAAGATTCTTTTACAGGGAGTGCAGTGGAGCTGATGCTGAAATCATTAAGTATTTGGTTATATCATCGCTAGTCTCACTGAACTCTTCTGAACTCTACATGTCATGTGTGGTCTGACGTCTCCTTACCAGCAACAGGTCCCAGGTTCAAACTAGTCAATTCCCTAAAAAACACGCTCAGAGCGTCGTTGCGTGACAGTGGTAGGGAGACACGATATAGGACAAACAGACACAACGCAGAATGTTAGAAGCTCAAGTTGCATTTCCTTGCTTACGGAGCTCCCTTCTAGTGGTTTTGAAGGTGACAGGATTTGGGAATTCGACATTCAGTTCAGCTGTAGCTTTTGCAGCTGTTTTCCTCTTATTTTTCGTCACTGTCATCGTCAATGATCGTCCGTCGAGATCATTAAGCATACAAATTGTCCAAATGGCTCTAAGCACTATGGGAATTAACATCTGAGGTCATCAGTCGCCTAGAATTAAGCTACTTAAACTTAACTAACCCAAGGACACAACACATACGCCTAGTGCAAGCTCTTCGTGCACATTACGCTGTTTAACAGTACGCCAAATTCGGCAGTTCCGTGTGTTCACTGCATCCTGCTGTAGTGTAAAATACGTCTCGTCACTCCACAGAATATTGCTTGGCCCCATGTGACTTCGATCCGTGGCAGGAGCCGAAGAGCAAATCAGAACGTCGCTGCTGATCATGAGACTTCAGTTGTAGCATCGTCTGGATCTTGTACGGGTACCAGTGTAAAATAAACTGCAAAACTTTCCATACTGTTGACCATGGGATGTAGAATTCTCATGACACTGCACTAGCACTGTCACTACCCGGGCTAAGTGCTGCATGGTCAGTTACAGCAACAGCAGCCACGTCAGTAACTCCCACTGGGATAGGCCGCGTTCCTCCTCCATGTGTCACACCAAGGTCACCAGCGTCTTCGATTTTCGTTATCTTCTTTAAACCATATAATATCGGGCTTCTACTCAGACCTTTCAATCGGCGTTTCTCTCTCAATGCAGCACCGCAATTTTGCCATTCACTTAAAACAGTTTCACTAACAGCTCGCGTTCCGTCTTCTCGATAGCCATACTTTTCACACACGTTATGGCCTGTCAGATGACAGCGTGGATGTCATACCGTCGTATGGTGCAGAGCGCCAGATTTGCTTCTCGTGGGCCGGCCAGTGTAGCCGAGCGGTTGTACGCGCTTCAATCCGGACCGCGCGACTGTTACGGCCGCAGGTTCGAATCCTGCTTCGGGTGTGGATGTGTGTGATGTCCTTCGATTATTTAGGTTTAAGTAGTTCTAAGTTCTAGGGGACTGATGACCTTACAAGTTAAGTCCCATAGCGCTCAGAGCCATTTGAACCAGGCAGTTTACCATCCACATTAACAATCGGCATAAATATATAGGAAAGGTTTTTAGCACTGATATAAAGTCGATAAAAGTGCAACTCTCTTATTACCTCTAATTCCTAGGGTACCTTTCAAATCCATTTCCTCTCCAAATACCGATTGGCCGGAATTGAACACAAATTCCTTGCTAAACGATGCCATGAGTTTATCTTATCTACAAATTCCGCAGTGTGCTGTGAATTGTCAGTTTGACACTTTGAAATATCCTTATCTTATGTCTTCCAATTCCGTAGAACAGTTTGAAGTTACACAGCAATCTACTGCTTCCATTGAAATCACTGTGACATTTGTCGCGTGCAATTTGATGTGCATAACGTAGAAACTCACTATCTGCACGTCCCATAAATTGTACCGAGCATCTTTCAAACGTGCAAACACCAGTTTTTGTAACAAGTGCACTTAGTCCCCCCTTGAATATCCGTAGTTTTTTTATGCACTACACTGTCTTATTGCTGTGAACTTACTCGAAATCTGTTCATAATTCTTTTTTTTCTTACTATGACGCGGATGATCTTCCATATACGTAATTGTTTTTAGTATCTGCTCCTCGGACAAGGATTGTCCTGTGCTACGTTTCACTGGAGATGGGATTTTGATCAGCTACTGGCCACAAGCTCTTCACACATCATAGCTATAGTTAATTACGGTCATTTCCCCACACATGCATGCTGTGACGTAAATATTGCCAACTGCCTTTGGAAGATCACGGTCACAATAAAGAGTTGCAGGGGGCAGAGCACCTCTAGCTTCTCGCAGCAAAATAAATACCTTTCCAATAGATCGAGCATCCAGATTAAGACAGCGTAATTGTACACCAATGCCTTAAGGCATTGTTATTAGGTGATTTTAGTACAACTCTTTCGGTATCTCCAGTTTCCAGGGTTCCTTTCGTATGCATTTTCTCCTCAAATCCCTACTGCTTGGAGTTCAAAACAAATTCCTTACTCACTGAAGGGATACGTTTCTTTATCTCATCTACAAATTTTCGGGTGACTCCGCAGTTTGCTGTCTATCGTCAGGTTGACACTTTGTTTGGAATTTCATTGTCTTATGTCTTCCAATTCTGTAGCACTGTTTTAACTTGTGCAACCATCCACTGCCTATCTTGAAACCATTGTAATCTAAAGTTTTAAACATGGCTGCTTGGTTCAGTGACCGTTTATAAATTGAGAATGAAACAAATGAGCCCTGGGTCATACTTTTTTAGTCTTATTGACCAGGTTTCGACACTTCTAAGACTGCCTTCATCAGAATGAACGCCACTTAGCAACAGCGCGGGGAATCCACGCGGTTTTAGGCGCCTTGCCACGGTTCGCGGTTCGCGCGGATCTCTCTTCCCCCCCCTCCTCCTCCCCGGAGGTCAGAGTCCTTCCTTGGGCATGGGTGTTTGTGTTGTCCTTAGCGTAAGTTGGGTTAAGTTAGATTAAGCAGTGTGTAAGCCTAGGGACCGATGATCTCAACAGTTTGGTCCCACAGGAAATTACCACAAATTTCCAGAAACACCACTAGCATTGTAGCACTATTGTGGGTTACTCGTCGAGTAAGCAGTTCAACTACGCTCAGTACCCTAATACTTTGCTCACCATTGGATATCTACAGTCCAGCTCCCTGTTATCATAGTAGTAGATAGTGTCGGAAGTTCCATGCGGCTTTTCGCGGATGATGCTGTAGTATACAGAGAAGTTGCAGCATTAGAAAATTGCAGCGAAATGCAGGAAGATCTGCAGCGGATAGACACTTGGTGCAGGGAGTGGAAGCTGACCCTTAACATACACAAATGTAATGTATTGCGAATACATAGAAAGAAGGATCCTTTATTGTATGATTTTATGATAGCGGAACAAACACTGGTAGCAGTTACTTCTGTAAAATATCTGAGAGTATGCGTACGGAACGATTTCAAGTGGAATGATCATATAAAATTAATTGTTGGTAAGGCGGGTGCCAGGTTGAGATTCATTGGGAGAGTCCTTAGAAAATGTCGTTCGACCTATACTTGAGTATTGCTCATCAGTGTGGGATCCGTACCAGGTCGGGATGACAGAGGAGATAGAGAAGATCCAAAGAACAGCGGCGCGTTTCGTCACAGGGTTATTTGGTAAGCGTGATAGCGTTACGGAGATGTTTAGCAAACTCAAGTGGCAGACTCTGCAAGAGAGGCGCTCTGCATCGCGGTGTAGCTTGCTGTCCAGGTTTCGAGAGGGTGCGTTTCTGGATGAGTTATCGAATATATTGTTTCTCCCTACTTATACCTCCCGAGGAGATCACGAATGTAAACTTAGAGAGATTCGAGCGCGCACGGAGGCTTTCCGACAATCGTTCCTCCCGGGAACCATACGCGACTGGAACAGGAAAGGGAGGTAATGACAATGGCACGTTAAGTGCCCTCCGCGACACACCGTTGGATGGCTTTCAAAGTATAAATGTAGATGTAGATGTATCATTAGTAGCCTATATTGTGGCTGGATGGTAGGCATTATGTGGGACGTCGAATGCCGTTGTCATCATTGGCCTTTTGCCGCCTCACACTAATGGGGTTCTCTGTCAGACACTGTAAAAATTAATGTACAGAATTGTAGCCAGTTGTCATGAAGGGGTTCTGTTACTGAAATGTTCATCGATCCGAATGTTCGCTGGATAATCCGTGACGCCGAACACTGGTGTTATCACTAGTGGTCGTGTAACCCCGCTATTAGAGCTGGGGTGCTTCCCCAGTGTCCCTTCCAGAGGCGTTAGCGCAGCTCCTCTAATGGCTGTGGACTTCGTCACCGCGCTGAGCTTCCTCCTCCCCCGACTCTGGTAGTTGTGGGTGTCGGGCAACCGCGCGGCAGTTCCAGGAACCTCTCCGCTGCTGTCTCCACTGGAGCGCGTCGACAGGCAGGCTGACCCGAGCCGGCGATATGGGAGCAAGCGTCCGGACGCGGCTGTGTCTGCGTGGAGTTGTTGGGAGATGCGCTGAAGCACGTGGTCCGCGCCGCGGATGATCCACTGATAAGGCGCGTCTCTGTGGCGGGCAGGGCCGAACCCCGCCAAGAGACGCACAGTGCCTCAGCGGGCCGGGCTCACAGCACGACATCTCGCGTCGAGAGCACGCCGTCCCTATCGTGTACACATCACACACACACACACACACACACACACACACACACACTCACAGAACACACAACGCACACACAGAACACACAACGCACACCGCGTACTTCGAGGCTTCTACGGGGTGAAGGTATTCGTCCCGTCCCAGCCACACCCACCCGGCTCTGCTGGATGCCGGAAGAGTGGAGGGAGCGCAACTGAGTAAGTAAACAAACTCCAAACGATTTTTATGAAATAGCTACTGAACCTGGCAATACTTCGTAATTGCTAAATATATGTATGGCAATTGCATATACATCCTAAATCCCCTGATCCCCTCTGTGCCCGTCTTCTCATCCCCCCCCCCCCTCTCTCTCTCTCTCTCTCTCTCTCTCTCTCTCTCTTTTTCTCCATACACCTCCTCCTTCCCCCATCTCTCTGTAAATAACCTTCTCCCCCTCTCTCTGTCCTCCTCCTCCTCCTCAACTGTGTTCATTTCTGTCTAAATGATCAAAGAGCATCATGTAAAAATTTGAAGTAAATCCGCCAACATCCGTCCGAATGTTCATTAGCGGGTCTTGTAAAAACCTGTTCTATATTGGTTAAGTGCTTCTCAGATTTTCAGTAACGACGTCCCCCATTACAAATTACATATGTATTTATATAATACCTATACTACTGTCAAAGCTGTTTTTTTCTTGTCAAAACATGTGACAGCAGAACTGTGGAACTGCCGAACTGAATGCATTTTTTTTCTTTTTCATTCATTTCATTACCGTCTACAGTTACGAACACAAAAACCACCGAAATCAGTCAAGCCGTTATCTTTCACGGCTGATTTTATTTTCTGATTTTTCAGGTCGAGTTTCCAAAAATTTTCTTTCATACATACCTTGTCCTGACAATTAGGAACACAAGAAAGACAAAATCAAGCAGATCAGTCAAGTCGTTCTTATGTGATCATCTTCCATGCATGCGGCAACTAATTTCTGTTCACACAGATATGTGCAGCAACAGTCACTGTTACTAATAATTTATTAGCGAGACGTATTTCGGCAGCATTTGACCTCTTTAGGTGAATTTACAGTTACTTCTACATTGTAATTAAAATGACGTGAATCTAGTTTCCCATTCTGTATGAGCTAGATTGTCGAAAAAGACAACTTTTAAGAAAAATATATATACTGTAGTCTGTACATTATGTGAGACGAATTATTAGTCATATTGTTAGTGCATTTACTTAAATTCTTGTTGGTAATTTCGTTGACTGGCATACAGAGCACAGTAATAAGTACCTCACAGCTTAAAACTTCCACAATTATTTGCTTACATCAATCCAGAGTCTTAAAACCTGAGATGTACTAGTTTCTATCTCTAAAACTGTGTATACGGTGGAGATAAAACTACTCTTTTAGCGAGAGAAAATAAATTAGCTTTTAAGACTCTTTGCATTGATGTAGACAGATGATTGTGAAAGTATTAAGTTGTGATGTACTTTTTGCTGTGCTCTGTGTCCCAACCATCTAAACTGTAAGTAAATGCACAAACACAATTTGAATAATCATATAATGTACACATTATAACATATTTACCTTCCTGAATAGACATCTTTTTCGACACATAAATCACTGACACACACAGCAAAGGAAACTAACATCACTTCATATTAATTACAATGTATAAGTAATTGTAAATGCACCTGATTATGACAGCATGCTGGCGGAACGTGACGTGCTAATAAAACTGTTTCAGAACAATCATTTCATAAAAAATTTATAATGGAGTCACATCCCTGTTTCTGACTGTTTCAGAACAATCATTTCATAAAAAATTTATAATGGAGTCACATCCCTCAAATAACATCCACATAACATGGATAAATTTAAGTTTGAAAGTTCACAGTGTCAATCAAAACTAAAATGCAGCAGTGTGCAAATTAATTGGGACAAGCTCAAATTTTACGAGGAACAGAAACTTCTTCGCTGTAACCATATTTTTAGCAAATTGCTGGACTCTTGGAGGAGTGTTACTGTCTTGACCATAAACAATTATAGATGCTATTGATTGGCGACTCCATGGAGTGTCCTGTGCACCACGACCAGATAATGGATATACTTGGAAGGAGAGACAGCATTGGTCTCCGTCTAATTGTAGATGTACTCCAGTTATTAACAATTTCCATGAAGGATAAACGGTTGGCATGCTCCAAAATGTATAAATCTTGGACCTCCAATGACTCAAAAGATGTCATTATCAGTGCTGAGTCACATTTTATTGTTCACGGTTACAGAGTAAGGGTTGTCAGGCGAGACACCTATGAGACTTCAGGTCTTAAAATCTTTCGTTACAAAACATGTTCATATTACACTGACCTCACGCACAAGATGTCAAGTGGATAAAAACAGCACATTATAAAAGGTTTTTCATCGCTAAAAAATTTAAAAACATCAGCCACCTTGTGCAACAGACGATGTCCATATATATACACACATCAAAAAATGTTTTGTATCACCCCGGTTCCCAGAACTCTTGAAGATAGACGTTGGCTGTGGATATTGTATCACAGACACAGTCCCTTTGACTGTTCAGAGATGTCGCAAAGCCCGCATCTCGTGGTCGTGCGGTAGCGTACTCGCTTCCCACGCCCGGGTTCCCGGGTTCGATTCCCGGCGGGGTCAGGGATTTTCTCTGCCTCGTGATGGCTGGGTGTTGTGTGCTGTCCTTAGGTTAGTTAGGTTTAAGTAGTTCTAAGTTCTAGGGGACTGATGACCATAGATGTTAAGTCCCATAGTGCTCAGAGCCATTTAGATGTCGCAAAACCCGCCCAAAGATGAAAACAACCATGCATGAGCAGCGCCTATTAGACGGAGGGGGTCCGACAACCGATCAGTTCCAGTCATTCCACCAGGAAGTACACGGCTCGTGTTGTCTGTAGTTCAACCATGCCTAGACGGTTATTACCGCTGTTCGATCGCGTCTGCATTGTTACTTTGTGCCAGGAAGAGCTGTCAACAAGGGAAGTATCCGGGCGTGTCTGAATGAACCAAAGCAATGTTGTTAGGACAAGGAGGAGATACTGAGAGACAGGTACTGTCGATGACATGCCTCGCGCAGGCCGCCCAAGGGCTGCTACTGCAGCGGATGACCGCTACCTACGGATTATGGCTCGAAGGAACCCTGACAGCAATGCCACTACGTTGAATAATGCGCAACTACACTCCCGACGTCATAGCGAGGTCCATCCTTGCAACGACGACGCCATGCAGAGCGGAACAGATGGGCCCAACAACATGCCGAATGGACCGCTAAGGATTGGCATCACTTTCTCTTCACCGATGAGTGTCGCATCTGCCTTCAACCAGACAATCGTCGAAGACGTGTTTGGAGGCAACCCGGTCAGGCTGAACGCCTTAGAAACACTGTCCAGCGAGTGCAGCGAGGTGGAGGTTCCCTGCTGTTTCGGGGTGCGTTATGTGGAGCCGACGTACGCCGCTGGTGGTCATGGAAGACGCCGTAAGGGCTGTACGATACGTGAATGCCATCCTCCGACCGATAGTGCAACCACATCGGCAGCATATTGGAGAGGAATTCGTTTTCATGGACGAAAATTCGCGCACCGAACGTGCACATCTTGTGAGTGACTCCCTTCAGGATAGCGACATCGCTCGACTAAGTGGCCAGTATGTCTCCAGACATGAACCCTATCGAACACGCTTGGGATGGACTGAAAAGGGCTGTTTATGGACGACGTGACGCACCAACCACTCTAAGGAATCTACGCCGAATCGCAGTTTAGGAGGGTACAATCTTGATCAACAGTGCCTTGACGAACTTGTGGATAGTATGCCACGAGGAATAGAGGCATGCATCAGTTCAAGAGGACGTGCCACTGACTATTAGAGGCACCGGGGTTTACTGCAATCTGGACCATCACATCTGAAGGTCTCGCTGTATGGTTTGCATGAGCAGTAAAAAGGGGGGAAATGATGTTCGTGTAGATCTCTCTTCCAATTTTCTGTACAGGTTACGGAACTCTCGGAACCCAGGTGGTGCAAAACTTTTTTTTATGTGTGTATATTGTTCACAGTTGCTTGTGGACTTACGCAGACACGGTACACAATAGCACAACTGTTCATATCTGTTTGCATATGCTGGATATATCCGAAACAGTGCGAATCCACTTTTCACAACAAAGATTTTAAGACACGAAGATGACAGCAAAATCTCATGCAAGCGGTTGCCTTAAATAAAAGAATATATTCTATGCGATCTTGGCTGTTGAATGGTATTTAACAGTTGCTCTTACAACCTGTTTTCAAGACGCTATCCACTCCGATCAGTAGCTCTTGCAAATCTTTACTGTCTGTTGACGGAATTAGTGTCATTGGCATGCAGCAAACTTTTTATTTTCTCTCACTTTAATTTCGTTTCGAAATTTCTCCTTGGTTTCCTTCGTATCTTGCTCTATGTGCGGATTGAAAAGCATTGGGGAGAGGCTACAACCGTGTCTCGCTCCCTTCTCAACTGCTGCTTCCCTTTATGACATTTGACTCTCCATAATTGCAATCTGCTTTCTGTACAAGTTATAGGTAACTTTTCACTCACTGGACAGTGTAAGTGCAGATATTTCTGTTGGTGATTGAGCCGGCCGCTGTGGCCGAGCGGTTCTTGGCACTTCAGTCCGGAACCGTGCGACTGCTACGGTCGCAGGTTCGAATCCTACCTCGGGCATGGATGTATGTGATGTCCTTAGGTTACTTAGGTTTAAGTAGTTCTAAGTTCTAGGTGACTGATGACCTTAGATGTTAAGTCCCATAGTGCTCAGAGCCATTTTGTTGGTGAGTGATGACGGTGTAATGGACAACATTACATCAGTGTTTACACCATTTTCAAACTAATAATTATAGCTACTAGGAGTAGAATGTTTTCAGGTTGGTTAGTACATCTAAGTGCATGGGTAAGACCAAGCCATTAATGCTTATTTTATCCTCGGCAGTAGGTCAGATGTTGAAGTGTGACCGTGTGGACACAAAACGGTTAGTCTAAAGTGACAGGCGTAATCCACTTAGTGGCGTAGTTAAGACTGTCCACAAAACATCAGGTGGTAACTTATCTGATGTGTTTGAGTGAAGAATGTTAGATACAGAGAGAGAGAGGGAAAAAAAACAGCCAACACACTGATGTGTGTGCAAATTATGGCACTGTATACAAAAGTGTCTGCACTTACACGTATTACACACTGTATTTGACACATGCCACCTTCAGCATTCCAAGCAGTGTACAGTTCTTACAACTTTGTATGTGTATGAGGTCACTAATTATAAATTACTGATACAACAGTTAAAGGACAGACTGTGTATGCGTTTCGCGGCGTCCCTAATTTTATATTTGCGAAAGTTTAAATTATGTCGCCTATTTACACCACTGTGAAAATAAAACTTGACTGAATATTTATTCAGCGTTTTGCAGACAGTATTTCATTACAATATAGAGAGCTGTGTTAGGGGCATATCTGAGGTTGCTATTATACTGTCTAGCAGGTCATCGATACACGGGGCTACTCACAAAAAAGGAAAAGATTTCAAACATTTATTGCATCCAAACTCGAAAAGATAGAAACAAAATTCCAACATTCCTGGAAAGAAAAAAGTTCAAATTTTTATGCATTCAATGTGAGCACCATGTATTATACGACAAATATCAAAAAGGTGGCTCACCTCTTACCGCACCCAAAGCAGCTGATCTCTCGTTACTGACTCCAGCGTTTCAACAATGCGCTATCGCAGACTTTCAAGAGTGTCAGGCGTCGGGGGGATAAAACCGCGGTCGTTTACATAACCCCACAGACAAAAGTCACAAGGTGTGACTTCTGGAGACATGGAAGGCCACCGGCGATGAATTTCATCTTCCGTTCCTCCTCTTAGAGAAATAACGTCCGACGTTACCTGAATGACAGATACCATTCCAGAATGTTGGATTGGAAGAGAAGTTACGGAAGACGAACTTCCTCCGCACCATGCATCCATCAATTAGGTTCACAAATTTAGTTAAATACTCTGTGTCATTTACTGTGAGTCGGAAACAGTCTTCTGCCATTGATTTTTCACCCTCTCATCAACCCCCTCTTACGATCGCAAGGCCTTCTACGTTCTGTTATAAAACATGTTTTATGATAGATTAGATAAGATATAATTTTCTTTAAGTAGGTCGACAGCGAGGAAGTCAATCAACGATCTAGAGCGTGGCGTAATACAAGAATATGTACACTGAAGCGCCAAACAAACTGATACAAACATCTTCAACTTTTGTAGTCCTGTCTTCCTCAGTTGCGTGTAATATTACGGTATATTGATAACTTTTACTTATGGACCGTCTGACAGCAACTGAATAAAACAGAATTTTAGTGCCATACGCGTTTCGCCTTTTTTTCTGCAAGGCATCATCAGTGGCCTGGAATATGACATTTGTTTGCTATTTAATTTACATTTTTGTCACTGTACCGATACGTTATAAACAGTTCTGGTGGTTCGTATTTCCTATTAAGTAGTAATGTTTTGAACTGTACTTACAGGTTGCGTGGACAAATTATTACATATTACGCTCCTGTTGCATTTTTGTTGTTCTTCTCATGAATGTCAATTTGCGGTTTTTTTCCTACATTCCACAGCACTATGAACTGAACGCTTGTTTCAATGCAATGCAACCAAAACATTGCATTGAAACAGGCGTTTTGGTGTCGATTCTCGTCCGTCCTAGTTGTCAGTCCAGGGCGACACCAACCCAAGGGGAAAGTGTTCTTACCATTCATCAGTAAGGTCACTGATCGCATTGGAAAAATTCTAAGCAAGTACGATGTGGGAACTGTCTTCAGACCTACTACGAAAATAAAAGAATGTTTGAAATCCGCAAAAGATAAACGACATCCTCTAGCTACACCAGGTGTCTATAAAATTCCGTGCAGTTGTGGAAAGGTCTATATAGGCACAACAAAAAGAAGCGTCAACACCTCGCCTCGGACATATTGATAAATCGGCTGTAGCGGAACATGTTTCATGGAGGTGATCATGAATTAAAGTTTAGTGAGACGACCGTCATAGCAAAGACGTCGCATTATTATGCGCGAATGTACAGAGAGGCCATTGTGATTGGCAAACACTGCAATAATTTTAATAGGAGAGATAAAGGCATTAAGCTGGATAAGATATGGATGTCAACATAGCAGCAACAGCGTGACAATCGATTAGTTTCAATTGAGAAAGTTGGCAATATCAGAGATCATAGCACAGCCGACGTCACGTGACTGACAGCGGCGCCCTCTGGATGGCTTATATATACGGCGCTCACTCGAGCTCTCGTTGCAGTTCGCCGATTGTCCTCGGAGGTGCCTTCCGCAGTCGAAGGCGAAACGTCAGGGGAGAGTCTTATGTATGGACCACGCCATCTCAGCCCGGAAATTTGAAGCCTTCATTTTATGATTAGCTGTGGCTGTTTCTTCGCATTTCCACTTCGCAATCGGATTACTAACAGACGACTTGGGCAGCATTAGAAGGGTTGAAAAAGGTCCAAATCTATGGGAATTCCTAAGGGACCAAACTGCTGAGGTCATTGGTCCACCCACACACACACACACACACACACACACACACACACACACACACGCCCGAGCGGGGACTCGAACTTCAGGCGGGAGGTGCCTCGCAATTCATCATATGGCGCTTCTAACCGCGTGGCCACTCCAAGCGGCTAGAAGGGTTGAAATATCTCTGATGTATCTGTCACTCGGGAGACACCCAATGATTTCCTGACGGACCGTTCCTCCTGTTACTGCATCTCCACTGACAAAACGATACTCCTTTCCCCTTTTATGCTGGCTGGTCCGCATCTAGTGACATCTGGTGGTCAGTTCGGCATTACAAAGGGGTGCCCGAACACTTTTGATCAGATAGTGTACATGCCGCAGGAAAGCGACAAGTTATCGGAGATCGAAAACTTTCATCAGTGGGTATGTTTCGGAAGAAGTGATCGCATTCATCCCATACTTCCGAAACTTGCTACCTGAATTTCGATTCGGAAGGAATATGCTCTCTCGAAAGGAATGAAAGTTTAAAAAAACACATAAAACAGTTTCTGCGGCAGCCACTTGTTTATTTTGGCACTACGCGTGGTTTGGTGGATAATTGTTTATTTACATGGATGGTGTTGGTGAAGAGTACAGACGCGTTTTCACAGCGCAGACCGAGGGCAGTGTAGGTTATTTTGCGTCTTTTGCTAATGATAAAAATCGTTGATTTCGGAAAGACAGTTAAAGGTTTTCTAAATAAACAGTTTTTATCGTTAGCAAAAGATGCAAAATAACCTTCACTTCCCTCGGTCTGTGACTGCGAAAAGGCATGGTGGTGTGAACAATCGATGTGCGTACTGACAAAATAACCAAGTGACTCACGCAGAAATTGTTTCATTTGTATTGATCAACATTCCCAGCCCTCATTATGTCGTCACTTATGGACAAATATTCAAGGAAAAGGACGCTAAGTTGAAATGACTTTGTACGGCTGACTTTAGCGTCATGACAAGTATTAAACGCCACTTAAGTTCTTTGCATAAAGATTCAACTATATTCGGAGACGTAAACAGTCTTGGAAAACCCTGGGCGCTTGCAGTTAGCGTAGCGATATTTATTTTTCTGACAGGAATATACTGAACGGCGTAAAATTCTCTACCATACTTTGAATAATGCAGTGGTTGTAGAACTTGCAGGAGAATCTAGTTGTTTACGCGTCGATGAAGCTAAAACTTCTCGGCGAAAGCAGAAACAGCGTGTAAAGTTGTTAGTCTCTCGCTATAGATCTGCCGGAATCCGTCGATGTCCTATGGCAACGTAGTTACTGAAAAATGGATGACAATTCCAGAAGCATATTTCTTTAATCCATTTAGAAAGGAGCAATAGTTCCTAATAAAACTGACCGTGTCTGCAGGTTCATGCTGCCACTCCTGTTCGCATTAATCCCGACCATCTGTAATACGTCGTAGTACTTCGTCATAAGGAATCGAGGTTTCGATGAAAATAATCACCAATACGTATCCTTTTACACACAAATCAGCTCGTATTCTTCACAACACTTCCCCTACGTAAATTAGAAAATATTCCAGTAACTTTCCTTAGTACTAATGCCTTAAACTTTCTTGATATCAGAAATTCCTCAGTGGCGGCTTACAATAAAGTCTTGACTGCACAAAGGTCTCTCTAACCTACCGAATCAATTCTCTGATGTCTGCCTGAAAAGTGTCCGCTGCTTTCCAGCGTGCTATTAACATCGGAGTAACACTCATTTTGACCTCACGCGCAGTATCGACAACCGCAGGAATTGCATTCGACTTTGGGACAAAGAATGAAGAATGAATGTAATTGCTTCTCGTTTCCATGGCAGCAGTTCAAGCTCTCCTCTTAGGTCCGTACCTAACTGCGCCCTAGGAAATCGCCAAATATTTATTTTATCCTTCGTTCTCTAATCAAGTGGAAATGTAAATAACTTCGAATATTGCAGAGCATTCTGGTATTACAGTCATAACAAACTCCCAGAGTGTGTCGTTAACAACCCTAACATGAAAAAAAAATGCTTATGGTGGTATATGAACTTGCATCTTACGATTCCAGAAACCGCGTTGTCCATTACAGTAACACTTATTGATTCTAGTCTCCTGTCATCGTTATTTGAAGGGTTATATCGTTGACGTGTTATTAACTGACAGTTGATGATAATGGTGACGTGGTTGTGAAAAATGATCGGTGCTCCGTTACCCTGAAACGGCATACTGCAGGTTATAGTGCAGTCGTGATTCATGCTTAATTTCTAAATGTTATTGACGATAGCAACTTGTGGATATTAGGTATGGTAGTGATGTAGACTCCATTAGTAATAGTGAACTATGTAATGATTTTGAGTAGATTTATTCAAAAAGAGAACACAATACATCACAAAGTATAGCGCGAAACGTAAGAGAACAGAGAAGTCAAAAACTTAGCGTAGAGGATAATACAAAACTAACGATTAATGCTTTGCCGTGGCCGACAATCTTACATGGAGGCATTAACCGTCGGTAAATCATTGTGACGTTTAATTGCATTAAACATTATAATAAGACCTGTTGAGTCGCAGATAGGCATAGCAAAACGACTGTCGAACCTTTTTCTGAATTGAACGAAACACACACACACACACACACACACACACACACACACACGATACGCGTGCCCGATGTCTTGCGAGAGGCCGGTATCGAAAGCTAAACGGAAGTTGATAAGTCTCTGTTGTCGATACCGCGCTTCACGTCAAAATGACGTCATGTTTGCAGAAATTGATAATTCACGGAATAATGCCGTTGGTCCAAGAGCGCTGAAAGCACTCGCATTCTCTTTCAGTGGTAGGTATAAGCCAAGTCTGCCTTACGCAGTCGCGATACTGCTGTGCAAATGTTTGCCTTCTAGCCTTAGGTGCGACACTAGCGCCCCAAATGGCGACAAAGCAGCCTTGAAATTAGTTTTGTTTCTAATCGTTTTTATAGTTGATTATGGAAATAATTATTAAATTTATGCGTTCCGTTATTAAATTGACAAGACAGGAGTGATCATGAAATATATGTAAAAACAGCCGAATCTCGTTCATTAAGTGACATAAGCTACAACTTCATGACGAAGAATGTGTTCGAATATGTATAGAAATGCAGCTTTCTCCACAGATAACAAGAGAATATAAACATATATTTCATGTGCGAGAAGAATATATTTCCTTTGTTGTCTGTTCTTATTATGATAGGCTCTTTCCTTGAAACGTAACAACTTTTGAGGGAGCATAATGTTTCGCATTGTCTTGCACTTCACTCGACTTTCTAATAGATAAATATTTTTGTAAACGTAATTATCTTTGTTTCAAAAACGAATGTGTTTAAGATTCTTGCCGTTTGTGGCTCAGATGCATCATTAGTTGTGGAATTTCTTCTGTGTTGGGAAACAGTTTCATTGTTTTTGTTCTTTTATTGTCACGCCTGTGTGGTTTTTCTTTGTCTACTGTTGTGGTAGCTTGTCTGCTACGTTAAGTAACGTAGCTATTGCATTCCATACACGTTTCGTATGTTCCACGTTCACTGATTTGACTGCAAGTGTAGCGAAGACAACTTCAAGTATTTGGATAGATATACGACGCATTTCTTCAAAATTTCGTCTTCTGCTGTTGACTAGAACTTTGTTTTTAAAGAACAAGACATATTGCAGTAAATATCTATAGGTCAAAAAACTTATTGCGCTACAGACGCTCCCGTTTGTAAGAACTATCCTACAGACCAATATAAACGATTACAATTCGCTTTCACAAGATCTCGTCGAACTCAACAGTATAACTTCGACTGCTTGGCGCGCTGCAGTCGCAGTGAGTAACAAGATAGAGACAGAGCGTCGCGATTGTTATGTTTGGCTGCGATAAGGAAGCGAAAGCCCGACACTCGAAGCGTTGTTCGTACCCACGTAGCGATTCAAAAATTGTCGTAATGAAAAATATCGTTTTGCCACAACCGATTCGCCGAGCATAACAAGATACTATGGGAGGAAAGTAAATTACGGAGTAATACCACGTCGACGACGAGGTGATCCGTCGAACCCGGTCTCACAAACCATCCCAGTATTCACTTCAGGAGATTGAAAGAAATTACGGAATATCAAAAGCTGAATGGCTGGACGGCGGCTTGAAGCGTATTACGTGAGCCCAGAATGAGTACGATATACACTTCGCTCCCGGGTCTGTGTGCCTATTTTCAAGACAGCGACGCTTAGCTCGGCTTTTCCAGCACTCATCCGCCCGCCCCACCCACTATCGAATCACCGCGTTACGCCGTGGTTCCCGAATTGATAGCCCGTTATCTGCGCTGAGGCAACTACCCGGCTGATGAGCTCTTTTCACAGGGCGGCGTCTGATAGCGCTCGATCATCCCAGATGTTTGCACAGTGTACACTGCGGCCGGTACCGATATCAAAGCGACACCTACCTGGTTTCTCAGGGACTCCGTCCTCAGAACCACACACTGTACTAACTTATTACACCGCTTTACAGCCCGTCTTAACAGTCCAGAGCGGAAACGGAAAACAATATTTTTAAGAATAGACGGAAAACGTGTAAATCTTAAGCAGGTTTCTACATTCTACAAATCTATGCTGGAAGAACAGCTGCGTTCCGGAAAGTAGGCAGACCTCCTTAGTTTTACCTAAAAGGTGTACTACTTTGCTTCCGCCGTTTTGTCCCCAACATTGGAGACTTAAATGAACGAATCATTCGAAGTATTTTCCATCGCTGGCCACGACTTTCTCCCATCTTTCGGGCAGTGTACGAATCCCGCGTCGAAAGAATTACTCATGTTTTGAAGCGACCCCCGAATCGACCCAATTTGTGACTTCTTCATGAGATCGGAAGTGTTAGTCAGCCAGGCCATTCGTCATTGATCTAAACAGGTGATAGAGTATAACGGCTCTTCTTCTTGATGATTTGGTTTGATTTGTACTTGGCCTCGGCTGAAACTCGGCGGCAGTCGGTAGAGTGTTGAGATCGTTATCAAGTTACGAAGACGACGTTACACAAAATAACAGTGCTGAACCGAAATGTCGACGTGCGTGAGGTATTTACTTCACCAAGAATCGTAATTAATCGTTCGTATTCGATGTTTAACTGATTAATGATAAAATATTAGTGATAAAGCCAATAGTCACATCCACAACAAATTCCCTACAAGCTGGTCGTAATTTCAAGTATCTAAGAAATCGTAACAGTCGGCTTGTTATTTGAGTCAAAGATTCTACACAAGCGCCGAGCGCTACAGTCAAATATTATCGCTGCGCGTCATTATTGCTCGGGAGTTTCATGTTAATAATATGATAGAATCTTAAGTCACAAATGCATGACTTGGCGCGAGAGGGTGTTTTATTGCACAATATCAGCCACTTCCTAACCGAGCCTTGAGAAGAAAACTTTCCCAAGTGTTGGGGGGATTTAAATTATATGCTTCGGACCTATCACTGTACATAAACCACTGGCTATTATGAATGAAAATTGTGTATCAGTGTTCGCTGCCTAAATCACTGTCTAAGCAATGTTTAGTTCAATTATCTAGTTAAAAGTTCACTTTATTCTAGTAGGTAAAACTCCTCCGTTCGAATTCTAATGTCGTGATACTTGAAATCAGAAGATCGTATTACTGCGTCATAATAGATCGCAATTATTCAATCTCAAAAACAATCTAAGGGCGCCTACATGTACGAGCATTCAAATATATGACCTGCTTCGGCTAACTCTCGCAACGTAGTGACAATGCATTGAATTATACTTAGTCATTACTCACGATTCCCAAAGAGTACTCACACCGAGTATTCTTTGGGATCGGTGGTTCTACTTTGCGAATGTTAATTTATGCTAATTTTGCGATTTATTATGATTTTAATTTTACTGAAATTTAATCTTTCTTTCGTAGATTGCTAAATTGCCAAGTCTTAGATTCCTGATTTAATTACTTGTTATTGTCCTAATAATAGTGATAAATGGAACTTCGTTCGCTTATTCACTTTTCTAGCCGGCCGGAGTGGCCGAGCGGTTCTAGGCGCTACAGTCTGGAACCGCGCGACCACTACTGTCGCAGGTTCGAATCCTGCCTCGGGCATGGATGTGTGTGATGTCCTTAGGTTAGTTAGGTTTAAGTAGTTCTAAGTTCTAGGGGACTGATGACCTCAGAAGTTAAGTCCCATAGTGCTCAGAGCCATTTGAACCATTTTTCTAGGAATTTGGGACTTAGGGGGAAATCTTTGGGGTATTGGGAGCTAATTTTTGATTTATATTTCTCGTCCGAGGAAGTGGCATTACAAGAGGGAGCAATGTCTGGAGAATACGGCGGGTTGGGTAGGACTTCCCATTTTAACGTTTCCAAGTACGTTTTGCAACATGGGGTCGAGCATTGTCGTGATTTAGAATCACTTTATCGTGCCTCCCGCTGTATTGCGGCCGTTTGTCTTTTAATGCGCTGCTCAAACGCATTAACTGCGTTCGATAACGAGCACCTGTGAATGTTTCATTTGGTTTTAACATCTAGCAGTACGCTACGCCGAGCTGGTCCCACCAGATGCAGAGCATGATCTTGGAGCCGTGAATATTCGGTTTGGCCGTCGACGTGGAAGCATGGCCGGGATATCCCCATGATTTTTTGCGTTTAGGGTTATCGTAGTGAACCTATATTTCGTCCCCGGTCACAATGCGATGCAGAAATCCCTTCCGTTTTTGCCTCTGAAGTAACTGTTCACAAACACACAAACGCCGTTCAATGTGCCATGGTTTCAGCTCACACGGGACCCAAGTTCCTTCTTTCTGAATCATGCTCATAGCCTTGAGACGTTTTGAAATGGCTTGCTGTGTCACTCCTACTAATCGTGCCAATTCTTCTTGAGTTTGACGAGAGTCTATAACGGTACTTTGCGGGCAGGCGTGTCAATTAGCATCATATTAATTAAAATCGGGGAAGAATTAAAAAGGGGAAAGTAATACGAAACTTTAATAACTGCACAGTATTACTAAGAAGCAATATAATGAAAAGTAATAAAAATCGAAATACCAAAGACCAAGCGGGACAGAAAGATATAGGGGCGCGTTTGTTTTTTAATACATATAAAAGAACATGTAACACATTATTGAGCTCTCTACCTTCAATTATCGCGCTCGGGGTGATCGATGAAAAAGTGGGACGCGACTGCGAAATTCGTTAAGGAGATTATTTAAAGACTCTTCAAGCACGTTTAAAATACATTACGTGTGACGAAGTGATCAGAGGCGTTTATCGTCGGGTGAAGTGAAAATGATTCCGACAACATAATTCGAACTTTGTGTTAGCTGGTAAAAATCCTCTTGGGAAACTATTATGGTTGTGGAACCCACGAAAGTTGTACGCAACGGAAAGCCATAGTTTATGTAATTCTGCGTTTTTTTAAATTGTGAAACGTGTGCGCGCGGAACGTTAAGACAATCTTATCCTTGGATGGTTGCGGGGGTAACTGATACAAACAACGCGCCAGCATAAAAATAGTTCGTTTGTTAACTACCAGATATTAATTAACGGGGACCTAAAATACTAAAAACAGTGCATACATCGTTAAATTGAACCCTGCGTGTGAAAGACAATCACATCGAACATTTCGAGGGCGAAGAATAGACATTTAAGTGCCAAATTGATAGCCTGGGACGTGTCGATATTTGGACATTATTTGCCACGCGTTATTCAGAACACGATATCGACCATTTTAATACTGGAAAGAAGGATAGGATCATCACCCCCAATCCCGAGTCATATTTCATATTTAGTTAGTGAGAAGAAAAGTGATGATAAACAAACTACATTTCAATTTTATCCACGATTTTGGCTTCGTCACGTAGTCTTGACGACATGATAAACAATATCTGTGGAAGTTGTATACAACGTATCGTCATAATATTTAGCCAACCAATATTGTGGGACATAAAAAATGTAAATGCATGTAACTATTCTTACAGCGGGTGAATAATGTGTGTCACGAACTATATTGAGAAACTGAACATTCATTTCGTACTTGCATGTTCATCTGCAAAAATTGTCCTTGTCGGTACATCAGCAGAGAGTTCGAATAGAATCGCTGGAACATTGCAAACCATTCAGATTAATCGAACATCTAAATACGCATAATGATGGTATCACCAGGATGTGTTCTTTCTCCTCACCCCCGTGGCAGTAATTGAATCAAGAGTCAGCCGAGAATAACATTTAAATCAATTGACGACCATTGAGCTAGTGTCACGAATTTTCAAACGTCCTCTGCCATGTATGAAGGCGAGTGACACCACGAGTGCTAACGTCGATCGAGGGCTGTCGTCCGTATTGGAAGACATTGAGCGGTTACAAGTCTTCACTCAGCAACGTCTCCAATTCTGCATCTTCGAAAACATTCCCTCTTCCGCCATTACGCCGGTCTAAGACGTTAAAATCACCGTTCTTGAAGCGTTAAAACCACTCACGACACGTTCTTTCGCTAATAGCGCACTTACCATACGTACTTCAGAGAATTCGATGAGACTCAGCCGCTATTTTCCTCATATTGAAACAAAACAGTAACACCTCCCGCAAATGACGAGAATTGGGCTCATAAAAAGACATTTTCAGCGAAGACCAACTTTATGATGCAGACACAAATCGACTAATGTTTGAATGAGGTTATGTTGACAGAGGTCCAAGCTAACTGCCTGATGTCTGCGATCTGTTTCTTTCAACCGCTACTTACCGTTGTCGCCACCTATCGGCAAACGGTGGAAGCAACGTTGTACACCTTGTATATTAAAAGAAAAAAAAAAGTGGTCAGGTGCGAATAGGACTCGCGCGCTGAGGGGTCTGTACAAACTTAGTTACGCATATAGACAGTTCGTCCATTCTGGGGATCGAGGATCTCGGTCATTCTGACTGTTATCGACACTGATATTGGCAAGATATCGGCCCCAGAATTGCAAGTTTCGAGAACGTTTTAATTTCAGTACTGTGAAAGTGACATAAAATCATCCAGGGGGCAGGCAACCATTATTATAATAATCAGTAGTTCTGCATTCTGGCTGAGTGTGTCGTAATGTTAAAAGTTGGACATGAGGCAACGAACGACTTTCTCTCTCATATGAAAACTTTCGGAATTTATCCTGGAGCAATTACACCACGTAGATAGGGTGTTTCATGTAGTATGTGAAACACACATTTGCAGCCTAGTCTGTGAATGTTCATTTCACATAACACTTGAAACGCCATACCTACATGCAGTGATCGCTCCTGTCTATATGATGATAAGTGAATTCTGAAACTCATCATGTTAGCAATAAAGTTATTCCTTGCTTGATGTCTGATTTTTATCATTGTTAGCCAGTAGCCAGAATGCAAAACTACTGCTTGTCTTAGCTCAAGTCTGACGTCGTATAACAAATTACAAATTACACATAGGACGAAATTGACTCTTGGACATTCGACAGCAATTCCGTTGAGTGGATGCAGCAATACAAATCAAACATTGATGATGCCCTGAAAGGCAAACGTCAGTTCCACAAATCTCACTAACGTCTTCTGCTGCTTAGTTTGTTAGATTCGGGTATGCGCACACTACATCTGCTGCAACTCTCTCTCTCTCTCTCTCTCTCTCTCTCTCTGCTGTCAGCTTCTCTGATAACTTTTTTAGTAAATAAATACGTTTCCTGTTAATTGCATGCCCGTCACCAATGAATAACACGGGATGCTGATCTTAGTTTTTCATCTATTTTCAGAGTGTTTTTGTTGTGGTTTGCAACTATTGACAGAAAGATGATGCAGCCCGCATTAGACCTTTTGTAAGTAATTCCGGCTGCTGTTCAAAAAATGGTTCAAATGGCTCTGAGCACTATGGGACTTTACATCTATGGTCATCAGTCCCCTAGAACTTAGAACCACTTAAACCTAACTAACCTAAGGACATCACACAACACCCAGTCATCACGAGGCAGAGAAAATCCCTGACCCCGCCGGGAATCGAACCCGGGGAACCCGGACGCGGGAAGCGAAAACGCTACCGCACGACAACGAGTTGCGGACCGGCTGCTGTTAAAAAACGTTTGTTCACCTCTGTCTCGGTAGAACAATGAACAGTGGCATCAGATCTGTTAGACGTCTCATATGACCCGAAGTGGCAGCATTGAAAAATATCCATTGTCGTCAAATAAAAAGTCAACAACTCAAAAATGGCCAGTTCATAGTAAACTAATGTACATAACTAAACGGTAACATTTGGTTCAAGAATCATCAAAAAAGATATACATTGAAGACGCCTGGAGACGCTTGAAGGTTTCAGATAGATTATATAATGGTAAGACAGAGATTTAGGGACCAGGTTTTAAATTGTAAGACATTTCCAGAGCCAGATGTGGACTCTGACCACTATCTGTTGCTTATGAATTTGAGATTAAAACTGAAGAAACTGCAAAAAGGTGGGAATTTAAGGAGATGGGACCTAGATAAGCTGAAAGACCCAGAGGTTGTAGAGAGTTTGACAGGGCATTAGGGAACGTTTGACAAGAACGGCGGAAAGAAATACAGTAGAAGAAGAATAGGTAGCTTTGAGAGATGAAATACTGAAGGCTGCAGAGGATCAAGTAGCTAAAAAGCCGAGGGATAGTAGAAACCCTTGGGCAACAGAAGAAATGAATGAGATTTTCAAGCGGAGTGTGCGCTGATAAGAAACTTCCTGGCAGATTAAAACTGTGTGCCCGACCGAGACTCGAACTCGGGACCTTTCCCTTTCGCGGGCAGGTGCTCTACCATCTGAGCTACCGAAGCACGACTCACGCCCGGTCCTCACAGCTTTAGAGCACTTGCCCGCGAAAGGCAAAGGTTCCGAGTTCGAGTCTCGGTCGGACACACAGTTTTAATTTGCCAGGAAGTTTCAACAGAAGAAATGTTGGATTTAATTGATGAAAGAAGAAAATATAAAAATGCAGTAAATGAAGCAGGCAAAAAAGAATAGAAACGTCTCAAAAATGAGATGGACAGGAATGGTTCACCAGCCGTGGCTAGAGGATAAATGTAAGGATGTAAAGGACTGTATCACTAGGGGTAAGATGGATTCTGCCTAGAGGAAGATTAGAGAGACTTTTTTGGAGAAAAGTTCAGATAGAAACCAGTGCCAAGCAAAGAAGGGAAAGCAGAAAGGTGGAAGGAGTGTATAAATGGTCTATATAAGGGCGACGTACTTGAGGGCATTATGGAAATGGAAGAGGTCGTAGATGAAGATGAAATGGGAGATATGATACTGCGTGAAGAGTTTGACAGAGCACTGAAAGACCTAAGTCGAAACAAGGCCACGGGAGTAGACAACATCCCATTAGAACTACTGACAGCCTTGACAGAGCCAGTCCTGACAAAACTCCCATCTGGTGAGCAAGATGTATGACAGGCGAAATACCGTCTGACTTCAAGAAGAATATAATAATTCCAATCCAAATGAAAGCAAGTGTTGACGGGTGTGAAAATTACCGAACTATCAGTTTAATAAGTAACGGCTGCAAAATACTAAGACGAATTCTTTACAGACGAATGGAAAAACTGGTAGAAGCCGACCTCGGGGAAGATCAGTTTGGATTCTATACAAATATTGGAACACGTGAGGCAATACTGACCCTACGACTTACCTTAGAAGCTAGATTAAGGAAAGGCAAACCTACATTTCTAGCATTTGTAGATTTAGAGAAAGCTTTTGACAGTGTTGACTGGTACACACCTTTCATATTCTGAAAGTGGAAGGTGTCAAATACAGGAATTGAAAGGCTATTTGCCGGCCGCGGTGGTCTAGCCGTTCTAGGCGCTCAGTCCGGAACCGCGCGACTGTTACGGTCGCAGGTTCGAATCCTGCCTCGGGCATGGATGTGTGTGATGTCCTTAGGTTAGTTAGGTTTAAGTAGTTCTAGGTTCTCGGGGACTGATGACCACAAATGTTAAGTCCTATAGTGCTCAGAGCCATTTGAACCATTTGAAAGGCTATTTACAATTTGTACATAAACCAGATGGCAGTTATAAGAGTAGAGTTGCATGAAAGGGAAGCAATGGTTGAGAAGGGAGTGAGACAGGGTTGTAGTCTATCCCCGATGTTATTCAATATGTATATTGGGCAAGTAGTAAAGGTAACAAAGAAAAACTTGATGTAGGAATTAAAATCCATGGAGAAGAAGTAAAAACTTTGATAGAATTACAATGTCAGAGCCAAACCTCAGAGACCGCAAAGGACCTGGAACAGCAGTCGAACGGAATAGACAGTGTCTTGAAAGGAGGATACGACGAACATCAAACGAGGATAATGGAATGTAGGTGAATTAAATCGGGTGATTCTGAGGGAATTAGATTAGAAAATGAAGCACTTACAGCAGTAGATGAGTTTTGTTATTTGGGAAGCAAAATAACTGATGGTGGTCGAAGTATCTTTCGAAGTCTGGTGCTACAGAAGAGTACTGAAAACTAGATGGATAGATCACATAACAAATGAGGTGGTACTGAATAGAATTGGGGAGAAGAGAAATTTTTGGGACAGCTTGACTAGGAGGAGGTCCGGTTGGTAGAACACGTTCTGAGGCATCAAAGGATCGCCAATTTAGTATTTGATGGCAATGTTGTGGATAAAAATCGTTACAGAATATGCTAAGCAGATTCAGAAGGATGTAGTTTGCAGTAGGTACTGGGAGATGAAGAAGCTTGCACAGGATAGAGTGGCATGGAGAGCTGCATCAAACCAGTCTCTGGACTGAAGACCACAACAACACAGTTAAAGGCGCCCAGCCCCAGTCGCTGTTTGTCCCTCTCACGGTTTCTGGAGTTAACAAAAACTTGATTTTCTGTGTCTCAGATAATTATTGACCAAATTTCTGTATTTAAAGTGCTATTGTAGTCTACTCATTAAGAGGTATAATTTAATGTTTATGTTGTTTTAACGCGTGAAGACTACTATTGCAGTTTGGACTACGTATACATATTGAAGTAGAGCAGTTCATGGCGTGCAGATTACCCAGGTTATAGTTGCTCAATGTTTGATAATGAGTGCACTTAGCGGTTTCCTACGAACTGTAAACGTAGTTTCAAACCTTTTCCAAGTTTTTCTCTGGTCAGATAGAGATCTTTTGTACAAGGGATTACGATTCTTTAAAGAATAGGGGATTACTAGTACTGTCTGATTTCGCAATACACTCAATCTCAGTGTGTTAAGACCTACATCTAGCACTTCGTACAACTTTTTAAAAACTCACCTACAGATATTTTACAATACTGAAATACATATTTTATTGAACAGCGAAGAGAACGCATTGTTGACAGGCGGTCAACACCCACTGCTCAGGAGAACCTTCAGAAATAGTGTACGATGTTCTCTCTAGACAGCAGCGTCCCACGTGGTAGGAATATCGATACTCCATACTGCCTGGCTGTTCCATATTACCTGAATCTCTGCTGCACTTTGTGGAACTTTCTCCCCAATTTCATACGAGAACCCGACAGCAGTATAGTTCTTGTTTTTCTTCGCTTGTGGCCATATACTTCCGACATCTTGTTTGCATCAACCATCGGCTGCATTGTTCCTCACCACCTCACTTTTGCAAAATTTGCTGTCCATACGTTTCTTCCAAGTCTCCCCTTCATTCGTCACTTACCGTGCCGAATGCCACTACCAACCAAACGTCTCCGTGTGATTTTAAGCTTACAGTCAAACAATGACGGCATTGTAGCCTTCATCTTCTTCTTCTGCACTACAGACCTTGGTGGGCCTTGGTCTCGTCAACAATCTTCCTCCATATCTCTCTGTTCTCAGCTTTTTTCTTCCATCCACGGATCCCCATCTTGGCAAGGTCAGCCAGTACATTGTCCATCCATCTAGCTCTTGTCTTCCGTCATCGTCTCCACATGTCCTAACCAACATATTCTTTGAGATATGATAAATTTCACTGTATCTTTCCCTTTTATAAGCTCCTGTATTTCATGTTTGTATCTCACTCTCCAACCTTCTGCCTCTCTCACATGCCCATAGATATTTCGTAAGATTTTCCTTACAAACGCTCTCAGGCTGTTTGCTTCTGTCACTGTCCACATTACTGATCCATATGTGACAACAGGTCGCACAGGGGAAAAGTATACTCTAAATTTAGTTGTCCTTGTAATTAGTGTTCTTGAATAACAAATGACTCTGAGCACTATGGAACTTAACATCTGAGGTCATCAGTCCCCTTGACTTAGAACTACTTAAACGTTACTAACCTAAGGACATCACACATCCATGCCCGAGGCAGGATTCGAACCTGCGACCGTAGCGGTCGCGCCTAGACCGAAGCGCCTAGAACCGAACGGCTACACCGGCCAGCTCTTGAATATCTTTTGGTTTGCATAACAGGCTTTGTTTCCTGCTTGTATCCTTTCTTTAATACATTTTCTCATACTATTATCATTGGTTAGGAGGAAACCTAAATAATGGAAGCATCTAACAGCTTTGAAGTATTTATCAGAGATTTTCAGGTCCTGTAGTGTTCTTCTAGCTTAAGAATGGTGCATAACCATATATTTTGTCTTGCTTTCATTTACAGTAAGCCCAATTCTTGTTCCTTCTGCTTCCATTTGTACATATCTTTCTTTAAGCGTTGTTACGTCCATTGCCACGATGGCAATATCATCTGCATATGCGCATATCTGGCTGGACTTCCATTTGTACATATCTTTCTTTAAGCGTTGTTACGTCCATTGCCACGATGGCAATATCATCTGCATATGCGCATATCTGGCTGGACTTAATCATTATTGTTCCTCTTTTACATACTTTTTGTATGACACAATGTGGTGCTAAGTTGAACGGGACTGCTGAGAGGCCATCACCCTGTTACACTCCATCCTCAAACTGCCTGGTCATTCTGCTATTCACTTTTACTTTTGTATCCTTCACTGATAGCTAGATTAACCTTCTCAGTTTATCACAGATGCCCAATTCTTTCAGCCCTTTATACAATGCTAATCTACTAATACTATCAAAAGCTTTTTTAAAGTCAACCAACAGGAAGTGGAGCGCCGGCCGCTGTGACCGAGCGGTTCTAGGCGCTTCAGTCTGGAACCGCGTGACCGCTACGGTCGCAGGTTCGAATCCAGCCTCGGGCACGGATGTGTGTGATGGCCTTAGGTTAGTTAGGTTTAAGTAGTTCTAAGTCTATGGTACTGATGACCTCAGATGTTAAGCCCCGTAGTTCTCAGAGCCATTTGAACCATTTTTTGAGGAAGTGGAGCTTTATACCATATTCATAAAATTTTTCCATTATTTGTCTAACTACAAACAACTGGTACCATGTACCTCTGTTTGGTCGGAATTCACATTGGTATTCTCCGAGTATCTTTTCGGCTCACTTCTTTATTCTTTCGCTCAGCACTCCAGAGAAAATCTTATATACTGTATTCAGTAGGGTTATGCCTCTATACTTTTCACAACTGAGCCTTTCTCCTTTCTTACATATTGGGCATATTATTCCAGTATTCCACTCTTTCGGCATGCTTTCATTTGCCCATATGTTCTTTATTAGTTTAAATATTTCACGTCTTGAGGTTGCCCCCCTTATTTTATTAGTTCTCATTTCATTTTTTCTCATCTTTCCCACGGCTTCATATAATTTCTTCATTTCATTCTGTTCATTTAATTCGTCTATCTCTTTAAAGTTTGATCTCAGCAATTTCTTTTTCTTGCATATTCCTTGCGAATTGGATCTTAATTCTTTGCACACCTCCAAGTTTCTTCTTGTTTCTCTCTGCATCATTCTCAGTCTTGCAGCATTTTTACGTTCTATTACTAGCCTGCATTCATCATCAACCCACTCATTTCTTGCATTTCTTCTCATCCCGACTATGTCTTCTGCTGCCTCTTTCAGCACTTTCTGTATCTTAGTCGATTTCTCTCGGATTTCCATCGTTTCCTTGCTGGGAGCCAGTGCATCTTTTGCTTGATATTCTTTCACAACTTCTTCGTCACACAGTTTTCCTGTGTCTTAGTTTGCATTGTTCTGCATTCCAGGTTTAGGTGTTACAGATAGTTTCTCTCTCAGTGCTGCTTTTACAGCATATTGGTATGAGTGACAGTTACGGCCCCTGCACCTCCTCACATTTATAACTGACGTGGCACATCGTGTCTTTACTAACACATGATCTATTAGATTGACTACTCCACTTACATTTGATTTTCATGTTCAGAGATGTATTCTTTTATGTGGGAAACATGTGCTCCTGATGATTAGATTATTTCTAGCAGCAAATTGACATAACATTTCTTCATTCTCGTTACTACTTCATGTAACTCCCAGATACTCCTCCGCATTCGATTCGCCCAACCTGTGCATTAAAATCTCCCTTAAGTAAGAACTTTTGTACTTTACTGCACGCCCTTTCTAGAGCTTCATAAAACTTAGCCTCTGTTTCTTCTGCTTCCTCTGTTGGTGCGTATGCTGTTATTATCGTTATATTTCTGTATTTCCCTTTCACTCTGACTGCTAAGTCTTTCATTTATGGTTTCAAATTCCAAAACACTTTTACCAACCCCCTTTTGTTATTAGGAAACCCATTCCGGCTTATCCTCTTCTTCCGTCTGGTGTACTATCCAGCAGAGAATACTGGGGCATCTCTATCTGTCCTTGTCCTTGCCATCTTATATCTTGTGGCGCTACAATGTTGTACTTGAACATCATGATCTCATCAGCTATTTCTTTCATTTTTCCAGGTTTCAACGTTGTTCATATATTCCATGATACTATTGCCAAAGCTTTTGTCCTTTTTCTTTGCCGAGGTAGTGCTTTTTGTATCTCATCCATCATACAAGGCCCTTGTTGAGGTTCTGTAATATGTCATTTTTACAGTGTGGGGTTATCGGCCCTACGCTCAACCCTCATCTAGGAGGACCTAGATTTTTTTAGGCTTTACTCCCCTGGGGAGGTTGGCTTCCCTACGCTTACAGAGGCCCCCCACCCCCCTGCCGTATGTTGCGGGACAGTCTGGCTCCTGAGTCGACAGAAGTCCGGCGTGGGTGACCTTGCCAGTAGCTACACTGGCTCTCGACTTCATCGAGGCTCGCAAAACCTCCTGCCCGGCACTGAAGGTGCATACGATTACGCGGTGTCCCCTGGGAGTAAGCCTTCATCTACATCTACATAAGTACTCCAGAAGCCACCGTAAGGTGAATGGGGGTACCGTGCAAAACTACTTGTCCTTTCCTGTACCATGTGCAAATAGAGCGAGGAAAAAACGACTATCTATATGTCTCCGTATGAGCCCTAATTTCGTGGCCCTTAGGCGCAGTGTATGTTGGCATCAGTAGAATCATTCGGCAGCCAGCTTGAAATGCCTCAATAGCGTTCTGCGAAAACAACATTGCCCTCCCTCCAGGGATTCACATACGTGTTCCAACCTACCGATAACAAATCTAGCAGCCGGTCTCTGAATTTCTTCGATGTCCTCCTCCAATCCTACCTGGTACGGATTCCAAACACTTGTGTAGTATATTGAAACAAATAAGCCCTCGGTCAAAAATATTAAGTCAAAATATGATTCGCAACAAATACAACTGCAATGTTGCCTTCTCTACTAACAATAATCTAAAAAGAAACTTCATTCATAATTTGAAGTCCATTCGCTCCCCTGCAGAAAGTTCTGGCGTTTATAGGATCATCTGCGATACCTGCTCCTCCTATTATATATGGCAAACCGGGCGTGCTTTCACCATCAGATATAAAGAACATCTTTTGAGAAAGAACGGCACCAGTCCCCTAAATTCATCCTTTGCCGATCATCTCTTAATTACTGGACATGTGCCTAAAGCCATAGGCGATAGCAGTATTCTGCATACCGAAAAGAAGGGGCGTAGGTTAGATGTCTTAGAGGAACCGGAGATTTTCAAACATCTCACTCGTCATGATGGCCTCATTCTCAACGAACAGCTGCAGCTGCGAAATAAAAACTTTTTTGACTGTGTAAGGCCATTGCTTGATCTTTGATTCAGATTCCTCATGCAGATTACCGAAATGTTGTTTTCCTGTCACATCTTTGCTGTTTTCTTGTATGTCATAACTAACTTTTTTACGTTACAAAATGTATCTCTATTTAAAGCAGATAAATATGTAACTTCATTCTGTTATTATTAATGCTTACGTTATGCTTGTATCAGCTGCATCACAATTTCATGTGTCTAATTTTGAATGTACAGTAGCCTAGTTGTTTCTGCGGCTACTAGATGGCGCTCGTAGCAACACCATGTTTACTTGCCCACACTTTCTAAAGTGGGCACCTCAGTCTGGTTGCAACCCTTGTTCACAGTACGAGCAGCCCTTAGCGGCTCGCCGTCTAACACAAGTGTTCATGACGTCGCCTTGCCGGCTTAGATCTTTTTCAATATGTGACTTGTAAGTACAGCATCTTTTCGAGTCAGTACAAACTTTAATTTTATTAATGTACTATATACCTAATGTTTTAGTACAGTTAGTCTAATTCTGAAGACGAGGCTCATAGTAGCGTCGAAACCAGGACAATTTTGACTTAATATTTGTGACCGAGGGCTTATTTGTTACAATATAATTCTGACACGGTCACTGCACCTTAGCAGCTATGTTGAAAGTTTTACTTGTGTAGTATTCAAGAATAGGTCGGAAGTGCACCCTATATGCAGTCTTCCTTACAGATGAATCACACTTTCCTAAAATGCTGACAATAAACCGAAGTCGAGCATTCGTCCGAACCGTGAATTTAATTTCAAAACTTTTCTTAAGAATTTACTTTATTTACTGGCGATTCATCAAGAACATTAACACATTTAATCACACTGTGTGAACGTGGAAGTAGTTGCCAGTGGGTAACGAAAACAAATCAAATTTCTGTCAACAAATGGAAATTTTATTCCTAAAAACCCTTTTTTTTATATTCGAAACAGATTGAAAATTATTATCAGAAAGCACCCTCTAAATATCAAGTTACGATTTATTCAGAGGCAGAAAGAACAAATTTTTTATAGTACGAGCTTTCGGGCTGAGAACCTTGCCGCTCCCTTTTGACACAGCCGTAGTCACGGCCGCTCACAACAGCCTCTGAAAGACTACACTGGTGAAAATCTGCAACAGACCAGATTACTTTAAACTAAAAATTTTTAACAACTCACACAAGCACATAAACTATGCACCCCGTAGGAGGGATGGAAATCGTACAAAACACTAACATTAAAAGAGTAACTTGCCACCGGAAGTGCAACTTTATTTTAAAAAAACTCTTACGGTTGAAAGGTGGCAACTTTATATACTAAAATAAGCATTTAAATAAAAACCCATAAAATAGTCTTACATAAAATATACATGGTTAGCCAAACATGCTTTACATTACACATATATCGCCACTCAAGATGATAGGCAAGATAAAAACATATTCCAGAAATTCCGCCGTTACACTTCAAGCAATAAATTCGTTAACACCGAATCCGACAAACATGACAGAGGCAGCTATTAACGTATGGCAGATTTACAGGGAGATTAATAAACAACCCGAACCGCAGGTTGCTCTAACCGGCCCCTACTCCACAAGGGAGAAACGGACCACCCAATTCATAAATTTCCACCTCCCCGCGGGTGGGCAAACGGAGAAAAAGGTGAGACGACCCCAAAACAAAGCGGCTGGTGACCTCACCAAGAAAACAAGTAGAATTTAACAAGTAAATGGAACAACATATCTCCAATCACTTAATTTCTAATAAACTGCGATTTCTGGCGAAGACCTGGCGCAGCACCCCCAACGCTCTCCCGAACCGTCCGCTGGCAGCCGCTTCAACGGACGCAGGAAGGCGCGCCGACCAACCGCCAATGACCGTTGCCCGAGCAACTCGAGCAGACTGGCGGCCTACTGCGCAGAATCAGATGCAGGAACTAAACCCCGACCGAGCGACCACTAGCTGAGTACTGTTTCTGGCGGAGTGGCAAGACTCTCATTCAGCCGGCTTTAAAGTTTGATCCAAACGACAGACATACTAGCACTCCGAACGACAGACAGACACTAACTGCCGCACAAACGCGAACGAGAGACAAACCAGCAACTGGTAACGAGGGACTGACCCAGACTGACCAACTGCCGAGCTCATTTTTTTTTTTTTTCTACTGACTGGTTTGATGCGGCTCGCCACAAATTCCTTTCCTGTCCCAACCTCTTTATCTCAGAGTAGCACTTGCAACCTACGTCCTCAATTATTTGCTTGACGTATTACAATCTCTGTCTTCTTCTACATTTTTTGCCCTCTACAGCTCCCTCTAGTACCATGGAAGTCATTCCCTCATGTCTTAGCAGATGTCCTATCATCCTGTCTGTTGTGACTTGGCAAGACAGCCAAGCCACTAGGAGGTAGCCGAAAGGCACGCGTTTAAGCTCACGTAGCCTGGCGTGAGGTCTGGAACAGGTAAAGTAATTATACTAGCAAAAAAGGTACGTAGCTTCTGGAATACTTAACTTTAATCCACAATTGGTGAACATCGGTCTGACGGTACATGCATCACAAGATAAATAGCAAATGATAATGGCGCCTTGCTAGGTAGTAGCAAATGACGTAGCTGAAGGCTATGCTAACTACCGTCTCGGCAAATGAGAGCGTAATTTGTCAGTGAACCATCGCTAGCAAAGTCGGCTGTACAACTGGGGCGAGTGCTAGGAAGTCTCTCTAGACCTGCCGTGTGGCGGCGCTCGGTCTGCAATCACTGATAGTGGCGACACGCGGGTCCGACGTACACTACCGGACCGCGGCCGATTTAAAGGCTACCACCTAGCAAGTGTGGTGTCTGGCGGTGACACCACACTGTTTCTTCTCCTTATCAGTGAGGCCACTTGTTTCCACCTGAATAACAAATTAGCAAACAAAGAGCTCAAAATCCGCTTTGATGGCGGCATTCTTCCATATAATAGAACACCAAAGTATCTGGGCGTGACACTCGATAGAACATTGAGCTATAAACAACACCTTGTAAACACTGCTGAAAAAGTCAGAACTAGAAACAACATTGTCCAAAAGCTTTGTGGCAGTAGTTGGGGGTCCACTGCCTCCGTTTTGCGTAGCTCTGCACTAGGACTTGTCTATTCTGCAGCAGAGTACTGTTCCCCAATATGGTTAAATAGTGCTCACATCAAGAAGGTGGATGCAGTCTTGAACCAAACGACGAGGATTATCTCTGGAACGATCAGGTCAACTTCTGTCCAATGGCTGCCTGTATTGAGCCATATCCCGCCGCCACATTTGCGCAGAGAACACGCACTTGTCAGGGAGTGTCGAAAAATCCAAAATAGCCCAGATCTTCCTATCCACACCCTGAGTAATGGAATTGAGCAAAATAGATTGAAATCCAGACACCCCCCTCTCGCAAGTGCCAAAGATCTGGTAAAGAACGCTTTTATTCTTGAGGACCGCTGGAGAGAAGAATGGGAGGAAAAGACACCGCCTCAGGTGAACACCTTATTGGGAACATCTAACAGACCTCGGGGCTTTGACTTGCCCCGCAAAATCTGGTCTACCCTTAACAGGATCTGGACGAGCCACGGCCGTTGTGCGGACTCCTTGTACAAATGGAGCATAGTGCCATCACCACAGTGCGACTGCGGCGCTGACGGGCAGACAATTCACCATATCGTGGTAGAATGCCCTCTGAGGGCCTACCCTGGGCCAACAAGGGACTTCATGGATGCGACTAACAGTGCAATCGATTATATTTCGAACCTAGATGTTTGTTTGTGATATTGAAACTGTTTAGTGTGTTATGTACTTCTAGATTTTTCATACGTGATTTGTACTTGCCATACGCTAAATAAATAAATCAGTGTTTTCCACATATTCCTTTCCTCTCCGATTCTGCGAAGAACCTCCTCATTCCTTACCTTATCAGTCCACCTAATTTTCAACATTCGTCTATAGCACGACATCTCAAATGTTTCGATTCTCTTCTGTTCCGGTTTTCCCACAGTCCATGTTTCACTACCATACAATGCTGTACTCCAGACGTACATCCTCAGAAATTTCTTCCTCAAATTAAGGCCGGTATTTGATATTAGTAGACTTCCAATGGCCAGAAATGCCTTTTTTGCCATAGCGAGTCTGCTTTTGATGTCCTCCTTGCTCCGTCCGTCATTGGTTATTTTACTGCCTAGGTAGCAGGATTCCTTAACTTCATTGACTTCGTGACCATCAATCCTGATGTTAAGTTTCTCGCTGTTCTCATTTCTACTACTTCTCATTACCTTCGTCTTTCTCCGATTTACTCTCAAACCATACTGTTTACTCATTAGACTGTTCATTTCGTTCAGCAGATCATTTAATTCTTCTTCACTTTCACACAGGATAGCAATGTCATCAGCGAATCGTATCATTGATATCCTTTCACCTTGTATTTTAATTCCACTCCTGAACCTTTCTTTTATTTCCATCATTGCTTCCTCGATGTACAGATTGAAGAGTAGGGGCGAAAGGCTACAGCCTTATCTTACACCCTTCTTAATACGAGCACTTCGTTCTTGATCGTCCACTCTTTTTATTCCCTCTTGATTGTTGTACATATTGTATATGACCCGTCTCTCCCTATAGCTTACCCCTACTTTTTTCAGAATCTCGAACAGCTTGCACCATTTTATATTGTCGAACGCTTTTTCCAGGTCGACAAATCCTATGAAAGTGTCTTGATTTTTCTTTAGCCTTGCTTCCATTATTAGCCGTAACGTCAGAATTGCCTCTCTCGTCCCTTTACTTTTCCTAAAGCCAAAGTGATCGTCACCTAGCGCATTCTCAATTTTCTTTTCCATTCTTCTGTATATTATTCTTGTAAGCAGCTTCGATGCATGGGCTGGTAAGCTGATTGTGCGATAATTCTCGCACTAGTCAGCTCTTGCCGTCTTCGGAATTGTGTGGATGATGCTTTTCCGAAAGTCAGATGGTATATCGCCAGACTCATATATTCTACACATCAACGTGAATAGTCGTTTTGTTGCCACTTCCTCCAATGATTTTAGAAATTCTGATGGAATGTTATCTATCCCTTCTGCCTTATTTGACCGTAAGTCCTCCAAAGCTCTTTTAAATTCCGATTCTAATACTGGCTCCCCTATCTCTTCTAAATCGACTCCTGTTTCTTCTTCTATCACATCAGACAAATCTTCACCCTCATAGAGGCTTTCAATGTATTCTTTCCATCTATCTGCTCTCTCCTCTGCATTTAACAGTGGAATTCCCGTTGCGCTCTTAATGTTACCACCGTTGCTTTTAATGTCACCAAAGGTTGTTTTGACTTCCCTGTATGCTGAGTCTGTCCTTCCGACAATCATATCTTTTTCGATGTCTTCACATTTTTCCTGCAGCCATTTCGTCTTAGCTTCCCTGCACTTCCTATTTATTTCATTCCTCAGCGACTGCCCGCATCTCGTGGTCGTGCGGTAGCGTTCTCGCTTCCCACGCTCGGGTTCCCGGGTTCGATTCCCGGCGGGGTCACGGATTTTCTCTGCCTCGTGATGGCTGGGTGTTGTGTGCTGTCCTTAGGTTAGTTAGGTTTAAGTAGTTCTAAGTTCTAGGGGACTGATGACCATAGATGTTAAGTCCCATAGTGCTCAGAGCCATTTGAACCATTTTGAACCTCAGCGACTTGTATTTCTGTATTCCTGATTTTCCCGGAACATGTTTGTACTTCCTCGTTTCATCAATCAACTGAAGTATTTCTTCTGTTACCCATGGTTTCTTCGCAGGTACCTTCTTTGTACCTATGTTTTCCTTCCCAACTTCTGTGATGGCCCTTTTTAGAGATGTCCATTCCTCTTCAACTGTACTGCCTACTGCGCTATTCCTTATTGCTGTATCTATAGCGTTAGAGAACTTCAAACGTATCTCGTCATTCCTTAGTACTTCCGTATCCCACTTCTTTGCGTATTGATTCTTCCTGACTAATGTCTTGAACTTCAGCCTACTCTTCATCACTACTATACTGTGATCTGAGGCTATATCTGCTCCTGGATACGCCTTACAATCCAGTATCTGATTTCGGAATCTGTCTGACCATGATGTAATCTAATTGAAATCTTCCCGTATCTCTCGGCCTTTTCCAAGTATACCTCCTCCTCTTGTGATTCTTGAACAGGGTATGCACTATTACTAGCTGAAACTTGTTACAGAACTCAATTAGTCTTTCTCCTCTTTCATTCCTTGTCCCAAGCCCATATTCTCCTGTAACATTTTCTTCTACTCCTTCCCCTACAACTGCATTCCAGTCGCCCATGACTATTAGATTTTCGTCCCCCTTTACATACTGCATTACCCTTTCAATATCCTCATACACTTTCTCTGTCTGTTCATCTGCAGCTTGCGACGTCGGCATGTATACCTGAACTATCGTTGTCGGTGTTGGTCTGCTGTCGATTCTGATTAGAACAACCCGGTCACTGAACTGTTCACAGTAACACACCCACTGCCCTACCTTCCTATTCATAACGAATCCGACACCTGTTATACCATTTTCTGCTGCTGTTGATATTACCCGATACTCATCTGACCAGAAATCCTTCTCTTCCTTTCACTTCACTTCACTGACCCCTACTATATCTATATTGAATCTTTGCATTTCCCTTTTCAGATTTTCTAGTTTCCCTACCACGTTCAAGCTTCTGATATTCCACGCTCCGACTCGTAGAACGTTATCCTTTCGTTGATTATTCAATCTTTTTCTCATGGTAACCTCCCCCTTGCCAGTCCCCTCCCGGAGATCCGAATGGAGGACTATTCCGGAATCGTTTGCCAATGGAGAGATCATCATAACACTTCTTCAATTACAGGCCACATGTCCTGTGGATACACGTTATGTGTCTTTAATGCAGTGGTTTCCATTGCCTTCTGCATCCTCATGTCGTTGATCATTGCTGATTCTTCCGCCTTTAGGGGCAATTTCCCACCCCTAGAACAAGAGAGTGCCCTGAACCTCTATCCGCTCCTCCGCCCTCTTTGACAAGGCCGTTGGCAGAATGAGGCTGACTTTTTATGCCGGAAGTCTTTGGCCGCTAATGCTGATTATTTATCAAAATTTAGGCAGTGGCGGGGATCGAACTGGGACCGTAGACGTTTTTATTATGAATCAAAGACGCTACCCCTAGACCACGGGAGCTCATAGCGCCCCTTAAATGCACGTGAACAGGCAACCCTTCCCCTTTCCCACCAGAGGGAGACACCAAAGCTGCGATCGCCACAGCGGCGCCACCGCCAGAGACGGAGGGAGACTGCTTCACACAACGCGCTGTGGCGCGCTCTTCAAAACAGCAATTTTATACCACGGCTCACGTCTTCCCTTATTTGCAATGCTGCCAGTACCTTCGCAAAGCGAGTCGTATTTTCTATTCATAAAACCAGACGATTCTGTCGAACACGAACGACCAGCCGCTCGACTTATTTAACAAGCTATAACTTGTGGACGCTGAGTGCAGTTAAGAGCCATTACGGAGGTTGCTCGTTAAAAGACAACATTTTCCGAGAACCTGCTCCCGCACGTTTTATTTTTTTCTTTCTTCCTTCGTACCTCACAGTTTGTTTAGGATGACATCTATGGAGAAACTGATAGCAGTTCCGAACAAGGTTAATTGCTCAGACGTGTGAATGATAGCGAACCATCAGTTTAATAACTCCTGGTTATAAAATACTGTCACGAAATATCCACAGAAAAGTGGAAAACCGTCAGATGCTTACATCGGGGAAGGTCAGGCCGGGGTCAAAGAAAGGTATAGGCTGTTTGGAAAGTTGCTGTACAGTTAAAACATACGAGGGCAGCCCAGAAAGTAATGAACCGCATTTTTTTTCTCAGCTGAAAACAACGGTACGAATGCGTAATATTACTTGTATATTATTTGAAGTTGAGCGCGCCGAGTTCCATCACTTCTGACAGATAACTGCAGGACAGTTTGAAAATGGCCTCTGTAGGTAATGAACTCTACAAGCCACGTGCCGTCATTACATTTCTCACCACAGAGAAATAAACTGTGGGGTAAATTCACAAACGATTGTGCAAAGTCTGTGGAGCATCTGCTGCTGACAGAAGTACAGTTAGTGGCTGGACACGGAGGGTGAGGTCATAAGAAGGCGGTTCGGCGGAGTCTCCACGATTTGCAGCGGTCGGGGAGACCATCCAGGGCTGTCACACGTGACATGTTGCAGCGAGCTGACGTTGTCATTCGCGAGGACAGACGCATTGCGAATCGGCACTAGCAAATCAGTAAAGGAAGTGTAGATGCAACTATCCGCACTCTTGGATATTCAAAAGTGTGTGGAAGACGGATCCCGCAGCGTCTGACGGTGGGTCTCATATCGCACAGAAAAAAAAACATTTGTCTCGATTTGTTGCAACGTTTTTGAATCTGAAGGGGTGGCCTTCTTGTCACGGATTGTGACAGGTGATGAAACCCAGATTCACCATTTTGAGCTCGAAACAAAACGACAGTCGATGGAATGGCGAGATTCCCATTCCCCACAGGTCGTGATCACTGTGTTCTGGGACTGTGAAGGTGTGATAATCTTTGATGTGATGCCAAGAGGCGGTACCATTAATTCAGAAGCATACGTGAACACACTAACAAAACTCAAGACGCGCTTCCGGCGACTTCGGCGCCTCAGCAACCCACGAGATGCTTTGCTGCAACACGATAACGCTCGACCTCACACAAGTCTGAGGACAGCTGAACACATTGTAAAACAGGGTTGGACAGTGGTACCCCATCTACCCTATAGCTCCGACCAAGCCCCCTCGGACTTCCACTTGTTTAGGCCATAGCTACCCGGGACGGTAGCTCAGCGTGTTCCGTCAGACTGTAACAACAAGAACGAAGTGAATGGTTCAACGATGAACTTGAATGGGTGTCATAGGATGTCTGCACCGAACAAATTGGACAAACAGTACAGAACAAAATGCCAATACAAAATAACAGCTGAGTGGATAGCGCGTCTGATTGCTATGCAGTGGGTTCGGGTTCGATCCCCGGCTGGGTCGGAATTTTTATCCGCTCGAGGACTGGGTGTCGTGTTGTCCTCACCACTCCGTCGTCATCGAGACGCAAGTCGCCCAGTGTGGAGTCAGCTGAAAAGACTTGCAACTTCTTCAGTTGGAGACTCTCGACCATCAACGCCATACTACCATTTCAATTATTTCTGTACTAATATTCTACTCTTAAGGCGATAAGCTATAAATACAACTTTCCTGTTTGCTAACAACTTCTGATTTACGTATATGTATATATCGGCCGAATACTGTTTGAGATTTTTGCTAACAATGTTTTACTGTTATATACGGGGTGTTTAAAAAGTCTGTCCGCAGTGCCGTATGATTGTTAGCCGCGCGTGCTGTATGATCGTTCGCCTGCCTGGTTTACTTCCCTTCAAGTGGACTCTCCCAACATTCCACTCTTTCGTTTATCTCAGCCAGCGTCAGTAGTAACGTTGGTGTGTGTTGACGTGAACGTTTTAGTTTAGTTTCTTTATTCGTTTGTTTCGTTTTTGTCACTGTTAAAATGCTAACCATTGAAGAACGTGTGTTCCTAGTCGAGGAAGTGTTCAAAATTGGCAGTAAATACAGATTCAGTTCGTCAAACATTTAATTTCAGTTTTCCCGGATACAACACTCCCACATCGCGATACTGTGCGAGATTTGATTAACAGATTTCGAAGTACGGGTTTAGTGACAGATGAACCGAGAAGCGATCGTCCTAGCGTTTTGTCTGAGGATAAACTACTCGATATTTCCGATAAAATGTCCCTGAGTCCGAACAAATCAGTAAGAAAACTCGCCAAGGAAATCGATGCTAGTGTCGGAACGGCCCACACAGCTGTAAGGAAAAAAATTAGAACTTTTCCCATACAAAGTGACAGTCGTGAAAGAACTGCAAAATACTGATCATGGCAAGAGACTGTATTATTGTCAATTGTTCAAAAATTTCGTTCAACAAAATGGAAGGGATATTCTTAATGAAACGTTTTTCACTGATGAGGCGTGGTTTCATTTATCCGGGTGCATGAGCTCGCAAAATTCTTATATCCCGGAGTACTGCAAATCCATTATGTATTCACGAGGAACCACTTCATTCTGTGAAAATAGGAGTCTGGATTGCAATTTCTAGACGTCGGATTGTGGGTCCCATATTTTTCAACGAAACAATAAGCGCACAACGATACTGCAGTGATATTCTGTACCCATTCATAGGAGAACTTCTGTTTAGTGAAATACTGAACGGTTATCTTCAACAATATGGTTCAGCCGCGCACACAGCTCGCTTTTCAGTGTCACTGCATGCTGAAGTTTTTGGTGATCGCATTATTTCAAAGGGAGTTTGGCCTCCACGATCGCCTGACCTAACATACCTCACTTTTTCTTACGGGGTGCAGCGAGAGCAGCTGTCTACAAAAACCGTTCAAAATCCATCGATGAATTCAAAACTGCAATATCCACTTTCACTGCTTCTGTTACAGAAGAAATGTTACAGCTTGTGTTCGAAAACACGATTAGACGAATTGAATTGTGTATTCATCAACAGCGGGGACACTTTCAACTTTTAATGTGAAAATTTGTAACAAAAATGAATATTCAATAAATTAATGACTTGTATTTCACTGAGTTTCATTTCGGTATATTCACTGCGGCATATGGCACGCGCGGCTAGCAATCACACGCCACTGCGGAGAGACTTCTTGAACAACCCGGATTACACGTGTATTTCTATATTATATTTAACGTATGTCCTTCAGAGAGTTCATTTGAGTGTTATACAAACATCTGAAGTAAATCTCTCAAGAACTTCTAGAGCTTTATCGTGAAGGAATACAGTGTCAGGGCCAACAGCCTTGCCGCAATGCTACATCTATACTCCGCAAGCCACCCAACAGTGTGTGGCGTAGGGCACTTTACGTGCCAGTCATTACCTCCCTTTCCTCTTCCAGTCGCATATAGTTCGCGGGAAGAACGACTGCCGGAAAGCCCCCGTGCGCGCTCTAATCTCTCTAATTTTACATTCGTGATGTCCTCGAGAGGTATAAGTAGGGGGAAGCAATATATATGATACCTCATCCAGAAACACACCCTCTCGAAACCTGGACAGCAAGCTACACCGCGATGCAGAGCGCCTCTCTTGCAGAGTCTGCCAATTGAGTTTGCTAAACATCTCCGTAACACTATCACGCTTACCAAATAACCCTGTGTGTGTTTGTCCCTAGGATAATTTAGGTTAAGTAGTGTGTAAGCTTAGGGACTGATGACCTTAGCTGTTAAGTCCCATAAGATTTCACACGCATTTGAACAATTTTTTTTTTTGATGAGCAATACTCAAGCATAGGTCGAACGAGTGTTTTGTAAGCCACCTCCTTTGTTGAAGGACTACATTTTCTAAGGACTCTCCCAATGAATCTCAACCTGGTACCCGCCTTACCAACAATTAATTTTATATGATCATTCCACTTCAGATCGTTCCGTACGCATACTCCCAGATATTTTTCAGATGTAACTGCTACCAGTGTGTGTTCCGCTATCATATAATCATACAATAAAGGATCCTTCTTTCTATGTATTCGCAATACATTTGTCTATGTTAAGGGTCAGTTGACACTTCTTGCACCAAGTGCCTA
Organism: Schistocerca piceifrons; assembly: GCF_021461385.2. NCBI lineage: Eukaryota > Metazoa > Arthropoda > Insecta > Orthoptera > Acrididae > Schistocerca > Schistocerca piceifrons. Next base: position 141,378,951 of record NC_060146.1, on the reverse strand, counting down.
TCCGCTGCAGATCTTCCTGCATTTCGCTGCAATTTTCTAATGCTGCAACTTCTCTGTATACTGTAGCATCATCCGCGAAAAGCCGCATGGAACTTCAGACACTATCTACTAGGTTCCCGTCACATCACCGAAGTTAAGCGCTGCCGGGCTGGGCTAGCGCTTGAATTGGTGTCCGTCCGGTCGGCCGAGCGCTGTTGGCAAGCGGGGTGCACTAACCCCTTGTGAGGCAAACTGAGGAGCTACTTTATTGCAGAGTAGCGGCTCCAGTCTCGGAAACTGACATACGGCCCGGAGAGCGGTGTGCTGACCACATGCCCCTCCATATCCGCATCCAGTGACACATCTAGGCTGAGGATGAGACGGCGGCCGGTCGGTATCGTTGAGCCTTCGTGGCCTCTTCGGGCGGAGTTTGGTTTTTTTAGTACAGTGTCAAGAGTAGCGTTGACCACTCAACGTACCATGTTCAAAGATTGCCTGGTCAGTACGCCAATGCAGCATTGCACATTCCCACACCAGCACGCGGAGCACCAGAACGATCATCTTCGACTAAGTTCCTGGGTGCCTTACGTTTCCCGCCTCTCGCGATATGACGGTGCGGCGAGCTGTCTTACGTGATGATTTTGGTTGGCCATGTGTCATGGTGTGGAAAACAATTATTGAGACCTGGTGGTCAACGGAAGGCAGGATTCGAATACGATTGTGGATCGAATACGATCAGTTACTATTGGTTGCCTTTTACAGTTACACACAATTTATTTTTAAAACATAAATTCCAAACTCAACAATAAATAAAAAAATCACACGTTATTAATGAAGGAATAAACAACTGTGTAAAAAATAGTGTTTTCAGGGCGTTACAATTAAGCAAATCACCATAAAATACAGATACATATAATGTTTTTTTAAAAAAAGCCACTGTGACCATGGCTGAAGGCATTACACGCCAAGAATGGCAATAAATTAAGAATGTTTAAGAACTCACTGCAATTACAAGTATTGAAATATTAAAGGCGAGTCGCCACAAGCACCGCAGAAGGCATCAGACGCCAGCAATGGCAGTAAATAAGGTTTTAAGGCTTACTGCTAAAGTACAAATACCAAATGACCACAATCACGGCTGAAGGCCTCACACTCCAGGAACGGTAATAATATTTTTTAAAATTTTGAAACCTGATGTAAAACACCAAATACAATAGCTAAAGTAAATTAAAAAACAAGCAACTGATCCAGGCAGTGCTCCAGGAACCGACCTTTGAGAAGGTCTGGCAACAAACACTTTCGCGAGCGATGAGATAGGCAGCCAAAAGTTGGATTCACTTCACAAGATGGTAACTCAGACTAGTGGCAGTCTAACGAATCACTAATGATAATCTTGCTGAAGCTATCTGACGTCTGATAAACCAAATGCAACGATGGAACAATACGCCAAAGCCGGAACCCGCGGTCTGCACTACGTCCCCAGAATACTGTGTTCAGAGCGCCCGGAACGAGAAAGGAACCACTATCAGATTTCCGTCCAGTTCCACAAACCAGAAAATCAACAGTACAGAACACCAGACAAACCAACAGTAACTAAAGCCACACTCGATTTGCGTGCGAGGCAAAACCGAAATGTAACCAACCAGAATCAGCAACCACACGCCAATGCGGAAACAGTCGCAAAGCGAGCTAAAACCAAGTACCAAATGAGTGATATCAAATTAAAAACACACAAACGCACACTGAACTCACTGTGAGAACTCTGACGACGGTTGGCAGAATGAAACAAATCTCTTCACTGCTTTAGTAAGTCACAGTTGAGTAACCACACTCAGCCAAGTGCTTTTAACACAATAGGGTGTTGAAGTACCAAGCGGTACGCAGATCCACCAAACTGCACATGATGGCGCTATGGTAATCTGTCACAACATCACATATGTATCATGGGGCCCACACGGGTGACAGACTCCGCTCTACTAGGATTAAAATGCACTCATCGTAAACCTTGCTGTATCAGTTTCACGACGAGGTCGTGCACCTCGTGAGGGCAGCCCTTCCATGTGGCAGTCCATGCGTGCCGCCAGCGGTCCCGGTCTGTTGTCGCACTGCGCCTACCTGGCTCCTTCTGCGTCCCCAACCGAACTGGCCCACTCACACGACCCGGAAAAACAACGACGTCGCCCCAGAGATAGCGCAACAGTTACTACATATCGATAAACGCCGCTGCTGCCACTAGCAGACAGGCAACGCTAGCGAAACCGAGTGGCGCAAGTCAACGCGAGAAGAAGACAAACAACCGCAACCCTGCCAACTAAACGATACCGTCTGACCTCCAACAGAGGGCGGAAACCTACAAACAGCACCAACGCGAGCCACAGCACGGCTAATCTATGTTGCACAGGCGGTACCGAGACCAACAGATCCTTGAACATGGTACACCCACTAGTCAATGTTATTGTGACACTGTAGCGACTCCCATGTGCGTCTTCACACTGGCGCATTCAGCCCCGAGTCCATTTTTACGGACTACAATGCGCGAATTCATCGAAATGTGTTGGTGAAGGAACTATTGCAACGACTGGATATACGGCGAATGGAATGTCCTGCTCGTTTCTCCCGAATCAAATCCGATCGAGCAAGTGTGCAATGAATTCGCAAGACACGCTGACAGTCATGCAGCACTTGCCAAACGCGCTGATGCATTAATTGAAAACTCCTACCGTAAGAACCAGCTACCAACCTTGCAGGGCATGCATTGCTGTCTTTGGTAATCACGAACCGTATTAACAACCATCCCCGGCCTTTTGTAATGTCAAGGAGACCATCACAGCCGCTCGGAATGGCCACCTGGCTACAGGCGCCATGTCACTGACTGCGCGGCTCCTCTCTCGGGCATGGGTGTGTGTGTGTTGTTCTTAGCATAGGTTAGTTCAAGTTAGTTCAAGTAGTGTGTCGGCTTAGCATTCATTGATAGAGGTTGGATGTCCTCCTCATAGAGAGCGTGCCAAATTCTGTCCAATTGGCGGGTTAGATTATCAAATTCCGAGCTTGTTGGAGGGCCCTGCCCGTAATGCTCCAAACGTTCTCAATTGGGGAGAGATCCGGAGATCTTATTGGCCAACGTAGAGTTTGGCAGGCACGAGGACAAGCTGTACAAACCCTCGCTGTGCCGGGGGGAGGCATTAGTTTGCTGAAACGTAAGCCCAGGATGGCCTGCCCTTAAGGTCAACAAAAGAGGGTGCAGAATGTCTCCAGCGTCATCGCTGGTCATCGGGGCCTGGAATCTCGTTGACTGGACTTCAGTTGCCTTCAGTGATGAGCCTCGTTTCCGGCGGAGCCCCGATAACCGGCGAAGACGTACTTGGACACAACCAGAAGTAACAGTCTGGGGTGCCATTTCGTTCCATATCAGGAACCCTTTAATTGTCAATGCAAATCCAAGTAAGTGTTTGCGTAAGGGCCAGTTGTGGACCAACGAGTTACTGACTTGCTCAATTTGTGAAGTTCGTTCTCTTGAATAAATCATCCAATTTTTCTGAAATTGTAGTCATTTCTTTGTGTGTAAACGCCGCTCACATATGCCGATTTCAGTCCCATTTCGATAATTCCTTCGTGGTGCTTATTTTTGTCTTATAGTGTGTTGTTCCGGTTAGCAACAAGATATTTAACACGTAAACTGCCTTAAGCCACATGTAACCGGGCTTCAGTAATTGCTGAATTTTGTGAATGCATGGTTGGGCATCGGCACATTTCTCTGCTGATGCAGGGCGACCGCTAGGTCTTCATACTTATATACGTCTAGGAGGAAATTAGAATTATATGTTAATACCTGCAGCTGCTGACAGGCGTTGATATATATCAAAGGGACAGGTGAAAATGTGTGCCCCGACCGGGATTCGAACCCGGGATCTCCTGCTTACATGACAGACGCTCTATCCATCTGAGCCACCGAGGGCACAGTGCGACTGCAGTGAGTATCTCGCGCACGCCTCCCGCGAGACCCACATTCTCACCTTATATGTCCACACACTACATTCGTAGTGTCCCTACCCAGCACACTCATTACTCGTGGAAGATATTCTTACCAAGCCCCATAAGAGTTCGGGTAATATGTGTGCATCCGCACAGAAGAGGAAGATCACGGCCGGTATGACCAGAACTATATACTTACATGGATCTGGTGTCTGTTCTTCCTCTTCTCTGCGGATGCACACATATTACTCGAACTCTTACGGGACTTGGTAAGAATATCTTCCACGAGTAATGAGGGTGTTGGGTAGGGACACTACGAATGTAGTGTGTGGACATATAAAGTGAGACTGTGGGTCTCGCGGCAGGCGTGCGCGAGATAATCCCTGCAGTCGCACTGTCTTCTGTGTCCTCGGTGGCTCTGATGGATAGAGCGTCTGCCATGTAAGCAGGAGATCCCGGGTTCGAGTCCCGGACGGGGCACACTTTTTCACCTGTCCCCGTTGATATATATCAACGCCCGTCAGCAGCTGAAGGTATTAATGTATCATTCTAATTTCGCGCTAGATCTTCAGTACGTTCCGAGATGGATAGGTCGAGCAGGGCCGGTGCCTTAGCTTCCTGAAGATCACTATCCTCATTCCTTTGGATTTTTCAGCAAGTGGTCATCTCAAAAACAGCGAAAGCTACAGCCATGTCAAGAGTTACGAGCGAATCAGGGGATGGTCGAAAGAAATCGAAATTCGCTGCAGAGGCGTGTGCAGTATTCCATCCAAAAGCGACAGATCACCACCTTTAACGTGCAGAAGTGTACAGAAAATTGTACCGTACTGAAGCAGTGTTGTTTTCCTCAGGTACTATACTTATTCGCTGTAGCATTTTCCATATCTTAATGAGTAAAATCTGAATATTCCATTTCGCATCATAGCAGTGGACTCAGACAGCACCGATTCTTCGACAAGTAGTTTTACATCTGTTAGTGAAATCCTGCAACAATTACTCGGACCGTCCACGAGATACGCACTGCCAGTAGGAAAGTGATGGTCGAAACCCACTCGAGTGCGAAGCTCGTTAAATTGTGCGTAAATTATCGCTCTCGAGAGATATCTGAAACACACTCCAGCAAATTTCATTGCGAGTCGATAAGCCTCGCGATGAGTGATGTCGAAATCCAGCTAATGACCCCCGTGCAAACCCGAGGAGTGCGACGTAAGAGGGTAATAGCACGTGATTGAGTTCGTAGAACACAAAGACAGATACGTTCGTGTGCCGCGGAAACGCAATAAAATAAGTGGTTTGCTCGGCGGGAACAAAAAAATTGTTTACCTGTCGTTACGTCAAATCGAGCGGGTGACCCATCCGAATGTAAATTTGACATTGACTGCAAACTATCTCAAGAGGTGAAAAACACAATATAGCGGATGTTCTACAGTAGGGAAACTGCTGAACCGTCTCATTACGTGTTTCTTTCAGGTACCTATTATGTTCAAACCAGAAAAAAATAGGTGGATGAAAAACTGGTTCAAGGAGAGTCGAATGCTACTCATGAAGACTTGTTGAGAGGTTGGAAGAAACAATCATCGTAACTTTTTGTGTGTTGATGGTCCACCATGTTATACATTGTTCTTCCCACACACTGGCCTCCACATACATAGGTACTTGCGCCCCTCCCCCCCCCTCCTCCCCTTTCCCTCAAAGGCCCTTGGACACGCTAAGGCTCTTAACGCTAATTCCCTTTCTAAGCCTGTGCTCAATTCAAGGCACACGTCTTCCAATCGTCTACAGATTTATAACTACCACAAGCACTGATTGAGCGCTACAAACCCGTGTTTGTTTTGGGACATGTCCTGTGTATGATGAAAAGGCAGTAAAACGCGAAGTCGTTTAGCGTTTTTGATTACAGATGATAGAAATAAAACGACGTTCAAAGATGTAATACCATATAAGGCAATCAACATAACTAGGTACATATAAGAATAGAATAATACATTTACGTAAAATTAGTGTTTTTAAGCAGGTGGTTCATTATCAACAATACCTGATGCAATTTTGTTAACATCTTTTCATTTCATCAGTTAGCTGGTCGTCCTGACTGAATCCTTCACAAGATAAAGAGCATCGAATTTTACATTGGTAATTATCATTGTCTCCAACATACTTTACAATTTCAAATTTGTCCACAATACCACCAAGTATGTCCTTCAAAAGTTCCAAAGGATATTGCGGAGACATGGCTTAGCCACAGCCTGGGGGATGTTCCCAGAATGATATTTTCACCCTACAGCGGAGCGTGCGCTGATATGAAACTTCCTGGCAGATTAAAACTGTGTGCCGGACCGAGACTCGAACTCGGGACCTTTGCCTTTCGCGGCAGGTGCTCTACCATCTGAGCTTCCCAAGCACGACTCACGCCCCGTCCTCACAGCTTTACTTCTGTCAGTATCTCGTCACCTACCTTCTGTCTAAGCCATGTCTCCGCAATATCCTTTCTTTCAGGAGTGCTAGTTCTGCAAGGTTCGGAGGAGAGCTTCTTTAAAGTTTGGAAGGTAGGAGACGAGATACTGGCAGAAGTAAAGCTGTGAGGACGGAGCGTGAGTCGTGCTTGGGTAGCTCAGATGGTAGAGCACTTGACCGCGAAAGGCAAAGGTCCCGAGTTAGAGTCTTGGTGCGGCACACAGTTTTATCTGCCAGGAAGTTTTACACAGAACAGTGTTCGGACCGCGACTGACTTTGTAACGTATTGAATACGTTACAGACGTGCCTTTCGTGGTCAAATACAAAAGCGCAACCTGCATGCTTGGAAAGCATCTACGTTAATGTTGAAGCCTGCATTTCTTGCGATGTTTCCACACTTCTGTCCACAACCCCACTACGTCTGTGTGTGCTGATACATTCTTCACGGGTGTCACTAGTTTATTTAATTTACAGTATCTAATTCGTGGTTTTATTATTGCTGTTTATTCTTATTCGCACGGCAAATAATAGGTTACGGTTCATAAAGGGCAATGGATATAAATTTCCACAATGTGTAATTTGTTACTTTTATAACGTAAGAAAAAATAAACGACGCACTACGAAGGAATAATTCGAAGGGGACGGGAATCGTTAATGTGATGTACACATACAGACAAAGAAATTGGGTGATTTGTTTACAGAAAGAGCTTCACAAATTGAGAAAGTCAATAATGCACTGGTGCAGTTCTGGCCCTTATGCAAGCGCTCATTCGCATTGGCATTAACCGAGCGAGGTGGGGCTGTAGTTAGCACACTGGACTCGCATTCGGGAGGACAACGGTTCAATCCCGCGTCCGGCCATCCTGATTTAGCTTTTCCGTGAGTTCCCTAAATCGCTTCAGGCAAATGCCGGGATAGTTCCTTTGAAGGGGCACGGCCGACTTCCTTCACCATCCTACCCGAATCCGATGAGACCGATGACCTCGCAGTTTGGTCTCCTCCCCAAAATCAACCAAACCCGCCTTGCCATTGATAGTTGCTCCATGGCGTCCTGAGAGGTGTCGTGCCAACTTCTATCCATTTGGCGCGTGAGGTCATCAAAATGCCGAACTAGTTGGAAGGCCCTGCCCATAACGCTCTAGATTGGGGGGGGGGGGAGGGGGCGGCGAGAGATCCGGCGACTTTAGTGCCAAAGGTAGGGTTTAGCAAGAACAAAGACAAGCAGTAGAAACTCTCGTCGTCTGCGGGCGGGTATTATCTTGCTGAAATCCAAGATGGCTTGCCACGAAGGGCAACAAAACGGGGCGTAGAATATCGTCTATTTACTGTTGTGCTTAAGGGTTCAGGGTATGACAACCAAAGGGGACCTGCTATGAAAGGAAATGGCACCCCATATCATCATTCGTGGTTGTAGGGCCATCACTGAAGACAATGCTACTCCAGACAGTGAAATTTCATGCCGAAAGCATGTCTGTAGACGCCCTGGACCCCTTTGGGATAACAGTCCGACTGTTGTCCGCCATACGACTGAGATCCTGGAGTGATGGCCCGGGGTGGCATTTAATTTCATAGCAGGACCTCTTTGATGTTCATCTGCGGCACTCTTTCAACACAACGTTGCGTCGACTATTTCTACGCCCCGTTTTGTTGCGTTTCATGGGAAATCTTTCTGGGCTCACATTTCAGCAACATAATACCCGCCGGTACAGGGCGAGAGTTTCTATTGCTTATTTTCATCCTTGCCAATCCTTACCTTGGCCACCAAGGTCGCCAGATCTCTCACGAATTCAGAAAGTTTGGAGTATTATGGGGAAGACCCTATAATCATCTCGGGATTTTGACGATCTAACGTGCCAGTTGAACAGAATTTGGCACGGTATGCCTCATGAGGGCATCTAACAATTCTATCAATCAATGACGAGCCGAATAACTGCTTGCACAAGGGCCTAGGATGGACCAACGCGTTATTGATTTGGTTTGTGAAGTTCTTTCTCTTGAATAAATCATGCAATTTTTGGTGACATTGAATTCATTGGTTTGTCTGTACACGAAATTCACCTCTATCGATTTCTGTCCCATTCAGATAATTCCTTCGTGGTGCGTTCTTCTTTTTAGTGTACTTAATCATTTTCCAATTTTGAATTACTACTGCTCTATCTGCAGCACATACTGATCTTTCCGAAACTTTGAAATTTTGATATATTGTTTTTCCGATTTGCTGTGCTTTAGCGTTCTTAAGAGCCAGTACCTGAAAATGTTTTCTTGATTTCTTCAGCATGAGAGGAACTTACTACGTCAGCAATCACTCAGTCAAAATATATTAAGCAGGGACGGCAAAAGATATTAAAGCCATAGAGCCTAATAACTGTAACAACGAGCAGCTAGATCTACTACATAAATGCTTTGCAAATCGTGGTGCACGGAGAGGGTGTTTCTCGTTATACGGGGGTTTCTGTCCATGCCGATCCCGTACAGAGCACGGGATGAGTGACTGCTTAAACGCACCTATGAGAAATACAGTTAAGTCTTTTCGTCGACCCTTATGGGAGCTGTACGAAGGGAGTTGTAGTGTAATCTCCTAGATTCTTCACTCGATGCTGTTTCTTGAAACTTTGTAAGTAGGCTTAACCCATTCGTCACTGAATTAATTCAAATTGCGCCTATTACTCTAAAAACTGTTTTTTTTTTTGCTTTTGTTAAGCATTCTGAGTGACATCATGTTTCTAAGTTTCAATTGTTGTTTGTAGTTTTGCAATTATTTTAAGTGAGGTGTATATGTCCCACTTGAGCAGGAATGAAAGGTTCCCTAAATTTACTCCTCCTCCAGTCCAGCGGCACACAAACGTCTCACTTAAAATATTTCTTTTTCTTTTACTAGGGATTATGATCTGTAAAAAGAATGAAATAAGTTCCATTATTATGTCAAAAAAATTCCAAGCTAATAAGTTTTTTATACGAGGGTTGAATGAAAAGTAGTGTCTACTCCTTGGTTAATTGGGTTTGGAAGGGAATATTTTAATAAATCAAGCACAGAAAGAATCCATAGAATGTGGTCTTTAATTACCAATATTCACTTTTCCACATAATCACCAGCCAGTTGGATACCTTTTTTGACGACGATGAACAAGTTTTCCGAAGCCGTCACGAAGAAGTCTACACTTTGTTTCCGCAACCACAGTCTCACAGTTTTCGTCTTAATCTGAATAATAATGATGTCCCCGCAGATCGACTTTAATCACTGGGAACAGATGGAAGACGTTGCTAAATCTGGACTGTATGGAGGATATTGTACGGTGGTGATATTCAGGCTCTGAAGTTCTTCTGTGGTGACACGTGAAGTGTGTGGTTTGGCATTGTCATGCTGCAGGAAAACATTTCCCTTTTCCTTTCGGACCCTTGTTAGCCGTCATTTCAGAGTTCGTAGCGTTGTGATGTAACGCTCTGAATTTACTGTTGTTCCACGATCAACGAAATCAACATGGATAACACATTCTGCGTCCCAGAACGCTGCGGCCATAATTTTTCCAGCTGAGGGCTGCGTCTTGAATTTCTTTTTCCGGGATGAGTCTTTGTGTCTATATTCCATAGACTGCTGTTTCATCTCCGGGTCGTGATGGTGTATCCCAAGTTTCGTCTCCTGTCACAATTGAATGGAGAAAGGCGTTACCTCCATTCTCGTAACACGAGAGGAGTCCCTGGCAAAATTAAAGTCTGTGCGCTTTCATTTCAGGAGTCAGCATCCGGGGTACCCGTCGTGCACAGATCTTCCGATAGCCAAGCAAAGCAATAATGTGACCCACACGTTGGTGTGAAATGCCGATTGTGCTTGCAATTTCTCTGAGTGATACGACGATCGTCCTGAATCAATGTGTCATCATTTTTCTTGTGAAACTCGGTGGTTGCTGTCACAGGACGACCAACTCTTTGTTAGTCACGCTCCCGCCTCAACATCTTTAAACTTACTCGCCCAACGACACCAGTACTAACATTAACACAATCGCGATGAACTGCTTTGATTCTCTGACGGATCTCCTTTGGGGTGACACCTTCTGCTGTCCAGAATTCAGTGACTGCACGTTGCTTAAATCGCATTGAACTACCGTCTGCGCAGGGTTCCATACTTTACACTGGGACAACACAGCCGTTCAATGGTAAGGCTTCCCGCCAACTGGAGCTGTAGATAACAGGCTACGGAACAAGCCAGTACCTGCCGCATACCAATGCTGTCGACTATTTAAGAGTTACGAAGGTGGGAGGCATTACTTTTCAGTCAACTCTCGTAGTTTTGTCAACAGCTCGCCACCCGAAAGATACGAGATTTACTACAAGAAAAATTGAGATTGTATAACCTCAGCTATATCCTGCCCTGCATCCACAGCAGAGTTCACAGCTGTTACGCGAGCTATAGACCGGAACGGCCCCCACAGAGAAAGATATGCTATTGGCAGTGGGCCACTGAAATGGTGGCGGCATCGGTTTGCTTTTATTTTGGGCGTTGCTATAGTGAAGTAATAATGGAGGAAAATGTGTCCATCTTCCTTTTCACCTCGATCTTGTAAGGCAGCTTTCAGCTAGGAGAAGTATAGAGAGCAGGGGAGAGTACACTTAATAAAACAAAGACCTTCGTGGAGTTTTCCGTTTTTATACAAATCAAGGTAAATTAAAAAAAATTACAGCAACGAATAAAACATACAAATGTAAAAATTCAGATGCAAATATAAACAAAAGGCAGATACACGAGGCCTTTACTTACACTACCCATCAGTAGAGTTGCCAGATATCCCGGTTTTCCGGGACAGTCCCGGGTTCTGGTTAAGAAAATGAGCGACCCGAAATTTGCTTTCGGGACGCCAATTTAGTCCTGGATTTGTGATGCCAGAGCAATACTCTCATACCATCTATTTCTTCCCAAAAGCTCGCGTGGATTTGAGTTTTGACTGTCACTGTTAAGCAAAATAATGATTTTTGCTATATTGTTGCACCTGCCAGGGTCTATTAAGAGCTTTTATTGCGCGTAACTCTTCTCTTATTAACTCTTGTCTTGGAATTCAGTTCAGTTAAGACGTTGCAGCTACGTGGTTCTCTGTCCGAGTCTTACTGTGCTTAGTTCATATTTTCGTGTGTGTCAATTGAGATCATAATGTCAAAGCGAAGGTGTTCCTTCTAATACACTACTGGCCATTAAAATTACTACACCACGAAGACGCGAAATTTAACCAACAGGAAGAAGATGATGTGAAATGCAAATGATTAGCTTTTCAGAGCATTCACACAAGGTTGGCCCCAGTGGCGACACCTACAACGTGCTGACATTAGGAAAGTTTCCAACCGATTTCTCATACACAAACAGCAGTTGAACGGCGTTGCCCGGTTAAACGTTGTTGTGATGCCTCGTGTAACGAGGAGAAATGCGTACCATCACGTTTTCGACTTTGATAAAGGTCGGATTGTAGCCTATCGCGATTGCGGTTTATCATATCGCGACATTGCTGCTCGCGTTGGTCGAGATCCAGTGACTGTTAGCAGAATATGGAATCGGTGAGTTCAGGAGGATAATACGGAACGCCGTGCTGGATCCCAACGGCCTCGTATCACTGCAGTCGAGATGACAGGCATCTTATCCGCATCGCTGTAACGGATCGTGCAGGCACGTTTCGATCCCTGAGTCAACAGATGGAGACGTTTGCAAGAAAACAACCATCTGCACGAACAGTTGGACGACGTTTGCAGCAGTATCGACTATCAGCTCGGAGATCATGGCTGCGGTTAGCCTTGACGCTGCATCACAGATAGGAGCGCCTGCGATGGTGTACTCGACGACGAACCTGGGTGCACGAATGACAAAATGTCATTTTTTCGGATGAATCCAGGTTCTGTTTACAGCATCGTGATGGTCGCATCTGTGTTTGGCGACATCTCGGTGAGCGCACATTGGAAGCGAGTATTCGTCATCGTCATACTGGCGTATCACCCGGCGTGATGGTATGGGGTGCCCTTGGTTAAACGTCTCGGTCACCTCTCATTCAGATTGACGGCACTTTGAACAGCGGACGTTACATTTCAGATGTGTTACGACCCGTGGTTCTACCCTTCGTTCGATCCCTGCGAAACCCTACATTTCAGCAGGACAATGCACGACCGCATGTTGCAGATCCTGTACGGGCATTTCTGGATACAGAAAATGTTCGACTGCTGCCCTAGCCAGCACATTGCACAAATCTCTCAACAATTGAAAACGTCTGGTCAGTGGTGCCCGAACAACTGGCTCGTCACAATATGCCAGTTACTACTCTTGATGAACTGTGGTATCGTGTTGAAGCCTCATGGGCAGCTGTTCCTGTACACGCCATCCAAGCTCTGTTTGACTCAATGCCCAGGGATATCAAGGCCGTTATTACGGCCAGAGGTGGTTGTTCTGGGTACTGATCTCTCAGGAACTATGCACCCAAATTGCGTGAAAAAATGGCCAGTAGTGTATGCAGAAGAATGGTCTTTCATCCATCTGGGAAGACAGGACTGTGAAGTGGAACGTGGAATATGTATGTCATATGTTTCCATTTCATATGGACGGAGGGCATATATTACAGATCATTTAGGCAGCGTAAATCAAACATGTGCTCTGCTCGCACTTCAATAAATATATATAGCTTTTTTTTTTATTTCAAAGTCATCAAAACACAGCCAATCAGTAGTAGCAGCGGAATTAACAATGTGTTCTTATGCGTTAAACATCATATGTCCCTGAAATCTGTAGACTTCTACGCTAAGCTCCAATTTTTGTAACGGTTCTGTCACAGGGAAGTGTGTGACGTTGGGCAGAACCAAACCAACAGCATATTTGAAACCAATTTTGGCACCTGACACTGTCAAACAAATATGCGACGACCATTCACTAATCCGCTATTATTCAATAGCTACAGATGCGAGTAATCACAAGGCTGAAAAAATATTTCCATCAGTTGTTCATTATTTTACACCTCAGAATGGCATTCAAGTTGAATTGCTTAAATTGGTTTCGCTGCCAAATGAAACCGCCGCTACAATAAGTACGTACGCACTACATTACTGCATTAGAAGAAAATAAAATTGATAAGAGTAAGTGTATTGCATTTTACGGTGACAATGCTAACACTAATTTTGGAGTGCGACGAGCAGGTACAAACAGTGTATTTGCTAGACTGAAAAGTGAAGTAAACGAAAATCTTTTCGGAGTTGGTAGCCCTGCTCACATACTACACAGTGTCGCCAAGGCAGCCGCTGACGTGTTGAGTGTTGACGTAGAATCCTTTATAGTTAAACTTCTCGATATACACAGACCGGACGGAGCCCCTATAGGAGTTTAGTGAGTTTATGGACATAGAGAATCATGCATTGTTGTCACGTACAAAAACAAGATGGTTGTTTTTGTTCGTTGCTGTAGAGAGAGTACTGAAGTTGTATGACGCTTTTAAATCATTCTTCCTCTTAGAAGAAAAGGCACCTAAATTCTGACAACCCTCTTCCAGAATCTGTTAGCGGAAGCATATCTATCGTTCCTGCATAGCCAGTTGATCGTGTTTCAGAGACAAATACTTAAACTTGAGGAAGCAGACAGCTATGTAATAGAAGTAGCTGCGATTTTGGAAAATACTAGAAGAATCAGAGAACGTCGTAAAGAAGAAAGTTTTATTTCACTCAGAGACATCTCTCTTGCAGAACAGCGAGGTAGCATTATATAGTGAAATTCAAAAATTTCATGTTGATGTAGAACAGTTTTATGAAACGTGTACAGCTTATTTAGAAAAATGGCCAACAAATCTCAATGAGTTTTTAATTTTTAAGTGGATGTTGCTGGGCTCAGAACCTCAGTGGAGTAATGTGACAAGGACAATAACATTTGTGCAAGGTAGAGGAGTGTTAGTAGATGATAGTTTATCGTTTGACCAGTTTTCTTTACACAAGCAGTTCACTGAATCAGAAATCGACAAAAATAGCAATAACTGGGGTAGTAAATCATGTAAGGAGAAATGGACCTATTCTCTTCGACGGATTGGACGCGAAGAACAGTATTCTCAGTTGCTCAATCTGTGTGAATTCGTCTTCAGTATTCCAGGGCATAATGCAAACGTGGAACGAGTATTTTCTCTCATGAATGTGCAATGAATTGAGGAACGAAACGAATTAAAAGTACCAACGGCCGAAGAAATAATTAAGTGCGTTTTTAATTGTCAAGTGAATTCCTGTAAGTTTTATGAATACATCATACGCGGCCAGATGTTCTCTCCAATGCTCAGAATTGAGATAAATTTGAGGCGTAGGATAACAAATTTTCTGATCTTTGCACTTCAACATGCGGTGTTTCAGTAGACAATTTTGTGTCTCGTATTAATGTTTCACAATAAAAAAATTCTTGTGTTACCAGTAATAGTATTGTAAAATGTTACCATTTGGTTGCCCTCCCTTGGGTTTTATTAAATTAATTACAATATAAAGTGTTCATTTATTTATTTTACTAAATCTATTGAATACAGCAGTAATTTACACAAATATTTCAGTTTTTTAACGTTAAGAAAAGTGTCCTGAAATGTCCCGGTTTATTATTCACAAATTATGGCCGTTTTTTGTTACGTCCCGCTTTGCAAGCAACAAATTCTGACAACCCTACCCATGGGGCAAGAACACTAAACTAATTTAAAAGTGTTTTAACGATAAATATGTGCACCACTCTTGTTTATTTCTAACAAAGAATGTAAAAGAAGACAGTAAATACCTGTAGTAAGCTTAAGTAATGCAGACAGAAAAAAATATATAAAACCGTCAAAACACAAGTCACACGATGCACGAGTCAAACAATTAATCGACATTCGCACATTAGGTGCCAAACAATGTGCCTGTTGGCTCCAAACAGTTGATACAAGCAACGCTAGATCGCAGCACCGCCTATATGTGGGATGTTCGTATCCCTGTGAACTCAAATAAAGGAATTTGTGTGTGTGGCACATATATCCCGTTGTTCACGGAAGGGTTAAAACGTGCACCAGCTCAGTTTCTTCAGCGTTCCCGTCACGCTCTCCCGCGAGTGAAACAAACCAGACATCTTGTTTTCTGCCCTTGTCTGATACGTTCAGTATCCTTAGTCCTATTTGGTATGGATGCCACGCACTTGGGAGAAACACTATAAGGTAGGTCGCACAAGTCTTTGTAAGCAGTCTCCTTTGTAGACTGACCGAACGCTAGTATCCTGTCAGGGGTCACAGTGTTTACCTACGACTAAGCCTTTGTAACCGTTCCATTTCATATCCCTAAACATTTTTGCACCAGGGTATCTCTAAGACTTGACGAATTCCAGCTGTGACTCGTTGATACTGTAATCATACGATACTACGTTAATTCGTTTTGTGAAGTGCGTCATTTGATAGCCCATACGACAGTAGCGCTCGTGCAAACTTTTTATTAGGTGTGATATTGAGTCAAATGCTTTGATCCAGGGCATTTAGAATATCATGTGAGAAAAGAACGTTGGGTTTCGCATGATCGTGGTTGACGTGGAGTCATTTTTAATGGTTCGATTCCCCAATAGGTACAAACCCTTAAAGGACCGCGTTATACTGCGTCTGTTGAGACTCCTCTTTCTCAGGTACGAGTTGAGGTATTAAGTTCAAATTTGTCAAACACTACGGTTTATGGTCCCTTGGCTATGTAAAAAATTTGAGCCTGTAAATCAGTGCAATCAAAATATACGGCCATTTACAGGGTGACAATTATTAAACTACATGAAGAAAAAGTAATGTCTTTACAAACTGCGGCATGCACACGCCTCTGTCGTGCGACTGGATTCGTGATTTCCTGACAGAAAGCTCACAGTTCGTAGTAATAGACGGAAAGTCATCGACTAAAACAGTAGTAATATCCTGCGTTCCCTAAGGGTGTGTTATAGGCCCTCTATTGTTCCTGATCTATATTAACGACATAGGAGACAATCTGAGAAGCAGTCTTAGATTGTTTGCAGATGATGCTGTCATTTACCGTCTTGTAAAGTCATCAGATGATGAAAACGATTTGCAAAATGATTTAGATAAGATATATGTATGGTGCGAAAAGTGGCAGTTGAGTCTGAATAAAGAACAGTGTGAAGTTACTCACATGAGTACTAAAAGAAATCCACTAAATTTCGATGACTCGATGAGTCACACAAATCTGAGGGCTGTAAATTCAACTAAATACTTAGGGATTGCCATTACAAATAGCCCAAATTGGAACGAGCACATAGATAATGTTGTGGTTAGAACAAACCAAAGACTGCGATTCATTGGCAGAACACTTAGAAGGTGCAACAGGTCTACCAAAGAGACTGCTTACACCACGCTTGTCCACCCTATTCTGGAGTATTGCTGTGCGGTGAGGGATCCGCATCAGATAGCACTGACGGATGACATCGAAAAAGTACAAAGAAGAGAAGCTCGTTTTGTATTATCGTGAAGTAGGGAAGATAGTGCCACAGACATGATATGTGAATTGGAGTGGCATTTATTAAAACAAAGGCGTTTTTCGTTACGACGGGATGTACTCATGAAATTTCAATCACCAGTTTTATCCTCCGATTGCGAAAACATTCTGTTGGCACCCACCTACACAAGGAGAAATGATCATCACGATAAAATAAGAGAAATCAGGGCTAACAGAGAAAAATTTAAGTGCTCGTTTTTTTTCCCGCGCGCCGTTCGAGAGTGGAACAGTAGAGAGACAGCTTGAAGGTGGTTCATTGAGCCCTCTGCCAGGCACTTTGTTGTGAATAGCAGATTATTCACGTAGATGTAGGTGTAGACGTAGACGTTATTCAAAATGTAAACGTCATTACAGATATTCGGATTTTGGTTATGACATGTTCGATATGTTGCCACCATTGGTGATAATGTGGCGCAGACGAATAGTGACATTTTGCATGACCCACTGAAGTGTCGGAACATGGATGCTGTCGATAATTTCCAGAATGGCTGCTTTCAGCTCAGCAGTGGTTTTGGCGTTGTCCTTGTACACCCCGCCCCACTAAAAGGAGTCTCGTGTGTTCAGATCCGGAGAATGCGGCGGCCAATCGAGACCCATGCCAGTGCCCTCTGGGTACTCCAGAGCCAGAATGCGCTCCCCAAAGTGCTCCTCCAGAACATCAAACACTCTCCTGCTTCGATGTGGTCGAGCGCTGTTTTGCGTGAACCACATCATGTCGAAATCACGGCCACTTTCAGTAACAGGAACGAAATCATCTTCCAAAACCTTCATGTAGTCACTGTGCCATCAAGGAATATCGCACCGATTATTCCGTGACCGGACACTGCACTCCACGCAGTCAGCCGTTGAGGGTGAAGAGGCTCCTCGATCGCGAAATACGGATTCTCAGTCGCACAAATGCGCCAATTTTCCTTACTGACGAACCCATCCAAATGAAAGTGGGCTTCGTCGCTAAACCAAACCATACCATGCTCATACTAATTTCCCTCATGCCCCGCGGCCAACAGTGCGGTTTGGACGTCCTAACGCTACCATTCAGAAGTTACGAAGGAGACACTCTGACACCTGCTGTCACATATCACTTGAATGGTGTCCACGTAGAACAGTTATTGTAATATAGTTTTCTGATAGTGGGACATCCACAACCATTACGTAAATGTCTGATATTTGAAACATCCGTTACAGTTGTACGAACTATTCATTAGTAAATTCTTACACAGCCTGGTTTCGGGATCACAGCTCCATCTTCAGGTGCATCTGTAAATGAAAAATGAAGGCCTATACCAGAAGCACAAAAGCCGATAGAATCAAAAAATAAATAGACAACAATGAGTATACCTAAAATCAGTACAAAGTGTACATGCCTATGTTAAAAGACAGCACATCTGCCGTTCGTCGCAGAACCACCTGATGTATGTCAGGCTTAGGTTGCAAGCACCGGCCGCGGCGTAGGACCTAAATAAACCAAAATACAGCCGCATTAGAGAGTGCACGAAAGGCCAGGAGCTACAAAGTCACCGTTCCAGTGGTATGCGGGACACATGCCACTTTCTACAGGTAATTGTTATACTGAGGTGACAAAAGTCACGGGTCACCTCCTAAAATCGTGTCGGACCCTGTTTTGCCCGGCGTAGTGTGGCATAGACATAACAAGTAGAAGGTCCTTGAAGGAATATTGAGCCATGCTGCATCTATAGCTGTTCATAACCGCGAAAATGCTGTCGGTGAAGGAGTTTGTGCACAAACTGATCCATCGAATATGTCCCTTAAATGTTCCACGGGTGGCCAAATCGTTCGCTCGAATTGTCCAGGACGTTCTTCAAACCAGTCACGAATAATTGTCGCCCAGTGGCATATAGACAGAGTCCACACCATTACTGAGCCACCACCAGCTTAGCCGGCCGCGGTGGTCTAGCGGTTCTAAGCGCTCAGTCCGGAACCGCGGGACTGCTACGGTCGCAGGTTCGAATCCTGCCTCGGGCATGGACGTGTGTGATGTCCTTAGGTTAGTTAGGTTTAAGTAGTTCTAAGTTCTAGGGGACTGATGACCTCAGACGTTAAGTCCCATAGTGCTCAGAGCCATTTGAACCATTTGAGCCACCACCAGCTTGCACAGTGAATTGTGGACAACCTGGGTCGATGGCTTGGTGGGGTTTGCGCCATACTCGAAAGCCACCACCAGCTCTTACCAACTGCAATCGAGACTGATCTGACCAGCTGTCTAGGATCCAACCGATATGGTCACGAGCCCGGGACAGGCGCTGCAGGAGATGTCGTGCTGTTGGCAAAGGCGGTGGTGGTGGTGGTGGTTAGTGTTTAACGTCCCGTCGACAGCGAGGTCATAAGAGACGGAGCGCAAGCTTGGGCTAGGGAAGGATTGGGAAGGAAATCGGCCGTACCCTTTCAAAGGAACCATCCCGGCATTTGCCTGAAACGGGTGGCAAAGGCACTCGCGTCGGTCATCCGCTGTCACAGCCCATTAACGCCACATTTCGCTGCACTGTCCTAACGGATATGTTCGCCACAGGTCACACATGGATTTATGCGATTATTTCACGCATTGTTGCCTGTCCGTTAGTACTCACAACTCTACGCTAACACCATTGCTATCTGTCGTTAAGTGAAGTCGGCCCTTGCGTTGTCCTTGGTGAGAGTTAATGCCTTAAATTGCTATTCTTGGCACACTCTTGACACTATAGATCTCGGAATGTTGAATTCCCTAACGATTTCCGAAGTGGAATGTCCTATGCGTCTAGCTCAAACTACCATTCCAAGTTCGAAGCGTGTTAGTTCCTGTCGTGCGGCCACAATCACGTCGTTAAGCTTTTCACCTGGACCACCTGAGTACCAATGACAGCTCCGCCAGTGCACTGCCCTTTTACACCTCGTGTACGCGACACTACCGCCATCACTATATGTGCATGTTGCTATCCCAAGACTTGTCACCTCGGTGTATGTGGCAGATGATGCAGTCGCGTCGTTTTTACAGACGGTTAGTTGCTTACTTACGGATACTTGAACAGTCGTTCGTTTCATCTACATCTACATCGATGCTCTCCAAATCACATTTAGTGCCTGGGAGAGGGTTAATTGAAACACTTTCACAATAATTCTCTATTATTCCACTCTCGAACAGCGTGCGGAAAAAACGAACACCTACATCTCTCTATAGTGGCTCTGATTTCACTTGTTTTACTATTACGATCTTTTCTCTCTTTGTAGGTCGGCGTCAACAAAATCTTTTCATATTCAGTGGAGAAAGTTAGTGATGAAATCTAGTTATAATGTTGTGCGTCCCAAATCCTGTTATGATGCCCGTGACACTCTCTCCCCTATTTCTCGCCATTACAAAACTTGCTACTCTTCTTTGATCTTTCCCGATTTATTCCTTTAATCCTATCCCTAAGAATCTCACAACGCGCAGCATTATTCTAAAAGAGGACGGACAAGCGTAGTGTAAAGAGTCTCTTTAGCAAAACTTCCTGGCAGATTAAAACTGTGTGCCCGACCGAGACTCGAACTCGGGACCTTTGCCTTTCGCGGGCAAGTGCTCTACCATCTGAGCTACCGAAGCACGACTCACGCCCGGTACTCACAGCTTTACTTCTGCCAGTATCTCGCCTCCTACCTTCCAAACTTTACAGAAGTTCTCCTCATTCTGGAAACATCCCCCAGGCTGTGGCTAAGCCATGTCTCCGCTATATCCTTTCTTTCAGGAGTGCTAGTTCTGCAAGGTTCGCAGGAGAGCTTCTGTAAAGTTTGGAAGGTAGAAGGCGAGATACTGGCAGAAGTAAAGCTGTGGGTACCGGGCGTGAGTTGTGCTTCGGTAGCTCAGATGGTAGAGCACTTGCCCGCGAAAGGCAAAGGTCCCGAGTTCGAGTCTCGGTCGGACGCACAGTTTTAATCTGCCAGGAAGTTACATATCAGCGCATACTCCGCTGCAGAGTGAAAGTCTCATTCTAGTCTCTTTAGTAGATCTGTTGCATCTTCTGCCAGTAAAACGCAGTCTTTGGTTCGCCCACACCACAACATTTTCTGTGAGTTCTTTCTAATTTCAGTTGCTTGTAATTGTAATTCCTAGGTATTTAGTTGAATTTACGGCTTTTAGATTTGAATAATTTATCGTGTAACCGCAGTTTAGCGCATTCCTTGTAGCACTCATGTCGATGACTTCACACTTTTCAGTGCTTAGGTTCAGTTGCCAATTTTAGCACTATACAGATATCTTATATAAATCGTTTTGCAATTAGTTTTGTTCTTCTTCTTTAATAGACCATAAACGACAGCGTGAGCTGCAAAAAACCTAAGACGGCTGTTCATATTGTCTCCTAAATCATTTATGTAGGTAAGGAACAGCAAACGACCTATAACATTACCGTGTGGAACGCTAGAAATGACTACTGTTTTACTCGATGAGTTTCCCTCATTACTACGCACTGTGACGTCTATGACAGGAAATCGCGAATCTGAGCGTCATCAGTCGCCTAGAACGTAGAAGTAATTAAACCTAACTAACCTAAGAACGTCACACACATCATTGCTCGAGGCAGGATTCGAACCTGCGACCGTAGTGGTCACTCGGTTCCAGACTGTAGCGCCTAGAACCGCACGGCCACTCCGGCCGGCCAATAGACCTCTTCAAGGTAATTCACAATGTTCGAACACAATATATGTATGTTCCAAATTGCTGCTGCTGCCAAACAGCTTACCAGAGGGCACACTACACTGTGGATATTTTTCAGCGTAGAGGGCACGGGCTTGCAGCCTATGTCCACTTGTTAAACCATAGCAGCGTATGATATCCGCGCCGGCCGCGGTGGCCGTGCGGTTCTAGGCGCTGCAGTCTGGAACCGCGGGACTGCTACGGTCGCAGGTTCGAATCCTGCCTCGGGCATGGATGTGTGTGATGTCCTTAGGTTAGTTAGGTTTAAGTAGTTCTAAGTTCTAGGGGACTGATGACCTAAGATGTTAAGTCCCATAGTGCTCAGAGCCATTTATGATATCCGCCATTTCTCTTGTCGAGAAGTAGGCTTCCATTGCTAACGAGTTGTGGAAGAGAGAATATGTTAATGTACTTCACCATTTGTATGTACAGATAGTTCAGTAACAGTAAACACATAAATGAATCCGCATTTGGAAGTGGGTAAAACACCAGGATACCTGCACAGGTTTGACAGTACTGGGCAACAAGGCATACAAA
Source organism: Schistocerca piceifrons (assembly GCF_021461385.2). NCBI lineage: Eukaryota > Metazoa > Arthropoda > Insecta > Orthoptera > Acrididae > Schistocerca > Schistocerca piceifrons. Next base: position 141,356,864 of record NC_060146.1, on the reverse strand, counting down.
CACGACTACTACAACACGACCTCAACTACACAACTGACTGCAGACCCCCTAATGGCAGGTAGAGCACTGTAAGACAGCATATTTTGCCTACACATTTGACATGGCGCTAATCCAGCGACTGTGCTAGTATCCGCAACCAAGAGTTCGCGCAGGCCTTCCTATAAGCACGTGTTTGTCTCGGAAAGTATTTATTTCTGGACCCATGTTAACTGCAATTTCTTTTTTCTTGTTTCGATAAGTACTACCACCTCTCAAGGTAGTAGACACTTTAACACCCTGTATGCATATGGTCTATTAGATAACGCCGAAAATTCCGTGAGGCTTTTCGTGGATCATGCTGTTCTGTACAGAGAAGTCACAGAGCTACAAAATTGAAGCGAAACGGCGCAAGACCTACAGAGGATGAACGCTTGGTGCAGGGAGTGGTAATTGACCCCCAACATAAACGGCTGTAACGTGCTGTGTATGCAAAGACATTGAGACCCTTTATTGTATGACTGAGCAGTTGCAGAACAGTCACTGGAAGCACTTCTGTTAAATAACTAGGAATATGCGTACGGCGCTGTTTAAAGTGGAACGACCGCCTAAAATTAATTACGGGTGAGTCAGATGCCAGGTTCTTTCGAAGAATCCTTAGAAAGTGTAGTACGTTAACGACGTATGTAGCTTAAAAGAATTAAATAGTGCGCTTATATAGCCGTGTCGACATTCTTCCTCGTCCAATAAGCAAATGGAAAAGGACAGAAGTTCTCTGATAGCCGTACGCTGCATTCTGCAGTGCCTGGACCTTGATGATGCGGAAATAACACGAAAACTGGACTCGTACGAATGGAAACGTGTAATGTGATTCGACGGGTCTCCTACCACATACAGGACCTGTCTATACAGGGTGGTCCATTGATCGTGACCGGGCCAAATATCTCACGAAATAAGCGTCAAACGAAAAAGCTACAAAGAACGAAACTCGTCTAGCTTGAAGGGGGAAACCAGATGGCGCTATAGTTGGCCCGCTAGATGACGCTGCCATAGGTCAAACGGATATCAACTGCGTTTTTTAAAATAGGAATCCCCACTTTTTATTACATATTCGTGTAGTACGTAAAGAAATATAAATGTTTTACTTGGACCACTTTTCTCGCTTTGTGATAGATGGCGCTGTAATAGTCACAAACGTATGGCTCACAATTTAGACGAACAGTTGATAACAGGTAGGTTTTTTAAATTAAAATACAGAAAGTAGGTACGTTTGAACATTTTATTTCGGTTCTTCCAATGTTATACATGTACTTTTGTGAACTTACTTCTGAGAACGCATGCTGTTACAGCGTGATTACCTGTCAATACCGCATTAATGCAATAAATGCTCAAAATGATATCCGTCAACCTCAATGCATTTGGAAATACATGTAACGACATTCCTCTCAACAGCGAGTAGTTCGCCTTCCGTACTGTTCGCACATGCATTGACAAAGCGCTGATGCATGTTGTGAGGCGTTGTCGGTGGATCACGCTAGCAAATATCCTTCAACTTTCCCCACAGAAAGAAATCCGGGGACGTCAGATCCGGTGAACGTGCGGGCCATGGTAAAGTGGTTCGAAGACCAATCTACCTGTCATGAAATATGCTACTCAATACCGCTTAAACCGCACGCGAGCTGTGTACCGGACATCCATCATGTTGGAAGTACATCGCCATTCTGCCATGCAGTGAAACATCTTGTAGTAACATCGGTAGAACATTACGTAAGAAATCAGCATACATTGCACCATTTAGATTGTCATCGATAAAATGGGGGCAAATTATCCTTGCTCTCATAATGCCGCACTAACCAGCCAAGGTCGCTGATGTTCCACTTGTCGAAGTCATCGTGGATTTTCCGTTGTCCAATAGTGCATATTATGCCGATTTACGATACCGCTATTGGTGAATGATGCTTCGTTGCTAAATACACTCCTGGAAATGGAAAAAAGAACACATTGACACCGGTGTGTCAGACCCACCATACTTGCTCCGGACACTGCGAGAGGGCTGTACAAGCAATGATCACACGCTCGGCACAGCGGACACACCAGGAACCGCGGTGTTGGCCGTCGAATGGCGCTAGCTGCGCAGCATTTGTGCACCGCCGCCGTCAGTGTCAGCCAGTTTGCCGTGGCATACGGAGCTCCATCGCAGTCTTTAACACTGGTAGCATGCCGCGACAGCGTGGACGTGAACCGTATGTGCAGTTCACGGACTTTGAGCGAGGGCGTATAGTGGGCATGCGGGAGGCCGGGTGGACGCACCGCCGAATTGCTCAACACGTGGGGCGTGAGGTCTCCACAGTACATCGATGTTGTCGCCAGTGGTCGGCGGAAGGTGCACGTGCCCGTCGACCTGGGACCGGACCGCAGCGACGCACGGATGCACGCCAAGACCGTAGGATCCTACGCAGTGCCGTAGGGGACCGCACCGCCACTTCCCAGCAAATTAGGGACACTGTTGCTCCTGGGGTATCGGCGAGGACCATTCGCAACCGTCTCCATGAAGCTGGGCTACGGTCCCGTACACCGTTAGGCCGTCTTCCGCTCACGCCCCAACATCGTGCAGCCCGCCTCCAGTGGTGTCGCGACAGGCGTGAATGGAGGGACGAATAGAGACGTGTCGTCTTCAGCGATGAGAGTCGCTTCTGCCTTGGTGCCAATGATGGTCGTATGCGTGTTTGGCGCCGTGCAGGTGAGCGCCACAATCAGGACTGCATATGACCGAGGCACACAGGGCCAACACCCGGCATCATGGTGTGGGGAGCGATCTCCTACACTGGCCGTACACCACTGGTGATCGTCGAGGGGACACTAAATAGTGCACGGTACATCCAAACCGTCATCGAACCCATCGTTCTACCATTCCTAGACCGGCAAGGGAACTTTCTGTTCCAACAGGACAATGCACGTCCGCATGTATCTCGTGCCACCCAACGTGCTCTAGAAGGTGTAAGTCAACTACCCTGGCCAGCAAGATCTCCGGATCTGTCCCCCATTGAGCATGTTTGGGACTGGATGAAGCGCCGTCTCACGCGGTCTGCACGTCCAGCACGAACGCTGGTCCAACTGAGGCGCCAGGTGGAAATGGCATGGCAAGCCGTTCCACAGGACTACATCCAGCATCTCTACGATCGTCTCCATGGGAGAATAGCAGCCTGCATTGCTGCGAAAGGTGGATATACACTGAACTAGTGCCGACATTGTGCATGCTCTGTTGCCTGTGTCTATGTGCCTGTGGTTGTGTCAGTGTGATCATGTGATGTATCTGACCCCAGGAATGTGTCAATAAAGTTTCCCCTTCCTGGGACAATAAATTCACGGTGTTCTTATTTCAATTTCCAGGAGTGTAGAACGCGTGCAAAATATATGTCGTCGTCTCGTAATTTCTCTTGTGCCCAGTGGCAGAACTGTACACGACGTTCAGAGTCGTCGCCATGCAATTCCTGATGCATAGACATATGGTACGGGTGCAGTCGATGTTGATGTAGTATTCTCAACACCGACGTTTTTGAGATTCCCGGTTCTCGCGCAATTTGTCTGCTACTGATGTACGGATTAGCCGCGACAGCAGCTAAAACACCCACTTGGGCATCATCACTTGTTGCAGGTCGTGGTTGACGTTTCACATCTGGCTGAACATTTCCTGTTTCCTTAAATAACGTAACTATCCGGCGAACGGTCCGGGCGCTTGGATGATATCGTCCAGGATGCCGAGCAGCATACATAGCACAGGCCCGTTGGCCATTTTGATCACAATACCCATACATCAACACGATATCGATCTTTTCTGCAATTGGTAAACGGTCGATTTCAACACAGATAATGTATCACGAAGCAAATACCGCCCGCACTGGCGGAATGTTACGTGATACCACTTACTTATACGTTTCTGACTATTACAGCGCCATCTATCACAAAGCGAAGAAAGCGGTCCAACTAAAACATTCATATTTCTTTACGTACACATATGGCAGCGCCATCTAGCGGGCCAACCATAGCGCCATCTGCTTTCCCCCTTCAAGCTAGACGAGTTTCGTTCTTTGTAGTTTCTTCATTTGATGCTTATTTCATGATATTTGGCCCGGTCAATATCAATGGACCACCATCTATATGGAAATCAGAGGCGCAAAGTGCAGTCTTGACAGTCCTGCTCGTATTGAGACTGTGAATCGCATTGGACATTCTCTGTTGGTTTATTCGTTTGTAATGTGGTTTGCAGTGAGTCCTGGGGCCATACATTACGGAAAGAAAAGTAGTGTCCAGAAGAAGCGGTTCTGTTAAGAGCGACGAGGAACAGTTCACGTGGCCTGTTTCAAGAGCACAGGAACGAAACATCAAAGCGACTTTGGACTCCACAATCGCCGATATTTGTATATTATGAAGGCAGTTATCGTTTGTCTTGGAAACCACCGAGGAGCCTATAGGCCTCGTTCAGTACATCTTCTGGAATTGGTGTAGCTGCTTTTGCAAAGGGTGTGGCGATTCTCATTGAATGCCTTTCATTATCTGTGTTAACCGCTAGTTAGGATAATTCAAGCAGTTTTGTGTGTGTGAAAGGTCTGCTATACAACATACTACAGAGACGTAACTTGCCAGATAGATACAAGTGACTTGCACTTGACAGTCAAGTGCGCCATTCCTTTCTTGTTACCCTGTGTTCCCTTGCTCCAGCGTCGATCTTATTTACTCGCATGTGATCAGGAAGAGTCAAAAGACAGACACAAGCAGCTCACAGCTGCGCAGTTTCTGCGTCGCCAGCTTCCCGTTTTCCCGCTTCAGCTATTGTTTACTCTTGTGATCGCGCAGCTGGCGGGTGTGAAGTGGATACTAGAACTCGGTACGACACAAGAGGCGCCGGCAGAATGGATGCAGGTGCTCGCGTGCTCCCGACCTCAAGGTCCCGTTTTGTGTGTGGCAGGTGCCGCGGCGCCGCTCCACAGCCTGCAGAGGCCCCACCCCAGTGGCGCCGCCAAGTGGGAGACGCTGGCAGCAGCAGGGACGACAACGACGACGGAGGCGGCGACGGCGGCGCCCGCCAGTGCCATGGTCGCCTCAGCCACTGGGAGCCAGGCGCACAGGTCCAGCTGCCGCACGCAGCTTCGCTACTCAGTGTCCGGCTGTTGCAGGACTGGGACGCTCTCTTGAGGGTAGTAGACGCGTCAGCTGTCGCCGGAGTGACAGGTGGCGTCCCCGCGTGCCTGTTGACAAGTGGCTTCCCATTTGACTGTTGACATTTTGTAGCCGCATTTGACTGTTGACATTTTGTAGCCGCATTTGACTGTTGACATTTTGTAGCCGCATTTGACTGTTGACATTTTGTAGCCGCATTTGACTGTTGACATTTTGTGCCCCCATTTGATTGTTGACTTGTGGCACCCCATTTGATCTTAGCTGATGGTGTTCCAATTTCAAAGTTAACGTGACTAGGGTTTGATGCCTATTTGTATCGCTGTGTAAGTCCCTAGCTTCAAGACGACCTCTGTATCTCCAGAGCAGATTGTTGCACTGACCACATTAACACGTGTGATGTAATTAGTTCTGAACACACAACCACTGCATCAGGTTAACCTCCAGTGGCATATCTCATCATACTTTCGTACTTGGGATGCCTGAGACATTATGTTGCGTTTCAAGAACTGCCACCTTAAAGTGTGTGACAGTCGTTATCAATAATAGAAAAACGAGTCCAGTATTTTGACACTACCTTCAGATGTCCAAGGTACACGGCATTCGAATATCTCAGTTTACTGCATCAAGAGTGAACACGGTGTAAATGTAACTGGTAATAACGCACAGGATAGATCTCGTCTACCAGGTTTGTAACGTAGACTTCACGACATTGCCAAGCGTGTGTTATTAAGCTACTCATTGTGTGTAATAGTTAAGACAGAGTGAAGATCTCAGTGGTTAAGGAGAAACTTATCAAAATTCTGTGACAAACAGCTGCACAGATAGATTTTCATGTACGCTGTACTGTAAGACAGACGGAAAAGAGCTGGTCAGTTGACATATATAGAATCAGGAGGATGAAAGTACACATTATAGTGTGATTATTTCGTGGTAGTTGCGTTTACTCGCTTGGAGTCGTCTATCAGTGTTGACAGATGTGTGTCAGTGTACTACTCAGCGTCCTGTTTATGGTTAGCCAGCACGGTTACTGAACAGTAAGCACCAAAGTGACTACAGAAGAAACTGACTGAAGTGCTCTGCTACGTGAACACTCACACAGCCCATCACGTATCCGGTCTCTCAGCTCAGGAAGCGCACAGACTACAGCTCATTCGAGTGTGACTGCTGCTTCTAGTCTGACACACTGTAAGAATTTGTATTGGTTACCACATGAAGTACTTGTCCACCTTCAGCACTCGAAGACTTTCATTTCCTTGTGAGAGATTACGTACTGTTCGAATCATTCTATATTATCTACAAAACTTTTTTTTGTTTGGTGGCAGAACATACCGATACTGCTCAGCCACGAATTTATTTGTACTGCAGCGAGTTAACATACAGTACACAATTAGATAGGTTCTCGAGATCTGAACGGCTGGAGATTTTTATCGGTCTAGAGACAACTTTGATAACGTGGCGTCAGGCAGAGTGCTGGCTAATCAGAGGGTGCACTCAACTTTCGATGATCTTTCCCTCAGAATTACCTCGTAGCAACTGCTACCGCTACATTCCACATTCAATACTGTTTGTTTAACAGAAATTGTTTCCCGCCTACGGGACACTCTCCGGCCAGTCTAGAGCTGCGTTATTTTCTGCGGTGCACAGTTGTTATTTGGTCGAGAAGCGTCGCGGGCAGACTGGGTTGTTTTTGCGCACATCTCTCGGCAGTATCGGAGGTGTTTTTTTTATCATCTGATCAGTTCCTAATCTGTACAGTAACGAGCTTTCCAAGGGCTCGACATTTAATGGCGCCGGCATCGGACGACAGGCAGTGCTGTAGCTTGCAGTAGCTAAGCAGCAAGTGACTGGAGACTCCAGCAGCATCCAGTGAGGAGTACTGGACGTTGCGGTGGGAAGTGTAGTGTTGTGTTGTGCTGAGATGTGTGACGAGGTTCGGTGATCCGGACAACCGCCGCAGCCGACTCGAGTGTTGCTTTGGTTTCGGCACTGAGTGGAGACGTCGTCAGCAGTGACCGGAGGCGAGATGTCCGAGAAGCAATGGCTGGCGCTGCTGCTGCTCTTCGTGACGTACCTGCTGTTCGGCGCCGGAGTCTTCTACTACATCGAGCGGCAGGCCGAGAAGGTGACCAGGGCCGCCGACATCCTGCAGCGTGACCACATCATCGGTGAGTCTCCGCCTGTTCTCGCCTTCCTTCCCTACTCTAATCTACTTCCCACTGCTGTACGAGTGGAAAAACTGGTAAAACTATTCTTTTCTAGTGGACCTTTTTTTTAAAAAAAGAGAAATTTTTATTCGTAAAATTTCGATTCATTTGAAATATTGTGTGTTTATAGAAAATGGGAAAAATGAACAGTGCTACTGTCATAATAATGGCGACAGAAGCAAGCAACAAGCACGTGACATAAGGACTAGTACAACATTGCTGAAACATAATGCACCTGTTAGCGTGTGGCATGGCCTATTAGATGGTACACGTATACTTGCAGTGTACAAGACTTGTCCCATCTGGTATGTGCGATAATTTCTCGATGTTGTCGTATATCAGTTGTAATACAAACGGTAACATCCGTTGTAAAGACGTATTTTACGACAGCGATATCAGTGATGCACACTGCTTCATTTCTTTTACAAGATTAAAAACGGCAGGAGCCACAACAAACCTGGCGACTTCATTTAAGTACAAAACTTGAAACTTTCTTCAATAGTTTACAATAAAAATTAGAAGTACCTGTGATATGCTGCTTGTACTCTGATGTACGGATGGAAAAGCCGACCAGTTACAAGAGATACCAGTATTTTGGTTCGGAATACCCGGTATAAAAAAAATGGTTCAAATGGCTCTGAGCACTATGGGACTTAACATCTATGGTCATCAGTCCCCTAGAACTTAGAACTACTTAAACCTAACTAACCTAAGGACATCACACAACACCCAGTCATCACGAGGCACAGAAAATCCCTGACCCCGCCGGGAATCGAACCCGGGGACCCGAGCGTGGGAAGCGAGAACGCTACCGCACGACCACGAGCTGCGGACTACCCGGTATCTTTCGGCATTTATTTGGTCTCGGTTATAACAGGTGATTTTTATTTTTTACTAACTACGAGAAAAAATCGTGATATCAATTATCAACAGCAGTAGTGCTAAAATTATTGGTTTCTAGCAGACCTTGTTTTTTTTTAAAAAAAAACGAGTAATTTTTATTCGTAAAATTTTCATTGATTAGAAATGCTGTGTTATTGAAGAAAATGGGAACAGCGAACAGTGCTATTTTAATAATAATGGCGGCAGAAACGAGCAACAAAGACGTGGTATAATAATTGCTACAACATTGCTGAGACAACGATGTACCTGTTACCACGTTGCATGGCTTACTAGATGGTATACTTACACATGCAGTGTATAAATACTTGCCCCATATGGTGTGTATTATAGTATCTCGCTCTTGTTGTCGGATATCAATTGTATTGCAAATGGTAATAACCGTTGTGAGGACGTATTTTACAAAGTACAATATCAGTGACACACAGTGCTCAATGGAAGGAGCCACAACGTACGTCGCGACAAAACTTGTGGACAAAACTTGTGGACAAAACTTGTGGACAAAACTTGTGGACAAAACTTGTGGACAAAACTTGTGGACAAAACTTGTGGACAAAACTTGTGGACAAAACTTGTGGACAAAACTTGTGGACAAAACTTGTGGACAAAACTTGTGGACAAAACTTGTGGACAAAACTTGTGGACAAAACTTGTGGACAAAACTTGTGGACAAAACTTGTGGACAAAACTTGTGGACAAAACTTGTGGACAAAACTTGTGGACAAAACTTGTGGACAAAACTTGTGGACAAAACTTGTGGACAAAACTTGTGGACAAAACTTGTGGACAAAACTTGTGGACAAAACTTGTGGACAAAACTTGTGGACAAAACTTGTGGACAAAACTTGTGGACAAAACTTGAAACTTACCAATTCTTGCATGGTTTACATTAAAAATAGAAAGTAGTTGATATGCTGCCTGTTTCTACATAAAATGATTTCATCTGCTTGTAGCCCTTGAAATTGACAAATTAACATGTAAAATAGACTTATTTAGCCTCAGTTTTCACCTGTTATCACTGACTATTCGTAGTTGGAAAATAGTGGTATGATCCCTGATCACATGATTTTTGAGCAGAGTTTCAAAAAACTGGAATCAATAGGCGAATACTGGTGATTTTCCGTGTAGTCTTCGACCACTTATTACTTTTCGAGGAAAGTAGCGAACAGTGGACGGACTAAGTTTTCCTTTATTTATCTATTTAATATTTTGATTCTATGAATCTCGTCACTGAGGAAGTCAATATTTTTCAGTCTGTGGTCGATTTCTACTTTTATTTCAGGAAATTATAGGAATAGAAAAACCGAATATTGGTTATCTCCGGAGTCACTTATTTTTTTGAGCGGTTCTAACACTCCGGTTAAACTGATGTTTAAAAAAAAAAATCCGAAAACCTATTGTTTCAGCTCTCTGCACGGCGCGCTGCGTGTTCTTTGCCTGTTGCTCACTGTTCTGCTCCGTTCTCATTTTACATCAAGTATTCTTCACTTCCGGTCAGGTTCGCACTGTCGTTTAGTGAACAGAATGCCAGGCTGCCGAGTATCGGAACACATTTTCGACTGGATTTAAAACTTCGTTGCACATATAGCTCAATACGTTGCTGTTAACGGAACGAAATCGATAGATGTAAAAGTAATTTCAGTAGTACTACAAGGAAGTGTGTTAAGACCTTAACTGTTTACGGTATATGCACCTAAATGAAGAGTGGTACTGTCAAACGTTCGAACAAGGGCGCGTGCCCGTCAGCACCAATTTCGCCGAAACTTACGGGATCGTCCAGAAACGAAAGTGGCAGAAGTGGGAGGTCCAGACGGTCAAACGTCTAGGAAAAAAAAATTTCGCACGTGTCTGGCAAGGCACGAGACATGTATGTTAGCTTAGTTTCCAACGGAAATGTTTCTTTAATTTTCAGTTTTCACGTTACTTACATTGCAAATACACCGAAATAATACGAATGTGTCCAGCAATGTGGTAGTCACCATTTTAATTCTTTTCTAATTTTCGTTCCTGTGTCAAAGGACTTTAGTAATGTTATGTATTATAAAGAAATTTAAGAACTGAAAACGTATTTATCAATAGAGAAAAACCTCAGATTCATGAAGACTTTTAAGAAAAAATTAATATTTAATTTAGAAACAGAATGAGTCAACTGATGAGGCTTCACAGAGGTTTTAAACAGAAGGGGTTGTGCAAAACATCCCTGCGAAATCTTGGTAGCGGAAGTATATCGTATGGTACTGGCTATCATTCTTTGAATGGTATCCACAATACCTGCTAGAATAAGAAGCAGCATTTGTGTTTTCTTATTATTTTTTTGCATGTTTTAGAGACGATTTGTATAATATTTTAGTAAAATGGTGCACACGAGATCTTCGTGTGAAAAATTAGATACTTCTATTACTTTAAAATTGATTTACACACGCTGGAGTGATATTCACTATAAAAACAAGAAAAGCAGTAATTTTATCGGCATCTTGCACACGTTACAAACACCGCATTTTTAAAGTGACATGACTGTTTCAAATTTCCTATACAAGAAGAAACGAGGTTTACTTTCATAAAAAGTTCTGTCATCGCATAGTTTGGTACCAAACCACGCATGACGAAGTCCTGTCCGCCTGAATTATAATCCCTTCTTGGAAAGTTATTCGCAGAACCGTCGTGGGGTCCGCAGCTCGTGGTCGTGCAGTAACGTTCTCGCTTCCCACGCCCGGGTCCCCGGGTTCGATTCCCGGCGGGGTCAGGGATTTTCTCTGCCTCGTGATGACTGGGTGTTGTGTGATGTCCTTAGGTTAGTTAGGTTTACGTAGTTCTAAGTTCTAGGGGACTGATGACCGTAGATGTTAAGTCGCATAGTGCTCAGAGCCAATCCTCGTGGGCGCTGTAAGTACAATTCCTTCGTGCAAATTTATTTGCACTCCGAAATTTTCCTTTTCCTTTCCCTTTCCTTTTCAAGCCTTTCATGGAAATATTAATAAACAGAATACAGTGAGTATTATTTCGGTTTAGATGCAATGTAAGTAACGTAAAAACCGAAAATAAAAATGTGCCCGCACAGGCGCTTGAACCCACGATCGTCGGATTGCCGTTCCGCAGTGTTTCCGTTGCGCCGACCGCTGTGTGGGAACTGCGGTAACGTGAATGGCTCCTCCCTCTCCGGATCCTTGCGAAAAAATGCTATTTCCTCTAAACGCCATCGGCCGCTCACACTTTTGTCAGAATCATTTCTGGTCTAGCAATCTCGTACCACAAATTTGGACGAAATCACGGACGGCAAAAAGGCCCAGTCGCGATGTAAGTGCCATTTCTCGGGAGTATAAAAAGAAAAATATCTCTTCTTGTACATAACTTACTTGTATCCAAAATGTTGTGGATTGGCATGAGAGCCAACCCACTAATGGTAGAGGAAGCCGAAAGGCACGCGTTTAAGCTCACGCAGGCTGGCGTGAGGTCTAGAACAGGACAAGGAAATGAGAACTTAGAAAAACGGACGCAGATGGTGGAATACTTAACTTCAATCCATTAATGTTGAACGTAGCTCTTGTCTGTACATTCTTTACAATATCAATAGCAACTGATAGTGGCGCCTTGCTAGGTAGTAGCAATTGACGTAGCTGAAGGCTATGCTAACTATCGTCTCGGCAAATGAGAACGTATTTTGTCAGTGAACCATCGCTAGCAAAGTCGGCTGTACAATTGGGGCGAGTGCTAGGGAGTCTCTCTAGACCTGCCGTGTGGCGGCGCTCGGTCTGCAATCACTGATACTGGCGACACGCGGGTCCGACGTATACTAACGGACCGCGGCCGATTTAAAGGCTACCACCTAGCAAGTGTGGTGTCTGACGGTGATACCACACAAAAAACTCAGAAGGTATTGTAATACCACAGAATTACTCCAAAAAAATGAGGCGAATAAGAAAATAATTTATTAAGAAAGTTCTAGTTGACATATCAGGAGCAGACTGATTCCAGCTGCCAATAAGAAAGTTTTTGTGTAAAGTACCGTTAATACGGAGCCACTACGGTTTATTTGTGACAATACAAGTATAGAAATACAGCAGTAATGTGTTAACTAGTAGAACTGCAGTCAACAAAATCTGTTTCTAATACTTTTTTTACGAGAGAATAACAAAATTTATATAAAAAAAAACTCTCTTCATTGACTTCCGTTTCTTACACAACTCCGTTCTTAGGATTAGATGTTGGAAAAATTTACGGTAAAACTCTCTGTACTGTCGCTTTTCGGAAAGAAATCGTCGACTGTCATAGTCTATTAACGACAAACGTCACCGCACTGTCCTAACGGATACGTACGCCGTAATTCACACATTGATTTCTGCGCTTATTTCACGCACCTGTAGCACCGAGAACCCTACGCAAATGCCTTTGCTCTCAGACGTTAAGTGAAGGCCGTCGGCCACTGCGTTGTCCGTGGTGAGAGGTAACGCCTGAAATATGGTATTCTCGGAACATTCTTGACACTGTGGATTTCGGAAAACTGAATGCCCTAACGATTTACGAAATGGAATGTCCCATGCGACTAGTACAACTACCGTGCCAGGTCCAAAGTCGGTTAGTTCCCGTCGTGTTCCCATAACCACGTCGGAAAGCTCTTCGCGAGAATCACCCGGGTACTTAAGACAGCTCCGGCTGGCTGGCTGGCTGGCTGGCTAACTGTACGTGCCATCATTAGGCACGTGCGGGTGCAGTGTTATCACTTCTTGTGCTCTGCCTGCAAGTCCTGACTGATATGAGAGTGGGGAACCTTGCTGATCGGATTGTCTTGATGGACGGAATTCGTCCAGGCTCAGGAGGGGTGACTGACGGAGGAATGCACGCCTATCCTCGACTATTAGCCAATGCACTGCCCTTTTATACCTCGTGAACACGGCACTACCACCACATGTATATGTGCACATCGCTATCCCGCCACTCTTCTGACCTCAGTGTAGTAGCACTGAAAACGCGTTTTGTGAAAAAGTGGCAGTTGGAACGTTTGGCGTTTTCACTCTTCAGATGATCTAGTAGATTGATGGTAGATCCGTTAGGCTGCTGGCAGATGATACACTTGTTTCCAGGAAGGCAGCAACACCAGAGCACTGCGGCGAATGGCGTGAAGTTCTGAAGAGACTCGATCTTTGGTGCAGCGAATGGCAACTTATCTTGGACGTTAGTTATTGCAAGGTTGTTCTTGTCATAGTGGTCTTCAATCCGAAGACTGTGCTGAGAAATATGTCCATGCTACCCTATGCCACGCGAACCTCTTCGCTTCTGAATAACTACTGCAACCTACATCCCTCTGAATCTGCTTACTGTGTTCATCTCCTGGCCTCCCTCTACGACTTTTACCCCCCACGTTTCCCTCCAGTAATAAACTGGTGATCCCTTGATGTCTCAGAACGTGTCCTACCAGCCGATTCCTTCTTTTAGTCAGGTGGAACTACAAAATTCTCTTATCTCCAATTCTGTTCAGATCTCCTTATCAAAACACTGTTCAAATGTGTGTGAATTCCTAAAGGGACCAAACTGCTGAGGTCATCGGTCCCTAGACGTACACTCTACTTAAACTAACTTAAGCTAAGAAAACACACACACACACACACACACACACACACACACACACACACACACACACACACACACACACGTACGTTCGAGGGAGGACTCGGACCTCCGGCGGGAGGGGCCTGGCAGTCCGTGACTTGGCGCCTGAAACTGCGCCGCCACTCCATGCGGCAATGGTTCAAATGGCTCTGAGCACTATGGGACTACTGAGGTCATCAGTCCCCTAGAATTTAGAACTACTTAAACCTCACTAACCTAAGGACAGCACACACATCCATAACCGAGGCAGGATTCGAACTTGCGACCGTAGCGGTCGCGCGGTTCCAGACTGTAGCACCTACAACCGCTTGGCCACTCCGGCCGGCACACGCGGCATTCCACACAAATACTTTCAGAAAGGACTTCGTGAAACTTCGATCTATACTCGATGTTCACAAATTTATCTTCTCAGAAATGCTTTTCTTGCCATTGCCAGTCTACGTTTTATGTCCTTCCTACTTCGACCATCATCAGTTATTTTGCTTCCCAAATAGCAAAATTCGTTCACTACTAGTTAGTACCTTAGTTCCTAATCTAATTTCCTCAGCATCATCTGATTGAATTTGACTACATTCCACTGTTACTGTTTTGCTTTTGTTGATGTTCATCTTATATCCAAGACATTATCCATTCCGTTCAACTGCTCTTCCAAGTCCTTTGGCGTCTCTGACAGAAATACATAATCGGCAAACCTCAATTTTTTTTAAGTTCTTCTCCCTGGACTTTAATTTCTACTCCAATTTTTTTTTTGTTTCCTTTATTGCTTGCTCAGTATACAATTGAATAACGTCGGGGACAGGTTACAAACCTGTCTCACTCCCTTCGCAACTACTGCTTCCCTTTCGTGCCCCTCGACTCAACGGCCATCTTGTTTCTGTACAAATCGTAAATAGCCCTTCACCTCCTGTATTTTACCCCTGCCACCTTTAAAATTTGAAAGAGAGTATTCTAGTCAACATTGTCGAAATCTTTCGGTAAATCTACAAATGCTATAAACGTTGGTTTCCTTCCCTCACCTTCTATGAGAAGTCGTACGGTCGGTATTGCCTAGCGTGTTCCTACATTTCTTCGGAACCCAAACTGATTTTCCCCGAGGTCGACCTCTGCCAGTTTCTTCATTCTTCCGTAACGGATTCGTGTTAGTATTTTGGAACTCTGACTTATTAAACTAACCGGTAATTTTCACACCTGTCGGCACCTGCTTTCTTTGGAATTGGGATTGTGAGTTATTAAGCATCAACAGATGACGAAATAAACTATTACGCGACTACAGTATCGGCGACAAATTGCTGGAATCAGTTTCTACCGTCGAGCGTCTACGAGTGACTATGCAGAGCAGTCTAAAGTGGAATAATCACATCAGACAAATTGTACGGAAAGTAGTTGCAACGTTGAGATTCTCTGCAAGAATCTTAACGAAATGTAGTTAGTGCATGCAAGATTTTTTTTTACACAAAAACGTCGTCCTGATCCACCGAAAGCTTTCCGTTATGCGACCGTTTACCTGTATATTAACAGCATTGTAAAAGTATTACATCTCAGTATAGGATGTTTCACAGTCATAGGTACTCGTACAAACGAAATGAGCGAGTGCCGGAAAATGGAATGAGAAAGTAACTCCACCAAACATGCGATCGGAAAGCAATCCTTTCCCCGATATGACTTAAGTATTACTACTGTGTACATGAACACCTTACGGAAGAGACACCAAGGACCCAAGCTGTAGATACACACGTGGGGAACACACACAGTACAAGTGTTCCACCCGGTCACCGATCATGTCCCCCCTGCGGGTCCGGGGTAAGAATAGGCCCGAGGTATTCCTGCCTGTCGTAAGAGGCGACTAAAAGGAGTCCCACCCCCTCAAGGGGGTCGTTAGCGCCTGCGTCCGGAGACGGACGGTTCCACGACCTCTATTTGCGGTCATTTTGCTTTTTCACTTCTCGTTTCTTCCTTCCTTTGTTTGGTTCCTTTCTTTGCTCTTTTCCACCTCACTGTCTTCCTTACTCTTTCCCTTGTCTTCTTCTCCTTGCCTTCTTCTCCTTGGTTCTCCTTGCTTTCTCATTGCCTCCTTCTCATTGCCTTCTTCTCCTTGCCTTCTCATTACCTTCTTCTCCTTGCCTTCTCTGGTCTCCGCCTCGGCGTTTGAGACAGTCTGTCCTCTCTCTCCCTCTCTTTTTCCTCTTCTTCCTTCCTCCCTGTGCGTGCCTGAAGGCCGACCCACGCTTTCGCACGCGTAGCCGGTGACGGGGTAACGCGTAATTCCCCGCCCTGGGTAGACATGTAAGGCACGCGCGTACCCCCTGGTAAAGGCCAGGCCCGGGGAGGGGTGATTGCCTGAGTTGATACCTTCTGACCATGCCGATTGGTCCCTCCGTCTGTTTCTCGGGAGGTGTGACCTGAGGTGTAAACATTCACCTAAGGCGGGAGTGCCCTCTGAGAGGGTCCCCACAAGGAAGGAGCGCGCCATTGGAGACGCTGGCAATCATGGGGGATTCCTCCGCAATGGATTTCACTCCATCTGTCTCGACTTCTGCCCAAAAACGGAAACGTGACCAGCCCCCAGTGACAAAAGTACTACCGCCTGCCCCACAGTTCCTCGTCGTTTCTCGATCTGAGGACGGAAAGGATTTTTCCTCTGTCAACCCTTTCGTTATCCAGAAGGGTGTAGATGCCATAGCCGGATCTGTCAAATCTTGTACCAGGTTGCGTAACGGTACCTTATTACTAGAAACTGAGAGCGCCTTTCAGGCACAAAAACTGCTTCGGGCCACACTCCTGTACATGTTCCCTGTGCGGGTGGAGGCTCACCGAACTTTGAATTCGTCTCGTGGTGTGCTCTATACTAGCTCCCTCGACGGATTGACTGATGAGGAGATTCAATCATTCCTCGCTGAGCAGGGCGTGACGGCTGTCCATAGGGTCATGAAAAAGGTCAACAATGACCTTGTACCGACCCGGACACTTTTCTTGACCTTCGATAGTGTTAAGCTGCCATCGCGCATCAAGGCGGGCTACGAGGTTATTTCAGTTCGCCCCTATGTCCCGACACCTACGCGCTGCTACCAGTGTCGGCGTTTCAATCACACTCGACAGTCTTGTTCCAATGCGGCTAAATGTGTCACTTGTGGCAGGGATGCCCATGAGGGTGACTGTCCACCTCCGTCTCCTCGTTGTGTGAACTGTCAGGGTGACCATGCCGCATCCTCCCGCGACTGTCCTGTCTATAAGGAAGAACGCTGTATCCAAGAAATTCGGGTCAAAGAGAAAGTGTCCACCTCGGCTGCTCGCAAGCTATTGGCTAGTAGGAAGCCCACGCTGCTCCCAGCGGGGAAATACAGTACTGTCCTCGCCTCTCCTCGGACTGCCAGGGAGGTGGCAACCCAGACATGCGATCTGACCTTCAGCTCCACGGTCGTCCGTTCGGTCAGTGCTAAGATCGCCCGGTCAACGTCTCCTCTTCCTCCCGTCACCCCTCAGCCACAAGCACCTTCATCAGCTTCTGCCAAGACGAAGACCCAGAAGTCCGATGCACGGGCCTTCAAGAAGGAACCGTCCCGTGCAGACTTCCTAAGTACCTCGACCTCACACCCTTCGACCGGTACTTCCACCAAACGTCCTTCCAAAAAGGCTCATAGGAAGCACAGTCCTCCTCCTCCGCCACGGCGCATTTCTTCTCCTGCGCCACCCAGCGGTTGCCGCCCCAGGCCGTCATCCGTTTCGCCTGGCCGCACCGCTGGTAGCCGTACATCTGGCCGTTCACCGGCGGAGGAAGCTTCCCCTCCCGGCCATCCTCCCGAGATGGCCGATGAACCTATAGACCCAATGGACGATGACTGTCCGCCTATTGATAGCGGCGGCAGTGCTCGCTCGAAGCCAGGCCCTCAGCGGCCTTAGAGGTGACCCCTTCTTTCATCTTCCTTTTCTTACGATGGCACTTATTCACTGGAATATTCGCAGCATTCGCTCCAACCGAGAGGACTTGCAGTTGCTGCTCCGCTTGCACCGTCCGCTCGTCGTAGCCCTCCAGGAAACGAAGCTACGCCCATGCGATCAAATTGCCTTGGCACACTACACCTCTGTGCGTTTTGACCTACCCCCTGTGGTAGGTATCCCAGCTCATGGAGGGGTTATGTTGCTGGTCCGGGATGATATTTACTACGACCCCATCACGTTGCACACCGGCCTGCAGGCAGTTGCCATCCGCATTACTCTCCCCACTTTTACGTTTTCCTTTTGTACCGTTTACACTCCATCGTCATCTGCCGTTACCAGGGCAGACATGATGCAACTTATTTTTCAGCTACCTGCACCATTTTTGTTAACTGGAGACTTCAATGCCCACCAACCCCTTTGGGGCTCTCCAGCATCCTGCCTGAGGGGCTCCTTGTTAGCAGACCTTTTCAACCAGCTCAATCTTGTCTGCCTCAATACTGGCGCCCCTACTTTTCTTTCGGACACATCTCACACATATTCCCATTTAGACCTCTCTATATGTACTCCCCAACTTGCACGCGGGTTTGAGTGGTATGCACTTTCTGATACATATTCGAGCGACCACTTCCCGTGTGTTATCCATCTCCTGCAGCATACCCCCTCTCCGTGCTCCTCTAGTTGGACCATCTCCAAGGCAGACTGGGGGCTCTTCTCTTCCAGGGCGACCTTTCAGGATCAAACCTTCACAAGCTGCGATCGTCAGGTTGCACACCTCACGGAAGTCATTCTCGTTGCTGCTGAATATTCCATCCCTCACCCTACTTCTTCTCCACGTCGCGTACCGGTCCCCTGGTGGACCGCAGCATGTAGAGACGCTTTACGTGCTCGTCGACGTGCTTTACGCACATTTAAACGCCACCCTACAGTGGCGAATTGTATCAATTATAAACGATTACGTGCTCAGTGTCGTCGTATTATCAAAGAAAGCAAGAAAGCCCGCTGGGCTGCTTTCACAAGCACCTTCAACAGTTTTACTCCTTCTGTTGTCTGGGGTAGCCTGCGCCGGCTATCTGGCACTAAGGTCCACTCACCAGTTTCTGGTTTGAAGGTCGCGAATGACGTCTTTGTGGCCCCTGAGGCTGTCTCCAATGCCTTCGGCCGCTTTTTCGCAGAGGTTTCGAGCTCCGCTCATTACCACCCTGCCTTCCTCCCCCGCAAACAGGCAGAGGAGGCTAGGCCACCCAACTTCCGCTCCTCGAATTGTGAAAGTTATAATGCCCCATTCACCATGCGGGAACTCGAAAACGCACTTGGCCGATCACGGTCCTCCACTCCAGGGCCTGATTCTATTCATATTCAGATGCTGAAGAACCTTTCCCCTGCGGGTAAAGGTTTTCTTCTTCGTACATACAATCGCATCTGGATTGAGGGACATGTTCCCGCATGCTGGCGCGAGTCTATTGTTGTCCCGATTCCTAAGCCGGGGAAGGACAAGCACTTGCCTTCCAGTTATCGACCTATCTCGCTTACCAGCTGTGTCTGTAAAGTGATGGAGCGAATGGTTAACTCTCGATTGGTTTGGCTGCTCGAGTCTCGACGCCTACTTACCAATGTACAATGTGGATTTCGTAGGCGCCGCTCTGCTATTGACCATCTGGTTACCTTGTCGACCTTCATTATGAATAACTTCTTGCGGAAGCGCCCGACCGCGGCTGTGTTCTTTGATTTGGAGAAGGCTTACGACACCTGTTGGAGGGCGGGCATTCTCCGCACCATGCATACATGGGGCCTTCGCGGACGCCTCCCTCTATTTATTCGTTCCTTTTTAATGGATCGACAGTTCAGGGTACGTGTGGGTTCTGTCCTGTCCGACACCTTTCGCCAGGAGAATGGGGTGCCACAGGGCTCAGTTTTGAGCGTCGCTCTCTTCGCCATCGCGATCAATCCAATAATGGATTGCCTCCCAGCTGATGTATCAGGCTCCCTTTTCGTAGACGATTTTACCATCTATTGCAGCGCGCAGTGTCCACGTGTCCTGGAGCGCTATCTTCAGCGTTCTCTTGACCGTCTTTACTCCTGGAGTGTCGCCAATGGCTTCCGTTTTTCTGCCGAGAAGACGGTCTGTATTAACTTCTGGCGCTACAAAGAGTTTCTCCCACCGTCCTTACGGCTCGGTCCCGTTGCTCTCCCAATCGTGGAGACAACAAAATTTTTAGGCCTTACATTTGACAGGAAACTTAGCTGGTCTCCACATGTGTCATATTTGGCCGCCCGTTGTACCCGTTCTTTAAATGTCATCCGTGTTCTCAGTGGTATGTCGTGGGGAGCGGATCGAACCGTCCTACTTCGTCTATATCGGTCGATCGTCCGCTCCAAGCTGGATTATGGGAGCTTCGTATACTCCTCTGCACGGCCATCCATCTTACGCCGCCTCAACTCCATACAACATCGGGGTTTACGACTTGCGATCGGAGCATTTTATACTAGTCCCGTAGAGAGTCTTCATGCTGACGCTGGCGAATTGCCACTCACCTACCGGCGCGATATACTGCTTTGTCGGTATGCCTGTCGGCTACTGTCAATGCGCGACCATCCGTCTTATCGTTCCTTTTTTGACGACTCTCTTGACCGTCAATACGGGTTGTATGTCTCTGCCCTACTACCCCCTGGAGTTCGCTTTCGTCGCCTCCTTCAACACCTTAATTTTTCACTCCCTGCAACCTTTCGAGTGGGCGAGAGCCACACGCCACCTTGGCTCCAGGCTCAGGTCCGCGTTCACCTTGACCTCAGCTCGCTCCCAAAAGAGGTTACCCCCGGTTCGGTCTACCACTCCCGTTTTATGGAACTTCGTTCGAAGTTCATCGACATGACTTTCATTTATACAGATGGCTCTAAGACCAATGACGGGGTTGGGTGTTCCTTTATTGTCGGGGCACAAAGTTTCAAATACCGGCTCCATGGCCATTGCTCGGTCTTCACAGCTGAGCTCTTTGCCCTCTACCAGGCTGTTCTTTACATCTGCCGCCACCGACATTCTGCTTATGTCATTTGCTCCGATTCCCTGAGCGCCATCCAGAGCCTCAGTGATCCGTACCCGGTTCACCCTTTCGTACACCGGATCCAACGTTCTCTTCAGCAGCTGGTGGACTTCGGTTCTCCGGTTAGCTTTATGTGGGTTTCTGGCCATGTCGGTATCCCTGGGAACGAAGCTGCAGATGCCGCGGCCAAGGCTGCGGTCCTCCAGCCTCGGACAGCTTCTTGTTGTGTCCCTTCGTCCGATTTTAGCAGGGTCATTTGTCGGCGCATTTTATCGCTGTGGCATGCCGATTGGGCTGCACTTACAGACAACAAGCTTCGGGCCTTAAAACCTCTTCCCGTGGCTTGGACGTCCTCCTCACGCCCTTCTCGGCGGGAGGAGGTAGTTTTGGCCCGGTTAAGAATTGGACACTGCCGGTTCAGCCATCGCCATCTGCTGACGGCTGCGCCGGCGCCGTTCTGCCCATGTGGGCACTTGCTGACGGTTAGACACATTTTAATGTCCTGTCCAGATTTTAACACACTGCGCCTAGATCTTAACCTGCCAAATACTTTCGATGCCATTTTAGCGGATGACACACGAGCAGCTGCTCGTGTTCTTCGTTTTATCAATTTGACAAACCTCGCTAAGGACATTTGATGATGCTGTTTTTTAATCCTATGCCTGTCAGTCTGTCTTTTATCGTGTTTTCCCTTTTAGTTGTTGTCAACTTGTGCCTCGCGGTGCAATCTTAGAGTAGTTTGGGCGCTAATGACCATTGAAGTTGTGCGCCCTAAAACCACAAAAAAAAAAAAAAAACCGATCATGTGAACGCAAACTTCAACACGTCTCCTCATCGATTCCCTCCCAGGCTTGTTCCGAATCCATGGACAGCCACCCACAATGCGATCGCCGTAGTCCTTCGGCACTGTCGACAGGGCTGGAATGCACCAAATTAATTAAACATCCCTACAGAAAAATATCCAACCGGTTCAAGTGGATGGCGGAGGGAGAGGGGGGGGGGGGGGGTGGGAGAGCCACGATCAATAAACTTCATGTCGAAACTCTACCTACAAACTGTATCGCGAATACTGAAAGGTTGGAAAATGCTTCTTTAACAACGTATAATGGAATCCGCGAGCATCTGTTATACACAACAGTTCACCTAAATTATACAGCGTGTTTGAAATGTAGAGTAGCTCCAGCCACAGCCACAGCCGCAGTGGCTCATAGTCCCTTGTTCCATATGTGGAGGAATAAAATGTTGCGAATGGGGTTTCCAATTAGAAGTTACGAAATACTGTCCTGTCCTGTCCTACCCTAGCAGCGTGGAGGTGGGGTCCCAAGTGGCATTAGATTAGATTAATACTTGTTCCATAAATCATGAATACGACACTTGGTAAAATGTGGAACGTGTCAGGTTAATAAAAGATGTCTGTAGAAAATATTACATTACACAAAATATTGCATGACACTAATGTTTAAGTTGGTTTTTTTTCCTTTATTTATATCTAAAAATTCAGCCAATGAGTAGAAGGAGTTGTCATCTAGAATTTCATTTAATTTATTTTTAAATGTTAGTTGGCTACCTGCCAGACTTTTGATGCTGTTTGGTAGATGACCAAAGACTTTTGTGGCAGCATAATTTACCCCTTTATGTGCCAAAGTCAGATTTAACCCTGCATAGTGAAGATCATCCTTTCTCCTGGTGTTATAGCTATGCACACTGCTATTACTTTTGAACTGGGTTGGATTATTAACAACAAATTTCATAAGTGAATATATATACTGTGATGTTACTGTGAGGATCCCTAGATCCTTAAATAGATGTCTGCAGGATGACCGTGGGTGGACTCCAGCAATTATTCTGATTACACGTTTTTGAGCAATGAATACTTTTCTACTCAACGATGAATTACCCCAGAATATGATGCCATACGAAATCAGTGAATGAAAGTAGGCATTGTAAGCTAATTTACTGAGATTCTTACCACCAAAATTTGCAATAACCCTAATAGCATACGTATCTGAACTCAGACGTTTCAGCAGACCATCAATGTGTTCCTTCCAGTTTAGCCTCTCATCAACGGACACACCTAAAAATTTTGAAAATTCTACCTTAGCTACAGACTTCTGTTCAAAGTCTATATTTATTACTGGACTTGTACCATTTACTGTACGAAGCTATATACTGTGTTTTATCAAAATTTAAAGAGAGTCTGTTTGCTGAGAACCACTTAATAATTTTGTGAAAAACATCATTTACAATTACATCACTTAGTTCTCGGTTTTTGGATGTTATTACTATACTTGTATCATCAGCAAAAAGAACTAACTTTGCATCTTCATCAATGTGGAATGGTAGGTCATTAATGTATATCAAGAACAGTAAAGGACTTAAGACCGAACCCTGTGGGACCCCGTACTTGATAGCCCCCCCCCCCCCCCAGTTTGAGGAATCAGCTGTTGTTTTAACATTACATGAACCACTTATTTCAACTTCCTGCATTCTTCCAGTTAATTATGAATTAAACCATTTGTGCACTGCCCCACTCAAACCATAATGATTTAGCTTATCTAAAAGAATTCCGTGATTTACACAATCAAAGGCCTTTGAGATATCACAAAAAATACCAATGGGTGATGTCCGATTATTCAGAGCATTTAATATTTGATCAGTGAAAGCTTATATAGCATTTTCTGTTGAAAAGCCTTTCTGAAAACCAAACACTTTTGTTAGTACTTTATTTTTACAAATATGGGAGGCTGCTCTTGAATACATTACTTTCTCAAAAATTTTTGATAGAGCCGTCAGAAGAGAGATTCGGCGGTAGTTGTTGACATCCGACATATCCCCCTTTTTATGCAATGGTTTTACAATGGCATATTTCGGTCCATCGGGGAAAACACCCTGCGCCAAAGAGCTATCACATATGTGGCTGAGAATCCTACTTATCTGTGGGGAACAAGCTTTAAGTACCTTGCTGGAAATGCCATCAATTCTGTATGAGCTTTTACTTTTCAGTGAGGTTATTATTTTACTGATTTCAGAGGGAGAGGTTGGCGGAATTACAGTTTTTTCAAACTGCACAGGTATGGCCTCTTCTATTAGTAGCCTTGCCTCTTCTAGTGAAGATCTAGATCCTATTTTCTCCACAGTATTTAAAAAATGATTATTGAAAATATTTTCAATTTCTGATTGTTTGTTAGTACACTTGTCATTCAGTTTTGTGGCACTAAAATCTTCCTGTGCTCTTGGTTGCCCTGTTTCCCTTTCAATAATATTCCAAATCGCATTAATTTTATTATCAGAGTTACTGATCTCAGATGTGATACACATGCTTCTGGACTTTTTAATAACTTTTCTTAATACCGCACAATAGTTTTTATAGTATTGAACAATTTCGGGGTCAGTACTCCTTCTTGCTGTTAGATACAGTTATCTTTTATGGTTGCAAGATATTCTTATTCCTTTAGTTAGCCAAGGTTTTTATATGTTTTCTTGGAATTATGTTTAACTATTTTCTTGGGAAAAAAATTTTCAAATACCCTTAAAAATGTATCGTGAAATAAGTTACATTTCAAGTTTGCGTCGGGTTCCTTATACACTTCATCCCAATCTAGCTGCTGTAGGCTTCCCCTAAAGTTTGCAATATTTATATTGTTAATTAAACGCACTGCTTTGAAAGTCTGATTTGATATACTGCATGGAGCTATGTCATGTACTGTAACTAGCTGTGCACCATGATCTGAAAGACCATTCTCAACAGGATAAGCATTTATGTCCTTAAACTTATCTTGGTCTATAAAAAAGTTATCTATCAATGTACTGCTGTTCATTGTTATCCGAGTAGGAAAATCAATGACGGAGCTCAAATTTAAAGAACTGAGTAATACTACAAGGTCATTCTTCCTATTACACTCTTTCAGGGAGTCAACATTGAAATCCCCACAGATGATAATTTGCTCCCCCCTGTCTGACAGATAGCACAACAAAGCATCCAAGTTTTCTGGAAATAGCTGGAAATTCCCTGAGGGGGACCTATACACTGTTACAATTATGAAAGTGCCATCATTTAGTTTAAGTTCAGTGGCACATGCTTCCATATGTTGCTCTACACAAATGTTTTAGTTTCTAAATTTTTTACACTGTGGAAGCTCCTCTCATCATATTATCTCTACTTACATGTGCAGCTAATTTTTACCCATTGATGCTAACCTTTTGCATATCAGTGACAATGTGATGCTCAGACAGGCATAGTACATCTATTACATTCTCAGTTTCTATATCTCCTAAACAAAGCAGAAGCTCATCAGTTTTATTCTCCAATCCCCCAATATTTTGATGAAATATACTAACATTATTTTTCACTTTACTTTTGTGAGTATCTTGAACCTTTTTAACATCTTCAGTACTTGCCTGGCTGAGTTTCCCACTGGACACTGATCTTACACTAAAAAAGAGTTTCCACCATGAGATGTAGTTCCTCCCCCCTTTAACTATCCTGCTATCAGCCCAGCCAGTTTACCCTTCCCTTTCTTGTTGAGGTGTAGGCCATTTCTAGTATAGTCCCACCTACAGAGTGAATCAACAGGAACCACACCAATGTGTGACCCTGCACCAGATCCAAGTAGCCGTTCCAACTCCAAATTAACTCTCCTGACAGAAGAGCTCAAATGAGGTCGGTCGTGGCGCTCCAGAACACTGGTATGAGTCGATGTTGATGCAATCTTTGCCAGGTCACAATCTATGCTGTACCCTGGATCTCTGTCAATACCGTTGCCCGGCCCACCCACAATAACCACGGTATCTTCCTTAGTAAAACCTCTACATAGTGAACCTAAATCTTCTGTAACCTGCCCCAGTCCAGCACAGTCAAGAACCATTGAGCAGCAGGTTCTGAATTACGATTGTCTAACCATATTCCTTGCCATCTGTGCGAAACGAAAGAAAAAAAGCTTGAGAGAAAACTTATATACAGTTTGCAGTTGAATCGCAATCTGCAATAAAAAATGGGGTTTCCCACTGAAGATTTCAATGTTGCCCCGCCGCCACCCACACACGCACGGGATGGGGTGGCGGGTCAAGTGTGGTATCGTTGGATGACCTCTCCAAGACAAACGAATTGGAATGATAACTTTTTGGATCCGATGTGTAGTTTTAGAGATATTTCAATGTCTTCAGTTAAAATGAACACTCTTTTAAACAAAAGCTACAAAGCTACAAATCTCACAAATTGCGAAGAACAAGTAAATTTATTGCTATTTCGCAGCACCGATTCAGTACATTGACGAAACCGAAATCGCTGGCCCTCTGTTGCCCTGTCTTTGACAGATAAAGCGCCTATATACTCCCGAAGGTCTCTCAACTTGCCGAAGCAGGTCTTCATAGTGGCGAAATCAAAAGATGTAGCAAATAGCTGTTTGAATTTTAGACAGTGTGGATTTATGAGTTTTCTGCAATGAAAATGACATCATTTCGTATACTGTTACTATTTTCAACATTCTAACTTTACTGAAACGGATTTTCTGCGTTAGCTGCTTTGAAGACAAAATATAAAATACAAATCTGAACTAAACATTTCTAATATTAAACCATCCTTCGAAAAACTTTTCTCTGCAAGCCAGACCCAAGCGAGTCACTAATAATTACAAAAGTTGTTTTAATTTAGTATTGAAAAATGGTTCAAATGGCTCGGAGCACTATGGAACTTTACATCTGAGGTCATTACGTCCCTAGAACTTAGAACTACTTAAACATAGCTAACCTAAGGACATCACACACATCCATGATCGAGGCAGGATTCGAACCTGCGGCCGTAGCAGCCACGTGGTTCCGGACTGAAGCGCCTAGAACTGCTCGGTCACAGCGGCCGGCTGAACGTCCTAACGCAAACCGCTCAGAAGTTCTGTCGTACATTTTTCTGCGATGATCATCGAAGTGCCAATGTGAAGTCTGAATGAAGTAACTAACACATTTTCGGTGTATGCACATTGCAGCAGTGCAATATCAAAAGCCAAAGCGATCTCATTACGCAAACCTTCGGCACGAGCTGTTCCATTTCGTTGTGCCTAAATCATTCCACTGAACCACCACATTCTCACTACAGTGACGAATAAAGGAAGAACTAAAAGGCAGAACAGCGATTTCTATTTTGGGAAATGTGATTCTGTACTACATGCGTTAACACATACTACACACATCAAAAAAAGTTTTGCATCACCACGGTTCCGAGAGTTCCGGAACCTGTACAGAAAATTGGAATAGAGATCAAAGTAAACCATTTCCACCCTTTTCTGGCTCATAAAAACCACACATTGCATGTTGTACCGCAATACAGCGAGACCTTCAGAGATGGTGATGCACTTTGCTGTACACGCCGGTACCTCTAATATCCAGTAACACGTCCTCTCGCAAGTTCATCAAGGCGCTGTTCTACATCTACATCCATACTCCACAAGCCACCTGACGGTGTGTGGCGGAGGGTACCCTGAGTACCTCTATCGGTTCTTCCTTCTGTTCCAGTCTCGTATAGTTCGTGGAAAGAAGGATTGTCGGTATCCTTCTGTGTGGGCTCTACCCTCTCTGATTTTATCCTCATGGTCTCTTCGCGAGATATACGTAGGAGGGAGCAATGTACTGCTTGACTCTTCGGTGAAGGTATGTTCTCGAAACTTCAACAAAAGCTCGTACCGAGCTACTGAGCGTCTCTCCTGCAGCGTCTTCCACTGGAGTTTATCTATCATCTCCGTAACGCTTTCGCGATTACTAAATGATCCCGTAACGAAGCGCGCTGCTCTCCGTTGGATCTTCTCTATCTCTTCTATCAACCCTATCTGGTACGAATCACACACTGTTCAGCAGTATTCAAGCAGTGGGCGAACAAGCGTACTGTGACCTACTTCCTTTGTATTCATATTGCATTTCCTTAGGATTCTTCCAATGAATCTGTCTGGCATCTGCTGTACCGACGATCAACTTTATATGATCATTCCATTTTAAATCACTCCTAATGCATACTCCCAGATAATTTATGGAATTAACTGCTTCTAGTTGCTGACCTGCTATTTTGTAGCTAAATGATATGGGATCTTTCTATGTATTCAGAGCACATTACACTTGTCTACATTGAGATTCAATTGCCATTCCCTGCACCATGCGTCAATTCGTTGCAGATCCTCCTGCATTTCAGTACAATTTTCCATTGTTACAACCTCTCGATACACCACAGCATCATCCACTAAAAGCCTCAGTGAATTTCCGATGTTATCCACAAGGTCATTTATGTATATTGTGAATAGTAACGTTCCTACGACACTCCCCTGCGGCACACCTGACATCACTCTTACTTCGGAAGACTTCTCCCCATTGAGAATGACAAGCTGCGTTCTGTTATCTAGGAACTCTTCAATCCAATCACACAATACTTTCTTCATTAAACGACTGTGGGAAACTGTATCGATCGCCTTGCAGAAGTCAAGAAAGAAGGCATCTACCTGGGAACCCGTGTCTATGGCTCGCTGAGTCTCGTGGACGAATAGCGCGAGCTGGGTTTCACACGACCGTCTTTCTCGAAACCCATGCTGATTCCTACTGAGTAGATTTCGAGTCCCCAGAAAAGTCATTATACTCGAACATAATACGTGTTCCAAAACTCTACAACTGCTCGAAGTTAGAGATATAGGTTTATAGTTCTGCACATCTGTTGGTCCAGATTTTCCCACTCTCAACGGCGATTCGGCGTAGATCCCTCAGAGTGGTTGGTGGGTCACATCGTCTATAAACAACCCTTTTCAATATATCGCAGGCATGTTCGATAGGGTTCATGTCTGGAGAACATGCTGGCCACTGTAGTCGAGCGATGGGATTCACAAGATGTGCATGATTGGGGGCGAGATCTGTCGTCCATGAAGACGAATATGCTGCCGATACGGTTGCACTGTCGGTTGGAGAATGTCATTCACATATCGCACAGACGTTATGGCGGCGCGGATCGGCCCCACATAGAGCCACCCCAAAACAGCAGGGAACTTCGACCTTGCTGTACTCGCTGGACAGTGCGTCTAAGGCGTTCAGCCTGACCGGGTTGCCTCCAAGCACGTCTCCGACGATTGTCTGGTTGAAGGCATATGCGACACTCACTGACGAAGAGAACGGGACGCCAGTCGTGAGCGGTCCATTCGGCATGTTATTGGGCCCATCTGTAGCGCGCTGCATGGTGTTGTGGATGGAAGGATGGACCTCGCCATGGACGTCGGGGATGAAGTCGCGCATCATGCAGCCTATTGCCCACAGCTTGAGTCGTAACACGACGTCCTGTGGCTGCACAAAAAGCATTATTCAATGGAACTTAGCATCTGAGGTCACCAGTCCCCTAGACTTAAACTACTTAAACCTAACTAGCCGAAGGACATCACACACATCCATGCCCGAGGTAGGATTCGAACCTGCAACCGCAGCAGCAGTGCGATTCCGGACTGAAGCGCCTAGAACCGCTCGGCTACAGCGGCCCAGAGCCCAGTGGCTTCGAACGTGGTCTGATAATTGTACAGGGTGGTCATAGGTTAACTTCGCTACTTAAGAGGGCCCCACAGAAAAAGAGTGATCATAGCACAATGGAACCTTGAGGAAACATCTGTGATGGAGGTGGTGGTACGGCATGGGGCTGTTTTCCATAGTAAGGGTGTTGTGCCCTTATTGTGATTAGGGAAACGCTAAATTCGGTAGGATACGAACACATTTTACAACACTGTCTGCTGCATAGAGCAGAGGTGCAGCCCATAGAAGAGGACTGTCGCATCTGATAGTCAATTGTTTGTGGACAGTAACATTCCTGAAATAAACTGGCCTTCCCAGAGTCACAATCTGAACCCAATGGAACACCTCTGGGATGAGTTAGAAGTTGGACTTTGCTCTGCGTTCGAGCGTCCTACATTACTACCTTCTCTTGGTTCCGGCTTTTGAGGAAGAATTAACTGCAGCTCCACCACAGACGTCCAGACCGTTGAAGGATCCCCAGCAGAGATCAACCCACCATAAAGGCGAAGGGTGGACACCCCGGCGACCTACGTTACTACCTTCCCTGGTTCCGGTTCTTGAGGAAGAACTGGCTGACCTTCCTTACACACGTTCAGAGACCTCATTGAAATGGTCCCCAGCAGACTTCAAGCCACCATAAATGCGCAGGGTGGACACATCCCATATTAATGCCCTCAAGTCATTGTCGGAACACTTTTGAAGAATGTTTTAAGCAAATATTTAGCTTCCCTTCCTAATTAGTACCTCATCCATAACTCTTGTGAATCTGTTGGTTATAACGGCCAGTTTTCTCCAGTTTTTACTTTAGTCAACCTTCAGGCACCCATTGCACAGAAATGAAAAATTTTACAGGTAAATAACATTTACGGGACACTTCTCTCTACATCTATACCGTTTTTACTCGCTGTCAGCATACCTAGCTGGGATACTCCCCTTGTAAATTGCTTAAGATATGCATTCTGCCGCAAAGGCAGATATGAGACAGTAAGTAATAAATCTCTGCTAATTCAAAGTTAATTGAAAGACATTACTCACTCGTTCGACAAGTTTCTCACGGCTTAGACACGCGTATGGCGTGTGACAAGTAATAATGCACGCTGCAAACAGGTCTCCAGTCTTACGGTACTACACTGATAACCCTTATCCCTTGTCGCTATCAATGCACTCATCTAAACATTAAGTAAGCAGTGGTAGATAAGCAGCACTTTGATGGCGGCTGAGTGCAGACGCAGCAGTCATTTCAGTGTCTCGTATTTTCAACTGAATGAGGGGTATGTGCCCTTTCAGTTACCACTAGTCTGTTGTTATCATTAACAAAATTAAACTGTTAATGTGCCTGATACACACTGAAACAAAAACCCATATTCTTATGTGAGACAGTACTTCTCAAAATCAGAAAAAATAAGCACTATAAACATTTGGCTTGTAAGAAATCTTGGGAAATGGCAGCTCATTCTTCACGGAGTGCTGCTCTGAGGAGCGGTATCGATGTCGGTCGGTGAGGCTTGGCACGAAGTCGGCGTTCCGAAACATCCATATGATTCAGGTCAGGTTGAAAGATGCAATCGCCATCTCCGAATTTGCTTTTCAATAAAGGGAAGCAAAAAGATGCTTAAAACATCAATGTAGGCCCGTGCTGTGATAGTGCCACGCAAAGCAACAAGGGGTGCAAGTCCCCTCCATTAAAAACACGGCCACATCGTAACTCCACCGCCTCCGAATTTTACTGTTGGCACTACATACGCCGGCAGATGACGTTTACCGGGCATTCGCCACACCCACACCCCGCCATCGGATCGCCACATTGTGTACCGTGATTCGTCACTCCACACAACGTTTTTCCACTGTTCAATCGTCCAATGTTCACACTCCGTACGCCAAGCGAGGCGTCGTTTGGCATTTACCGGCGTGATGTGAGGCTTATGAGCAGCTGCTCGACCACGAAATCCAAGTTTTCTCACCTCCCGCCTAACTGTCATAGTACTCGCAGTGGATCTTGATGCAGTTTGGAATTCCTGTGTGATGGTCTGGATAGATGTCTGCTTGTTTACACATTACGACCCTCTTCAACTGTCGTCAGTCTCTGTCAATCAACAGACGAGGTCGGCCTGTATGCTTTTGTGCTGTCCCGTCACGTTTCCACTTCACTATCACATCGGAAACGGTGGACCTATGGATGTTTAACAGTGTGGAAATCTCTCGTACAGACGTATGACACCCAATCACCTGACCACGTTAGAAGTCCACCCCGCGGAGAACCCCATTCTGCTCTCTCACGATGTCTAATGACTTCTGAGGTCGCTGATATGGAGTACCTGGCAGTAGGTGGCAGCACAATGCCCCTAATGTGAAAAATGTATGTTTTTGGGGGTGTCCGGATACTTTTGATGACATAGTGTACAACAATAATACTTCCGGCAGTTACACATTAAAGACAGGCGTGTGCAGAGATGCCAACCGTATTTCGCTCCAACGCACCGCAATTTTTTTAACTGATCTGACTAGGTTACCTCTTATTCTCGAAATGTCTTCAGCCCTGCTGGGTGAATCACGAACACTTCGAAACACACGGGGCTTTTCTCTGATTTGGATACATGCATTTTATTTATATACGCTTCCGTAACGCTTCCACGTTATTCATAAAACACACCTATGCCTTTACACGTCCCTATAGCCAGGAATCCAAAGGATTAATGTGAGGCGAACGGTGTGACCATGCTCCTGGACCTTTTAGATTTCCGTCGTGAAACCTTAGTGTTAGCTGCTTTCGTACGAAACATAGAAATAAAGAAGGTGTACCGTCTCGAATAAACAGCCCCCTTTGAAGCTTGCTGGCAGATTAAGACAGTGTGCTGTACCGGAATTCGAACCAAGACCTTTGCCTTTCGCAGTCAAGTGCTCTACCAACGGAGCTACACCAGCACGACTCACGACCCGTCCTTACAGCTCTACTCTGCCAGTACCTGATATCCTACCTTCCAAACTTCACAGAAGTTCTCCTGCGAAACTTCGGAAACTAGCACACCTGGGAGAAAGGATAGCGCGCAGACATTGCTTAGCGACAGCCGCAAGTTTCGCATGTTCTCGTGCTTGGATTGCTCAGCTAATAGAATACTAGTCTGCGGAAGCTAAAGCTTCTGGGTTCGAGTTCCCGGTCCGGCACAGTTTTAATCTGTCAGGAAGAGGGTTGGGTTGTTTGGGAGAGGAGACCAAACAGCAAGGTCATCGGTCACATCGGATTAGGGAAGAATGGGGAAGGAAGTCGGCCGTGCCGTTTGAAAGGAACCATCCCGGCATTTGCCTGGAGCGATTTTGGGAAATCACGGAAAACCTAAATCAGGATGGCTGGACGCGGGATTGATCCGTCGTCCTCCCGAATGCGAGTCCAGTGTGCTAACCACTGCGCCACCTCACTCGGTGTGTCAGGAACATTCATAGTAGGGCACACGCCATTGCAAAGTGACAATTCATTCTGATACCACATCCTTTGTTTTCTGCATGATGTTTATCTTTGTACCGCTTTGAAATATTATCAAGAGCTGAATATCTCCGCCGATTTTTGTGGACAGTACTTAATTATAGGTATTTCCATCATCTGCAGAAACTCTGATGTTGTTGTTACTAATGCAGCCGTACTGTCAGTATACAATGTGAACAACACGCTGCGCCCACACTTCCAAGAAGTCCTCCAGCCAGGCGCAAGTGTAGTTTGATATACCATGTGATATACATTGTCAGGAGGACTGACTCAGCATATAGGAAAGTCAAAACAACCTTCGGTGAAATTACAAGCAAGGGTAGCAACATTAAGAGAGCAACGGGAATTTCACTGTTTAAATGCGGAGAAGAGAGCGGATAGGTGCAAAGAGTACATTGAAGGCCTCTATGAGGGGTCAGATTTGTCTGAGGTATTAGAAGAAGTAACAAGAGACAGGGGATCCAGTATTAGAATCACAATTTAGGAGAGCTTTGGCGGACTTAAGGCCAAATAAGGCGGAAGAGATAGATGACATTTCATTAGAATTTCTAAAATCTTTGGGGGAAGTGGCAACAAACGGCTATTCACGTTGGCGTGCAAAATGTAGGAGTTTCGCGATATACCATCTGACTTTCAGGGAAATATCTTCAACACAATTACGAAGACTGCAAGAGCTGACAAGTGCGAGAATAATCGCACAATCAGTTTAACAGCTCATGCATTCCATGCAGTTGCTGACAATAATACACTCCTGGAAATTGAAATAAGAACACCGTGAATTCATTGTCCCAGGAAGGGGAAACTTTATTGACACATTCCTGGGGTCAGAAACATCACATGATCACACTGACAGAACCACAGGCACATAGACACAGGCAACAGAGCATGTACAATGTCGGCACTAGTACAGTGTATATCCACCTTTCGCAGCAATGCAGGCTGCTATTCTCCCATGGAGACGATCGTAGAGATGCTGGATGTAGTCCTGTGGAACGGCTTGCCATGCCATTTCCACCTGGCGCCTCAGTTGGACCAGCGTTCGTGCTGGACGTGCAGACCGCGTGAGACGACGCTTCATCCAGTTCCAAACATGCTCAATGGGGGACAGATCCGGAGATCTTGCTGGCCAGGGTAGTTGACTTACACCTTCTAGAGCACGTTGGCTGGCACGGGATACATGCGGACGTGCACTGTCCTGTTGGAACAGCAAGTTCCCTTGCCGGTTTAGGAATGGTAGAACGATGGGTTCGATGACGGTTTGGATGTACCGTGCACTATTCAGTGTCCCCTCGACGATCACCAGTGGTGTACGGCCAGTGTAGGAGATCGCTCCCCACACCATGATGCCTGGTGTTGGCCCTGTGTGCCTCGGTCGTATGCAGTCCTGATTGTGGCGCTCACCTGCACGGCGCCAAACACGCATACGACCATCATTGGCACCAAGGCAGAAGCGACTCTCATCGCTGAAGACGACACCATTCGTCCCTCCATTCACGCCTGTCGCGACACCACTGGAGGCGGGCTGCACGATGTTGGGGCGTAAGCGGAAGACGGCCTAACGGTGTGCGGGACCGTAGCCCAGCTTCATGGAGACGGTTGCGAATGGTCCTCGCCGATACCCCAGGAGCAACAGTGTCCCTAATTTGCTGGGAAGTGGCGGTGCGGTCCCCTACGGCACTGCGTAGGATCCTACGGTCTTGGCGTGCATCCGTGCGTCGCTGCGGTCCGGTCCCAGGTCGACGGGCACGTGCACCTTCCGCCGACCACTGGCGACAACATCGATGTACTGTGGAGACCTCACGCCCCACGTGTTGAGCAATTCGGCGGTGCGTCCACCCGGCCTCCCGCATGCCCACTATACGCCCTCGCTCAAAGTCCGTGAACTGCACATACGGTTCACGTCCACGCTGTCGCGGCATGCTACCAGTGTTAAAGACTGCGATGGAGCTCCGTATGCCACGGCAAACTGGCTGACACTGACGGCGGCGGTGCACAAATGCTGCGCAGCTAGCGCCATTCGACGGCCAACACCGCGGTTCCTGGTGTGTCCGCTGTGCCGTGCGTGTGATCATTGCTTGTACAGCCCTCTCGCAGTGTCCGGAGCAAGTATGGTGGGTCTGACACACCGGTGTCAATGTGTTCCTTTTTCCATTTCCAGGAGTGTAGTACACAGAGGAATGGAAAACAAAATGTAGGATGTACTAGACGACGACCACTTTGGCTTTAGAAAAGATTAAGGCACCCGAGTGGCAATTCTGACGCTGCGGTTGATAATCGAAGTAATACTAAAGAAAAATCTAGACACTTTCATACGATTTGTCGACTTGGAAAAAGCGTTCGACAATGTACAATGGTGCAAGATGTTCGAAATTCTGAGAAAAATAGGGGTAAGCTGTAGGGAGAGACGGGTAGTATACAATATGTAGAAGAGGCAATAATGAGAGTTCACGACCAAGAAGGAGGGTCTCGGATTTAGAAGGGTGTAAAACTGGGATTAGTCTTTCCCCCCTACTGTTCAATCTGCACATCGAAGAAGCCATGATGGAAATAAAAAAAAGGTTCAGGAGTGGAATTAAAATTCAAGGTGAAAGGATATCAATGATACGATTGCTCTCATGAATGAAAGTGAACAAGAATTACACCATATGCTGAATGGAATGAACAATCTAATGAGTACAGAATATAGATTGAGAGTAAATCGAAAAAGACGAAAGTAATGAGAAGTAGCACAAATGAGAACAGCGACAAACTTATCAGGATTGATGCTCACGAAATAGACGAAGTTCCCTTCCCGTGATTAGTTTTATGTGACCTATTTTAAATCGCTCCGTATCTGTACTCCAAGATATTTCAAGAAAGTGACTCTTTCCTGCGACTGTTCTACAATCTTCTAATAGCGCAATAACGGGCCTTCTTGTCTCTTCTTTCCAGAGCAGTGGAAAATCTGGTTGAAACTGACCTCGGGGAACATCAGTTTGGATTGCGGAGAAATGTGGGAATACGCGAGCGAATACTGACCCTATGACATCTCGCAGAAGATAGGCTAAGAAAAGGCAAACCTACGTTTATAGCATTTGTAGACTTACAGAGAGCTTTTAACAATGTTGACAGGAACACCCTCTTTCAAATTCTATAGGTGGCAGGGGTAAAATTAAGGAGCGAAAGGCTATTTACAATGTGCACAGAAACTAGATTGCCGTTTGAGTCGAGAGGCACGAAAGGGAATCAGTGGTCGTGAAGGGAGTAAGACAGGGTTGTAGCCTCTCCCGGATGTTGTTCAATCTCTATAGTGAGCAAGCAGTAAAGGAAAAAAAGAAATGTTTGGAGTAAGAAATACAATCCATGGAGAAGAATTTGAGGTTTTCCAACGACATTGTAATTTTGTCAGACAGCAAAGGACCTGGAAGAGCAATTGAACGGAATGAGCAGTGTATTGGAAGGAGCATATAAGTTGAACATCAACATAATGCAATGTAGTCGAATTAAATCAGGTGATGCTGAGAAAATTAGGTTAGGAACTGAGACACTTAAAGTAGTAAATGAATTTCGCTATTTTGGAAGCAAAATAACTGATCACTATTGAAATAGGGAGAAAAAAACGTAGACTGGCAATGGCAAGAAAAGCGTTTCTGATGAAGATAAATTTGTTAACATCGGGTGTAGATTTAAGTGTCAGGAAGTCGTTTCTGAAAGTATTTGTATGGATTGTAGCCATGTATGGATGTGAAACATGGACAATAAATAGTTTGGACAAAAAGAGAATAGAAGCTTTCGAAGTGTGGTGCTACAGTTGAATGCTGAAGGTTAGGTGGAACGATCACGTAACTAATGAGAAAATACTGAATAGAATTGGGGAGAAGAGGGATTTGTGGCACAACTTGACTAGAAGGGATCGGTTAGTAGCACACATTCTGGAGCATCAAGGGATCACCAACTTAGTATTTGGGAGTGGGGGGGATAAAAATCCTAGGGACCAAGAGACGAGTGCATGAAACAGATTCAGAAGGATTAAGTTGCAGTAATTACCTGGAGATGGAGAGGTTTCCAGAGTACAGAGTGGCATGGAGAGCTGCATCAAACCAGTGTTCGGACTCGACGACGACGCTTATGTTTATTCTGAAAGTCAGTTGCTAATGTCTGCGCCAAGCGTTGATGCACTGCAGCTCTTCCTGCATTTCGCCATAAATTTCTAGCATTGCGACTTGTGTAACATCGTCACCTGAAGAAAAGCCACATCTAACTTTCGACATCATCTGCCCCATATCATTTCTACACAGGACGATTCACTAATGTTGTTACGAACTTACAAGGGGTGCTGAAGAAGGTTAAATGTATAAGTCTGAGGTAATATAGCCTCGTCCGGAAACGACAGAGTCGAAAGGTATAAGCGAAAGTATTTCTGATACATCTGACTGTGGACCTCTTCTACTGCAAGCTTCTTGCTTTCCATGTTTTTGGAGGGGACAGTACGGACAAAAACGAGAAATTTTTTTCAGTAAATATGGGATCTAAAACGGATACTTTGAGAGCTGTGAGCACTTTTCCAATGGAAGAGATGTGTTTCACAGTAGTAAACATGAATAAATGTTCACAGATCTTATGTTAGGAATTTCAGAGGCAATGTTTACTTACCTTCCTTTCTTGTTTTGGTTCATCCTCACTTACGTGAAAATAAAGAAAGGAAACCGCTTGCAGTAGAAGAGGTCCGCTTTCAGTTTTATTAGAACGATTTTCTTTTATAAATTTCGACTCGGTTGTTTCCAGACCACTGCGTGTTACCTCAAATTTCCACTTCTCAATAGTCCCTGAAAGTTTGTAACATCATCACGAATCACCCTGCATTCTGTAAAACGTAGTGGTCGTATAACTCTCCCTTGCATTTACGTCTGAAGATTGGTCATCATCAAGAATGGCGTACTGTGTTTCTTTGCTGGGAACCCTTCAATCTAATCACACAGCTGCTTTGATATTTCGTGTTATGTCTTTCGTGCACTAGATGGGAGTGCAAAATTGTATCCAGTGGCTTCTGGAGGACAAGTAACACATTATCGACCCAGGCGCTGGTATCCACAGTCATCTGGGCCTCGTGGACGGACAGAGTGACCTGGGTTTCACACGATCGTCGTGTGACGAATCCGTGTTGATTCGTAAAAAAAAAGATGAGGCTCTACTTGCTGGCTCTGAGCTGATAAATCGGGTCCGACCGACCACCCTGTCATCCTCCTCCAATAGCGTCACTGGGTGCACTATGGAGGGGTTGTGGTCAGCACACCACTCTCCCGGGCGTTGTCGGGTTTCTTGAGCTTGGAACTACAAGTAGTCGGTGGAGTAGCTTTCAAGCTGGCCTCAGGAGGCCGACTCCACCCAGTATCAGTCCTCACACCAGGGAAAGCTCTCTAGCAGTACCAGTTTCTCAGCACGGCGGTCACCCGCCTTGACCACTCAACTACGTGGGCGGACCCTGTAGATTCGTACAGAGGAAATTTTCGCGTCCAGCAGTGTCATAAACGCGAACATAAAACATGTTCCAAAATCCTTCAACAGACGGATGTTAGACATGTACGCCTATAGTTTGGAGCTATTCGAGCACCCTTCTTCAAAATGGGAATGACCTATAGTTTCCTCCAGATCACCTACGGTACACGACAGCTAGAAGACGACCAATTTCTTTCGTATAGTCTACAAAGAATCGCAAATAATTGCTATAAAGTTCAATGACTTTAACTCTGTAGAGCGATTTCAGTTGATTTTCACTCTATTAATCACGTATTTCGTTATCTGTCGTTTTGAGGTTCATGCGACGATTTAAATTAGTTACCACAATACGATCTTCTCCAGTGAAACAACCATTCACGGTCGTGGGCTTTCATAAAATCTAGAAATACAAAAATAATGGAATTT
This sequence comes from Schistocerca piceifrons, assembly GCF_021461385.2. NCBI lineage: Eukaryota > Metazoa > Arthropoda > Insecta > Orthoptera > Acrididae > Schistocerca > Schistocerca piceifrons. Next base: position 141,318,132 of record NC_060146.1, on the reverse strand, counting down.
CCGAAGTTGGCCACGAAGAGTCGGGATGAAATCTACACTGGTAGTACACCACTGGCCATTAAAATTGCTACACCACGAAGATGACGTGCTACAAACGCGAAATTTAACAGATAGGAAGAAGATGCTGTGATATGCAAATGATTAGCTTTTCAGAGCATTTACACAAGGTTGGCGCCGGTGGCGAAACCTACAACGTGCTGACATGAGGAAAGTTTCCAACCGATTTCTCATACACAAACAGCAGTTGACCGGCGTTGCCTGGTGAAACGTTGTTGTGATGCCTCGTGTAACGAGGAGAAATGCGTACCATCACGTTTCCGACTTTGATAAAGGTCGGATTGTGGCCTGTCGCGATTGCGGTTTATCGTATCGCGACATTGCTGCTCGCGTTAGTCGAGATCCAATGACTGTTAGCAGAATATGAAATCTGTGGGTTCAGGAGGGTAATACGGAAAGCCGTGCTGGATCCCAACGGCCTCGTATCACTAGCAGTCGAGATGACGGGCATCTTATCCTCATGGCTGTAACGAATCGTGCAGTCACGTCTCGATCCCTGAGTCAACAGATGGGGAGGTTTACAAGACAACAACCATCTTCACGAACAGTTCGACGACGTTTGCAGCAGCATGGACTATCAGCTCGAAGACCACGGCTGCGGTTACCCTTGACGCTGCCTCACAGACAGGAGCGCCTGCGATGGTGTACTCAACGACGAATCTGGGTGCACGAATGGCAAAACGTCATTTTTTTGGATGAATCCAGGTTCTGTTCACAGCATCATGATGGTGAACGCACATTGGAATCGTGTACTCTTCATCGCCATAGTGCCGTATCATCCAGCGTGATGGTATGGGGTGCCATTGGTTACAGGTCTCGGTCACCTCTTGTTGGCATTGTCGGCACTTTGAACAGTGGACGTTACTTTTCAGATGTGTTACGACCCGCGGCTCTAGCCTTCATTCGATCCCTGCGAAACCCTACATTTCAGCAGGATAATGCACGACCGCATGTTGCAGGTCCTGTACGGGCCTTTCTGGATACAGAAAATGTTCGACTGCTGCCCTGGTCAGCACATTCTCCAGATCTCTCTCCAACTGCAAACATCTGGTCAATGGTGGCCGAGCAACTGGCTCGTCACAATACGCCAGTCACTACTGTTGATGAACTGTGGTATCGTGTTGAAGCTGCATGGACAGCTGTACCTGTACACGCCATCGGAGCTCTGTTTGACTCAATGCCCAGGCGTGTCAAGGCCCTTATTAAGGCCAGAGGTGGTTGTTCTGGGCACTGATATCTCAGGATCTATGCACCCAAACTGCGTGCAAATGTAATCACATGTCAGTTGTAGTATAAGATGTTTGTCCAATGAATACCCGTTTATCATGTGCATTTCTTCTTAGTGTAGCAATTGTAATAGCCAGTAGTGTATGATCAGTTCTAGGTGTTGGGGAAAATTTGGGTTGGTATCGGTTGTTGAACATGGAGGTGAGACTGACGGGTCCGTCGACGTCGGCCACAGGAGAGATGCAGACGTGGACGGCACGGAGAATCGGAGCGGTGACGGATGGGCTGATACTGAGTGCCGAGCGCGGCTGCCGACCGTGGTCCGCCAGAGACAGGACGGTGTTTGCGGCGTGTGTTAGCAGCAATGACGCGGACGTCTGGTCGGCTCTAACCGCTCCATAACCACATTAGCGGCCGGGCGCACACCGCGTGCTCCCGTCTGACGTCACAGGTTTGTTCTGTCCACACCGTCCCACCAGCTCCTGTGTTTAAAAGTCTTCCTCGTGTCTCACGCATAAAGCGGTCCAGCTGGCTACTGGTCCAACTTTGTTTGGAAACCTCACATGCAGCGAGTTGACTTTACTAGTTACGCTTTTCTTGTTGAGTCATCTGCTTTCGTAGTGTCTTCCAACATTTCCTGTCTTGTGCTAATCCTCTCATAACCACGCAAGCACTACACACAACATCCTCTATAATTTCTTTTCCATACTCTAGCCTTTTCCCGCCGTAGTATCACTTACCCGCTACTGCTCCGTCCAGCTACCTGTCTGTCCTTATTACTTGTCCCTTCTTCTGGTAAATGTCTTTCACAGATCTCCACAACACCTAAATCAACATTTACATAGATACTACGAAAAACACAATACGGTAGACGGCGGAGGGCATCTTATGACATTACATCTACATCTCCATCTACATCATACTCCGCAAGCCATTAAATGGTGTGTGGTGGAGGGTACTTTCAGTACCACTATCTGATCCCACCAACCCTGTTCGACACGCGAATGGTTCGTGGGAAGAACCTTTGGCAGTAATGGCAGTAAGCCTCTGTATTGACTCTAATTTCTCGAATTTTCTCCTCGTGGTCAGTACGCGAGGGATGTGTGTGTGTGTGTGTGTGTGTGTGTGTGTGTGTGTGTGTGTGTGTGTGTGTGTGTGTGTGTGTGTGTGTGTGTGTGTGTGTGTGTGGCGGGGGGGGGGGGGGAGAGTACTATGTTGTCAGACTCCTCCTGAAAATCGCTGTCCCAGAAACCTACTGCAGATACACGTCTGGGACATGTTTTATTACATTCACAGGACCAATAAGAACAAAATAAATGCAAATCGTGCTTTACTTTAACCTCTTACAGTTTTGCTATGACTTCATATTGCCGAAATTCTTAAATTTCAGGCAAAATCTTTTATTAGCCGTAACACCGTAACTAAACATTTGCCGACCTATATGTGTGTATGAACTTTTTTCTTTAGTTTTACTTGTAGGATAACATATTAAGATACTTGCATGTCTTCGTGAATCACTCTGCGTATTACATCCTAGCTCACATAAGTTCAATAATTCTGCAGCAAAGCAGTGTTACAGATATCGTCTGTAATTCTGTGGGTCCTTTCTTACTTACTGGAGCCACCTGCCCTTTTTTTATCAGTTGCCTGGCAGTTTGTGCTGGCCGGGATATTTGCGACTAATGCAAACTAAGTAAGGGACCACAGGCGTAGAATACTCTCTTGAACCGAACTGGGATTCCCTCCGGACCTGGCGACCTACTTGTTCTCAGTTCTTTCTGTTGCTTTTCTACGCCAGGGGTGCCTATTTCTATGCCCTCCATACAGGAGCCAGAGTGACGGTCAAACGGATGTATGTCTGTACGATCCTCCTCTTTGAAGACTTTTCAAACGGGTAATTTTTAAGGGGATGTAGTCGATTAAATCAAGTGATGCTGAACAATTAGATTAGGAAATGATACACTTAAACTAGTAAAAGAGTTTTGCTATTTGGGAAGCAAAATAACTGAGGATGGTCGAAGTAGGGAGGATATAAAATGCATTTCTGACAAATTTGCTAACATAGAGTATAGATGAAAGTGTCAGGGAGTCCTTTCTGAAAGTATTTGTATGAAGTGTAGCCATGTATGGAAGTGAGACATGGACGATAAACCTTTTAGGTAAGAAGAGAATAGAAGCTTCCGAAATGTGGTGCCACAGAAAAATGCTGAAGATCAGGTGGGTACATCACGTAACTAATAAGGAGGTACTGAATAGAATTGGGGAGAAGAGCAATTTGTGGCACAACTTGACTAGAAGAAGGGATCGGTTGGTAGGACACATTCTGAGGCATCAAGGGATCGCCAGTTTAATATTGGAGGGCAGCGGAGGATAAAAACCATAGAAGGAGACAAAGAGATGAGTACATTTAGCACATTCAGAAGGATGCAGGTTGCAGTAGGTACTCCGAGATGATGAGGCTTGCACAGAATACAGTAGCTCGGAGAGCGGCGTCAGACCAGTCGATCTTTTCCGTCCTCAATACACTTGTTCGACTTATCCTTCTCCAGAGCGTGATTTGCAGTGAGTCTAATCTTTTCCCTTAACTCCACCATGTCTGAACTAAATGACGTCCACTCATTGCCTAAGTAGGATTCTGACAGCTGCATATCTGCTCTCCCCAGCATAAAAGCCCTTCTAGCTTTCTTCATCGATTTGTTAAGTTCGGTAACCCCTGTCGGTATATCATCACGATCACTAATCCCTGTCTCTATATCAACACTGTCTATAAGACCAGCTCTGTTCGGCCGCTGTGGACGAGCGGTTCTAGGCGCTTCAGTTCGGAACCGCCCTGCTGCTGCGGTCGCAGTTCGAATCCTGCCTCGGGCATCGATGTGTGTGATGTCCATACGTTAGTTAGGTTTAAGAAGTTCTAAGAGACTGACGACCTCAGATGTTGAGTCCCATAGTGCTCAGAGCCATCCAGAGATGCACAGCGCCATTACTCCTGGCGTTGCGGTATGGGAGCCATCGTCTATGATTTCAAGTCATGGCTGTGATGAGGGAACTCTGACTGCAGAACGGTACGTCACAGATATTCTGCATCGCCCTTTATTACCTCCCATATGACGGTATGGTGGTGCCATTTTTCAACAGGATAACGTTCGTCAACACGTGACCCGTCACCCTGTGGACTGTCTTCTTGAGAATGACGCAACCTGACTTAACTATTTTTTCTTCATCCTCACGCAAGATATGGGGTAGTGCCTGCTTAATTGTCGAACGACACGTTCGAATACATGTTCTCTAAATATTCGCATAAAGTACTTCGTCCTTAAAACTTCCTGGCAGATTAAAACTGTGTGTCCGACCGAGACTCGAACTCGGGACCTTTGCCTTTCGCGGGCAAGTGCTCTACCATCTGAGCTACCGAATACAGGTCCCGAGTTCGAGTCTTGGTCGGGCACACAGTTTTAATCTGCCAGGAAGTTTCATATCAGCGCACACTCCGCTGCAGAGTGAGAATCTCATTCTGGATACTTCGTCTTTCTTCCACAGATTCTCTTTTAATTTTTCCGAGCATTTCTGTCATACTTCTGTAGGGGCTATAAGACCTGTGACTGTCCTAGAAGCTCTTCATAAATTCCTTTAGTCTGTTGTCGTGTTTTCTAAATACTTGAACAGTATTCAAGAATTGGTCGCATTAGCATTGAAAGTTACCTAAATAAATAAAATTATAGCCTGAAGTACTCTGTTTATGACTACAAGCCTGAGCTGTGATAATAAATAAAGTGGCGTATTGTAAAAGCAAAGCTGCAGTATAATAGCAATTAATTGTCGTGATGAAAAGGGAAGTGTTTCATACTGTAAAAGTCGGCAATCTGACAGCAAGAATTTTGAACAGTATAAACTGCCTGAATAATTAACTTGGACATGAAACCAAGAGTAATTGGCTTTGCAAAAGTTGATCATAAAAACTGTCTCTGAATATCGTAAGCTGGCCCCGATTGAATAAATTCAAAAAACCGTAATCTCTCCTTTTTACCTCTGTTCTGCGCAAATCTGGATAACGCGTTGCAGTACTGCTCTGTGTTGCGCGCCGCTACGCTAAAGCTGCAAATTACTGTATCTACTCAGCGACAGTAGAGAGGTGCAATGAGTTCTCTGTTAATTGCAAATCGAACATACTTGATTGGATCATCCATTAAAAAGAATTGTAAGAGAAAGGTTGGTAGAAAATGAAATATGTGCATAAATGACAACACTGGTTTTTTTATTGAAAAAACCTACACAAGGCAGATTTTAAATTTAATGAACTTCTCAACATCCTAACAGTACTCTCTCCTATCTCTCAAATCTAACAACTTTCAGTACAATAACTAAGTTCGTTCCATGGCGCAGCAATAGTGAAAAAAAATAACATTATTGTATTTACCTGACATTCCATTACATGTCTTCCTTCACAAATCAGTTTCATAATCATGTTGATTGAACAAAATGATAAACTGAGACATTAAATTTGAATCATGATATTGCCATAGATTCGTCACTAACACAGGTTAACATTATCAGCCTGACTCTTAACACACCTGAACTTCGACCCTGTTTCTCTAAAGCTAAACATTGTCTGCGCCACTGCGGCCTCGTGCAGCTCAACGATACTCACTCAACTTCTGCGATACAGGTTACAACATCGCTGCTCGCTCACAATCGATTCAGATACCAAAATTATACATGACAGCATCATGTATGCTGTTCCTATAGGCAGGTTGCATTTTTCCAGAATCCTTCCGACTAAGCCTTACATTCGCCTTCCCTAATACTGATTTTCCGTGATCGTTACATTTCATATCGGACCCGCCCGGATAGCGGCGCGCGTTAGCACGCCACTTTCGGGATTAGGGGAGTCGCGCCGGTCCCGCATCACATCCGCCCGGCGAATTAACGACGAGAGTCGATTTGTTCGTCAGCCTGCATGTGGTTTTCAGGCGGTTTCTCACATCCGACTAGGTGAATAACGGGCTGGTACCCACTCTTTCCGCCTCAGTTAGACTACTCTCAAAACTGTCATAAGGGCTCCCACACGGGATAACACTAGACGCAGACAAAGGGGGTGCATAAATTCCGACCCGGGATATGGGGAAGCGAGAGGACATGGGATTGCAAGAGGAAGGGCATCCTGTCGACATCCGGCTACCCCCTACCACTAACATAGTTAGTCCCAACATAACACGCCGACCCCATGAAGGCACGGAGTAAGGCCAGGAATATGGCAGAAAATGGAAGAAGCACCATTTACTGTTGCCCATAATTTGTTACACGTCGAGACGTGCTCAAACTCTTCGCCAGCTTCTTGTAATCAGATACTACCGCGTTCTCTCTTTTTGTTACAAGCATTCTCTTACGTTTACCCACAACTAAAGGGAGCCGCAACTCATTAAACCAATTAAAATACAGGGTGTCCGAAAAGCCTTTCCCTGATTACATAAATTGATAAGTCAGGCTAGAAGTAAGATATAAATATGAAACTGGTGTCCAATTGTTTACAAACTATAAAAGTTTTTTTCACACATCAGTAAACTTCCACATGAGCAACGTTGATAGCACGTAGCACATCTAGGCGATATTCAGTTTCCGTCCACGCATTAGCCAACATCACTGGAGGGATCGATTCAACGACTATGGTAATTCGTTACCGCAGGGTTTCAAGATCTGGTACACTTGTTCGGTAGACCTCGTCCTTGACATAACCCCATAAAAAGAAGTCAGGAGAGCGTGGAGGACAAACCGTTGGCCCATCACGACCAATCCATCGCCCAGGAAAGGTCATATCGAGATAGGCACGGACATCCAAACTCCAATGAGGCGGTGCACCATCTTGCTGAAACGAGACATCGGGGTGATACTGAAGCAGCTGAGGAACAGCATACAGTTGCAACATGTCCAGATACACTGCAGATGTGATGGTAGCCTCAGCGAAGAAGAATGGCCCGATAATTCGATCGTGCAATAGCGCGCACCAAACATTCACCTTTGGGCTGCCTCTGGTGCACTCAATGACCTCGCCAGGGGGTTGTGAAATCCAAATGCGCACATTATAGCTATTCACTACTCCACTGACAAAAAAGGTCGCTTCGTCGGAAAAGGCAATTCGTCTGAGATAACCATCATCGTCCTCAATACGTGATAGCATTTCGACCGCAAAGTCATATCGACGTGTACTGTCATTGGGCAACAAGGCCTCAACGATTTGCACTTTTTATGCACGAAACAATAAACGTTTGTGTAAAATGTCATGGAGAGAGCTTTTTGGCATCTGTAATTCACGTGAGGCCCTGCGCACCGATTTCTTCGGACTTGGCAGAAAAGACTGCCTTACAGCTTCCACCCTGTCTGCTGAGGTTCTTGGTCGACCAGACCTCGGGTCGTCAGGAACCGATCCTGTGTTCTTGGACTTCTCATACCAGGCTTTCATGATCTTGACATCAGGTGGATTCCTTCCAAATGTTGTCTGGAAGTGTCTCTGCACTGTGGTTGGTGACTGTGTCTCATGGTACCACAGGACACGCTGTGCCTTCTCCTGATTGGTTAACATGGCTTCTTGGGCACTGCACCTCATCCACTACTTACGTACTGCGAACCTAAAACAGAAAAAAACTTCGATAGCTGTAAACATTTCAACATAAGTTTCATATTTGTATCTTACTTCTAGCCTTAGTTATCAATTTATGTAATCACGGAAAGACTTTTCGGACACACTGTATTGTCCAGCTGTTTCTAAAATTTGTCACTTATCTTCCAACAGACTGGTTGCTGTGCAGTGTGGAAATACGTGCTTTCATACCCGAATAAAGAAGAGCGATGCGTTCTGCATCACCGCGATACTGGTTAAAATGATGGGTGGAGAGGAAATGAATAGTTCTGTTCTTCACCCCGCGAAATAGAACTTGTAATTACCCTCACTGAACTACGTAAAGCTTGAGTGACCCACACAAATTTTAAATACTATAATTTCTCCGAAAGATGTAGAAGTGAGACAGCGCTATCAAGAAAAAATTGCAGAACATCTCACAATAACAGAGAACCCTACCAGTGTGGAGAACGCATGGATGCTGCTGAGGAATGCAGTGTTAGAAAGTGCAAATGAAGAACTAGTTTGCGATGCAAAACGAAGAAGTAAACCTTGGTTCGATGAACAATGTCGAGAATCTGTTGAGATTAGATCAGCGAAGAGGATAAAATGGCTACAGCAACTCTCGGAAGAAGCAAGGGTAGCTTACTACGAAGCGAGGCGTAACACGGACCAACTCATGAGAAAGAAGAAACGGGACCACCACAAAAGTCTGTTGATTGCAGTCGAAGAAGCAAAGTCGTCACGCTCGTTTTTCCAGGCCTCAAGATTCGCCAGAGGCGCATACAGACAACGTACATTGGTCCTAACGAATGAGACGGGTGAAGTTGTACCGCCAGAAGAGCAAGCAACCCTATTTAAAAAACATTTTGAAAACCTATTGAATCCCGACAACCCACCAGTAGGGACAACACAGACGGATGCCCGTTTTGACAGAGTTGAAGTCCCTGAACCATCTGAGGAAGAAATCAGTGTTGCCCTAAAAGCACTCAAGAACAACAAGGCTCCAGGAGGTAGTGGTATCACAGCTGAGATGCTTCGCTTGGGAGGGGAAACACTGGTGGGTGCTTTGAAACGATTAATTTCTACCATCTGGGAAGCAGAAGTTATTCCTGAGGAATGGAAGGGAGCAATCATATGTCCCATATTCAAGAAGGGAGATGCTACTCATGTATCCAACTACCGAGGGATTTCGTTACTTGAAATTGGCTACAAAGTTTTTACAACACTGCTACTAAACCGCATGAAACCACTGGCTGAAGGAATTGTAGGGACCTATCAATGTGGGTTCGTTGCTGGACGATCGACAATTGATCACATATTTACTCTGAGGCAGTTGATAGAAAAATTCTACGAATTCAATAAGGATCTACACCTCATCTTCATCGATTTTCGACAAGCTTATGACAGCATTGACCGCGCCACGTTATGGGAAACGTTAGAGGAACTTGGCATCCCATCAAAATACATCCGCTTAATTGCTGCTTGCTACTCTCAGTCTACGGCCCAAGTGCGGTTTGGTAATCAACTATCACCATCATTCAGTATACAAAATGGATTGAGACAAGGAGATCCATTGGCGCCAATATTATTCAATTTGGCCCTGGAAAAAGTAAGCCGTGACACTTGTCGAACCAGAGAGATGGAGATGGTGGGAGCAGACACAATCTTGGCATTTGCTGATGATGTTGTGATCCTTGGCGACACTCTAGAGCAAGTACGCAGGGATACTTCCCGATTCCTCCACAATGCAGAGAAAATTGGGCTGGTGGTGAACGAGGAAAAAACTAAATATCTTGTTGTATCACGCCGCCGAGATCTCCCTCCTTCCATTGATGTCGACAGGCATACCTTCGAACGAGTTGAAGAGTTCAAGTACCTGGGCTCCATACTAACAAATAGAAGTGAAGTAACGAAAGAAGTACAGCAACGTATAACAAATGCTAATCGCATGTTCTTTAGCCTGAACAATCTTTTCAGATCTCGGCTGATATCGCAGAAGAACAAGATCCACCTATACACGACACTGGTGAGACCAGTACTTTTATACGGCTGTGAAACTTGGGCAACATCAGCAACAGCAGAAGAAGCAATATGTGCATTTGAAAGGAAGGTACTTCGGAAGATATATGGACCCATCTACAATGCCATGGAAGGTAAATGGGAACGAAGAAAAAAAGAAGATTTATACCAGCGGTATGGAAAGCCACACATTGGACGAATATTGGCGCAGAAGAGACTCCAATGGTTTGGCCACATCCTACGGGCAGACGGATCCCTTCCAAACAGAGTCCTCCACTCTCAACCCACAGGAAAACGCCCTAGAGGACGCCCAAGAACTCGATGGAAGGATAGGATAACAACGATCCTAAAAGAAGTGGAACCAGCAGCCGTGGAGGAGGACGCCAACGACCGGATGAGATGGACTGCCATCTGCAACAGCTCCCTCCTCTCGTGTAATTGACAGACACTGCGTGTGTTTTTTTTTTTTTTTTTTTTTTTTGTTTCTGTAATGTATCCCTCTTGCCTTTTAAACCTTTGATTGAATGCCCTGTTTATTTTTTCGTTTTTCTTTAAGCTGTAATGTACATATGTAACTTTTACTACTGTATAGAGTACTTTTGTAAGTCTTTTTGTCTTTACTTTTCCTTTTGTTCTTCTTGCTGTAGGCCTTAAAGGCCCGATAAGGCAATAAATGATGATGATGATAATTTCTCCGACAGAACGTACTGGATTTTGGCGAGTGAAACAGCCCTAATTTCGCTTCATTCAAATTGACTACACTAACAGTAGGAACTGGTACACGTTCATTTGGAAAACCAAATCTGATAACGAAATGTCTGTAATTAATATTTATACGACAGTTGACTACAAGTAATTTAATGCAGGCGCTACTTCAATTAAACTGGGTGAAAAGAGAGTTGCGATACCTTTATTGGTCCTGGAAATTTTTGAGGTGTACAGCTTGAATCAAAATACCCTGTGTGTCGCAAAAAGTTATGCTCCTATCACAGTTATAACGCAAAAACTTTAAATTCATATTTTGTAACGTGGAGTCAATGATTTGCTGAGTCCTGTTTGCGAAGAAATTTTCAATTTAATATCGTATCTGGTTTTATATTTCGTGGGTACGTGTTTCGTTGACAAGGCTGACAGTGGGGAGAGATATACCATAAAGGGTGGTAAAAAACTGTTGACAGCCTTTTAAGGGTCTTTCAAGGTAGTTTGTGCTGCGAAATAGTAATTAAGAAAAAATTAGATAATCTGCGACGTTTCCAATGTAATTGGCATTAGAGCTAGGCAGTTACGTCGTTTTGCTCTTGCACGGGCTGATGTGTGGTATTGGACAGACATTTGTGGGTTGGTGAGTTACCACTTGTTCAAATGCTCCTTACCGGTTAAAATGTGCCTTTTGGAAGCGGTAAATTTAAGCTACATTTGTTCCGTTTGAGAGAACCAAACGGAGAACACGGCTGGCGATACTTGTCTCTGATAGGCTATTTGATTTGCATCCGCATGTATCTGATCGGCTAACTTCAACGGCAATTAAATCGGAAACGGCGCAAACTATCGAAGTTTTTCTTAAAAATTACTTCTCAGAACAACATACCTGCAACACCGTTACAAGCTTTTTAGACAGTTTCTGAACACTCTGCAGAAGACACGGGGGAAATGACAGAATAAAAGTTAAGTGATTTTCACGTATGTTTTGACGATGTTATCAGGAGCACCGTGGGTGAAGTTCTCGTGCAGGTGAAAGAACGACAGACGTACATAAATAAAAATGTATTTCATGCGTGTCGTAAGTGTACTTCTCTCCGATGTATAAGAACTGGCAGCAGTTTCTCACAAGTTTGCAAAGATATGTTTTACAGTAGAGATGGGCAAACTGTAACACGTAACTGTTTCTAAACAAATGAAACCAGTACAATGTAATGCTTTCATACGCTGTTTCGAAACAGTGAAACAGTTTGTGTTTTGTTATCAAGCATGAAACTAACACTTAGGTGTCTTGGCAGTTTCGTATTTCCTGCAGCAAATGCGCTGCTTTCATGTCGTGTGACTTTCATACTTTTCAATTAGCTGAGGACAGCCATAGCTGAAGACAAGAACCACCACGAACGGAACTGGAGGTGGGAGCAAACTGCAGAAACAACGGATATGCTACTGGGATTCCCACATTCCGTTAGTATGGGTAATATACCCATCCTGCTAATTTCCATGCACACAAAGGGAATCATTGTGGATAATAGGCACAGTGACTATAGACTCACAAATAACGCCAAATAATTCGAATAAATAACAAAATATAACAGAAAAAAATTTTGCCTTTCAAGCTGTTTCGAACCGTTACTATAAATTCACCATGCTTCCCAGCCCTTTCCGTTCACCATTAAACTATCAGTGATATGTCAAACAGATTGTTTGCAATTATACCTACATCAAATTTATGTATATGTCTAATAACTGTCACTCTGCGCCTTTCTTTATTCAAAATGTTGTTGGCTTACTTGCGTTTCTTAATATGATTACTGTATATGAACAGAGAAGCGTATGTTATAAAAAAGTGTAATTTAACTGAATGATTTTTCACATGTTTATTATTTGGAATGTGAATAGTATGCGTTGTTTTATTGTTTGGTTAGTGTTTATAAAGCAGATGTTACGCCATTTCGGAATAGGGCAGTCAGCTAGAAACGAAGCTTTATTTTCGGATATCTTAAGCTTCATGCTATTGCTTGTTAAAAAGATTTCGACACTCTTGAAAGTGTTTCACGAAGTGGTATGTTGAGTTTCAGTACCTGTGCCGAGCCCGAATCTCGTCAGACACAGAGCGGAATGTAACATCACTGTTTCGATACAATTAGTCCGTTCCAAGCACAGGTGGACTGAAACAGCCTTATTTTGAAACAACGATACAGTTTCTGTGTCTGGCTCGAGATCGAATCTGGTCCTGTTATCCGAGACGGGGGCGGAATGAAACACCACTGTTTGGAAACAGTGAACCACAGCTGTTCCGAAACACTGAAACAGTTCCACGTATCGATACACTGTACCGAAACATAGAAACAGTGGCCTAGTCTATTCAGCCACATTTGGCGGCTAAGGTACAGAAGTTTGTGGTTCTGTGATAACTCATTTTCATTGTTTACACTGTGCGTTTACTACTTGTAATTGTTACGGATAGTGACAAAGGCATGGGATATTTTGAAATATGGTGTCGGACCTCCTTTCGCCCGGTGTAGTCCAGCAACTCGACGTGGCACGGATTCAGTATGTCGTGGAAAATCCGCCGCAGAAATGTAGAGCTATGTTGCCTCTACAGACCTCGATAATTGCGAAACTGTAACCAGTGAAGGAATTTCTGCACCTCTAGATTATGTCCCATAATGTTCCATGGGACTAACGTAGAGCGATCGATCTGGGTGGCCCAATCACTCGCTCGAATTGTACAGGATGTTCTTCAAACTAGTCGTGAACAGTTGTGGCCTGGTGAGATGGCGCATTGTCATCCACAAAAGTTCCAAAGTTACTGCGGAACAGGAAGTCCATGAATGGTTGCAAATGGTCTCCAAATAGCTGGAAATAACCATTTAGAGTCTACGATCGGTTCAGTTGGACCAAACGACGCAGTCCGCTGCTTTTAAACACACCCCACACCATTATGGTGCCACCACCAGGTTACACAGTGACTTGTTAAGAACTTCGGTCCACGGCTTCGTGGGCTCTGCGCCATACTCGAACCCCTACCATGAGCTTTTACAAATTGAAATGGGAACTTATCTGACCAGACGACAGTTTTCCAGTCCTGTGATCGCCCAGAAGATGCAATGTGGTGCTGTTAGGAAAGACACTCGGGTCGGTCGTCTGCTGCCATTACACCTTAACGCCAAATTTCGCCGCACTCTCCTAACGGATACGTTCGGCGTACGTCCCACGTAGATTTTTGCTGTTATTTCACGCAGTGTTTCTTGTCTGTAGCACTGACTACTCTGCGCAAACTCAACTGCTCACTGCTCTCGATTTCTAAACTGGAGGACACACTTCACGGCATTCGCTTCAGAACTGCTACAAATTCGTCGGGCAATAGATCGCGCCACTCGAACTGTCAACACAACTGGCACTGCTAAGAGTATCCTACGACTTCCACATCGCTGGCAACGGGTTATACAAATGCTGGTTACTACTTTGAAGGTCAGTAAAACTTTGAAACACGCATATATTTTGTACGAGATGTAAATAAATAGTATTGTCAGTTATTTTGCTCCCCAAATAGCAAAACTCCTTCACTACTTTAAGTGTCTCATTTCCTAATCTAATTCCCTCAGCATTTGTAGACTTAGAGAAAGCTTTTGACAATGTTGACTGGAATACTCTTTTTCAAATTCTAAAAGTGGCAGGGGTGAAATATAGGGAGCGAAAGGCTATTTACAATTTGTACAGAAACAAGATGGCAGTTAGAAGAGTCGAGGGACATGAAAAGGAAGCAGTGCTTGGGAAGGGAGTGAGACAGGGTTGTAGCCTCTCCCCGATGTTATTTAATCTGTATATTGAGCAAGCAGTAAAGGAAACAAAAGAAAAATTCGGAGTAGGTATTAAAATTCATGGAGAAGAAATAAAAACTTTGCCGATGACATTGTAATTCTGTCAGAGACAGCAAAGGACTTGGAAGAGCAGTTGAACGGAATGGGCAGTGTCTTGAAAGGAGGATATAAGATGAACATCAACAGAAGCAAAACGAGGATCATGGAATGTAGTCGAATTAAGTCGGGTGATGCTGAGTGAATTAGATTAAAAAATGACACACTTAAAGTAGTAAAGGATTTTTGCTATTTGGGGAGCAAAATAACAGATGATGGTCGAAGTAGAGAGGATATAAAATGTAGACTGGGAATGGCAAGGAATGCGTTTCTGAAGAAGAGAAATATGTTAACATCGAGTATTGATTTAAGTATCAGGAAGTCGTTTCTGAAAGTATTTGTATGGGGTGCAGCCATGTATGGAAGTGAAACATGGACGATGAATAGTTTAGACAAAAAAAGAATAGAAGCTTTCGAAATGTGGTGCTACAGAGGAATGCTGAAGATTAGATGGGTAGATCACGTAACTAATGAGGAGGTATTGAATAGAATTGGGGAGAAGAGGAGTTTGTGTCACAACTTGACAAGAAGAAGGGACCGATTGGTAGGGCATGTTCTGATCAAGGGATCACAAATTTAGCATTGGAGGGCAGCGTGGAGGGTAAAAATCGTAGAGGGAGACCAAGAGATGAATACACTAAGCAGATTCAGAAGGATGTAGGTGGCAGTAAGTACTGGGAGATGAAGATGCTTGCACAGGATAGAGTAGCATGGAGAGCTGCATCAAACCAGTCTCAGGACAGAAGACCACAACAGCAACAATTAAAGTTCCAACCCTCGTATTTTTCTACTTATTTATTCTATCAGATCACATAGTTTCAAGACTTTAATGCTTCATGTGTTTTCTATCGACTAACCGCCCCCCCCCCCCCCCCCCCCCCCCACGAGCAGACACACATACACTTCAGTACAGCGCACGGAGCGTTTATACAAACATGTGAAACCAAATCCTTCTTTGTGGTGTTCAAGTTGTGCGTCACACTGACATAAACGTCTGTTATGTCGTCATAGCGTTGACCCTTCTACATCTACATCCATACTCCGCAAGCCACCTGACGGTATGTGGCGGAGGGTACCTTGAGTACCTCTATCGGTTCTCCCTTCCATTCCAGTCTCGGATTGTCGGTATGCCTCTGTGTGGGCTCTAATCTCTCTGATTTTATCCTCATGGTCTCTTCGCGAGATATACGTAGGAGGGAGCAATATACTGCTTGACTCTTCGCTGAAGGTATGTTCTCGAAACTTCATCAAAAGCCCGTACCGAGCTACTGAGCGTCTCTCCTGCAGAGTCTTCCACTGGAGTTTATCTATCATTTCCGTAACGCTTTCGCGATTACTAAATGATCCTGTAACGAAGCGCACTGCTCTCCGTTAGATCTTCTCTATCTCTTCTATCAACCCTATCTGGTATGGATCCCACACTGCTGAGCAGTAGTCAAGCAGTGGGCGAACAAGCGTACTGTAACCTACTTTCTTTGTTTTCGGACTGCATTTCCTTAGGATTCTTCCAATGAATCTGTCTGGCATTTTATATGGTCATTCCATTTTAAATCACTCCTAATGCGTACTCCCAGATAATTTATGGAATTAACTGTTTCCAGTTGCTTACCTGCTATATTGTAGCTAAATGATAAAGTATCTTTCTTTCTATGTATTCGCAGCACATTACAATTGTCTACATTGAGATTCAATTGTCATTCCCTGCACCATGCGTCAATTCGTTGCAAATCCTCCTGTATTTCAGTACAATTTTCCATTGTTACAACCTCTCGATATACTACAGCATCATCCGCAAAAAGCCTCAGTGAACTTCCGATGTTATCCACAAGGTCATTTATATATATTGTGAATAGCAATGTTCCTACGACACTCCCCTGAGGCACACCTGAAAGCACTCTTACTTCGGAAGACTTCTCTCCATTGAGAATGACACGCTGCGTTCTGTTATCTAGGAATTCTTCAGTCCAATCGCACAATTGGTCCATAAGCTCTTACTTTGTTCATTTAACGACTGTGGGTAACTGTATCGAACGCCTTGCGGAAGTCAAGAAACACCCGTGTCTATGGCCCTCTGAGTCTCGTGGACGAATAGCGCGAGCTGGGTTTCACACGATAGTCTTTTTCAAAACCCATGCTGATTCCTGCAGAGTAGATTTCTAGTCTCCAAAAAAGTCGTTATACTCGAACATAATAAGTGTTCCAAAATTCTACAACTGATCGACGATAGAGATATAGATCTATAGTTCTGCACATCTGTTCGACGTCCCTTCTTGAAAACGGGAATGACCTGTGCCCTGTAAAACTTTGCACTTCACTTTTTGTTGGAGGTTCGTAATGGTAACACCAACGTGTGTCACCTGTGATTATTTTTTCCAGGAAAAGGATTGTCCGCGTTTGGCATTTCAGTCAAGTCGCGACAGGCATGCACACGTCCTGGGAGTCGAGGTGTGCGGGAGAAATTTTGCACACACACTTTCCTCTCCTTCAAAGCATTATGAGGAACGCCTTCAATAGATAATTTAGAGATGTTCACTTCATTTCTCCATTACTGACACAACAACGTTCAGAGACAATGGCGGCTCACCCACTCTTAACACTGCCTGCTCACAACTGACTGGCTGAAAGCAAATCGGTTGTTCACAGTTGTTAGTTCGAGCTGCCGCCGTAGTTCCTGCGCTGACGTTGCGTATAATCCAGGAACTTTTTGGGCGAACGGTGTATGACTAAAGAGCAGTCTTGTGATTTCTATATGAACAATATTACGTTTAAAAAAATGGTTCAAATGGCTCTGAGCACTATGGGACTCAACGGCTGTGGTCATAAGTCCCCTAGAACTTAGAACTACTTAAACCTAACTAACCTAAGGACAGCACACATCACCCAGCCATCACGAGGCAGAGAAAATCCCTGACCCCGCCGGGAATCGAACCCGGGAACCCGGGCGTGGGAAGCGAGAACGCTACCGCACGACCACGAGATGCGGGCAATATTACGTTTAATTTTCATATTTAATTTTTTGTAGTGATTTTCGTTTTCGATTGTTTCTCTTGTTATGTGTTTTATCCCCGTCACAACCCCATTCAATCAATATATTACAGACATGAATTGGATGCAAACAGAACCAAATGGCTCTGAGCACTACGGGACTCAACTGCTGTGGTCATAAGTCCCCTAGAACTTAGAACTACTTAAACCTAACTAACCTAAGGACATCACACACATCCATGCCCGAGGCAGGACTCGAACCTGCGACGTAGCGGTCGTGCGGTTCCAGACTGTAGCGCCTTTAACAGCTCGGCCACTCCGGCCGGCACAAAGAGAACCAGTAGTCTGTGAGGCTTCCTGAATACTATTTGGTCCAGTGAATCGTACTGCAAGTTGGGCATCAGTGTATTTGGGAACTGTAGAAATGTTCACCTGGTTTAACAATACCACGCAGTTGGTCCTGCAAAATTATATAATGTAAAATGACGGTAAGGGGCAAAACGAACAAAAACTTTCTTTAGGTCTCACTTTATTAAATCAGATATAAACCAAACCAAACATTTCACTTTTTACACTTTTTAATAAACAAAAACCCATTGATGATGGTACAGAGGTGCTGAAACATGTTTGGGTGAAAGAAAAGACAATGTGTTTGCAAAAAGGCAGAACCCATAGCCTAAGATTTAAACGACACTTTGTAATTATGTCTTAATGGCTTCTTTGGCGCCATAAGAATTAAGTCAAGATAGACGATAATAAGCCTTAGCAGATGGTGGACAATTGTGGTGTTTTCAGCGAGTTGGCCCGGCTACCATATAGCTAAGTGAGTGATGATTCTGTTCTAGCGATTGGGGAGAGGGCAGCACTAAGGCGATACCATACGGACGGGGAGCCATGTAGTTTCTGCTTTGTTTTCCGCTGAATGACGTCAAACATAACGCAAGGCTTTGGTGTTGATATTTACAAATTTAAAATATCATCATCGAGACTGGAATAGAGGGAAGAACCGATGGAGGTACTCAAAGTACCCTCCGCCACACACTGTCAGGTGGCTTGCGGACTATGGATGTAGATGTAAATCGGCTAAAGGCAACGCCTTGATGCAGCCATCTGTGGGACGTGGTTGTGACCGTTGCAGTTCATTGGTCTGTCTCTTAATTTTTTTCTCAGCTCTTTTCCTTCAAGCCCTTTTCATGTAACCACCATGTCAAATTAGGTTTATCAGTTATTTAGTTTTTCTTCTCTTTATCAAATTAATCAGCGCCGTTTCCTCTTCATTTCCTCCCATTGTCAATCGGTAGCATCTTTGAGTAGCAATCGAAACGTCCAGAGTGCTGGGTTCCAACCCAGCCTCTACTTTGAATAAAAGTCATCAACAACAGCGGACGAAGGCGTCTTTCATCAGAAGACATCACCTTTGCTCTGCCAACAGCCTTCTCAAAGAGGACAGAGAAGCAGAGGTTGAGAGGACTTTCTCGCCCTGGAGGTCGGAAAGTGGCCCTAAAATGTCGAAGAATCAGCAATGATCGACGGCGTGAGGGTGCAGAGAGTAATGGAAAGAACTGCGTTAGACCTATAACTGAAAAAGTGTCATGATGATCTCTCCATTGGCAAAAGATTCCGGATAAATTCTCGATTTGGATCTCCGGGAAGGGGATGCCATTGGGAGGACACCATGAGAAAAAAATGGAATAACCAACATAGTGATAGTATTGTACAAGTTGGAGCATGATCAGTACTTTGAAAGTTGTAAGAAAGCTAGAAAATCTTAAAAGGGAAATGTAATGGCGAAAACTACACTCCCGGAAATTGAAATAAGAACACCGTGAATTCATTGTCCCAGGAAGGGGAAACTTTATTGACACATTCCTGGGGTCAGATACATAGCATGATCACACTGACAGAACCACAGGCACATAGACACAGGCAACAGAGCATGCACAATGTCGGCACTAGTACAGTGTATATCCACCTTTCGCAGCAATGCAGGCTGCTATTCTCCCATGGAGACGATCGTAGAGATGCTGGATGTAGTCCTGTGGAACGACTTGCCATGCCATTTCCACCTGGCGCCTCAGTTGGACCAGCGTTCGTGCTGGACGTGCAGACCGCGTGAGACGACACTTCATCCAGTCCCAAACATGCTCAATGGGGGACAGATCCGGATATCTTGCTGGCCAGGGTAGTTGACTTACACCTTCTAGAGCACGTTGGGTGGCACGGGATACATGCGGACGTGCATTGTCCTGTTGGAACAGCAAGTTCCCTTGCCGGTCTAGGAATGGTAGAACGATGGGTTCGATGACGGTTTGGATGTACCGTGCACTATTCAGTGTCCCCTCGACGATCACCAGTGGTGTACGGCCAGTGTAGGAGATCGCTCCCCACAGCATGATGCCGGGTGTTGGCCCTGTGTGCCTCGGTCGTATGCAGTCCCGATTGTGGTGCTCACCTGCACGGCGCCAAACACGCATACGACCATCATTGGCACCAAGGCAGAAGCGACTCTCATCGCTGAAGACGACACGTCTCCATTCGCCCCTCCATTCACGCCTATCGCGACACCACTGGAGGCGGGCTGCACGATGTTGGGGCGTGAGCGGAAGACGGCCTAACGGTGTGCGGGACCGTAGCCCAGCTTCATGGAGACGGTTGCGAATGGTCCTCGCCGATACCCCAGGAGCAACAGTGTCCCTAATTTGCTGGGAAGTGGCTGTGCGGTCCCCTACGGCACTGCGTAGGATCCTACGATCTTGGCGTGCATCCGTACGTCGCTGCGGTCCGGTCCCAGGTCGACGGGCACGTGCACCTTCCGCCGACCACTGGCGACAACATCGATGTACTGTGGAGACCTCACGCCCCACGTGTTGAGCAATTCGGCGGTACGTCCACCCGGCCTCCCGCATGCCCACTATACGCCCTCGCTCAAAGTCCGTCAACTGCACATACGGTTCACGTCCACGCTGTCGCGGCATGCTACCAGTGTTAAAGACTGCGATGGAGCTCCGTATGCCACGGCAAACTGGCTGACACTGACGGCGGCGGTGCACAAATTCTGCACAGCTAGCGCCATTCGACGGCCAACACCGCGGTTCCTGGTGTGTCCGCTGTGCCGTGCGTGTGATCATTGCTTGTACAGCCCTCTCGCAGTGTCCGGAGCAAGTATGATGGGTCTGACACACCGGTGTCAATGTGTTCTTTTTTCCATTTCCCGGAGTGTAGATATAGTAGGGGTCGGTGAAGTGAAGTGGAAAGAAGACAAGTATTTCTGGTCAAACGAATGTGGGGTAATATCAACAGCAGCAGACAGAGATTCCGAAAGCAGATGTTGGATTGTAAGGTGTACCCAAGAGGATATACTCAGACTGATATTTAGTGACGATTAAGAGTAGACAAAGAATCGTCCGGAAGAATCTGTGCGAAGGGAAGTGCGATACTGAACTACGGCGGAGTGATCACACACGTTTAAAATTCGCAACGGATTTCGATACTGCGATAAGGAAAACCAGAGTAGGCATTTCAATTCAAGGGAACACCGCCAAAAAGTGCCGTCTCAGTTGTTGGACAATCGACATAGGTACAAAAAAAGATAACTCTGAAGAAACCTTGAGTAACAGAAAAAATACGTCAAGTGATTGACGAAAGAAGGAAGTCGGGAGAGTAGCAATAGACACGGTGATGATTACTGAATTAAATAAAATAAAAATACTTCTGAACGATTTGCGCCACGGCGCGGGGCGTGGTAGGAATTAGTATCCGTATGCGCGCGCGCGCCTGGTTGTTGTGGGACATCTTCAGATGAATAGTTTCGTCAGTTAGCAAAATTGGCGGATTTGGGGGGGCGGAGAATCCGCGTTTCGCGATGGGGAACTCTCTTCTTCCTCCTCAACGGTTGACTGTGTGGTGTGCAACGTCCAGTTACGGAATATTCGGTGCGATATTCGTTGTTGGCACGGTGACTACCGAACGGTACGTGAAGGTTTTGGAAGATGATTTCATCCCCATTATCCAAAGTGACCCTGATTTTGACAATATGTGCTTCATACATGACGGAACTCGACCCCATCGAAGCATGAGAGTGTTCGATGTCCTGGAGGAGCAGTTTGGGGGCCGTATTCTGGCTCTGGGGTACTCAGAGGCCACGGGCATGGGCCACGATTGGCTGCCATAGTATCCGGATCTGAGCACATGCGACTCCTTTTTGTGGGGATATATTAAAGGCAAGGTGTAAGCAATAACCCCAAAACCATTTCTGAGCTGAAAACAGCCATTCAGGAGGTCATCGACAGCATCGGTTTTAAGACACTTCAGCGGGTCGTGCAGAATTTCGCTTTTCGTCTGCGTCACATCATCGCCAATGATGCCAGCCATATCGAACGTGTCATAACCTAAATCCGAATATCTGTAGCGACGTTTACATGTTGAATAAAGTGTGTGCACGCAGTAGTTTGTAACTAATTTACTTTTCTTTTATAGTTCAATAACGGTCAGTCTGTAAATCACTTACGAATTAAATAAATAGGAAGTGCAGCGAAATGGCTGCAGGAAAGATGTGAAGAAATCGAAAAAGATCAAAACCGGTGAAATTAGGAACATTAACACTGCAATGGGAATTAGACTCTTAAGCGCAGATGAGAGAGCGGATGGGTGGAAACAGATCATTCAAAGCCTCCATGAGGGATGGACTTGGCTGACGACGTGATACAAAACGAAATGGGGGTCGATATCGAAGACTTAGGGAATCCAATATTATACCTGAATAGACTTGTAGGTGAAAGATAAAAATCAAAGATAGTGGCGCTTGAGCGGTACCCGAAACATGCAAGAGAATGCAACGCTTGTCAGAAGCTTTGGTAGCTTTTCATGCAGAATCAGCACCTACCGACACTTGTGCTCAAAAACAGGCAACCTTCCAGCTGTTAGCGCTAAATTGGTATGACTCGAATTGACGACTCCACAAGCCACAGTACGGTGCTCGGCGGAGGGTACCCTGTACCACTACTTGTCATTTCCTTTCCCGTTCCACTCGCTAATAGAGCGAGGGAAAAACGACAGCCTCTAGGGCGCCGTATGAGCCCTAATTTCCGGGTCTTATCTGCGTGGTCTTTTACGCGCGATATATGTTGGCGGCAAGCTTCAAATGCCGTTTCTTTAAATTTTCTCAGTAGTGTTTCTCGAAAAGAACGTCACGTTTCCTCCAGGTATTCCCATTTGAATTCCCCAAGCATCTCCGTAACGCTAACGTGTTGTCCGAACCTACCGATAACAACTCTAGCAGTCCGCCTCTGAACTGCTTCGACGTCTTCCTCCTATCCTACATGGTACGGATCTCAAACACTCGAGTAGTACTCAAGAATAGGTCGCACCAGCGTCCTATAAGCGGTATCCTTTACAAGTGAACCTCTCTTTCCTAAAATTCTCCTAATCAACCGAAGTCGACCGTTCGCCTTTCCTACCACAGTTCTCAGATGCTCGTTCCACCTCAAATCGCTTTGCAACGTTACACCCAGATATTTAAACGACTTGACACCGTGAAGCACAACACTGGTAAAACTGTATCGGAACATTACAGGTTTAATCTTGCTACTCATCCACATTAACATACATTTTTTCACATTTAGGGCTAGCTGCCATTCATCACACGAACTGGAAATTTTGTCCAAGTTGTCGTGTACCTTCCTACATTCACTCAACTTCAACACCTGGCCGTACACCAAGGCATCATCGACAAACAACTGCAGATTGCTGCCCACCCTGTCTGCCGAATCATTTATGTATGTAGAGAACAACACCGGTCCTGTCGCACTTCCCTGGGGCACTCCTCACGATATCCTTGTCCCTGATGAAGACTCACCGGCGGGGACGACGTACTGGGTTCTGTTACTTAAGAACTCTTCAACCCAGTCACATATCTGTGAACTTATTCCGTATGCTCGTATCTTCGTTAACTGCCTGCAAAGGAGCACCAAGTCGAATGATTTCCCGAAATATGGAAATATGGAATCTCAAAATTTTAAACATGGCTGAAGCAGCAACTGTTGAAAATCTTCAGGGTAAATGATAACAGCCGAACAGTTGCAGGATAAAGATCTATTAAAATCCTTGACCACGGTTTCGGTGTATCTAAATATACCTTCATCAGAAGCAAAAATACACTAAAATCACGTACTGCAGTGGAGATACATAAAACAATCGTGCCAAAGGCGTCGTCAGTAGTTAAAATTAAAATATCGCCTTCATTTGTACAGCATAATGGTGAAGAATTTGCTTGTTGATCTTCATCCATACTTCGCAGTATATCATGTGAGAAAAGGGGAAACTGAGTATTGCACGAGCGATGCTCTATAAAACCATGATGATTCGTGGATATAAGCTTCTCAGTCTCAAGAAACTTTATTATATTCGGAGAATATGTTCAAGGATTCTGTAGCAAACAGAAGTTATGGATATTGGTCTGTAATTTTGCGGGCCCTCTCTTTTACCCTTCTTATATACCACCTGC
Organism: Schistocerca piceifrons; assembly: GCF_021461385.2. NCBI lineage: Eukaryota > Metazoa > Arthropoda > Insecta > Orthoptera > Acrididae > Schistocerca > Schistocerca piceifrons. The sequence goes on along the minus strand of NC_060146.1, from coordinate 141,294,110 downwards.
ATTTTTTCCAGTCGCTTGGGAGTTTGTGCGGGGCGAGAGATTCACGATAAATGCAAGCTAGGTAAGGAGCCAATGCCGTAGAGTACTCTTCCTAACATCTAACTGGGATTCCGTACGAAGCAGGTGATTTATTTGCTTTCAGACGCGAATGGGTTCTCTTCCCTTTGCATATGCAACCAGTTTCCAAGAATTTTGTATGCCACTCGTAAATCTGCTTGTGCAGAGGCGATTTCTTGCTGAATCTACGGCGGAATGTAGTTTGACTTTAACAATGCAATGAATTCGCGCAAACTACAACAGAGAAAATGACTTCTCTTATGGTGTATTTGCCAGGTTGCTACAAACATATAACAACGGAGCTGAGTCGAAACTTTCAACCCTCCTCCATCCAGTGACATGCGCAATGTGTTCCTATCTTTTATTCTTTGTAATAAACAACTTAAATCGGTTCTTTCTTTTTGAATCTCTCTGTACATGATAAGAGGTGAAAAGCGCATGCTTGAAGGAGGCCAAGAGTGAGAAAAGAGGTTTGCGACACTTTCCGGAAGAATTTGAAAAGCGCACCTCGCCGTGCTGAGAACACTAGCTATGTCCGGCGATAATGATTCGCAGAATCGAATAATTAGCTGACGTCGACTCGTTGTCCATAATGATCCGTTTAGAACGCAGCAGCGTGATGTGAGGTTCTAAGACGGTGGTTTTGTGATCCATTGCACAAAGGAACTCAAAAGGAGCTGTTGATTAAAACTCAGGAGCTAGCGACAACAATGGGGACAAACAGAAGCCTGGCATGGCGTATAGTCCCAGTGGGTCTCCTTTCAGCCAGATTTCGCCTCTGCTGGCGATGATTAGAAAATCTTTGGTAGGATTTTTTCCCCTTCTGCATTTTCAACTATCTATAAGTAGTTGTTTCCGACAGTGTAGTCCCAGAGGAATTTGAGGTACACGGTTTTCAGTGTTTAAGTATGGTTTTCAAAAAGTCACCCATAATCCGACCTCTCCTGTCACATTTATCGAAAGAGGATGTGTAGTGGCGACAGGGTTGGGTGGCGGGGAGGGGGGGGGGGGGAAGGGGGGGGGGGAGTGGTGGTGTGGGCGAACCTACACTGGAGTCCAAAATAGCAACAAACCACGATTTTCCCATCCTGTGTCTGATTCACGATATGATCATACAAACTGCCAGCACATGTTCCACCAACTGCGACATGGTCGCGTATACAAACAATGATAGTGTTCCAATAGTGTCAAATGTTTTTTATTCCAGTCTTTGATCACAATATGAAATGTTTAGTAGATGACCGGTTTCGTTCCGTAATGACCATCATCAGATCTTTTTTACACCATTTCCTAAAGTGATGAGGCCATAATGGCATCGCCAAAACATATAAATATAATCAGCATAGCATCGTCATATAGATCTATATGACGATGCTATGCTGATTATATTTATATGTTTTGACGATGCTATTATGGCCTTATCACTTTATAACGTGGTGTAAAAAAAGATCTGAGGATGGTCATTACGGAACGAAACCGGTCATCTACTAAACATTTCATATTGTGATCAAAGACTGGAATAAAAAACATTTGTCAGAGATATCCGTACGAACGTGCTCTGCACGGAAGTTGGCATTTCGGTCGACGAAAACCCACGCCAATTATAACTCAGGACACTTATCAAACGAAGACGTGTTTGCTGGGTAGTCCCACATCCACAGTAGCTGCGTACACAGTCACAGACAGTGCAGTATGGCACAGAGAAAGCGCTTACTAGACTCTCTGCTGTCGAGGGCCATAGGAATGATGGAAGCAGGGCTGCCACAAATTCATGTGGCCCGATGGGTTAACGTGAATCGTTCTGTTGCTTCTCGAATGTGATGACAGTTTATAGAGACCGAACCTGTATCACGATGACCAGGGCAGGGCCAACCACGTGTGACATCACAAGAAGTGGACCGTTATTTGGCTGTATGGGCACGACCATACCTCCTTAGTACTGCACGGTAACCAGCATCTGACCTCGCAGCATCCAGTGGACGCGTTGTGTCGTGGCAAACGGGGTACAGAAGAATTCGACACAGACCTATGTATGTGTGCCTCTGACGCGTCTTCACAGACGAGATCGTCTAGAGTGGAGTCGTCAACATGCCACCTGGACAGTCGAACAGTCGGCCAATGTTCTTTTCACAGATGAGTCCCGTTTTGGCCTGGAGAGTGGTTCTCGACGGATCTGAAGAGAATGTGGAACACGATTTCGCGACCCGAACATCGTGGAAAGAGACCGGTATCGAGGAGGGTCGCTAATGGTGTGGGCAGGGGTTATGTTGATCACTCGAACACGTCTTCATGAAATTGTACGAGTGAATCGGAAACGTTTAACTGCTATCAGGTATCGTGCCGAGGTCTTGGTACCTCATGTATGGTTGTTGCTAGGTGCTGTGCGCCCAGACTTCTTACTGATGTGGACGGTAATGCTCAACCTCATGCACGAGTGGCTGATGGTTTCTTGGAATCGGATGGTACTGCACGCACGGCGCGGCTTGCTCTCTCCTGATTTGAATCACATTGAGCATGTCTGGGATGCTCTAGGGAGACAGGTTGCATCATGTCGATATCCAGCAACCACTCTCCAAGACTTGCGAGCAACTCCTCAGGCATAATGGGCGTTATTGCCTCTCACAGCATGCTCCATCGTTGTCAGGCATCTATTGCTGCCAGAGGTCTTCAAAACCGTTAGTGAGCACATTAAGCAGTTGTCGCAATGTGTGTGTGTGTGTGTGTGTGTGTGTGTGTGTGTGTGTGTGTGTGTGTGTGCGCAAATCTCTTACGTAGGAAAAAACGAACATTTTCGTCTATTATTGTGTATATTGCAGTTGTTAACGTTCTGCGTTCTTTACGTTGTTTCTACGTTGCTATCACCTGTTTATACTGTTTTGTGGCAAAATAAACGCAACCTTGCAAAATTCCGTTAGTCGCTTTATTTTTGGACACCAGTGTATGTTCTGAGAGATGTATTTGTCTAGTGTCAAGTGACCAGCTGTATTTAACAGTCATAGAGTGGGAACAGCAAACAGTTGTTTTAGTGAGTCTGGAATTACTCATAATGCGACCAATGCAGTGCAGTAGAAATGACTATAGTACCTTCCTCAACATCGAGAATGGAGAACGACGCATCAGCGAAAGAAGTGAAAGTTATTTCACACGTAACAAGCACGATTACACAGCTTGGCCGAAGCACATTTGCAAAGACACAGAAAGATTTCTTCAGTAAAAGATATCCTGGCATAAAATGTGTCCGAAAAGAGCACTGACGGGTCGAAAGAAAACAAGGACGATCAGAAATTATTAGTAGTTGAAACTCGAAGCATTCTGAAAGAAAGATCCGTATAAATGCGAGTTGGACTGGCGCCCTGGGGTTCCGTACAAACGTAATTACGTGCGTATATGGATGATAGTAAAGTATTTTCGTGTTGCTGAACAGTCTGGTACCAGTCTTTCAACTGGACCTCACTTGGGCGACTTGCGGGTCCTTAAGCGGTGGCACACTGGGGTGTGCTTTCGCACGCCAACTTTGAGCGTCCCGAGTTCACCGTACTGTCGAATGCTCACAAGGGAAACTTCTCATCGCAACCCCTTCAGATTTCGTAGTAACATGGCCCAGTGGATAGCCCGTCAAAAATTGAACATAGGAACTGTGAAAAAAGAAACAGAATAGTAACAGTGAACGGCCCAAGCTCTAGATATGAAACATCGAGCGGATGCGAGTAGCCACGGGGTCGTGGTTCAGTGGTCACAGTGTCTGCCTCAAATCTGACTCGTGTCCCAATTTTTTCCCCACAAAATCGCGAACTGTCGGTCCGGTCATTCACGTGGCTGTTCGCTGTATTCAGATTTGTGTTCGTGTCGTGATGTAATGTCCGTTTGCAACAGCAAAGTGTAAGCAAGAGACCTCCAGACGTACGTAGCTCCTATTTGTTCCACACAAGTACCACATGTTACGACTCTTGAGTTCTTTTTTGGAAGTTTTGACTCTTGATTTCCTATGTTGGAACATAGTTCATACCGTCATTAACAGAAAGATGTCAGTCTCGATAGCTGAGTAGTGTTCGGTCAGAGGATTAGCTGCCCTCTGTAACAAAAAAACTGAGTTAATCGATCAACAACGAACTTAAACGGATGTCTTGCGACGTCCGCCCTGAGCAGATACAACGAACGAAAACAAACAAAATGAGATTTAAAAAAAAGTAGATAGTGACGGAATGCCATGCAAAGGGGCCCGGGTTCGATTCCCGGCTGGGTTGGAGATTTTCTTCGCTCAGGGTCTGTATGTGGTTTTGTCTTCATCCTCTTCATATGATCCGTATCGACGCGCAGGTCGCCGAAGTGGCGTCAACTCGAAAGACTTGCACCATGCGACAGGTCTACCTGACGGGAGACCCTAGCTACACGAGCATTTCATTTCAACAGAAAGATGTTTGAAAATTTCTAACTCTTCACGAATATGAATTATAACGCCTTTCCTCACTGTGTGCAGGATAATAATTATACCCGTAGCGTGTCTTGCATGTGACACAAGCATTCACAATTGGTTGCAATCGTCTAGAGTTTTAAGCGACCGTGCTTCGCCGAATTACATGGTTACAGCGGAAATTCGACGTAACGAGTGATTGCACACGTTCACCTTTCATATCGTGTGAAAATCTGTCTTACTAAACGACCAAAAAGGTCATCGCTCATCCAAGTTGCAGGTTGCCTTTTTGACGGTTCCCAGATGCAAAAAAAATTATTTACAGTATTTAGTATAATTAGTGACCAGATTTAAAAGTTAAACATATTAGAGTTAAAACTGTGTCTGTATTGAGATGACAAAAGTTACATAAGCGGATTAGGGTGTACCGCGTACACAGGGTATAAAAGGGCAATGCGTTTCTGGTGCTGTCATTCGTACTGAGATGATTCATGTGAAAAGGATTCCGACATGATTATGGCCGAAGGACGGAAATTAAGACTCTGAACGTGGCAAGATGGTTAGAGCTAGACACATGGGACGTTCCATTTCCGATATCGTTAGGCAATTCAATATTCCAAGGTGCACAGTGTCAAAAATATGCCTACAATACCACATTTTAGGTATTACCACTCACCACGGACAATACAGTGGCCGGCGGCCTTCACTTAACGACCAAGAACAGCGTCACATGCGTAGAGTTGTCAGTGCTAACAGACAAGCAACACTGCGTGAAAAAATCGCTGAAATGAATGTGGGATGTACCACAAACGTATCCGTTAGGACCGTGTGACGAACTTTGGCATTAATAGGCTATGACAGCGCACGACCGACGCGAATGCCTTTGCAAACGTCACGACATCGGCTGCCGCTTCCCTCCTGGGATAGTAACCAGATCGGCTGGACCCTAGACGACTGGAAAACCGACTTCAGTTGGTAAGACGTATGGTAGGGTTAGAGTGTAACGCAGACCGCACGAAGCCATGGACCCAAATTGTCAGCAAGGGACTGGCAGACCTATAGTGGCTTCATCGTGTTGTGCGCCGTGTTCAGGTAGAATGTACTTGGTTCTCCGGGTGTTCGGCTGCTTAGAGATCATTGGCAACCATTCGTGGACGTCATGTTCCCAAAGAACTATGGAGATTTTATGGATCACAATGGGCCATGTCACCGGAACACAGTTGTTTGTCATAGGTTTGAAGAACTTACTGGACAATTCGAGCGAATGATTTGGCCACCCGGATGTCCCGACATGAATCACATCGACCATTTGAGACATAATCAAGAAGTAATTTCTTGCACTGAATCCTGCACTGGTAACACTCACACGATTATGGACAGCTATAGGCTCAATATGGCTGAATATTTCTGCAAGGGACTTCCGACGACTTGCTGAGTCCATTCCACGTAGAGCTGCTGCACTACGACGTGCCAAAGGAGGTCCGACACGACATTAGGAGGCATCACATGAATTTTCTCACGCCTTGTATGTCAGACAGCGTAACGAACGGCGCGCAAATTATCTAGACCATATTCCTACACTGTCTGAGGTTAACATCACGTAGCGACTTCCAAAAAACTTTACTCATTATTTAAAATCTTCACGAAAGTTTTTCTTGCTGCCATCCACCCACGATATGCTGAAAGGAAAACTGTTGATCGCTTAATACATTTTCACTCTTCGTGCACTAAAACTTCAGCATCATACATAACGTTCCAATGTATCCATTCTTTTCTAGCAACTCTATTCGCAAGATATCTTCTACACACTATCCACATAAACCACTGAAGCCCTAACAAATTATATCGTTATAAACGGAAAAGCCAGCCCGGATACCGGTGCGTGTTAAAGCGCCGCTTCGGGGAGGGGGAGGTGAGCTGGCCCCAGACCGAATCCGCCCGGAGGGTTAACCACGACCTTCGGTGTGCCGACCAGCCTGGTTGTGGTTTTCAGGCGGCTTTCCACATACGACTAGTTGAATCCTGGATTGGTGCGTAAGTCTTGCCTCACTTACACGATTCGCAAACATTTAGAAAACTTTGTCTCACTTTCACATGGATAACACTACACATATACAGCTGGGGTACACATTTCGTTACAGGGGCAACGTGGTGGAGACAGCAAGATTATCCGGCCACGCCGTAACACACATCGATTTTTATTAAGTTGTCATTAACTGTTCTCGATATATCGAAAAATAGTATCGATACATCGACATATAAACGGTGAAAATATCGACGTACCGGCCAAAAACAATATCGGCTGTACACTGTGTACATTGCGTACATAAACAAGGTAGCAGCCTTCTTATCCCCCTTACAGCAACAGTTGAAAGGAAAACGATGCACGTTCAAACGTAGTGACAATCAGTTTGACAACAATGGTATCTGCATATAAGTGGCACAATAAAAGGAGTCCGATGGGTCCGTCGTTCGGTTTCGTCACATTTGTCTGGAACACTTCATTTCGATTTCCCTGTTGTTGTTGTAGTTGTTTTTTTTTTTTTTTTCATTTCTGAAAACGCCAGCGAACTAGCAATTGTAGTGTCAATATTGTGTGGCGAAGTTAAACGTTGCCGTTTCTGTTGGTAGCACCGACCGCCGATTACTTCAGCATTTCCCTTCAAACACCTCCACCCACCGCGAAGACCAATCTTGCCATTTGGATTTTTGTTCATCAGTTTCAGCAACTGTATTTGAAAAATACCCATGCGAAGAAGTAACACTCTAGTTGCGTTAAAAATTGATTTTAGCGCAACTGGTATGCTGTTTCTTAACAACGGTAATCTTGTTATTGATTTCACGCCGTTACTCTGCGAGTGCAATCGGACTAATTATTTGTGCCACCTATACATGCTTCACTCAGCCAAAGGGAAAGGCTGGACGTGATGAAAGCTCAAAAAGTAGTAAGACTTATTCACACGTTGAAAGAAAAAATTATTCTACTAAAATTCCAAAGGAACCGCTTCAGATATTTATCGAAAATTACGAAAATAATATAATATAAAATAAAAATAATAGCTGTCGAAATTGCCATTTCATTGTCGATGTATACATTCTTAGTTTGTGTGACCATATTGTTCGTATTTTTGTAGTTGCAACGCAGAACAAAAATACCCTCAAGTATCGATATATGGCTGACGGAGGAAGCGTCGGTCTGTAGTCATATATGGATACTTTTAAGTGACGGCATCGACATATCGACAGCACTACCTTAGTAGTGCACACGTCCGTTAATAACCATGCCGCCACAGCGCCGATGCAGGATAAAGGCATAAGAAAAATGAAACTAGGTCGGTTTTCTGAAAAGAAATATGTGTGTTGAAGGGGCTTCATGCACGGTGCATTTAGAGCCCTGGCGACCCGCTTCAGATGTTTTGAAAGTCTAGATATTTTTTTTTTCAAATTTAGCTTAATTCTGTCCTGGTAAGATACATTGGTGTATTACAAAAGTGGCACATTGTGAACATATGTTTACACAACTAAGACAAATCGACGAATTATGTACTGCTTCCAGTAGTGCATATATGGTTTTGGTGAACAGTAGAAATAGACATTTTTATGTAGATGTATGCACACTCCATTATACATCAGATTTGTTAACACAAGTCAGAAAAAGTCAAAGAATTTAAAACATGAAGACATTGCATTTCTACAAATTCACAGGTGTTAGCAACTCAAGGAAGATACCTAGCTGTTATATTATTAACCGTACATAGATATCACGTATAAAACAAATATTTGCTTATACGTCGAAAGTAGCAGTGTAATATCAAATGGTTGCAATATAAAATGTTTGTTTATTTAGGAAAATAACCTTTAAAAATTACTGAAAAACTTGTGGCTGGTGAACTCTGTTTGTTCATTCAACATTTTATGAGAAGAGTTCTCTTTGTGTGACATTATTTCTAACTCTTCTAGTTGATCAAGCTTTTTACTATGGTTCTCTGTGTGGAGTACAGTTAGGCTGTTATTGATGTCACTTAGTTTGTGTCCATTAACATGCATGTGGATAGCTATAGTGGTTTTTTCAAAGAGGTTAAGTCTACAAGCATCAGTGTGATCTTCATACGTGTGTGGAAAGTTATTCCTGTTTCATCCATGTAAAAGGCTTATATATTAAGAATTAAGTTATGGAGATGTGTGTGTTTACTATGTAGAACGTAAGTCGTGTCCGAGTTTGTTGTTTGTGGAGAAGGATATTTTAATAACAGCTTTGACAAATCCACAGTAGCTAACCACATGCACCTTAATGGACACAGACTGACATCCACAATGCTATGGCGTGAAGTCAAGGCGCCAGCACGCCAGTCCGGAACGTTAGAAAAGAGATGGCTGTGAGAAGACGTCAGTCAATCACACGCTGAACTGACCCTCTCCAGGACGACAACGTGACAGAAGCGGCCTCCATGTGAAGATGACATACGCGTCGCGACCGAATGGTGCGGCCCCAGTTGAATAGCAGCTTCACGATTAGACACTTGGATAGAAGCGGCAACACTCGTTACCTCGTTTGTGCGTCCATGTAGCACAGATTTGGACTTGTTATACTGAAGAAGATTCATTATTTTGTATGTCACCCTTTGCTTGTGACACTTCTGTGTAATTGTCAAGGAAATAAAACTCATTAATATGATTTGTTTGATTTGTGTGTCTAGCGAACCAAGTACACAGGATTCTTAGACATCGCACACAACACTAACTGTGCTCCACACAGAAAACCTTTGTAAAAACATATCTACCACCACAACTAGAAATCATTTTACACAAAGAGAACTCTTCTGAAATCATGTTGAGTGAACAAACGGATCTTAGCAGCCAAATTTTTTCAGTAATTTTTAAAGTTTATTTTAGCGAAACAAAAAAAAAATATAGTAATGTGGCCATTTGATAACATATATCCACATTTGACAAATTCACAAATATCTGTTTTGTAAATGATAGTTATGTATAATCAATTATATAACAGCTTTCTGTCTTCTTTGAAATAAAAACATATATGTATTTATAGAAATGCAGTATATTTACATTTTAAGTTCTTTGACGTGTTCACTAATTGCTGTATAATGGGATATGTATAGGTACATAAACATGTCTACTCATGCCAAACTTCAAAACCATGTATCCGCTACTGGAAACAGTAAGCAGTTTTCCTGTTTCTCTCACTTTTGTAAAGTTGCATTCACAATGTGCCACTTTGCAATATACCAATATGATCTTACCAAGACTAGAATTGGAAAAATATTGATGTGGACTGTCAGAGCACCTAAAGATGGACTCCCAGGGCACCGTGCATTGAAATGAAATCAAAATTGTAACTGAAGGCGGTTGTTCTTTATTTTACGGAAGGATCAAAATTACGAAAGAAGCACTGACATCAAATGGATAAAATAAAATTTCAGTTTCTCTCACGAAACTTTTCTACACAGTTGAGAGGTTCATCATTTTCTGATACGCTATTGTCTATAATGTAGAAGAATAGGAAGTCACTGTTCGCATAATTCAAGACTTATTAATTCCTAATCGAATACTAAAATTAGTCAGGGCTTTTTCGCATTTACTTGAAATCCAATATTTCTTACACCCATCTGGCCGCTGAAGACAGATCGTCATCCTGCAGGATGATGGCACTATTCATATATTCAGGTCTGGCACATAAGTAAATCTTGAAGTTGTCGGCATCTGGATGAGATTTACGACTCGTTACATTAATTCACTTTTGGAAGACTTGCAATCAAATCGTACATGTCCTTTCAGTGAGATCATCCTGGCATTTGCGTCTACGTGATGTAGGCAAACCACGGAAAATCTGAATCTGGATGGCTGTACGGTATTTCAAATGCCGACCTCCCGAATGAGAGTCCAGAATTTAAACCACTGCGTCATGTTGCGCTGTAAGCCCACATGGATTACTTCTCGCTGATTCAGTGTGACTGAGTTGTGCCTGCCTACTCGACGAATATGGGGTGCCTAGGAAATCTGCTTTCTTGGACCGCTAAACAACAGTTCAAGCAAATCGTACTACTGAATTTTATTTACAGAAAATAAATAACAATACGTAACCCTGAGAAATTTACAACGAGGTGTCGCAAGCAATGGCCTACAGACAACATAAGTGATCTCTTCAGTATACAGGGTGAGTCACCTAACATAACCGCTGGATATATTTCGTAAACCACATCAAATGCTGACGAATCGATTCCACAGACCGAGCGTGAGGAGAGGGGCTAGTGTAATTGTTTAGTACAAACCACACAAAAATGCACGGAAGTATGTTTTTAACACAAACCTACGTTTTTTTAAATGGAACCACGTTAGTTTTGTTAGCACATCTGAACATATAAACAAATACGCAATCAGTGCCGTTTGTTGCATTGTAAAATGTTAATTACATCCGGAGATATTGTAACCTAAAGTTGACGCTTGAAATCTCCGACGTTCAGTTGCGTGTTGTAACAAACACGGGCCACGGTCGGCGAGCAGTGTCATGCGCATACTGCATCGTCACCACTTTCACCCGTTTCATGTGTCGCTACATCAGCAATTACATGGTGATGACTTTAATCATCCAGTGCATTTCTGTCAATGGGCATTAACAGAGAATGCGTCGCAGTTCTACCTGTTTACCGATGAAACGGGTTTCACAAACCTCGGGGCAGTGAATCTACGGAACATGCATTACTGGTCCGTGGACAGTCCTCGCTGGCTCAGGCAGGTAGAGCGACAGCGACAGCGACCGTGGACTGCAAATGTATGGTGCGGAATCATTGGCGACCACCTCATTGGTCCTCACTTCATTGCAGGGGCCCAAACAGCTGCAACATACTTCGCGTTTCGACAGAATGATCTGCCAACGTTGCTCGAAAATGTCCCACTGGAAACGCGTCGACGTATGTGGTATCAGCATGATGGTGCACCTGCACATTCCGCAATTAACACTAGGCTGACCCTTGACAGGATGTTCGACGGGCGTTAGATAGGACGTGGAGGACGCATAAATTGGCCAGCCCGTTCTCCTGATCTTACACGTCTGGACTTCTTTCTGTGGGGTACGTTAAAGGAGAATGTGTACCGTGATGTGCCTACAACCCCAGAGGATATGAAACAACGTATTGTGGCAGCCTGCGGCGACATTACACGAAATTTACTGCGGCGTGTACGACATTCATTACGCCAGAGATTGCAATTGTGTGCAGCAAATGATGGCCACCACATTGAACATCTATTGGCCTGACATGTCGGGACACACTCTATTCCACTCCGTAATTGAAAACGGAAACCACGTGTGCCCCGTAATTGAAAACGGAAACCACGTGTGTACGTGTACCTCACCCCTCAATGTAATGTACATGTGCGTCAGTGAAAAAGACCAATAAAAAGGTGTTAGCATGTGGACGTAATGTGCTGTTCCAGTCTCTTCTGTACCTAAGGTCCATCACCGTTCCCTTTGGATCCCTACGTAATTCGGTGCTCTCCGATACACACGATCGAACAGCGGAGGAGTGGTACTCAAGCGTCAACTTTAGGTTACAATATCTCCGGATGTAATTAACATTTTACAATGCAACAAACGGCACTGATTACGTATTTGTTTATATATTCAGATGTGCTAACAAAACTAATGGGGTTCCATTTTAAAAAAACGTAGGTTTGTGTTAAACATACTTCCGTACATTTTTTATGGTTTGTATAAACCAATTACACTAGCCCCTCTCCTCACGCTCGGTCTGTGGAATCGATTCGTCAGTATTTGATGTGGTTTACGAAATATATCCAGCGGTAATGTTAGGTGACTCACCCTGTATACAGTTCCTAAGTCGTTGCTGTAGAGCTTGTAGAACGGCTAGTCTTCAACTGGGGCCACGGCTAGGCGGTGCGTCAGTTATGTCCTCTTCATGTAGATGGCGCTACTGTTGCATTGTCGTCTTGGAGAGGGGTTGGTCAGTGTGCAATTGGCTGTGATGCCGCCTCACTGCCCCCTCTGCGCTACCGTTCCTCGCCGGCGTGCTGACGCTGGACTTTTCACTGGAACAGACTGACTTTGTTTCCTCTCCCAGGATTACACTGTAGTCTGTTTTATTCCTTATTTTACCTGCCATAATGGAATATCTTCCAATAGGATGATATGAGGACGAGGCTTGGTACTTTAGGAGGGGGGTTCAGTAAGTAATGCAACACATTCAGAATTACAACACACCATATTATTACCCACTCTTTTGGCTTCAGACGCTATTTTTCAACATAATCTCTGTATAAGGTGACGGCCTTACGCCACCTTACTCGCTGGGCCTGTGTCGCCACATGGTTCCACTCTACTGGTGGATATTGGAGCCAGCGTCTTGCTGCATCAATAACCTCCCCATCATCCACGCACTACATCCCGTGGAGGTTGGATGAGGAAGAACAGTGCACTGAGGCTTTGTGAGCTCTCTCAGGTGCCAAGCTTTTTGTGACACTTTGCGTCCTCTTGGATAAGTTCGTTTGCACTTTTGCTACTGAAGCGTTGCCGTCAGTTTCCTGAGAGTAGAACACTACACTGCAGAGTTAACAGCTGCATCGTGAGGGAGAACATCAAACAAATTAACTCCTTCAGACCCCCAGAAGATCGTCGCCATTACATTACCGGTTCAGGGAGCGACTATGAACTTTTTTTTGGAGGAGGCGCTGCCTTGCGCCACTCCATGGATTTCTGTTTTATTTCCGGTCCGAAGTGACGGACTCAAGTTTCACGACGGTGGCGATGTTCGACAAAAATTGTCGCTATCAGCCTCGTAATGCTCAAGCAATTCAGCATAGATGGTCCTTCGTTGTTCTTTATGGTCTTATGTTAGGCGACGAGGAAACGGCCTGGTGCATACCTTGTCCCGCAACTGATGGACGAGTTTGTCAGAAATGCCAACAGAGACGTTCAGTTGAACGGTGAGGAGTTTGATCGTAACTTTGGAGTTACTACCTGCCTTCCGCATGGAACACGCATATCTCACCACTGAGTACTAGTGTTAGACATATACGGTTGCTGTCAACAAGAATGGGCCTGAAGATGATGATGTAACAACATCGAAACTAGTTGCCAATAAAACCAACACCTTAATACAGCTGGAGGAATTTCGTCATTTTTTAACATATCTTATACTAGCTGATGTCCCAAGTCGTCCGTTTCAGTTATAGATATACGAAGATCGATTGAGAGTGTCCGCATATTCCAGCATTGCAGGCGTCACAGCCGACTGGCACGCGACAGATCGGACTGATTTGCGCGACATTGTTAATACGATGACAGACGCCTCGCCCAAAGAATCACCGTGGTTTTGTTCACTGCCAGGTCTCTGTAGACATTTCACAAGAGCCTATGAATACCTGCGCTGCTCTGGTTTTCCGCCAAAAGAAGCTCGATGACGACTCCCTGCTTGGAATGCACATCTATATCTACATTTATACTCAGCAAGCCACCCAACGGTGTGTGGCGGAGGGCACTTTACGTGCCACTGTCATTACCTCCCAGTCGCTTATGGTTCGCGGGAAGAACGACTGCCGGAAAGCCCCAGTGCGCGCTCGAATCTCTCTAATTTTACATTCGTGGTCTCCTCGGGAGGTATAAGTAGGGGGAAGCAATATATTCGATACCTCATCCAGAAATGCACCGTCTCGAAACCTGGACAGCAAGCTACACCGTGATGCAGAGCGCCTCTCCTGCAGAGTTTGCCACTTGAATTTGCTAAACATCTCCGTAACGGTATCACTTCCGTTACAGATCCTGTCTTGAAGGGTACGAGTTGTGCCGCCACGTATCGGTACTTCATGAAACCGTAGGGACTCAAGGAATATTCCACGAGGTCCCACAACTAAGTCCGCATTATTTCAACCGAAAGTGGCCGAGAAAAAGAAGTGTTACACTACTTATTGAAGACCTCTCGTATTGTCCACCGTTGGTCGCAGTGCCTGCACACGTTCCTTGTGGTTGCTGTGTAATACCTGCTCCACCGGCACTCTCCACACTGTATCCTTCGAAGTGTGCGTTTTACGGGCAAGTTGAGTAGCTTGTTGCTGGGTGTTCGGCCATACGATCCAACACCCTCTCCTCAGTCTGGTGTTCGAATGTGTCTTTGGTGCGAATCTTGGCCGACTATCTGTTACTTGAACGACCCCGTCCCACTTAAGTCGGTATATGGAGATAAACTTGTACCAATTAGCGTGACACGTATTGCAAAAGTATATTTTTGCCAATTTACGGGCGGTACAACCTGCCGCGCCGTACATTAAATGTTTGTCTGCCATTTCTCGTGAATAGTAACGTCCCATCGTTGATTACACGTCACGCACTGTATGCAGCAACACTCCACACCACGGCAACATCACAAGCTTATCAATTGAAGACATAAAGTGTGCGTATGAGTCCGCGATCATTATATTTTTAGCACTTTAATTTTCCCAAGTCCGCCTTATAGATTTCTTTACACTTTATGACCGGTTTCGTCTTATCGCCATCTTCAGATCGTTGAAATAGGTTGACGATGAAATATATCAGAATACTTTAACAATCTGAAGATGGCGATAAGCCGAAACCGGTCATAAAGTGTAAAGAAATATATGTGATCAAGACGGACTTGTGAAAATAAAAGTGCTAACATCACATGCTGTCTGACGCAGCGGACAGCTGACACCAGGGATAGTGATGTGCGTGCGGCAGAGGTCACTGCGCCGGAGTGATACATCCTGTCGTCACACAACACACGTGCTGTGAGCTAAGTTGTATACATATAATTGCGTAGGCTTCCGCGGCCAAAGTTTTCTGGGTATAGTACCGCGTCGTAATGTAGCAGCAGTAGTTTTTACATTATGACGCGGTACTATACCCAGAAAACTTTTATGTCGAAGTTGTGTATACAGTATGTCTGTTTGCTGATCGGGAACGTTCGTTGTTTATCATCCGCTGCCTGTTCCAGTGTACAACAGACACACATGATCTTTCATGAGCCATTGCAACACATACATTTCCGATCATTCGCTCCCTATCTGAATAAAATCGGTTGTAGACGCACTATCACGTTTCAATTTGACTCAAAAGGCTTGAGACATCGTGTACAATGATTTCTGAAGCTCATCTTCATCGCCTCGTAGGATGACATGATCATCTGCGATAAACAGTATTTTTGTACATATTGCTGTGTTTTATTGCAGGATGCACATATTCTGTCCACTGTCTTATTATTTCTTCTATACATATGCAAAATAGTGTTGGAGAGAGGCTGCAACCTTGGCTGATGTAGATGTTACATTATCACACTAAATCTCTCCTCCATCAGGTCATTTCGCCGCAAATTTCAAGGGTTCAGGGTTATAAAAATTTCGATAATCTTTAATCACTGCAGTGAAATGATTACAGGAATGTCATCACACGATACTGACCCAGCTATAGAAACCACAGCTTATCACAAGTGCGTGGAGATAACATCGGAAAGATAACAGCTGCAACGGAAATCTTAATTGTAAAATGACATCTTGTAACACCTTCAGCTGCTGTTGCATGATGTCATTTCTGTAGTTTAAAAAGGCTGCGGAACACAAGCATCAAAAGTGCAAGGCATGTTTTTTAAGTAAGTACCGTTTTGAAATTAAAAAAAACGTGCTAAGATATCTCAATAATTTCATTTTTACATTAAAGCCTGTACTTTAATCTACGCACTGATGTCATTACAGTCTAATTCTTCCTTGTTTACGTTGTGTACTGAGTGTTTAAGATGCCTCCGATGAGTCCCGTCGACTGTCAAGTACGGGCTGTTATAAGATTTCTTAGTGCTAAAGGCCTAAAAGCGATCGATATTCATCGTGAGATGTGTGCCGTTTACGGAGAAAACGCTATGAGTTATGGGATGGTAAGAAAGTGGGTGAGAGCATTTAAAGATGGCCGCACAAATGTGCATGATGAACAACGGAGTGGGCGTCCTGTCGTTAATGAAAGTTTGGTGCAGGAAGTGGAGAATAAGGTGAGAGAAAACAGACGCTTTACCATACCCTCCTTGCGGGATGACTTTCCTAATGTTTCCCGTAGTGTTTTGTATGGCACTGTGACCGAGCACTTGAATTATCGGAAATTGTGCGCACGTTGGGTACCGAAAATGTTGACGGTTGTGCACAAAACCAAACGTTTAGACAGTGCATTGACTTTTCTTGAGCGGTACCACAACGACGGTGATGATTTCTTAAGCCAAATTGTTACGGGCGATGAAACATGGGTGGCCTACTTCACACCAGAATCAAAGCAACAGTCCATGGAAGTTGAACAAGGGCATCGTTTTGCTGCAAGACAATGGCCGTCCGCATGTGGCGAATCAGACCAAAGATATCATGACATATTTTCGATGGGAAACTGCAGATCATACTCCGTACAGACCCGATCTTGTGCCCAGTGATTACCATCTGTTCCTGCACTTAAAGAAACACCTGGGCGGTCAGCGTCTTCAAGACGATGACGAAGGCAAAACAGTGGTGGTGCAGTGATTAACAAGTCAGGCGGCAGACTTCTATGAGGAGGGTATTCAAAAACTAGTACAATGTTATGACAAGTGCCTCAGTATTGACAGAACTTATGTAGAAAAGTAGATTAAGATATAGGCTTTCATGTAAAAATAAAATTATTGAAATATCTTACAACGTCTTTTTTTAATTTCAAAACGGTACTTACTTAAAAAACACGGTCTTATTTTGGAAATCGTAATGTACGTGTCGTCGAAAATGATGTTTAGGGGCATGACAACGGGAGAGTTGAATCACATTTCTGTAGAATGGAAGGCCAGTGTCTCGTCATTCTAGACAATAACGCTGGTAAAAACAGGTTAGTCATAACGCCTTAGTTTGACGATCTTCCTTCTACATAATTGGTTATGAACAATGTAAAGTTATTTCACATATACTTTCTGTATGGATGTCGTCCTTTTTATAAAGATTATAACGATGTGTTGAGCCTTTATGCCAGTCACACCAATCAAGAAGGTTATTGTGGGTCTGAAGAAGTCTTGTATGTGACTGAAACTAGTAACAAAAATTTATTTGCTATTTTGACTGATGGTCCAAATAACTTAAGCGAGGTACAACTGCTAAGGAATCTTATGTACTTCGGTAACGTCAACTCAGTTTTGATTTCAGACGAGCCGGCTTACCTGTGACATACCGCGCGTGGAGGTCGACATCGAAATTTTGTTTCGTTCCGACGGCGCTTTTGCCTTTTCTCTTCGACATTTTCGGTCCAAAAAATTCCAGTTTGTAGAGGAAATATCAATAAACATTTTGACCAAATTTAATATTGACATCTATAACACATCCTGAGAAGAAAAGTCTCAAAGAACATGCTTTTTTCGGGCTAAAGATAGTAAACCTCCCCTTAAACGTCATTACAACGGGAGCAAGTTCTTCCATACAATCTCTATATTATCTCACACGTATTTCATCAGGTGCTTCTCCCCTTTAGAGCAATTTTAGTATATTCTCTATTCCGGGAACAGTTATCCCAGCAATTTTGTTTGGACGTGGGTCCACAGCATCTATACATTTTTAAAAGAAATCATCCGTTACGGACTGTGTAATTTTCAAGTTGTTTGGTATTGACCATTTTCGACTTTATAGTCATTATCAAGCAACTTACAGAATATACGAAGTACAGAAAGAATAACACATATAACTTGTGTAACAGCTCCGTGTAAATACACACCAAATGGCGGAATCGTCAATATAACGCAGGATAAAGTCCATTCATAACAAGTGCAATAAATGTGTCGGACAAATGAATTCATCAGCCGACATGAGGAACACATGCATGGTTCTAGAATGAGCAGTTGCCCGCGAAAGGCGAAGGTCCCGAGTTCGAGTCTCGGTTCGGCACACAGTTTCAATCTGCCAGGAAGGTTCAGTTTCACATGCATGGTTGTGACATAAACGTAACCGTCGCTTATGTTCGACGTCAACTTGCAATGACGGCCCGAAGCAGCTCTAGCAGTGAAGGTATGTGTAGCAGATTGGGAAGACGTGGATAACAGTGCTGCATCCGTTGTAATTCGGAAACGGAGCGATTTACACTGAAGCGCCAAAGAAACTGGTATTGGCATGCGTATTGAAATACAAAGATATGTAAACAGGCAGAATACGGCGCTGCGGTGGGCAATGCCTATGTAAGACAACAAGTGTCTGGCGTAGTTGTTAGATCGGTTATGCTGCTACAGTGGCAGGTTATCAAGATTTTAGTGCGTTTGAACATGGTGTTATAGTCGGCGCACGAGCGTTGCGACACAGCAACTCCGAGGTAGCGACGAACTGGGGATTTTCCCGTACGACCATTTCACGAGTGTGCCGTGAACATCAGGAATCCGGTAAAACATCCAATATCCGACATCGCTGCGGCCGGAAAAAGATCCTGCAAGAACGGGATCAACGACGACGGAAGAGAATAGTTCAACGTGACAGATGTGCAGCCCTTCCGCAATTTGTTGCACATTTCAATGGTGGGCTATCAACAAGTGTCAGCGTGTGAACCACTGAACGGAACATCATCGATATGGGCTTTCGGAGCCGAAAGCCCACTCGTGTACCCTTGATGACTGTACGACACAAAGTTTTGCGCCTCGCCTGGGCCCGCAAACACCGACATTGGACTGTTGATGACTGGAAACATGTTGCCTGGTCGAACGAGTCTCGTTTCAAATTGTATCGAGCGGATGGACGTGTACAGGTATGGAGACAATGTCATGAATCCATGGACCCTGCATATCAGCAGAGGACTGTTCAAGCTGGCGGAGGCTCTATAATGGTGTGGAGCGTCTGCAGTTGGAGCTGGATGGGAACCCTGAGACGTCTAGATACGACCCTGACATGTGACACGTACGTAAGCGTCCTGTCTGTCGCCTGCATCCATTCAAGTTCATTGTGGATTCCGACATACTTGGGCAGTTCCAGCAGGGCAGTGCGACATCCCACGCGTCCAGAGTTGCTACAGAGTGGCTCCAGGAACATTCTTCCTAGTTTAAACACATACGCTGGCCGTCAAACTCCCTGACATGAATATTATTGAGCATATCTAGGATGCCTTGCAACGTGCTGTTCAGAAGAGGTCTGTAGCCCCTCGTACTCTCACGGATTTATGGACACCAAATGGTTCAAATGGCTCCAAGCACTATGGGACTTAACATCTGAGGTCGTCAGTCCCCTAGACTTAGAACTACTTAAACCTAACTAACCTAACGACATCACACACATCCATGCACGAGGCAGGATTCGAACCTGCGACCGTAGCAGCCGCGTGCTTCCGGACTGAAGCGCCTAGAACTGCTCGACCACAGCCACCGGCTTTACGGACACCCTGCAGGATTCATGGTGTCAATTCCCTCCAGCGCTACATCAGACACTAGTCGAGTTCATTCCACGTCGTTGTTGCGGCACTTCTGCGTGCTCTCGGGGGCTCTAAAAGATATTATGTCAGGTGTACCAGTTTGTTTGGTTCTTCAGTGTATGTTGCCAGAAGGTTCGAGCAACAAGTGAATATTACGGTGATGCTTACTGAACTCTAATGGAAACAAGTGGAAGGAAGATGTTCTTTTCGCGAAACACTATTGGGAAAATTTAGGGAACCGCATTTGCAGCTGACTGCAGACTGATTGTACTACCGCTAACGTACCTTACACACAAATACAGCGAAATCAGGGCTAGTGTGGAGGCATACAGACAGTTACTACTTCCTGGCTCCACTTGCAGGTGGGACAAGGAAGTGTGTGGCTACTAATGGTACGAAGGCCGCGCGGGATTAGCCGAGCGGTCAGGGGCCCTGCAGTCATGGACTGTGCGGCTGATCGCGGCGGAGGTTAGAGTCCTCAAATGGCTCTGAGCACTATGGGACTTAAATGCTGTGATCATCAGTCCCCTAGAACTACTTAAACCTAACTAACCTAAGGACACCACAAACAACCATGCCTGAGGCAGGATTCGAACCTGCGACCGTAGCGGTCACGCAGTTCCAGACTAGCGCCTAGAACCGCACGGCCACTCCGGCCGGCTTAGTCCTCCCTCGGACATGGGTGTATGTGTTTGTCCTTAGGATAATTTAGGTTAAGTAGTCTGTAAGCTTAGGGACTGATGACCTTAGCAGTTAGGTCCCATAAGATTTCACACACATTTGAACATTTTGAAGGGGTACGAGGTATCCTCCGCCAAGCATCGTATGGTGGCTTGCTGAATGTGTGTGTAGATGTGGTTGTAACTAGCACGAACCAGATACCACCGGCAGACCCCACTCGAAGCTGTTTACTGGTCAGTGGCGACCGATGCGATTTGTCGGGCGCGGAAGCGACGGCAATTGGTGTCTCTCTGAGCACCAAATAACCAATGGCAGGCAGCCCCTCTCCGATTACTGGTAATTTTCCAGATAAAATGATGCGTCGTTTTCGCTTCACACACAACGCCGCGGGAACGAAGACTACACTGCTCAACGCAACCGTGGATTCCCAGGAGATATGACGCACTATGCGGAGGAAAGCGGTTCACTTGCCGAAGACAATAGAGTTCACTCACAGAGGCCAAGGACTTGGAAGAACGGTCGAACGGGTTATCTTTTTCGAAAGAGATTACGAGACGAGAATCGACAAAAGTAAAACGCTTACGGAATGCTGTCGAATTAAGTCAGGAAATGCTCCGTGAATCATACAGGGCGTTTCAAAATGAATACGTCAGTTCTAAGGCTTTGTGGCATTCATTATGTTCAACCACAGTTATAAATAATACAGCAAATGAATGAGCGACTCGTACAGTTTCGTTTGTAAACCTGTTACAAGCTCTAAAGCCTACAGACTATGTTTGCGTGTCAGTTTTGCAGACACAATGTTCCTACAAGACGATGAAAATTTCCTGGATAATGTTGCCTTAAGCTATGCATCGGCATTTGACCTAAGATGAAAAGTGAACAGACATGTTTGCGGCTGGGAGTTAGCAAATTCCCACAAGATGGTACAGCTGCAACGAAACTCTCTAAATTGAAAGTTTTTGTGCCATATCCGAGCGGAAAGTTTATAGTCTTCCTTTTCCGGTCAAGCAATTGTAACTGGTGTTTCTTATCTTGATGTGCTAGAACTATGACCGTTTCTTCGCTTGGAAGAAGCTCAATCAGAGATCTTTATATGGTAGCAGGATAGTATGCCACTTACTGGCATAACTCACCGTCAGTACGCACTTTCTTTTTTGTTTTGTTTTATGAAGGATCTCGTGTGTGTGTGTGTGTGTGTGTGTGTGTGTGTGTGTGTGTGTGTGTGTGTGTGTGCGCGCGCGCATGGATGCATGTTCACTTCACCTTAGATAAAGAAATTGGCTTCATCTCTGAACAGCACCTGATAGGGGAAACGTGGGTTTATCTGCAGCTGCTGTGTCACCCATTCTGCGAACTGTACCCGACGGTCTGGATCATCCTCGTTCAGGTATTGGAGCAGCTGCATTTTTTACGGGTGCCATTTGTGTTGCGATAAAATTCGCAGTATGGAGGTACGGCTAACCCCACATTCTTGTGACAGGCGACGAGTACTCCGTTGCGGACTCTTGCTAAATTATCCGAACACTCTCACTGCTGTTGCTTCATTGGTGGCGGATTTTGGTCTTCCAGCCTTAGGTTTATCTGCGACAGAACCTGTTGCTCGGAATTTGGCCAAAAGTGTGGCAACTGCGCTGTGGGTGATGGGCTGTCTGGTTGGGTGACGACTGTTGAAATCCTCAGCAATGACCCGTGTGCTTCTTTCCCCTGATATCAAGATGATTTCAGTGCGTTCTTCGTGTGTTAAGCTCGTGGTCGTGCGGTAGCTTTCTCGCTTCCCGCACGGGTTCCCGGGTTCGATTCCCGGCGGGGTCAGGGATTTTCTCTGTCTTGTGATGACTGAGTGTTGTGTGATGTCCTTAGGTTAGTTAGGTATAAGTAGTTCTAAGTTCTAGGGGACTGATGACCATGGATGTTAAGTCCCATAGTGCTCAGAGCCATTTGAACCACGTGTTAAGGACATTTTGTAACCTGTAAATAAGGAAATAACGATTAAAACTTTAGCATGAGTGAATGATACGTAACATTTAAACACATGTAACACATCAGGCATGGGATAGTCACTTTGCACCGTTTCAGACTCCATTTTACGGCTTCTCAGTGCGTAATACGCTGCCGAGCGTCCCACTGCTGCCGCATGTAACTGGTTATAACTCGAGAATGAATAAAGCTATGTTTAAAAATAACAAAGTTTGGAAGGTAGGAGACGAGATACTGGCAGAAGTAAAGCTGTGAGTACCGGGCGTGAGTCGAGCTTCGGTAGCTCAGATGGTAGAGCACTTGCCCGCGAAAGGCAAAGGTCCCGAGTTCGAGTCTCGGTCGGGGACACAGTTTTAATCTGCCAGGGAGTTTTTAACAACGGCGTTGTTTTTCTGGTGTAATTCTCTGTTTTATATGTCACATGACCACATTCCCATTTAAAATTTTGGAGTTGAATCCAAGATGGCGGCTTTCAAGATGGCCACCATGTTGGTGTCATAGCCTATAAAGCTTCCCCCTTCCCGTTCCTCGTGTGTAGGGACTCTGTTTCCTTGCTTGCTACTCCATTTGGATTTTATGAGGGTGTTTCTGGACTTTTGGACCACCCTGTATATTTAACGTAACTAGTGTGCTATTTCTTCACATAGGCATTCTTTAAAAACAGTTGCTGAAAATGAACAAAAATCTATATGATAAGGTCGGTCTTTGTGGTTGGCGAGGACGTGTGAGGGGGATATGATGACGTAATCGGAGCTCGGCGCTACCAGCAGAAACTGCGACATTTAACTTCACCACGCAATTTTGACACTACAACTGCTAGGTCGCTGGCGTTTGCAGAAATGAAAAACGAGATAAGTCTACATGAAATTTTCTGGACAAATCCGATATGTGACGATACCGTATGACGGAACAGTCTGACACCTTTCATTGTGCCACTTACATACAGTTACCTTTGTTAGCAAAGTGGTTACCGCAAAGCGTGAACGTTTTATTTTAAATTCATGCTATAACAGGGATGAGCAGGCTGCTAGCTTGTTAATGTACGGAATATCTAATAATAAATCAATACTTAAATATACAGCTTTAAAACAGACAGTATATTTCCAATGTGCAACCGAGATATATATGTGTGTCAGTACGTTGATATATTTTCCTTGACATATCGTTATTTTTTCGATGTATTGGAGGCCGATAAGAACGTTTTTAAATATCGATACATCGGATTCCCAATGTTCTTAATAATATCAACAGTCCTATTACAGACACTGTGATCGCTTACGAAGAGTTCAAATGGCTCTATGGGACTTAACATCTGAGGTCATCAGTCCCCTAGACTTAGAACTAATTAATCCTAACTAACCTAAGCACATCACACACATCTATGCCCGAGGCAGGATTCGAACCTGCGGCCGTAGGAGCAGTGCGGTTCCGGACTGAAGCGGCTAGAACCTCTCCGTCACAGAGACGGCGCAGAACCCAATACTTGCTGTTCCAGAATGGGTTCGTATCTTTCTTATTTCCTAGAGGAGTTGAGCAAGAGCTCTAGGGTAGTAACGCTGATTAATAGTTTGATTTTCAGCGACCCATTGAAAATACCCAATCCCATGAGTATCAAAAGAATATCATCGCTTTGAATCTTGATATCCTCACCCGAGCTTTCTTCGTTTCGGCGATTCGGCGAAGTTACGCCCCTCCATTCCTGGGATTGGCGCTTAGTTTAAGGCTAATAATTGAAAAATCAAGATTCGTCACTTATCACCATTTTCAAGAAATTAGGATCATATTCGATGAAATGCAAAGTCATGGTATAAACATTTTCACGTGCGTCTTTTTCTTTTCTATCGTGAGAATTTTTGGCACCAGTTTCGCACACGCTTTTCTCATGTTAAGCTGGTCATGCAAAAATTCTCCGTACGCATTTTTTTGTCAATTCCTACAGTTTCAGTAACTCAGTCGACGGTCAGATCGAATCAGATTACCTGATTTTTTTAGATATTTTCATCCGTTTTTGATGTTGAAGGGCGTCTACTCGGCCATCTTGGGAACGCTTGAACCACTCATAAAGTCACCTATTTTACTAGAAGATAGGTTTCAGTAGCAATTTTTCCACGACAGTTCGTTGCTGTGTTAGTATGCTTATCACTTCTCCGGCAAACAAAATAACAACTTACAAAAACGAATACCACAGCCACAATGATTTGCCTACAAACACTGGAAATGCAGCACGGGACCTAGAATGCTTCCCGTCATCCAGATTTAGGTTTTCCATGATTTCCCTAAATCGCTCCAGGCGTACGGGATGTTTCCTTTGAAAGGGCACGGCCGATTTACTTGCCCACCCTTTACACAATCTGAGCTTTTACTCCCTCTCTAATGACCTCGATGTCGACGGGACGTTAAAATCAATCTTCCTTTCCTCCTGCCGGCCGCTGTAGCCGAGCGGTTTCAGGCGCTCCAGTCTACAGCAGGTTTTCAGACTGCGGCGGGCGATTCTCTCAATTTCCTGATCTTTATCAGACGTATTTCAGTATACTGGAAAACCGTGTCGAAGGTAATTGAGTATGTGCTAGTGATCGCAGTTTGATTACATTGTTTCTTATGACGAGAATGACATCATCATCATCATCATCGTTGGACACAACTAGATCTGAACATCTTCTCACGTAGTTCTTCAGTGTCCTTGTGTGATCACAACAGAACCATGAAGCGAACTGTGATACTGGAACATAAACGTAACTCAGGAGTCGGTGTGTTCTTCCATCGGTGTGCTTTCTATCAGCGGTGCATGAAAGCCTCGGGGCCATGAGTCATTTCTATGGATAGCATCCGTCACAGCAGGACACTCGAAGCGGTGCCCCAGTTGCATTTCTTTCACGAACTCTGAAACAACGTGATTACTTATCACCAAGTACGCCACACATGCGATACCGACGACTTTCCGTGTGCCGAGGAAACTGGGACAATTTTGTTTATGCAGCCTTTTCCTCACGAGGACAAACTACACTGCGTAGCACGTCATACAATGTGCCAAAAGTTCGAACCTATAAGCAGCACCAACATCTACATATAAGCACAGCGAACAAAACATTTTCTTAGGCTCCTTCTACGTTTACATACAAACTCCGCAAGACATGGAGCGTTAGTTGTACCAACACTAGCCATTCTCTTTCGTAATTATAATTATATTAATATCTTTAGTTGCTGACGGGCGTTGATATATGTCAACGGGGATAGGTGAAAATGTGTGCCCCGAATGGGACTCGAACCCGGGATCTCTTGCTTACATGGCAGACGCTCTATCCATCTGAGCCACCGAGGGCACAGAGGAGAGTGCGACTGCAGGGACTATCTCACGCACGCCTCCCGCGAGACCCACATTCCCACCTTGTATGTCCACACACTACATTCGTAGTGTCCCACCCCAACACATCCATAACTCGTGGAAGAACAGACACCATATCCATATAAGTATATATTCTCTTTCGTCTTCCACTTGCAAATTCAGCGAAGAGAATACGACTGTCTGCTTCTTCCGTACTGGTCCTGATTCACCTTATGTCCTCCTGGTCCTTAAGCGAAGTGTACGTTGGTGACAGTAAAATTATAGTGCAAATACCTTTTCTCTAAATTTTGTCAATAGTGGTTCGTGAAAAAGAAATTCCCATTTGAATTCCCGAAGCCGCCGGTAACATATCTAGTAGCCCCCTCTGAATTGCTTCGACGTCTTCCAACCCGACTTGGTGTGGATTCCAGACATTCGACTGTTATAGATCTTATAATTAAATTTTCTCCGGGACATTTCTCATCTTTATCTGCGATAATGATGGAAGCGGAAGAAATAAATTAAAGTACGTGCTGCGGCCGGGACTCGAAACTGTCTGTCCTTGCTTACTAAACAGAAGTGCTGGCCATTACACCACCGCAGTACTACGGTCAACATTCCTGCACGGACTACCCAACGCCCTCCCCAACACAAACTTAATTCATATCTTCAGCTTATTTTCCCCCTAAACTGTCACTATTGGCAGGGCTTTCCGGTACTTGAACAGTACCCCAGCGTTGGACGTAATGAGGAAGTCCTGTACTTCAGCTGATCTTATAGATCAAGCACTAAGGTGGTGTAATGGTCAGCATTTCTGCCTAGTAAGCAAGGAGATACGGGCCGCAACACAAACTGTAATTCATTTCTTCAGCTTCCATCATTATCGTAGAGTATTACAAGAATGGGTCGCTCTCGTGTTCTACACGTGGTGTCCTTTATAAACGAGCTACACTTTACTAAAACTCCCGCAATAAACGGAAATCGACCATTTACCTTCTCTACAACAGACCTTAACTGCTCGTTCCGTGTTGTATCACTTTGCAGCGTTACGCCTAGAAATTCAATCGACGTGAATGTGTCAGCCATCATGCCACTAATATTGTGTTCGAACATTAGAGGGATTGCTTTTCGTATCTCTATTAATTAACAGTTTTCTACACTTGAGCAGGCTGCCTTTCATCACACCTCACAGAAACTCTGTCGAAGTCATTCTCTATCCTCCTACACTAGGGTGACCAAACGTCCCGGAAAACCGGGATTGTCCCGGTTTTCGTTCCTGTGTTCCGGTGTACCGAAAATTTGTTTCGGGACGCTCAAAAGTCCCAGAATTCAATTTTTAAATACATTTTTGTGATACTTTTTGGGATTTCACTATATTAAAGGAAATACAACACAAGAAATTAATATATTTTAGCTTATTTGTCTAAAACCTCCATTGTCCCATACGAGTAACCACAGTATCAGTATTCATACACTCAGGCAATGATTTACTTTGTGCGGTACTTTGGCCAACAAGTAGTAAGTTGTATTATTGTAACAGAACTATGAAACCGTCCGATTGTCGCGCCACTTACACACTCATTGTCAGAACAGTGTAGTAGTTGATGTTTTGTCAGACAAACTGCAATAGTTTTTTCTCATATTAGTGGTGTTATTGCTGCAGTACTGTGAAACGCAATGCCGAAATGTGCCTGCAAGTTCAGTGACTGTTGTTCCAAGGAATGGAATTTCATTAAGAAAGGTCGTTTTGATTGCGAAGCAGTGTGTTCCGTATGTAACTGTTTCATTAGTATAAGCCATGGTGGACGTTCCGACATAGTTGATCACATCAGGTCAAAGAAACACATTAACAGATACAGTGCACCGAGCTGCAGTAAAACTATCCAAAATTATTTTGTGAAACATCAGTCAAGTGAAGAGACGAAAGTTCGAGCAGCCGAGCTTACTCTAGCCTACCACACGGTAAAACATCACCAAACTTATAGATATAGGGATTGTACTAATAAGCTTAACAGCATTATGGTCGATGATTCCTCCATTGCAAAAAAGTTTAGTTCAGCAAGAACTAAAGTGTCAGCCTTAGTGAAAGGATTTATTGCTCTCCAGAGTGTAAATGAAAGCCTTGAATACATCAAAAAGTCATCTTTCTACGGGATATCCACTGATGCCAGCAATCATAAGGCCACTAAAATATTTCCGTTTGTTGTTCAGTTTTTCGATATTAATCAGGGAATTCAGACCAAACTTTTGAAGGTGTGTCCCCTACATAATGAAACATCTGACGAAATTTCAAGATTTTGCATGAATACTATCGAAATGTTTGATCTTGAGAAAAATAAATGTGTGGCATTATGTGGAGACAACACCAACACAAACTTTGGTGGTTTAAAAAGACAAGGCAAATGCTACGTATTTACCAAATTAAAGGCAACTTTGCATGAAAACATTGAAGGCATAGGGTGCCCTGCACATGTTTTACGCAATAGTGTGCAGACATCTGCTGACAGTTTAAGCTGTGATGTTGAAACTATCGTCATGAACGTATACTCACACTTTTATATATGTACTGTTAGAACAGAGAGGCTTAAGGAGTTCTGTGATTATGTGGGAACTGAATATATGAATGTAGTGTGTCACTCGAAAACTCGCTGGTTATCACTGTTCCCAGCGGTTGAAAGAGGAATCCGCCTGTTTGTCTTTATTTAGGAAAAATATCTTTTAACGGTTCAAAGCCCCCAAAATATTGGTTCAATTTTTCAGTAACTCTTTAAGTGAAGCCTACTTCTGGTTCATTCACAGTCAGCTTAGCACTTTGCAGCATGGGATAAAGGAAATTGAGGGAAGCACGAAAAGTGTAATAGAGGTAAATGATGTTTTGAAAAATACTCTGGAAACTGTTACTAAGAGGAGAGAACAGCAGTTCATTTCTTTTAATGTTAAATCTGTCCTTAAAAGAGCTGAAGTATCAGAAGCAGCGGAAAGGAGTTTTAGAGAAGAAGTTAACAAGTTTTATGACACTTATGTAGAATATCTCAGCAAGTGGAGCGCCTCATATTTATCCTCATCGTCGGTGTTTGATTGGATGTTCCTGAAGAGTGCCAAAATGGGGAAAATGTTGAAGATACAGTTTCTTATTTGAAGAGTAAAGAGATTGAAATCGATGATTCCATTCTCTTTGATCAGTTCGGCATACTGACAAATTTTGTTGAAAGTCTTCACAAATGGAATGTTTTTTTTCATCATTGGAATGTCATGAGAAGTGGGTGAGTTTTTTAAAAGCTGTGACTGTCTTCAGCATTACTCTGAGTTGGTAGTAATTGCAAGACATTTATTTGCAATCCCAGCCCATAATGCCAATGTGGAAAGAATATTTTCGTTTATGAATATCCAGTGGACTGGTAAAAGAAACAGAATGGAGGTGGACTCTCTTGAAGCAATCCTGCAGATCCTGTACAACTACAAAATAGATTGTGCTGAGTTTTATCACTGTGTCTCAAAGAACAAAGACATTATCAAGAAGGCTGGAGGCAGTGAAAAATACCCTTTTCTCCAAGGACAGTCAATTCCATCTACATGTGCTCAGTAATATTCAAGCTCGTGTTAATATGAATTGATCAAACGTTGAATGGCTGTAAAATTTTGTAAAATCGTAATACATTTATTTATTATTGTATACGTTTATTAAATGTCATTAATTATACACATAATCTAGATTATATCAATCTTTTGTATCCTCTTATTAGTTACAATAATCGGGTTAACAAAATGTATCAACAAAACATCAATATTTAAAATTAAGAAACCTGGGGATGAGGTGTCCATTGGCACCCGGGTGAATGTGTCCCGGTTTTCACCGAAAATAATTTAGTCACCCTACCCTACACTCACTCAAAGACAGCACCTTCCCGTACACCACAGCGTCATCTGCAAAGACACGCGCCGCTCGGAGCGGCTGCGCGGTTTGAGGCGCCATGTTTTGCATCAAGGTGGACTCAATTCCTGATTTTGTTGTTTTTCTATGCAAACACGGACCAAATGGAAGAGTTCCAAAATAAAGTTATTGCCATATCACGGATTTCGCGGCCCCTTCCGCCTGAGGTTCGAGTCCTCCCTCGGGCCTGGATGTGTATATCGTTCTTAGGATACGTTAATTTAAGTAGCGTGTAAGTCTAGGGACCGATGACCTCAGCAATTTGGTCCCTTAGGAATTCACACACACATTGCAAAGACGCACTGGTTCTGTGACCGAACACGCTGAGCTACCGTACCGGCACCGTTCGTCGGTTGACGGGCAGCGCTGTGGTTGTCGGTTCACACATACAAATATCCCTCGCCCCGTCACTACCCCTACGTGATACGCACACGTGTCGAATAGGTCTTGCTGTTTGTCTCCGCCTCACGTCAGAGGTTGCGTTGAATTGTTTGGGGTAAGAGACCCAACAGCGAGGTCATCGGTCTCATCGGATTAGGGAAGGACGGGGAAGGAAGCTGGCCGTGCCCTTTCAGAGGAACCATCCCTGCATTTGCCTGGAGCGATTTAGGGAAATCAGGGAAAACCTAAATCAGGATGGCCGGACGCGGGATAGAACTGTCGTCCTCCAGAATGAGATTCCAGACATCAGAGGTATTCACACGTAAGCTTCGGTTTGGAGCACACACAAGTCACCTGCGAATAAGTCATACAGTAAGCATGGCAGCATAGCATTCCTTTGAAAAAAAAAAAAAAAAAAAAATGGCTCTGAGCACAATGGGACTTTTAACTTATCGGCCATCAGTCCCCTAGAACTTAGAACTACTTAAACCTAACTAACCTAAGGACAGCACACACATTCATGCCCGAGGCAGGATTCGAACATGCTACCGTAGCGGTCGCGCGGTTCCAGACTGTAGCGTCTAGAACCGCTCGGCCACCCCGGCCGGCATTCCTTTGAAGATATAGCCAAGCTCGGAGGAATTATTTTTATTCCACACATACAGGTCCGATGATGGCGGCTTTAGTTTCGCCGAAACCGGTAATCATGGAACAAAGAGAATTCCTGCGATTTTGGCTACCAGTTTATTGTTTTACAAGCACCTAGATCGCTCCCACATGAGCACAATGTGCTCCCTACAAGATATGGTTTTTGTTTCTGGACTAGCCGACGGTAACGCGCATGAAGCTCGATGGTTATATGAGGAACGGTACCCAGCAAGACGCTACCCACACCCGCGAACGTTTACGGCATTTCACCGGCGATTTGGCGAAACAGGCTCGTTAGCGGGGTATCATTATGATGCTGGAAGATCTCGAACACCACGGGATGCAGCATTTGAAGAGACTGTTCTCGAGCGCTTCGAGGAAGCACCTACAAGTATTCCAGCGTTTGGACACGACATGGGGGTCACTCATGGGTTAGTCTGGGAGGTTTCGAGGGATGACAGCCAGCATCCGTTTAGTTTCCACACTGTCAAAGACATAACGCAGGTAGGGTTTTGCCGGTGGTTTCTGCGACGTGTTGCATGAGATCCCGACTTCCCCGCCATTGTCTTGTTTACCGAAGAGTGTACCTTCCATCGGGATGGTCCGTACAACACTCGAAACGTTCATTACTGGGCAAGGGGAAAGACCTAGAAATTTGCATCCACAGCCCTAACTCACCACATCTTAGTCTGAACCAACAATTGGAGCTTCCAAACAAATCTTATCTCCGCATATTTCATGGAAAAATTGGAAAACAAAAACTCATTATCCCCTGATATAATAAGAAAGTAATGTGCTACGGAAATCCGATGTAGCAATCATACATCAGTTCAAGTGTCATTATCGTGATTTGTGAAAGTCATATTGTAAACACTAGCTTTAACTGTCATCTCTGTAATCTGTAATAGCTTTCGGTTCTTCTCACCAGATTTTAAAGACTCCCTCACAGGTCAGTTCTTTCCGTACCAGTGTTGATCCCTAGCCCTACTGTCCCGTTCACACAAGAAACATGGAAATTTGGTAAAGCCACCTTGCTGACCAAGGCGCATGCATGTTGCTTTTAGATCACCACATATTATCCAACCTTGAGTAGAATAGCCTATTTTATTTAGCGCTATTTCTATGTTTTATAGCTTTCTTTCATATGTATAGAATTTCCAACAGGTATAGCTGCATACATGTTACAATTGTGTAATAGAACAGCCTTTACACTAGTTTTGGATGAATCACTAAACAGCCTCTAGTCTTTTTGTATCCCATACCAAAGTCATTCATCAGACCAGGATTGTCTGAGCAGTACACTAAATCACCTTCTTGTCGAAAAGACTTGAAAAATTGCTTCTGTCCCTTTCTATCCATGTATATGCTGTTTCCTACTGCGAATGAGTTCTTTTCTTTTAAACTAGAGCCAAGCAATTCAGCTTTTTCTTCCGTTAAACCCAGATCCCTAACCAAATCGTTTAGCTCGGTCTGGGAAACAATTTGGGTTCTAGACTTTCTGTATTACAATGGAATTCTTCATCATCTGGTTCATATAAATCAGATTGCACATCATAAAATACTTCTGTTGGAATAGAATTTAAATGATCTGGTGGGTCAGGAACCGACAAATCTATGCCACGCCCTACCTGTCGGATGGCGGCCGCAAGGTTAGGGTAGCTTATTACTATCTTATTTTTCGAATTATGACCAGTAATACCAACACTGAAAAAGTAGCAATCATCGGAATGATTTCTTGGCTCCCGCCATATCATAGTAACAGCAAACCTAAAGGCTTTTTTCTCCTTTTGGACCATTTTCTCAGATCTTAAACACACACATAACATACTTTATCCAGCGCCCATGATTTATCTTGATGACTAAGTTTAGATCCAAAGTATGATAGATAAATCTTTTTCACAAAGTCTGTAATGTTTCTTTGGTGATTTTTGATCACAAATTCACCATAAATATAACAAACTGTCAGCAGAGTTTATACAACCACGATTAGACATTGTACTGGGCACATGTACAGGGAATGTAAAATGAGGTTAGGTTGATAGTAAACAAAACACCATCAGTTAACACAAAAATAGAATCGACCATTTTTGCCCGCAAATGTTTTCCAGCAATACTACCAACATCATCTACATCCACTAACCTCCTTTTTAGATTATTCTAACTATAGAAAAGCTGTTAAATTTTTAAAAATCGCTTAATTTAATAAATCTAACTGTAAAATGTGAAGAAATGGTGGGTGGTACAGGTTTTTAAGTAACATCTTTGGAGTTCCCACCCTAAAAAATATAAGGTATTTTCAGCAGAAAAGTTTTTCCATCGTTGGTCTGTGTTATCAGCCAACTCATTTACACTAACACACTGGAAGAAGGAAAGGAATAGAAAATTAACTTCTTTACCTCAACTGCGGGAAGACTTCTGCTTCCACATTTATGTTTCCAAAAATACATGCAAAGCTTCTTTGCAATATCAATCCAGTAATCGTTTCTAGTCACAATTAAATTTACATTTCATCAAAATCTCTCATCATTTTTAACTACCTATTTTACGTGTGGTGTTACACAAAATGTTGGTTTGAGAAAATTCCTACATTATAATCTAACACTTGGTGATTTTACAGAGCACGCACCAAAAACTGCCTACTGCATCCCCTTTCGCTCACAGACTGATACACTCACTGCCGTGCGCCAAGCATACCCTTACTCCAGCACTATAGTCTCAGACCAGAAGCAGCATATTTGGCTCTGCTGTCGTGCACAGTGAGCTATACGCTTTATAGAGCCCATCAGAGACATGCAATGCTTACAGCATAATAGTTTCATTTTAGTTTACATTAGTATCATTACAATATTCGGGTACCACATATACACCCCTGACCATTAAAATTGCTACACCACGAAGATGTGCTACAGACGCGAAATTTAACCGACAAGAAGAAGATGCTGTGATATGCAAATGATTAGCTTTTCAGAGCATTCACACAAGGTTGGCGCCGGTGGCGACACCTACAACGTGCTGACACGAGGAAAGTTGCCAACCGATTTCTCATACACAAACAGCAGTAGACCGGCGTTGCCTGGTGAAACGTTGTTATGATGCCTCGTGTAACGAAGAGAAATGCGTACCATCAGGTTTCCGACTTTGATGAAGGTCGGATTGTAGCCTATCGCGATTGCGGTTTATCGTATCGCGACATTGCTGCTCGCATTTGTCGAGATCCAATGACTGTTAGCAGAATATGGAATCGGTGGGTTCAGGAGGGTAATACGAAACGCCGTGCTGGATCCCAACGGCCTCGTATCACTAGCAGTCGAGATGACAGGCATCTTATCCGCATTGCTGTAACGGATCGTGCAGCCACGTCTCGATCCCTGAGTCAACAGGTGGAGACGTTTGCAAGACAACAACCATCTGCACGAACAGTTGGACGACGTTTGCAGCAGCATGGACTATTAGCTCAGAGGCCATGGCTGCGGTTATGAACGCTCATTGGAAACGTGTATGCGTCATCGCCATACTGGCGTATCACCTGGCGTGATGGTATGGGATGCCATTGGTTACACGTCTCGGTCACCTCTTGTTCGCATTGACAACACTTTGAACAGTGGACTTTACATTTCAGATGTGTTACGACCCGTGATCTACCCTTCATTCGATACCTGCGAAACCCTACATTTCAGCAGGATAATGCACGACCGCATGTTGCATGTCCTGTACGGGCCTTTCTGGATACAGAAAATGTTGGACTGCTGCCCTGGCCAGCACATTCACCAATTGAAAACGTTTGGTCAATGGTGGCCGAGCAACTGGCTCGTCACAGTACGCCAGTCACTACTCTTGATGAACTGTGGTATCGTGTTGAAGCTGCATGGGCAGCTGTACCTGTATGACTCAATGTCCAGGCGTATGAAGGCCGTTATTACTGCAAGAGGTGGTTGTTCTGGGTACTGATTTCTCAGGATCTATGCACCCAAATTGCGTGAAAATATAATCACATGTCAGTTCTAGTATAATATATTTGTCCAGTGAATACCCGTTTATCATCTGCATTTGTTCTTGGTGTAACAATTTTAATGGCCAGTAGTGTATGTGTACCCCAGTAGACCGCTTTCATTATTATTAGAAAAACCGACTATATAACCTGCTGAGTGATAAGAGACCAGGAAGCAGCAGTTGAATAGACTGAAAGCCGCCAGTGGCTAAATCAAAAGACGGCAGAAATCAATCGATCCGAAGCAGAGATCGTTCATTTGAAGAAATGAGAGACATTTATGCGGTGAGATTTATCTGCACTTTGAAGGCACTTCGTTATATCACGACTACATGTTGATGTGTTCTGTTGCCCCATCCTTCGCCTGGTTATAGCCTCGTCTGACGCACGTACCAGCGTCACTGATTTGACTTCATTGTTTCATGCCATGCGTTAACACAACATCTCGTACACATAATGCGCCCATTTCACATCGGCCCGTAATATTTTGTAACCATTCAGAAATTAGATACCGTGATTTTCGGCATATAGTAATAGAAAACCCACGCGACCGCTACGGTCGTAGGTTTGAATGCTGCCTCGGGCATGGATGTGTGTGATGTCCTTAGGTTAGTTACACTCCTGGAAATGGAAAAAAGAACACATTGACACCGGTGTGTCAGACCCACCATACTTGCTCCGGACACTGCGAGAGGGCTGTACAAGCAATGATCACACGCACGGCACAGCGGACACACCAGGAACCGCGGTGTTGGCCGTCGAATGGCGCTAGCTGCGCAGCATTTGTGCACCGCCGCCGTCAGTGTCAGCCAGTTTGCCGTGGCATACGGAGCTCCATCGCAGTCTGTAACACTGGTAGCGTGCCGCGACAGCGTGGACGTGAACCGTATGTGCAGTTGACGGACTTTGAGCGAGGGCGTATAGTGGGCATGCGGGAGGCCGGGTGGACGTACCGCCGAATTGCTCAACACGTGGGGCGTGAGGTCTCCACAGTACATCGATGTTGTCGCCAGTGGTCGGCGGAAGGTGCACGTGCCCGTCGACCTGGGACCGGACCGCAGCGACGCACGGATGCACGCCAAGACCGTAGGATCCTACGCAGTGCCGTAGGGGACCGCACCGCCACTTCCCAGCAAATTAGGGACACTGTTGCTCCTGGGGTATCGGCGAGGACCATTCGCAAACCGTCTCCATGAAGCTGGGCTACGGTCCCGCACACCGTTAGGCCGTCTTCCGCTCACGCCCCAACATCGTGCAGCCCGCCTCCAGTGGTGTCGCGACAGGCGTGAATGGAGGGACGAATGGAGACGTGTCGTCTTCAGCGATGAGAGTCGCTTCTGCCTTGGTGCTAATGATGGTCGTATGCGTGTTTGGCGCCGTGCAGGTGAGCGCCACAATCAGAACTGCATACGACCGAGGCACACAGGGCCAACACCCGGCATCATGGTGTGGGGAGCGATCTCCTACACTGGCCGTACACCACTGGTGATCGTCGAGGGGACACTGAATAGTGCACGGTACATCCAAACCGTCATCGAACCCATCGTTCTACCATTCCTAGACCGGCAAGGGAACTTGCTGTTCCAACAGGACAATGCACGTCCGCATGTATCCCGTGCCACCCAATGTGCTCTAGAAGGTGTAAGTCAACTACCCTGGCCAGCAAGATCTCCGGATCTGTCCCCCATTGAGCATGTTTGGGACTGGATGAAGCATCGTCTCACGTGGTCTGCACGTCCAGCACGAACGCTGGTCCAACTGAGGCGCCAGGTGGAAATGGCATGGCAAGCCGTTCCACAGGACTACATCCAGCATCTCTACGATCGTCTCCATGGGAGAATAGCGGCCTGCATTGCTGCGAAAGGTGGATATACACTGTACTAGTGCCGACATTGTGCATGCTCTGTTGCCTGTGTCTATGTGCCTGTGGTTCTGTCAGTGTGATCATGTGATGTATCTGACCCCAGGAATATGTCAATAAAGTTTCCCCTTCCTGGGACAATGAATTCACGGTGTTCTTATTTCAATTTCCAGGAGTGTAGATTTAAGTAGTTCTAAGTTCTAGGGGACTGATGACCTCAGACGTTAGGTCAAATAGTGCTCAGAGCCATCCAATAGAAAAACATGGTGAATTTTACACTTTGGTTAATTCGTGTCACTTGTTTATGTTTCGTTATTGTTGCACCCTTTACTTGCATATCACCATGCGTTTCAAGAATATAATCAACAAGTTTCATCACTTTAGACGTACGGTCAGTAAATAGATCTGTGACCATTTACGCACCAACTCGGAAAACACTTGATCGCCATAATAATTTTATCTATCATCCCATGACTCGTTTCGGAAAAAAACGTCGTCAGATCTGTATCTGAAATACAGGATACAAGAAAAGTTATTATATAGATCAAGCTGCAACAATTTTGTAACAACGGAAAAAATGTATATTGACATAAATACAAAGTAAATTCTCTTATCACTCCATAACAGCACTAGCCTCAACCGAGATATGCACACTTTACAAGGTAAACAATTCAACCAGTAGGTGGCGTTAGTGTAAGTAATACCTATGACATCAGGCATTATCGTCATATGGCGAATACTTACAGACAGAAAACTATACACATAATTAAGATTCTATAGAGAGCAGATATGATTTTTAACAGATGGTATCAAATTTGTACCAAAAAGGCCACAGGAAAGAGGAGCATACGGAAATAGCTCATTATATAAATTTCAGACAAATATTTCAAAACATTGGTACTTTTAAAATCAAAGTTATATAAATAAACATAAAACTTTACAAAATGGAACGAACAGAGAAGCAGAGACATTTACAGTGATGAGCCAAACCATTATGACCACGGAAATAGCTCATTATATAAATTTCAGACAAATATTTCATAACATTGGTACTTTTAAAATCAAAGTTATATAAATAAACATGGCTCCTGGCGGTGTGATGCAGTTAGGAAAGAACGTAAGAGGAATGGGCAGTCATTACAGCGAAGATACGGGCCGCAAATGCGGAAATCCACTGATATAAGTGGTTTTGACAAAGGGCACATTGTTGTGGCGCTGCGGCTGGAAATGAGAATTTCCGAAACGGCGAAGCTGGTCGCATGTTGGCGTACTACCTTCGTGAGCTCCTGTGGAAAGTGGTTAAAGGATGGTGGAATAACGAGTAGGCCGTATGCTATTGGACGGCCAGGTCTCATCACAAAACGTAGATGTCGGAGGATCCCCCACTGTGTAACCCAGGATAGGCAGCGATCTGTGGCAGATCTGACGACAGAGCAAATTGCTGGTGCAGCCACAAGAGTTTCAGAGTACACCTTTCGAAGGTCATTGTTGAACATGGAGCTCCACATCACACGACCCCTATGTGTTACTGTGTTGACGCAAAGACATTGTCATTTACGATTGCAGTGGGCACAGCATTACTGAGTTTTCACCGTGGATCGACAGAAATGTGTCGCCTGTCGATGGTCGATGGGTGAGCTGTCACACAGACAAATGCCTCCACGAAATATGCACCTCGCCACAGATTCTGGTCAGTGAGGGCAGAATTATGCTATGGGCTACAATGAGTTGGACTTCCATGGGATCTGTGGTGGTAATCGAACAACGTGAACGTCATTGCGGGCCACCTGCATCATTAAATGTTTGAAGTCTCCCCCAACAGAAATGACAACTTCCAACAAGATAACTGTCCGTGTTGCAAGGTCAGAATTGTGCTACAGTGGTTTGAGGGGCATTATAGTGAACTCACACTGATGTCCAGGCCAGAAAATGTGCCTGATCTGTACCCATTCGAAGGCACATCGGCCGCCAGCTGCGTGCCCATAAACCACCATCCTGCAATTGCTTGACATGTGCTTAGACACCTGCTACCACATACTTCTGTAATCCAGCCAAGACTTATAGAATCCATACCAAGCAGAATCTCAATTGTACTGTATTTGAGAAGTGGAACAACACGCTATTAAACAGGTGTACATAATGTTTTGGCTGGTTGGTGTATGACATAATACCAGGTTAAACTTGTAACATCGAAATCGTGACTCGTTGAAATTACGCTATAAAACATCCCTGGGATGCCGTATCACCAGTTAAACTAAAATAAGAAAGAGTAATAGTTGTGACATAACGAAAATTTTAGATTAAGAGCACACTTCTTAGTGCCGAATATAAACTGAAATGTCCAATTACTTTCTAAAAGACTAAAAAATAAATAAAAAAGTAAAATTATTAGTTTGCCTAGTTTGAAATGAGACAGTTAATGAATGTATTACAATTTGTTTCTGTAACATGAAATGAAACTAGTTCAAAATAAGAGTATTTCTTACTGAGACACAAATAGTTCGTCCGTTATGAGCATTTGTACTGAGAAGAGAAAATTAAACTTTCTCCATTGATTTATATCAATACCCACTCGCAGCCAATGTCTATAATTCGTTTGTGTCTTAAGTCATAGTAGCTGCTGGATCAAAAATGGTGTCGGTTCTCTCAGACATGTCTGATAGAACAGACACCACAAATACATTTATTATTACGTAAAAAGAATTTAGAAAGGGTAAGAAACAAACTAAGTATCATACGTAGTAAAATGTCTGTCTCGTGTCATAGTTGTATAACGAACTAATAATTTTATACAGTACTTTTTAATCAAACTACAGAGAATCAAAGCTGGTTCAAAAGATCGTCGAATGGGAAAAAAATCAATTGCTATAAAAATTGCAAGACCCTGTATATAATATGTATTCTGCCCGACAAAAACGTGAAGCACCCAGAAGGGGAGGAGGAGTCGTCGTAACTTAACGGATTGAGAGGGTATGGGCGAGCGTTATCCTGTTGGAAAACACCACCGGGAATGCTGTTCATGAATGAATGGCAGCACGATAGGTCGAAACACCAGGCTGACGTACAATTTTGCAGTCAGGGTTCGTGGTATAACCACGAAAGCTCTTCTCCTCTCATGCGAAATCCCAACCTCACCCATAACTCCACGTGTAGGTGTATCATTTCAGTGGTTGCAATATCGAGTAAAATTTACGTACAACTTTGTAGTATGAGACAGTTCATAATGTCATGAGCGGTGTATAGATGACTGTCCTCTTGAAAATTGACACGAAAGTACTGCCGTATTACAGGTAAAAAATAAGAATGTAGGATGTCCGTGGTGTGCTCCTCTGTGACCACGTATCAGCATGAAATCGCACACCCTCTGACCTAGATACACCGTGTGATTAACAGTGTCCGCACACTCCCAGAAACATACGTTTTTCATATGAGGTGCATTGTGCTGCCACCTACTGCCAGGTACTCCATACCAGCGACCTCAGTAGTCATTAGACATTTTGAAAGAGCAGAACGTGGTGCTCTGCGGAACTCACGGACTTCGGACGCGGTCAGGTGATTGGGTGTCACTTGTGTCTTACGTCTGTACGCGAGATTACCACTCTCTTAAACATTCCTAGGTCCACTGTTTCCGATGTGATAGTGAAGTGGAAATGTGAAGGGACACCTACAGCACAAAAGCGTACAGGGCGACCTCGTCGTTTGACTGACAGAGACCGCCGATAGTTGAAAAGGGTCGTAATGTGTAATAGGCGGATATCTATCCAGACCATCACACAGGAATTCCAAACTGCATCAGGATCCATTGCAAGTACTATGACAGTTAGGAGGGAGGTGACAAAACTTGGATTTCATGGTCTACCCGTTGCTCGTAAGCCACACATCACGCCGGTAAATGCAAACGACGCCTCGATTGGTGTAAGGAGCGTAAACACTGGACGATTGAACAATGCAAAAAAATCTCGTCTGGAGTGATGAATCACGGTACACAATGTGGCGACACGATGGCAGGGTGCGGGTATGGCGAATGCCCGGTGACCGTCATCTTCCAGCGTGTGTAGTGCCAACAGGAAAAGTCGGAGGCGGTGGTGTTATGGTGTGGTCGTATTTTTCACGGAGAGGGCTTGCACCCCCTGTTGTTTTGCGTGGCACTATCACAATACGGGTCTACATTGATGTTTTAAGCACCTTCTTGCTTTCCACTGTTGAAGAGCAATTCGGGCATGCCGATTGCATCTTTCAACACGATAGAGCACCAGTTCATAATGTACGGCCTGTGGCGGGATGGTTACACGACAATAACATCCCTGTAATGGACTGGCCTGCACAGAGCCCTGACCTGAATCCTACAGAACACCTGTGGTATGTTTTGGGACGCCAACTTCGTGCGAGGCCTCACCGATCGACATCCATACGAGATCCTCAGTGCAGCACTCCGTGAGGAATGGGCTGCCATTCCCCAAGAAACCTTCCAGCACCTGATTGAACGTATTCCTGCGAGAGTGGAAGCTGTCATCAAGACTAAGGGTGGGCCAACACCATACTGAATTCCAGCATTAGCGCTGGAGGGCGCCACGAACTTGTAAGTCATTTTCAGCCAGGTGTCTGGACACTTTTGATCACATAGTGTACATACGATAATTCGTTTCTTAAGGGTATGGAAAAGGCGTTGTATCCTATCCTGCTGTAAGCTAACCCACAACTATTGTAACTGATCCTGCAAACTGTCACTGAGACCGAGTTGATGTGTGGCTATTGGGCGCGGAGGGAGTAGCTGAACATCAAGCAGACAATTCATAGTGCCGTGTGCAATGTATAGACAAGGACTGTCTGTTGAAAATTGGCTCCATAGTATTGTTATATGACAGGTAGCACATGAGGATGTAGGATATCCATTGTGTTTACTAATGTGTATTGGGTAACAAACTTCACAGAAGTTCTCCTGCGAACCTTGCAGGACTAGCACTAGGAGACGAGGTACTGGCGGAAGTAAAATTGTGTGGACGGGTAGCTCAGATGGTAGAGCACTTGCCCACGAAAGGCAAAGGTCCCGAGTTCGAGTCTCGGCCCGGCACACAGTTTTAATCTGCCAGGAAGTTTCAAAACCAGCGCACACTCCGCTGCAGAGTCAAAATTTCATTCACTATCACGAATTGGTTACAGACGATTGGAAAAACTGGTAAAAGCCGACCTCGTGGAGGATCAGTTTGGATTCCGTAGAAAAGTTGGAAAACGCGAGGCAATGCTGACCCTACGACTTACCTTAGAAGATGGATTAAGGAATGGCAAACCTCTGGTCCAGCATTTGTAGACTTAGAGAAGGCTTTTGACAATGTTGACTGGAATACTCTTTCAAATTCTGAAGGTGGCAGGGGTCAAATACAGGGAACGAAAGTCTATTTACAATTTGTACAGAAACGACTTGGCAATTTAAAAGTCGAGGGGAGCGAAAGGGTAGCAGTGGTTGGGAAGGGAGTGAGACAGGGTTGTAGCCTATCCCCAATGTTATTCAAT
This sequence comes from Schistocerca piceifrons, assembly GCF_021461385.2. Lineage (NCBI taxonomy): Eukaryota > Metazoa > Arthropoda > Insecta > Orthoptera > Acrididae > Schistocerca > Schistocerca piceifrons. The sequence goes on along the minus strand of NC_060146.1, from coordinate 141,251,924 downwards.
TATGTATATTGATTAAGTTATGCCCCAGAAAGGCCGCACGACGTAGACTCCCTGCGACATTTGTACGCAGTGCGTGTTGCCTGTCTTCCAGTCGCCTGCTACGAGTGAGAGGCGGTGCTGCGCGCTCTTTTGCTGTGGACGCCTCTGCCGTACCCAGTCTCGCGGCATTCAAAGTCGCAACACACGACTAATTGCAACTGATGAGAATTCGTTATCCCGAAACCGGTCGGGAATCTAAAAATAAAAGCCTTACAACTGAAAGGGCGATTTCCATGTCTATAACATTAAAGCCTCACAATTCATGTAATTATGAAGATATAATTAACAAAAAAAAATGTTACACGGTTAGCGCTACAAAATTATAAAAAGCTGTCTTATGTATTGAAAGCTATTTACTGTCACAAGATTTATTTTATTGTAATACAGTTTTGTCATATGATGACATGGTTGGAGACCGTGGCTGTTATTTGAAGACAAATGTTTATGGTGTTGAGACAGCAACCATCCATAACTTTATTTTCAGAAGGTACCGTTACCGGTTTCGAATCGTTACGATTCATCTTCAGACGGTTTTCATGCTTTCGTTACATGTGGTGCGTTTCTTTTACAGATTAGTGGTCCTAAAAATATAAATAATACATAATTATAAGCACACCACAACTACAAACGGATATTTCACGTAAGTCACATTCATTGCAAATCTTTAATGCAACAATCTGTGTGGCATGCTTATGATTATTTATATTTTAGGACAATTAATCTGTAAAAAAACGCACCACATGTAATGAAAGCATGAAAACCGTCTGAAGATGAATCGTAATGATTCGAAACCGGTAAGGGTAACTTGTGAATAAAGGAACTGAAAATAAATTTGTGGCTGGTTGCTGTCTCAACACCATTATTTTATGGTGTTTTAAGTTTTCTTGCAGTAAAAGAAAAACATCTGAATAACATTTACACCCCCAGAAAAAAAACGACTTAAACCATATGTAGAATCTAATGACTAAAGTACTGGGCGATAATAATGTACATGGTGAACCCTAACTCCACGGACAAATTTTAGAATGTTGTTCAGGGATATTTTGTTAGTATTTTCGTGTAAGGGACTACTGATCTTCGGTGGTTCGTTACAGATTCATTTCATTTAGTTAGATTTCTTACCACCATTTATCTTCGTAACTGTATTGCACTGAAATTTTTTGCGGATGCACTGTGCGTCATTTCTGGAAACAAACATGTACTTTAATCTCTGCCCTCTGCATTCAGTACTGTTTCAGATTTTATTTTCCGGAATTGTTAGCTGTACCCTGACAGTGATACGCAGCATTATGGACACATTTACTGATCCAGACTTTGCCAATATGTACCTTGTGTTTGGGTTTCTCTGAATGCAATGGAAAAGTGGCATAATGGCGCAAAGTGATTGCAATAACATACAGACTTTTGCAAATCTGCACAGGCGCCTACAAAAACCAGATCTTTCGGTAGGAAAGTATTTTCACAGGAATAAAAGGCAATTGTGGTAACAAACCGAATAAATCATAATTGAATCATTACTCTGTAACGAGCGATCAGTGGCTACGGAACTCCAGTACCAAAATACTCAGAAAATATTCCTGAGCAACCTTCGAAATTTTGCTTGTGGAACAGGAGAGCTGAAGTGGGCTACGCAAAATAAAGTGGACACGTTTATAAATATTTGTGAAACAATGAGCAGATTTCTGAAGAGTGAAATATGTGATTGGTGCTTTCATTACACTGTTTTTCCAACAACGATGGAACTGAACGATGGGTGGTAAACAAAAAGCAAGAAATACTAAATGACAACACAGAATCAGTCATGGTTATGTGTGAAATGAGGTAAATATATGCAGCGTAAAAGAACAGTTACAATAAGAAATGGGAAGGTGGAAGGAATATTTATAAGGAATAGATCTGAAAAAATTACCAGTAAAATGAAAGAAATACAAACCAAAATGCGAAGAGGCCGTGGAAGATAGATAAATATATGATAACCGTAGTAGTTAGTAGATAAGAAGAGTAACTGAAGAAGAAGAAGAAGAAGAAGAAGAAACGGTAGTAGTACAATGATACCAACGTGTGCCGTCCATCCTGTAACTTATGCAACCAGTGACGCAAAGCGAACGAACAGCCTTCCACCGCATCTGCCGTGTACATGGGCCGTCGCCTGTATTGCGGCTGTATCGCATGTACGGTGCAGTGTATAGCGGAGAGTACATCATGCGCATTCGTTCGTTCGCTCGTACGTTCATTCATTCATTCATTCATTCATTCATCCATCAATCAATCCATTCATCCATTCATTCATACATCGTGTTGCATAAATTCCATCATGAATGAGAGCTTTTAGCGATAACGGATGAATCAAATTGCACAGTAACCGACTGAAGATACCATAGCTGGACACTTCTGTAGCTGTAGCTGTTGCTGACTGGTGATAATTTTCACACTCATAATTAATTATGGTAATTACCTCAGGGTTACTTTATACATAAATTATGTAAAAGCCGCCCACTGTTAATTAGCTATGTAAAAATCGGTAGTTAATTCATTGGTAGGTCTAGCTTTCGGCTTATAACGAGGACTTTTCGTAGCCACGAGCTTCTTATCTAGCAAATATAGTGATTAACATCGACTACCTGTACCTGAAATTCCCCGAATAATGAGTGAAATTTTAGCCCTAGTTTCTATTTCAAACAGAAACGCTCAACAGAAATCCAACTGCTGAACTTCGCATTGATAAAGAAGGGATTACTCTTTTCTAAACATTTCCCAGCAAACAGCTGAGTTTAGAGATCACAGGAGGAGGGAAAGACGTGCTGGTATGTCCATTATGGCTAACTAACTAAAGACATGGATAAAAAATATTTTTTTCAAAGAAGTGGAGCGTCTTCCTGAACTATATTTAACGTGGAACACATGTAGGGTGATACAAATGCTCCATCAGCTGTCGTTTTATGTAAGCTGCAATGTTATTTATAGTTGGCCTTCATACACAATGCGCGAGATTTTCCTATTCTTAGCTTTCCACGCGCAAACTACTAGTCCTAACGAAAAAATAAACGGGACCGTTTTTAAGAAATTTAATGTAATAGCATTTTTAACTGGTATACCTTTTCGCTGGAGGCCATGTTTTTCGAGTTATTCAAGAAAAACGTCCAAAAGTGAACTTCAAACGCACCTCCGCCCTGCACTGATCCCTCATGAATTCTAGTATTTTGTTCATGGCACTACCTTCTACCACTAAACTTGCTTTGGTCGATACTACGTCCTCCCAAAATATGGAAAACAAACAGCCTGCAGTAGAATACGTCCACTGTCACAGATACCAGAATGATTTTCGCTTATAACTTTCAATTTGATCGTTTCAAGACCAGGGTCCCCTACCTCAAATTGATACATTTACCCTTCTCTCTGAACTCTAAAAGTCTGCAACATAATCACTGAAGAAGCAACAAGACTTCCTTTTATCTTGTCTTCCTCCTTCCTGGGGAGCCTTAATAATAACGTCGTCCACCCATTGTGGAATTGTATTCCGCGGTAGGCATTCTATCTTCATATACACCACGTATTAAGTTATCTTCCCGTTCAATTTCCTTATTATTCACGGCAACAATGAGTCCACGCTGCAGTTAGCCCAATCTCGTAATCGCTATCCCTACTGGAATTGTAGTTTATTCCTAGCAACCTCACTCGATATTTGTTCTTAAAACGACACTGAAGCGCCAAAGAAACTGGTATATGCATGCGTATTCAAATACAGATATACGTAAACAGGCAGGATACGGCGCTGCGGTCGGCAACGCCTCTATAAGATAACAAATGTCTGGCGCAGTTGTTTGATCGGTTGCTGCTGCTACAATGGTAGGTTTTCGGGATTTAAGTGAGTTTGAACGTGGTACTACAGTCGGTGCACGAGCGATGGGACACAGCATCTCCGAGGTAGCGATAAAGTGGATTTTTCTCGTGCGACCATTTCACGAGTGTACCTTGAATATCAGCAGTCCGGTAGAACATAAAATTTCCGACATCGCTGCGGCCGGATAAAGGTCCTTCAACTATGAGTGAAGAGAATCATTCAACGTGACAGAAGCGCAACCTTCCGCAAATAGCTGCAGATTTGAATGTTGGGCCATCAACGAGTGACAGTGTGCGAGCTATTCAACTAAACATCATCGGAATGGGACTTCGGATACGAAGACCCACTCGTGTAGCCTTGACGACTGCACGACACAAAGCTTTGCGCTTCGCCTGGGCCCGTCAACACCAACATTGGACTGTTGATGACTGGAAACATGTTGCCTGGTGGGACGAGTCTCGTTTCAAATTGCATCGAGCGGATGGGCTTGTACGGTTATGTAGACAACCTAATGAGTCCATGGACCCTGCATGTCTGCAGGGTACTGTTGAAGCTGGTCGCGGCTCTGTAATGGCGTGGGGCGTGTGCAGCAGGAGTAATGTGGGACCCCTGATACTTCTAGATACGAGTCTTGACACGTGACATATACGTAAGAATCCTGTTTCATCATCTGCATCCATTCATGTCCATTGTGCATTCCGACGGACTTGGGCAATTCCAGCAGGGCAATGCGACACCCCACACGTCCAGAACTACTGGCGAGTGGCTTCAGGAACACTCGAATGACTTTAAACACTTCAGCTGGCCACCAAACTCCGCCGACATGAACATTATTCAGCATATCTGCGATGCCTTACAGCGTGCTGTTGAGAAGAGATTTCCACCCCCTCGTACTCTTATGGATTTATGGACAAACCTGCAGGATTAATGGCAGGTGTGCTAGTTTCTTTGGCTCTTCAGCGCATGTTAATAGACTTTCCTGGGATAATTGAAGTGTTATTATGCTGAAGAAGCAAAGTAAAAACCTATTGAACCAGTGGCCTCACTGAAAATGGCCATTTGCGAATCTTCACTTCGCCACTCTTTTTTTAACACTCCTGTCATTTCCCATCCTTCTATTTCACCAAATGTATTTTTTTATCCGAATTACCCGAGACGTCGTGATTTTAAACGTGATACAGAACTTACATTAACCTTATTTGTGTTAATGATCATATCAGCTGCTTGCTAATAGTCCATAAAATAACTGCCTTTCATCCAAACAGTAAAGAGCCTACTGCCAGAAATATCGACTCTCAATGTGTCTTAGTGTATTTTAATACGACAGTACGCCATCCTAGGCAATTTATAACACTTAAAACACGTGATAATGGCACTTTGAAGCCGAAATCATGATCATGTAAGTGTAAATGTAACCTGTAAATAAACAACAGTCTAATGGCGGTACTGACTTTGAAGAAATATATTGACTGTTGCCCCGCATTATGAAAAAATTGTTAAATTCAAGCATGTAATTTTCGTCGTGTTTCCAAACTTTTGCCCACGCCCTGTAATTGTGCAGGTACATTCAGTGGTATATTGTCTGCAAAATATGTTAGAAATAGAGTTAATAGCAAAGAAGTAATAAAATGTTATGTCTGATGCTGAACTTTCATTGCATGAATAGCTATAATGTAGTAAGCGATGAACTTTTTTCCTGTTCGCATTTTGTGTGTTGGTGCATGTCAGAGAGAAACAGTTCCGTGATGGTTTGAAATTATACAGGTCTATAACATTTGCTGTAAATCGCTAAATTCTCTCATTCTGAAATACTAGCAGAGTATAGGCTGGGTAATTTGCGCGCCGTGAGTTACGCTGCTTGAAAACATATATGCGGTTCTTGATTTCAATACTTGTCTTTCTGTGCTGTACCTTTGACGTAAGATTACACTATTTAACGAGTAGATTATAATAGCATATTGAATTATTAAATTCGTTCAGTAATTGTGTGAAATATTTAAAATCCATCTTTTTTGGCCCTGGCAGCCATTAGATTACCAACCTGCAACTGCGACTCTGCTCCATACAACATGAATCGGGTTAACCTTTTAGTAACATTCCTGTAGGCTGCATTTTCCAGTTTATAACCTCGATTATCTGTATGTGCCTCATATATAATTACTTGCACAGTACCTTTGTTTCCGCTATTAATTATCACGGCTCTTTATTCTCCCACGCATACAATCCTGTTTTGTTTTCTTTGTCTTTTTCCGATTTTCAGTTGTTTCTCTTTGCAAGTTGTCGTTGATCGTTCTCTGATTCTCTCGGATACATTGCCAGATCTGTTCAGTTCAGCAAATTCAGCCAAGTCATTGTTATCTTCCACCCGTAGCTTTGGCCTTCTATTCAATAATCGCCTCACTCCACTTGGAAATTTTATTTTCACTGCCTTCTTGTACATGCAAAACCTTTTGCTGTTGCCTAAGAACCTTTCTCCAGTATTTGTCAGTTTCGTCCATAATCTTCGAAAGAACATTGCAACGCACTTCTTAACAACACAGCGGGAAGCGACTTTCAATTAAAAAAAAGTCCCTCCCTGTACGGGAATTACATGTGTGTACAGCAGGTTGTGACGTATGAACGACGACGTATGGGAGTTTGGGTCTAACGTGAGTCGTGCACGGATAGACAAAACGTCGGACACGGTAAGGTAACTTCACAGTGAATGCGGGTGTGCGGACCATTTGTTTGTTACGCAGGGAGAATTTCCATTTTTCTTTATTGTGCAGTGTGTTGTTTTTGTTTTTTTACCATAAGGAAATAATTGTGGCCGGCCGCTGTGGCCGAGCGGTTCTAGGCGCTTTAGTCCGGAACCGCACTGCTGCTACGGTCTCAGGTTCGAATCCTGTCTCAGGTACAGATGTGTGTGATGTCCTCAGGTTAGTTAGGTTTAAGTAGTTCTAAGTTCTAGGGGACTGAGGATCTCAGATGTTAAGTCCCATAGTGCTTAGAGCCATTTTTGAACTAATTGTGGACATAACATTGTGACTTTCTCTTTATATCTGAAAAAAAGCACCGCAATCGATGATTTGCTGGCTCGAGTTCCATTCATGAAAAAACATAAAAAAAGAGGGTTAAGGTGACCGCTTGCGTAAAGCGGGAAGTTCTGATTCGAATCCCGGTCCAGCACAAATTTTCATTGTCATCATTCCATTATACAGCTGACGATGTTTGTATTCGCAACTACGAATACGGTTCGTGAGTTTCGTCTATGTCCATAGTATCACCATCTACCAAAATGATAAACCAGTCGCTTAGTTGCATCTTAAATATCTCTATACTCTCAAATAAATTGCCATAATGTACATTCACGACTTCCTGCCCGATGTCTTACTTTATTTCCAGATTTGTTAACAATATTTATTCGGCTCGTGGTAGTCTACGATCACTTGATATTTTATGTTGGCTTAAGAGCGTCATATCTGGAATGATATCCTACTTGTCTGGTGAAAAGTTAATAAATTTAGTTTTTTAGTTCCATTTCGCTTTCCATTGTTACCACATTGTAAGAAATTAACACACAGGTAGTCACATCATGTAGCTCAGGCTACTTGTGAACGAATTTTTTGTGTTATACAGTTCAAACTCAGTCAAGCAAATGTTTTAATTATCGGTTTCGGCTTATTACTAAGTCGTCGTAACATTATATGTTAAAAAATAAATATAAAGGGTACGCTAAAATAGTAGGAAACTGAATTACAAATCAATTAAACATTTATACACATTTATGTAATGTTTATGGTTGTTACTAGACCTTACACAGGCCAGGAGAAGCGCTTACGATGTAAAAATATCGGTGCTCTGGTTGTTGCAACTGAAGTATATTGTTTGCAATGTAACATTGTGAAGATCGTGACTTTAAATTCATAAATATACAATGAAATCTATTCACAATACAAAATTGATGATGAGGCGCACCCTTCTGGGAGTGTAAACTGTCAAAAACATATGTAACTGCTGTTGTCGGTAACCTAGATGTGGACTAGAAGCAGGCTAGACGACGTCCAGCTGCAGACGCAGTCAGCGCATAACAAAGTGGTAGCTGGCGTTCCAGGTAAGAACTAAACACCTGGAATGAGGGAACTAATAAATGAAAGTACTATTAGGCAACTGCAGGGCAGTATAGGAGAAAGGGAGAATAGGAGCAGGGAGATCGTAATAGATCAGGAAATACTTCCGAAAACTTTTGCTGTGGAAATTGCTTTATTCATTTAACAACTGGTAAGGGTAACTTTTTAAGAGGAAGAGGGAAACGAATACGAATACGAGAACGAGTAAATAAAGATACAAAATAAGAAATGGTTAGAGGAAGAATGTGTGGAAGACAGAGAGAGGAGTAACAGAAATTATGTCAGGAACTGTGAGAAAGCGATAAACAAGAAGAGCGAGAACATGAAATAGAGATATCGGAGAGCAACAGGAATAAGAAAAAAATCGATAAAGAGTAAAAGGTAGAATAAATTGGAGAAATAGGGGTAGCAAGAAAGCAAACGAGAAAGAGGGAGGAAAATATGAGGAAAGAGGAAGAACCAACAAGAGAGAAGGAAAGATGGAGAAAGAAAGTGAGAAAAAGGAAAAGATAGAACCGAAAATCAAGATAGATAAAGAAAGAGAGAAACAGAACGAGCATGAAAGAGAAGAAGAAGAAGAAGAAGAAGAAGAAGACGACAAAGAGAAATAGAAAGTAATGGAAGAGAAATAAACTGAGAAATAGGGAGTTAAAAACATCATAATTATAAAGTGGAAAATCGAGATAATATATATATATATATATATATATATATATATATATATATAGAGAGAGAGAGAGAGAGAGAGAGAGAGAGATGGGGGACAGGGGGTCAGATTCTTGCTTGCTCATCCTCATTCTCTTCCTTTATCTATCATCATTATCTTCCCTCCCTCTCTCTGTCTCTTCCTCTTTCTCACTTTATCTGTATTTCCTTTTCTCGTACCGATTATTTCTCTTTCTCAATATTTTCTCGTTTACTTTCTTGCTCTCGTTCTCATTCTCGCTCTTTCTCTTTCTCGATTTTTATGCTTCCTTTTGTTGATGTTCAAAAATGGCTCTGAGTACTATGGGACTTAACATCTCATGTCATGAGTCCCCTAGAACTTAGAACTACTTAAACCTAACTAACCTAAGTACATCACACACATCCATGCCCGAGGCAGGAATCGAACCTGCGACCGCAGCAGCAGCGCCTAGAACATCTCGGCCACAGCGGTCGGGTCTTGTTGATCTCCTGTTGCAGAGGAGCAGGAGAGGAAAGGAAGACATAGTAATAAACAAACTGAAAATTTTTTTAAAGCTTTCTCGTGTTTTGATTATCGGGATAAAAAGGCAGCGCAGTGCGCTCCTATAAGCGCGCTGCGTCTTGTCTCCCTGAGACAGGCTGGCAAGTGTGACCTCGGGCTGTGTTAAGTGCAGGTGGAGCCGGTAAGTAACGAGCCGACACGCAGAGGGCGCTAAGTGCCGGGCCAAACGCAGACGTGTGCCCTGGTAATTGTGCAGAACACGGGGCAGCCCTTGTTTAACGTCGCTTCCTGCGCCGGTAAACTTCTTACCGGACTCTTCAAAAAATGTGTGTGAAATCTTATGGGACTTAACTGCTAAGGTCATTAGTCCCTAAGCTTACACACTACTTAACCCAAATTATCCTAAGGACAAACACACACACACACACACACACACACACACACACACACACACACGCCCGAGGGACGAACCTCCGCCGGGACCAGCGGCACAGTCCATGACTGCAGCGCCTTACACCCGGACTCTTAAAACTCGCCTCACTTGCCCCAGACCTGACATCGTGGCAAAGATGGTCATTCGATCCGGTTAAACGATAGTGCCTGGTAAAAGCCGACTCCTTTTGAGAGATAACCACTCCTCTGAAACTGCTCTGCCTATTGTGATATTAGTTATCGCAGTACACACATCTTCAGCGAATTTCAAACGTGTCCCATCATTTGTCACTACTTCCAGGCTGAGTGTTCCACATGATTCTTGTTAATTTCTGTATACTCTTCATCGTTACTCAGTTACGGCCTGAGTCTATATCTGGTCCTAGGTACGCTTTACAATCCAATACCTGATTTCGGAATCTCTGTCTGGCCACGACATAACCCAGGTGGAACACTCCCGTGTTTCCGGGTCTTTTCCAATTGTCCCTCCTCCTCTTATGATTCTTGAAGAGAATATTCGCTATTACTACCTGAAATTTATTGCAGAACTCAATTAGCCTTTCTCCCCACTTATTCCCAGACCACGGGCGAGCGATTGGTTTCCATACGACTCGCGGGAGAAATTCGTGGGAGACAGCGCAAGGCGCTGTAGAAATTTGCAAACGGAACTTTTTAAGACAGCTTTTGAAAAAAGTTGTAAGTAAATAAACAATGTTTGCGTCACGTAAAGAAATGTAAACATCTGAAGATGCGGTTAACATAACATTAATGTCCTTCCAAAAGCGCGTGGATTGAGACTAATTTCTTGCTCTGGCTTGTCGGTAAAGGGGTGCCGTTCGTATCGGTTTATTATTCCACAAGCGTTAACGTCACAGACACTACAGTTCATAATTTATGCTCCAGGAGAGCTGTTATCGCGTCACGTGACGGGGTAGTCTGTGAGCTTACGTAGGTTGTGAATCACCAATGAGTAGTTCGCCCCCGGTAGCTGAGTGGTCAGCGCCACAGAATGTCAATCCTAAGGGCCCGGGTTCGAGTCCCGGCTGGGTCGGAGATTTTCTCCGCGCAGGGACTGGGTGTTGTGTTGTCCTAACCATCATTATTTCATCCCCATCGACGCGCAAGTCGCCGAAATGGAGTCAAATCGAAAGACTTGCATCTGGCGAACGGTCTACCCGACGGGAGGCCCTAGTCACACGACATTTATTTACCATATTGTCCCGTAACGTATACCTCCCCTAAAACCGCGTTCCAGTCACCATGTTCATCGCCCTTTACGTACTGAATTACCCGTTCACTATCCTCATACAGTTTCTCTAGCTCTTCGTCTTCTGCTTGCGACGTCGGCACATACGTCTGCACTTGAACTGTCAGTGTTGGCATTGGTCTTCTGTAGGACCTGACGAGAACAACCCCGTCACTGAACTGTTCACAGTATCTCACTGACTGCCCACTTCCCTATTCATAGCGAATCCTGCTCCCGTTACACCATTTTCTGCTACTGTTGAAATTATCCTATACTCGACCGAGCAGAAATTCTTATCCTCCTTCCTTTTCATTTAACTGACTCTCACTATATCTAGAGAGAGCCTTTTCATTTCCCTTTTGAGATTTTCTAGCTTTCCTGCTACGTTCAAACTTCTGACATTCCACGCTCCGAATCGTAGAATGTTGTCCGTTCGTTGATTATTCCTTTTTTTTCTCATGGTCACTCCCCCCTGGCAGTTCTTTTCTGGAGATTCGAAGGGGGACTGGTCCGAAATCTTTTGCCAATGGAGAGGTCGTCATGACACTTCTTCAATCACAGGCGACATGTCCTGTGAATGGCAAAATACGTCGGATAAAATAAGCAAGCAGGCAATACTAAGGTAAGCATTTATGAAAAAAGAAAAATCTGTGAACATGAATTTAAACAAAGGTATTCGAAAGTCTTCTCTGGAGGTCCTTGTCTGGAATGTAGCCTTTTACGAAAGTGAAAAGTGAACCACAAACAATTCAGACAGGAAGAGAATAGAACCTTTTGAAGTGCAGTGCAAAAGAAGAATGCTGAAGATGCGATGAATAGATACAATAATAATGAGGAGGTACTAGATGGACTAGAGAGAAAAGAAATTTATGGCGTAACTTGACTGGAAGAAGTGATCGGTTGATAAGACACATGTTAATGTACGAAGAATAGTGAGTTTAGTAGTGAGGGGAGGGAGGGAGGGGCGGCAGGGGGCGGCGGTAATGTTGTAGTGGGAGACTAAAACATAAATACAGTAAGTAGTCTGAGATAGATGTAGGTTGCATTAGTATTTCATATACCGGGTGGTTATGATTAAGCTTTTCCTGTTTAACACGTTATAACACTGAAACTAATTACCTTACGAGTACCAAACTTGGTAGCATTAATGTCCGTATCATGAGAACCGCGGCGCACATGTTGACGTGTCAACATGAGCTTGGACAAAAGGATCAGAGCATTATTAGTGAAGCTCTATTATCAAAACAACAGTAATGCTGAAGCTGCACTTCGAGAATACCGCCGGCTGAAAGGTCTACGCAAAGGTTATCTTTCTCCACCTGCTGTGTGGAACACGATGAAGAAGTTCGAATCAACTGGAGAACTGACCGTTTGCACCTCAGGTGGTTGATGAAATCACTGTTGGCATAGCGAACAACGCTGCGCGCAATTCTCGACCGTCAGGCAGTGCGCGTGCTATGTCACGCCAGTTGAACATCCCGTGGTCCACTGTACGGAACGTGCTTCGAATGATATCCGTACAAGATGCATATCGTACAGCGCCTTGCACCACAGGATGCACAACTACATGTTGACTTCGCTCTCCACTTTCCCGCAAGTGTTGAAGTTAACGGGGGCTGACCCTGGACCATCCTGTGGACAGACGAAGCTCATTTTCCTCTGGTGGGTGAGGTGAACACACAGAATTGCCGAGTGTGGGAATCTTCACCTCCAGTTAGTGTCCATGAAGTTCCTCTGTATGGTAAACGGCTAAGTTCATCATTAGCCCATTCTTTTTTGAACAGGTTGGCGCTCAAAGACAAAAGACGTGCAGTGTGACTGTCCAGCGATATTGCGATATGCTTCGCCAGCATGTCATATCCGCTCTACAGGACACAGACGCATTGAACCCAACAGTTTTCATGCAGGATCGGGCCCCACCGCACATCGCTCGTGAAGTTCACCTGATCCTCTGAAACACATGATCACCTGGTCTCACTCCCTGTGTTTTCTGAGCGTGGGGCTACCTGAAGGACAGGGTTTACCAGGGGATCATTCACACGTATGCTGATGTAAATCGCGGAACCGCATATCAAGAGAGGTAGCCAGCAAACCCATGGACATGCTTCGTTCTGCTGTGCAAAATGCAATCCTGCGCTCTCAGACCCTTTCGGACACTGATAGGTGCCATATTGAGCCCATTTTGTAGCACTGATGGTACCAGTATGTAATGGCATGATGATCCGTAGTAGCACATTAAAGGTGTTTCAATTGAATTGATTATGCATTATTTCTCTTCCCCATGCTGCCAAGTTTGGTTTTCGTACGGTAATTCGTTTCCATGTTATAACGTGTTAAAATGGGAAAAGTTTAATCATAAACACCCGGTACTTGCACAAGGTATACTGGCATCGAGAGCTACAATAAAATGGTGCTTGTAGTGAACACCACAACAACAAGAAATCGAGGTTTCCAAAGAGTGTGTTCCCTGTAATTATCTACGTCGGTATCATGGGGGAGGGGTCGGGATTTCAGAAGCTCGAAGTCCGACAGTGAAACTGTGCTGCGATTTACTTTACATGTTCTACAGAGAGACAGATTCGTTGAAGTTTATATAGCTTCGCGACCTGTTCCTGGAAATGTGCAAAATATGACAGTACTATTTGATTTGTGATCAGAAAATAAATATCTTTTTAGATTTGTCGAAACGAATATCGAATGATGGAATGGTATGTGAGGTGTCGGTAGTGCTGTTTACCATACCTCTAGATGATATAGACCTATCTCTGGCGACCTAGACAGAAGGAAAGCAGTCCATTAAAAGAAATTATCGTGTCATACAAACCTAAACGTCTGTCTGAAGTGATAATTAATAGGAGTCACCCAATCAAGCATGAAAATATGGATACTACACCACGCACATAGACTTATTAATGAGGGGCGAGATCACGTAGCTCTAACAGAAACAGGTTTATTTCGTAAGCGTCAAGATATCGGCTGCTCACTAATGTAACTGAATGAACATTTGACAACTGGACAAGGACTTATAATTCTAAAATGTAACCTTGACAAACGTGGTGATTACGAGGAAAGCATAACCGCTACAGTATTTTTCGGATACGACCAGTGGCTGCAAACGAGGTTACTTGATTACAGGAAGAACACGGAATGTACGAACTCCAGAACCCTCAGGGACGTGTGTACTGAGGTGACAAAAGCCATGAGTCACTGATACGCACGTATACGGATGGCGGTATTATCGCTTATTCATGGTATAAAAGGGCGATACATTGGCGGAGCTCTCAGTTGTGATTCACGTGAAAAAGTTTCCGGCGTGATTATGGCACACGACGGGAACTAACGGGCTTTGAACGCAGAATGACAGTAGGAGCTAGACGCATGAGAAATCGGAAATCGTTGAGGAATTCAGTATTATGAGATCCACAGCGTCTAGTGGATACACAAAATAGTGCAAAACATGATTATAATACCAGAACCAAAAAGAATCTGCATAAGGACTATAAAAGCTTAACATTAGTACAAAGAGGAGTCAAATAATTGGGTACTCATATATTCAATAACTTACTAGAGCATATCAAAGGCCTTGTAAGTGAATTAAAGAACTTCCTGTTGGCCAACTCCTTCTACTCCATCGGTGAATATCGTCACAAGGATTATAGCTCATAACTCTGTCTGCATTAGAATTGCTCAATATCCATGTATCTGAGGGAAAAGAAAAGAAAAAAAACACCTTTGACTCCTTCCACATTCCAGAGACTCCTCTCCAAGGGATCCATGGAAAACGATAAATGTAATGTAATATAAATGTGACCATATCGGTTGGGCCCTGACGAACTGGAAAACCGTGACCCGGTCAGATGCGTCCCGGGAGCTGATGATACGGTTAGAGTGTGGCACAGATCCCACCAAGTCATAGACACAAGTTGTCACCAAGGCACTGTGCAAGCTCCATAATGGTGCGGGCTGTGTTTACATTGCGTGGACTGGGCCCTCTGGCCCAACTGAACTGATCATTGATTGGAAATAGTTACGATCGGCAGCCATTCATGGACTTCATGTTTCGAAATAACTATCGATGACAGTGTGCCATGTCACTGAGCCACAGTTTTTCGCGATTGGTCTGACGAACATTATGAACATTTCTGCTGAATTATCTGACTACCCATCCGACTTGACATGAATGCCAACGAACATGTATGGGACATGATCGAGAATGTTCTTTGTGCACAAAACCATGCACCGTCACCACATCCGAAATTATGGTCGTCTATAAAGGTATCATGTCTCAATATTTCTGCAGGGCACTTCCAACGACTTCCACGTCGAGTTGCTGCACTACGCTGGTCCGAGACGACACTGGGAGAAATCCCTTGACGGTCGCAGGTTCGAATCCTGCCTCGGGCATGGATGTGTGTGATGTCCTTAGGTTAGTTAGGTTTAAGTAGTTCTAAGTTCTAGGGGACTGATGACCTCAGATATTAAGTCCCATAGTGCTCAGAGCCATTTGAACCACTTTTAGAAATCCCATGACTTTTGTTATCTCAGTGTATAATGAAAACAACTAACTGGCTATGAAGCGTTAAAAATGTACAACTGGCTCCTGAATGGAGCGATCTAACTTCACATTCCTGCTGCCTCAGTGTTTGGAATGCTGGCCCATCTCAGCAAACTGGCCTAGCGTGACTGCAGGAGCAGGCAGCGGCGGTACCGGATGGAAACTCCGGGTTTAGCCTGCCCTCTGCGCTCAGCACTCAAGTGGAGACATCCTTCTTCACAAGTCTCGCCTCGCCAGCAGTCTAGCACAAAGTTCCTAGCAGGGCTGTGTACTCTACGATCTGCTAGCACCCAGTATTCTCTATCTTAACGCTCTCAAACTCGGCGGAATCTGTCAGATCGTCAATATCGCCGACCAGTAGATGCCCACATTGCGAGCTCTGTCGAGTAACATTTTATTAACAAGGTTATTATTAACCAGTACCATTCGCGCGTGGGTATGAAGCCAGGAGATTTCTCTCACTCCATGATACGTCTACATCTACATCTAAATTTACACTCCGCAAGCCACTCAACGGTGTGTGGCGGAGGGCACTTTACGTGCCATTGTCATTACCTCCCTTTCCGCTTCCAGTCGCGTATGGTTCGCGGGAAGAACGACTACCGGAAAGCCTCCGTGCGCGTTCGAATCTCTTCATAATCTCCTCGGGAGGTATAAGTAGGGGGAAGCAATATATTCGATACCTCATCCAGAAACGCACCCTCTCGAAACCTGGACAGCAAGCTACACCGCGATGCAGAGCGCCTCTCTTGCAGAGTCTGACACTTGAGTTTGCTAAACATCTCCGTAGCGCTATCACGCTTACCAAATACCCCTGTGAGGAAACGCGCCGCTGTTCTTTGGATCTTCTTTATCTCCTCCGTCAACCCGATCTGGTACGGATCCCACACTGATGAGCAATACTCAAGTATAGGTCGAACGAGTGTTTTGTAAGTCACCTCCTTTGTTGATGGACAACATTTTCTAAGGACTCTCCCAATGAATCTCAACCTGGTGCCCGCCTTACCAACAATTAATTCTATATGATCATTCCACTTCAAATCGTTCCGCACGCATACTCCCAGATATTTTACAGAAGTAACTGCTACCAGTGTTTGTTCCGATAAGAGTGTTCCCACGCACACACACATGAAAAAGCACACCCTAGGAACGCTAGGAACCAATTGCGACGCTCTGTTTTGTAAATTTAAACACAACGTTATTCTGCTACGTGGCCGCTGAGGCAAACGGAGATTCTCACGCTGGACTTTGAAAAGCGACACCTGGCTAGACTTTCCATGTCCCTAAATGGCTTCTTGTTGTTCTTTCGGGAGAATGTTATTTCCATCCATCGCTTGGAGTGCGGAGGTGGGGGAAGTGTATGACGTGTCGATTATCTGGGCTGAAACCAAGCCTAGAACTCTTGACATTTTTATGGTACAGCCTCTTCCTCCTAATAAACCACCTTTACCGGCCAATTCTTAGGCTCTCCGTTCTGCAGCCTCTTAATCGTACTAGAAAGAGCAGGCGGCAATAAACAGGACAGTCACTGGTGGTCTGTGATTACAAAACACTGTAATAGAATGACTACACTGATAGCGAAGAAGAGGATATAATACTCAGAAATAAGTTGCTTGATAGTTTAACACAAAATCTGCCTTGTCGAAATAATATGAGATAGAGGAAGACAAAAAGGTGTATGAAGCTTTTGCGGAAGATCCTACACCACAGGTAGAGGAACTTCTAATATTTACAATCATTTAAAACGAAGCAATTGTATTTTAAATGTGTCCACTGATCTTTTTATTTGGAAATACTGGTATATTGTTTCAGCACCTTCACAACTAAGTAATTATGGCGTCTCTCTGGCTGTCTGTTCATAAAAATATGTTTAGTACAGGAATACCACGGGGCCGACCTACATTCAAATGGTTCAAATGGCTCTGAGCACTATGGGACTTAACATCTCAGGTCATCAGTCCCCTAGAACTTAGAACTACTTAAACCTAACTAACCTAAAGACATCACACACATCCATGCCCGTGGCAGGATTCGAACCTGCGACCGTAGCAGTCGCGCGGTTCCAGACCGCTCAGCCACCGAGCCGACCTACATTATCCTGGGGTAAGTTGGCCCAGTAATTGCGGCAAATTATGCCCATTGGTTATTTAATTGAAAATGCACTAAAGAGCCAAAGACCTGGCTAATATCGTGTAGACCCCCCGCACCCCGAGCACGCAGAAGTGCCGCAGCACGACGAGGCTTGGACTCGACTAATGTCTGAAGTAGTGATGGAGGGAGCTGACACCACGAATCCTGCAGAGCTGTCCATAAATCCGTAAGAGTACGAGGGGATGGAGATTTGTTCTGAACAGCACGTTGCAAGGAATCCCTGATATGTCCGATAATGTTCATGTCTGGGGAGTTTGGTGGCCAGCGGAAGTGTTTCAACTCAGAAAAGCTTTCCTGGAGCCACTTTGTAACAATACTCGACGTGTGGTATGTCGCATTGTCCTGCTGGAATTGCCCAAGTCCGTCGGAATGCAGAATGGACATGAATGGATGCAGGTGATGTTTACGTACGTGTCACCTGTCAAAGTCATATCTAGACGTATCAGGGATCCCATATCACTCCAACTGCACAAATCCCAACCCATTACAGAGCCTTCACCAGCTAGAAAAGTTCCCTGATCGCAAATTCAAATGGCTCTGAGCACTATGGGACTTAACGTCTGAGGTCATCAGTCCCCTAGAACTACTTAAACCTAACTAACCTAAGGAAATCACACACACCCATGCCCGAGGCAGGATTCGAACCTGCGAACGCACCGGTCGCGCGGTTCCAGACTGTAGCGCCTAGAACCGCTAGGCCACCCCGGCCGGCCCCTGCTGACATGCAGGGTCCGTGGATTCATGAAATTGTCTCCATACCGGTACACGCCCATCCGCTCGATACAATTTGAAACTAGACGCGACCGACCACGCTACATGTTTCCAATCATCAACAGTCCAGTGTCGGTGTTGACGGGCTCAGGCGAGTCGTAAAGCTTTGTGTCTTGCAGTCATCAAGGGTACACGAGTGGGCCTTTGGCTGCAATCGCCCGTATCGATGATGTTTCGTTGAATGGTTCGCACCTTGACACTTTTTGTGGCCCAGCACTGAAATCTGCAGCAATCTGCGGAAGGCTTGCGCTTCTGTCACGTTGTACGATTCTCTTCAGTCGTCGTTGGTGCCGTTCTTGCAGTGTCTTTTTTCCGGCCGCAGCGATGTCGGAGATTTGATTTTTACTGGATTCCTGATATCCACGGTACATCCGTGAAATGGTCGTACGGGAAAGTCCCCACTTCATCGCTACCTCGGAGATGTTGTGTCCGATAGATCGTGCGCCGACTATAACACCACGTTCAAACTCACTTAGATCTTGATAATCTGCCATTGTAGCAGCAGTAACCGTTCTTACAACAGCGCCAGACAGCTATGGTCTTAAATAGGAGTTGCCGACCACAACACCGTATTCAGCTTGTTTATATATCTCTGTATTTGAATACGCATGCCTATACTAGTTTTTTGGCACTTCTGTGTATATTGACTGTAATTCTCACAGCTTATTTTAATACAAATTCCTACAGCTTTATGGTAAAACTTAGATATGTGTTACCATTGTTATAATAACAGCTTGACTGAAAAGTATGTCAGAACTTTTTTCATTCTTCGTCTGGATGCCCGATAGAGTATTCCTGGTTCAAACGTTCGGAAAAAGAAGTTCTTTCTCATAATTTTTAACACATGAGGAATGTGCCCACCCCTTTCAACTTGTCCATTGAGTCCTTTCATCACCTGGATTGCTGTGAGAAAATGGTTTGACACACCTAATACGTAGCGCGTCCTCGTCCCCATGTTGAAGGGCATTCTCGGAAATGCCTACTTCCTTACTACGTTTATTTTCTGGAGTTTCGTCGTGTGATGTAGCCTGATCATGGACTCTTTTTTAGAAAATAAGTTTTTATGCATAACTTTCGTATTTGGTTTTAAAATGTTTTCCTTTCAGTCTGTGGAGGCTTCTTGTTCGCATACCTCACTGGAGTGTCTGTCAGTATTGCTGAAGTTATTTATAGTCAGTGCTCTGTCTTTTAGCACGGTTGGTCATATGAAGCGACGTTCAACTTAATAGGCGTTATTTTGACAGCATAGGCCCACCATCGTGTTGTTGAGCAATTGAAGGGCCAGTTTCAGCAATCAAGCCAAAAGAAATAGCATTAGCATCAGGTCTATCTGTTATCTATCAAGTCATCGCTATAAATAAAAAAAAATAACAGAAATAAAAATCACAATCGTTTTCATGTTTCTAGTTTAAAATCGATGCAAGGCACGATTTTATTACGTAAAATTTGCCTTCGACATTATGTAGACTTTGATTAAAAATGTACATTTTAAATAAGTACTTACTTACAAAAAGACAGCGGGGCAGGTTGACCTCGTGGGCCGACGTGTCCCTATTTAACAGAGCCATTGTGCCCCATCGTCATATTAAAATTATTTTAGTTCGTTAACGAAAACGTTTTCAACGTATATCGTTGTAAAGATTGTCAAAATAACCTTTTAAGTATTGACTTTAATCTATAATTTTACTTGTTTATTAAGGGCGTTGTCTTAGAGTACACATACAGAATATGTTGAGTAAGGAAAATTTACTTTCACTAACAAGAAGGCATAAAATGGCCACCCATAATCCCGCGACGATTTAACAGCATTGACGTCTTTGTGGAAAGCCGGCGATATTGTTGCGATCAACATCCGTGGCCGGTGGCGTATTCTGACGGCAATTTGACGAAGTAATACCAACAGGTCATGATATCCCTGTGGCTAATGTGCCTGGTGACCCCTATCGAGAGAACTAACGGGAACGGAGGCGGCGCGCGCGCACACACACACACACACACACACACACACACACACACACACACACACAATAACGAGCCAAACACTGTGACCTCCTACATATCAACGTGTTGGTCCACGTTTGGAACGCAATATAGCAGCGATTCTGCGTGTCATGGTTTCGACAAGTCCTTGGTAGGTTTCTGAAAATAATGTGGAACCAGGTCACGTGATTACAGACCGGTCGTTTCTGGGGACGGAGATGGCTCCCAATCGCATTCAGCTGTATTCCATCCGGCTCAGGTGACACGAATTCGGTGACCAAGTCGCCAAAGCGAATTCAATATAATGCTCATTAAAACAGTGCAGCATGATTCTGGCCTTGAGACACGGACAGTTATCCTTCCGAAAGATGTCACTATCGTCGGGCTAGCCATCAAGCGTGAAGGGGTGCACGTGGTCAGCAATAATGCTCACGTAGTGTACAGCCTTCACGGTGCCTCGGATTACTGCCACAGGTCCCACGGAGGCCCAGGTGAACGTCTATCATAGCACAAGACTTTCCATACCTGTCTAAGCCTGTGGCGCAGTGCATTTTCCAACAGCCGTTCTGCTGGGTGACGGCGTATCCGAACGGCACCACAACCTTGTGCAACAATAAACGTTATTCATCGGACCAGGCGACGTGTTTCCATTAACCCACGGCCCACTCTCGATGGTCCTTGTCCTCTATAATCGCAACTCACGATGTCGCTGGGGCAACGTCGGAAGTTGTCGTCTGCTGCGGATTCCCAAGGTCAACAACGACCGCTGAACGGCGTGCTCGGAATCACGTGTGCGCGCGCCAGTACTGTACTCTGCCCTCTAACCTGGCGTCCAAATTCTGAGATGAACCGCGGACGTCCACCACGTTGTCGTGGTTACGCCGTCCTTCAGCCACTTTCCATAGGTGAATAGCCGACCAGCTTCGTTTCCGAGATGCTTGTTCCGAGGCGCCGGGCCATAACAATCTGACCTTTGCCAAAGACACTTACGTCAGAGGATGTCTGTATTTGCGGCCCGTAATGTCGCTAGGATGTTCCCACCATTCGTTTCTGCTCCACATATATACTGCGGTATTACAAATATTTTGTATACACACATCAAAAAAGTTTTGCATTACTCCGCTTCCCAGAACTCCTGAAGACAGACGTTCATTGTGGATATTGTATCACAGACAGTCTCTTTGACAGAATGAGATTTTCACTCTGCAGCGGAGTGTGCGCTGATATGAAACTTCCTGGCAGGATTAAAACTGTGTGCCCGACCGAGATTCGAACTCGAGACCTTTGCCTTTCGCGGGCAAGTGCTCTACCATCTGAGCTACCGAAGCACGACTCACGCCCGGTAGAGCACTTGCCCGCGAAAGGCAAAGGTCCCGAGTTCGAATCTCGGTCGGGCACACAGTTTTAATCTGCCAGGAAGTTTCAGTCTCTTCGACAGTTCAGAGATGTCACTAAACCCGCCCAAAGATGTAACAACCAACATGAGCGGAGTCTATTAGACGGAGGGAGTCCAACAGCCGATCAGTTCGTCATTCCACCAGGAAGGAAGTACACGGGTCGTGTTGTCTCTATTTCAACCATGTCTAGAAGGTCAATACCGCCGTTCGATCGCGTCCGCACTGTTACTTTGTGCCGGGAATGCGTCTCAACGAGGGAAGTGTCCAGGCGTCTCGAAGTGAACCAAAGCAATGTTGTCCGGGCATGTAGGGATACAGAGAGACAGGAGCTGTCGACGACATGCCTCGCTCAGGCAACCCAAGGGCTATTACTGCAGTGGATGACCGATAACTACGGATTATGCCTCCGAGGAACCCTGACAGCAACGCCACCATGTTGAATAATCCTGTTCGTGCAGCCACAGGACCGTGTTACCGACTCAAACTGTGCGCAATAGGCTGCATGATGTGCAACTTCACTCCCGACGTCCATGACGAGATCCGTCTTTGCAATCACACCATGCAGTGCGGTACAGATGGTCCCAACAACATGCAAAATGGACCGCTCAGGATTGGTATCACGTTCTCTTCACCGATGAGTGTCGCATATGCCTTCAACCATACAATTGTCGGAAACGTGTTTGGAGGCAACCCGGTCAGGCAACGTGGAGGTCCCCTGCTGTTTTGAGGTGGCATTATGTGGGGCCGACGTACGCCGCTGGCGGTCATGGACGGCGCCGTAACGGCTGTACGATAGGTGAATGCCATCCTCCGACCGATAGTGCAACCATATCGGCAGCATATTGACGAAGCATTCGTCTTCATGGACGAAAATTCGCGCTGTCGTGCACATCTTGTGAATGACTTACTACGGGATAACGACATCGCTCGACTAGAGTGGCCAGCATGTTCTCCAGACATGAACCCTATCGAACATGCCTGGGATAGATTGAAAGGGGCTGTTTATGGACGACATGACCCACCAACCACTCTGAGATATCTACGCCGAATCGCCGTTGAGGAGTGGCACAATCTGGACCAACAGTGTCTTGTGCATAGTATGCCTCGACGAATACAGGCATGCATCAGTGCAAGAGGACGAGCTACTGGGTATTAGAGGTAGAGGTGTGTACAGCGATCTGGACCACCACCTCACTGAAGGTCTCGCTGTATGGTGGTACAACATTCAATCTGTGGTTTTCATGAGCAATAAATAAGGGCGGAAATTATATTATATATGTTGCTCTCTATTCCAATTTTCTGTACAGATTCCGGAATTCTCGAAACCGAGGTCATGCAAACCGAGGTCATGCAAAACCTTTTTTGATGTGTCGTGGGATACCCCCTAATATCGTTTCGGACCTTCTTTTGCCCGGCGTAGTGCAGCAAGTCAGCATGGCATGGATGCAACAAGTCTTGGAAACCCCTGCAGATATATCGAGCTATGCTGCCTCTATAGCCGTCCATAATTACGAAAGTGTTCCCGGTGCACGATTTTTGTCTTGAACTGACCTCTCGATTATGGCTCATAAATGTTCGATGGGATTCACGTTGGGTGACCTGGTTGCCCAAATCAGTTGCTCGAATTGTCCAGAATATTCTTCAAGTCAGTCGCGAACAGTTGTGGCCCAGTGACTTGGCGCATTGACATCCATAAAAACATCGTCGTTGTCTGGGTGCATGAAGTCCATGCATAGCTGCAAATGGTCTTCAAGTAGCCGAACACCCACAGGACCCCGCCCATTCCGTTTAGACAGATCCGACATTATTATGGAGCCACCGTCAGCTTGCACAGTGCCTTGTTGACACCTTGGGTCTACGACATTCTGCGCCACGCTCCAACCCCACCATCAGCTCTGACCAACTGAAATCGCGACTCATCTGATGGGGCCACGGTTCTCCAGGAGAGGCAACCGAATCCAGGAGAGGCGCAGCATGCGATGTCGTGCTGTTAGCAAAGGCACTCGCGTCGGTCGTCTGCTGTCATAGCCCATTGACGGCCAATTTCGTCGCACTCTCCTAATTGATCTACATCTACAGCTACATGATTACTCTGCAATTCACATTTAAGTGCTTGGCAGAGGGTTCATCGAACCACAATCATACTACCTCTCCACCATTCCACTCCCGAACAGCGTGCGGGAAAAACGAACACGTAAACCTTTCTGTTCGAGCTCTTATTTTATTTTGATGATGATCATTCCTACCTATGTAGGTTGGGCTCAACAAAACATTTTCGCATTCGGAAGAGAAAGTTGGTGACTGAAATTTCGTAAATAGATCTCGCCGCATCGAAAAACGTCTTTGCTTTAATGACTTCCATCCCAACTCGCGTATCATATCTGCCATACTCTCTCCCCTATTACGTGATAATACAAAACGAGCTGCCCTTTTTTTGCACCCTTTCGATGTCCTCCGTCAATCCCACCTGCTAAGGATCCCACACCGCGCAGCAATATTCTAACAGATTACGAACGAGTGTAGTGTAAGCTGTCTCTTTAGTGGACTTGTTGCATCTTCTAAGTGTCCTGCCAATGAAACGCAACCTTTGGCTCGCCTTCCCCACAATATTATCTATGTGGTCTTTCCAACTGAAGTTGTTCGTAATTTTAACACCCAGGTACTTAGTTAAACTCACAGCCTTGAGAATTGTACTATTTATCGAGTAATCGAATTCCAACGGATTTCTTTTGGAACTCATGTGGATCTCATCACACTTTTCGTTATTTAGCGTCAACTGCCACCTGCCACATCATACAGCAATCTTTTCTAAATCGCTTTGCAACTGATACTGGTCTTCGGATGACCTTACTTGACGGTAAATTACATCTGCGAACAACCTAAGAGAACTGCTCAGATTGTCACCCAGGTCACTTATATAGATCAGGAACAGCAAAGGTCCCAGGACGCTTCCCTGGGGAACACCTGATATCACTTCAGTTTTACTCGATGATTTTCCGTCTATTACTACGAACTGCGACCTTCCTGACAGGAAATCATGACTCCATTCGCACAACTGAGACGATACCCCATAGGCCCGCAGCTTGATTAGAAGTCGCTTGTGAGGAACGGTGTCAAAAGCTTTCCGGAAATCTAGAAATACGGAATCAACTTGAAATCCCCTGTCGATAGCGGCCATTACTTCGTGCGAATAAAGAGCTAGCTGCGTTGCACGAGAACGATGTTTTCTGAAACCATGCTGATTACGTATCAATAGATCGTTCCCTTCGAGGTGGTTCATAATGTTTGAATACAGTTCTTCGTACCTCCCACATTCTACAGTTAAGCAGTGTTACTTGACCACTGGCACTGACAACTCTAAGCAAACGCTGCTGCTCTCTGTCGTTAAGAGAATGCCGTCGGACACTGCTTTATCCGTCGTGGGAAGCAACGCATGAAGTTTGCTATTCTCGGCACACTCTTGACACTGTGAATCTCTGAATATTGAATTCCCTAACGATTTCCGAAATGGAATCTCCCATGAGTCTATCTCCCATTCCACGTTCACCGAGAAATGTGGCGCACTGGTTAACACACTCTACTCGCATTCGGGAGGACGACGGTTCAATCCCGCGTCCGGCCATACCGATTTAGGTTTTCCGTGATTTCCCTAAATCGCTACAGGCAAATACCGGGATGGTTCCTTTGAAAGGGCACGGCCGACTTCCTTCCCCGTCTTTCCCTAATCCAATAAGACCGATGACCTAGCTGTTTGGTCTCATCCCCCAACCAACCCAACCCATTCCACGTTCAGAGTGTGTTACTTCCTGTCGTACGGCCGTAATCACGTCGGAAACCTTTTCACATGAATATCCTGAGTACAAATAACAGCTCCGCCAATACACTGCCCCTTTATTCCTTATGTACGAAATACTACCGCCAGCTGTGTATGTATACCTCACTATCGAATTACTTTTGTCACCTCGGTGTGGTAGCTATCTGTAAGCTTGACTGCCATCATGTCTTCGGTAAGGATGCTCGGTTAAGGCGTCTGATAGCAAAAAGCGGGAAATTCGAATTCGTGTCCCGATCTTCCACAAATTTTCAACTTTCGCCTCTGAACTATTTCGGTGTAAAATTGTCGCTGACGTCGGTGCCTCCCTCAAAATATGGTCATTATAAATGATTGAAAAGATTTCACTTATCTAGAGTAGTTACATTATCTGACATATGGTCAGAAAACACGACACTTCGTATAGAAAACTTGAAAAAGTTTTATGTTCTTGCAGCCGCACTCCAGATTTCTGCCACGAAAGCGCACTATGAGCAATTAGGCAAGATGACGACAGCCACCGGAATAGCGAATGTTGTGCTTCAGATGCATTCACAACAGTCTGCTGTAACAGAGCGACAAGTTTTCAGAACCAGGTTCAGCAAAGATCCACCAACTGCCAACTCCATTCGGCGGTGGTACGCGCAGTTTAAAGCTTTCAGGATTCTTCTGCAAAGGGAAAATCAACGGGTTGGCCTGAATTGGGTCCAGAAATATTGGACCACGTGCTGGCGATTTTTCGCACGTAGCCCACAGAAATAGACGAACACAACAAGCAGAGTGCCGAACATACCACAACCGAACGTTTGGGAGATATTAAAGAAACCATTGAAGCTGAAGTCTTACCGCTTCCAGTCCCTACAACCCATGACTCCCAATAAACAAGTAAGACGCTCAGAATTTTTGGCACAGTCGCAACAGATTATGAAAGAGGGTGGGTTTTGTGAGAACGTCATCTTCAATAATTTAGCAACACTTTTTTTAATGTGTGGCAGAGTACATAGGCACACTGTGCAAATTTGGAGGCAGAGAATCCCTACGCTATCGTGCAGTACATTCGAGATTCATCAAAAGTTAACTCGTTCTGTGCGGTGTTGCGGTTTAAAGCTCACTGTCCCTTTTTTTCTGCGGAAAGATCGTTACAGGACGCATGTATCTAGGCATGCCGAAAGTATGGCTTATGCCATAACTGGAGACCCACAGTGTGTACTTTACCTACGCCATGATGGTGCTCCACACACATCCACCACGATGTTCGTGAATTCCTAAATAGGAAACTGAGAAACCACTGGACCGGTCGTGATAGGGCTGATCATCAGCAGTTCATGTCACGGCCTCTACGCCGTCGCGACATAACCCCATGCGAGCTTTTTGTGTGCGCGGTTATGTGAAAGATTCAGTGTTTAACCTCCTCTAACAATAAAGCTAAGAGAACTGCCAGCTCGCACGAATAGTGCTTATCAACCGAGTGATATTGACATGCTTCGCCGAATATGGGAAGAACATGATTAACGACTTGATATCTTCAGAAGCAATAGGGGGATACATATGAAGTACTTGCAATACTCAAAAACTATTTGACTTCTTTTGTGTGTGTGCGCAAAGACCTGTGACATTGTCAAATAATGTAGCTACAGCAAATCTGTGAAATCACTTCAATCATTATAATAACGTTGTACTTTCCTTACTGCTTCACATGCCCACAACCAGGTGGTTATCAGTCCTCTGGTAGGCAGTGTCCGTATTGCTTTGGATCATCAGTAGCTTGCAGAGTGCATGTAGATACACAGCGGGTCTCAGAAATGTTGTGACAAACTTCGAGGGGTTATAGAGGGTGTCTTCAGGAACAAATCGAGAATAGGAACCTGTGTCTGGAAACATCATCCAACGACTCTACAGAAAGTCGAAGTTATAGGTGGCAGCGCCTGCCAATAGGCCAGCGCTTTAGCAGCAAACATGATTTTGTATGCTGACAGGCCGTAGGTGCAACGTTTCGCAATGTTGTTTGTTACTGATTGCCTCGATCGCCAGTGCAAAAGACGGTGCCAGTTGCTGGGTAGACAGGCCTTGTCTCCTATGTACACAATGTACTGTTGCCTTGGTGGGTTCCCATCAGGAGTTTTTGTCCGGTGTACGGAAGAACAGTGGAGATTTTAAGAGGGTTCCAGGAGAAAAATAAAATACAGATGGAAACTCTTGTCCGAAACCACCAAGGCAACAAAAAATCGCATTCATATGAGGCAAAGCCTGTCTGCGCAGCAGCTAGCCCTATTTTCTCCACTGGCGATCAATGAATAACACACAACATTGCGGAACATTCCACCAACGATCTGTCAGTGTACAGAGTCATGTTTGCTGCTGAAGGGGTAGTCTAGTGACAGGCGCCGGCACATATAATTTCGACGCTATGTAGTATCGCTGGATAAAGTTGCCGGACGCGGGTTCCTATTCTCGATTTGTTCCTTGAGACACCCTCTACAACCCTTAGACGTTTGTTTCAGTGTTTCTGGGACACCCCGTAGATGCAAACTGCCCTCCACAAGTTTGGAAACACCATGCTATGTATTACAACGGAGCGAGATGGAAGTGAACTATGTGAGTTATTGATTAGAATACAGAATAGCAAGCTCAAATAACGGTTAATAATGTCACGAACAGTATTGTACACTAAATTATTGTACACTAAATTATTGTGTACTAAATTATTGTGCACTAAATTATTGTGCACTAAATTATTGTGCACTAAATTATTGTGCACTAAATTATTGTACACTAAATTATTGTACACTAAATTATTGTACACTAAATTATTGTACACTAAATTATTGTACACTAAATTATTGTACACTTAATTATTGTACATATACATACATTGTAGAACATACTAGTATTGCTCCGTTTTATGTAAACCGACGTTACCTGTCCAAACAGTTCTACTAAACACGCCAGCTGGCACGACTAGACCGCATGGCTATGTAGAGGTACGGTTTTTGCATTTCTGTTCACTTGTAGTTGCGTTTGCATAAAGGTATAACACGCCGCGAAAGTAATTGAAAATGGCCCCAAAGTGCCAGATTCCTTATGAACCACGGGTAATGATAATCACCTTGCACCAAGAAGGCAATAGTGTCCGACAAATAGCAAAGAAACTGATGATTTCCATCAGCGGAGTTGTCAAAACCATACACCGGCATCGAGAAACAGGCTCCTATGGAGATCGTCCTCGCTCAGTAGCACCCAGGAATATATCAGAACGCCAGGAGAAGTATTTGGTATTGACCAGTATACGTAACAGATTAAAAACTGTCCGTGAATTGACTGCTGAACTAAACGCAACGAGGGATATACCGGTGAGTGAGTCAACAGTGAGACGACGTCTGGCAGACAACAACGTCCAAGGTTATGTAGCAACAAGGAAACCACTTCTGCGCCCTGTTAATAAGAAGAAAGGGCTTCAGTGGGCTAAGACACACCAGCATTGGACAGTGGGGGATTGGGAAAGAGTCTTATTCACTGAAACTTCCTGGCAGATTAAAACTGTATGCCGGACCGAGACTCGAACTTGAAAGCTTGGTAGAGCACTTGCCCGCATAAGGCAAAGGTCCCGAGTTCGAGTCTCCGTCCGGCACACAGTTTTAATCTGTCAGGAAGTTTCAATATCAGCGCACACTCCGCTGCAGAGTAAAAATTTAATTTCAGTCTTATTCACTGATGAATCCCAGTTCGAAAGATTTGGAAGTAAACGCGGTCAATTTGTACCCCCATGAACGCTTGAATCCTCAGTGTGTAATTCCAACAGTAAAGCATGGAGGGGGTTCTGTGACGGTATGGGGATCCTTTGGAGGGAATAAAGTCGGAGATTTGGTGAAAATAGATGGAAAACTGAACTATAAGGGTTAGCATGCAAATCTCCAGCGACATGCTAAGACATCTGGTTAGCGTCTGATTGGGAAAGGGTTTGTCTTGCAGCAAGACAACGGCCAGAAACATACGTCTCGCTTGTGTCAGAACTATGTGAAGTCTCTAGAGGTTCGTAAAATATTGAAAAACATAGGATGGCGGCCCCAATCCCCTGATTGTAACCCAATCGAGCTGTTATGGGATGAATTGGGTCCGTCTGAAAACGGGAAATCATGAGTGGGTCACAATTGTGGGAGGTCCTGCAGCAAGAATGGAGATTAATTCCAACCGAAACCTTGGCAAAACTGACTCAGCTGTGATGGTACTTCGCATAAATGGACATTTGGAGAAAGGGAAAGGAAGTTTTTGTTATGAGATGTGTGAATTATAAATTATTTCAAGACTGTGTACGTGTGCACGATGTATAACAAATAGTAAAGAACGTAAGTTATTATTATCAAAACACAAATATAGATGTAATTAACAACAGTTTTTTTTGGTATAATCTCTGTGTAACATAGGTCATGAAGATCAGAGACAATGCTTTGATTGAACTATCAAAATGGCTCTGAGCACTGTGGGACTTCACTTCTTAGTCATCAGTCCCCTATAACTTAAAACTACGGTACTTAAACCTCACTAACCTAAGGACATCACATACATCCATGACAGAGGCAGGATTCGAACCTGCGACCGCCACACTGTAGCGCCTAGAACCGCTCGGCCACCTCGGCCGGCCGATTGAACACTCTCTCCTGTTTTGTTTCGTCTAGCGGTAGGCCGCCATTGTAGTGCTGTATGATAATTAACGTAAGTTTTATCTGTAGTTTTGAAAAATACAATAGAAATTGTTATTGGTAAGTGTGTATTATTGACTTAGTTGCCACCTCGCATGATCGCAGCCATTAATTATAACTAACAAAATTTTTACAGAACTTCATAGTGCAGGGAGCTCATCTCCCCTAGCAGGATTTAGTCGGCCATTACGCTGACTGTATTATTTAATTAAAATTTCATATCATAATATTAAATGTAAATTCGAGAGACTTCTCTGTTTTGATCTTTCACTAATTTCGAAGTAAAAATTAATTTCAGTTACCAAAATTCACAGCACTGAATGAGTTCAGTATGTGTCATTTTGGCCCCCTAACGGCAGACGAGATTCTCTCCAGTTTTGCCTCGCAAATAATAAGAAATATTGAAAATCATTACATTCCGCAATATCTCAGTTAATCTTTATGTAATTTATGTAATTTGGTACATAAATAACCAGTAGCCCCTGAGACCCATATTAATAATTACAGTTTGCGTAAGAATACGCATATTTTCTTTTCTAAATAGCAGCGCTCACGTAAACTGTTTATTAGAAGGCGGTGAGTCGCGCGTTGTGTTTAAAAAATATTATATCGTACGTACTTCGGGGCAGCAGATGTCCGTACGAGTGTTATCGCGGTATAAGTTAATTAAAATTCTCATGCTCGCCCACAATATTTAAAGCCACCCGAACCAAAATCATAAAATATATAATTATAAAAATAAAAATATACACTTATACCGTGATACAGCCCATGCCGAGAGTGTGCAAGGGAGTGATGAAAACAAAGGAATCGAAAATTTAATTGTTGCATCTTCCTGTCTATTATTTGAGCTTAATAAACATTTGGAAAACAACAAAATGCATTTTTATACTGTATTTCCTTTCCACTGTCTATAATTACCAGGTGTTTCCAAGCTTACGGAGGATAGTGCAGAAGTCTTCTCTACTGCAGTGGGAATGATCAGGAAGTGTGGTGAAGGTTTGCTGTGGTGTTCTACATCTACATCTACATTTATACTCCGCAAGCCACCCAACGGTGTGTGGCGGAGGGCATTTTACGAGCCACTGTCATTACCTCCCTTTTCTGTTACAGTCGCGTATGGTTCGCGAGAAGAACGACTGCCGGAAAGCCTCCGTGCGCGCTCGAATGTCTCTAATTGTACATTCGTGATCTCCTCGGGAGGTATGAGTAGGGGACGCAATATATTCGATACCTCATCCAGAAACGCACCCTCTCGAAACCTGGACAGCAAGCTACACCGCGATGCAGAGCGCCTCTATTGCAGAGTGTGCCACTTGAGTTTGCTAAACATCTCCGTATCGCTATCACGCTTACCAAATAATCCTGTGACGAAACGCGCCGCTCTTCTTTGCATCTTCTCTATCCCCTCCGTCAACCCGACCTGGTACGGATCCCACACTGATGTGTAATACTCAAGTATAGGTCGAACGAGTGTTTTGTAAGCTACCTCCTTTGTTGATGGACAACATTTTCTAAGGACTCTCCCAATGAATCTGTCTGGTACCGGCCTTACCAACAATTAATTTTATATGATCATTCCACTTCAAATCGTTCCGCACGCATACTCCCAGATATTTTACAGAAGTAACTGCTACCAGTGTTTGTTTCGCTATCATATAATCATACAATAAAGGATCCTTCTTTCTATGTATTCGCAATACATTACATTTGTCAATGTTGTTGCAGACATGGTGGACCACTACTACTGGCCGCAGAACAAGACGGCGCAGCGGCTGTTCCTGGAGGACCTGTCGGACTTCTGCGGCCGCGACATGACGGACCCGCCCCCGGAGGACAGCAGCCCGGAGCCCAAGAAGTGGACCTTCTACAACTCCTTCTTCTTCGTGGTCACCGTCGTCAGCACAATAGGTACGTCCCGTGGCTAGCAAAGCGCTTAAGCCCTGCCACAGCAAATCAGTCAGACGGCTATAAATACACTACTGGCCATTAAAATTGCTACACCACGAAGATGACGTGTTACAGCCGCGAAATTTTACCGACAGCAAGAAGATGCTGTGATATGCAAATGATTAGCTTTTCAGAGCATTCACACAAGGTTGGCGCCGGTGGCGACACCTACAACGTACTGACATGAGGAAAGTTTCCAACCGATTTCTTATAAACAAACGGCAGTTGACCGGCGTCGCCTGGTGAAACGTTGTTGCCCCGTGTAACGAGGAGAAATGCGTATCATCACGTTTCCGACTTTGATAAAGATCGGATTGTAGCCTATCGCGATTGCGGTTTAACGTATCGCGACATTACTGCTCGCGTTGGTCGAGATCCAGTGACTGTTAGCAGAATGTGAAATCGTTGGGTTCAGGAGAGTAATACGGAACGCCGTGCTGGATCCCAACGGCCTCGTATCACTAGCAGTCGAGATGACAGGTATCTTATTCGCATGGCTGTAACAGATCGTGCAGCCACGTCTCGATCCCTGAGTCAACGGATGGGGACGTTTGCAAGACACCAACCATCTGCACGAACAGTTCGATGTCGTTTGCAGCAGCACGGACTATCAGCTCGGAGGCCATGGTTGCGGTTACCCTTGACGCTGCATCACAGACAGGAGCGCCTGCGATGGTGTACTCAACGATAAACCTGGGTGCACGAATGGCAAAACGTCATTTTTTCGGATCAATCCAGGTTCTGTTTACAGCATCAGGATGTTCGCATCCGTGTTTGGCGACATCGCGGTGAACGCACATTGGAAGCGTGTATTCGTCATCGCCATACTGGCGTATCACCCGGCGCGATGGTATGGGGTGCTATTGGTTACACGTCTCGGTCACCTCTTGTTCGCGCTGACGGCACTTTGAACAGTGGACGTTACATTTCAGATGTTTTACGACCCGTGGCTCTACCCTTCATGCGATCCCTGCGAAACCCTGCATTTCAGCAGGATAATGCACGACCGCATGTTGCAGGTCCAGTACGGTCCTTTCTGGATACAGAAAATGTTCGACTGCTGCCCTGGCCAGCACATTCTGCAGACCTCTCACCAATTGAAAACGTGGTGGCCGAGCAACTGGTTCGACACAATACGCCAGTTTCTACTCTTGATGAACTGTGGTATCGTTTTGAAGCTGCATGGGCAGCTGTACCTGTGCACGCCATCCAAGCTCTGTTTGACTCAATGCCCAGGCGTATCAAGGCCGTTATTACGGCCAGAGGTGGTTATTATAGGTACAGATTTCTCAGGATCTATGCAAACAAATTGCGAGAAAATATAATTACATATCAGTTCTAGTATAATATATTTGTCCAATGAATACCCGTTTATCATCTGCATTTCCTCTTGGTGTAGCAATTTCAATGGTCAGTAGTGTAGATAACATTGTTTGGACAGCGCCAGCGATCAGTTACGAAGTATTAGTTAATGAAAGAGTCAAAATTACAAAAATAGTTTTTTCAAAATGATGAGCGATCTCGTCCCTTATGTTGTCCATTGTGGCGTCGGGGAGTTGACACGACTCGGTGGTGATAGTTGTTCCAGTCGGTATGACGTGGAACGGCGTCCGTCGCTCATGACAACGCCACCCTGTAACTAGTAGAAAAACACAGACTCCTCGCGTGGTTTGGTCACATTTCAGGTACCGTCTTTCGTGATTAATGACAATATTTCGATAGAGCAGCGATTCAGAATGTGTAAGCCGCTCTTGCTTCTTCACTGATAAAGGTGGCAATTGCACCACTCGATGACACGATGACTACTGGCTTGACTAGTTTTCTTTTGTTGCGAGTCCGCGACGGACCTTTCGGCTTGCGCGAACTGATTAACTTTAGTTGTTCTTTTTATTATGCCCGGTTAGATAATGGATATTGACTATTAACAATATAAAGTCTTGAGTCTTCAATCTATCACCCAACTCTTGGCCGCATTATGGAATTGGGAGGATGTTAAGTTGATAAATTGTTACTCCATCAACAAGACGTCACTGCGTCGCGTGTTTAATAACTATGCCGTAATTCCAGAGATAACATATACTTAAGCAATGTTCAGAATGCATCGTAATCTTGGGACAAATCGATGACTGTTCACTGTTAAATAATCATGAATTAATCATGAATTCACTTTTCACTTCATAATATTCTAATAGTCAATTAATTTTCACTAATACACCTGATAATGTCTATTCAATTATGTAGGCGACACGAAGAATTAAGTTTGAATTCAATTTTATTGTTCCTTGTAATTAATTGTCCCTACACTGAGCAAGCACACAATTTCTCGCTCAGGGAATTGCTTCCGTTTGCATCCAGTATCCTGTCGTTGACGACAACTTCTGACAACTCGGCGCAATTGTACGTTCTCCGTGGTGGCGTTTGTATGTTACCTACTCCAGACTAATAATTGTTTTTCTGTCGGCGATGTTTCTTTTTCATTCTTCTTGATTGTCTGTGCTCATTCAGTATCATGAGGGCTAAGTCCCTTCACAAATCTCACACGATTTAACTTCGTAGCGAATCTCCGTATCCCGTTACCTTGCTAACGGTAAAGATGACTTTGCTTTAGTATGGCTTCAGAATAATGCTTCACTCTATATCTCAAAACTTTCAAACTTCCGATTAGCTTAAAACAATCTAGCAGCGCTGACACGCATGCTACGATCGCAATAGTGCTAGAGAGCGACTAGATAGCAGCTGAAGCTAAAATTTCCATTTCCGAGCTACACTGTAGTCACATCGAACTTCCTTTTCGATGCGGCTACAACTGACTTCTATGGTAAATGTTATCTGTGACCAATTTACCATCTGGGCTTTAACCTTCGTTATTAATTATTTTGCAATTCCTTCTTTGATATTATGTTGCGTACCTTATCAGATTGTTTCATTCAGTCTCTATTTCATTATGTTGTTGTTGTTGTTGTGGTCCTCAGTTTCTGAGACTGGTTTGATGCAGCTCTCCATGCTAATCTATCCTGTGCAAGCTCCTTCATCTCACAGTACCTACTGCAACCTACAGCCTACTGAATCTGCTTAGTGTATTCATCTCTTGATCTCCCTCTACGATTTTTACCCTCCACACTGCCCTCCAATGCTAAATTTGTGATCCCTCGATGCCTCAGGACATGCCCTACCAACCGATCCCTTCTTCTAGTCAAGTTGTGCCACAAACTCCTCTTCTCCCCAATCCTCATTAGTTACGTGATCTACCCACCTAATCTTCAACATTCTTCTGTAGCACCACATTTCGAAAGCTTCTATACTCTTCTTGTCCGAACTATTCATCGTCCATTTTTCACTTCCATACATGGCTACACTCCAGACATACACTGCCAGAACCGACTTCCTGCCACTTAAATCTATATCTGATATTAACAAATTTCTCTTCTTCAGAAACGCTTTCCTCGTCATTGCCAGTCTACATTTTATATCCTCTCTACTTCGACCATCATCAGTTATTTTGCTCCCCAAATAGCAAAACTCCCTTACTACTTTGTGTCACATTTCCTAATCTAATTCCCTCAGCATCGCCCGACTTAATTCGACTATATTCCATTATCCTCGTTTTGCTTTTGTTGATGTTCATCTTATATCCTCCTTTCAAGACACTGTCCATTCCGTTCAACTGCTCTTCCAAGTCCTTTGCTGTCTCTGACAGAATTACAATGTCATCGGCGAACCTCAAAGTTTTTACTTCTTCTCCATGAATTTTAATACCTACTCCGAATTTTCCTTTTGTTTCCTTTACTGCTTGCTCAATATACAGATTGAATAACATCGGGGAGAGGCTACAACCCTGTCTCACTCCCTTCCCAACCACTGCTTCCCTTTCATGCCCCTCGACTTTTATAACTACCATCTGGTTTCTGTACAAATTGTAGAAAAGCCCTTAGCTCCCTGTATTTTACCCCTGCCACCTTTAGAATTTGAAAGAGAGTATTCCAGTCAACATTGTCTAAAGCTTTCTCCACGTTTACAAATGCTAGAAATGTAGGTTTGCCTTTCCTTAATCTTCCTTCTAAGATAAGTCGTAAGGTCAGTATTGCCTCACGTGTTCCAACATTTCTACGGAATCCAAACTGATCTTCCCCGAGGTCGGCTTCTACCAGTTTTTCGATTCTCCTGTAAAGAATTCGTGTTAGTATTTTGCTGCTGTGACTTATTAAACTGATAGTTCGGTAATTTTCACATCTGTCAACACCTGCTACTTTCTTTGGGATTGGAATTATTATATTATTCTTGAAGTCTGAGGGTATTCCGCCTGTCTCGTACATCTTGCTCACCAGATGGTAGTTTTGTCAGGACTGGCTCTCCCAAGGCCGTCAGTAGTTCTAATGGAATGTTGTCTACTCCCGGGGCATTGTTTCGACTCAAGTCTTTCAGTGCTCTGTCAAACTCTTCACGCAGTATCGTATCTCCCATTTCATCTGCATCTGCATCCTCTTCCATTTCCATAATATTGTCCTCAAGTACATCGCCCTTGTATAGACCCTCTATATACTCCTTCCACCTTTCTGCTTCCCCCTCTTTGCTTAGAACTGGGTTTCCATCTGAGCTCTTGATATTCATTCATACAAGTGGCTCTCTTTTCTCCAAAGGTCTCTTTACTTTTCCTGTAGGCTGTATCTATCTAACCCCTAGTGAGATAAGCCTCTACATTCTTACATTTGTTCTCTAGCCATGCCTGCTTAGCCATTTTGCACTTTCTGTCGATCTCATTTTTGAGACGTTTGTATTCCTTTTTGCCTGCTTCATTTACTGCATTTTTATATTTTCTCCTTTCATTAATTAAATTCAATATTTCTTCTGTTACCCAAGGATTTCTACCAGCCCTCGTCTTTTTACCTACTTGATCCTCTGCTGCCTTCACTCCTTCATCCCTCAGAGTTACCCATTCGTCTTCTACTGTATTTCTTTCCCCCATTCCTGTCAATTGTTCGCTCTCCCTGAAACTCTGTACAACCTCTGGTTTAGTCAGTTTATCCAGGTCCCATCTCCTTAAATTCCCACCTTTTTGCAATTTCTTCAGTTTTAATCTACAGTTCATAACCAATAGATTGTGGTCAGAGTCCACATCTGCCCCTGGAAAAGTCCTACTATTTAAAATCTGGTCCCTAAATCTCTCTTACCATTATATAATCTATCTGATACCTTTTAGTATCTCCAGGATTCTTCCATCTATACAACCATCTTTCATGATTCTTGAACCAAGTGTTAGCTATAATTAAGTTATGCTCTGTGCAAAATTCTAACAGACGGCTTCCTCTTTCATTTCTTAGCCCCAATCCATATTCACCTACTATGTTTCCTCTCTCCCTTCTCCTACTGTCGAATTCCAGTCAGACTATTAAATTATCGTCTCCCTCGACTACCTGAATAATTTCTTTTATCTCATCATACATTTCATCAATTTCTTCGTCATCTGCAGAGCTAGTTGGTATATAAACTTGTACTACTGTAGTAGGCATGGGCTTCGTGTCTCTTGGTCACTATTGTACGTTCACTATGCTGTTTTATTCATTATTAAACCTACTCCTGCATTACCCCTATTTGATTTTGTATTTATAACCCTGTATTCACCTGACCAGAAGTCTTGTTCCTCCTGCCACTGAACTTCACTAATTCCCACTATATATAACTTTAACCTATCCACTTCCCTTTTGAAATTTTGAAATTTTCTAACCTACCTGCCCGATTAAGGGATCTGACATTCCTCGCTCCGATCCGTAGAATGCCAGTTTTCTTTCTCCTGATAACGACGTCCTCTTGAGTAGTTCCCGCCCGGAGATCCGAATGGGGGACTACTTTACCTCCGGAATATTTTACCCAAGAAGACACCATGATCATTTAACCATACAGTAAAGCTGCACGCCCTCGGGAAAAATTACGGCTGTAGTTTCCCCTTGCTTTCAGCCGTTCGCAGTACCACAACAGCAAGGCCGTTTTGGATAGTGTTACAAGGCCAGATCAGTCAATCATCCAGACTGTTCCACCTGCAACTACTGAAAAGGCTGCTGCCCCTCTTCAGGAACCACACGTTTGTCTGACCTCTCAACAGATACCCCTCCGTTGTGGTTGCACCTACGGTACGGCCATCTGTATCGCTGAGGCACGCAAGCCTCCCCACCAACGGCAAGGTCCATGGTTCAGGGGGAGGGGGTGGTTGATTTCATTATGAATATTATTATTCACATGACATTCCTGTTGATGAAATTATCACGAGTATAAAATTTGTCTTCAGTAGCTGCCGTCACTGTCAGGATAACTAATTTTCCTGCATCTTTTACAACAAGGGGTTGTTTATTAGGGTTTTTGTAATTGGGGTGTTACACCATTTCCAGATTTAAAGCACCCTGTGGCTACAGTCAACGGTGCGAGAGACTGGCACGTGAAGTCACGGTTGTTCATTTCACTCAACCGTTCCCTGCACCACCGATTACAGCCATATGGTACAGTAGTCATTACTTTTAAGTAAATGATTATTGCGATACTGACTGTTTCACTAATTAATAGGCTGAAGACTTCTTGTGGCGTCAATTCAGGATAAAACCTGTAGCTTTCGACGACATCCACCGTCGTCTTCGTCAGAAGCAACTGACAGTCAAAACGGCTGCATTGGTGGCCTTATATATCCCAAAGACGGCTCTTCGCCCTGTATTGAATGCCAGACGCCTATAACAGTTTCCACAACGAAACTTTGTCTCGAAACCTGGCAGAAAATCCAAAGAGATTCTGGTCGTATGTGAAGTATGTTAGCGGCAAGAAACAATCAATGCCTTCTCTGCGCGATAACAATGGAGATACTATCGAAGACAGTGTTGTCAAAGCAGAGTTACTAAACGCAGCATTCCGAAATTCCTTCACAAAAGAAGACGAAGTAAATATTCTAGAATTCGAATCGAGAACAGCTGCCAACATGAGTAACGTAGAAGTAAATATCCTCTGATTAGTAAAGCAACTTGAATCACTTAATAAAAGCAAGTCTTCTGGTCCAGACTGTATACCAATTAGGTTCCTTTCGGAGTATGCTGATGCATTAGCTCCATACTTAACAATCATATACAACCGTTCGCTCGACGAAAGATCCGTACCCAAAGACTGGAAAGTTGCACAGGTCACACCAATATTCAAGAAAGATAGTATCAGTAATACACTAAATTACAGGGCCATATCGTTAACGTCGATATGCAGCAGGATTTTAGAACATATATTGTGTTCGAACATT
Organism: Schistocerca piceifrons; assembly: GCF_021461385.2. Taxonomy (NCBI): domain Eukaryota; kingdom Metazoa; phylum Arthropoda; class Insecta; order Orthoptera; family Acrididae; genus Schistocerca; species Schistocerca piceifrons. Next base: position 141,212,492 of record NC_060146.1, on the reverse strand, counting down.
ATGAATTACCTCGAAGGAAACGGTCTATTGACACACAGTCACCATGCGTTTAGAAAACATCGTTCCTGTGAAACACAACTAGCTCGTTATTCACATGAAGTGCTGAGTGCTATTGACAAGGTATTTCAGATCGAATCCGTATTCCTAGATTTCCGGAAGACTTTTGACACTGTACCACAAAAGCGGCTCGTAGTGAAATTGCGTGCTTATGGAATATCGTCTCAGTTATGTGACTGGATTTCCGATTTCCTGTAAGAGAGGTCACAGTTTCTTAGTAATTGACGGAAAATCAACGAGTAAAACAGAAGTGATTTCAGGTGTTTCCCAAGGTAGTCTTATAGTCCCTTTGCTGTTCCTTATCTGTATAAACGATTTGGGAGACAATCTGAGCAGCCGTCTTCGGTTGTTTGCAGATGACGCTGTTGTTTATCGACTAATAAAGCCATCAGAAGATCAGAACAAGCTGCAAAACGATTTAGGAAAAATATCTGAATGGTGCGAAAAGTGGCAGTGGACCCTAAATAATGAAAAGTGTGAGGTTATCCAGCTGCGTTCTAAAAGGAACTCGTTAAACTTCGGTTACACGATAAATCAGTCTAATCTAAAAGCTGTAAATTCAACCAAAGACCTAGGTATTACAATTACGAACAACTTAAATTGGAAAGAACACACAGCAAGTGTTGTGGGGAAGGCTAACCAAAGGCTGCGTTTTATTGGCAGGGCACATGGAAAATGTAACAAACCTACTAAGGGGATTGCCTAGACGACGATTGTCCGCCCTCTTTTAGAATTCTGCTGCGAGGTGTGGGATCCTTACCAGAGAGGACTGACGGAATACATCGAAAAAGTTCAAACAAAGGCAGCACGTTTTGTATTATCGCAAAATATGGGAGAGTGTGTTACAGAAATTATACAGGATTCGGGCTGGAAATCATTGAAAGAAAGGCGTTTTTCGTTGCGAGGGTATCCTGAGTACCTCTATGGGTTCTCCCTTCTATTCCAGTCTCGTATTGTTGGTGGAGAGAAGGATTGTCGGTATGCTTCTGTGTGGGCTCTAATCTCTCTGATTTTATCCTCATGGTCTCTTCGCCCAGCCCGCTAGTTCTTCCATTCCCTCCGATGATCTCTGTGTTGCCGTCTGTCAGCAGGTGTCACTTGGGCCTCACCACTGGTTTTGCCTCCGTCGGGCAGGCCGCTGTGTCCGAGCGGTTGTAGGCGCTTCAGCCCGGAACCGCGCTGCTGCTACGGTCGCAGGTTCGAATCTTGTCTCGGGCATGGAAGTGTGTGATGTCCTCAGGTTAATTAGGTTTAAGATCCAAGGAGATCCAAAGAAGAGCGGCGCGTTTCGTCACAGGGTTATTTGGTAAGCGTGATAGCGTTACGGAGATGTTTAGCAAACTCAAGTGACAAGAGAGGCGCTCTGCATCGCGGTGTAGCTTGCTGTCCAGGTTTCGAAAGGGTGCGTTTCTGGATGAGGTATCGAATATATTGCTTCCCCCTATTTATACCTCCCGAGGAGATCACGAATGTAAAATTAGAGAGAATCGAGCACGCACGGAGGCTTTCCGGCAGTAGTTCTTCCCGCGAACCATACGCGACTGGAACAGGAAAGGGAGATAATGACAGTGGCACGTAAAGTGCCCTCCGCCACACACCGTTGGGTGGCTTGCGGAGTATAAATGTAGATGTAGATGAAGTAGTTGTAAGTCTAGGGGACTGATGACCTCAGATAAGTCCCATAGTGCTTGGAGCCATTTGATCAGGACCTCCTTTGCTCTATGTCGTATTTTATTGACCTTTCTCCACGTCCTTGTTGTTAACTCTTTTCTATTCCGTCGATTGAGATTGACGTGCAGCCGTTCTTAACCGTTCTCTTTGTCTTCGTGTTCTACATTTCTGACATGGGCTCGTATGACCCTAAAACAACACAAAAACCAAAGGCGGCTTCTGACTGAACGTTAGTTACGTCACGCTGTCGCAAATGGTGTCAACGACTGCGCTAGTGGTGCCACCGCTCCCGCCTTAGCTAAGCATTGCGACCAATATCTCTGGTTCTTCTCTGCATCGAGAGCTACTTTCCATGCATCGCTAGTATTATATTCGCTGCCAAGATCGAAGGTTTTCTCATACTTTCTTATTTTTACAGCCTCTTCAATTATGGAGTCCCAGTATGTGGAATCCTGGGACAAAACTTCTCTCTTAAAACAGCATTTTATGTTTGCTTGTGAGGCTGTGCTCGGCAGCTGCGGATTTCTCCATTTATCGATTTTTAATATGCCGTTGATTTTCTGCACGTGCGGATGGATAGACCGATGTCACTACTTCCGCAATCGCATGGCATCCCAGGAATCCTGAGGCCGAGACTGTCCTCAACAGGGCGTAGTATCTGCTCTATTTTCTTTGGAGGTCGGAAAGCAGAAGTTATGCCTCGTCTTCCCAGGACTCTCCTTATTTCGCTGGATGTAGCACCGCAAAAGGGACTATTCAACATTTTCATGTTTCCTTTCCTTGGAGAACGCTTACTTGATATCACGTGACCCATAGCCGTTCTTCCAGAACGCACAGCTCAGATGATTAATTTCGGAATGGAAGTGGTTCTCGTCAGAACCAGCTTTTGCTCTGTGTACCAGGATATTTAAAGCAGCTGTCTCCTGGACTGTATGGTGAAAACTCTGGGCGCCAACATACAAATCAGTGAGCGTCGACTTGTGGTATACTGAGTGACCGAGGCGTCCAACTGACTTCCGTTATACCAGAACATCTGCAGACAGCAGTCTTCCCTCTCTCTCTGTCTCGACGGTGAACTGGATGCGTGGGAGGGGCATGCTGTTCACATGTTTCTGAAAGTGCTCAAAAGCTTCTTCCCTGTGTGACCAGATCATAAACATGTTGTCAACATAAGGATAAAACGAAGATGGACGATAGGGTGGACGATGGGGAGTCAAATTTAATGCCCGGTCCTCAAAATGTTCCATAAAAAAAGTTGCCATAGCTGAAGACAATGGAGAACATATAGACCTTCTGACCGTCATTTCATAAAATTTATCGTCGTACAAGAAGTAGGTGGCTGTAACAACATAGAACAACTACTTTATCATTTGAGGAGGAAATTACTGTGCCAACGGTTTCAATGTGTCCCCCACAGGAACCTTTGTGAACAGTCACACCACATCCAGGTTGACTAAAATATCCTTTGGGCCAACTCTAATTTGCTAAATTTTCTCAATGAACATCCGAAAGTATTTTGATGTGATGTTTACATATATGAGAAACAATACTGGGCCTACAATTGAGCCTTGTGGAATCCCATAAGCGATTTCTCTTTAGTCAGACGTATCTCCCTTGCTTAGATAGTTTGAATTATTAAGTAAAACTTTCTGCATTCTTTTATTTATGACATACATTTGTTTGTTGTACCATCAATTCCATAAAACTTCAGGGTATCCAGGAGAATTCTTTAATAAAAACAGTCAAATGCTTTAGATAGGTCACAAAAAATGTCTGGAGGTATTTTGTTATTTATTGTAGGAGGAGTGGCTAATGAGAGATTCTTTTGCCCTATTTTTGAATATATGGGAACTTTAAAATTTCTCAGTTTTCATTCAGACGCGCAGAACGGAAGTGTTGCCGCAGGTATAGACTCCACAAACGACTTGAGTCAGGTGCAGCTCAGCGTGTGTTCGTATGCGCCCTAGAGATTTAGAAATCATTACGCCGCTTGCAGGGGCAGATCCAGTACAAAAATACTGTGGATTTCTTACATTAAAGGTTTAACACAATAAGTCGAGTATTAAAGCAAGAAACGCTGTACATGTCATGAGGCAGCGTAACTCGTGGCACGCAAATTACCTGTAATACACTTAACTCGTATTTGAGAATGACAGCACTTGACTTCCAAGAAACTTTACTGAAAATTTCAAACCCACGCGAAAGTTTCTTTCGTTGATATCCCGCTCCTAACCAGTTAAATGAAAGGAAGAAAGTTCCTCACTTATACGCTTTTTGCTGTTCCTGTATTAAAACTTCAGCATGATGTTAGAAGTTGTAATTTATTATTTCTGTACTGCTAATTCTGCTCAACACATTTTGCAGACAGTATCCACATATACTACGAAATGTAACTGCAAAATTATGGCATTATGGGACACGTAATTCGGGAGATATGACGTTTTATACATGGGATGCGATTACTTAAAAAATGATCGGTGCGGGTCGTGATTTACTGTATAGCATCCTATTCTTAATAATACACTGAAGAGCCAAAGAAACTGGTACACCTGCGAAATATCATGTAGCGCCCCCCCCCCCCCTTCCCCCCGAGCAGGCAGAAGCGCCAGAACAGGACGTGGCATGGACTCGAATAATGTCTCCAGTAGTGGTGGAGGGAACTGACACCATGAATCCTGCAGGATTGTCCGTAAATCCGTAAGAATACGAAGAGCTGGAGATCTCTTCTGAACAGCACGTTGCAAGGCATCCCAGACACGGTCAATAATGTACATGTCTGGGGAGTTTGAAGGCCAACGCAAGTGTTTAAACTCAGAAGAGTGTTCCTAGAGCCACTGTGTACCAATTCTGGACGTGTGAGGTATCGCATTGTCCTGCTGGAATTGCCCAAGTCAGCCGAAATGCAAAATGGACATGAATGGATGCAGGTGATCAGACAGGATGCTTACGTACGTGTCACCTGTCAGAGTCGTATCTAGATGTATCAGGGATCCCATATCACTACAATTTCACGCGTCGCACACCATTACAGAGCCTCCACCAGCTTGAAGACTCCCCTGCTGACATGTCGGGTCCATGGATGCATGAGGTTGTATCCATACCCTTGCACGTCCGTCCGCTCGATGCAATTTGAAACGAGGCTCGTCTGACCAGTCATCACATTCCAATGTCGGTGCTGATGGGTGCAGGAGAGGTGTTAACCTTTGTGTCATGCAGTCATCGATAGTGCAAGAGTGGGCCTTCGGCTCCGAAAGCCCATATCAATGATGTTTCGTTAAATGGTCGCTCGCTGACACTTGCTGATAATGGCCCTGCATTGAAATCTGCAGCAATTTGCAGAAGGGTTGCACTTCTGTCACATTGAACGACTCTCTTCAGTCGTCGTTGGTCCCGTTCTTGTAGGATATTTTTCTGGCCCCAGTGATGTCGGAGATTTGATGTTTTACCGGGCTCCTGATATTGACGGTCCACTCATGAAATAGTCGTACGGGAATATCCCCACTTCATCGCTACCTTGGAGATGCTGTGTCCCATCGCTCGTGCCCCGACTATAACACCACGTTCAAACTTCCTTAAATCTTGATCTGTCACTGTAGCAGCAGTAACCGATACAATACAATAATTCCGCCAGACACTTGTCTTATATAAGCGTTGCCGATCGCAGCGCCGTATTCTGCCTTTTTTCTTTGTATTTGAATACGCATGCTTATATCAGTTTCTTAGGCGCTTCAGTGTAAGAACAACGGCTTGGAAATACGTATAATATCGAGGAAACAGGCTGTCTCCTATATTTTTTATATACAGACGAACGTTGCTCGAAATGTGTATTCATTCATCACACTCACTGACAGCACACTCGCACGCTACATAAGTGATCCAGCACAGGTCTTGTAAATTTATATGGAGTACATTCACTTTAAGTTTCCCTACGATTTTTATACCTTCAGTGCATTATCTCGATATTAATTAACAAATACAGGGACTCACACTAGCATGATAATTATAATCAGGCCTTCGTGATAAATATGAGATATAACTGGTCCACCTTTGGCGAACTTCGATTTGCATTCATACCGGAAACAGCTCAGCATTACTTCTGTCAATAGTAAATAATCTGTAAAATCGGGGCAAATATGTATAATTCTCAAACTTCGCTCTAAGCACAAGAAGTAAACAACTAACGACACGTGACCTGAGGTTGGTGACATGTTTACTTCCTACTCTGTCAATATTATCGACTATTAGAATCTGGGATACTTTCCACAAGGTTCGATGGCAATTTGGCTTTCAAAACATTGTCACTACCTAATTTGGTCGATTGCTTTCTTTTTACTCACGAAACAAATCTTCACAATATAATACAAGTTTCTGATTTTTTACCTTATCCCTTCTTTCGTGGTATGACGTTGCTTCATCTTTTACCAATTCAAATATTTTTCTGAAACGCCTAGCACGCACAGTCCATCAGTTTACGAACGACTGCGGTGCCACATACTCTGCCACAGCGCTTTTATTGTCTAGATCACAGTTTCTAAAATGACGACGAACATCTCTGAAAATCCCTCGCACAAGCCAATTAATACCGCATGTATAAAAAAAAATAGCAGGCCACTACTTCTCAAACTCCTGTTAGACAGTAGTCTCCACTGCTTTATTATGCAAGTTGTATGCACTAAATTTACAGAATTGTGATTTTAATCTCTTTTAATGACAGTACTATTAATTCGTTGCCACGAGGACTTAATAAAAAATGGTTCAAATGGCTATGAGCCCTATGCGACTTAACTTCTGAGGTCATCAGTCGCCTAGAACTTAGAACTACTTAAACCTAACTAACCTAAGGACATCACACACATCCATGCCCGAGGCAGGATTCGAACCTGCGACCGTAGCGGTCGCTCGGCTCCAGACTGTAGCGCCTAGAACCGCACGGCCACTCTGGCCGGCAGGACTTAATAAAAAATGTATGAATCCTTACCGCGAATGTCTGAAATTGCTATCGGTTGGTCGAATGTTCGCCTGTTATTAATTATTCAGTTTTACCAATAACAGACCCTTTTTTCTGATGCAACTATACTTCACCTGAGATGATTTCAGATGCCAGATAAATCGAAGAACTGAAAGAAACCAATAACGCAGCCAGAAACCCGTATTTACTCCCTTTTCGAGAATAGTCTGTCTCGCTCAGGATACAATGAAAGTAAATGAGTTTTAGTTAAGCTGCTTCTAGCGTTATTAATTTTCAGAACAGAAGAAGAACGAAAATCGCACTCGTACAACCAGAGAGTTTCTATTACAGAATAAACACTGATACAAAAGGGGTAAACAGCTAATATCTATAGCAGAACGCTGCTTCGAGTCGAGGTACCGAAATCTGTGCCGTACGCACAATAGATTGCCGTGCGTGCACAACTGTTAGCAAAATAAACGTAAAAAGTCCATAAACAGATGGAACGTTGTGCCATTTTAAGTTACGCTAAAATAATGAAATTAAAGGACATAAAATTGCGCTACCACTGCTTTGAGAAATGGCATGAAGACATAGCCACAGCACCAAAAAGTTGCTTCGAAATAATACTTTGTACTACATGTTTTATATAAACATGAGCCGTCGATGCCATCCGTTGACTTTGATCAATGACGTCATAACAATCCCCAAAATGTACCACACACAGTATTTCAAAACGACGACCAATGACTAGTCGTTCCCATGGCGCTAAAATATAAACTTCAAATACAAAATGGATCAAATTCATAAAAATAAATAATGAAGCTACAGTATCTGGACAAAGGCGGGAAATTGGGGTTTCTGGGCGGAGATAAACTAATATACAACCTAAAATCACGATAATAGCAACAAATACATAACTAAACAACCAGAGAATGACGATATACTGGTGGGTTCAAATTAGTGCAAACCAGCTTTAAAAGGTATCGAAAATATAACTTGACCTAAATAGCTCAACTTAGAAGGACGATTCCAATATAAAAAGTCAAAAACTGATTGCAGTGCAGAAAGCGTAATGGCTATATTAACACACACAGCTAAACCACGCGAAAGCTAACGAAATGCGGTGTTGAACACCGTTGGGCTATATAGCTCAACTTAACACCATGATAGCAATACAAAAAGCCAAAAAGCGACACTAATACTAATAGCAAAAAATGGCGACAAATAATAGAACACGGTATCGAAAATATCACTTGACCTACACAGCTTGACATAAGACTCCGATACCAGTACAAAAAGCCAAAAACCTATACTAGTGCAAAAAACCAAGAATGACGCCAATGCACTTTTAGCTAAAAAACACGGCAGTCAACGAAACTCAGTATTGATATAAAACAAAGACATAATAATAAGTTAACGTCACTATAACACACAAACTGAGCCTCGAGATCTTAAAGCAAGAAGCACGCCAGGCTAGAATTTTATACTGGAAAGGAAAATGTACTCATAAACAATAACAGTTCATGTAAATTGTAGCTACTACTTTCGCGTGTTTTTAGGACGACAAAAGATAATGTTTAATTTCTGTTGAATGACGTCACCCGACACAAAAGTACCACAGTCTAGCAAATACAGTCGCGACACACTCTACTGTGAAAATTGTTACCGTCTGACAAGTGCGTCAGTAGCGCGCCAAACGGCGGGAAGGAAGCCGCAAAAGTAAAGTTTGTTTTCATTGTTTTTCTAGTTAATTAGCGAAATAGTTATTAAATTTTACTTTTGAGGCATTAGTAAATATTATCAAAATACTTAAATGACCATGAAATACATGTAAAAACAGCCTGTCTCCCTGATTCAGACTTCAACTTGATGTTGAAGAAATACTTTGGAATGTGTGTATAATTGCAGTTTACTCCCCTGGAAATAGAATATAAAACATATTTCATGTATGGGAATAATATATTTCTTTTGTTGTCTGTTCTTATTCTGACAGGCACTTTCCTTGACACGTAATAACTTTGTAGGAAGCCTAATGCTTGCAACTTCTTACACTTCACTCAACTTTCTAATACATAAATATTTTTGTAAATGTAATAACTTTTGCATCAAAATCGACTCTGCTGAAGATTCTTACCGTTTATAGCTCATATGCAGCAACATTTGTGTAACTGGTTTCCTCTGTGTTGGGAAACAGTTTTATTACTTTTATTCTTTTATTATCACGCCAGGCTGGTTTTTCCTTCAGCTGCAGGTGTGGTAGTTTATCTGCTACGTTAAAGAATATAGGTATTGCATTCAATACACTTTTCGTGTGTTCCATATTCACTGATTTGACTGGAAGTGTAGTGAAGAAAACTTCACATCTTTGAGTAGATAAACGACGCATTTCTCCAATAGGTCAGGTCTTCTGCTGTTTACTATCAATTTTTTTTGTTTTTAAAAAGCATGGCATTCTCCAGTAAATATCTGTATGTTACAAGAAAATCGCAAATAAACTGTTCTGTAATGTAGCGGTTCACACTTCCTAGGGTGGTTGAACAACCTAAAAAAGACAAATGTGGTGTCCGCTTCTTGTCCTTGCTCCAATTTATTGTTTTACAGACGCTCCCGTTCATAAAAACCGTTCGGCAGACCAATATAAACAAATACGATTGGCTTTCGCTTTCCGAGGATCTCACCGAATTTAGCAGTATAACTTCCTGGCCGCTTGGTGCGCTGCAGTCGCAGTATGTAAAAAAAAAAAATAAAAAAAAAGAAACTGGAGTGTGACGACTTTTATTTTAGACTGTGACAGTGCTAGGTCACATCTCAAAGCCCACGGGCGGAAAAGCTGAAGTTCGTGGCGCAGGGACACTTCGGAATAGTGTTCAGGAGTTGTGTGGCGCAAAAGCAATTATATTTTAATTTATTATTAGGTATAAATAGCCCAGAGCACATATAGACTAAGCGACCACCAAGGAATCAATCATCGTTCCATTACACAAATATACATATATATTCTTGTCTACGCTACCATTCCCTTCCGCCATCACCTGTTCGTTTTAGTTCCATGTAATTGTCACAGCCTCTCCTCGATGTTTTCCAAATACTTCTTCCTAGGCCATCCCATTCCTTTCTTTCCCGGCACTTTCCCTTCAGGAAGGTTAATGATGAATGTGTCTGATGACGTGTCAATTAAATTTCATTTTTCTCTTTCCCATTTCCTTTAATAATCTTCTCTCCTAGTTGAACTTCCCTCAAGATTCCCATGATGGTTATTCTTCAGATCAACTCATTCTTGTCATTTTCAGCCATATCCAAGTTTAGACAGCTTCAGGTCGATTCCTTTGCAGTCGCACTTGCACTTCCTTACAGCAGTGTACTCCATGCAAATAACTTAGCAAAGGATTTTCTGATATCTATATTTACCTTCGGAAAACTGCTCCTATTGGAGCACAAAAACTGCTAATACACTCCTGGAAATGGAAAAAAGAACACATTGACACCGGTGTGTCAGACCCACCATACTTGCTCCGGACACTGCGAGAGGGCTGTACAAGCAATGATCACACGCACGGCACAGCGGACACACCAGGAACCGCGGTGTTGGCCGTCGAATGGCGCTAGCTGCGCAGCATTTGTGCACCGCCGCCGTCAGTGTCAGCCAGTTTGCCGTGGCATACGGAGCTCCATCGCAGTCTTTAACACTGGTAGCATGCCGCGACAGCGTGGACGTGAACCGTATGTGCAGTTGACGGACTTTGATCGAGGGCGTATAGTGGGCATGCGGGAGGCCGGGTGGAAGTACCGCCGAATTGCTCAACACGTGGGGCGTGAGGTCTCCACAGTACATCGATGTTGTCGCCAGTGGTCGGCGGAAGGTGCACGTGCCCGTCGACCTGGGACCGGACCGCAGCGACGCACGGATGCACGCCAAGACCGTAGGATCCTACGCAGTGCCGTAGGGGACCGCACCGCCACTTCCCAGCAAATTAGGGACACTGTTGCTCCTGGGGTATCGGCGAGGACCATTCGCAACCATCTCCATGAAGCTGGGCTACGGTCCCGCACACCGTTAGGCCGTCTTCCACTCACGCCCCAACATCGTGCAGCCCACCTCCAGTGGTGTCGCGACAGGCGTGAATGGAGGGACGAATGGAGACGTGTCGTCTTCAGCGATGAGAGTCGCTTCTGCCTTGGTGCCAATGATGGTCGTATGCGTGTTTGGCGCCGTGCAGGTGAGCGCCACAATCAGGACTGCATACGACCGAGGCACACAGGGCCAACACCCGGCATCATGGTGTGGGGAGCGATCTCCTACACTGGCCGTACACCACTGGTGATCGTCGAGGGGACACTGAATAGTGCACGGTACATCCAAACCGTCATCGAACCCATCGTTCTACCATTCCTAGACCGGCAAGGGAACTTGCTGTTCCAACAGGACAATGCACGTCCGCATGTATTCCGTGCCACCCAACGTGCTCTAGAAGGTGTAAGTCAACTACCCTGGCCAGCAAGATCTCCGGATCTGTCCCCCATTGAGCATGTTTGGGACTGGATGAAGCGTCGTCTCACGCGGTCTGCACGTCCAGCACGAACGCTGGTCCAACTGAGGCGCCAGGTGGAAATGGCATGGCAAGCCGTTCCACAGGACTACATCCAGCATCTCTACGATCGTCTCCATGGGAGAATAGCAGCCTGCATTGCTGCGAAAGGTGGATATACACTGTACTAGTGCCGACATTGTGCATGCTCTGTTGCCTGTGTCTATGTGCCTGTGGTTCTGTCAGTGTGATCATGTGATGTATCTGACCCCAGGAATGTGTCAATAAAGTTTCCCCTTCCTGGGACAATGAATTCACGGTGTTCTTATTTCAATTTCCAGGAGTGTATGTTCTTGTTAATTTAAATGAAATGTGTGGTACCTTATTCTACTTTGCTCATCACCTTCAGAACTCTTCCCAAAAATTTTGGTATGCGAAGATACTCCCGCTTTTTTTAACGTCCAGGTCGCATCAAATCCCCAAAAGCTCACCTAACTGTAACTCACTCATACCCGCTAGTCCATCGCTGTATAACTTGCTCGTACCTATCCATTCACTGTTGCCATTTCTCACTGGCTCTTTCAGCTCAACTCATTATCTCTTTGTGTCCTTCTGACATTGTCTCTTGTGGGGCAGCAACAGTCCCCTTCGTTCTGTCTTACTGCTACAGACTCCTCTCACTTTCACTGTCTTCCCCCCCCCCCCCTCTCTCTCTCTCTCTCTCTCTCTCTCTCTCTCTCTCTCTCTCTCTCTCTCTGCGCTAATGTCTCACTTCTTCCCTCCGAATGCTGCTATCTCTTCTCTCTTTCAGCATCTCTCCCTCTCCCTCGTGGTCATTGTCATATACTCTGTCTCTTATTATTACTAGCTCTCGCACACTTCCAGTTACTCTTTGTTTATTCCTCCTCCTACGTCACCGTCTGTTTCACTCATTTCCTAGTACTATCCTGTCACTCCCATCACTCTCCACTGCCACTGTGTCCCTCTCTCCCACACTCTCATTGTCTCCTCCGGTCTTTCTGTAACACAATCACTGTTACTATCTTCCAGTATTTACTACTTCTCCGTCTCTTTGCCTCTACCACTGTCTTTTTCTCTCTCAGTATAAAAAAAGCGCGAATATGTTCGCATGCCAATATTTTTAAAGGTTTTGTGTAAGGTAGTATGAGACAGCTAGTACCCCACTTTTCAGTCAGGATTCTTTTAAATAAACAGGAACGTATTCGCATTTTTTGTGCACCAACAGACGCATTCTTCCGCTGGTTCCCTTCTTTTCCCTGATGCAGCATGGCATGTAACTTACATGAAAAGAAAATTTAGCTACTTTACTTACGTGAAACTGAAATAATGCGAAACGACGCGTAATTTTACATCTCAGACAGGATTTTACGTGCAAACAAAATTTTGCATGTGGGCTTCAGCACTAAAAATATGAAGAAACTTTTCAAAGTTTTTCGAAATAGGGATCTTAGGAATACATCGCAATAATTACAGGCATTTGCAGTGCATAGCCGTCTCAGAATCCGCGACTGGGTTTTGAAACCCAGAAAACTAGCTTTTGGGGTGTTTCTCGATAACGGATTTTTGAAAACGGAGAGATAGCTCTTCCAAACAAATGCCTAAAGAATATACCGTTGAAATATGTGCAATTTTCTGCTGTGATTTAGATTTCGCCTCATACCAGATTTTACTGTAGAAGTAAGGTGCCTTTGAACCTCTGTTATCTTGGAAACGGATAAAGATTTTACAAAAATTTTTTAGGTATTTACTGCAAAAATTTCAGCCATTTGCTGTGTATAGCCGTCTTGGAATCCTCGGATGGTTTTGGTTCGATGGTGAAAATATAATAAAAGCACCCTTTTTATGGTGTTTTCCCTGGAAACCCCTCTAAACTACCGATCCCTCCGTAAGTCCCATCAAGCCGACCGTACATCACATCAAATGCAAATAGAAAAACTGATTTTCTCCATTTTCCTTATCAGGAGGAAGTGTGTAATATACTTCGATGTAGGATAGTGACATTAAGACAAGTGTTCCCCAGCCCAACGGCTATCCAAAATACTTGACCCTGCCTTTTTGTCACCAATAAGACTTGAGGTACGGCCACCTAAAAATCCCGTTTTTTTCGCGCGGAATTTTGGAACGTACACACATCAAAAAAAGTTTTGCATCACTTCGGTTCAGAGAGGTCAGGAACCTGTACAGAAAATTGGAATACAAATCAACATAAACACCATTTCCGCCCTTTTCATTGCTCATGTAAACCACACATTGCATGTTGTACCACCATACAGACACCTTCAAAGGTGGTGGTCCAGATTGCTGTACACACCGGTACCTCTAATACCCAGTAGCACGTCATCTTGCATTTATGCACCCCTGTATTCGTTGTGGCATACTATCCACAAGTTCATCAAGGCACTGTTGGTCTAGATTGTGCCACTCGTCAACGGCGATTCGGCGTAGATCCCTCAGAGTGGTTGGTGGGTCACGTCGTCCATAAGCAGCCCTTTTCAATCTATCCCAGGCATGATCGATAGGGTTCATGTTTGGAGAACATACTGGCCACTCTAGTCGACGGGTATCGTTACTCTGAAGGAAGTCATTCACAAGATGTGCACGATGGGAGCGCGAACTATCGTCCATGAACACGAATGCCTCGGCAATAGGCTGCCGATGTGGTTGCACTATCGGTCGGAGGATGGCATTCACGTATCGTAGAGCCGTTACGGCGACTTCCATGACCACCAGGGGCTTACGTCGGACCCGCATAATGGCACCCCAAAACAGCAGGGAACCTCTACCTTGAAACTTCCTGGGCAGATTAAAACTGTCGGACAGAGACTCGAACTCGGGACCTTTGCCTTTCGTGGGCAAGTGCTCTACCATCTGAGCTCCCCAGCACGACTCACGCCCGGTCCTCACAGCTTTACTTCTGCCAGTATCCCGTCTCCTACCTTCCAAACTTTACAGAAGCTCTCCTGCGAAACATGCACAACTAGTACTCCTGAAAGAAAGTTTCATATCACCGCACACTCGGCTGCAGAGTGGAAATCTCATTCTGGAAACATCCCCCAGTCTGTGGCTAAGCCATGTCTCCGCAATACCCTTTCTTTCAGGAGTGCTAGTTCTGCATGTTTCGCAGGAGAGCTTCTGTAAAGTTTGGAAGGTAGGAGACGATGTACTGGCAGAAGTAAAGCTGTGAGTACCGGGCGTGAGTCGTGCTTCGGTAGCTCAGATGCTAGAGCACTTGCCCGCGAAAGGCAAAGGTCCCGAGTTCGAGTCTCGGTCGGGCACACAGTTTTAATCTGCCAGGAAGTTTCATATCAGCGCACACTCCGCTGCAGAGTGAAAATCTCATTCTGGAACCTCTACCTTGCTGCACTCGCTGGACAGTGAGTATAAGGAGTTCAGCCTGACCGGGTTGCCTCCAACGATTGTCTCGTTGAAGGCATATGCGACACTCGTCGGTGAAGGAGCGGTCCATTAGGCATGTTGGGCCCATCTGTACCGCGGTGCATGGTGTCGTGGTTGCAAAGACGGACTCGTCATGGATGTCGGGAGTGACGTTGCACATCATGCAGCCTATTGCGCACAGTTAGAGTCGTAACACGAAGTCCTATGGCATCACGAAAAGCATTATTCAACACGGTGGTGTTGCTGTCAGGGTTCCTCCAAGCCATAATCCATAGGTAGCGGTCATCCACTGCAGTAGCAGCCCTTGGACGGCCTGAGCGAGGCATGTCATCGACCTTGTCTCTCTGTATCGCCTCCATGTCCGAACAACAACGCTTTGGTTCACTCCGATACGCCTGGAAACTTACCTTGTTGAGAGCCCTTCGTGGCACAAAGTAACAATGCGGACACGATCGAACGGCGGTATTGACCGTCTAGGCATAGTTGAACTACAGACAACGCAACCCGTGTACAACCTTCCTGGTGGAATAACTGGAACTGACCGGCTGTCCGACCCCGTCTGTCTAATGGGCGCTGCTCATCCGTAGTTGTTTACATCTTTCGGCGGGTTTAGTGACATCGCTGCGCAGACAAAGGGACTGTATCTGTTATATAATATCCACAGTCAACGTCTATCTTCAGGAGTTCTGGGAACCAAGGTGATGCAAAGCTTTTTTTGATCTGTGTATTAGGTACGCATATGTTTGTTGGTTAAAATGTTCTTTTGAATCATAAACGCCTGTATTGCCAGTGCAATCCTTTTCTCCATTGCCATTAAGCATCTATTGTCCTCTGTGATTATACTACAGAGATAACAAAATTGTTCCATCTGATCAATTCTGACGTCATCAGTTCTCATATTGGTTTTAATTTAGCTCATACTTTTTCGTATTACCATTATTTTTGTTTTCCTTTTGTTCACTTTTAATTTCCATAATTCAAGAGTGTGTGATAGAACTTGCAACATTCTATTCAGTTCTTATTCGGAGTCTGCAGCTATTACAGTTTCATCGGCAAATCTAATACATTGTATCTTTTACCATTGTCTTTTATTTTCTGTGTCTCCTCCTTCGCAATCTGAATAGCTTCCCGAGTTAACGCAAAAATAAATTTAGGGGTAAGGTACATTGCTGTGTAACTCCTTTTCAAATCCTTGCCAGTTGCTCTTATTGATGTTTGTTTTTCTGCTTTCACACACAGCTGTTTAAGTATGACTCTATCTTTCCAGTCAAGGTCCACGTTTTTCATAGTTGTAAAGAGGAGCTGCGAGTTCACATTGTTAAAAGCTTTTCCTGAGTCAATGAAGGTAAGATACAGGGTGACATTTATTGCACTATATGAAATAAAATCCTCATAACTTCTGAACGCTTTGCGTTAGGACGTTCAAATTGCACGTTTAGCCGCGCGACATGATGGGAATTAGTATACGCGTAGGCTACATGGTTCGGTTTAGCTACGAAGCCTACTTCGATTTGGATGGGTCCGTCGACAAGGAAAATTGGCGCATTTGGGGACTGAGAACTCGCATTCCACGATCGAGATGTCTCTTCGCCCTCAATGGGTGACTGTGTGGTGTGCAATGTCCCGTCATGGAATAACCGATGGGATATTTCTTGATGGCTCGGCGACTACCGAACGGTAAATGAAAGTTTTGGAAGATGATTTCATCCCCATTATCCAAAGTGACTCTGATTTCTACAAGATGTGGTTCATGCAAGACGGAGCTCGGCCCAGTCGAAGCTGGAGAGTGTTCGATATTCTGGAGGAGCACTTTGGGGACTGCGTTCTGGCTCTGGGAAAACCCATAGGCCACTGGAATGGGCTTCGATTGGCCGCCATATTCTCCGGATCTACACACATGCGACTCCTCTTTGTGGGGCTATATTAAAGACAAGGTGTACAGCAATAACCCCAAAACCATTGCTGAGCTGAAAACAGCCGTTCAGGAGGTCATCGACAGCATCGATATTACGACACTTCAGCGGGTCATGCAGAATTTCGCTATTCGTCTGCGACACGTCAACGTCAATGATGGCAGGTATACCGAACATGCCATAACCTAAATCCGAATATCTCTAGTCACATTTACATGTTGAATAAAGTGTATGGGCGTCCTAGTTTGTAACTAATTTACGTTTTTTCGTATAGTTCAATAATTGTCGTCCTGTAAGCTCTTCTATTCATATCCATCCCTCTCTCTAATAGCACGTGCAAGGTGAAAATTGCTTCTCTTTTCCTCTGCATTTTTAAAATCCAAATTGGTCTTCTCTGATATACTTATCAACTTTTCCTTTTATCCTTCTTTTATCTATTTTAATGAATACAGCACTTAATAATGTAGTCGCACCTAACACTTCAGACAGAATGTCAGTAAATCTGACCCTTTGAGTTCATTCAGGTTACACGAAAGACCTGAAATAAGATACATATATGACAATTTACAACGGAAAGGTACAAGCCACTCAACTACAGACGTCGTCTCAAAACAAAACTCCAGAAATATCTAACCAAAGCGGGCACCCTACTTAATACTAAGAGTCAAAACAAGAGAGATAAAATTCGCAATGGACCCAACGACATGTACTAGGGTTATTCGGAAAACACGATCCTATTTCTTATAAAACATAAACCAACACACATTTTTCAAAACTCTAGTTTTATTTAATTCTTGCATGTTTACTTTTTTAACTACACAGTTTCCATATTTGTTTAAACATCTATCATAACACTCTACAAGCTTTTGTATCCCTAAGTTACAGACATCTACCACCTGTGAGGATAACCAGTCTTTAGCTGCTTCTTTCACCTCGTCGTCTGCTGCGAAGCTCTTGTAGCCCTGAAGTTTCTGTAGGCAACGGAATAAGTGAAAACCACACGGCGCCAAGTTTGAACTGTAAGGTATGTGAACAATGTGTTCCCGTCCAAAAGATCTGATCAGATTTTGGGCGTCAGTGGTAGAATGTGTGCATTGTCAAGCATTCACAAAATTCCAGACGTGAGAAGGCCCACGTCTGTATTCCACGTCGAAGTTTAGTCAGGGTAACACAGTAAGCTGTTGCATTTATTGCTGATCCTTGGTGCATAAACAGGTTTACTGCAGCATTCAACGAAACATCATCAATGTGAGTTGTCGCAGTCGGAGGCCCACTCGTGTACCCTTGACGACTGCACGACACCGAAATTGGACTGTTGATGACTGGAGACAACCTCATGAATCCATGGACCCTGCATGTCAGCAGGTGACTATTCAAGCTGGTGGAGGCTCTGCAATGACGTGGGGCGTGTGTAGTTGGAGTGATATGGGACCGCTGATGCGTCTAGATTTTTCTCTGAGGTGACACGCACGTAAGCATCCTGTCTGACCACCTACATCCATTCATGTACGTTATGCATTCCGACGGACTTGGGCTAGTCCAGCAGGACAGTGCGACTCCTCGCACGTTCAGAATTGCTAGTGTGTATCTTCTGAGTTTAAACACTTCCGCTTGCCATCAGACTCCGCAGACGTGGATCTTATCGGACATATCAGGGATGCCTCGCAACGTGCTGTTCAGAGATCTCCACCCTATCGTACTCTTACGGATTTATGAACAGCCCTGCAGCACTACTTCGGACATTAGTCGAGTCCGTACCACGTCGTGTTGCGGCACTATTGCGTGCTCGCGGGGGCCCTACACGATATTAGACAGGTGTAGCAGTTTGTATGGCTCTTCAGCGTATACCCACGGTGATTGACTGAATTCTTCACAAGCACATATTTTCCTATGCGTAATGGTGAATTTCAGTGAGGTGGCGTACCCCGAAAGCCTGAATCAGGCCTCATATGACGCAATGAAAAACTGAGCATCCAGAAGACCTGAATCCACTTCCCACAGAAACCATCAGAACTCAACACAAGGAAGTTCGTCTGGACGCGTTAACTCTTCAACAAACAGTGACTTTCTAAGAACGCAGATGTAAGTCCTTTTAGATGCTTTTTTGGCAGGACGATGTGAACCGCGTTCACATTTTGTTGGAGTTTATCGTGAACGACGTGTTTTGTTTCATTCAACTGGCCACTAAACACGTCGGCTGCCCTCACTCACTCAAACGTAGTGACACAGCCATGCACGCGAGAGTTGCGCCAGCAGTCGATTAGTGCATCGATATCATCGTTTCGAGCGTTTCCTGTGGTGGGCAGTTCTGCTGTTCAACAACAAGCGTCAGTTCCGCATGAGGCTTATAGATATGTTCCGAGCAATTTTCGTTTTCCCCACCTTGCATTACGAAAAAGAGGCATTCTGGCCCTGACATTCCTTTTGATAGTGAGAGTGCAGAAGGGGAGAAGTTTGTGGTATCATTAGCCCATTACTTGCCAAAACTTCAGTAGTTTCTTTTTTCCGCCTTTTTTGATATTGTCATACATTGAATGATATATGAAAGAAACTATTTTTACAAAAAAATCAGTATGTTAGTACAAGAACTATAGTCTGTCCTATTTTTGGAACAATGGAAAAATTAGCTAACAAAATTCGCAAATTCAGTGTCAGTGCAGAGAACTATAAGAAACATTATGAACAAAATAAAACCAACTGAGTGTCTGTTGAGTAAGAAGTGAAACAAAAGCCTTGTGATGTACACAAACATTGTACCTGCCACATATTTTTTTTTTCTTGTAGTATGCACGTCACCTGTTTGTTACTTGTATAGTAAAGTGGTCTCCTGGGTCTAGTCATTTATCTTTGTTCAGCCGCACTCGCGTCAGTTTCCTTCCTTGTGCTCCTCTGCATTTCGGTGTTGATCCTGCGTTCTTTGAAAAGTACATCAGTATTCTGTTTCGGACAGCTAAAAGTGAGAACTTCTCATTTGGGTTAGCAATTTGATACGTTCGCCATGTGTCTACTATACAGGTATCAATCATCTGGTTAAATAACGGGCACTTCTTTGATCTTGCCCTCGTCCTATAAAATATCTGCATGTCGAGTAGCCTGTATCAACACTTATTCACAGGACATACTCTCATGGCGAAGCTTATGATACCCACTCAGAAGTAGTATGCTTGCAAGGATTTTAGTTCTTCTTTGGCTAGAAACAAAGTTATATTGTTAAGTATATACTTGTATTGTTCTGTAGTAGTATTCCGTAGTTGTAAGGAAAAAAATTCCTCTGACACCTGGGGCACTGTCTTATTTCCCAGACATTAGCAGTATAATTTTCTTTGCTTTTTCCCGGTTCATTAGTGTTCGTGTACTTTGGTTCACATTTATATTTCTTGCCTTTGTGTTTTCCTTAGTTTCTCGAGGTAAATCGGTAACATTAGCTTCATATAACATTAGCTTCATACCTTCTGCTTGGAAGCTCTATAGAACCCGCTACACATTGTACAGTATTTATATTGTTCGCTGCATTTTCATCAGAGTCTACTTCATCTGTTATTTCACCTACAATGTGTGGAATAATCACCAATTGTACGTCATCAACATCGTCTACAGTCACTTCATAGCTTTCCAGTTCTGCTAGAACCTCTTCAACAGCAAATCCACGCGACAATTTTTTTTTTATCCAACTGCAATCGCAAAATCAGAAAGGGAATATTCCGTTCTACTACCTACCCTGGAGAAACTCTCGCACAACGAAATGAAAGGACATCTCAACAATGTAAATAGTAATTTTTGTGTATGAGATGTGTGCAAATAGGTACATCTACAAAGGACTGACATGCCATTGTGCCATTATTGGGACAACGTAAAATAAACTGATATACAAGGTGCATCAAAAAGGATCATCCGATTTGGCACGTCTATATTTCTTAAACTAATTTTGATTTTTTAATGAACGGGAAACTCCGTTTTTTTCACACCCTTGAGATACACGGCGTACGTCAATGCGGTATTCGAATTGTTCCCGTACTGCAGCATACGTGTCTTGAGTTACAGCCGCTGCTATGTGATGCCTCAGTTCATTCATTGTTGTTGGTAACGGAGGTACATAAACCGCACAAGAAATAACACAGAGTCAGGTTCAGTGAGCCTGGATACCAGTTATGAGAGGCTGAATCATTTGGTCCAGTCCAACCGAACCAACGTTCAGTAATCCTTTCATTTAAACATCCCCGCACTTCCAGATGCCAGTGTGACGGTGTACCATCCTGTTGGTAAATGAAATCGTTCGAATGAGTCTCCAACTGTGGGAAAAGAAAGTTTCAAGTATAATAAGATAGTGCTTCCTGTAACAGTGCTCCCGGCAAAGAAAAATGGGTCATACACCTCTCCGTGAAACTGCACAAAACACATTAAATTTCGGAGAGTCCCTCTCATGTTGTACAACTTCATGTGGTTGTTCTGTACCCCATATTCTCACATTATGACAGTTCACCTTTCCATTTATATAGAATGTTGCCTCGTCAATAAAGACTATGCGTGGAAGAAAACAGTCATTATCTTGCCAAGAACGAAACTACAGAACTCCATATGTTGTTGTCACCTCCACGAAGAGCTTGCAGTAGCTGAATTTTGTGCGGTTTCATGTGTAAACGTCTACGCAACGCACGCCAGACGGACATCGAGGGCATGTTGAGGTGTCGAGCCGCACGGCGAACGGATATCTGCGGTTTCCTTGTGAAACTGTGGCAAATGCGTTGGACGTCTGTGCCAGACACTCGGGGACGGCCCAGCGATTTGCTTTTACACAAGCAACCTGTTTCTCGGAATTGTCCATGCCATGGTCCACTGCTCTGTGCTATAGGAGGTCCCACACCATACCCAGTACGAAAGTCACGCTGAACCGTTATTACCGACCCGCACTGCGCAAAGCGTAGAACACACAACGCTTTCTGTTGTCTCGACACAATTTTTACTAGAACTGAAGTGGACGCACTCTGTTGCTACCTGGCGTGAACCATGTAAAACTCGATAGTTTGCTATTTCCAACAATACGTTATTCACGCACGTATCTCAAATAACGTAATAGTTATGATTTTTTCTAAATATGATGATTCTTTTCGATAGACCCAAGACCGGCAGTAGTGTGCGGTTCCATGGTGTAGTGGTTGGCACTCTGAACTCTGAATCCAGCGATCCGAATTCGAGTCTCGGCGGAAGCTCGCGATTTGTTTTGCATTCGTATCTGTAAATGTGGCCGAGCTGGTAGTTGAAATGGTCTGTGTACTGAATGTTACATGCACATCCGTATGTTCATACCAAACACACCCAGAGAACTAAATTACATTTCATTGTTGTACAGAAACTACACTCTTGTTCATAAATTAAGGATAACTGCAGAATGTGGTGCCACACAACGTGGCACTACACAAAACTGGCGCTAATAGCATAGGCACATAGGGAACACACACGACACAGATCTGTACGTCCACGGTATTGGTGATAAGTTGAGCAAACCGTCCTGAAGCACATGTGATACAAAACGCCACTGTTTCCCACGCATGTACCCCGTCATGAATATGGAATATGATCACCATGTACACGTACGCAGACCACACAACGGATTGGGATACTCGGGATCACGTGGTCGAGCAGCTGCTGGGGTGTAGCCTCCCATTCTTGCACCAGTGCCTCTCGGAGCTCCTGAACTGTCGTAGAGGTTTGAAGGCGTGCAGCGATACATCGACCGAGATCATCCCAGACGTGGTCGATGGGGTTTAGGTCTGAAGATATCTGCTCTTTCAACGTACTCCTCCACGATGGCAGCTCGGTGGGGCCGTGCGTTATCATCCGTCAGGAGGAAGGTGGGACCCACTGCACCCCTAAAAAGGCAGACATGTTACACCTGACATGTTACAGTTCCTCTGTCAAAGACATGCAGGGGTGTACGTGCATTAATCATAATCCCACCCCACACCATCAAACCATGACCTCCATACAGGTCCCTTTGAAGGACATTAAGGGGTCGGTATCTGGTTCACGCTAGATGAACACCGGGCGAGAATCACTGTTAAGAGTACCTGGACTCGTCCGTGGACATAGTCTGGGACCACTGTTCCAATGGCCATGTACTTGACACGAGGCTGTACGGGCTCTCCTGTGACGAGGGCTCATTGCAATGCACCTTACAGATCTCTGGGCGAATAAAGCATGTCTGTTCAGTCGTCTGTAGACTGTGTGTCTGGAGACAACTGTTCCGGTGGCTGCGGTAAGGTCTCGAGCAAGGCTACGTGCAGTATTCCGTGGTCGTCTGCGGGCAGTGATGGTGAGATGTCGGCCTTCTTGTGGTGTTGTACACTGTGGACGTCCCGTACTGTAGCGCCTGGACACGTTCCCTGTCTGCTGGAATCGTTGCCATACTCGTGAGGTTGTGACACACAGAGGGCCCATGCTACGACCTGCTGTGTTTCACCAGCCTCCAGTCGCACTGGTATTCTACCCCTCATAACGTCATCAATAAGTGTCCTTTGAGCCATTTTCAACACACCATTAGCAGGTCTGAAAGCGTCTGCACACTTATTCGCTGCACCGTACTCTGACATGCACCAACACACCTCTGCGTATGTGGACTGCTGACGGCCACACCGTGCGACGACCGCAGGTCAAATGCACCGCATGGTCATACCCCGAGGTGATTTAAACCCGCAAACCGCCCACCAGAGCGTTGTTTCACCATGTTTCAGCATTATCCTTAATTTATGAGCATGAGGGTACCATCAAGGCGTACAGTGCAGGCAAGTGAAAGACAGAAAACAGGAAAACTACACTGAAATGAAATGAAGTCCCATGCTTATTTACAGAGCGTAGGGGAACGATGCGGGAGACCCGCACCGCTTTACTAGGCAAGGTCCTAGTGGAGGTGGTTTGCCATTGCCTTCCTCCGACCGTGATGGGGATTGATGATGATGATGATGATGATGATGATGATGATGAAGACGACACAACAACACCCAGTCATCTCGGAAACTACACTACTGGCCATTAAAATTGCTACACCAAGAAGAATTGCAGGTGATAAACGGGCATTCATTGGAAAAATATATTATCCTAGAACTGACATGTGATTACATTTTCACACAATTTGGGTGCATAGATCCTGAGAATTCAGTACCCAGAACAACCACGTCTGGCCGTAATAATGGCCTTGATACGCCTGGGCATTGAGTCAAACAGAGCTTGGATGGCGTGTACAGGTATAGCTGCGCATGCAGCTTCAGCACGATACCACAGTTCATCAAGAGTACTGACTGGCGTATTATGACGAGCCAGTTGCTCGGCCACTATTGACCAGACGTTTTCAATTGGTGAGAGATCTGTAGAATGTGCTGGCCAGGGCAGCAGTCGAACATTTTCTGTATCCGGAAAGGCCCGTACAGGACCTGCAACACGCGGTCGTGCATTATCCTGCTGAAATGTAGGGTTTCGCAGGGATCGAATGAAGGGTAGAGCCACGGGTCGTAACACATCTGAAAAGTAACGTCCACTGTTCAAAGTGCCGTAAATGTGAACAAGAGGTCACCGAGACTTGTAACCAATGGCACCCCATACCATTACGCCGGGTGATACGCCAGTATGGCGATGACGAATACACGCTTCCAATGTGCGTTCACCGCGATGTCGCCAAACACGGATGTGACCATCATGATGCTATAAACAGAACCTGGATTCATCCAAAAAAATGACGTTTTCCATTCGTGCACCTAGGTTCGTCGTTGAGTGCACCATCGCAGGCGCTCCTGTCGGTGATGCAGTGTCAAGGGTAACCGCAGCCTTGGTCTCTTAGCTGATAGTCCATGCTGCTGCAAACGTCGTCGAACTGTTCGTGCAGATGGTTGTTGTCTTGCAAACGTCGCCATCTGTTCACTCAGCGATCCGTTACAGCCATGCGGATAAGATGCCTATCATCTCGACTGCTAGTGATACGAGGCCGTTGGGATCCAGCACGGCGTTGCGTATTATCTTACTGAACCCACCGATTCCATATTCTGCTAACAGTCATTGGATCTCGACCAACGCGAGCAGCAATGTCGCGATACGTTAAACCGCAATCGCGATCGTCTACAATCCGACCTTTATCAAAGTCGGAAACGTGATGGTACGCATTTCTCCTCCTTACACGAGGCATCACAACAACGTTTCACCAGGCAACGCCGGTCAACTGCTGTTTGTGTATGAGAAATCGGTTGGAAACTTTATTCATGTCAGCACGTTGTAGGTGTCGCCACCGGCGCCAGCCTTGTGTGAATGCTCTGAAAAGCTAATAATTTGCATATCACAGCATCTTCTTCCTGTCGCTTAAATTTCGCGTCTGTAGCACGTCATCTTCGTGGTGTAGCAATATTAATGGCCAGTAGTGTAGTTCCTTTCGTAAGACAAGTTAATTATAGAAACATAAAATAAGTAAAATATTTTCGTCCCAAAGGGACGGTGGGAACTGACGGGTTAACTAAGAAGCTGCGCTACTGCTGATGTGTGCGTGTGTGCCCGCAGGTTATGGTAACCTGTCTCCCACGACGGACGCCAGCCGCCTGCTGATGATCTTCTACGCACTCATCGGGATCCCCATGAACGGCATCCTGCTGGCCACGCTGGGTGACTTCTACAGCAGGGCGGTGAGTACCCTACAGCACAGCGTGCGCGCACCACTGCCACACATTGATTCTCACAAAAAAACGTAAACAGCAACCAATGCCATCTGTACAACTAAATGGCTAACAAGGAACCCGTAACGTGTAGGCTTTCACGGTCGGCGTCTTCATTAGTTAAGACTTCCGGGCTGACAGGTCGTGGTCGATCAGTAAAACTACTTTTCCCTGATGATTCGTTTCCAACTGAGGGCATCATCTTCCGAGGTGAGTCACGGACTGGCTCCCAGGCCGTGGATATGATTGGATACATGTGATCAGACAGGGTGCTTACGTACGTGTGACCTGTCAGAGTCTTATTTAGACGTATCAGGCGTCCCATATCACACCAGTTGCACACGCCGCACACCATTACACAGCTTGAACAGTCCCCTGCCGACGTGCAGGGTCCATGGATTCATGAGGTTGGCTCCATACCTGTATTCGTCAAATCCTTCGATACATGAAACTCGTCCGACTAGACAACAAGTTCAACGTGTTTGCATTCATCAACAGTCCAATGTCGGTGCTGACGGGCCCTGGCGAGGCGTAAAGCTTTGTGTCGTGCAGCCATCAAGGGTACACGGGTGGGCCTTCGGCTCCGAAGGGCCATATCGATGCACGCTGACACTTGTTGATAGCCCAGCATTGAAATCTGCGGCAATCTGCGAAAGGGTTGCACTTCTGTCATGCTAAACGACTCTCTTCAGTCGTCGTTGGACCCGTTTCCGCAGGATCTTCTTCCGACGACAGTGATGTCAGAGTTTGATGCTTTACCGTAGTCCTGATATTCACGGTACACTCTTCAAATAGTCCAACGGTAAAATCTCCCCTTGTTCGCTAACTCAGAGATGCTGTGTGTCCTATCGCTCGTGCTTCGACTATAACACCACGTTTCAAACTCACTTAAATCTTGATAGCCTGCCACTGTGGCAGCAGTAGCCGATCTGACACCTCCGCCAGACGTTGTCTTATATATGGTGTTACAAAAAGGTACGGCCAAACTTTCAGGAAACATTCCTCACACACAAACAAAGAAAATACGTTATGTGGAAACGCTTACTTTCCATGTTAGAGCTCACTTTATTACTTCTCTCCAAATCACATTAATCATGGAATGGAAACACACAGCAACAGAACGTACCAGCGTGACTTCAAACACTTTGTTGCAGGAAATGTTGAAAATGTCCTCAATTAGCGAGGATACATGCATCCACCCTCCGTCGCATGGAATCCCTGATGCGCTGATGCAGCCCTGGAGAATGGCGTATTGTGTCACGGCCGTCCACAATACGAGCACGAAGAGTCTCTACATTTAGTACCGGGGTTGCGTAGACAACAGCTTTCGAATGCCCCCATAAATAAAAGTCAAGAGGGTTGAGGTCAGGAGAGCGTGGAGGCCATGGAATTGGTCCGCCTCTACCAATCCATCGGTCACCGAATCTGTTCTTGAGAAGCGTACGAACACTTCGACTGAAATGTGCAGGAGCTCCATCGCGCATGAACCACATTTTGTGTCGTACTTGTAAAGGCACATGTTCTAGCAGCACAGGTAGAGTATCCCGTATGAAATTACGATAACGTGCTCCATTGAGCGTAGGTGGAAGAAAATGGGCCCCAATCGAGACATCACCAACAATGCCTGCCCAAACGTTCACAGAAAATCTGTGTTGATGGCGTGATTGCACAATTGCGTGCGGATTCTCGTCAGCCCACACATGTTGATTGTGAAAATTTACAATTTGATCACGTTGGAATTAAGCCTCATCTGTAAAGAGAACATTTGCACTGAAATAAGGATTGACACATTGTTGGATGAACCATTCGCAGAAGTGTACCCGTGGAGGCCAATCAGCTGCTAATAGTGCCTGCACACGCTGTACGTGGTACGGAAACAACTGGTTCTACCGTAACACTCTCCATACGGTGACGTGGTCAACGTTACTTTGTACAGCAGCAACTTCTCTGACGCTAACATTAGGGTTATCGTCAACTGCACGAAGAATTGCCTTGTCCATTGCAGGTGTCCTCGTCGTTCTAGGTCTTCCCCAGTCGCGAGTCATAGGCTGGAATGTTCCGTGCTCCCTAAGACGCCGATCAATTGCTTCGAACGTCTTCCTGTCGGGACACCTTCGTTCTGGAAATCTGTCTCGATGCAAACGTACCGCGCCACGGCTATTGGCCCGTGCTAATCCCTACATCAAATGGGCATCTGCCAACTCCGCATTTGTAAACATTGCACTGACTGCAAAACCACGTCCGTGATGAACACTAACCTGTTGATGCCAATACTGTAGAGCAATGAGTCACATGTCAACACAAGCACCGAAGTCAACATTACCTTCCTTCAATTGGGCCAGCCGGCCGCGGTGGCCGTGCGGTTCTGGCGCTGCAGTCCGGAACCGCGGGACTGCCTCGGGCATGGCTGTGTGTGATGTCCTTAGGTTAGTTAGGTTTAAGTAGTTCTAAGTTCTAGGGGACTGATGACCTCCCATAGTGCTCAGAGCCATTTGAACCATTTCATCAGTTAATACCAAAGTCTCCTCCTGCGCTACTCGCACGGTCACGACAGGCTGCGACCTCTTGAGTTGCGCTGTTTCTCTCCACCCCTGGCTGCGTCCGACCACTTCCGAATCCTCTCGACAACTGTTCGCTCGCTACTACTCGCGATAATAGTATCTCAGACTCAGAGTTTATGTATGCACACCACAGCAGAATCATTGGTCAACTTTGCAAAGAAGTGTTGAGGTCCATCTTTAGAGTTTTACTGTGTTAGTGGACATTCCGTAGTCTAGCCTTATCACCAAGCCGTTCTGTTATGTGAGGATCTTCAGTGTGATGTAAGCACGACAGAAATTCCTGTCTGGAATTTGGTGATTCCTTTTGCGTAAAACATTCCAATGGAACAGTTCGCACATGTTCGACATGGCCACCTTGAAAACTATATGGCCGTTAAGAAATGTGGTCCACTGCGTAAGAGGGTTATTTTTTTCGACCTCTGATCGGTAGCGAAATTAAAACCACGGTGAAAACCCGGTGAAACTGTCGACAGACGTGCTGCATAGCGTCTCCAGGATGCCTCTCTGTCGCGTCGTTCTGAGTGCACAGTGAGCATGTAAAGATGCCTACAACAATAGTGTCTGCCTCCAAGTGTGGACTGCCTGTTGATGAGTTTCGCCTGATTTCATGCAGCCCACATAACTGTCGTGTGTGTCCTTATGACAAGCCTCGGCCGCACATTGCACGTGCAACAACGACCCTGCTGTAGCATTTTTGATGGGAAGCGTTTGGTCACCCACCACACAGCTCGGACTTGGCTCCCTCAGATATTCGGGCACCAGCGTCCGGCCATCCTGGTTTAGGTTTTCCGTGATTTCCCCAAATCAGGCAAATGCCGGGATGGTTCCTTTGGTAGGCCGACTTCCTTTCCAAACCTTCCCTAATCCGATGGTACCAATGACCTCGGTGTTTGGTCCCCTCCCCCAAATCAAGGAACCAACAAACTTTCATCTCTTTGCACACATCAACCACAGTCTACGAGGACATTATTTTGGCACAAACAACAAGCTACGGACCACTGTGGGGAATTGGCAGAAATCAAAGGGGGAATGCCTTCTATGACAAGTGTATTGGAAAGTTCATAACACGCAATGATAAATGTCCGTGTCGGAGCAGCTCAAAATGGCTCTGAGCACTATGGGACTAAACTTCTGAGGTCATCAGTCCTCTAGAACTTAGAACTACTTAAACCTAACTAACCTAAGGACGTCACACACATCCATGCCGGAGGCACGATTCGAACCTGCAACCGTAGCGGTCGCACGGTTCCTGACTGTAGCGCCTAGAACCGCTCGGCCACTCCGGCCGGCTGTCGGAGCAGCGACTATGTAGTGAAGTAACTGGAAAGCTGTAGCGAAATGTTGCAAATAAAGCACTTTTTATTTTCACTGTGGTTTAAATTTCGCGACCGATTGAAGACCGAAAAAAAAAAATAATAGCCCTCGTACGAAGTGTTTGTGGGAACTCAGTGTCCAGTTGTTGGAGGGTGTGTGTGTGTGTGTGTGTGAGAGAGAGAGACTATAGGCGGCCCGTGTCGTTGCAGCTGGTGAAGGTGCACCGGCGCTACAAGAGCAAGGAGAGCCAGTACCGCTACCACTCGCGCACCTGGCTCATCACGGACACGCTCAGCTACCTGGTGCCCGGCGTCGTCGTCTTCATCTTCCTGCCCGCCGCCATCTTCAGCTTCATGGAGGACGACTGGGACTACGCCATGTCCGTCTACTACGCCTTCGTCACGCTCACCACCATCGGCTTCGGCGACCTCGTCGCTGGTAACTATCCACCCGCCGGCTTCAGCTGTTTCCCTACTTTTACCAGCCGCCGTCTCATACTTTTCCATGTGGCGTGTTGTCTTTGTTGTCAGCATAGCACTCTCTCGGCCGCGTGTGGGCTTCCCAGAGCTTGCAGCTGTTACTTTTCGTTATCTCACTCCCAGTATCTTTTCATTTCGCCTCACAAGACTTTGTGCATTCCACTCCATTCTTCCCGCCCCCCCCCCTCCTACCTCTCCCCTCCCCCTCAAGGAAATTTCCCCTACCACTATTGTCAGTTGAGCCCAAGTTCAGGTAACTATCCACCCGAGCTTCAGTTGATACCTCGCTTTGGCATACAATTTACTATACGCTGGCCAGCTCCCTGTTCTGGTCCTGAAGACCATGCAGTGCCTACTGGCCACTGTTTCAAAGCTCTCTTGGCCATTGTCTGCTTGCCACATCTTGCAGCCGCTAATGCTGAGTCAGGTAGCTATCCCAATGGTACCAAGAGGCCGAGTGCACCCCATTCCGACCCTTCCACCAAGAAAAAATCCCTGGCAGTACTTGGAATCCAACTCGGGTCCTCCAAATGGTAGTCAGACACGTTGACCACTCAGCTACAGAGGTAGACTGCATATTGACACTCAACTGTATTTAGAAAGACTATGTTTGGGTCTGAAACTAACAAGGTCCGAAATACATTACATGAAACAATAGAATGAGAAAAGTCCTAGAACGATGTAGACAGCATTATTTATAGTGTGTGTTCACTCAGTTATCTCGCATAACAGATAACCCGATACAAACATTAGTCTCCCTCTGGCTAACTCGATACCATGGTATAACTTGCTAATTCAACTAATATACACTCCTGGAAATTGAAATAAGAACACCGTGGATTCATTGTCCCAGGAAGGGGAAACTTTATTGACACATTCCTGGGGTCAGATACATCACATGATCACACTGACAGAACCACAGGCACATAGACACAGGCAACAGAGCATGCACAATGTCGGCACTAGTACAGTGTATATCCACCTTTCGCAGCAATGCAGGCTGCTATTCTCCCATGGAGACGATCGTAGAGATGCTGGATGTAGTCCTGTGGAACGGCTTGCCATGCCATTTCCACCTGGCGCCTCAGTTGGACCAGCGTTCGTGCTGGACGTGCAGACCGCGTGAGACGACGCTTCATCCAGTCCCAAACATGCTCAATGGGGGACAGATCAGGAGATCTTGCTGGCCAGGGTAGTTGACGTACACCTTCTAGAGCTCGTTGGGTGGCACGGGATACATGCGGACGTGCATTGTCCTGTTGGAACAGCAAGTTCTCTTGCCGGTCTAGGAATGGTAGAACGATGGGTTCGATGACGGTTTGGATGTACCGTGCACTATTCAGTGTCCCCTCGACGATCACCAGTGGTGTACGGCCAGTGTAGGAGATCGCTCCCCACACCATGATGCCGGGTGTTGGCCCTGTGTGCCTCGGTCGTATGCAGTCCTGATTGTGGCGCTCACCTGCACGGCGCCAAACACGCATACGACCATCATTGGCACCAAGGCAGAAGCGACTCTCATCGCTGAAGACGACACGTCTCCATTCGTCCCTCCATTCACGCCTGTCGCGACACCACTGGAGGCGGGCTGCACGATGTTGGGGCGTGAGCGGAAGACGGCCTAACGGTGTGCGGGACCGTAGCCCAGCTTCATGGAGACGGTTGCGAATGGTCCTCGCCGATACCCCAGGAGCAACAGTGTCCGTAATTTGCTGGGAAGTGGCGGTGCGGTCCCCTACGGCACTGCGTAGGATCCTACGGTCTTGGCGTGCATCCGTGCGTCGCTGCGGTCCGGTCCCAGGTCGACGGGCACGTGCACCTTCCGCCGACCACTGGCGACAACATCGATGTACTGTGGAGACCTCACGCCCCACGTGTTGAGCAGTTCGGCGGTACGTCCATCCGGCCTCCCGCATGCCCACTATACACTCTCGCTCAAAGTCCGTGAACTGCACATACGGTTCACGTCCACGCTGTCGCGGCATGCTACCAGTGTTAAAGACTGCGATGGAGCTCCGTATGCCACGGCAAACTGGCTGACACTGACGGCGGCGGTGCACAAATGCTGCGCAGCTAGCGCCATTCGACGGCCAACACCGCGGTTCCTGGTGTGTCCGCTGTGCCGTGCGTGTGATCATTGCTTGTACAGCCCTCTCGCAGTGTCCGGAGCAAGTATGGTGGGTCTGACACACCGGTGTCAATGTGTTCTTTTTTCCATTTCCAGGAGTGTATGATGTATTTGGTTCTACTAGACTGCCTTTCGTCCTGATCATGTTTTAACACTAAGTACACAAAATGCTATGGAGACTTACTTAATCTTGTGCCACTAAATGCGAAACTGACATTAGAATCACACATTTGCTTTTCCAATTGTAGCTAGTAAAGAACCATTAACGCCAATATACTTTCTGCACTCGCAGACGAAGCATTCCTTGTTTGTCCGTCTCTAGAAAAAGATTTCTAAGCAAAACATTTCAAAGAACGGCTCGATGATTTGTTGCATCTGTATGATCAGCTGGAATATAAAGTGTCACTAAAATGCTGTCATAGTTAGGGCTGCTCGTGCAATACTGTGCCCAAATGAGGTGTAAAAGAGAAGCACTTAAGATGTTTTATACTTGATCCCACAACCGAAACCCAGTCAGTCAGTACATTTCACCATCATTTTTGAGTTATTTGCCAATCCCCTTCCTCACCAAAAAAGAAATCACATAGTATTCATCATAATGCTGTACTTTTCCAAATTTGTAGAACAGTGTTATGTTGCACCAATTTTCTATAACTATAAAACACCAGTAAAGTTGACGTTAACTAGGTCACTGAAGAGCGCAATGCATGCACTATTTCAGCCCTGGGATGTCCAAAAAAATGATCTCGTGTCTTTGCCCATCCTGTGTCCAACTGCCACTCAAATTACAAGAGCAAGCTCTGATGTTGTCACTATGAGGGGCTACACTAATCTGTTCAGTCTCTGAAGCAACAGAAGCACTACCGGTTCTCCATAACAGCTGTATCTGATTCATTTGTTTAAACAATGCAATAACCGGAATGAGATTTTTACTGTGCAGTGGAGTGTGCACTGATATGATACTTCCTGGCAGATTAAAACTGTGTGCTAGTTCTGCAAGGTTCGCAGGAGTGCTTCTCTGAAGTTTGGAAGGCAGGAGACGAGGTAATGGCACAAGCAGAGCTGGCAGGCCGGGACGCGAGTCGTGCTTGGGTAGCTCAGATGGTAGAGCGCTTTCCCGCGAAAGGCAAAGGTCCCGAGTTCGAGTCTCGGTCCGTCACACAGTTTTAATCTGCCAGGAAGTTTCAATGCAATAACTGTCTTAGTCAAGACGACATTAGCCTTTCTCTTGACAGGTCCTTCCAACATTTACATTATTCCATTGTGAGGTGGCATACTTGTTTTCACTTCTCCCCTTTTTATCAAGCTGTCCTTAGGTTAGTTAGGTTTAAGTAGTTCTAAGTCTAGGGGACTGATGACCACAGATGTTAAGTCCCATAGTGCTTAGAGCCATTTGAACCTGGTATGGGTTGGCGATAAAGATGACAGCTGATCACAGCATCAGCTGCATAAACACGGCTCAGGTGTGGGCGAATGGATCTAGTACTGAATATCCTATTCCAGTGGAAGTCGGCTTTCGAGGGCGTCAGTGGTGAGGGGACCCCAACAATAGGATCACAGGATGGTCAGGGAGTGAAATAGATGGCAGGTATAAGGTAAAGAGCAGATTCCTTATTAGCTCAGTACTTGAGAACCCAAGGATGATGATGAAGTACAAACAGATACTGATATCACTACTATGGCTCTGGATATAGCCCTATCTTTGAAATCGCACCTCACAAAAACTGCCACATGGGGACAAGAGGTACTGTCGTCCAAAAACTTATCGAACCACATGTGCACCACAAACGACAACTCTGCAGACTTTTGCTTTGAGCCTGGTACGCGCCACAGCAGAATACTGCGCACCGACATGTTTGATCAGCACTCGAGGAAACAAAATTTGTGTCCAACTTAATAATGCTGGGTGTATTATTTCAGGAACAGTTAGGTATACTCCCACCATCTGACTGGCTATCATGAGTCACATACCAATCCCAAGATTGTGAAGGAAAGAATCCTTGATCAGGGAACACAACAAGATCGTAGCAAACGTGGATCGTCGTTGCATTCTGACACTGCTGACCTTAAAATCGATACACACTCTCCTACTGAACTTGCAGACAATCTCACTGGGCTTAACATTACCAGTTCCTGGAGGAGTGTGGCTTCAAAATACCTCGAAACCACGCCAGTTATTTCATGGTTTGATCGACCCTCTCAACCGAGTGGAACGTGTAATGGAAAATACGCAGATAGACTTTTTAAATTTTGAATACAGCGCACTGAGAAAAACTATCAAACACATCAGAGAAGAGCATGTGGAGGCGTTTATGAGGAATTTCTAATGGCAACCCCAAATTCTGTCAAGTATATAGAGGGACTACATGTTTGCTTGCGATTAAGTATTAAGTGTATAGAAATAATGTCATGTAGTTCAGCACTGAAATATACTTAGATGCCATATGCTAAATAAATACTATTCAGCATCCAGGTGAACACCTACCAAAAACCGAGCGAGGTGGCGCAGTGGTTAGCACACTGGACTCGCATTCGGGAGGACGACGGTTCAATCCCGTCTCCAGCCATCCTGATTTAGGTTTTCCGTGATTTCCCTAAATCGTTTCAGGCAAATGCCGGGATGGTTCCTTTGAAAGGGCACGGCCGATTTCCTTCCCAATCCTTCCCTAACACGAGCTTGCGCTCCGTCTCTAATGACCTCGTTGTCGACGGGACGTTAAACACTAACCACCACCACCACCACCTACCAAAACTTTAGTTGTTCCCTCCAGAATGGAGGAAAAGGGTGCCCACTTGGATACACACTCTCTCTCTCTCTCTCTCTCTCTCTCTCTCTCTCTCTCTCTACAGTTCTAGATAGTTCCACTAGTGTGGAATATTAACTGAACCGCGCTATCTGGTGGTGATACTAGGCTTCATTGTGTGTCCCATGCTCATGTTGCAATTGGCTTCATCCTGTTTTGCAGGACAGACAAACATGGGCTTCCAGACGGGCTGGTTCCTGCTGTACCAAATCATGCTGCTGGTGTGGGTGATCTTCGGGCTGGGCTACCTGGTCATGATCCTGGGCTTCATCACGCGCGCGATGCGCTCCAAGCGGATGGCCCGGCTCGAGCACAAGCTGGCGCACAACCTCAAAGTGACGCAGGCGCGCCTCTGGCACGGCATCGCCAAGGACGCCGTCTATCTGCGCAGGGTCATCAACGAGATGTACCTCCAGAAGCTCAAGGTCCGTCACCAGTTCTGGTACAACTAGTGTTTTGTAAGAATAATGTTCACTAACCTCCCAGAGCTATGATCCCTTCGTTGACACTCTACTCAGAGCAGCAAGCAGAGCTAAATGGTTGACTGGTTTTGACATTGAACTGTAGGCAAAGTCAGGTGGTACATTGCTTTAGGTTTTACGTACAGTCCTGTCATAATCCTCTGAAGACATCACTTATTATGTTGAGGATGGCTCCACTCTATTCACTCTGTTCATATCTAAGGGACTACTGAGTGAGGCAGTAAAGTGGCAGAATACTGGACTGGACTTCATCTCACATCGCCATTTGAAGATTCAAATTTAGGTTTCTTGTAGGTGGTCTAAACGTTTTAAGGCAAGTGGTGCGATGGTTTTACCAAAAACGATACGGCCAGTTTCTGTCCCCAAATTTCTACTAGTGTCCACGTTGATTGCAGGACGTTAAAGCTGAATCATCCTTGGTCCACAGTCAGAGGTTGTCTTCTTGGGAGAAGCAATCACTGAGTCTCTCACCCCAGATGGTCACCGCTGAGCCCAGTAGATACTCATAACCTGTACTTTTGGTGTCCCGTCGATGTCCCTGTCAGAGTTGTTTCTAGCAAATGAGAAACATGGCCTTTCGCTAAGGCAAAGACAGGACATTCAATTAAGTTTTGAATGAATGCCAGTAAAAAATCTCCACCATATTTATTGCATCAACTAAACCAGCCATCGTACTATGATTGACATGCACTATCATTATCAACTCCAGAGACTGGCAGTTGGATGATTTACAATCTAATCACACTATCTTGAGATTCAACTGGCACTATTGTTGCCTCCATTGATATCTTCCCATTAAGGAAAACATGCTGGATTTTGTTCTCTAGGAAGACTTCAGTCCATTCTCGTTCTGTCCAGGCACTCCACAAGCGCAGTAATGGTCAGAAAGTATTAAGCTTTTCATTGACATAAACAGCTTGCAAATTATAGCAACAACTTTAACTTGCTGTGTAATCTGCATTACAATGGGGCACAAAATTTTGCCACGCTGACTCAAGTACACTGTTGTTCTCGTCTCGAGAAGCCAATGACAGAACTCAGTCACGAGCCATGTGCCCTCATCGCTTGCATTTTTTCTTTGAGAGAGTTGTACAAGTCGTCCAAAAACCTCTCTGATTTCCAAGTGCAATTAAAAGAACTATGAGACATAGATACTTGCCGTCTGTGGCATCATGTAAAGTACCTAAAAATGTTTGTACAATTAATAGACTTCTACATAGGTTTCTTTCCTAATCGGTAGAACTTGTAAAAGATGCTCTGTCGCAACCCATGTGTCCACAAGTTGGTCGGGGGTGAAGGGGGTCATTGCATCCACATTATTCCTGTGGAGATGGCCAGTAATCCTGCTGGAAGATCACATTTTATTGAAGAGGGAGAATCTGAGGGACAGAAAATTGCTCGAGCATGTCCAGATAAACAATTCGTGTTACTGTTTAACCGATGAAGAAGAATGGTCCAACTATGCTGCCTTTCATCAGCACACACTTCACTTTTTCGCTGTTTATGGCAAGTTACCGAAAAATGTGGGGGTTCTGAATCTCTGATGCGAATGTTGTGCCGATTAACCTGTGCGGAAGGCTGCTTCATCAGAAAAACCTCATTTCCTAGATAAAGGGATTTTACCCAGTTCAGTCCAGCATCTCAATAGCAAAAATAGTAAATTCTTCACGAAGCTGCAAGACCTTTTGCTTATTGTGGAATACTGAATACCAGTTTTTCTTTTGGTATTGTATTATGTACGTCATTGTCCCGTTTGAATTGCAGTAGATTACTTACAACAAACTTCATGAGAGAATAAATATACTGTAAATACCAAAGTTCTTAAACCATAAACTGGACTCGCATTCGGGAGGACGACGGTTCAATGTGGCGTCCGGCCATACTGATTTAGGTTTTCCGTGATTTCCCTAAATCGCTCCAGGCAAATGCCGGGATGGCTCCTTTGAAAGGGCACGGCCGATTTCCTTCCCTGTCCTTCCCTAAACCGATGAGACCGATGACCTTGCTGTCTGGTCTCCTCCCCGAAACAATACCCCTCCAACACCCCCCCCCCCTCCCCTTAATCCATAGGTGTAAACCCCGCGGCCGGCGAACCGCATGTGGGCCAAAGCAAGTATCACTTGGTCCAAGAAGAGCGCACCTATCACACCCGGATAAAAAATTTGTTACATTCCGTTTTTGTAAAGTTATGAAAGTTATGAAAGTAATGAAATCGCATATAAACAATAGGAAAATCATTCCAAGTTCCTTTACTTTTTTTTCCTCTCTCAGCAGTTACTGTTTCTGTTAAGTATATTATGGGCGGCCAAAATTACTCATCTTCTTCCAGTGTGACCCAGGTAGGCTAATAAACCTTACACACTCCTGCCTTAAACAGATGTCTTCAAGCTGACAGAGGGTGAGCATAGCAGTTCACTGGTATACGAGGGTCGTTCAAGAAGTAAT
Source organism: Schistocerca piceifrons (assembly GCF_021461385.2). Taxonomy (NCBI): domain Eukaryota; kingdom Metazoa; phylum Arthropoda; class Insecta; order Orthoptera; family Acrididae; genus Schistocerca; species Schistocerca piceifrons. The sequence continues at coordinate 141,175,057 of NC_060146.1, read as the reverse complement.
GCCCCAAATTGTTTTCTCAGAACATATTTATTTCTAAGAGTCAGAATCTGGTGACAATACACATCAACACGTCATGACATGTCCTATTTTTCTACGTAGTCCCCATCAAGTTCTATGCCCGTACGCCAACGTTGTGGAAGAGCATGTATTCCCTGCTGGTAAAAGTTCTTGTCCCTTAGGCGTAGCCATGTTTTCACTGCACGACTGACACTCTCGTCATCTTCAAAGTGTGTTCACCGTAGAGAATGTTTAAGCTGCCCAAAGAGACAGAAGTCTGAGGGTGTCCAGGTCTGGATTGAAGGGTGGATGAGGCAGTGATGTCCAACCCAAGTTGACGATGTGTTCCCGGGTTCTCAGACGTGTGTGGGCGTGCATTATCGTATTGGAGCAAGATTTCTGCTGGATCGCTGTCTGAGTGAATCTGTCGGAAACGGTGTTTAAGCTTATTCAGATTCTTCACGAATGCCTCTGAATTGACGGTTGACCCTCTTGGCATCAGATCCACGAGAATGACGCCGTCGCAATCCCATAAGACTGTCACCATGACTTTTCCAGCAGAGGGTGTTGTCTTGAAATTCTTCTTTTGTGGTGAATGAGGATGATGCCACTCCGTGGACTGTCTTTTTGTTTCCGGCGCAAGGTGGCGCACCCAGTTGTCGTCCCCCGTAACGATCCGTGACAGAAAGGCCTCTACGTCGGTCTCAAAACGCTGCAACAATTCAGATCAAATGGCCTTTCTTTGAATCTTGTGGTCAGCTGTGAGAATTCGTGGAGCCCATAGTGATCACCTCTTTGAATATCAGAGTGTCTCAGTCATTGCAGACGCACTTACACCGGTGACTGACAACTGTAGGGCCAATTTTCGAGTTGTGGTGCGCCGGTTGGAACGAATAATGGCATCTGCACGATTCGGCATGTCTGGAGCAGTGGCCGTGACAGGACGTTCCGAGCGTGGCTGACTACAGAGCTCTGTTTCTGCATTTCCTGAGGCTGTAAATTTCTTTACCCATCACCCAGCTGCACTCCTGTCAACTGCAACATTGCCATATAGTGCACACAAACGTTTGTTGATGTTCACCACGGTTCGTTTTTCTGCACACAAGAATACAATAATAGCACCCTACTTGTAACGTTAGTCATACGTAGACGCGATTTTGACGCTGTACTACGGCTCTACCATCTGCCAGAACGATTCGATACTTCACCGGGGAACAGAACAAAGATCATATGTACAGCAGCAACAAGGACACTCGTCTGTGTATATTAATGGCTTTTTTAAAAAATGTGGGGCATTACTTCCTGAACTACCCTCATAACACATTTTTGAGAAACGAAGACTTCCTTTCTTAAAGATGATACTCACCATAACATTATTCCATATCACATTATTGAATGAAAACATGCAGAACTCGTCAACTTACTGATCTGCTTCTCCCAAAGGTTTTTAACAATCTGAATTTCACATTTGGATGAACTAGGTTGTTTTAGGAGTTCCAAAATGATTTTTTTTCAAAAAAATGGCTCTGAGCACTATGGGACTCAACTGCTGAGGTCATTAGTCCCCTAGAACTTAGAACTAGTTAAACCTAACTAACCTAAGGACATCACAAACATCCATGCCCGAGGCAGGATTCGAACCTGCGACCGTAGCGGTCTTGCGGCTCCAGACTGCAGCGCCTTTAACCGCACGGCCACTTTGGCCGGCGATTTTTTTTTTTTTTTTCAGTTTAAATTCGCACTAGTATGGACACGTAAAAATTATGAAGTTTCCACACTATTTATTGTTTCTCCACCTCGTGTTTGGCTTATCCTTAGTCTAGTCCTTCTAGATGTGCAGAACTGAATACGCTGAGTCTTTTGTAAATTGAGACTGTTCGCAGAAAAGCACACACGACGAAAACACGGTAAGTGCCATAACGCGGTTTCCTAGAAACGTCAATGAGTGGAAGAGAGGTAAAATTAAGTGAACACATGTCTCAGCTTAGTCGTAGGTACTCGACCATTTCTAAAGAATCGGGGGTCAAATTTTTCGAGGTATCTTCAGTTACTTTATGTGCCCTTTACCGCGCGATTTCCCCAGACAAGATGATGGTGATGGCATAGTTGTTAGCGCCGCCACTTCGTAACTTTGCACCCCGTGTTCAAAACTCGATTATTTCTTTTATTTTCGTTTTTCATTTACATACCAAAGTCTGTAGAAGATAACTATAAAAATATTTTCAAGTGTCTATTGGTATTATGTTGTCCTTACTCGTGTACTAATTGTATGCCAGATGAATGCGTTTAAAATTATATGAAACTGGTTTCGGTGAAATTCCTGTACTGCATCTTCATTCATAATCAATTGCAAGCGCCACTTTTCGGAAAAGTGATCCGCTGTGTATGGTTGGCCACGAAATTATTGCGAACACGCGAAATCTTCAGCAGTGTTAACGTCTTTTCTTTCCCGAGTGAGATTCGTACGAAGAAAGGTTGATGTGGCAAACCAGCGTTCGCACAATGCTCGTGGTGTTCGGAATATCTATATTTCGTAGTTTTCTACAATTGGCGTCATCCAAGGTAACGCACTAAATCTTCCTGAAGTATAAACATATGAATAAAATATAAGAATTAATATGTTGTTGTTGTTGTGGTCTTCAGTCCTGAGACTGGTTTGATGCAGCTCTCCATGCTACTCTATCCTGTGCAAGCTTTTTCATCTCCCAGTACCTACTGCAACCTACATCCTTCTGAACCTGCTTAGTGTATTCATCTCTTGGTCTCCCTCTACGATTTTTACCCTCCACACTGCCCTCCAATACTAAATTGGTGGTTCGATTCCCGGCGGGGTCAGGGATTTTCTCTGCCTCGTGTTGGCTGGGTGTTGTGTGCTGTCCTTCGGTTAGTTAGGTTTAAGTAGTTCTAAGTTCTAGGGGACTGATGACCATAGATGTTAAGTCCCATAGTGCTCAGAGCCATTTTACTAAATTGGTGATCCCTTGATGCCTCAGAACATGTCCTACCAACCGATCCCTTCTTCTGGTCAAGTTGTGCCACAAACTTCTCTTCTCCCCAATCCTATTCAATACTTCCTCATTAGTTATGTGATCTACCCATCTAATCTTCAGCATTCTTCTGTAGCACCACATTTCGAAAGCTTCTATTCTCTTCTTGTCCAAACTATTTATCGTCCATGTTTCACTTCCATACATGGCTACACTCCATACGAATACTTTCAGAAATGACTTCCTGACACTTAAATCAATACTGGATGTTAACAAATTTCTCTTCTTCAGAAACGCTTTCCTTACCATTGCCAGCCTACATTTTATATCCTCTCTACTTCGACCATCATCAGTTATTTTGCTCTCCAAATAGCAAAACTCCTTTACTGCTTTAAGTGCCTCATTTCCTAATCTAATTCCCTCAGCATCACCCGACTTAATTCGACTATATTCCATTACCCTTGTTTTGCTTTTGTTGATGTTCATCTTATATCCTCCTTTCAAGATACTGTCCATTCCATTCAACTGCTCTTCCAAGTCCTTTGCTGTCTCTGACAGAGTTACAATGTCATCGGCGAACCTCAAAGTTTTTATTTCTTCTCCATGAATTTTAATACCTACTCCGAATTTTTCTTTTGTTTCCTTTACTGCTTGCTCAATATACAGATTGAATAACATCGGGGAGAGGCTACAACCCTGTCTTACTCCCTTCCCAACCACTGCTTCCCTTTCATGTCCCTCGACTTTTATAACTGCCATCTGGTTTCTCTACAAATTGTGAATAGCCTTTCGCTCCCTGTATTTTACCCCTGCCACCTTTAGAATTTGAAAGAGAGTATTCCAGTTAACATTGTCAAAAGCTTTCTCTAAGTCTACAAATGCTAGAAACGTAGGTTTGCCTTTCCTTAATCTTTCTTCTAAGGTAAGTCGTAAGGTCAGTATTGCCTCACGTGTTCCAGTGTTTCTACGGAATCCAAACTGATCTTCCCCGAGGTTGGCTTCTACTAGTTTTTCCATTCGTCTGTAAAGAATTCGTGTTAGTATTTTGCAGCTGTGACTTATTAAACTGATAGTTCGGTAATTTTCACATCTGTCAACACCTGCTTTCTTTGGGATTGGAATTATTATATTCTTCTTGAAGTCTGAGGGTATTTCGCCTGTCTCATACATCTTGCTCACCAGATGGTAGAGTTTTGTCAGGACTGGCTCTCCCACGGCCGTCAGTAGTTCCAATGGAATATTGTCTACTCCGGGGGCCTTGTTTCGACTCAGGTCTTTCAGTGCTCTGTCAAACTCTTCACGCAATATTATATCTCCCATTTCATCTTCATCTACATCCTCTTCCATTTCCATAATATTGTCCTCAAGTACATCGCCCTTGTATAGACCCTCCATATACTCCTTCCACCTTTCTGCTTTCCCTTCTTTGCTTAGAAATGGGTTCCCATCTGAGCTCTTGATATTCATACAAGTCGTTCTCTTATCTCCAAAGGTCTCTCTAATTCTCCTGTAGGCGGTATCTATCTTACCCCTAGTGAGATAGGCCTCTACATCCTTACATTTGTCCTCTAGCCATCCCTGCTTAGCCATTTTGCACTTCCTGTCGATCTTGTTTTTGAGACGTTTGTATTCCTTTTTGCCTGCTTCACTTACTGCATTTTTATATTTTCTCCTTTCATCAATTAAATTCAATATTTCTTCTGTTACCCAAGGATTTCTACTAGCCCTCGTCTTTTTACCTACTTGATCCTCTGCTGCCTTCACTACTTCGTCCCTCAAAGCTACCCATTCTTCTTCTACTGTATTTATTTCCCCCATTCCTGTCAATTGCTCCCTTATGCTCTCCCTGAATCTCTGTACAACCTCTGGTTCTTTTAGTTTATCCAGGTCCCATCTCCTTAAATTCCCACCTTTTTGCAGTTTCTTCAGTTTCAATCTGCAGTTCATAACCAATAGATTGTGGTCAGAATCCACATCTGCCCCTGGAAATCTCTTACAATTTAAAACCTGGTTCCTAAATCTCTGTCTTACCATTATATAATCTATCTGATACCTTTTAGTATCTCCAGGGTTCTTCCATGTATACAACCTTCTTTCATGATTCTTAAACCAAGTGTTAGTTATGATTGTGTTGTGCTCTGTGCAAAATTCTACCAGACGGCTTCCTCTTTCATTTCTTAGCCCCAATCCATATTCACCTATGTTTCCTTCTCTCCCTTTTCCTACACTCGAATTCCAGTCACCCATGACTATTAAATTTTCGTCTCCCTTCAAAATCTGAATAATTTCTTTTATTTCATCATACATTTCTTCAATTTCTTCGTCATCTGCAGAGCTAGTTGGCATATAAACTTGTACTACTGTAGTAGGTGTGGGCTTCGTATCTATCTTGGCCACAATAATGCGTTCACTATGCTGTTTGTAGTAGCTTACCCGCATTCCTATTTTCCTATTCATTATTAAACCTACTCCTGCATTACCCCTATTTGATTTTGTGTTTATAACCCTGTATTCACCTGACCAGAAGTCTTGTTCCTCCTGCCACCGAACTTCACTAATTCCCACTATATCTAACTTTAACCTATCCATTTCCCTTTTTAAATTTTCTAACCTACCTGCCCGATTAAGGGATCTGACATTCCACGCTCCGATCCGTAGAACGCCAGTTTTCTTTCTCCTGATAACGACATCCTCTTGAGTAGTCCCCGCCCGGAGATCCGAATGGGGGACTATTTTACCTCCGGAATATTTTACCCAAGAGGACGCCATCATCATGTAATCATACAGTAAAGCTGCATGCCCTCGGGAAAAATTACGGCTGTAGTTTCCCCTTGCTTTCAGCCGTTCGCAGTACCAGCACAGCAAGGCTGCTTTGGTTATTGTTACAAGGCCAGATCAGTCAATCATCCAGACTGTTGCCCTTGCAACTACTGAAAAGGCTGGTGCCCCTCTTCAGGAACCACACGTTTGTCTGGCCTCTCAACAGATACCCCTCCGTTGTGGTTGCACCTACGGTACGGCTATCTGTATCGCTGAGGCAAGGTCCATGGTTCATGGGGGGAAGAGTTGATATAAGAATGAAACCTCAGAACACACAATATATATATATTCGCACCTCCCTCAGATTTAGTGGTGAAATGGTCCATTGGATAGCCTATCAAGAACTGAACACAGATCAAGCATGAAAACAGGAAAAAAGAAGCAAAATCGAAACAATGAATGGACCATGCTTAAGATATGCAACATCAAGCAAAGTGGAAGGATCACAGCGTCGTGGTTGTGTGATCACGGTGTTGGACTGCGAAGCGGGAGATCCTTGTTCAAATCTGCCTCGTGCGCCATTTTTATTCATAAAATTATGAACTTTCCTTCCGCTCTTTAATGTGTCTGTTCTCCATCTGTAATTTTTTTCAATTGTCATACTATACGAGGTGTGATTGTAAATTTTCAAGAATGGGTTGAAACTGTACAGTGGTGGTACTTACATACTACTGTGTTGTATCTCCTTCAAAATAGTCCCCTTCTGACTCCAGCAGTGCTCCCACTTTTGGAAACATTCGTGGAAATTTCTTTTCCTGAAGTGTGTTAAGGACTCTCTCCGTATTTGCCTGGACGTCTTCAATCGACTCAGATCGCTTACCTTTCAGTGAAAATTTCAGTTTAGGCACCAGGTAGAAGTCTGCAGGGGGCAAATTACGGGAATTTGGCGGTTGTGGAAGCACAGGAATTTTGAAAGTGGTCAAAATTCGACCATGGAAAAGGCACGATGAGCCGGAGCATTGTCACGCTGTAGCACCCAACTCCTGTCTTTCCACAATGCAGGCCTTTTCTTCCGCACCTTTTCGCGCAAACGCTCGAGGACATATTTGTAGTATTTCTGGTTGATTGTCTGTCCTCCAGGGGTAAATTCATGATCCACAATACCGGTAGAATGGAAAAAAAACAGCAACGTTATCTTCAACTTTGACCGACTTTGGCGTGCTTTCTTCGGTCGTGGTGAACCTGGAGGCTTCCACTGCGAAGACTGTACGTTGGTTTCAGGATCATGTCCATATACCCGCGATTCGTCACCTGTAATTACCCTATTTAACAAATCTGTTTCATTTTTAGTCCGATTAATCGGATCTTGGCACACATCAAGTTGGCATTGTCTCTGGTCACTTGACAACACTTTTGGAATGAATTTTGCGGACACTCGACACATGTTCAGATCTTCAGTTAAAATTGGCTAAACTGCATAAAAACTTAAATTAAGTTCATCAGCCATCTTTCTAATTGTAAGTCTACGGTCAGAGTGCACTAAGTCACGAACTTTCACAACATTTTCATTCATTTCTCAGGTGCAAAGATGGCCGGACCGTGGTTGATCTTCAAATGATTGGCGGCCGTTTTGAATCTGTTGAACCAGACAAAAACATTTAACTGGCTCATACAATTATCTCCAAAAACTGTTTTTAATAGTAAGTCTCATAAGTCTCGTAAGTCTCAGAAGCTGATTTCCCAGTTTTAAAGCAAAATTTCACACAAACTCTTTGCCCCGTTTTTATGTCCATTTTCACACAGTCAGAATCCAGCAACAAGTCCTAACAGACTGGTGGCACTCAACCAGCTGCCAAAACGAAGTGAATAAAGGAAACGAATTTTCCTGTCAGAGGGAGTTCAAGGACAAGGCAATGACTCACTCCCCACCCTCCGTGTACCTGCCCGCCAAACCAGTAAGCTGTAGCGGATACATTCTTAAAACTTTCCAAACACACCTCGTACACTGATTACGGAATATGAATCATGTGATAAGAATATATTTACCATCGCAAGTAAATATGATGGATAGTGAGAGCTGGCGGGATGTCACATAGACCTCTCACAGGAATGAAACCAACAAATAAACAGGTGCGAACTACTGTGTGTTACAAGAAAACAATTCAAGAGTCTAAACTTCCAAAACGGAACGCAAGAGTCGTAACATGTGGTACTTGTGTATAACAAATAGGTGGTACATAGGTCTGGACGTGCCTTCCTTACATCTCACTTTTGCAAACGGACGTTACACCACGACACAGACACAAATATGAATACAGCGAACAGATACGTCAATAACCGGATAGACATTTAATAATTTTGTGAAAAAAATTGTGAGGCACGCAGGAGATTTGAACGCGGACCTCCACTTTCGCAGTACAAAAACAGCCACATTACTACGACGCCATGGGTATTCAAATTTGCTCGATGTTGGACATCTTGAGCTTGACTCTTCACTATTTCCATTTTGCTTATTTTTTCACACTGTCAGACACCACCTCCCTGTTTCATGCTTGATCTGTGTTCAGTTTTGACGGGGTATCCACTGGGCCACCTTACCACTAAATCTGAGGGGGTGCGATGGGGAGTATCCCTTGTTAGGGTAAAATCCAGTTGTAATTTTACAATTAATGTAACGTCCTTATATCTCATAGACTGACAAACACTTGTGTAGTAACCTACGAACAAGAGTAGATAAATGAAGACAGTAAAAATGAAATAAATGAAAAACATAATAGGGCGCAAAATTCAGAAATCGCAATGCTAACCACAATTTCGTCTGAGGGTACCGCGCGGTAAAAGGCAAATAGTGTTTCGAAAGTACTTCGAAAACCATAACCGTCGTTTTCTCAGAAAAGGTTGAGTACCTACACATAAGCCGTTTGTTTTGACTCCTCTCCTACTTCCCTAGGAAGCGCAGTGATGACACTTGCCATATTCTGTTATGGTGGTGACATATACATGAGTACATTTACTTATCATAGCATATCGATGTTACAGGGTAAGTGTGTTCGTGGGAGAACATCTAGAACAACATGTGGGAGTACCACACCAATGATAAATCTAACACAAGGTGAACAAACAATAAATAGTGTGGAAACTTCGAAATTTTTAGGTGTCCATATTGATGCGAATTTAAACTGAAGAAAAAATCGTTTTGGATCTCGTAAAACAACCTAGTTCAGCCAAATGTGCGCTTCAAATTGTGAAAAACGTTTGGGAGGAGCAAATCAGTAAGTTGACGAATTTCACATGTTTTCATTAAATAATATGATGTGGAACAATGTTCTGGGGTATCTCATCTTTAAGAAAGGAAGTCTTCATTTCTCAAAAACGTGCTATAAGAATGATTTCTCTTGCTCTCCCTCAACCAGCTTGTAGATATCTGCTTAAGGCATGTGCTTCCTAGGAAGAAAGGTGATGGCACTTTCCGTGTTCTTCTTGTCAGTAATACTTTTAAGAACATTGTCACCATTTTCTTCCTGTTGATCTGTGTTTGTTTCGGTTCATTACAATACTAATGTCATCTGCAAAATAGGTAATTTTAGTTGTTGTGTATCAGATGTGTCGTCGTTCATGTATAATAGAAACAATAATTGGACCTAATATTGAGCCTTGTGGAACCCTATAAGTGGATTGTTACGTTGGTTAAGAGGACATTGCATGTTCAATTCGTTGAAATTTAGCATTTTCCGTTTTCTCCTCCATAATGTTGTTTGGACTTTCTGAACATTTTGGTATATAATACATTAAAATCAGACAATTGTGAGGCCTTCAAATAATATTTTTAATGTTGAAGTGCAACTGTCAAGTTTCGCAGCTACGCATATGCTGCGACAGTTGAGCAGTTATATCTTGGGAATTACACAGTCAAGAAGGCTGTGAATTACTTTGTTTTGTGCCTACTGCTACGTCTCAGAAGTTGGCATTACGATTAAACTAATCAGTCCTTTGTTTATGATACTATTTTTCGTTGAAAGTAGTGTGATTATCGGCTATTTTTGTAGTAAGCTAACTTCTATTACTTTTTATACGTAAATAAAATGACTAAGCGTGAAAGTAGCTTCAAGAAACGCAGATTTGCGGATAACATATGTGAGACCTGCATTTTCTTCTGAAGTACTTGAAAATACAGGCACTAGCAGTGAAGAAAACCACGATGATGTTTCTGAAGTGACCATGCCCCCTGGTGCATCGAAAAGGAAAGTAACTTTAGGAACGGGTGACAGTGGTAAAAGTAATGATATTACGGCAATCAAACCAGAAAGTGAATGGGTCTTTCAATAACGTTGTGTTGTGCTGTGTGCCTAAAAATGTATTTGTTGGCATTATGACTCTAACGCTAGCAGTGTCTGATGCTGTAATACCTTTTAATGGTGGGAACTATGAAAGACTTAAGGTTCTGGAGAAGTTAGGGGTAACATTGGGACAGAACACAGCTCTGAAGGACTGCGGGAACTGCATGAGCTTCATTTACATGAAGTAGAGTTAGGTACTCAGCAAATGACAAAGGAAGCAAGAAAGAAAAGGAGGCGGCAAGTACTGGGTTGTTGTGACACTGAAGAAGACACAGACTATGGGTCAGGGCAATTCTAGTGCATAAAAGACGCAGAAGTGTGTATAAGAATTTGTAATAAATAAACCTCAATATCTCTAACTACATTTTTTGCAATAAACTGTTTTCTAAAACAGTACTAATGATAGAGACATGAAATTTTTCGCAGCATGCTAAGTGCGAGATTCAACACATATGGAACTAGAATAATTTAAATATCCTGAGTCGTTTTGTTTTTATGTTCATTTATTTACAAAATTCTGTCAAAAAATTGAGTGTTTGGAAAAATGATAACATGCCCCATAATACAATTTTAGTAATAATTCTAGTTCACTGTATACAGAGAGGTGCATTCAATTGTAAGTTGTTGTCTTAAAAATTTTCCAAGATAATGGGTCACAAAATTCGATAATTAAACATTGGCGGCATGGGACATACAACGTCCACTTGAAACGTTAAGTTAAACTTTCTGTAGAGTGATTAGGTGACGGGCCCAGCACCAGATATGGTAAACTGATACTGTGGACAGTCAACCACAGCGTAATGTGGGTTTACTTTAGGCCCCACAACGTGTTGCCCTCCGCCGGTGGCTCTGGGTGGTGTACAGTGTACAGTGTAGAGTGTTTTACCTGTGCGGTGTGCCGACAGCCGGTGTACCGCGACGACGAGCTGGCGTGCGCGCGCGCCCTGCGGACCCGCAGCAGCTCGGAGCCCTGCCTGCACACCGCCGGCGGCAGCCCGGGCCTGCGCCGGCGCGCCAACTCCGACTTCCTGGGCGGCGTGGGCTCCGGCGGCGGCCGCGGCCGGCTGCCCAGGGTGATGTCCGAGACCGACCTGGGCCGCATCGACCGCGCCGCCACGTTCGCCACGGCCAGGGCGGCCATCCGACCCGCGGAGCTGCTGGCCCGCGTCGTGGGGGCGCTCAGCAACGCCGCCGCCGGTGAGTCCGTCGACCGGGGGTCCGTGCAGCCCCAAAAGATCCACCCCCAGAAGGGGCGGCTGAAACAGTGCTGACCACTGGCACAGAAACGCCACCTTCATACCCGTCTATGCACATTCATTTGGCATATAACTGGGTGGTTATAATTAAACTTTCCCTATTTAACACATTACAACACATTAGAACACGGAAACCAATTACTGTATGAGTACCTAACCTGGTAGCATTAATGTCAAGCAAATGGGTGCCGGCTTTCAAACAATAGTGTGAAATGCTGGTGTGGCCCTCAACTAGCAAGAGAACCTCCCCGTCGCACCCCCCCCCCTCCCCCTTCAGATTTAGTTATAAGATGGCACAGTGAATAGGCCTTGAAAAACTGAACACAGATCAATCGAGAAAACAGGAAGAAGTTGTGTGGAACTATGAAAAAATAAGCAAAATATAAAAACTGAGTAGTCCATGCGGAAGATAGGCAACATCAAGGATACTGTGAGCTCCGGAGTGCCGTGGCCCCGTGATTAGCGTGAGCTGCTGCAGAACGAGAGGTACTTGGTTCAAGTCTTCCCTCGAGTGAAAAGTTTAATTTTTTATTTTCAGACAGTTATCAAACTTCAGGCACTCACACATAATCAACTTCGCTCTCCAAAATTACAGGACATGTTCAGATTTGCTTGGACATATGCAGGATTTGGCGGTCTACACACGGAAAAATTTGAAAACGTTAAAAACATGTGTTTTGACAGAGCACAGGGAAACCTGTGCGACTGTGAAACTGTTGCATTCATTTGCTGCAGCTTATGTGACAATCTCTTTTGTTTTCATCACTTTTTTGGGAGTGATTATCACATCCACAAGAAAACCTAAGCCATTCGGTGTGGCCGTGCGGTTCTAGGCGCTTCAGTCTGCAACCGCGTGACCGGTACGGTCGCAGGTTCGAATCCTGCCTCGGGCATGGATGTGTGTGTTGTCCTTAGGTTAGTTAGGTTTAAGTAGTTCTAAGTTCTAGGGGACTGATGACGTCAGATGTTAAGTCCCATTGTGCTCAGAGCCAGCCAAGAAAACCTAAATCGGGCAAGGTAGAAGAATCTTTTTACCCATTCGCCAAGTGTACAAGTTAAGTGGGTCGACAACATATTCCTGTCATGTGACGCACATGCCGTCACCAGTGTCATATACAATATATCAGACGTGTATTCCTGTCGAGGAATCGTTTGACCTATGACCTTGCGATCAAATGTTTTCGTTTCTCATTGGAGGGGCACGTCCTTTCGTCTACTAATCGCACGGTTTTGCGATGCGGTAGCAAAACACAGACACTATACTTATTACAGTGAACAGAGACGTCAATGAACGAACGGACAGATCATAACTTTGCGAAAATAAAGAAAAGTAACTTCTCACTCGAGGGAGGACTTGAACCAAGGACCTCTCGTTCCGCAGCTGCTCACGCTGACCACGGCGCTCCGTAGCTCACAGTATCCTTGATGTTGCCTATGTTGTGCATGGACTATTCAGTTCGTATATTTTGCTTATTTTTTTCATAGTTCCACACAACTTCTTCCAGTTTTCTCGATTGATCTGTGTTCAGGCCTATCCACTATGCCAACTTATAACTAAATCTGGGGGGGGGGGGGGGGGGTGCGATGGGGAGGTTCCCTTGTAAGTACCCTCCGACTCAACGTTGTAATATTAAAAGTTTTGGCTGGTTTCGTTGTCTAGGGGCTGGGATACATAGTTGCAACACTACAGGCCAAATACTCCTGAGTTTACAGTATACGATAAGAATACGCACATGAATCGAATAATCGAAGGCTTCTATCACTCGGCAATGGCGAATTATGAAAGTAACATATAAAATTGTAGACGAAAGATTGCAATTAAATAAATTCCTCAGGTACTTCTCCGCGACCACGCGCAAACTGCTCCACCGTCCAAGTCTTTCCGCCGCCTGTGCGTCGGCCGCGCCGTCGCGTCCAGCACTTTCCGTGTCCAGTGCCGTACCCTCCAGAACTGCCCAGTGTCCTCCTCTCCCGAACTCGCTTCCATCCACTCTCCCGATTGTCTACAGCGCTCGCGCCATGTCTTCAAACCAACGTACACTCACAAACATATTTAAACACATACGAAATACTGGACTTACATTTAAATAAGTTGAAATTAAATTAATATTGCTACGATTGGACCATAGACACGCTCTAACACAGATTATTAGATGCAAAAACAAATTAAATAAACATACCGGGTGATCAGAAAGTCAGTATAAATATGAATGTATAAATCACGGAATAATGTATATAGAGAGGTACAAATTGACACACATGCTTGAAATGGCATGGGGTTTTATTAGAACCCGAAAAAAATACAAACGTTCAAAAAATGTACGACAGATGGCGCTTCATCTGATCAGAATAGCAATAATTAGCACACCAAAGTAAGACAAAGCACAGATGATGTCCTTTACAGGAAATGCTCAATATGTCCACCATCATTCCTCAACAATAGCTGTAGTCGAGGAATAATGTTGTGAACAGCACTGTAAAGCATGTCTGGAGTTATGGTGAGCCATTGGCGTCGGATGTTGTCTTTCAGCATCCCTAGAGATGTCGGTCGATCACGATACACTTGCGCCTTCAGTTAACCCCAAAGCCAATAATCGCACGGATTGAGGTCTAGGGACCTGGGAGGCCAAGCATTCCGAAAGTGACGGCTGAGCACACGATCATCGCCAAACAATGCGCGCAACAGATCTTTCATGTGTCTAGTAATACTTTCTTGTTGTTTTTTTTGTCTAATAAAACCCCATGTCATTCCAAGCATGTTTGTCCATTTTTACCTCTCTATCTACATTATTCCGTGGTTTATTTTCAAATTTATACTGACTTTTTGATCACCCGGTATATCAAAGGAGTAGCAACAAGAGGTAGGCCAGTAGCGTAAGGTCTCTGTGAATAGTATATATCGGACATAAACAAAGACATAGATGAATAAATATATTTATAAGCATGCTGCTACCGTTTTTTCGTGTAACTGTGGAGTACCTATGGCCTGGTGCGATCGATAGTAATCGGCCACTTTCACCTCCAATAACTCATGTACTGTTCAAGTTACGTGCCTGTAATTCATACCAATTTAGGTTTACACTAATAGCTTTCTAACGACACGTAGATCGACGAAATCGGATGGCCCGTATAGATTTTGTAAATTCGTAGCTGGGTGTTACTTGTATAATTTACAGTCAGATACTAAACTTTAAACTAATAAAGATATTGAAGATCTGATTACACCATCAGAATTGTCGTGCAAATAATAGTAATGTACATATTTCTTTTTGAGCTATCATGATTCATCTGGCTACTACTAATTTCTATACGAACTGTGAAATGTCTGCCATTAAGGTTTCACAAAGTCCGCCATCTTTGGCCCTCCCGGCGCACAGCGTCACCAAGGAATTCCCAGCCATGTGCTCGATGGACCACGTGGTCCGGCCGTTGTGCCGCACCATGTGCTTGCTAGGGAGCCGCGCCTAGCCAAACGGCCCGAGCAGTGGCCGCCAACTCTCAACTTAGAATATTTTTAGGGCGCCACGACCCGCCCGTTACCTCATATGCAGTGTGCTGGTATGGTACATCATACCACTACATACCGGTACCATTACCGCTGCAAAATGGGCTCAATATGCCACACAGAAGAGTCTGAAAACGCAGGATTTCATTCTATACAGCAGAACGAAGCAGGTCCATAGGTAAGCTGGATACCTCTCTTTATATGCTGCACTTCAAATCAGTACACGTGTGAGCGTTCGCCTGGTAAAACCTGTCCTTCAGGTAGACCCACAATCAGAAATCACAGGGAGTAACATCAGGTGATCGTGCTGGCCAAGCATTTGGAAACGATCGGCTGACGATTCGATCGCTCCCAAATGTTTTCTGGAGAGGCAGGTGAACCTAAAGAGCGTTGTGCGGTGGGGCCCCATCTTGCACGAAAACTGTTGAGTTCAATGTATCTCTTACCTGTAGGGCAGGTATGACGTGCTGGCGAAGCATATCGCAGTAACGCTGGCCAGTCACACTGCACTCCAGTGGTCCTTGAGCGCCAACTGGTTCAAAAAAAAGAATGGGCCAAGGTTGAGCGTAGCCCTGAAGCCACACTGCATGGTCACTCGTTCACCATACAGAGGAACTCCATCCACAATGACTGGAGATGTAGATCCCCACACTCGCCAATTCTGTGTGTTCACCTCACCTGTCAGAAGAAAATAAGCTTTGCCTGTCCATAGGATGGTCGAGAGCCAGCCGTCATCAGCTTCAATCCTTGCGACAAAGTGGAGAGCGAAATCAATACGTTGTTGCGCGTCCTATGGTGCAAGATGCTATACAACACGGATCTTGTACAGATGCCATTTGAGAACAGTGCAAAGCACCTTCCATACAGTGAACCATAGGATGTTCAACTGTTGTGACACAGCACGCCCACTGCCTGACGATCGGGAATTCCGCGCAACGTTGTCTGCCATAGCAACAGCGATTTCATCATCACCTGTGGTGCAAATGGTTGTCGGCCTCTGCCTGATCCGACACCCAGTTCCCCAGTCAACTCGAACTTCTTCACCATGCTCCACACAGCAGGTGGAGAAAGACGACCTTTCCGTAATCCTTTCAGCCGGCGATATTCTCGAAGTGCAGCTGCAGCAATACTGTTGTTTTGGTAATAGAATTTCTCCAATAATGTCCTGCTGATTTTGTCCAACCTCATGCTGACACGTCAACAAGTGCACTCTGACTAGTCAGGTCCGCCACACTATGAATGAGGCTGACTGATCACAGCACCTTGTGACCATAGTTGTAAATGGATGGTGGCGCTGTGACTCATGAAAATCATGCACTCCATACCCTGGACATTAATGCTACCAATTTTGGTCCTCGTACAGTAATTAGTTTCCATGTTATAAGGTGTTAAACAGGGAAAATTTAATTATAACCACCCAGTATAACAGTCTCATTCGTAGATTCTCAAATATACAATTCCCATGAACACATTTACCCTGTAACGTTGATACACTATGATAAGTAAATGTGACCGTGTAAATATGAACATCGTAACAGATAGTCTGTATGTTGCATCTAATAGCAACTTATGCATTTTGACAGGAACAATGCACATAAAAGTAACGACTAACGACTTACATATACGTACAGACTCTAGTGTGAAACAAGCTACAGTCAAATTCCAGACACACACTGCTTCTGTCGAACATTAACTTTAGAGAAGCACGCCATACAGATAAATAAAGTGTATGCCTTACTTAACTTTCTGAATATGTTACAGTATGTAACACACATTACTTAAAAGACAAATAGTTTGTGGAATAATTGTCCGTGAAATCGGCAGACCCAAAGTCTTCCATCTGACTGTTACAAGGTATAACGAGATTCATCTCTCCAACTCAGCTGGACTGAGTGAGGTGGCGTAGTGGTTAGCACAGTCTACTCGCATTCAGGATAAAGACGGTTAACACCTGGGTCCAGCCATCCATATTTAGGTTCCCTGTGATTTCCGTAAATTGCTCCAGGCAAATGCTGGCATGGTTCCTTAGAAAGGACATAGCCAGTTTCCTTCCCCATCCTTCCCTTATCCGAGCCTGGGCTCCATCCCTAATGATCTCAATGGCATTAACCTCTCCTCCTCCTCCAAATCAGTCGCTCTGTATCGTCAATGACAGATGATATCCCACTGCTATCTGGGGTGTCTCCAGAAATACCTTCACTGGTCGTCAGGGCTCCTATCAAGGTGGACATCACTAGACAGTTCTACACCAATTCGAAATAAAGTTGCTGAATGCAAGTAACTTGGCCTTAGTTGCTAGGTACGGATGTACTACCTGTTGGAGACATGCGTAAATTTGTGCCTGATCGGAACTCAAGCACAGATTTCTCATTTTTTGCGTGTGGTCATCTTAAGCATTAGGCGAATCAGACAGAAGGAGACAATAAGGAAACGAGGCCTATGATATCTTTTGCCTGCCCCGGAATGTAACATTTACTTGCATGTCTGGATGAGCAAACATTGATGACGATATACAGCCACCCAAAATGAATCTAGGAGGCTATGGTATAGGGATGTAGACAGTATGATATATGGAAGTTTGGATCAGTCTGGGAGGTGTGCATGGGTAGCCTAATGATTTAGATGATTGCGTTCGAGCCGGCCGGTGTGACCGTGCGGTTCTAGGCGCTTCAGTCTGGAACCGCGTGACTGCTACGGTCGCAGGTTCGAATCCTGCCTCGGGCATGGATGTGTGTGATGTACTTAGGTTAGTTAGGTTTAATTAGTTCTAAGTTCTAGGCGACTGATGACCTCAGAAGTTAAGTCGCATAGTGCTGAGCCATTTGAACCATTTGATAGCGTTCGAGTCTTGGTCCTGCACAAATTTTCATATGCCACTAGCAGGTATTACATCTATTACCAAACACATCTGAGGCTAAGCTATTCGCATTCAGCGAATTTATTTCAAATTAATTTCGGATCGCTCTATATCATTATCAGTGTCTGCTCATCCAGACATGCAAGTAAATAATTCTACTCCAGTGAATGAGATTACAGCCGAAAGACGTGTTTGGAGATGGCCCAGTCAGTGGTGGGATACCAACCTGACTGTTGCTCGTCATACGGCCCAACAGCAAGGAATGATGGTGTGGGGTCAGACTTCTTTTCATAACAGCGTCTCTTTGGTTCTCATCCATGGCATCCTTACAGCACAGGGGTACGTCAGCGATATTCTACAGCCCGCTTTATTGGCCTTCATGGCAAGCCAGCCAGGGCTTACGTTTCAGTAAGCAAACGCCCGCTCACACTTGGTCAGTGTTTCTAGTACTTCTCTTTGGACGAGGCGTATTTTTTTTGTAAGTACTGTTTCGAAATTAAAAAAAGACGTGCTAAGATATCTCAAAAATTTTATTTTTACATGAAAACCTGTACGTTAATCTACTTTTCTACATAATTTCCGTCAATATTTAGGCACTTGTCATAACATTGTACCAATTTTTGAATACCCTCCTCATTTAAGTATGCCGCCTGAGTTGTTAATCACTGCATCACCACTGTTTTGACTTCGTCATCGTCTTGAAGACGCTGACCGCCCAGGTGTTTCTTCAAGTGCAGGAACAGATGGTAGTCACTGGGCACAAGATCGGGTCTGTACGGAGGATGATCTGCAGTTTCCCATCGAAAAGATGTGATGATATCTTTGGTCTGATTCGCCGCATGCGGACGGGCATTGTCTTGCAGCAAAGCGGTGCCCTTGCTCAACTTCCATGGACTGTTGCTTTGATTCTGGTGTGACGTAGGCCACCCATGTTTCATCTCCCGTAACAATTTGGCTTAAGAAGTCATCACCGTCGTTGTGGTACCGCTCAAGGAAAGTCAATGCACTGTCTAAACGTTTAGTTTTCGTGCACATCCGTCAACATTTTCGGTGCTCAACGTGCGCACATTTTTCGGCAATTCAAGTGCTCGATCACAATGCCATACAAAACACTACGAGAAACATTAGGAAAGTAATCCGGCAAGGAGGAAATCGCAAAGCGTCTGTTTTCTCTCACCTTATTGTCCACTTCCTGTACAAAACTTTCATTAAAGACCGAAGGACGCCCACTCCGTTGTTCATCCTGCACATTTGTGCGGCCAGCTTTAAATGCCCTCACCCACTATCTTACCATTCCATCACCCATAATGTTTTCTCCGTAAACTGCACACATCTCACGATGAATATCGATCGCTTTTAGGCCTTTAGCACTAAGAAATCTTATAACAACCCGTACTTCACAGTCGGCGGGACTCATGATTATCGGAGGCATCTTAAACACTCAGTACACAACGTAAACAAAGAAGAATCAGACTGTAATGGCGTCAGTGCGTAGATTAAAGTACAGGCTTTCATGTAAAAATAAAATTATTGAGATATCTTAGCACTTTTTTTATTTCAAAATGGTAATTACTTAAAAAACCACGCCTCGTACTTGCTAAACCCTCTCTTGGCCAGCAAGGTCGCTGGATCTCTGCCCAATTGAGAAAGTTTGGAGCATAATGGGCAGGGCTCTCCAACCACAGCGAGATTTTGACAATGTAACCTATCAGTTGGACACAATTTGCCACGATATTCCTCAGGATGAGTGTAGTGTCATTGACTTGATGAATTTGTAAAGCTATTTCTCTTACATAAATCATCCAATTTTTTTAGAATTGTAATCGTTTTTTCAGTGTATTTTGGTTCTGATCAGTGCTTAACAAAGATTTTAGCATCTCAGCCATTCTACGAACCCTCACAACTGATGTAACGCCCAGTAGTGTTGCGAAGGCTATCTCGTTGTTGGCCACGCGGAATTCGCCAAGCGGTCTTAGGCGCTGCAGTCATGGACTGTGCGGCTGGTCCCGGCGGAGGTTCGAGTCCTCCCTCGGGCATGGGTGTGTGTGTTTGTCCTTAGGATAATTTCGTTTAAGTAGTGTGTAAGCTTAGGGACTGATGACAGCAGTTAAGTCCCTTAAGATTTTACACACCTTTGAACACATTTTGAGCACATTTCTCGTTGTTGTCTCAGCGTCTTCGCACCACCTGGACTCGCCGGAGAGCGACACGGACTCGGACGCGACGCAGCCGGCGGACAGGGAGGCGACCGGCAGCGGCGGCGTCCACGGCTTCAGCGACGAAGACATCCTGGCCTCTGAGCGCGGCTGGCGCGGCTCCGGCTGGACCGTCGGCGGCTTCAGCATCGGCGGGTGAGTCCCCCTCTGCAGCCGTACACTAGCTCTACACAACAGTCCAGAGTTCTCCTGGTGCGGCTCACCGCACGTGAAATTACACTACTGGCCATTAAAATTGCTACACCAAGAAGAAATGCAGATGATAAACGGGTATTCATTGGACAAATATATTATACCAGAACTGACATGTCATTACATTTTCACGCAATTTGGGTGCATAGATCCTGAGAAATCATTACCCAGAACAACCACCTCTGGCCGTGATAGCGGCCTCGATACGCCTGGGTATTGAGTCAAACAGAGCTTGGATGGCGTGTACAGGTACAGCTGCCCATGCAGCTCCAACACGATATCACAGTTCACCAGGAGTAGTGACTGGCGTATTGTGACGAGCCAGTTGCTCGGTCACCATTGACATCACGTTTTCAGTTGATGAGAGATCTGGAGAATGTGCTGGCCAGGGCAGCAGTCGAACATTTTCTGTATCCAGAAAGGCCCGTACACGACCTGCAACATGCGGTCGTGCATTATCCTGCTGAAATGTAGGGTTTCGCAGGGATCGAATGAAGGGTAGAGCCATGGGTCGTAACACATCTGAAATGTAACGTCCACTGTTCAAAGTGCCGTAAATGTGAACAAGAGGTGACCGAGACTTGTAACCAATGGCACCCCATACCATTACGCCGGATGATACGCCAGTATGGAGATAACGAATACAAGCTTCCAATGTGCGTTCACCGCGATGTCGACAAATACGGATGCGACCATCATGATGCTGTAAACAGAACCTGGATTCATCCGAAAAAATGACGTTTTGCCATTCGTGCACCCAGGTTCGTCGTTGAGTACACCATCGTAGGCGCTCCTGTCTGTGATGCAACGTCAAGGGTAACCGCAGCCATGGTCTCCCAGATGATAGTCCATGCTGGAGCAAACGACATCGAACTGTTCGTGCAGATGGTTGTTGTCTTGCAAACGTCCCCATTTGTTGACTCATGGATCGAGACGTGGCTGCACGATCCGTTACAGCCATGCGGATAAGATGCCTCTCATCTCGACTGCTAGTGGTACGAGACCATTGGGATCCAGCACGCCGTTCCGTATTACCCTCCTGAACCCACCAATTCCATATTCTGTTAAGTCATTGGATCTCGACCAACGCGAGCAGCAATGTCGCGATACGATAAACCGCAATCGCGATAGGCTACAATCCGACCTTTATCAAAGTCGGAAACTTGGTGGTACGCATTTCTCCTCCTTACACGAGGCTTCACAACAACGTTTCACCAGGCGACGCCGGTCATCTGTGTATGAGAAATCGGCTGGAAACTTTCCTCATCTCAGCACATTGTAGGTGTCACCACCGGCGCCAACCTTGTGTGAATGATCTGAATAGCTAATCATTTGCATATCACAGCATCTTCTTCCTGTCTGTTAAATTTCGCGTCTGTAGCAATTTTAATGGCCAGTAGTGTAGATGCATGGTACATTCAATTTTGGAAATCATTAGGGAATTCAGTATTCCGAAACCCACAATATAACACTAATAAGAAACTTCAGCCATTACCTCTCCCCATGGACAATGCAGCGGCCGATGGACTTCGCGTAACGACCGAGAGTGTCGGCACATGCTTAGAGTTATCAGTTCTAACAGACCAGCACAACTGCGTGAAATAACCGCGGAAATCAACCTGGGAGGTACGGCGAACGTAGCCTTTAGAATTGTGCGGCGAAATTTGGCGTTCATGGGCTGTGGTACCAGACGACCGACGCGAGAACCTTTGCTAACAGCATGACGTCGGCTGCGGCGCCTGTCCTGGTCTCGTAACCACATCAGTTGCACCCTATACGACTGTAAAACAGCGGTCTGCTCAGATGGGTTCCGATTTCATTTGGTAAGAGTTGTTAATAGGATTCGAGTGTGGTGCAGAGCTCACGTAGCCATGGACCCAGGTTGTCAACAAGGCTCTCTGCAGTCTGGTGGTGGCTCAGTAATGGTGTACGCCGTATTTACATGGAATTCACTGGATACTCTGGTCCAACTGAAACGATCAATGACTGGAATTGGTCGTGTTCGGCTACTTGGACACCATTGGCAACAAATTTTTATGGATGACAATGCACAATGCCATGGTGACCACTAATTTGATGGTAATTATTCAAATCACACAAGTAGGGTGGGGTAAATGGTATGGATGTTAATTAAAGACGCAACTCTTTCCATCTTATCCTACAATAGATATTCCAATAGCATGTACTGTTAGTTTTAATCCTAGGGCAAGGAGATAAGGATACAGTTCTACCCAGACTTTTATAAAAGTCCAAATATTAAATGTGATAGCACGACTTGGACAATCCTCGAAGTTGCCGTGCGGTTAAAGGCGCTGCAGTCTGGAACCGCAAGACCGCTACGGTCGCAGGTTCGAATCCTGCCTCGGGCATGGATGTTTGTGATGTCCTTAGGTTAGTTAGGTTTAACTAGTTCTAAGTTCTAGGGGACTAATGACCTCAGCAGTTGAGTCCCATAGTGCTCCGAGCCATTTCAACCATTTTTTTGGACAATCCTAGAGAATGAGTTGACCACTCACATCGCCCGACATGAGTCCCACCCAACGTAATCTAGCGTTCAGTTCGTGCACAAAATCCTGCACTGGCAACACGTGACTGTGCACGGCTATAGAGGCAGAATGGCTGCATATTTCTGCAGGGGATTTCCAACGACTTGTAGAGTCCATGCTACGTGGAGCTGCTACACTACACCGGACAAAAGCAGGCCCGACACGATGTTAGAAGGTATCCCACGACTTTTGTGACCTCAGTGTATTTTAAAAGCGGATCAGTCAGTTTTGGAAAATGAGAATACACTGTTTTACTACTCAGGATCCATTAGACGTCTCATACAGGGTCACTGCTAAGTAAGGGAGAGTGTTGAACCTTGGCACAGTTTTATCAAAATCTAGCCTCTAACCAGCAACATACTAGGAATTTAATATGCACTGGTGTGCAAAACTGATGGAGTAAAGTAAGTTTCACATGATGAGTCACTAGAAAGTAACGTAGTTCGATGAAACGTCGACCATATATACACTGGGGAAAAAAATCTGCAACACCACGAAGGAGTTGTGTGACAAGGAAACGTTGGTAGGCGTGGCTCTACATCTGAAAGATGCAAATCATATTTGCTTCAAATACACGCTGTAAGGGTCGTGACTGTTAGTTAGCTTTGAGATGGAATGTGGTCAGTTGTGTTAGTCACCAATGCCTTTAAGGTGACAAAGATGCCATTATCAACATCAGGTTGGTGGTGAGTTTGAACAAGATCGTGTAGTAGGGCTGCGAGTAGCTGACTGTTCCTTCTGTGATACAGTAGAAAGTCTTGGCAGGAATGTAGCCACTGCACATGACTGCTGGTAGCAGCAGTCGCAAGAATGTACAGCTGAAAGAAGTCTGGACTCCGTATGGCCGTGTGGCTCTACCAAGAAGTAAGATCATCATGTTCAGTGTATGTCTCTGGTGCATCATACTGTACCTATAGCAGTAATCTGACAGCAGTTGGCACCGCAGTGACACAACCAACTGTTACAAATCGGTTATTTCAGGGACAGCTCCGAGCCAGATGCCCTGTAGCGTAAATTTCACTGACTCCAAGCCACCTCCATTTTCCTCTTTAGTTTGTCAAGCAAGACATTATTGGAGAGCAGGATGGAGCTCTGTTGTGTTTTCTGATGAAAGATGGTGGTTCAGTCTGTTGTGCTGCCATTCATGAACAGCATCCCAGAGTGTGATACTCAACAGGATAACACTGGTCCACATACTGCTGTTGTAATCCCCCATGAACCATGGACCTTGCCGTTGGTGGGGAGGCTTGCGTGCCTCAGCGATACAGATGGCCGTACCGTAGGTGCAACCACAACGGAGGGGTATCTGTTGAGAGGCCAGACAAACGTGTGGTTCCTGAAGAGGGGCAGCACCCTTTTCAGTAGTTGCAGGTGGAACAGTCTGGATGATTGACTGATCTGGCCTTGCAACACTAACCAAAGCGGCCTTGCTGTGCTGGTACTGCGAACGGCTGAAAGCAAGGGGAAACTACAGCCGTAATTTTTACCGAGGGCATGCAACTATACTGAATGGTTAAAAGATGATGGCGTCCTCTTGGGTAAAATAATCCGGAGGTAAAATAGTCCCCCATTCGGATCTCCGGGCGGGGACTGCTCAGGAGTACGTCGTTATCAGGAGAAAGAAAACTGACGTTCTACGGATCGGAGCGTGGAATGTCAGATCTTTTAATCGGGAAGGTAGGTTAGAAAATTTAAAAAGGGAAATAAGTTAAAGTTAGATATAGTGGGAAGTAGTGAAGTTCGGTGGCAGGAGGAACAAGACTTCTGGTCAGGTGACTACAGGGTTATAAACACAAAATCAAATAGGGGTAATGCAGGAATAGGTTTAATAATAAATAAAAAAAATTGTAGTGTGGGTTAGCTACCACCAACAGCATAGTGAACGCATTATTGTGGCCAAGATAGATACGAAGCCCATGCCTACTACTGTAGTACAAGTTTATATGCCAACTAGCTCTGCAGATGATGAAGAAATTGATGAAATGTATGATGAGATAAAAGAAATTATTCAGGTAGTCAAGGGAGACGAAAATTTAATAGTCATGGGTGACTGGAATTCGAGAGTAGGAAAAGGGAGAGAAGGAAACATAGTGAGTGAATATGGGTTGGGGGAGAGAAATGAAAGAGGAAGCCGTCTGGTAGAATTTTGCACAGAGCATAACTTAATTACAGCTAACACTTGGCTCAATAATCATAAAAGTAGGTTATATACATGGAAGAATCGTGGAGATACTAGAAGGTATCAGACAGATTATATAATGGTAAGACAGAGATTTAGGAACCAGGTTTTAAATTTTAAGACATTTCCAGGGGCAGATGTGGACTCTGACCACAATCTATTGGTTATGAACTGTAGATTAAAACTGAAGAAACTGCAGAAAGGTGGGAATTCAACGAGATGGGACCTGGATAAACTGACTAAACCAGAGGTTGTACAGTGTTTCAGGGAGAGCATAACGGAACAGTTGACAGGAATGGGGGAAAGAAATACAGTAGAAGAAGAATGGGTAGCTTTGAGGGATGAAATAGTGAAGGCAGCAGAGGATCAAGTAGGTAAAAAGACGAGGGCTAATAGAAATCCTTGGGTAACAGAAGTAATATTGAATTTAATTGAAGAAAGAAAAAAATATAAAAACGCAGTATATGAAGCAGGCAAAAAGGAATACAAACGTCTCAAAAACAAGATCGACAGGAAGTGCAAAATGGCTAAGCAGGGATGGCTAGAGGACAAATGTAAGGATGTAGAGGCTTATCTCACTAGGGGGTAAGATAGATACTGCCTACAGGAAAATTAAAGAGACCTTTGGAGAGAAGAGAGCCACTTGTATGAATACCAAGAGCTCAGATGGAAACCCATTTCTAAGCAAGGAAGGGAAAGCAGAAAGGTGGAAGGAGTATATAGAGGGTCTATGCAAGGGCGATGTACTTGAGGACAATGATATGGAAATGGAAGAGGATGTAGATGAAGGTGAAATGGGAGATACGATACTGCGTGAAGAGTTTGACAGAGCACTGAAAGACCTGAGTCGAAACAAGGTCCCGGGAGTAGACAACATTCCATTGGAACTACTGACGGCCTTGGGAGAGCCAGTCCTGACAAAACTCTGCCATCTGGTGAGCAAGATGTATGAGACAGGCGAAATATCCTCAGACTTCAAGAAGAATATAATAATTCCAATCCCAAAGAAAGCAGGTGTTGACAGATGTGAAAATTACCGAACTATCAGTTTAGTAAGCCGCGGCTGCAAAATACTAACGCGTATTCTTTACAGACGAATGGAAAAACTGGTATAAGCCGACCTCGGGGAAGATCAGTTTGGATTCCGCAGAAATGTTGGAACACGTGAGGCAATACTGACCCTACGGCTTATCACACAAGATAGATTAAGGAAAGGCAAACCTACATTTCTAGCATTTGTAGACTTAGAGAAAGCTTTTGACAATGTTGACTGGAATACTCTCTTTCAAATTCTGAAGGTGGCAGGGGTAAAATACAGGGAGCGAAAGGCTATTTACAATTTGTACAGAAACCAGATGGCAGTTACATGAGTCGAGGGGCATGAAAGGGAAGCAGTGGTTGGGAAGGGAGTGAGACAGGGTTGTAGCCTGTCCCCGATGTTGGTCAATATGTATATTGAGCAAGCAGTGAAGGAAACAAAAGAAAAATTCGGAGTGGGTATTGAAGTCCATGGAGAAGAAATAAAAACTTTGAGGTTCGCCGATGACATCGTAATTCTGTCAGAGACAGCAAAGAACTTGGAAGAGCAGTTGAACGGAATGGACAATGTCTTGAACGGAGGATATGAGATGAACATCAACAAAAGCAAACCGAGGATAATGGAATATAGTCGAATTAAGTCGGGTGATGCTGAGGCAATTAGATTAGGAAATGAGACGCTTAAAGTAGTAAAGGAGTTTTGCTATTTGGGAAGCAAAATAACTGATGGTGGTAGAAGTAGAGAGGATATAAAATGTAGACTGACAATGGCAAGGAAAGCGTTTCTGAAGAAGGGAAATTTGTTAACATCGAGTACAGATTCAAGTGTCAGGTAGTCGGTTCTGACAGTGTATGTATGGAGTGTAGCCATGTATGGAAGTGAAACATGGACGATAAATAGTTTGGACAAGAAGAGAATAGAAGCTTTCGAAATGTGGTGCTACAGAAGAATGCTGAAGATTAGATGGGTAGATCACATAACTAATGAGGAGGTGTTGAATAGAATTGGGGAAAAGAGGAGTTTGTGGCACAACTTGACGAGAAGAAGGGACCGGTTGGTAGGACATGTTCTGAGGCATCAAGGGATCACAAATTTAGCATTGGAGGGCAGCGTGGAGGGTAAAAATCGTAGAGGGAGACCAAGAGATGAATACACTAAGCAGATTCAGAAGGATGTAGGTTGCAGTAGGAGATGAAGAAGCTTGCACAGGATAGAGTAGCATGGAGAGCTGCATCAAACCAGTCTCAGGACTGAAGACATCATTTATTTTGCTCCCCAAATAGCAAAACTCCTTTACTATTTGAAGTGTCTCATTTCCTAATCTAATTCCCTTAGCGTCACCCGACTTATCCTCGTTTTGCTTTTGTTGATGTTCATCTTATATCCTCCTTTCAAGACACTATCCATTCCGTTCAACTGCTCTTCCAAGTCCTTGAATCATCGCAATTTATGATGGTCCCTGGACATTATAAAAGGGGGACATAGGTCTTAATATGGTATGTGATCGCACGGATGGCAGTGCATGCTCTGCAACGTGCCCACATGCTGGCTACCACCATGGTGTTGGGGCATTGCATCCCTCCACCAGCGCGAGTGGCTACTGATGGATGGTTCCTGGTGTACGTGCACATGCTTCAGTACGGCTCTCTAACGCGTCCCACACATGCTCGATGGGGGAACGGGAAGGCCAGTCCATTGCAGTTATTCAAAGAGCTCCTCTAGCTGGGCTGTTCGATGCGGTCGCACATTGTGATCCATAGAAATGAGAGACCGAAACAGCTCTGAGAAGACGCATATGAGGAAGGAGTACAATGTCACAATAACAGTGACCGATGACTGTATTATGTTCAAAGATAGGTATGCCCATACAGCATTATCCCTCCCCACATCATAACACCTGGGCAAACAAAACGATGATGTTAGACAGTGTCCCTGAGTGCATTGTGTGTTCCGTATGAGAGTACATCTAGCATCACTACTCAGACTGGATCTGTTCTCATTCCGAGAGAGGACTCCTCACTGGTCCAGTCCCCACGCACTTGGGGTCATCGCAAATTGTGGAACACGATGCACTCATAAGTCACTGTATGTTCAATTTAATTTTTGCAACATGACAGCGCATTAGAGCTTATTTATTTTCCTATGAAATATTTATGTCTAATAATGCAGTATTCATTTTATGAAGTTAGCAGATGGATGAGGATTAATCAGAAACTACCATTTCGTCCACATCCAGCGGCGTGGCCAAGCCGGCGCCGAAGTTCCGAGCTCGGGCAGCGAGCGAAGCGCGGATCCCGGCGTGGGGCGGCGCGGCCCCCGGGGGCGGCGGCTACAACGCAGAGTGGACGTGGACTGGGGGCGGTGTCCCGCCTTCCAAGTGGGTGCACCAGCTCGTTCGCCAGAAGTCCGCCATGTGAGTCCCAGTTTGCTACCTCTCTCTCACAGCACCTAGAAGAAATACACTCTTTTTAATACTCACACTTCCTGATGAGGCAGATGTGACAAAATTCACTGCCGCGCAAGGTAGCCGCGCGGAATTCGCCCATTGCCACGGTTCGCGCGGCTCCCCCCGTCGGAGGTTCGACACCTCCCTCGGGCACGTGTGCGTGTGTGTGTGTGTTATTCGTAGCGTATTTTAGTTTGAGTTAGATTAAGTAGTGTGTAAGCCTAGGGACGAATGACCTCAGCAGTGTGACGCTAAAGGAACTTAGCACCACCAAAATACCCTCTTCCTGTATTATGTGGACATATTGTATTGGTTAAAAACAGTCTTGGTCGCAATTTAAGTTTTTTATTTTTCAAAGACGCGTTTCGCCTTATTTAGTCATCTTCAGGTTATCTACATAGAAAACAGAACAAATACATCTGAAATACGCGATCGCGTTGTGCAGACTTGGATAACCTACAACCATGTATAAATGGATCAACTATTGAAAGAGCAAATACCTTAATTTGGTATTTCTTAGAAGAATCCTTTAGTCAGTGTAGCCAAGGGGCATCGTCGAATATATCAGCCCAACATCGCCTTCGTTAAAATTAGTAAAAACTTGAAAAGCAGTTTGTTGCTTCTGTTCTGGAAGTTAACAACGCGGCAATGCGTTGGTTATAAAAGTAGCTCTACTCCATAGCAACAGATTGTAACGAAATTGTGCATCCTTTGTTCAGGGATTGTCTGTCGACTTTTCTCTCCGGATCATTGCAGATATACATTTAACGACTAGCTGCGCCCATCGGTTAAACAGTTATTTACATAAAAAAAGCCGGAGTATGTATTTTTCCCAACCTTCTACTAGTCCATCTCTCTTTGTCCACCTCCTACAGCCCCTACCATCTGCCCATCTTTTCCTTCCCCATTTCTCTCTCTCTCCACCCCTCCCTCTCTGTCCACCTCCTCTCTCTCTCTCTCTCTCTCTCTCTCTCTCTCTCTCTCTCTCTCTCTCTCTCTCATTTCCTCATCCCCCTACCGAGCGAAATTTATCAGAGTCAAAAACAGAAAACCTAGATGTGCTAGCTGCCTGCATTTCCCGCTGTAAGCGAGAAATCAGTTGAAAAATCACCGTAAGTACAAATCAACCTATTCTTAACGAACCGTTTTTCGCTGTGCGGGATTAGCCGAGCGGTCTAAGGCGCTGCAGTCATAGACTGTGCGGCTGGTACCGGCGGAGGTTCGAGTTCTCCCTCGGGCATGAGTGTGTGTGTTTGTCCTTAGGCTAATTTAGGTTAAGTAGTGTGTAAGCTTAGGGAATAATGACCTTAGCACTTAAGTCACATAAATTGCGTGAAAGTGTAATCACATGTCAGTTCTAGTATAATATATTTGTCCAATGAATACCTGTTTATCCTCTGCATTTCTTCTTGGTGTAGCAATTTTAATGGCCAGTAGTGTAATTTTCACCAATCGCAAAATCATAGCGACTGCTATTTTTCATTGCAAACTTCTCCGAATTTCCCGCCGTGTCTTAGTAACCCATATATATCACAATAACTATGACCATATATGAGGTGATGGTCACGTTATCATCAACCTGACTTACCAGCGATAAGTAACGCAAAACTGATTTTTGTTACCAAATAGTTTCTGTAAAATCGTTTGAGAAAGATCGCAGGGCACGCGCCTCGATTTTATCAGCGCCGACTGGCCGATTGGTTTCAGACACTGTCGGCCTCCCCTTTCGGACAAACGAATGAACTCGCCCAGCGGTTTGGACGAATACTGGACCCTCTGCGCATCAGCCACTGTATCCTGCGCCAGCTGTAGTTTCTTGAACTCGTTTTCGTAAAATGAACGTGGCTGTGACCGCAGCCAGTTGCGCGGTGAGACTTCGACAATGCCAACGTTGTCGAACCTGTGTCATCCGAGTACTTCCGTTAATGGCGCAAACAAATGAAAATCGTTGGGAGGTAAGTGTGGGCTGTAGAGAGAATGTTCTAGTGTGGTCCAGAAGAGTTCCTGAAATCTTTGTTGAGCGGGCAGCTGTTTGAGGTCGATGGTTGTCACGAAACACGACCCACATCCCGGATTGGAAAAGCGCGCCTTTTTCTGACTACATGCTCGTTTTCTGCCAAAAGTTGGCAATAGTACGCAGCGAACACAATACGACGTTCACGGAGAAAGTTGACGAAAAGAATTCCTTTACATATCAAAATACCGTTGCAAGAACATTTCCCCCAGTGAGATGATTTTTAGTTTTGATGGGTGCAGATTTGTCCCTTTTAGGTCACAGTTCTGTGGAAAAACTGTTCTTCTTCCGTTTGGTGGCGTATCGGTTGTCGCTTGCAAACCTCTAGACGGTGAAAAACAGTGCTCTGCCGTGAGAAGAATGAGGCTCCCACTTTGCGGACACTTTCCGATATCCACGGTTGTCAGTAATGATACCCTGAGCACCACCGTAGCCTACTCGAACCTCACTAGGAATTTCCGCAACTGTTATTCGGCGATCGTCTTTAGTAAGTTGGCTAACAATGCGAATACTCTACTCAGTCACGCTGGTCCTCGTGCGACGTCGCTGAGCTGCCTTCTCAACTGTTTCTCCTCCTCGTAAAAACTGTTTGCATTAAGCGTGCACTTAAGTCTTCCTCATGATGCTGTCCTCGAACTGTGCCGCAAATCGTTTCCAAAATTTCGGACCATTTGTACGACCTCTGTTGTGAGAAACGCGTCTACAATGCGTTGCGCAACAAACGAGGTTACCTCTTGCTCTGGTATTCCAAATCTGACTAAAGAAACGGTGCGAAAACGTTCTAGTTGCAGAGGACACTCACAGGAAACAAAAGCGACAGTGAGCAGAGATCGCGCCGCCCTCCGTTTACAAAAAGCCGTGCGAAACAAAAATTCCGGTTTATATTTCATTCACCCTCTTAACAGGTGATAACGAAGACCACATCTTTCATGTTTTTATTGTCAGGTGCGTTGCTTGGACACGCCATTTCGCTTCCTGCACTTAAAGCTTTATTACTTGATTGCGATATCATAATTTATCAGCAAATCTGTAAAAAAACTCATAACTGTCAATATGTTGTTGTTGTTGTTGTGGTCTTCAGTCCAGAGACTGCAGCTCTCCAAGCTACTCTATCCTGTGCAAGCTTCATCTCCCAGTACCTACTGCGACCTACATTCTTCTGAAACTGCTTAGTGTATTCATCTCTTGGTTTCCCTCTACGATTTTTACCCTCCACGCTGCCCCCCAATACAAAGTTGGTGATCCCTTGATGCCTCAGAATACGCCCTACCAACCGATCCCTTCTCCTAGTCAAGTTGTGCCACAAATTTCTCTTCTCCCCAATTCTATTCAATGCCTCCTCATTAGTTATGTGATCTACCCATCTAATCTTCAGCATTCTTCCGTAGCACCACATTTCGAAAGCTTCTATTCTCTTCTTGTCCAAACTATTTATCGTCCACGTTCCACTTCCATACATGGCTACACTCCATACATACACTGTCAGAACCGACTACCTGACACTTGAATCTGTACTCGATGTTAACAAATTTCCCTTCTTCAGAAACGCTTTCCTTGCCATTGTCAGTCTACATTTTATATCCACTCTACTTCGACCATAATCAGTTATTTTGCTCCCCAAATAGCAAAACTCCTTTGCTACTTTAAGTGTCTCATTTCCTAATCTAATTCCCTCAGCATCACCCGACTTAATTCGACTACATTCCACTATCCTCGTTTTGCTTTTGTTGATGTCCATCTTATATCCTCCTTTCAAGACACTGTCCATTTCGTTCAACTGTTCTTCCAAGTTCTTTGCTGTCTCTGACAGAATTACAATGTCATCGGCGAACCTCAAAGTTTTTATTTCTTCTCCATGGATTTTAATTCCTACTCCGAATTTTTTTTTGTTTCCTTTACTGCTTGCTCAATATACAGATTGAATAACATCGGGGATGGGCTACAACTCTCACTCCCTTCCCAACCACTGCTTCCCTTTCATGCCCCTCGACTCTTATAACTGCCATCTGGTTTCTGTACAAATTGTAAGTAGCTTTTCGCTCCCTGTATCTTACCCCTGCCACCTTCAGAATTTGAGAGTATTCCAGTCAACAGTGTCAAAAGTTTTCTCTAAGTCAAGATTTGTCTCTAAGTCAACATAGTACATGTGAAATCATCTGCAATTCGATATCCAGTCTAGGTAGATGGTAGCGTGGCGACGCTATTTCAGGAGATGTAGGCACCGGATATACTGCCTCACGTATCTTTCCCAGAGTTGGCATTGATTGAATAATGAGTCTCTCATTTAGATTTTATAAGAATCCATTTGATGGAAAATTAAGTATCGCTGTGTCGCCAAGATCTTATGGAATGCGATTACAAGTGCTCTACTTTCCGACTATCTCCGGCGATACGGCTGTCCGTGGGGAGCCTGACGAATGGCGATTAACTGGAAGCCGGCTCATCGCAGGGATTAAGTAGTAGTCGGCTCATCAAAGAGTTGTCTCCACTGTGAAGGGCGTCTGAGTAGGCCAATCACAATGATCCTCACTGAATCTTAGAGCTTAGCGCCGCAGAGTAGTTATCTACTGTGGCTCCGAACTCACGTTGCGCTTTGTTTGTGAACTGCTTTAATTATGTGGAAGGGTATAATCTACTAACTGCGAATCACAAATACTGAGATAGAAAAGTCATGGGATGGATATACACTACTGGTCATTAATATTTCTACACCAAGAAGAAATGCAGATGATAAACGGGTATTCATTGGACAAATATATTATACCATAAGGGAATGTGATTACATTTTCACGCAATTAGGGTGCATAGATCCTGAGAAATAAGTACCCAGAACAACAACGCCTGGCCGTGATAACGGCCTTGATACGCCTTGGCATTGAGTCAAACAGAGCTTGGATGGCGTGTACAGGTACAGCTGCCCATGCAGCTTCAACACGATACCACAGTTCATCTAGAGTAGTGACTGCCGTCTTGTGACGAGCCAGTTGCTCGGCCACCATTGACCAGACGTTTTCAATTGGTGATAGATCTGGAGAATGTGTTGGCCAGAGCAGCAGTCGAACATTTTCTGTATCCAGAAAGGCCCGTACAGGACCTGCAACATGTCATCGTGCATTATACTGCTGAAATGTAGGGTTTCGCAGGGATCGAATGAAGGGTAGAGCCACGGGTCCTAACACATCTGAAATGTAACGTCCACTGTTCGAAGTGGTGTCAATCCGAACAAGAGGTGGCCGAGACGTGTACGCAATGGCACCCCATACCATCACGCCGGATGATACGCCAGTATGGCGATGACGAATACACGCTTCCAATGTGCGTTGACCGCGATGTCGCCAAACACGAACGCGACCATCATGATGCTGTAAACGGAACCTGGATTCATCCGAAAAAATGACGTTTTGCCACTCGTGCACCCAGGTTTGTCGTTGAGTACACCATCACAGGCGCTCCTGTCTGTGATGCAGCGTCAAGGGTAACCGCAGGCATGGTTTCCGACCTGATAGTCCATGCTGCTGCAAACATGTCGAACTGTTCGTGCAGATGTTTGTTGTCTTGCAAACGTCCACATCTGATGACTCAGAGATCGAGAAGTGGCTGCACGATCCGTTACAGCCATGCGGATAAGATGCCTGTCTTCTCGAGTGCTAGTGATACGAGGCCGTTGGGATCCAGCACTGCGTTCTATATTACCCTCCTGAACCCACCGATTCCGTATTCTGCTAACAGTCGTTGGATCTCGACGAACGTGAACAGCAGTGTCGCGATACGATAAACCGCAGTCGCGATAGGCTACAATCCGAGCTTTATCAAAGTCGGAAACGTGATGGTACGCACTTCTCCTCCTTACACTAGGCATCACAGAAACGTTTCACCAGGCAACGCCGGTCAACTGCTGTTTGCGTATGAGAAATCGGTTGGAAACTTTCCTCACGTCAGCACGTTGTAATTGTCGCCACCGGCGGCAACCTTGTGTGAATGCTCTGAAAAGCTAATCATTTACATATCACAGCATCTTCTCCCTGTCGGTTAAATTTCGCGTCTGTTGCACGTCGTCTTCGTGGTGGAGCAATTTTAATTGCCAGTAGTGTAGTACATCTACTGATAGCAGTAATATCACGTACACATCGTATAAAATGACAGAGCATTGGCGGATCAGCCGTTTCTACTTTAGTTATTCATGTGAAAAGTTTCCGACGTGGTTACGGCCAAAAGACGGCAATTAACAGACCTTGAACACCGAATGGTGGTTGGACATTCCGCCACGCGGAGTGGCCGCGCAGTTTGAGGCTCCATGTCACCGATTGCGCGGTCCCTTTCGCCGGAAGTTCAAGTTCTACCTCGGGCATAGGCGTGTGTGTTGTTCTTATCATAACTTTGTATGTAAGTCTAGGGACCGATGACCTCAGCAGTTTGGTTTCTTAGTAATTCACACACGTTTGGATATTCCATTTCGGAAATCGATAGGGAATTCGATATTCCGAAATCCACAGTGTCAAGAGCTTGCCGAGAATACCAAATGCCAGGCATTACCTCTCACCACAAACAACGCAGTGGCTGACGGCCTTCACTTAACGACTGAGAACAGCGGCCTTTGCGTAGAGTTGTCAGTGGTGAAAGACAAGAAAGTCACTGGGCTATGTCAGTGTCTTCCCCTACAGCTTTTACCCTCTACAGCTCCCGCTAGTACGGTGGAAGTTAATTCCTGACGTCTTCACACATGTCCTACTTTCCTGTCCCCGCTGTTTGTGAGCGTTTTCCACATGTTCTTTTCTTCGAAGATGCTGCAGGGAACCTTCTCATTTCTTACCTCATCAGTCCACCTAGTATTCAACATTTGCCTGTAGCACGACATCTCGAATGCTTCGATTCTCTTCTGTTCCAGTTTTCAAAAATGGTTCAAATGGCTCTGAGCACTACGGGACTTAACATCTGAAGTCATCAGTCCCCTAGAACTTAGAACTACTTAAACCTAACTAACCTAAGGACATCACACACATCCATGCCCGAGGCAGGATTCGAACCTGCGACCGTAGCAGTCGCGCGGTTCCGGACTTCGCGCCTAGAACCGCTCGGCCACAACGGCCGGCTGTTCCGGCTTTCCCACAGTCCGTGTTTCACTATCATACAGTGCTGTACTGCAGACGTACGTTCCCAAAAAACTTCTTCCTCAAATTAAGGCCTATGTTTGATACTAGTGAACTTATCTTCGCCAGGAATGCCCTTTTTGCCATTGATACTCTGCTTTTAATATCCTCCTTGCTCCGTCCGTCATTGGTTATTTTACTGCCTAGGTAGCTGAATTCCTTCACTTCATCTACTTGGTGACCATCAAACCTGATGTTAAGTTTCTCGCTGATCTCATTTCTGCTACTTCTCATTACTTTCGTCTTTCTTCGACTTGCCCTCAATCCATATCCTGTACTCATTAAATTGTTCATTACGTTCTGCAGATCATGCAGTTCTTCTTCACTTTCACTCAGGATAGCAATGTCATCAGCGAATCATATCATTGATATCCTTTCACCTTGAATTTAATTCCACTCCTGAACCTTTCTTTTATTTCCATCATTGCTTCTTCGATGTACAGTTTGAACAGTAGGCGGAAACGACTACTTCCCAGTCTTACACCCTATTAATACGAGCACTTCGTTCTTGGTCGTCCCCTTTTATTATTCACTCTTGTCTCTTGTACATATTGTACATTGCCCGTCTCTCCCTATAGCTTAACTGTATTTTTATCAGAATTTCGAACATCTTGCAGTATATTATTTTCTCGAAGATTGGAGCCTAGAACTTAGAACTACTTAACTCTCACTAAGCTAAGGACATCACACACATCCATGCCAGAGGTTGGATTCGAACCTGCGACCGCAGCAGCAGCGCGGTCCCGGACTGAAGCGCCTAGAACCACTCGGCTACAACGGCCTGTACCAATGTTCACAATTGGTTTGAAGAACGCTCTGGACAATTGGAGCGAATGATTTGGCCACCCAGGTCGCCTGACATGAATCTCATCGAACATTTGTGGGACATATCGAGAAGAAAGTTGGTGGAGAAAATTCCAAACCGGCACCACTTTTGCAGTTA
Organism: Schistocerca piceifrons; assembly: GCF_021461385.2. Lineage (NCBI taxonomy): Eukaryota > Metazoa > Arthropoda > Insecta > Orthoptera > Acrididae > Schistocerca > Schistocerca piceifrons. The sequence continues at coordinate 141,138,636 of NC_060146.1, read as the reverse complement.
CGGACAGCTACGGAGGAAGCATGGCTCAGGATTTCTGCAGAGGACTTCTGACTTGTTGAGTCCATGCCACGCCATCGCTGGGCGCAAGGAGGACAGAATATTAGGAGGTATCCTGATGAACACGTGTCAATTCGAAGGCCGCACAGTCCAGAAACGATATGCCATTCAGGCAAAATATCGTTGAGCAGTGAGGCAATCATCTCACCGATGCATAACGTTGAAGCTTCTTATACACAGTGTCCTGATGCGTGAACAAATTCTTAACTGCCTGCTTCATATGATCGTACGAAACGAATCGTACATCCTTCATGGCCTTTATTAAGGTACTGAACGCATGGAAATTTACGTTTCCGCGTTTACGGCACACGCGTCGGAAACTCAACAAATGCCATATTAATCCCTTGCCTTCATGTCCATCCTTACATACCCGCATGGGAGTCGCATTACGTTGCATACTGCAGCAAGGCCCTCAATCAATAATTCACACGTGGAAAGTAAGGGGCAAAAGTAGCTAAAAAGCTCCAATAAACACGCGTCCACAAATCAACCCTTGTCGGGATACAACATGTATTCTGTTGTAGTTCATCAGTGTCTAGGAATCCGTGGCATCTCTAAACGTTAAAGCAGGTGTTTGAAATGTTGTCCATGCCTCTGAATGCAACATTGAACTGGTCTCTGAAGTGATTTGCGAATCCTCTCAGGCAGTCCTGGGGAATTCTGTAAGTGCTGGAAGGCTGCTTCAATCCGCAAGCGTAATTCCTCAAGAGACCTGACCTCGGTAGCGTACACCTGGCTTTTGACATGACCCCACACACAGAAATCCATGGGATTTAAATCTGGAGACCTCGGAGGCCGTGGCACAGGCCCTCCTATACCTGTCCAAAGGTAATCACACGTCCGAGTTGGAAACCGGCGCACCCGAAAATAAAGTTGTTGGAGCACCGTCATGCATGAACCACATGTTGAGGCGTTTGTTCAGTGGGACATCATCGTGTACAGTTGGAATTACGGTCATCAGAAAAAGCATGTCCTGCTGTCCGGTTAGTCTCAGTGGTAGGAAGTGTGGTCCCCTTTACGCGGTCCCCGAGCAGTCCGGCCCAGACGTTCAACGAATAACGCTGCTGATGTCGTGGTACGTGTGTTGCATTAGGATCGACATCGGCCCAAATGTGACAGTTATGGTAGTTACAAATACCGTCACGGGTAAATCCAGCCTCATCTGTGAACAGATTACTGCTTACAAACCGGGGATTCAGGGTACACTGTTGCCGCACCCATTGGCAGAATTTCTCTCTACGAAGGAAGTCTTCATTGTTGAGGGCTTGCACTCGCTGAAGATGATATGGATAGAGTACTTGTCGATCTAAAATCCGCCACACACACTGCTATGACTCAGAACACACACTCGTGGGTTCACTGCGGAGCTTTACGCTATTCTCCAGGCTGTCCACTACATCCGCCGCCATCAGCGGATACAGTACGTAATCTGCTCAGATTCTCTCAGCTCTCTCCTAAGTCTCCAAGCTCTTTACCCTGTGCACCCTCTGGTCCACCGGATTCAGGACTGTCTGCGCTTGCTCCACCTGGGGGGCGTCTCAGTGGCGTTCCTCTGGCTCCCGGGACACGCTGGTATCTGTGGAAATGAGGCGGCCGATATAGCGGCCAAGGCTGCAGTCTCTCTTCCTCGGGCAGCTATTCAGTCTCTTCCGTTTACCGATCTACGGAGCGGTTTATGTCGCCAAGTTGTTCATTTATGGCATGCGCATTGGTCAACACTTCCCCATAATAAATTGCGGGAAGTGAAAGCCCTTCCTTGCGCTTGGACCTCTTCCTCCCGAACGCGTCGTCGGGGGGAGGTAATTTTAGCTAGACTCCGGATAGGGCACTGTCTTTTTAGTCATCGACATCTTTTAAGCGGTGATCCTCCCCCACTCTGTCCCCACTGCTCTCAGCTGTGGACGGTCAGACACCTTTTAATTGAATGCCCCTATTTTAATCCGTTACGCTCCCGTCTACAGCTATCGCCTGATCTATCGTCGATTTTAGCAGATGACACGCGCTCAGCTGACCGCGTTCTACAGTTTATTAGTGACAGTGAAATGACGTCAGTCATTTGAAGCTTTTTTTGGGGGACAACCAACCCCTTTCTATAGTGGTTTTTTAAGCATTCCTTCTGCCTTTAGTTTCTCAAATTTTATGACCTTGTTCCCATTGCTGCTGATTTTAAATTTCGTTTTTTTTCCTGTTTTCTACGTCACGGGCTGGGCGCTAATGACCATAGAAGTTTTGCGCCCTAAAACCACAAACAAAAAAAACAAAAAACACTCGTGGGTAGCAACTTTCCTTATTGAAGTACTCAGACGTCGGATCAAGTGTTATGGATCTGGTTCAACCTATTCGCACATGGTGTGCGAAAATCCCAGTTTCTCAAAGGCTCTGGTGTAAGGAAAAGCTTCCTCATACAAGTGTGCAGCCTCAAGGGCACTGCCGTACACGGAGTGCATGTCACCGTACTCTTCATTGATGTAATCTCTGTCTATGGTGCCTTCGTTCGTAACTGATTGCCAAGAGGGTACGGCACAGTGCACGGAGGAGGAAGTAGTTGCGCATGCGCAAACAGATAGTCGATCCCAAGCCTTGAGATACCAACGTAAATACAGCCGTCCCCAGCGGTGTTTACTGTTGGTTCCCAACTCGAATTAATGCCTCGGCAATGATTGATTCGCGGAATCTTGTTTACTGGAGTTTTTATGTGTGGTCGAAGATTCTTTCATTATTATGGGTACAAACACACTTACCTGCAGTTACCATTGCTACCAAAGTCTTTATAGCAAAGTTTGGACGTGCATCGTTTTCCATTCAATTCTTGCTCTAAGGGGAATAAGCAGGCTGCTGTCTTGTTGTTAATGTACAGAACATCCAATAATAAATCAATACTTAAATATATTGATGTACGACTGGCAGTATATTTACAATGTGCAGTCGATATTTTTGGCCAGTAGTCGATATTTTTTGCATTGATCTATGGACAAATCGATAATCTTTTATACGTATCGAGGAGGTGATGACATTATTTTTAAATGTCGATATATCGAATACCTGATGTTTTTAAAAATATCAACAGTCCTGGACCGTTACTTAAAATCCGTCTTGATTGCAAATTTTTTTTATTCATATGACCGGTTTCGATTCATTCAGAACCACCTTCTGATCTGATATTTCAGTTACAGTAGTAACCCGTCCAAATCCAGCAACTTTCACATGCTGCGTTACATGTGCCTATTCGGGAATACATACCACGAATCTATGACAAGTGCATTCGTCGTGTATTCCTCAATACCAGGGCTTCCCAGGCCCCCTGACTTAAACCCGTTGGATTTTTTTTTCTGTGGGGATGTTTCATAGCTAGGTGTATTCCAGCTCTGTTGAAAGTGTTGATGACCTCTGGGAACGCTTACTGGATGGTCGACAACGCATTTCGTACACTCATGCGACTTTAGAACGTTACTTAAACAAGAACTTTAGAACGTTACTTAAACGTTCTAAAGTCCCATGAGTGTACAAAATGCGTTGTCGACCATCCAGTAAGCGTTCCCAGAGGTCATCAACACTTTCAACAGAGCTGGAATACACCTAGCTATGAAACATCCCCACAGAAAAAAAAATCCAACGGGTTTAAGTCAGGGGGCCTGGGAAGCCCTGGTATTGAGGAATACACGACGAATGCACTTGTCATAGATTCGTGGTATGTATTCCCGAATAGACACATGTCATTTTGCCATTGCCCTCTAATGTATATACTACATCCTCTATAAGGAGCATTGTCGAAAACGCCTTGTACATGTGCATACTTTGCATCAAGACAACCATTGTTGACTGACCCTTTGTTTTATTATCATCTACTAGGCCCTTTCCTTTGTACCCATAATAGTCAAACAGTCTCTAAATACTGCTTCAGAATTCCTATTACAGGTATTGGGGACTTGTAGTTGGGACATACTAAAGATGTGATAATGAACCCACGTCTGGAAACGTACCGTTTGGATGTACTGTCCCGTCACATTGTGACCATCTGCCAAAAGCCTAAATGACTACATTTTTCAACGTGGACCGCTGCGAGTCGAGCAGGAGAAGAGTCAGTGATGTTCTGGAAGGTACCGAAAGGGATTTGGAGCCATGCCTACTGAAATAGCGTGGTCAGTTGCGCTAGGTTTATTTTTGAGGAGCCGTGGCACTAACAGCTCGATCGAGGTGGTCTCACAGATTCTCGATTGGGTTTAAATTTCGAGAGTTTTGGGCTGGGGAATACGGCACACTCACCCTGGTGCTCTCTGGCTCATGCATGTACACGGCGAGCTATGTGACACATTGCATTGGCCTGCTGGTCGAGGAAAGCTAAATTGCATGTAGGGGTGGATGTAGTCCCCAAGGATAGATACGTACTGGTGTTGGTCCATTGCGCCTCCCAGAATGACGAGACCACCCAGGAAATACCGCGAAAATATTTCCCAAGCCATGACTGTGGCAGGTTTTTTGCTTCAAACATTTCACGCCACACACGCCAAGGCCATCTGTTCGGTGAAGCGTAAAACGTGATTCGTCAGAAAACGCCAACTGTCGCCAATCAGTGAACCACCAGTTCCGGTAATGGCGTCCAAATTCCAGCCTTCCTCGCTGGATAACAGCAGTCCTCTGAATTAACTTACATTTTTTCCAGCTTGTGAAGTAGCTGCCATTCATCACACCAACTATCAATTTTGTGTAAGTCATCTTGTATCATCCTACAGTCACTCACCGACGACACCTCCCTATACACCACAGCATCATCAGCAAACAACTGCAGACTGTCTGCCAGATAGTTTACGTGTATACAAAGTAACAGCTGTCTTACCACACTTCCCCAGAGCGCTCTAGACAATGCCCTTGTATCCGATGGACACTTACCGTCGAGGACTATATACTGGGCTCCGTTATTTAAGGCGGCTCCAAGCCACTCACATGTCTGGGAATCTATTCTTTATGCTGGTACCTTCGTTCAAAGTCGGCAGTGGGGTACTGTGTCACACGTTTTTCGGAAATCTAGGAGTATGGAATCTCTCTATTGCCCTTCATCGATAATTCACGCGATATCATTTGAGAAAATGGCAGGCTGAGTTTCACACAAGCGATGCGTTCTAAGACGACAATGATTTCTGAATGGAAGCTTTTCCCTGCCAAGGAAATTTATTATATTCTGACTGAGAATATGTTCTAGGATTCTGCAGAAAAGTTATGTTATAGTTTATGTTCTGTAAGATCAATTTATTGAGTTACACACTTTCCGGCTTACAAGGCCATCATCAGACAGCTGTGCCCAGCAAACAAAGGTCACCAACGCAATCTGCAGGAAATCGTGGAAGTCTACAAACATCTAGCCCACGGTCCTTCTAATCTTAAATGACGAAACACAGTTTAATACTTCCTCTCTTCTAATCTTCACAAAATAGTCAGTGTTGTCCATTGCTTCCCATTCTCTCTGTTCCATCATATTCCTCCATTTTCCTGTATTTGTTGTTTTCTTTTCTTTTGTTTTACGGCGGCTGCCTGTGTAGTCCATATATTCTGTAGTTTCAACTGTTAATTCTTTCTTTTATTTTGTTTCCGTATAACTTGCCATGTTTAATATCTCTTCAAGTAGTCTCATCGAGTACTAACTTCATTTTATTTTAATGAATTTGTTTATTAATGTAAACTGTTAATTAGGCACAGTTTTCCAGTTTAGTATTAATATTTTTCCTGTTTGCTCCCTTTATATTTATTTATTGCTCATATTTTTATCTTTTAAATTGTATTTCCATCGCAGTGCCAAAGATTTCACTTACTTCGAGTTTGTGCCTCAATCTAGATGTATAACGTCTTTTCCAATGTTGTTTACAAACATTGTAACTTCTTTGGCGGCAACAGTCAGTTGAAGTCTGACAATGGCCTTGTGAGCTGAAAACTGGTTTACTCGATAAATTAATCCTGTAGAATATAAGCAACATAGTGCTTTTCATTTATGATGATGTTTTTGTACGAAGAACAAACGGCAGAATAAGTTTTTTTTCGGCTTGCCATCTTTCATACTGAGAAGATATCTAGACTGTAGGCAACTCACAACGCATTAGGACGTTGCAGCATGGCTTTGCCCTGCTTCCTATCAGTGGCGTAACAAGTAATAAAAGATGTTTAGCGTCGCTGTGAAGCTTCAACGAAATTTATTTCTTCAACAAAATTGTTCCCATGAAGTGAAGTGACCTGTGACCCCAGAAGTTTGATGCAGAGAGCTTCAAACACACTGTATGTATGGTCTGCGTTCCTCACCCTTCTAATGACACTCGCCTCACCGGCACCAACGTCTTCATCTCAGAGAAGTACTTATGCCCAACTTCCTCAGTTATTGCATCGATTGACTGTTTCGTCGCTTCGTGGTAGAATATATTGTACATTATCAATGGAACAAACACAACACTGGTGCAATATTCGACATTATTTATTATTTGTTACAGAACCGGTTTTCGGCTATTACGCCATCATCAGGTAGAAGATATGTATTTGGTGCAGTGAATTTTGTTGGATCAAAGATATTGAACAAGTGCAGCTACAGAGTATCTCAACTTCCAGAGATGAAAATGTTAATGTTAGAACAGGAATAAAACAAGCAAAAGTCTAAATGCGATGTAAGATTATTTAACTAAGATAAAACATGAGACACATTAACTAATGAACTACAAACAAATTACAGCAGTTGTACATAGAAGAAAATCATTGAACAATAACTTTGGTGACATATTCCAAAGATATGACTGAAAAAAACAATCCTCTCTTTAATAGACCATAAATTACAAATAGATAAGATATAATAGTGCTATTAAGCAGGTGAGTTATGCAGCTGTGATTATGCATAGTAATTTTTTATCACAGCAAGAGAAATTATAGTAACTGAAATAATGGAAATGGAGAATGTGATTGAGAGGGGTAATTTACAAAATGGCCTTCATGGGTTTATGAGTAGTGTTTGCAGTTAGAGGTGGTGAGTATGATCCCCAGCTGTTGTTTGAATGTATTCCAATCTCTGTCATCCCCTACAGTTTTTACACTCCACAACTCCCTCTCCTACTAAGGAAATTATTCCCTGATGCCGCAACATACGAGGTGCGCGAAAAAATTAATGAGACTGATTTTTTCATTCTACAGTATTGTCCGCTCCAAAGTTATTCCCTTCGGCAGCTACACACTGGCGGAGTTCGTTCCCAGGCTTGACAGCAGTGCTGAAAGGCTTCAAGTTATAGGGCCTTTAACATGTCTGTCAAAGTCTTATGAATGTCCTCCAGAGTCCCAAAATGGCGTCCTTTCAAAATATTAATCAATTTCAGGAAAAGGAAAAAGTCACAAGGACTCAGATCAGCTGAATAGCGAGGCTGTGGAACAACATGAATACCTTCTGAGGTAAAAAATCCCATGAGGGAAGTGGTCACGTGACATGGAGTGTTGTCATGCAGCAGCATCAACTTGGCTGCAGCGTCTGGTCTCACTCTATTCCCCCCCCCCCTTTTTCTGAACCTTTCAAGGACATCTTTGTAAAACACTCAGGTGATATTTTGTCCTGGATGAACAAATTGGTTATACCCAATACCCCTACTGTCAAAACAAAGCAGCATTGTTTTGAACTTTGATTTGGTGATTCGAGCTTTTCTCAGTCGAGGAGATGTTTCAATGCGCCACTCCTCGCTTTGCCGCTTTGTCTCAGGATCACACTCAAAAATCCAGTGTTCATCACCTGTGATCACGACCGAACCACACAGGGTCATTGGCAGTCCTCTCAAGAAGATCAACACACATGTTTCTCGATTGTTCTTCTCCTCAGTTGTGAGGTTTTTCGGCACTATTTTGGTACAAATCTTTCGTATGTGCAAAACTTCCGTCTAATTTTGATGAACGGCGAAAGTAAAGTTCAACAGGGCACCCATCATCCTTATTGTTAAATGTCGGACTGACATCACAAGAGCATGCACAAGTTCAACATTTTCGTCGGTTTTTGAAGTTGAAGGCTATCGTGAGTGTGGTGTATCTTCAACGTTTTCTCAGCCTCCTATAAATGATTTGTGCCAGCGAAAAACTTTTGCTGTTGATCGAGAATGTTCCCTGCCGGCCTGTTTTACCTTTTAAAAGGTGACTCTCGTGGATTTGCCAAGTTTAACACACAACTTGATGGCATAACTTTCTTTAAATTCTGCTGTTCCATCTTCGTAACACATAACAAAAACACAACTTCACTGATGGCGCTCTCAAAAATCACACGATGGCTGCACAGAGCTGAAACAAGGACTGAACTTCTGGAAGGGATGAACACACCGGCCTACACAAGCAGAACAACACAGCGTTGCCAGATCTCTGTTGTTAGTCTCTTTACTTTTTTCGCACACCTCGTCTGCTCTGTCATCTCATCTTCTTGTCAGTGTTTCCAATATGTTCCATTTCTAGCTAATTCCTAGCGCAACCTCCTGATTTCTTACTGTTTCTGGCCACCTAATTTCCAATACCATTCTTTAGCATAACATCTCGAACACTTCATTTCTCTTCACTTCCAGTATTCCTACCTTCCATAATTCATTACTACACAATGCTATGCTCCAGATGTACCTTACCACAAATTTACTTTCCAGATTAAAGCCGACGTTTGGCCTGAGACACCGACTTTGCCCCTGCTAGTCTACTTTTTATGTCCTCTTCGTTACACGTCACACCACGTTACATGTTATCTCCCTCCTAAGGCAGTAGAATTCCTTCATTTCATCTATTGCGTGGTTCCCAATTATTATGTTAAGCTAATCACTCACTATAATTCCTTGCTACTCTTCATAACATAATGTGAGCTCATTAGGCTAGGCGCAGATTGAGACGCGTATAGCACGTGTGACGTGACACGACACTATAGCGCGACACGCACGTGCCGCACGAGTCGCGCGGGTCCAGCGCATATTGCGACTCGTACACCATACGTCGCAAGCGCGACTGGCGACGCTCTGCGCTGACAGAACCGGAGCGCGCGCAACCTGTTATCTTCCTCAAACGATTTTGCAGAAACTATTCACTGAAAATATTTGATTTTTGCCGTACTTGTAGCGTTATATGTCAGCTTCGTGGCGAAGTGCCCATCATCTCGCTAATGACCATTCTTATTGTGCTGTACACATTTTAGTAAGACACTACGGAAAACTCAAAGTTTGCAACGAAAATTAGGGGTCACTATGATCTTGCCTTCGGTGCGTATTACACCACATGTTGCTGCGTATGAAATTTAGTTACCATGTTTAATTTTTGTTTAGACTTGGGAGGACGTCTCCATCTGCCTCCGATCTCGATCCCATGTAGCGCGCTCACTTTCGATCTCACGCCCGCGAGAATGAAATACTCGCAACATCTCTCGTATCTCCTAAACCGCCCAAGACATCGAAACGAAAGTTTGGCGAATGATAGTATACAAGGAGGAGAGTGTTTTGTCAATTCTTAAACACACGGAACTTTCTTATCTATGGCTATACATCAGTACTTATACTTCCCTTTGTATTTATTTCACTCCAGGGACTGTAATGTTTTAAGACTTATCGACAGCTAGCAAAACAAGAGCTTCCTAGTATGAAAATAAACATGAAATTTCTTCTTTTATGTTACTGCAAACCGACACTATGAGGTTTTTCGTAAGCTATTGAGCTCTATGATCGCCAGTTACTAGTTTAACGAGCACGCCGTTTCGGAATTGTGTCTCAATAGCTGCTGTGAGATGAGTTTGGCAAATTACACTGTGATAAAGGAAGAACAATTAAACCAGTCACCAAGAGAAATGTGGCCGTTTCTCACAAGCGGTGATGCTTCTTCGAATGAGAAAAGGTTAACAACTCACACAAAAATAGATTGCCAAGTCTGTTGGCATTTTGGTGGAATCCCCGTAACCTATCGTTTTTTTAACACTGAGCGACTGGAATGGAAACTTATCAAGGATTTAATTCCTTCTCTTGATCTGAGCAGTATTAAAATAATGACGATCGTTCCTTCAGGCGGAATGATAGGTACATACCAGATACTGGTTACTCACCTACGGCTTGCCAAACTGACATTGTGTGATCGCGAATAAAATAGTTGTTATTGAGAAAAATAAACAATTGATCTGCCGCACAACACAATGGTCAGTGTTTTGTCAGCAGCGGAGGGTAATGCGCGCGACAGGAATGCACAAGCTAGCCAGGTGTGCCTTCTGAGTTGGAGTTCGAAAAACATTGTCATGAAAGTAGATCTGCCTTTGTCAGCAGTACATTTCAAAAAATTAAATATATCTCATCATAACACTCTTTTAGGATATTCCTACTTTCGTAATAATACCGATCATTTTCTTCATTTGTGTAGCCTGTTGTATAGCTAATTTATTAATGCTGATAATGTGGATGCAACAATTGAAATGCTTTTTCTCATCACGGCGAACCAATTAAAACATTGTTACTTGTGACTGCTTTTCGACTGTTTCTAGCTTGCAGTGGAAATGTGATGTTCACATGCATGTAGTACAGTGTGTCGTATTAAATTATTACATCCATATCCAAGTAATCACAGTGAGACTTCTATACTTCAGATCTTGGACGCTTTTTACCAGGAGCACAAAGGGATCACACCTATGGAGATTATCTCTTTCTAAATTTTTGTAACTGATCGTACAGATACGCCAGCATACTAGGCAGCGAGAAGATAATCTTGTTTTACTTTCCTGCCTTATTTCTTAATCACATGATTTTATAATATTCCTGGCTTCCTTATTCACTATTCTCTGTCCCTTCTTTCGATCTGAGCAGAGGCATAGGATACAATTCCAGCGGCCAATGGCTCATCAGTTACTGAGGTATGCATTTCTCTTGACAGAAGAAAACCGAAACAAAACTATACAGATAAAAATAACAGAAAAGTATAATGTACTAACGAAGAAAGCTGGAGCGTTTAAATGGCGAAAAACGAAACACTATCCAAAGGCAATGAAATTTAGTACACAGTAAGGCAAAATTTTATCGTATAGGCAATATTACCACGGCTCATATGCGCCGTTCCGATGTGAGCATATGGCCGGGCTACTTTTCGGCTCCCCGCCTCAAATTTCCCACGATGCTGCCTAGACACGCGTAACGCGCGCCGCGAGAAACTGTGCCACAACCACAACGCCGCGCGACCTGGCGCAGACGCGTGTCGCGTCCCAGTCGCGTCGTGTCGCAATTTGCGCGGTCCCATTTGAACCTGTGAAGTTACAAAAATGCGCGCTATACGCGTCTCAATTTGCGCCTAGCCTTAGACAGTTCAGTACGTCCCGAAAATATTCCTCACTTTCTGGCTGGCTGGCTCTGAGCACTATGGGACTTAATATCTGAGGTCATCAGTCCCCTAGAACTTAGTACTACTTAAACCTAACTAACCTAAGAACGTCACACACATCCATGCCCGAGGCAGGATTCGAACCTGCGACCGTAGGGGTCGCGCGGTTCCAGACTGAAGCGCATAGAACCGCTAGGAAACACCGGCCGGCTCCTCACTTTCTCTTGCCACAGCAATATCATCAGTAAACCTTGTCGTTAAATTTCTTTCACATTGCGTTTTAATCCCATTCCAGAATCTTTCTTTTAGTTTCGTCGTTATTCCTTCGCTTTACAGGTAGAACAGTAGGAAAGAAAGAAGACTTCAAGCCAAAATGATCTTCATGTAATACATTCTCCATTCTCTTTTAGATTCTTCTATACATTATTCTTGTCAGCTACTTGGATGCTTAGTCTCTTAAGAAGGTATGCAATAGTTATCGAATTTACCTGTCCTTGCTGTCTTCTGGAATTTCGGCACAGTAACTTGAATAACCGTTAGTTTCCCACTTCCCTAATTGATTCCAGAAATTCTGAAGGAATGTCATCCATCCCTTCAGTGTCGTTTGATAACGAGTCTGTTATGCCCACATTTACTTCTTCTATCTACATCTACATCTACATGACTACTCTGCAATTCACACGTAGTTGATTGACAGAGGGTTCACGGGAACCATTTCCTTACCAGCCTACTTTGGAATAAAGCGTGGAAAAATTAACACCAAAATCGTTCCGAGCGAGCTGTGATTTCTCTTATTTTATTACGATAATATGTGCCTGGGAGTCAAGGAAGTACAGTATAGGGCAAAAAAAGTGGGAGAAAAATAGGTAGAGGCAATGCTCATGTACAGGAAGAAAAATAATCCAGTTCCTAGAAAATTTAGGAGAGCTTCACAAGCAGAGCACGTCAATAACGCGTTCGTCCATCTCTTGTGCTTATACAAGCAGTTATTCGGCTTGGCGTTGATTGAAGAGCTGTTGGATGTTCTCCTGAGAGGTATTGTGCCAAATTGTGCCCAATTGCCGGCCGTGGTGGCCGAGCGGTTCTAGGCGCTACAGTCTGGAACCGCGCGACCGTTACGGTCGCAGGTTCGAATCCTGCCTCGGGCATGGATGCGTGTGATGTTCCTAGGTTTGTTAGGTTTAAGTAGTTCTAAGCTCTATGGGACTGATGACCTTAGAAGTTAAGTCCCATAGTGCTCAGAGCAATTTGAACCATTTTTGTGCCCAATTGGGGCGGTAGATCGTCAAAACCCCGAGCTGGTTGGATGACCATACTCATAACGCTCCAAACGTCCTCAACTGGGGAGAGATGTGGCGACCTTACTCGTCAAGGCAAGGTTTGGCAAGCACGAAGAGAAACAGTAAAAACACTCGCTGTGTGCAGCGGGGAATTATTTCGCTGAAATGTAAGCCCGGGATGGCTTGCCATGAAGGGCAACATAATGGGGTGTAGAATATCGTGGACCTACTGCTGTGCTGTAAGGGTGCCACAGATGACAACCAGCTATGAAGAGAAATGGCACCCAAGACCAGCACTTGACAGGCCTTACGGTGGGCGACTCTTACGTTGGTATCCCACCACTGTCAGAGGCATCTCTACACATCTTTGCTGTTCATCAAGGCTCAGTTCGAAGCGAGACTCATTAATGAAGACAATTCTACTGCAGTCAACGAGACTGCAGGGCAAAGAGGAGTCTGGAGACACCTCGGACAGCAGTCGCCCTTCATACAGCCCGACAATCAGGAGTGGTGGTCCAGAGTGGAATTTCTTTCCGTAACAGGACCTCTTTGGTCGTAATCCATTGCACCCTTAAACACAGTGCTATATCGACGATATTCTACGTCTCATTTTTTTGCCCTACATGGCAAGCCATCCTGGGCTTACATTTCAGCAATATAACGACCATCCACTGATTTTCGTCGTCCTTGCCAAACGGTGCCTTGACCAGCAAGGTCGCGAGACCCAATTAAGAACGTTTGGATCATTATGGGTAAGGCCCACCAACGAGCTTAGGTTATTAACGACCTAATGCGCCAGTTGGACAGAATTGCCATGAGGACATCCAACAACTGTCAGTCAGTGCAAAGCCGAAAAACTGCTGGCATAACGGGCAGACATGGATTAACGCTTTACTCACTTGCTCAATTTGTCAAGCTCTTTCCCTTGAGTAAATCATCCAATGTTTCTGCAGTTGTACTCATTTTTTATGTGTACTTGTACATCACATCTACCGATTTCCATCCCAATCGGATAATTCCTTTGAGGTGCGTCGTCTTTTTTGTCTCGGAGTTTACTTCTCGGCTTGATCTACATCTACGTCCATACTCCGCAAGCCACCTGACGGTGTATGGCGGAGGGTACCTTGAGTACCTCTATCGGTTCTCCCTTCTATTCTAGTCTCGTATTGTTCGTGGAAAGAAAGATAGTCGGTATGCCTCTGTGTGGGCTCTAATCTCTCTGACTTTATTCTCATGGTCTCTTTGCGAGATATACGTAGAAGAGAGCAATATACTGCTTGACTCCTCGGTGAAGGTGTGTTCTCGAAACTTTAAAAAAAAGCCCGAACCGAGCTACTGAGCGTTGCAGAGTCTTTCACTGGAGTTTATCTATCATCTCCGTAACGCTTTCGCGATTAGTAAATGATCCTGTAACGAAGCGCGCTGCTCTCCGTTGGATCTTCTCTATCTCTATCAACCCTATCTGGTACGGATCCCACACTGGTGTGCAGTATTCAAGCAGTGGGCGAACAAGCGTACTGTAACCTTTGTTTTCGGATTGCATTTCGTTAGGATTCTTCCAATGAATCTCAGTCTTCATCTGCTTTACCGACGATCAACTTTATATGATCATTCCGTTTTAAGTCACTCCTAATGCGTACTCCAAGATAATTTATGGAATTAACTGCTTCCAGTTGCTGACCTGCTATATTGGAGCTAAATGATAATAGATCCTTCTTTCTGTGTATTCGCAGCACATTACACTTGTCTACATTGAGATTCAATTACCATTCCGTGCACCATGCGTCAATTCGCTGCAGATCCTCCTGCATTTCAGTACAATTTTCCATTGTTACAACCTCTCGATATACTACAGCATCATCCGCAAAAAGCCTCAGTGCATTTCCGATGTCATCCACAAGGTCATTTATGTATATTGTGAATAGCAACGGTCCTACGACACTCCCCTTCGGCACACCTGACATCACTCTTGCTTCGGAAGACTTCTCTCCAATGAGAATGACATGCTGCGTTCTGTTATCTAGGAACTCTTCAATCCAATCACACAATACTTTGTTCATTAAACGACTGTGGGGAAATGTATCGAACGCCTTGCAGCAGTCAAGAAACAAGGCATCTATCTGGGAACCCGTGTCAATGGCCCTCTGAGTCTCGTGGACGAATAGCGCGAGCTGGGTTTCACACGATCACCTTTTTCGAAACCCATGCTGATTCCTGCAGAGTAGATTTCTAGTCTCCAGAAAGGTCATTATACTCGAACATAATACGTGTTCCAAAATTCTACAACTGACCGTCTATAGTTCTGCACATCTGTTTGGCGTCCCTTCTGAAAACGGGGATGACCTGTGCCCTTTTCCAATCCTTTGGAACGCTACGCTCTTCTAGAAACCTACAGTAGAGGAAAGGTGCCTAATATGAGAAACACTTTTGTAAACCCTTGTGAAAGACCTAAAAGTAAGTGCAGTTGTATTTTTTGTGATGGTAATAATATCTTGCATTATTTAAGTTTATCATACAATTATCGTATTTGCAATAATAAACAATCTTTCAGAGTAGTTATTAAATCTTCACAAACAAGGCATTTCGTAGAAATGAGATCAAGGTTTCCTAATATGAGACAGTAATAATAGTCTGCTTTACTTACTTTATTACAGAATACTGACATATGAATAAACAATTTTTACATGTTCATTCATTTCTGTTATCCTTCACTAATTGCACAATACTTAGGTTTATATTTACGACAGCCGGCCGGGGTAGCCGAGCGGTTCTGCACGCCACAGTCTGGAACCGCGCGACCGCTACGGTCGCAGGTTCGAATCCTGTCTCGGGCATGGATGTGTGTGATGTCCTTAGGTTAGTTGGGTTCAAGTAATTCTAAGTTCTAGGGGACTGATGACCTCAGAAGTTAAGTCCCATAGTGCTCAGAGCCATTTATATTTATGACATCCGGGGCAAACAAATTTGTCTTCTGTGACACCGTAATCTTCATGAGCCCAGCGACAACATTTCGTGCACTGTGCCCATTTCTCCCCGTGTTCGTCTTCAGAATAGCGACCAGTACATAACAGACACACTGCGTCATCGTCATCACTGCTGTCTGAATCCCCACTGTCCTCAAGATTGACATCGTATGCCGAGTCACTAGACGATTCTTCTGCTTTAGGTGTACGACTTGAAGGTTTTCCACTCTTCTCCCCAAATCACTTTCTGGCTGCTGTCTTAGCGTCAGCCTCTGATTTCTTCTGTTTAGATTCTTGCAATTGCTTCTCATAAGGAGTTCAAGTTAGTAACGCAGCACAGCAATAACGCGATGTTTGACCTATTTGATGAGTATCTCCATGTGATTTCGCGAAGTGTGGGAGAAGTCTGATGTCTGCCGGGCTGACAGCTTGACCATCACCGTCATTAGTTTCATTTTCGTTTTTGGCATCTCTTTCTTGAAGAGCGTCAGCATGGCGATGAATTTTTTATAAGTACTTTGAATTTGGAGTAATATTGATCAACTTCTGAGCAAAATACTGCCTTGGAAGAGAGTTCCAGAAAACATTCCAATTTCTGATCTTAAGACTAGTCAAAATAATTCCTGTTTAGGATAATTTAAACGAATTAAAATAAACGCAGTTGCCAAAATTTTACTACAATAAATGATAAAATATTCGTATGTCGTGATAGTATTGCGTAAATTACATACAACAAATGGTGAGAGAACGAGTTCCCCCAATATGAGATAGGTATCGTAATGTGCGACACTGTCGCGTATTTGGGTCCCCAGACTATCGCATATTAGGAATTTTGCCACCTTACACAAAGAATCACGTACTTGCTAACAACTTTCGTTGGAAAATGAACCTAATTGTCAATAATTATAGATAATACAGTCGCAAATAACAACAATAAAAGAGTGCAGTACTATACACTCACCTTTAAGCTGAAATATTGTCTTAACACCGATGTCGCAAAAACTCCAAACACAAGAAATTTTGTATTAACCTCTTCGTACTACCGAGCGAGGTGGCGCAGTGGTTAGACACTGGACTCGCATTCGGGAGGACGACGGTTCAATCCCGCGTCCGGCCATCCTGATTTAGGTTTTCCGTGATTTCACTAAATCACTCCAGGCAAATGCCGGGATGGTTCCTCTGAAAGGGCACGGCAGACTTCCTTCCCCGTCCTTCCCTAATCTGATGAGACCGATGACCACGCTGTCTGGCCTCCTTCCCCAAAACAACCCACCAACCTCTTCGTACTGTGTCCGGCTCAACTATGGGGCCCTATTCGCTGTGTCGTCGTCTGGCACGCAATAGACGTGTTTAAGAAACTCTCCACCAGAGTGCAACTCCTAACATGAGCAGAGTTGGGGTGTCTCATATTAGGTTGGTTCAAATGGCTCTGAGCACTATGCGACTTAACTTCTGAGGTCATCAGTCGCCTAGAACTTAGAACTAATTAAACCTGACTAACCTAAGGACATCACACACATCCATTCCCGAGGCAGGATTCAAACCTGCTACCGTAGCGGTCGCTCGGCTCCAGACTGTAGCGCCCAGAAGCGCACGGCAACTCCGGCCGGCCCTCATATTAGGGAACTATCTCATAATAGGCACCTTTCCTCTACACCGCTGCAAGAAGGGGGGCAAGTTCCTTCGCATACTCTGTGTAAAATCGAAGTGGTATCCCATCAGGTCCAACAGCCTTTCCTCTTTGAGCGATTTTAATTGTTCTTCTATCCCTCTGTCATCTTTTTCGATATCTACCATTTTGTCATCTGTGCGACAATCCAGAGAATACGCACAATGAAAGAGCTGCTTCAGAAGGTAAGTTAGACGTACTTTATTTGGTATGTCAGTGCGCTTGTTTGACAAAACCGTGGATACAGAATAGCGAATTTGACGTGTTTGATCATTAGAAGGGGGCCTTCACACTGTGGGGATACTACTGAGCTGGTCAGCCAGCTGCATCCGAGGGGTTGTCTGCAGACCGGAGAAGCCGCCGCTGGAGGAGGAGGACTCGCTGCCTCGGCCGGCCACCGCCCCCGCGCCTCCCCCGCAGTCGGCGCTGCAGCGCCTCAGCCATGCGCCGCGGGCGTGGCTGCAGCGCTTGCGACGCGCCCAGGGCCGCCGCAACACCGACGACGCGGACGTCGACGGCGAGCCGCGCGCCGCCCCCAGGCCGTCACTGCTCAAGCGCATGTCGCTGCCTGCGCCGGACCTGCTGTCCATGCGGCGTGGCAGCTCGCTCATGCCCGAGCCGCAGTACGTCACCATCACCGTGAGTACCCCTTCTCCCGCTTAACCCACTCATTCCAGGCACATAAGTCGCCAACCCCCTGCCGTTTCCCACAGAGTGCGCCGCTGACCGATCTATCTTGCAAGGAAACCTCCCCATCGCACCCCCCTCAGATTTAGTTATAAGTTGGCACAGTGGATAGGCCTTGAAATACTGAACACAGATCAATCGAGAAAACAGGAAGAAGTTGTGCGGAACTATGAAAAAAAATAAGCAAAATATACAAACTGAGTAGTCCATGCCAAGATAGGCAACATCATGGATATTGTGAGCTCAGGAACGCCGTGGTACCGTGGTTAGCGTGAGCAGCTGCGGAACGAGAGGTCCTTGGTTCAAGTCTTTTCTCGAGTGAAAAGTTTAATTTTTTATTTTCAGACAATTATTATCTGTCCGTCCGTCCGTCCGATGCGAGGTAACTGCGCCGCAGTATTGGGACGCTACACCTAAACGGAAAAATTTGAAAACGTTAAAAACATGTTTTGACAGAGCACAGGGAAAACCGTAGGATTGTGAAACTGTTGCATTCATTTGTCGCAGTTTATGTGACAAACTCTTATGTTTTCATCACTTTTTTGGGAGTGATTGTCACATCCACAAGAAAACCTAAATCGGGCAAGGTAGAAGAATCTTTTTAACCATTCGGCAAGTGTACAAGTTAGGTGGGTTGACAACATATTCCTGTCATGTGACGCACATCCCGTCACCAGTATCGTATAGAATATATCAGACGCGTTTTCCTGTGGAGGAATCGGTTGACCTATGACATTGCGATCAAATGTTTTCAGTTCCCATTGCAGAGGCACGTCCTTTCGTCTACTAATCGCACGGCTTTGCGGTGCGGTCGCAAAACTCAGACACTTAACTTATTACAGTGAACAGAGACGTCAATGAACGAACGGACAGATCATAACTTTGCGAAAATAAAAAAAGTAAACTTTTCACTCGAGGAAAGACTTGAACCAAGGACCTCTCACTCCGCAGCTGCTCACGCTAACCACGGGACCACGACGCTCCTGAGCGCACACTATCCTTGATGTTGCATACCTTGGCATGGACAACTCAGTTTGTATATTTTGCTTATTTTTTCCATAGTTCCACACAACTTCTTCCTGTTTTCTCGATTGATCTGTGTTCAGTTTTTCAAGGCTTATCCACTGGGCCAACTTATAACTAAATCTGAGGGGGGTGCGATGGGGAGGTTCCCTTGTTAGAGAGCCTGTATAGGGAGAGAGTGGCCAACCGGACGATACGGCGGCCATTTTTCTGCCAAACTGCGGGCGGGACTTTTGAATGGTCAGTAGTGGAGTACACTCTCACCGAATCAAAAGCACAAGACAATATGGCGAACTCATTCGTTAAATGCCCTTCTTTAGAGCTATAATATACTCATAGTAGCCTACTACGTACAGCACAGGAAAATTTGATACAGTGGCTGTAAAAATCATTCGTTACTTGCATTTATCTCCTTTAAAGTTCGTTTACTAGACATATTGCAACGAAAGTAACGTCAATAAAAAAATATAGTGTATAGCATTTGTTTTGTATCGGAAGTGCATAACGCTAAAGATTTAACGTACCTGTATTACGTCAGATGAATGAAAGTCGTAAGTAGTTGTTCACTTGTGACATGCAAAAAGTGTGTGACATATTAGTCCTTTTTGTCACGTCTTCAAACTTTTTGCATGTCACAAGTAAACAACTGCTTACGACTTTAAACGAAAAAGATTACAAAAATCAGATTATGTTAAATGTAGGCTACTGTAATAACGACCAAATATAACAAGAAAACTACCGTATCCCTTCTACCCCACAGTAAGTACGCCTATTAAAAACTTTCAAGAGTACCTGCAAGTATTTACTACGAATAATGTTTCAGCAACCACGACTACTGCGGAAAACGTGCTTACAACTTGACTGCGTCAACAATAATACTGAAACCAAAATAATGCCTAGTGTTCTGATTCGGAACGAAATAAAGTTTGACGCTATAAAGTCGAATGGGCATGGCACAACAATTACAGGAACTTTCCGTTTCCAGCAAGGACGTCAGATATTGGCTTCAGAAAAGCTTGTGATGCTACCAGTATGCACGAACTGTTAAAGAAATGAGAGCTTAAAAGTTCAGGAAATTGTAATAGGCCTACCTGTTTTGCGTGACTAAAAATATTTTTAAAAAAACTGCCCACTGCTTTCGTCTTTCTTCATTGCGTGGAAATTCTAACATGCGAAATCCACCTTCGCCTCCATTGGAACAACCAAATGCATCACAACCTGGCATCGTTTACGAACGTCTGCAGAACGAATTATAGATGTCAAGAACAATGCTGTACAATTAGTAACGTGTTTACTTCAAACATGTAGGCCTACCGACTTCATCACAAAACGCTTCAATGTTTGAGATCCCAAACGATAATTACGTACTAAAAACGATATACAACTAAATCGAACATGCATGCACAACGCATAACAAGTCTCTCAATAATTCAAATACCTTTTAATCGTTTCCAAAAGTCCTCTGAACTTCAATTCAACTCAAAAGCACGGCGAACGTAGGAAGCGCGAGAGACGTTTGGCAGAAAAATGGCGCCGAAGCTTTTAACCAACCACGGGCAATTTCACCTATGGCCACTCTCTCTGTATACAGATTCTCTAATCTATCTGTGTGGTCACACTGCTACTGTGTGGCAGACCCTACCAGTGCAGGCGCCTGGCAGTTTTCATTGTGCAAAAACAGAAGGGAAAAGGACAGTGTGTGGTGTGGGGCTGACACACCCAGACCATGGACGCAGTGCGGCGGCGCGGTTACTTTGATCTATTACTGTTCCAGAAACAACGAAACAAACATGCGAATTTAAACAGGCGCAAAATCCCCAAGATTGGCGATCCTTTACAGAAGCTCGAAACTTAGCGCGGAGTTAATTGCGAGACGCCTATAACAGTTTCCACAACGAAACTTTGTTTTGAAACCCGGCAGAAAATCCAAAGGGATTCTGGTCGTATGTGAAGTATGTTAGCGGCAAGAAACAATCAGTGCCTTCTCTGTGCGATAACAGTGGACATACTATCAAAGACAGTACTGCCAAAGCAGAATTACTAAACACAGCCTTCCGAAATGCCTTCACAAAAGAAGAAGAAGTAAATATTCCAGAATTCGAATCGAGAACAGCAGCCAACATGAGTAACGTAGAAGTGAAGCAACTCAAATCCCTTAATAAAAGCAAGTCTTCTGGTCCACACTGCGTACCAATTAGGTTCCTTTCGGAGCATGCTGATGCATTAGCTCCATACTTAACAATCGTATACAACCGTTCGCTCGACGAAAGATCCGTACCCAAAGACTGGAAAGTTTCACAGGTCAGACCAATATTCAAGGAAGGTAGTAGGAGTAATCCACTCAATTACACGCCCATATCGTTAACATCGATATGCAGCAGGATTTTAGAACATATATTGTGTTCAAACATTATGAATTACCTCGAAGGAAACGGTCTATTGACACACAGTCAACATGGGTTTAGAAAACATCGTTCCTGTGAAACCCAACTAGCTCCTTATTCACATGAAGTGCTGAGTGCTATTGACAAGGGATTTCAGATCTATTCCGTATTCCTGGATTTCCAAAAGGCGTTTGACACTGTACCACTTACGCGGCTCGTAGTAAAATTCCATGTTTATGGAATATCGTCTCAGTTATGTGACTGGATTTGCGATTTCCTGTCAGAAAGGTCACAGTTCATAGTAATCGACGGAAAGTCATCGAGTAAAACAGAAGTGATTTCAGGCGTTCCCCAGAGTAGTGCTATAGGCCCTTTGCTGTTCCTTATCTATATAAACGATTTGGCAGACAATCTGAGCAGCCGCCTTCGGTTGTTTGCAGATGACACTGTCTTTTATCGACTAATAGTCATCAGAAGATCAAAACAAACTGCAAAACGATTTACAAAAATATCTGACTGGTGCGAAAAGTGACAGTTGACCCTAAATAATGAAAAGTGAGAGGTCATCCACACGAGTGCTAAAAAGAACTCGTTAAACTTCGGTTACACGATACATCAGTCTAATCTAAAAGCTGTAAATTCAACTAAATACATAGGTATTACAATTATGAACAACTTAAATTGTAAAGAACACATAGAAAATGCTGTTGGCAAGGCTAACCAAAGGCTGCGTTTTATTGGCAGGACACATGGAAAATGTAACAGACCTACTAAAGGGATTGCCTACACTACGCTTGTCCGTCCTCTTTCAGAATACTGCTGCACGGTGTGGGATCCTTACCACGTAGGAGTGACGGAGTACGTTGAAAATGTTCAAAGAAGGGCAGCACGCTTTGTACTATCGCGAAATATGGAAGAGAGTGTCACATAAATGATACAGGATTTGGGCTGGAAATCATTAAAAGAAAGGCGCCCGAATGCTAAAATAATTTGTTGACACCGACCTACATAGGGCGGAACGATCTCCACGATAAAATAAGGGAAATCAGAGCTCGTACGGAAAGATATAGGATTGGAATAATAGAGAATTGTGAAGGTGGTTCGATGAACCCTCTGCCAGGCACTTAAATGTGATTTGCAGAGTATCGATGTAGATGTAGATTACCTCCACCTATCTGTGAACTCGTTGCAGCAGATCGCTGGTAGGAAAGCCGAGCAGAAACCTACCATACTGCAACTCGCACTAGGACAATGTAACTATTCCAAGAATCGGAAAAAGTCTTAATTTTGAATGAAAGGTGGAAATACTGGTAAAGTTCGGTATATTCTGAACCTTGATAATGTACACATTCACTGCCAAGCCCGTGCTAATCTTAGCACAGTCATGCAGAAACCCTTTCATTCGCGTTAGCAAGTTTATGGTAGCGTATTTCCCGAAATATGGGCAGCTACTAAGGACGTATTGTTCTTAAATAAAAATGCTCGCCGTACTACAATATCTATCGGTGTCTAATGCACGCAACTTTTTAGATACCGATCTTCTCAATATGCCACGCGGAATTACTGTCTTTTTTCATACACAAAATTACTTAAAAATCCATACTTTCTAAAAAAACACCGGAATAAATAAGCCTTCACTTTAAAACACTTTTGAAGCATGTAGGACAACTACATTCGGCGAATTACAACTTCCTTCGGAGCTCATACTACACACGACCGTACCATTGAAAGGCTGTGCTCAAACTACTTTAGACTGTTGTAAGCATTCTCTATATCCAAGAGAAAAGACGCACGAAGAATACTCCATTCTGATTGGTCAATTTTCTTTAAGGGCAACACAAAAGCATTATTCTCCCTCGTTAGTCCGCGCTTTTCATGACTAACCAATCAACAAATAACACACTTTCAAACTGTACTTTTTCCCGAAATAAATATTTAACTCTAAGGTGCTGCAGTCGTGGACTGTGCGGCTGGTCCCGGCGGAGGTTCGAGTCCTCCTTCAGACAATGGTGTGTGCGTTTGTCCTTAGGATAACTTAGGTTAAGTAGTGTGTAACCTTAGGGACTGATGACCTTAGCAATTAAGTCCCATAAGATTTCACACACATTAGAACATTAGAAGTATTTAACCTTCTGATATTTTGTTTATATTTTACGTTACTAACTATTTTCATTTGCACTCGAATTAGCTTTCGTTTTTTCATAAACATACTGAACATATTATGATTTAAAGTTCTCCATCGTCTGCATTCACACTCTCTTAAAAGTTTCTCACGCTAGTTCGTACAGCGTTTATCAGTAGAACAATGATCTACATATTTACTTTAGACCACATTCACGCATCATTCACACTACTAAAAGCATATACAAAACTGTGCAAACGTAAATAAACAAAAAAACCTTCAAGAAATAAACAGAACAATTCACAAAATCATTCTCTTGACGTGTTTTTCAGTGTATTTGTGCACTTCTGTCCTCTAGTAGATGAAAACTATAACTACATACTCGACTGAACCCACTTCGGACAATCTGTCACTGTACACACATGAGTCATTCTCCCGATACACAGGTGTAGACACGAGTGATATAAGGCGCCACGCCTTATCGGCTAGTATAAAATTATGGATGGACAGTGAAACGTATAACAACATATTTAGCGTTACTTCACCCTCACATCGAAAAAGAAGACACGAGTGTGCGAAAATTTATTCTCTTCTACTTGGTCCTCTAATGACGGGTCATTAACATACCGGAATGTGGGAATATATAGCCCACATCGTCCGTGGAAGAACTAGAGAACTTCGATTTCTTTTATTTCATTCCACCCCACTTGTATGTCGCAGTAAGCGTAAAACATTGATTATGTTCGTAACCTCTTCATGCGTAGTGCACTGAAGCGCCAAGGAAACTGGCATAGGCATGGGTGTTCCAATACAGGCAGAATACGGCGCTGCGGATGGCAACGCCTATACAAGACAACAAGTGTCTGGCGCAGTTGTTGATTGGTTACTGCTGCTGCACTGGCAGGTTATCAAGAGTTTGAACATGGTGCTGTAATCCACCCACGAGCGATGGGACACAGCATCTCCGAGGTAGCGATGAAGTGGGGATTTTCCCGTACGACCATTTCACGAATGTACTGTGAATATCAGGAAACCGGTAAAACATCAAATCTCCGACATCGCTGAGGCTGGAAAAAGATCCTGCAAAAACGGGACCAACAAGAACTGAAGAGAATTATTTAATGTGACAGAAGTGCAACTCTACCGCAAATTGCTGATAATTTCATTGCTGGGCCATCAACGAGTGTCACCGTGCGAACCATTCAACGAAACATCATCGATATGGGCTTTCGGGGTGTACCCTTGATGACTCCACAACACAAAGTTTTAAACCTCGCCTGGGCCATCAACACAGACATTGAACTGTTGCCGACTGGAAACATGGTGTCTGGACGGACGAGTCTAGTTTCAAATTGTATCGAGTGGATGGACGTATATGGATGGGTATTGAGACAACCTCATGAATCCATGGACCCTGCATGTCAGCAGTGGACTGTTAAAGCTGGTGGAGGCACTGTAATGGTGTGCGGCGTGTGAAATTGGAGTGATATGGGACCCCTGATACATCTAGATACGACTCTGACAGGTGAAACGTACGTAAGCATCCTGTCTGATCATGTGCATTCTCTCATGCCCATTGTGCAATCCGACGGACTTGGGCAGTTCCAGCAGGACAATGCCACGCCACCCCCCCCCCCCCCACACTCCCAGAATTGCTACAGAGTGGCTCCAGGAACACTCTTCTGAGATTAAACACTTCCGCTGGACACCAAACTCCCCAGTCACGAACATTATTGAGCATATCTGTTCAGAACAGATCTCCACCCCCTCGTACTCTTATGGACAGACAGCCCTGCAGGATTCATGGTGTCAGTTCCCTCCATCACTACTTCAGAGATTAGTCAAGTGTAAGCTGCATTATACTGCGGCACTTCTGCGTGCTCGCGGGGGCCTTACACGACATTATGGAGGTGTACCAGTTTCTTTGGCTCTTCCGTGTGTATGGCTGGGGAAGAAATGATACCTGTACCACTGTGGTAATTGTCAGTGTTAGTTTGATTTCGTACTTGATTGTCGTTTTCATAGTAGTGGAAACTCACGATACAGCAAGGTAAATCGCAATGAAAGATTTTTTTTACTAAACAAATTCTAACATTCTGCATGGTGTCTCCCTACCACTTTCGCGCAACGACGCTCTGAGCGTGTTTTTTAGGGAATTGACTCGTTTGAACCTGGGACCTGTTGCTGGTAAGGAGACGCCAGACCACACATGGCATGTAGAGTTCAGAAGAGTTCAGTGAGACTAGCGATGATATAACCAAATACTTAATGATTTCAGCGTCAGCTCCACTGCACTCCCTGTAAAAGAATCTTAATACTAACTAAATTTAGTGGAAGGGGTGCAAGGCTTTCCTATTTTTAGTTAGCTGGTAAAACAACGTCGAAAAAGCAGTTTAGTTTAGCATTGGAATTTTTATTCTACTCATAAAACATCGTTTATAAATTGCGCTATTGATGAAAGGAAATATTTTAATACAGGATGATAAAAACCAACTGCATTCAACAAAAATGTGAACGAATATTCCCTGAATGGGTTTCAAAGTTCTACAATGAATCGAAGGGTGACCTATGCCATATCACATCTATAATCTAGGTTTAAATTAAGTTTCACAAAAGAGAAAACTATCAAAATGGTCTACAGTGACTCTCAATTATCTTTAATTACTTATTTAACTTGTCGTAAATTACAGTGGCTGATGTGGTTTCTCAGTAATTATATAACAGAAAAATCATCGCGTTTCAGATTTTAACTTCAAGTGGCAAATGTAAATACCATGAGGTTCAATTGACGATCGACACTAGTATTACATAAAAAAGGGGATGTAACAGATGAGACTTCTGCAGTTCTGAGTGAAGCCTTATGCGTTCTTATGCGGCATTGCGTGCGTTCATTACCTTGTCGGTGGTTAGGCAGCATCAGGGGGTGGCGGGCGGCACAGCTCCACACACTTCGCCATCTTGGTAGCAACTCTCTAACTTCTCTTTACTACAATTTACCGAAGTGGGTTTAAGAAAAAGGTACCTGCCTGTGTTTTCAACTGACCAATCACGGTCTCAATGTTAACCTTAAGCTCCGCCTACAAAAATTCTGTCTATCCAATGAAAAACGTTATACTTTTCGTGGTGGGGCAATGTTTTTAATGTTTGCTACGTAACAGAGACGTGTATAGTCTCACGCTAAAACTTGCAGCTGGTGTGGCCCTTTTAGTGTTATTGTAAGATCTATACTGTTCTTCTGGAGGGCTCTATCTTTTAACATGGGCCTGGGGGGTGGTTTTGGCGGTTGGCCGGCAATGTGGGTGTCCGTCCCTTATCGTAGGGCCTTCTAGCCTACACGACTCTGCTCTCGGCTTCTGTTCTCGTTTCTCCCCTCGGAACTGCGTCTGTTTCACGGTGGGAAGGTATGACATGCATTTAGGCGTTCTTGTGTTAGTCTGTGGTATTCCATTTGCTCACTCGTTGATTGTATTACTTTGGTTAATTTAATGTCAGGATTTATTCGGAGCTATTTGACATACTGCCGGATTTGCTATCATGTCAGGATTTTCATGGAAGGTGTTGGATTTGCCTGACACCTTACAAAATGTGGCGAAACGTTAACAGAAACAGCATTCGCCGTCTTGTCAAACTTTTTGTCAATCACAATTTGTCTCAAATACGACCGGTGCTTGACAAACACGTCAAACCGCAATGTACAGTCAAATATTTGACAAAGTTAGTTAAGTTTGACAAAATGCTTGATCACTTACGTGGGCCTTTAGACTCTGTCATCTTATCCTACCTTCCCTTCTCTCATACACGATCGGTGCTTGACAAACAAGTCAAACCGCAATGTACACAGTCAAATATTTGACAAAGACAAAATGCTTGATCGTTTACAGGGGCCTTTAGACTCTTTGTCATCGTACCCTATCTTCCGCTTCTCTCAAGCACTACCGGTGCTTGACAAACACGTCAAACCGCAATGTACACAGTCAAATATTTGACAAAGTTAAGTTTGACAAAATGGTTGATCGTGTATGGAGCTCTTTAGACTCCGTCACATTACCCTACCTTCCGCTTCTCTCAAACACGATCGGTGCTTGACAAACACGTCAAATCTCGATGTATATAGTCAAATATTTGACAGTTAACTTTTACAAAATGCTTGATGGTTTACGGGAGCCTTTAGACTCTTCGTCACTTTACCCTACCTTCCCCCACGAGAGAAAGCCAGTCCCTCCCGAATGGCTGGTCTGGGTTGGTACCCTCCGCCGGTGAAGGTCGCTGAAGGTTAGGCGGCTGTTGTTTGCAGGGCGCGGCGCAGGCCCGCGGCCACACGGAGCACATGGGCAGCGTGCTGGAGGAGACGTCCCTGGCGGACTTCCTGCGCGCGCTCTCCTCTGTGCACGACCGGTTCGCGGTCGCCGGCATCGCCGACGAGTCTCCCGGCTGCCGGAAGCGGCGCAAGATGGGCACCGCGTCGCTCACGCCGCCGCTGCTGCACCACTCCCTGCAGTCGCTGCACTCGCCGGCGCCGCCGCCCCCGCCGCCGACGCTGCCGCCCGCCGCCCACCTGCGGCGCGGCTCGCTCTGGCCGACGCCCACGCAAGGTACGTACGTCGGGTCGCAAGCCGAGCGCATCTGCGAAAATCTCCGACGCGAACCGTCACACTTTATACAGGGTGGTCCATTGATAATGACCGGGCCAAATATCTCACGAAATAAGCATCAAACAAAAAAACTACAAAGAACGAAACTCGTCTAGCTTCAAGGGGGAAACCAGATGGCGCTATGGTTGGCCCGCTACATGGTGCTGCCATAGGTCACACGGATATCAACTGCGTTTTTTGTAGATAGGAACCCCGATCGTTTATTACATATTCGTGTAGTACGTAAAGAAATATGAATGTTTTAGTTGGACTACTTTTCTCGCTTTGTGATAGATGGCGCTGTAATAGTCACAAACGCGTAAGTACGTGGTATCACGTAACATTCCCCCAGTGCGGACTGTACGAGGTTTGTCCGGTAAATACGTATAAAAGTTGAATTGTTGTTGTTGTGGTCTTCAGTCCTGAGACTGGTTTGGTGCAGCTCTCCATGCTACTCTATCCTGTGCAAGCTTTTTCATCTCCCAGTACCTACTGCAACCCACATCCCTCTGAATCTGCCCAGTGTATTCATCTCTTGGTCTCCCTCTACGATTTTTACCCTCCACGCTGCCCTCCAATACTAAATTGGTGATCCCTTGATGCCTCAGAACATGTCCTACCAACCGATCCCTTCTTCTGGTCAAGTTGTGCCACAAACTTCTCTTCTCCCCAATCCTATTCAATACTTCCTCATTAGTTATGTGATCTACCCATCTAATCTTCAGCATTCTTCTGTAGCACCACATTTCGAAAGCTTCTATTCTCTTCTTGTCCAAACTATTTATCGTCCATGTTTCACTTCCATACATGGCTACACTCCATACAAATACTTTCAGAAATGACTTCCTGACACTTAAATCAATACTGGATGTTAACAAATTTCTCTTCTTCAGAAACGCTTTCCTTGCCATTGCCAGCCTACATTTTATATCCTCTCTACTTCGACCATCATCAGTTATTTTGCTCCCCAAATAGCAAAACTCCTTTACTACTTTAAGTGCCTCATTTCCTAATCTAATTCCCTCAGCATCACCCGACTTAATTAGACTACATTCCATTATCCTTGTTTTGCTTTTGTTGATGTTCATCTTATATCCTCCTTTCAAGACACTGTCCATTCCATTCAACTGCTCTTCCAAGTCCTTTGCTGTCTCTGACAGAATTACAATGTCATCGGCGAACCTCAAAGTTTTTATTTCTTCTCCATGAATTTTAATACCTACTCCGAATTTTTCTTTTGTTTCCTTTACTGCTTGCTCAATATACAGATTGAACAACATCGGGGAGAGGCTACAACCCTGTCTTACTCCCTTCCCAACCACTGCTTCCCTTTCATGTCCCTCGACTCTTATAACTGCCATCTGGTTTCTGTACAAATTGTAAATAGCCTTTCGCTCCCTGTATTTTACCCCTTCCATCTTTAGAATTTGAAAGAGAGTATTCCAGTCAACATTGTCAAAAGCTTTCTCTAAGTCTACAAATGCTAGAAACGTAGGTTTGCCTTTCCTTACTCTTTCTTCTAAGATAAGTCGTAAGGTCAGTATTGCCTCACGTGTTCCAGTGTTTCTACGGAATCCAAACTGATCTTCCCCGAGGTTGGCTTCTACTAGTTTTTCCATTCGTCTGTAAAGAATTCGTGTTAGTATTTTGCAGCTGTGACTTATTAAGCTGATAGTTCGGTAATTTTCACATCTGTCAACACCTGCTTTCTTTGGGATTGGAATTATTATATTCTTCTTGAAGTCTGAGGGTATTTCGCCTGTCTCATACATCTTCCTCACCAGATGGTAGAGTTTTGTCAGGACTGTCTCTCCCACGGCCGTCAGTAGTTCCAATGGAATATTGTCTACTCCGGGGGCTTTGTTTCGACTCAGGTCGTTCAGTGCTGTGTCAAACTCTTCACGCAGTATCATATCTCCCATTTCATCTTCATCTACATCCTCTTCCATTTCCATAATATTGTCCTCAAGTACATCGCCCTTGTATAGACCCTCTATATACTCCTTCCACCTTTCTGCTTTCCCTTCTTTGCTTAGAACTGGGTTTCCATCTGAGCTCTTGATATTCATACAAGTCGTTCTCTTATCTCCAAAGGTCTCAATAACTTTATTTTACAATTATTCAGGTATTACAATATGGTCTCCTTCAAAGTACTCGCCCTGAGACGCGATACACTTCTGCCAACGCCGTTTCCACTGTTGATAACATTGCTGAAAGTCTTCAGTTGTGATGTTGTTCAGTTGCCGTGTCGTTTCCGCCTTGATGGCTTCCACATCTCCCAAGTGCCGCCCCCGAAGCACCATTTTGCATTTCGGGAACATGGAGAAGTCACACGGGGCTAAATAGAGTGAAGAAGGCGGGTGGTCTGTCACGGTGATTGAGCTTCGGGCCAAAATCTCGCGCACAACGAGCGACGTGTGAGCGGGCGCATTGTCGTGATGAAGGATCCACCTGCCCCCTTTTGCCAACTCCGGAGCTCTGAGACGTGTCAGAACTTCAACGTAAAAATTTCCGTTCGCTCTCTGGCCGGGAGGGACAAATTCCTTGTGAACAATGCCCCTAGAATCAAAGAAAACAATCAACATTGTCTTCACATTGGACCTTGATTTTCGCGACCTTTTTGCTCTCGGTTCTCCTGCTAGTTTCCATTCCTTGCTTTAAGATTTGAGCTCCACATCGAATTCGTAAAACTAGGACTCGTCTCCAGTGATGACTCGGTTGAGAAAGTCCCCTCGTTCCTCTGCTTCCAACCAATCCTCACAGCACTCAACCCTCTTTGCTTTCTGTTCTGGCGTCAAGAGCTTCGGTACGATTTTCGCACACCATTTCTTCA
This sequence comes from Schistocerca piceifrons, assembly GCF_021461385.2. Lineage (NCBI taxonomy): Eukaryota > Metazoa > Arthropoda > Insecta > Orthoptera > Acrididae > Schistocerca > Schistocerca piceifrons. Next base: position 141,107,674 of record NC_060146.1, on the reverse strand, counting down.
TTTCAAGTTTTTGTGTCAGGATTTCGTGAACGATTGTATTGGGGATTGACAGGTCGTCAGCAATCATTCTGACTGTCAATCTACGGTCTTCAAGAACACAAGCCCGAATTCATTCAACATTAGCATCGGAGCTCGATGTCGACGGGCGTTCTGGGCGAGGGTCATCGTTCGCTTCTTCTCCGCCATCCCGGAACCCTTTTAACCACTTGTTCACGGTTGGTTCCTTCAGAGAATTGTCTCCGTAAACCTGTTTCAAGCACTCAAAAATCTCACTGCCATTCTTGCCTAGCTTTGCAAGAGACTTGATGTTGACGCGCTGTTACTCAATTAGAGAGAGCTCCATGCCGACGGCAGGGAAAAAGGGTAACTGTCAACAAGCTGCCGCACACTCCCACCTTCACGCAGAGTGCTCTGACTCGAACTGAGAGTTGATGGGATTGATTACAGCAGTAGTCCCACCTGGCGGTGACTGCAACTTGTAACGTAAAGACATTATTCAACTTTTATACGTATTTTCCGGACAAACCTCGTATTTGCTTCGTGGTACATCACCCGTGTTAAAATGGACCGTTTACCAATTGCGAAAAAGGTCCATATCGTGTTGATGTATGGCTATTGTGATCAAAATACCCAACGGGCGTGTGCTATGTATGCTGCTCGGTATCCTGGACGACATCATCCAAGTGTTCCGACCGTTCGCCGGATAGTTACGTTATTTAAGGAAACAGTAAGTGTTCAGCTACATGTGGAACGTCATCCACGACCTGCAACAAATGACCATGCCCAAGTAGGTGTTTTAGCTGCTAATCCGCACATCAGTAGCAGACAAATTGCGCGAGAATCGCGAATCTCAAAAACTTCGGTGTTGAGAATGCTACATCAATATCGATTGCACCCGTACCAATTTCTAGGCACCAGGAATTGCATGGCGACGACTTTGAACACCGTGTACAGTTCTGCCACTGGGCACAAGAGAAATTACGGGACGATGACAGATTTCCTGCACGCGTTCTATTTAGCGACAAAGCGTCATTCACCAACAGCGGTAACGTAAACCGCCATAATATCCACTATTGGGCAACGGAAAATCCATGATGGCTGCGACAAGTGGGACATCAGCGACCTTGGCGGGTTAATGTATGGTGCGGCATTATGGGAGGAAGGACAATTGACCCCCATTTTATCGATGGCAACTTAAATGGTGCAATGTATGCTGATTTCTTACATAATGTTCTATCGATGTTACTGCAAGATGTTTCACTGCATGACAGAATGGCGATGTACTTCCAACGTGAAGGATGTCCGGCACATAGCTCGCGTGCGGTTGAAGCAGTATTGGATAGCATATTTCATGACAGGTGGATTGGTCTTCGAAGCATCATATCATGGGCCGCACGTTCGCCAGATCTGACGTCCCCGGATTTCTTTCTGTGGGGAAAGGATATTTGCTATGGTGATCCACCGACAACGCCTGACAACATGCGTCAGCGCATTGTCAATACATGTGCGAACATTGCGGAAGGCGAACTACTCGCTCTTGAGAGGAATGTCGTTAGACGTATTGCCAAATGCATTGAGGTTGACGGACATCATTTGAGCATTTATTGCATTAATGTGGTATTTACAGGTAATCACGCAGTAACAGTGTGCGTTCTCAGAAGTGATAAGTTCCCAAAGGTACATGTATCACACTGGAACAACCGAAATAAAATGTTCAAACGTACCTACGTTCTGTATTTTAATTTAAAAAACCTACCTGTTACCAACTGTTCGTCTCAAGTTGTGATCCATATGTTTATGACTATTATAGGGCCATCTATCACAAAGCCAAAAAAGTGGTCCAACTAAAACATTCATATTTCTTTACGTACAACACGAATATGTAATAAAAAATGGGGGTTCCTATTTAAAAAAAACGCAGTTGATATCCGTTTAACCTATGGCAGCGCCATGTAGCGGGCCAACCATAACACCATCTGGTTTCCCCCTTCAAGCTAGAGAAGTTTCATTCTTTCTAGTTTTTTTCGTTTACGCTTATTTCGTGATATATTTAGCCCGGCCACTATCAATGGACCACCCCCTATACGAGGTATTTCCGTAAGAGCATGCAAAAACTTGAAAGGACATAGAGGATGCTCCACTGAACAGTTTGGGGTAGGAAACTGGGGTCGGAGAAGAAATCTTAAGGAGGTAATAGAAATAAAATCACTTTACTGTGTACTTTTTTATTTACATTAGTTACAGTTAACTGCAAATACCATCACTCATACAAGTAAAGTACCATTTGTTCTGCATCTTACAAAACGTGCTGAAACTGACCGCCGTCAACCTCAATGGGCGAACAAGGTTCTGACACACCCTGACAAATATACCTCGTCTGTTTCGAATCACATCACAGGCAGCTACAATTATGGTAGCTAATTCCCCTGGGGTCTCATACACAAGTGACTTTATGTATCCCCACACCAAATAAAAAAATTGTTCAAATGTATGAGAATTCCTAACGGCCCAAACTGCTGAGGTCATTGGTCCCTAGTTCTCCGTCTTCAGGCCACAAGTGGCCCATTGAGACCATCCGACCGCCATGTCATCCTCAGTTGAGGATGCAGATAGGAGCAGCATGTGGTCAACACACCACTCTCCTGGTCGTTATGATGGTTTTCTTCGACCGGAGCCGCTACTGTTCGGTCGAGTAGCTCCTCAATTGGCATCAGGAGGCTGAGTGCACCCCGAAAAATGTCAACAGCGCATGGCGGCTGGATGGTCACCCATCCAAGTGCCGGCCACGGCCGACAGCGCTTAACTTTGGTGATCTCACGGGAACCGGTGTTCCACTGCGGCAAGGTCATTGCGTCATCAGTCCTTAGACCTGCACAATAGTTAAACTAACTTAAATTAACTTATGCTAACGACACACACACCCATGCCCGAGGGAGGACTCGAACCTCCGGCAGGAGGGGCCGCGCAAACCGTGACATGGAGCCTCAAACCGTGCGGTCACTCAGCGCGGGCATAGCAAATAATCGAGGGGATGCAGGTCAGGTGACGTCGCAGGCCATGGAATGGGACCTCCCCTTCCGATCAGCGACTAGGAGATACACCACTGAGATGGTCGTGGCGGGCATCCACAATAAAGTGTGGCGGTGCGCCGTCATGTTGCATCCACATCTCTCACGAACACCCGAGCGTATATTCTCCGACAACTCGAATAGAACTCTTTGCACGAGCCTCAAGCACAGGTGATCATTCAGACAGCCAGGTAGAAGATATGACCCAACGTGATTGTTGCCTACAATGCCGGCTCAGGTATTCACAGCAAAACGTACACTATGTGATCAAAAGTATCAGGACACCTGGCTGCAAATGACTTAAAAGTTCGTAGCGCCCTCCAACGATAATACTGGAATTCAATATGCTGTTGGTCCACCCTTGGCCTTGATGACAGCTTCCACTCTCGCAGGCATACGTTCAATCAGGTGCTGGAAGGTTTCTTGGGGAGTGGCAGCAAATTCTTCACGGAGTGCTGTACTGAGGAGAGGTATCGATGTCGCTTGGTGAGGCCCGGCACGAAGTCAGCGTTCCAAAACATCCCAAAGGTGTTCTATAGGGTTCAGATCAGAACTTCGTGCAGGCCAGTCCATTACAGGGATGTTGTGTAACCACTCCGCCGCAGGCCGTGCATTATGAGCAGGTGCCCGATCGTGTTGAAAGCTCCCTCCATGAAAAACACAACCACCCATAACACCTCCGCCTCCGAATTTTACTGTTGGCGCTACACGCGCTGGCGGATGACGTTCACCAGACATTCGCCATATCCACACCCTGCTATCGGATCGCCACATTGTGTACAGTGATTCGTCACTCCACACAACGTTTTTCCACTGTTCAATCGTCCAACGTTTACGCTCATTACACAAAGCGAGGCGTCGTTTGGCATTTACCGGCGCGATGTGTGGCTTTTGAGCAGCCGCACGAACATGGATTTCAAGTTTTCTCATCTCCCGCCTAACTGTCATAGTATTTGAAGTGGATCCTGCTGCAGTTTGGAATTCCTGTGCGATGGTCTGGATAGATGTCTGCCTATTACACATCATGACCCTCTTCAACTGTCGGCGGTGTCTGTCAGACAACAGACGAGGTCGCCCTGTACGCTTTTGTGCTGTACGTGTCCCTTTACGTTTCCACTTCACTACCACATCGGGAACAGTAGACCTAGAGATGTTTAGGAGTATGGAAATCTCACGACGTATGACACAAGTGACGTCCAGTCACCTAACCACGTTCAAAGTCCGTGAGTTCCGCGGAGCGCCCCGTTCTGCTCTTTCACGATGTCTAATGACTACTGAGGTTGCTGATATGAAGTACCGGGCAGTGGCAGTGGCCTAATATGAAAAACGTATGTTTGATCACATAGCGCACTTCATGGTGAGACTCTCCTACAGCATGAGGGTTTTCCTATCCCACTCATGGCTATTCCTGCTGTTCGAAATACCATCACGATCAAATGAGGCCTCGTCAGTAAACAGCACGATTTGGAGGATATCTGGTCGATCAATCGATTGTTGGAGCAACCACTAACACAATGCGACCCTTGGCTGAAAGGCAGTCACAAGCGTTGCGTGGACTCGTTGTGGGTGATATGGCGGTAATTGTCCGTCGTGGAATACTCGCCACAAACTAGTATGTGTGTTGTGTACATAGTTCCGCGTAGTCAGCGCGTACACAACTTTCCCACTAGAGCGCGTCCCGCTAAGCACAACAGCGCAGGCGCAACGCTCGTCCGTCTCCGCACTACGAGATGGCGCTGCCATAAAGACGGACCAAATTCTGCTTCCGCCGATCCGCGTATTAATATGTAACGCAGCCAATGAGATTGCTGCTAACGTAGAACCTTTTCTCCTCGCGGATCACACTCGCACAGTGATACCTGAATGCTCCAGGTATTACAACGAGTGTACAGACCTCCGATTAGTTAGTCTGCATTGGTCTGCATTGGTCTGTAGGCAAGTTTCAGTCTGCACCTAATAAGATGACCATATTCCTGTACATAGCCATGAAGATAAATGTATAGACACTTTGTCAAGTATCAGAGATATGTGAGAATAAGATTAACGTACCAAGACCAAAGGAACTTCAGATTGTCAATTATAAATAGCATCCAGAACCAAGTTAAGTTATTTTTATGCTTGTTATTATTTTAATAAATGTGTGTGAAAATTAATCAAGTTCTGTTTAAAGTTGGTCACCGTCAATCTGCTACTCTAAGCGTTCAAGTGGCATTTCTATCGTCTGACCTAACGGCAGAAGATAAACACGCCACAATAAGACCACGAGACATATTGCTGACACTCGCCTACTTCATTAGAGCGACAAGTCAAATAATCTGATGGTGTGTGTACCGAAGGTCTTACAGTATGCACACCACAATGTGTAACGCTCATTTCACGTGCAATACTATGCAATACTTGTAGTGGTGTCCGCTGCAACTTTTTCCAGCACTTCCTCTCCTGAATCTACTTTGCGAGTGGTCTTCATGTTGCCAGGTACCTTGTTTCTGCCAATCTCCCTCATTCGTCGATCGAGAGAAATAAACACTCGCCGTGACGGATGACGCCTTTTAGGAAATCGTTCCCTGTACAACCTTTCAGCAGAGAGAGTATTGCAACGTACTTCCCCATGCACAAGGTGCACGTCGGTGAATTCGGCGAAACTGTACTGGTACTGCTCCATCGTATTGTACTGTACGTCTCTGAATAGCACTGAGTAACGAATGGGTCTGTCGCTGATTCATAGCACGTTGCGTCTTGGGACAATGTAAATACCATACAACGGAGCCAATTTACGGACAAGTAAAGAAAACCTGCATCATGACTCCCTAGTTATCAAGCTCGTCGTCCTTGTTTCCTTGCAGGAAATAAAGAATGCGCATATAAATAAACAGCACAGTATGTGAAAACATGTCCGTATGTTAGTTTTAAGTAATCTGGAAAACACTAGTGCTAGGTAAAGCCGTAGACAAGTTTACTTATCTCCGTAAGCTGGCTTCTTCGACCCGAGCTTCCCTGCCCCAAATTGTTCGGTTCAGCATTCTCTATGTCCTGCAACGTTTTTGCGCTCTCTTACGGAAACACCCTATACACTTAAGAACGAAAGTCATGGGATACCGATATGTACGTAATGTGTACGTAAGGCAGTCCATTGGTGGAGCTGTCACTTGTGTTCAGGTGGTTCATATCAAAAGTTTTCCAACATCATTATGCCCACACGATGGGGTCAATGGACTTTCGACAACGAGTGATAGTTGGAGCTAGACGCATTGGAAATCATTACGGAATTCAGTATTCCAGGGTCCACAGTGTCGAGTCTCTGCTGTGAATGGCAAATTTTGAGGCATTACCTCTTACCACAGACAACGCAGTGATCTCTTTACAACGGAGACTAGCGGTGTTTGTCAGTGCTAACGGCAAGTAACACTGGGTGAAATAACCGCATAGACACAGTACGTTGTCCTCGATGGTGAGTGTTCATCGGAGGTGAGGGTATCATCTGGAGTGCCCCAGGGAAGTGTGGTAGGTCCGCTGTTGTTTTCTATCTACATAAATGGTCTTTTGGATAAGGTGGATAGCAGTGTGCGGCTGTTTGCTGATGATGCTGTGGTGTACTGGAAGGTGTCGTCATTGAGTGACTGTAGGAGGATACAAGATGACTTGGACAGGATCTGTGATTGGTGCAAAGAATGGCAGCTAACTCTAAATCTAGATAAATGTCAATTAATGCAGATGAATAGGAAAAAGAATCCTGTAATGTTTGAATACTCAATTAGTAGTGTAGCACTTGACACACTCACGTCGATTAAATATTTGGGCGTAACATTGCAGAGCGATATGAAGTGGGACAAGCATGTTGTGGGGAAGGCGGATAGTCGTCTTCGGTTCATTGGTAGAATTTTGGGAAGATGTGGTTCATCTGTAAAGGAGATCGCTTATAAAACACTAATACGACCCATTCTTGAGTACTGCTCGTGCGTTTGGGATCCCTTTCAGGTCGGATTGAGGGAGGACATAGAAGCAGTTCAGAGGCGGGCTGCTAGATTTGTTACTGGTAGGTTTGATCATCACGCGAGTGTTACGGAAATGCTTCAGGAACTCGGGTGGGAGTCTCTAGAGGAAACGAGGCGTTCTTTTCGTGAATCGCTACTGAGGAAATTTAGAAAACCAGCGTTTGAGGCTGATTGCAGTACAATTTTACTGCCGCCAACTTACATTTCGCGGAAAGACACAAAGATAAGAGACATTAGGGCTCGTACAGAGGCATATAGGTAATCATTTTTCCCTCGTTCTGTTTGGGAGTGGAACAGGGAGAGAAGATGCTAGTTGTGGTACGAGGTACCCTCCGCCACGCACCTTATGGTGGATTGCGAAGTATGTATGTAGATGTAGATGTAGACGCCGATGATGCTGTAGTCTCCAGGAAAGTAGTCTCACACGAAAGTTGTGAACAGATCAATGAGGATTTGTAGAAAGTAAATGCGTGGTGTAATGACTAGCAGTTATCTCTCAATATTAGTAAGTGTAACCTATTGCGTATAACAAGGTGAAAATCCCCATTAATATAAATGCCCAGTCTCTGGAAGCGGTTACGTCCGTCAAGTATCTGGGTGTAACTGTTCTAAATGATCTCAAATAGAATGATCAGATTACACAAGTAACGGGTAAGACGAACTCTAGATTGCGGTTTATTGGTAGAATCCTGAAGCGATGCAGTCCTTCAACAAAGGAAATAGCTTACAATACGTTAGTTCATCCAGTCTTGGAGTGTTGTTCGTCTGTATGGGACCCTTACCATTTGGGTCTGAATCAAGAGTTTGAGTAGGTCCAAAGAAGAGCAGCAAGATTTGTGACTGGTACATTTAGCTATTGCGAAAGAGCTACAAATCTCGCAGAAAGTTTGAAGCGGGACACACTTGCAGACAGACGCCGCGCTAAACAGAAGGGGCTGCTAACTAAATTCCGAAATCCGACCTTCACCCAGGATGTAGGGCATATATTATTACCACCAAAAAACTAGAAGAAGCCGACCCCTGGGAAGATCAGTTTGGATTCCGTAGAAATATTGGAACAGGTGAGGCAATGCCGACCCTATGACTTATCTTAGAAGCTAGATTAAGGAAAGGCAAACCTACGTTTCTAGCATTTTCAGACTTAGAGAAAGGTTTTGACAATGTTGACTGGAACACTCTTTCAGATTCTGAAAGTGGCAGGGGTAAAATACAGGGAGCGAAAGGCTATTTACAATTTGTACAGAAATCAGATGGCAGTTACAAGAGTCGAGGGACATGAAAGGGAAGCAGTGGTTGGGAAGGGAGTGAGACAGCGTTGCAGGCTATCCCCGACGTTATTCAATCTGTATATTGGGCAAGCAGTAATTGAAACAGAAGAAAAATTTGGAGTAGGAATTAAAATCCATGGAGAAGAAATAAAAACGTTGAGGTTCCTCGATGACATTGTAATTCTGTTAAACAGCAAAGGACTTGGAAGATCAGTTGACCAGAATGGATAGTGTCTTGAAAGGAGGATATAAGATGAACATCAACAAAAGCAAAACGAGGATAATGGAATGTAGTCGAATTAAGTTGGGTGATGCTGAGGATATTAGATTAGGAAATGAGACACTTAAAGTAGTTTTGCTATTTCGGGAGCAAAATAACTGATGGTCGAAGTAGAGAGGATATAAAATGTAGACTGGCAACGGCAAGGAGAGCGTTTCTGAAGAAGAGAAATTTGTTAACATCGAGTACTGATTTAAGTGTCAGGAAGTCGTTTCTGAAAGTATTTGTATGGAGTGTAGCCATGTATGGAAGTGAAACGTGGACGATAAATAGTTTAGACAAGAAGAGAATAGAAGCTTTCGAAATGTGGTGCTACAGAAGAATGCTGAAGATTGGATGGGTAGATCACATAACTAATGAGGAGGTATTGAACAGGATTGGAGGAAAGAGAAGTTTGTGGCAGAACTTGACTAGAACAAGGGATCGATTGGTAGGACATGTTCTGAGGCATCAAGGGATCACCAGTTTAGTATTGGAGGGCAGCGTGGAGGGTAAAAATCGTAGAGGGAGACCAAGAGATGAATACACCAAGCAGAATTAGAAGGATGTAGGTTGCAGTAGGTACTGGGAGATGAAGAAGCTTGCACAGGATAGAGTAGCATGGAGAGCTGCATCAAACCATTTTCGGGACTTAAGACCACAACAACATCATTTAAATCGCGCAATGATCACCATTCAAAGATAAGGGAGATAAGAGCTCGTACTGAGGCGTACAGACAGTCGTTTTTCCCTCGCGCGATCCGCGAGTGGAACAGTGGTAGGGATGGGGGGGATGATATGACTTTGGCGCGAATTGTGCCCTCCGCCACACACCGCTTGGTGTCTAGCGGAGTGTATATGTATATGTAGATGTAGATGTAGATGTAGATGTAAATAGGTGAGGGCCGTACGACGAACGTATCCCTTAGTACAGCGCGGCGAAATTTGGCATTAATGGCTGTGGCAGCAGACTAACGACGCTTGCGCACGACATGGCCTGCAGCGCCTCCCCTTGGCTCATGACCGTATCGGCTGAAACCTAGACGACTGGAAAACCGTGGCCTAGCCAGATGAGTCCCGATTTCAGTTCGTAAAACCTCACGGTAGGCTTCGAGTGTGGCGCAGACGCCACGAAATGATGAATGAAATGACCGTTTGATATTACGGTACATTCGTAATTTTTACTTATGGACCGTCTGACAGCAACTGAATAAAATACAATTTTAGTGCCATACGCGTTTCGCCTTTATTTTCTGCAAGGCATCATCAGTGGCCTGGAATATGTACATATGTTAGCTATTTAATTTACATTTTTGTCACTGTGCTTATCGGTTATAAACAGTTCTGGTGGTTGGTATTTCCTACTAAGTAGTAATGTTTTGAACTGTACTTACATGTGGCGTGGACAATTTCTTACATATTACGCTCCTGTTGCATTTTTGGTGTTGTTCTTCTTAGGAATGCTAATTTGCGTTTTTTCCCACATTCCACAGCACTGTGAACTGAACACTTGTTTCAATGCAATATCTCTTACGTCGATCTGTTGTAGAATTTTAGAACATGTTTTTTGCTCGCGTATCATGTCATTTCTGGAAACCCAGAATCTGCTATGTAGGAATCAACATGGATTCCGGAAACAGCGATCGTGTGAGACCCAACTCGCCTTATTTGTTCATGAGACCTAGAAAATATTAGATACAGGCTCCCAGGTAGATGCTATTTTTCTTGACTTCCGGAAGGCGTTCGATACAGTTCCGCACTGTCGCCTGATAAACAAAGTAAGAGCCTACGGAATATCAGACCAGCTGTGTGGCTGGATTGAAGAGTTTTTAGCAAACAGAACACAGCATGTTGTTGTCAATGGAGAGACGTCTACAGACGTTAAAGTAACTTCTGGCGTGCCACAGGGGAGTGTTATGGGACCATTGCTTTTCACAATATATATAAATGACCTAGTAGATAGTGTCGGAAGTTCCATGCGGCTTTTCGCGGATGATGCTGTAGTATACAGAGAAGTTGCAGCATTAGAAAATTGTAGCGAAATGCAGGAAGATCTGCAGCGGATAGGCACTTGGTGCAGGGAGTGGCAACTGACCCTTAACATAGACAAATGTAATGTATTGCGAATACATAGAAAGAAGGATCCTTTATTGTATGATTATATGATAGCGGAACAAACACTGGTAGCAGTTACTTCTGTAAAATATCTGGGAGTATGCGTGCGGAACGATTTGAAGTGGAATGATCATATAAAATTAATTGTTGGTAAGGCGGGTACCAGGTTGAGATTCATTGGGAGAGTGCTTAGAAAATGTAGTCCATCAACAAAGGATGTGGCTTACAAAACACTCGTTCGACCCATACTTGAGTATTGCTCATCAGTGTGGGATCCGTACCAGATCGGTCTGACGGAGGAGATAGAGAAGATCCAAAGAAAAGCGGCGCGTTTCGTCACAGGGTTATTTGGTAACCGTGATAGCGTTACGGAGATGTTTAATAAACTCAAGTGGCAGACTCTGCAAGAGAGGCGCTCTGCATCGCGGTGTAGCTTGCTCGCCAGGTTTCGAGAGGGTGCGTTTCTGGATGAGGTATCGAATATATTGCTTCCCCCTACTTATACCTCCCGAGGAGATCACGAATGTAAAATTAGAGAGATTAGAGCGCGCACGGAGGCTTTCAGACAGTCGTTCTTCCCGCGAACCATACGCGACTGGAACAGGAAAGGGAGGTAATGACAGTGGCACGTAAAGTGCCCTCCGCCACACACCGTTGGGTGGCTTGCGGAGTATCGATGTAGATGTAGATGTTGCCGAATGTCAAATCTTTTTGCCAAAGATCGAATGTTATTGCCAAACTTTCAAGTGTAATTATTGAATTATCTATGATCTGGTGTGTGTGTGTGTGTGTGTGTGTGTGTGTGTGTGTGTGTGTGTGTGTGTGTGTGTGAGGGGGGGGGAAGAGTTTTTTTTAGTTTTATGTTATCATTTCCTTTATTAAGTGTAGTAGGGAACCTGTGCTGATGTGTGTTTGTTCATTTATCACATGTTTGTTTTCTGCTATGGCTTTCTTGATGTGGAAGTTTTCTTGCGTTTGCATAAGATGTTTGTCATGGTTGCTTATTCTCATTATTTTCGTTTCTTGTTCCATGTTTGTAGGATGATGGTTACGGTGTTTTAAGTGCTCTGCAAATGTGGAATGGTTTATTTCACACTTCCAACCTCTAATATGTTCTTTGTATCGTGTTTCAAAATTCCTGCATGTCATGCCTATGTATACTGCATCACAGCTTTGACATTCAAGTTGATATATTCCTGATTGTTGGAATTTGTCCCTCTTGGTAGCTGGCTGGCTTAGGTATGATTGGAGGGTTTGCCCAGGCTTATACGCTATTTTGAAGCCCTGTCTCTTTAGGATGTTTGGAACTCTGTGTGTTAGTTTATGTTTGTAGGTCATGGTGTACCATCTGGTTCTTTTCTGTGTGGTGTTGTCATTGTGGGTGTTTACTGAGTGTGTTTGTAAGTTTTCAGCTTGTGAGTTCTCTTGCGTTCTGGAAATGTTGTGATTGTTCTGTATTTGTGTTTTTATTTTTTGATTGAGCCTGTGTACCACATGTGTTTCATCCCCGTTGTTCCTAGCTCTTTGTATGATTGTACTCATTTCTTGTTCATGGTTCCTCTTGCTAAGTAGGATTCTGTTTAATCTATGCAACATGTGTCTTAGTGCTGCAAGTTTCTGGCTGTGGGGGTGGTTGGATGTGGAATGTATTATTGTGTCTGTGGCTGTTGGTTTTCTAAAGATGTTAAGTGTATGTTTACCATTTTCTTTTTTTATTGTAATGTCAAGAAAATTTATTTGATTATCTTCTTCTTTCCCAAGTGTGAATTTTATGTTCTGATGAGCTTTGTTTATTTCCGAATTGAGTTGATCTGCCAGACAAATAACGTCATCCACGTATCTGTACCAATATATGATTTTGAAACTTTCATTAGTGGTTAGCTTTTCAAATACCGTGTGATATTGTTGGCCGGGATGTTCCAGTCGGGTTCGGCCGCCAAGAGCAATTCTTATTTCAGTCGATGCCACATTGGGTGACTTGTAGCCGATGATGAGGATAAAATGATGATGAGCGCAACACGACACGCAGTCCCCGAGCGGAGAAAATCTCCGACCCAGCCGGGAATCGAACCCAGGCCCAGTGCATGGGAGGGGAGCACGTTACCACCCAGCTAAGCAAGCGGACGAGACTCCATGAAGATATGGGCCTAGGCTGTCAACAACGCACTGTGCAAGCTGATGGTGGCAGCGTATCGGTGTGGGCCGTGTTTACATGGAATGGGCTGGAAACTCTGGTCCGACCGAACCCATCACTGACTGGAAATGGTTACGTTCGGTTACTTGTAGGCCTTTTGCAACCCTTCAGCGACTTCATATTCACAAACATCGATGGAATTTTTATTGATGACAATACGCCGTGTAACTGGACCACACTTTTTCGCAACTGGTGCCTTGTGTACACAATATTACCGCCATCCACATACGTACGTACATGAATCCCATCGAACATTTATGGGACATAATACAGAGGTCAGTTCGCCACCAAATTCCTGCACTGGTAACAGTTTACAGTCACGGATGGCTTCAGAGGCAGCCTGGTTTGATATTTCTGCAGGAGACTTCCAACGACTTGTTGAGTCCGTGCCACGTCGAGTTACTGTACTACACAGGGCAAAAAGAGGTCCGTCACGGTATTAGGAGGTATCCCATGATTTTTCTCACCTCAATATATATTATTCTACTGTAAACCTAAAAAATAACTTTAACTTTATTAAAGAGCGAAACCGTAGCCTACAAAGGGATTTTTGTATTCCAGTAACTTTCAAAAATACTTAGTGTAATTACAAAACAAAATACTGTAGTAAAAGTTAGATGTTCATGGATTGGCTGAAAAAATTATCATCCAAAATGGCTTCCCTCCTTCTAGTTCAGGTAACTGAGAGTGTACTGCGTTCTGAAAAAAAATGGGCCAAATACTTGTGACAGCAATAATACGAGGGTGAGTCAAATGAAAACCTTAAATTTGTAATAACAAATCGAAATTTCGCGCCGTTATCCTGTAAGTTGGTAAGCGTGCTACAAACAGCATGCAGAATGGCCTTTAGGTGGCAGCATAGTACAGATGCACACATACCGTCGCAGTATCAATATAAAGATGGCTGCCCCACTTGCGACTTGCACCAGGGAAGAACAGCATTCTGTTATTCGGTTTTCGCATAGTGAAGGTGTGAAACGTATTGAAATTCATCGACGAATGAAGGTTCTGTACGGTGATGCATGCTTGTCACAGCAGCAAGTCTACGAATGGAGTAGGAATTCGCAAGTGGTGTGACTTCATTGGAAGATGCTCCTCGTCCAGGTCAGGCACAACGAGTTGTGACTCCACAGAACATTGCAGCAATTGAAGCCATACTGAAAGAAAACCGCCAAGTGACACTCAATGAAAATTGCAGCATGTTTACAGATTAGTCATCGGTCAGTACACCACATTGTGCATGATATGCTCCAGTTTCACAAAGTGTCTGCAAGATGGGTGCCACGGCAGCTGACTCCTGAAATGAGAGAACGATGTGTTGGTGCTTGTGAAGAACTTCTTCGGCGCTTTGCACGAGAAGGTGATGGCTTCCTTGCAAGAATCGTTACTGGGGACGAAACTTGGGTTCACTTTCACCAACCGGAAACGAAGAAAGCGAGCAAGGGATGGCGCCATTTCTCACCACCAAAACCAAAGAAGTGTCGAACAGAACCATCAAGAGGGAAGGTTATGCTGACTCCCTTTTGACCCGAAAAAGGAGTCATCTTAGAGCATTACATGCCTAGAGGGACCACTATCACCAGTGCATCATACACAAATCGTCTGCAGCCTGCAATCAAAGCGACGTGGATTGCTGTCAGCAAGTGTCCTTTTGCAACATGACAATGCAAGGCCCCACACCGTCCGTACAACAGTTGCAACAATCACAGACCTGCATTTTGAGTGTCTTCCTCATCCACCATACTCACCAGTCCTTGCCCCAAGTGATTTCCATATATTTGGACCACGCAATGGGAGGAAAGCAGTTCCGTTCTGATGAAGAGGTACGGCACACAGTGCATGAGTGGTTGCGCAGACTACCAAAAGAATTTTTTTCTAAAGGAATTTATGCACTTTGTAAGCGCTGGAGGACTTGCATTGAACACGGGGGAGATTATGTTGAAAAGTGATACAGCTTTGTACCACTTCTGCACAATAAATAAAATTAAAAAAAGATATTTAAGGTTTTCATTTGACTCACCCTCGTACAAATGTTATTACTGGTCGTTTCACCCACAGAAATTTCATCTTCCGTTTTTTAATGAGAGTGGAGCCACAAAATCGAAGAAAATCATTTATGAGAGAGTGCTCTCTTATGTCATGTAAATAACATCGAATATTCCAGGACATACGCCTGTTACAGGAGTAGATAGATGCATAATTTGTCACAAATGCGAAGATGAAAATATTAGCATGTAGCAGAAAACGAACCTATTTCCTTCAGCTCCATAACAGCACATTTCAAACCACAAGACCACGTACATCTCGAAGCATTATTATTGTGTTCATCCTAGAATCTCCTAAAATCGTTTACTGCTGATGTGTCACTAACTGACATTTTGACCACAGTGCACTGATTTTGTGGGATACCGAGAGTGATGTGTCTGTGATAAATCTTCAGTACTCCACTACCTCAAAACGGCATATTATCATAACACACAAGGAATAACACAGAAACAGCAAAATACTATGAAATCCAATATGGTCTCTCCACAATAGCGAGCGAGGGATACCAAGTGGTGCGGTAGCGTTCTCGCTTCCCGCGGCCGGGTTCCCGGGTTCGATTCCCGGCGGGGTCAGGGATTTTCTCTGCCTCGTGATGACTGGGTGTTGTGTGATGTCCTTAGGTTAGTTAGGTTTAAGTATTTCTAAGTTCTAGGGGAATGATGACCATAGATGTTAAGTCCCATAGTGCTCAGAGCCATTTGAACCATTTTTTTTATTTTTTTTTTTATACCAAGTGACTTGGCCCAAACGCTAGTTGTAGCTTTCTCATTTTACTCACTCCTTGGCAAAGAAAAGATTAAAGAGTGTACTGATTTCTTTAAACTGTCTTTTATTTCTATGTTCAGAGATGCATTGCCAGAAAAAGGGTCTTAATGGTAAAGTAGCATTTTCCGGTGAAATGAGTGAGGAAATTAATGTAACACTCAGCAACACACACATTTTATTGCACATACAGTGCCAGGAAAAACCTGGAAAGGCGATGTAGTCTTTGATCTGATGATAGCATATGCTACTTCGAGAATTGTAAATGTGTTGATAATGGTTTGAATGTCGTCCGCCAAGAGATAGCGTAGTGGCTTAGCTGCCAGATCGCCATCTGTATCTACCCTTTAATAGGCAATGCTCGGAACCAGAAAAGGCTGAGTTTGGCGCAAATGTGTGAAGCAGACAGGCAACCATGCCACAGAGATGCACTCGTCCTTCCTACTGCCAACTGAGTGAGTTTGAAAGGGGTCCAACTGTGGCCTTCCGATTGGCAGGAAGAATCGTCGAATTGTAAGGGCAACAGTGACAGATTGTACAGCTACCACAGCAGTTGTACAGCTGTTGTACAGCTGTTGAAAACCAGTTATTAGCAGTGAGAATACAGGCACGCACATCTCAAGCCATCCTCCACTCATGCCACAGCATCGAAATACACGGCTAGACTGGTGCCGTCAGAGGATCACTTGGAATAAAAAATGGCGCGCCACGATCTTCAGTAAGATTCGGCCTATACTCAAGTCACTGTCTTTTGTGCATGCTATGTTGACCCCATAGTGTGCATTCACTCGAGACACACTGGCCCCACAGGCCTTTTGGTGAATCCTCGTTCACCTTTGGTGTTTCTGGAGGTGACACTAACCAGCTCTCGATATGTGCAGAATGTTGTTAAACCAGTTCTTTTGCTGTTGTTGCAACAGGAAGGCGATTTGTTGTTGAAACAGGATAATGTTGGCCGCACACTGTCTGTGAAACTCGATACGCCCTGCAAGACATGCAACAACTTTCGTGGTCAGCACAGTCTCCAGGCTTGTCTCCAGCTGAGCGCGTATGGGATACGATGGGAAGACTAGTGACTCGTGTGACTTGTCAACCGACAACTCTTACAGAACAACCTGAACAGACCGAGCAGGTCTGGAATAAAGTACCCCAGGATAGCGTTTACCATCTGTTCTAACAACAGGATGCCAGAGTCAGTGTTTGCATTGCCATCTGGTTAGTCGTGCAGTCTAAGGCACGGCTTTCCAGGTGGGAAGGAGCACCTGGTCCCCGGCACGAATCCCCCCAGTGGACTTGGGTCAAGGTCCAGTGAACCGGCCAGTCTGTGGATGGTTTTTAGCCGGTTTTCCATCTGCCTCAGCAAATGCAGGCTGGTTCCCCTTATTCCGCCTCAGTTACACTATGTTGGCGATTGCTGTGCAAACAAGTTCTCTACGTGCACTTACACCACCATTACTCTATCACACAAACATAGGGGTTACACACGTCTGGTGTGAGTCGTTCCCTGGGGGGTCCACCGGGGTCCAAACCGCACAATAACCCTGGGTTCGGTGTGGGGTGGTGGAGGGGTGAAATGGACTGCGGCAGTCATCGTGGGGTTGTGGACCACTGCAGCTGCGGTGGGGACGAAGCCTCTGCATCGTTTCTAGGTCCCGGGTTAAAATACAATACAATACATACATACAATATGGATGTTTCATCATGGGTCGGCGTCTAGTGCCTAGGAACTGCCTGTGGTGTTGATCTGTCAATGTAGTCATTTCATATACCCTGTATGCACTATTTCAACTATGAATCTTGAAAGAATGGAAACTTCTAAAAATTAGTACTATTTTTTTTCTGGCAGTGTACATGCATTTTATTACATGTATTGACACAACATCTCTAGGTCCACTGTGTCTTTTGGCAGGTGCGGGCGGTAGGCGGGGCTCGCTGCGGCCGGCCACGCCCCCTGTCGCCCAGCTGGCCCAGCGTCGCTCGTCGCTGCGGCCACCCCCGGCGCCCTCGCCGGGACCCCCGGCGCTGCCCCCAGGGGGTGGGATGCGGACTGCAGGACGGCCCACGCCCACACAAGACCGCCGCAGGTGAGTCCACGACCACTGCTGCTCCACTACTCATCTCTGACCCCCAAAATCTGCGGAAATATCGCAACCACTGTACATTCCTCTGTGTCACTAGACCTCTGGGTCACAGCCATAGATTCCACAAAAGAAGGGGGGCAGAATTCTCAATAATTTCTAGGACTGATTGTTTTTCAATTCTAGTGAACTGCAGCATGGAGTAATAGCCTGGAGTATTTTATTAAGAATGAATATTTCTTGTAAGCCACAAGAGGCGCTGGTAGTCCCACAAGGCATACTGTAACATGCGCGTGTTTTGAAGTGTGTTAACACAGAGGTGACCATGGACGTCCGCATAAATTCATGCAAATTTTAAACATTCCATTTTTGTGTAACTTATTCAAGCAGAAACATTGACAGTATACAATACTGACCATTAAAATTGCTACACCAAGAAGAAATGCAGATGATAAACGGGTATTCATTGGACAAGTATGTTATACTAGAACTGACGTGTCATTACATTTTCACGCAATTCGGGTGCATAGATCCTGAGAAATCAGTACCCAAAACAAACACTTCCGGCCGTAATAACTGCCTTCATACGCCTGGGCATTGAGTCAAACAGAGCTTGGATGGCGTGTACAGATACAGCTGCCCATGCAGCTTCAACACAACACAACAGTTCATCAAGAGTAGTGACTAGCGTATTGAGACGAGCCAGTTGCTCGGCCACCATTGACCAGACGTTTTCAATTGGTGAGAGATCTGGAGAATGTGCTGGCAGTCGAACATTTTCTGTATCCAAAAGGGCCCGTACAGGACCTACAACATGCGGTCGCGCGTTCTCATACTCAAATATAGGGTTTCGCAGGGATCGAATGAAGGATAGAGCCACGGGTCGTAACACATCTGAAATGTAACGTCCACTGTTCAAAGTGCCGTCAATGCGAACAAGACGTGACCGAGACGCGTAACCAATGGCACCCCATACCATCACGCCGGGTGATACGCCAGTATGGCGATGACGAATACAAGCTTCCAATGTGCGTTCACCGTCATGTCGCCAAACAAGGATGCGACCATCATGATGCTGTAAACAGAACCTGGATTCACCCGAAAAATGACATTTTGTCATTCGTGCACCCAGGTTCGTCGTTGAGTACACCATCGCAGGCGCTCCTGTCGGTGATGCAGTGTCAAGGGCAACCGCAGCCTTGGTCTCTTAGCTGATAGTCCATGCTGCTGCAAACGTCGTCGAACTGTTCGTGCAGATGGTTGTTGTCTTGAAACGTGGCTGCACGATCCGTTACAGCCATGCGGATAAGAGGCCTGTCTTCTCGACTGCTAATGATACGAGGCCGTTGGGATCCAGCACGGCGTTCCGTATTACCCTCCTGAACCCACCGATGCCATATTCTGCTAACAGTCACTGGATCTCGACCAACGCGAGCAGCAATGTCGCGATTCGATAAACCGCAATCGCAATAGGCTACAATCCGACCTTTATCAAAGTCGGAAACGTGATGGTACGAATTTCTCCTCCTTACACGAGGCATCACAACAACGTTTCACCAGGCAACGCCGGTCAACTGCTGTTTGTGTGTGAGAAATCGGTTGGAAACTTTCCTCGTGTGAGCACGTTGTAGGTGTCGCCACCGGCACCGACCTTGTGTGAATGCTCCGAAAAGCTAATCATTTGCATATCACCGCATCTTCTTCTTGTCGATTAAATTTCGCTCTGTAGCACGTCATATTCGTGGTGTAGCAATTTTAATGGCCAGTAGTGCATATGTATGGATGGATGGACAGATGGAAAGAACAAAACATTTCTGTTGCACCTTCATGGTTGACAAACTTTATTATTCTAAGAATCGTATAATGAATTTCAATAATGTACAGCATAGAGTTCATTGTTGACAGCCGTCTGAACTGATCAGTGTGTCGACTGCGATTGAAAATGAAGAAAACCGAGTTTTGTGCACTTATTAAACATTTTCATTTGCAGAGTTGGACTGACACACAAATCAAAACAGAATTGAATAAAGTTTATGCAGACTCTTCGTCATCATTGAAGACCACTTACTTTTGGATTAATGAATTTAAACGTGGTCGGACAAGCATCGAAGATGAAGCGCGTTCGAATTGTGGTCACTGCAAAGGAAACCATTGACAAATTCCGTGATATGACAATGCAAGACTGCCGTATGAAAATTCTGAACTTGTCGGTTACATAATATCCTGCAAGGAGAATTGGGTATGAAGATGATGTGTGCAAAGTGGATGTTACGACTACTTACAGTCTACCTAAAGTGCATCTGGCACAACGTTTCAACACGATGTCAGGCGTCGTTTAATTGCTATTGGCAAGACGTTTTGCAAAAATTTGTGTCTGTTGATGAAACCTGGATCCATCATTACACACTAGTGTCAAAAATGCATTCAAAACATGGAGAAAGGCTGGTTGAAAGTGAACCAAATAAGGCAAAGACTATTTTGTCAGATGGTAAAGTGATGGCCACTGTTTTTTTTGGGGGGGGGGGGGGGCGGGGGGGTGTTCCAAATGAGTAACCCTCATAGATTACTTGGAAAAAGGCAAAACCATAACTGGACTCTATTGTGCTTCATTGCTGGATAGTTTGAAACTTGCATTAGTTAAAGAGGACCAAGATTGGCAGGTAAAAAAGTGCTCTTTCACCAGGATAATGCACCATCCCACATATCAGCGATAACTTTTGTATCCCGCCTGGAAGGCGGCGCATGGGTCTGCTCCTGAAAACTGAAGGGTAGGCCGAATGAAGAAAGCGAGTAGGAGCACGAGGGGACAAGCACTTCGATTAAAATATTATATGTTTATTATAGGCAAAAACAGGCTAATAAATGGTTACATAACTTTGTGTATGTCCCGTCGTGAGTAATACAAGGTCTCAATAGCAAGCCAACACAGTCTGTAGTTTAAGTGAGGTTCCAGGTCGTCTGATTTCGATGAAATGGGCAGAATCTGGAGCGGAGCTCATAGATCTGCGCAGCACCGACTAGAGGGCGCTGTCGTCGGTGTCTGTCGTAGTGCCAACCTAATAACATTAATACGCCGTGGCATCGTTGCTATTGATACCACTATAACAATGGTGAAAGTGCATAAATACAGCTTTGAATTGGTTCGTCATCCACTTATTCACAAGATTTAGCTCCGGGCGACTACTTCCTGTTTCATAACTTGAAACTTTGTTTTGCTGGGAAGAAATTTTCACTTGGGGGGGGGGGGGGGGGGGGGGGGTTGCTGTATCAAGTGTATCACCTCACAAAGGAGCCTCTGTTGAGAAGAAATGTCAGTTGTTTACGAAACAAACATTTTTCTTTCTTTTTGCACATTTATCAAACTGCCCTCATACGTATTATTATTTTTTTATTGTTATTGTTATTATTGTTATTATTATTAATATTATTATGTTGTTGTTGTTATTTTGCGAGTTGTTTACACCTCCTCAGGCTGTTTCTCGTCACCTCGTATCTAAGCCTCTCGACCCTTATACACATTTTCTTTCAAATTTCTTCCTTACGTTTCCCCTATCTGCGTGATTTGTGTTCAGTTCTGCTCAGGGTCTTCCTGTTTTCTGTTATATAGAGCTTGCCAACAAATTACTTTTTTCGGCCATTGTTCTCCCCTTAATCTCATCACATGTCGATACCATATTAAATGCCATTTTTGCGCCTCCTCGCTGATGTACTTGGGAGTTTTCATTCGCTTTCCGATTTTCTTATTTAGGATCTTCGCTCGCTTTGAAACTCTGTAACTCCTAAAAAACGCCATTTACGCCACTTCAACTAGTCCTCTGTCTTGTCTTCTCATTTACAAGGCATCAGCTATATATAATCTGCAAATGTTATGTATTATTTATTCACATAACCCTTTTCCCAATTTCCTTAATTTTATCAGACCAAAGGATGGAATTCAGATTATTCATTACTTGCTTATTTTGTGTTGCCTTCTGTCTTTTTTCCTGTATACTGGAACTCGGCTCTGAGAATACAATGTCAGGTATTTGTACTTTCGATGTGCTTAAACAGTTTTTCCATGCATGATAATGTCATGTTGTTTGCTTCCTAAAGAGGGATACATTGTTTTAGAAAAAAATATTTTAGTCCATTCTTGTATGTTTCTAGGATTTTCTTCATCATGTACTCTATTATATAGTCGTCCACAACCAGCATTATTTGATCATCGGCAAGTAGTAAACTGTATAGGTAGTCCCCATCTATGTGTAGCCCCATTCCTTCACACTTCCTCACCCCTTCCGCCTATACGTATACCAAATATATTTTAGCTCTAACGATTGATAGTTTTTGACTTGGTAGGCCTGCATTTACGAGGGTCACTCCAAAAGAAATGCACACTATTTTTGTAAAAATACAGTTTTCATTCTGCATGTGTGAAAGTTTTACAGTGTGTAGATACATGCTTCCTGCTTGTTTTGAAACTTAGTTCAACCTGTTCCCGTGAGTGGCGCCGTCACAGCATGTCTTCAAAATGACTGCTACACCTGACGTTTGTCAGAAGCAACGTGCTGTCAGAATTCGTGTGCTGTGAAAACGAGACAGTGGGAAACATCCACAAGAGCTTGAAAAATGGGTATGCTGCTGTCGATCACAGTACAGTTAGTCGGTGGGCAAGCAGGTTACGTGATCAAATCGGGCACGACAATATTGAGGATTGTCCTTGCAGTGGCAGGCCTCATCCTGTACACACTCCAGACAATGTGCAGAGAGTTAACGAATTGGTGACTGCTGACAGACGCATCACAGTGAACGAATTGTCACGCTACGTTGGGATAGGGGAAGGAAGAGTTTGTAGAATACTGAAAGTGTTGGCGTTAAAAGAGGTTTGTGCCAGATGGGTTCCCAGGATGTTGACAGTGGCTCCCAAAGAAACAAGAAAAACGGTATGCAGCGAACTTTTGGAACAGTGTGAGAATGGTGGAGATGAATTTCTTGGAAGAATTGTGATAGGTAATGAAACATAGCTCCATAATTTTTCACCAGAGACGAAGGGGCAACCAATGGAGTGGCATCATGCAAATTCACCCAAGAAAAATAATTCAAAACCACACCGTCTGCTGGAAAAGTTATGGCTTCGGTGTCTTCCGATTCCGAACGACTCTTGCTTGTCGACATCATGCCAAGTGGAACCACCTAAATTCTGATGCATATGTCATGATACTGAAGAAACTTGAAGCTCGACTGAGTCGTGTTCGACCACATCGGCAAAAGCAGGATGTTTTGCAGTTGCACGACAATGCACGGCCACATGTCATTCAAAAAACCGTGGAAGCGATCACAAAACTCAGATGGACAACACTGAAACACCTGCCTTACAGTCCTGACCTAGCTCTGTATGACTATCATCTCTTTGGTACACTGAAAGACTCTCTTCGTGCAACAAGGTTTGAAGATGATGACTCCCTTGTGCACACTGCCAAACAGTGGCTCCAACAGGTTGGTCGAGGATTTTACCGTGCAGGTATACAGGCGCTGGTTCCAAGATGGCGTAAGGGAGTTGAGAGGGATGGAAACTATGTGGAGAAATGAAAATATTGTTCCTAAAGGATGTATCTACACACTGTAAAACTTTCAAATATGTAGAATAAAAGATGGATTTAAAAAAGTAGTGTGCATTTATTTTGGAGTGACCCTCACAGGTATATTACCTTGACATGCAAAAGCTAAGCATAGCTATACAACATATGAAATAGCTAACTAACATATGAAATTACTTCTTTTTCTATTATTATTATTATAAGTAAGTATACCACCTTTTTGATTCGAAGATCTTGAAGTTAAAATCTCCCCAACTGCAGAGGACATCCTCGAAGGGGTTTGTAGCTTCTGTGAAGGTGCCATTAACATTCTTGCTCGCTACTGACAAGATGTAAATCGGACCTTTGGAGAAGCTATCCAATCACCTTCGAAGACGTCCTCTGCAATTGGGGACGAATTCAGACACGTGCTGCTACAGTTGTAACTGGACAGTACAGTCCATACTACAGTGTAGCAGAAAC
Organism: Schistocerca piceifrons; assembly: GCF_021461385.2. Taxonomy (NCBI): domain Eukaryota; kingdom Metazoa; phylum Arthropoda; class Insecta; order Orthoptera; family Acrididae; genus Schistocerca; species Schistocerca piceifrons. The sequence continues at coordinate 141,083,854 of NC_060146.1, read as the reverse complement.
GTTCTTGGAGTTAAATAGGAGTATCTGAACGAAAGGCGACGTTGTTCCCATCACCAAACCCCCTCACGTACATACAGAGAACCTGTGTGCAAAGAGGACCAACTGACCATTACGCTTGCACCATCCTGCACCTTGCGCACTGACTACGAGAATAAAATGAGAGAGATTGGTACAGTGACGCGCAATCGCTGAGGTGACAAAAGTTATTGGGTAGTGATACATAATGTATAAAAGGCCAGCGCATTGCTGGAGTAGTCACTTGTACTAAGGTGACTCGTGCGAAAAGGCCAGCGACGTGATTATAGCCACACCACAGGAATTAACAGATTTTGAACGCGGAATGGCGGTTGGAGCTGAACACATGGAGCACACCATTCCGGAAATCGTTAAGGAACTCAATATTTCGAGATCCATAGTGTCAAGAGTGTGCCGAGAATACCAAATTTCAGGCATTACCCCTCCCCACGGACAATGCAGAGGCCGACGGCCTTCTCTTAACGACGGAGAGCAGCGGCGTTTGTGTATAATTGTCAGTGCTGACAGACAAGCAACACTGCGTGAAATAACTGCAGAAATGAATGTGGGATGCACAACGAACGTATTCGTTATAGCAGTGCGGCTAAATTTGGCGGCTATGGCAACAGGCGACCGAAGCGAGTGCCTTTGCTAACAGCACAACATCGCCTATAGCGCCTCTCCTGGTCTCGTGACCATTCGATTGGACCTTAGACAACTGGAAAACTTTGGCCTGGTCAAATGATTCGCAATTTCAGTAGGTAAGAGCTGATGGTAGGGTTCGAGTGTGGTGCAGACATCATGAAGCCACGGAGCCAAGTTGTTAACAAAGTACTGTGCAAACTGGCGATGGCTCCATAATGGTGTGGTCTGTGTTTACATGAAATGGACTGGGTCCTCTGGTCCCGTTGAACCGGCCATTGACTGGGAGACAATTTGCAGCCCTTCGTGGACTTCAAGTTCCCAAACAACGATGGAATTTTTATGGGTGACAATGCGTCATGACACCAGGCCACAGTTGTCTGTGATTAGTTAGAAGAACATTCTCGACAGGTCGAGCGAATGATTTGACCTACCACAGTCTGAGATGAATCCCATTGAACATTTATGGTAAAAAAGGAAAGGTCAGTTCGTGCACGAAATACTGCACTGGCAACAAATGGCTCTGAGCACTAGGGGACTTAACATCTGTGGTCATCGGTCTGCACTGGCAACACTTCCGCAGTTATGGACGGCTGTAGAGACAACTTTGCTCAGTATTTCTGCAAGGGACTTTCAACGACTTGTTGAGTCCACGCCAAGTCGAACTGCTTTACTAAGCCTGACAAAAGGAGGTCCGACATGATATTAGGGTACCCCTTGACTTTTGAGGCTTTAGAGTACGTTGTCATCTATCCATCTCTCAGTACATGAACAGAAAAGAAAACCAGTATATTCCCAAGAAGATACCAACCACCATGCACTCTACAGTGGTGGGTAGACTTCATATGTAGATATAGATGTAAAGGTTTGGGGTTCAGTCCTCAATTGATCCTAACCCGAACTTTTTCTATCTGTTACCACTCCTTTTGCTTCTGGTAATGATTCCTTCTGGGTCCAGCTGAGAATTTATTTATTTATTTATTTAAATGTCAAGTTCCGTAGGACCAAATTGAGGAGCAAATCTCCAAGGTCATGGAACGTGTCGGTACATGAACTTACAACATAAAACGTAATAACAGATACAAATAAATGTTCATGAACCTGAAAGAAAATCAGTCCATAAGTTTAAGCAAACGCTATCAGCAATACAATGAGAATCATCTTAATTTTTCAAGGAACTCCTCGACAGAATAGGAGTAGTGACCCACGAGGAAACTCTTCAGTTTCGATTTGAAAGCGCGTGGATTACTGCTAAGATTTTTGAATTCGAGTGGCAGCTTTTTGAAAATGGATGCAGCAGTATACTTTTGCACAAGAGTTAAGGAAGTCCGATCCAAATGGAGGTTTGATTTCTGCCGAGTATTAACCGAGTGAAAGCTGTTTATTGTTGGAAATAAACTAATATTGGTAACAAGAAACGACAATAAGGAATATACATATTGAGAGGCCAATGTCAAAATACCCAGACTCGTGAACAGAGGTCGACAAGAGGTTCGTGAACTCACACCACTTACTGCCCGAACCGCCCGTTTCTGAGCCAAAAATATCCTTCTAGAATTGGAAGACTTACCCCAAAATGTAATACCATAGGTCATAAGTGAATGAAAATAAGCAAAGTAGGCTAATTTACGTGTCGAAGTATCACTCACTTTTGATACCGTTCGAATAGTGAAAATGGCAGTATTAAGTCTTTGAACAAGATCCTGAATGTGGGCTTTCCACGACAGCTTACTATCTATCTGAACACCTAGAAATTTTAACTGTTCAGTTTCACTAATCATATGCCCGTTCTGTGAGATTAAAACGTCAGGTTTTGTTGAATTGTGTGTTAGGAACTGTAAAAACTGAGTCTTACTGTGATTTAACATTAGTTTATTTTCTACAAGCCATGAACTGAGGTCATGTACTGCTCTACTTGAAACCGAGTCAATGTTGCACACATCATCCTTTACTACCAAGCTAGTGTCATCAGCAAACAGAAATATTTTAGAGTTACTCATAATACTTGAGGGCATATCATTTATATAAATAAGGAACAGGAGCGGCCCCAACACTGATCCCTGGGGCACCCCCCACTTGACAGTACCCCACTCAGATCCCACATCACACCCGTTATCAACATTGTGAATAATGACCTTTTGCTGCCTGTTGCTAAAGTAAGAGGTGAACCAATTGTGAGCTACTCCCCTTATTCCGTAATGGTCCAACTTCTGGAGCAATATTGTGTGATCAACACAGTCAAATGCCTTTGTTAAATCAAAAAATACGCCAAGCGTTCGAAACTTTTTGTTTAGCCCATCCAGTACCTCACAGAGAAAAGAGAATATAGAATTTTCAGTTGTCAAACGACTTCTAAACCCGAACTGTACATTTGATAGCAAATCGTGTGATATAAAATGATCAATTAACCTTACATACACAGCCTTTTCGATAACTTTTGCAAACACTGATGGCATAGAAACAGGTCTAAAATTATCTACATTATCCCTTTCTCCCTTCTTATAAAGCGGCTTTACTACTGAGTGCTTTAATCGCTCAGGAAACTGACCATTCCTAAAGGAAAAATTACAAATATGTCTAAATACGGGGCTAACATGTGCAGCACAGTACTTTAATATTCTACTAGACACTCCATCATAACCATGAGAGTCCTTAGTCTTCAGTGATTTGATTATTGTCTCAATCTCCCTCTTGTCTGTATCACAGAGGAGTATTTCAGACGTCAATCTCGGAAAGGCATTTGCTAAGAAATTTATATGATTTCCTGTAGATACTAAATTTTTATTTAATTCACCAGCAATGTTCAGAAAATGGTTGTTAAATACTGCATATATCTGATTTATCAGTAACAGAAATATTATTACTGCAAACTGACTTTATATCGTCAACCTTGTGCTGCTAACCAGACACTTCCTGCACAACTGACCATATGGCTTTAATTTTATCCTGTGAATTAGCTATTCTATTTGCATACTACATACTTTTTGCCTTGCTAATCACATTTTTAAGCACCTTACAATACTGTTTGTAATGGGCTACTGTAGCTTGATTGTGACTACTTCTAACATTTTGATATAATTCCCGCTTTGTTCTACATGATATCCTTATCCCACTAGTCAGCCAACCGGGCTGTCCATTGCCGCTAGTACCCCATTTAGAATGTTCTAATGGAAAGCAACTCTCAAAGAGCATGAGAAATGTGTTATGGAAAGCATTGTATTTATCATCTATATTATCGGCACTATAAACATCTTGCCACTCAAGTTTTGAAAAGCTCTCTATTGCTGTTGGATTAACTTTCCTACATAGTTTGTAATTAAATACGACATTGGTTAGAGTACAAAAACCTTTTAGTGTTAAAATTTGTGCATCATGGTCTGAAAGGCCATTCACCCTTTTACTAACAGAATGCCCATCTAATAATGAAGAATGAATAAAAATATTGTCTATGACTGTGCTACTGTTCCCCTGCACCCTAGTTGGAAAAAACACAGTTTGCATCAGATCATATGAATTTAGGAGATCTACCAACATCCTTTTTCTTGCACCATCATGTACAAAATTAATATTGAAGTCACCACATAGAACTACTTTCTGGTACTTCCTACAAAGTGAATCAAGAACCGTCTCTAGCTTGAGCAAAATGCTCTGAAGTCGGAGTTAGGGGACCTATAAACAACAGCAATTAGAAGTTTAGTTTCACTAAATTCAACTAATGCTGCACAACTTTCAAATATCTGTTCAGTGCAGTGTCGTGATAGTCTATGACTCCCCTATATCTGACTGAATAAGTCTGTTCAAAGATCAGAGGCAGCAGGAAACAAGGACGCCCATACGATTGTCTATAAAGGGGGGGGGGGGGGACCTAGACTTGGGATATGGAGTAATTTTAATATTTGGAAGCCGAATGGTGACTTAAAAGTAGCCATAAATAAGTTCCATTTCCGTCCCTGTTGGAAACTTACAAAATCATACATTACATTTTTTTCTTATCCCTGAGAGCTTGGAGGGGGGGGGGGGAGTAGGGGGCATTCATCGTATTCGGTGTCTTTGGAAAGTCTGCAAATGTGTAATTCATGATTTAAAAAATGAAACACTGCACCATTTAGATGTTTTTTGGTGCTTAGAAAGGTGTGTTTCGGGAATTTATTCTCACGCGCAAATGCTGACATGCTGATATGCAAAACTGAAGGACGAAAGTAATTTTCGCACGACATGTCATTGCCAAGTAACGCAGCTCGATCTACCTTGGACCAAACAAAGGGTGAACATCAACAAAATCGACAAACTGCACGGACGGATTCGTAACTGGAAACGGAGGAAAAAAGTTCCTATGAACGCGTGTCTGGAAACGCATCATTGTCACGGTAGATGGCACTGACGAATGATAGTTTCTCTGACTACGTGCGGTGTGTTCCCTGTGTGTTGCAGACTGTATGATTGATGCAGCATACTGTAAACAGCAGAATGGTCCGGTATTCACGTCGGGAACAAACCAAGATGGTGTTCGTGTACCGCCAAGCAGATGTAAAACGTCGAGAGGCAGCATGGCTGTAGCAAAACAAGTACCCCATAGACACCAATGACATCACACAACATTTCAAGCCTTTTTAGGGATTTGTGTGAGCATGAGTCCTTTCAGTCAGGCATTCGTCCAGGGAGGCGGCGGACTCTGCGTGCACCGGATTTGGAAGACTGGGCTCTACAGGACATTGAGCACGAAATCTAGCTCAGGCCCGAGACAAGTGGTCCGCCAACATGGTGTAAACCAAAGTACGATTATGTGTTTTCTGCATGACCACCTCTACTATCCCTGTCACCAGCAACGAGTGCAAGAATTATCCGCAGGGGATTTCCCTCTACAGCGAGGATTTTGTCGACGTTTTAGCACCAGACCATCACAATTATTGGATTTCTGTCATCAGCCTTTCTTACCAACAAAGTAATCGTTACCAGAATTGGCAGTATAAATCTCCATAATCGCCATCTGTGGTTTACGGACAATCCTTGGGGAATGTTCAAATGTGTCTCAATTCCTAACGGACGAAATTGCTGAGATCGTAAGTCCCTAGACTTACACACTACTTAAACTAACTTATGCTAAGAAAACACACACACACACACACACACACACACACACACACACACACACACACACACGCCCAAGGGAGGACTCGAGGCTCCAGCAGGAGAGGCCGCACAATCTGTGACACGGTGCCTCTAACTGCACGCCCACTACGTGCGGCTTGGCGAATGGTTGAGGCAGCTCATCAGCATGAGTTCAGCACCAGTGTGTGGGTAGGCACTCCTGGCGACCACATACTTGGACCAGTTATTATTCGACAGTGCCTCAATGGAGGAATATACCTGGACTTCCTGCAAATACTTTGCCTGAACTGCTTGATAGTGCATGTTGGATGTACGACAGATTGTATGGTTCCTGCATGACAGAGCACTACCCCACTTCCACATTACAGTTGGCTGACACCTCTACAACATCGTCCCTAGGCATTGGATAGGATGTGGAGGCCCTGTAGCATGACCTTCTAGATGACTTAAACCACCTGGAACTTTGCCTTTGAGGGCATCTACACTACTGGCAATTAAAATTGCTACACCAAGAAGAAATGCAGATGATAAATGGGTATTCATTGGACAAATATATTATACTAGGATTGACATGTGATTACATTTTCACGCAATTTGGATGCATACCTCCTGAGAAATCAGTAACCAGAACAACCACCTCTAGCCGTTATAACGGCCTTGATACGCCTGCGCATTCAGTCAAACAGAGCCTGGATGGCGTGTACAGTTACAGCTGCTACACCACAGACGTGAAATTTACCCGACAGGAAAAATATGCTGTGATATACAAATGATTAGCTTTTCAGATCATTCGCAAAAGGTTGGCGCCGGTGACGACACCCACAACGTGCTGACATGAGCAAAGTTTCCAACCGATTTCTCATACACAAACAGCACTTGACCGGCGTTGCCTGGTGAAACGTTGTGATGCCTCGTGTAAGGAGGAGAAATGCGTACCATCACGTTTCCGACGGACTTATTGTAGCCTATCGCCATTGCGGTTTATCGTATCGCGACATTGCTGCTCGCGTTGGTCGAGATCCAATGACTGTTAGCAGAATATGGAATCGGTGGGTTCAGGAAGGTAATACAGAACGCCGTGCTGGATCCCAATGGCCTCGTATCACTAGCAGTCTAGTTGACAGGCACCTTAGCCGCATGGCTCTAACGGATCACGCAACCACGTCTCGATCCCTCAGTCAACAGATGGGGACGTTTGCAAGACAACAACCATCTCCACGAACAGTTCGACGGCGTTTGCAGCAGCATGGATTATCAGCTCAGAGATCATGGCTGCGATTACCCTTGACACTGCATCACAGACAGGAGAGCCTGCGATGGTGTACTCAACGGCGAACCTGGATGCACGAATGGCAAAACGTCATTTTTTCGGATGAATCCAGGTTCTGTTTACAGCATCATAATGGTCGCATCCGTGTTTGGCGACATCGCGGTGAACGCACATTGGAAGTGTGTATTCGTCATCGCCATACTGGCGTATCACCCGGCGCAATGGTATGGGGTGCCATTGGTTACATGTCTCGGTCACCTCTTGTTCCCATTGACGGCACTTTGAACAGTGGAAATTACATTTCAGATGTGTTACGACCAATGGCTCTACCCTTCATTCGATCCCTGCGAAACCCTACATTTCAGCAGGATAATGCACAACCGCATGTTGCAGGTCCTGTACAGGCCTTCCTGGATACAGAAAATGTTCGACTGCTGCCCTGGCCACCACATTCTCCAGATCTCTCACTAATTGAAAACGTCTGGTCAATGGTGGCCTAGTAACTGGCTGGTCGCAATACACCAGTCACTACTCTTGATGAACTGTGTTATTGTGTTGAAGCTGCATGGGCAGCTGTACCTGTACACGCCATCCAAGATCTGTGTGACTCAATGCCCAGGCGTATCAAGGCCAGAGGTGGATGTTCTGGGTACTGATTTCTCAGGATCTATGCACCCAAAATGCTTGAAAATGTAATCACATGTCAGTTCTAGTATAATATATTTATCCAATGAATATCTGTTTATCATCTGCATTTGTTCTTGGTGTATCAGTTTTAATGACCAGTAGTGTATAAATGGAAAAATGACAATGATAAATACACCTATAGCAATTGGGATACCAACATGCAAAACAAAAACACTGCGAACTTATGCACCAACCTAATATATAGTGTGTATGTGTGTATATATATATATATACTACCTGACAAAAAGTATTCAATACCTACTAGTGAACAATAATATGGGATGTGTCCACACTTCGCCTTTATGATGGTTTGAACTCTGCTGTCGACACTTTCTCTAAGGTACCTGAAAATCTGTAGTGGAACGGCAGCCCATTCTTCCTAAAGATCTAAAACCAGACACCCTGACCACAGAAAACATCCCCATTCTATGACGCCAACTCCTCCGTACTTCACTGCTGGGACTGCATGCGATGCTGGTAACATTCTCCCGGCATCTGCCAAATCCAAAACCTGCCCTCAGATTACAACAGGGTATAGCATGATTCATTACTCCAAATGGCTTGTTTTCAGTCCTGTGATGAGTGTCCAGTGGCATTTCTCTTTACAGCACCTCAAGCGTCATTTATCATGGACTACGGAAACATGTGGCTTATGAGAGGCTGATTGACTATTCTACCTCCTTCTTTGTTACTCCCTACACACAATCGTTCTGCTAACTAGACTTCTGGTAGCACTTTGGAACTTACGAGTGATAAGTCCCACGGATTTCTTTCGATTTTTTACAACCACCCTCTGCAATGCTTGACAGTCGCTGTTCATGAGTATCTGGGAGACCTCGGTTTAGCTGTGGTTGCTCCTTCATGTTACCACTTCACGATTACATCACCAACAGTCAGCTTGAGCAACTTTAGAAGTATAGAAATGTCCCCGATGTATTTGTTACAAGGGTGACATCCAACATCTAGTCGGTGTTTGAAATCACTGACCTCTCCTGACAGACCAATTCTGCTGTTATTGTTTCTCTACTGACGACACCATACTCCTTGCCTACTTTCATACTGTTGGGTCCTCATCCTGTTACATCTAGTCGTCAATTCCACTTAACATACTCTTAGAAGTGTCCAGATACTCTTGATCAGGTAGTGCACATTGTGCACAGAAATGGTCCTATCACGTTGTCTAGAGGTATTCCCAAAATTAGTTTTAGGTCAAAAGATTTCTCCCCATTAAAAATCTCATAATGTGTTATATTTTCGAAGGTAGTCCTTACACTTGTATTTTCTTTATGAGATGGAACATCTTCCTCAATTGCTCATTGTTCCTTACTTGCCTTAGGTTTTCAGTGCGTCCAGTCCCCGAGGGCCAGCTGCCGTCACTGCTGCCGGCGAATGTTCGCACTTTGCGACATCAGGTTCTGCAACGACAGATGAGTGACACGGACCTGCTGGCTTCAGGTCTGCTGCGACACCAGCGCCACGACAGTCTCAGCTCGGTCCGCACTGAGAAGTGACCGGAAGACTGATGGAGCCCTCCTGGTGGTGCACTACCAAACAAAAAGCCAACTGGTTCTTAAGTTTTGACTTCTGCCAATCTAACTCGGCAGTGAGAACGACATGTGGTAATGTTGGCATCGCAGACTCGAGTATTCGCACAAATCTGTGCTCCAACTTATTTGCCTTCAGAGCACTGATGCCTTCAGTTCTCAGCATTGCTGAATTGGACACGAATTTCCAGTAAATGTCATTTATCAGAATAATCTTCGCTGTTTGACCATATGAACCAAGATTGATGAAGATTCAACGAGCAATTTGCTGGAATGGAAAACCAAACAGGAAATGAAGCCAACTACTGAAGATGAAAATATCATTCCATTACACGATATTTCCCATCAGTATTTTTGAGACACTGCCATCTTAAGTCTTCCAGCATAGAAAGCTGTCATCAAACCTCCAGGGAGATATTAACAGTGCGAAAGACAACAGTTTTTGATTTCTCTTGCACTGCGCGTTAGAGAAATAAAACTGATATATTGGGAAGAAATACTAATTTATAGGTTTCTCGTAACATTCCTGTATTGGTAAATTTTTATGACGTATGACAAGTAAATAACTTATTTTTTTTATTCTTCTTTTACCCAGTCAATACTCCTGATGCAAAAGAGCTCATAAAGTATATAAGAATATATATACATATATTTTTGAAGATTAATAGTTAGATACATTAGACACCAAAAGATCAGCAAATGTAAACATTTTTCAAAGAAATGAAAACATTACTTTATTCCATTAGCACAAAATATACACAATAATATTGAAGATATTTATCTTCCGTTGTGAGGTTAGTTGTATCTACAGTAAATTGTGTAGCTGTCAGGTTGTAATTAGAATTACAATACCAAACACACAAGCACTTGTACATTCTGATGATATCAAATTGAAAAGAATAAGCAGCAGAATGTGAAAAGTTTCTTTTGTCTTGTGCTTTTTGTTTTATTTCATTCAGAATTATTCCTAAAACTTTATTTCAAAGACTAGGAATGATAAACTTCAATTTAATATCTTGCAATTCATATGTGAGAATTCACTGTAATAACATACATTTTTTATTAACTGGTCTAAGAAGACATTTCTATCTCTTTGTAGCATTCCATAAATCTGCAACTGACATTTCTGAATCTGTGATATTAGATAACATGACTGCTGACTTGTGAAGAAAATCTTCATGGCAAAATTTATTTAGAAGTGAAATTAGATTGTAATTATTTTTTAACTTTGTGGAAGATGTGTAAATGAGACAAGTATGTTAAACATTAAAATTTTTATGCAGAAGTTGCCTTCCTATTTATAGATGAATCCTCTGTTAACTTGAAACAGTCTTGTACATCAATTGTACTTACAATCAATATGTATGACACTTGTATGTTGTGTTCATAATGTATATATTGACAAGATATGAAAGTATTAAATTATTATATTTTTCATAATGAACATTTCAGTCATTAAAGTAACTGTTAATTTTGTTGTGTTTCCTGTATTATCAACGTCACAATACAAAAAAAATTAAAGAGTGTTCTCTATTAAGAAAACATACTTTCATTTTCTATAATTTTCTCTTATGAAGATGGTTGAAATGTATGTATGTATGTATGTATGTATGTATGTATGTATGTATGTATGTGTTTCATACACTCTTTCATCCTGTACACATGCTTAAAACAAACCATTTGACTTAATAGTGAAACAGAGTGGTTACAGACAGCTAAGAAGAAATTTATTTGCAAAGAAATCATTAGGAAAGAAGTAATTCCCAGAAATTTAATATTTTGCAGGAGTTAATTTCAGTGGTGAAGTTAATAAATATTTTTCTAAAATAAAACAAGATGGTATCTTGGAAAATTTTTTGTGTCAAATTTTAGGGATGTGATTAAATTTTTTCCATGAAACATTATTATGCTGCAATATTTTCTTTCCAAAATTTAATTTTTGAGTTTTTTTAATATATGCGTATTCACTGAATGTGATGGGTTTTATGTTACCCCAAATTGCAAATTCATAAGATGTGCAAGTATGAGTACTCTAACCTACTTACAAAATGACGCTATTCTGCAGGACTTTTTTATTTGTTTCTTGCATTTGTAATTCTGAGCGATTTTTTATTGTTATTTATTTGCTTATTTTTAGCAACATTTTGCCAAGTTCCTTATCACCTTCAGGTGAAATGTAGAGTTCATGTGCGGTCTGTTTCTTTATAACTACTGACCACAGTCTTCTCTGCCAAGGACTCAATGGGTGTGCCACTCATGTGCCTCTGAAGAGGAGATGTCGCTGGTGGTGGGGAAGCAGAAGGTAGTGAGTCCTGGTGATGCCTGTCTGTTCCACCTGCTGCCTCTATCACTTTCACATCAGCATATTTCTGACATATTTTAACTAAGATCACAACCCGTGCAGACCTCAATTGGAAACTGCTATCCCAGTTGACAAGATCACGTGATCATCATGTACTCTTACTTCCAAATAGTAACGGAGATATTGGAAATGTGTGTATATGATGATCTTGTCAACATCTCAAACCTGAAATTTATTTTTATTCTCTGTTGCTTGAGGATTTCTCGATGGACTAGTTACAAATATGGTTCTCAGACGAGACATCAGATGTTGTTTTGAAAACTCCACTGTATTTTGTTGGTGCAATTGATTAACATCATCTTATTCTGTAATTTGTTGTCAAACCCACAAATAATTATTTCTCTGGAAGAATTCATCAAGAAGGAAGTCCAGTTCCTATTCAAGAAGGAAACAAAAATGACTTGTGTGTCCTCTGTATGTACTCTTTAAGATAAAGACTGTAGTAGTAGAAGCAGCAGTAGCTTTACTCATGTGTAGATCTCTCTTTACAAGAATATATTAAATGTCAAAGTATTTACAAGTTTAGACCAATTTAAAACAAGCTAATTCGTATACACATACATTTACAGACTTCTAGTTAGAGACAATCGTTAGATTTACTCCTGGCATACAATACTGTTTTTACAAATAACTTATTAAATAATGTAATGCAACACTGTTCACTCATATCTCACTATCAGTCACTGCACACACTATACGCACATTGTTTGTAACACTTATCTCACCACACGCACGCACACACACACACGCGCGCACACACACACACACACACACACACACACACACACACACACACACACACACACACACACCGTTGTTGTCTGGGCCATTTTCTGTACCACAACTTCCCTTTTGCTATCCTGAAAAACTGAGTCAGTATCCCTCAGTAATGAGTGAGATGTTGAGCTCACAAAGAGGAAGAGGTGCTAGTGTTGTGCTATGCACAGCTTGGGGGTAAGTTTTTATAGAAAAGGAAAAAAAACATAGTGTGAATGTGTTATGTGGAATGTTGGATGTTTTATAATCATTATTATTATTTATTTGTATAAAATATTTTTTACTAAACCCCTTCTCTGTTTTATCTAAGTAATCCTTCAATGTATAAAATGTATTGCATAACAGGTACCTTTTAGCTGCCTTTTGAATAAGTGTATTTTTTCAATTTCTTTAAGCTCTTTTGGTAATTTATTGTACAGCTTTATTCCTTGACAGATAATGCTGTTTTGAGATTTATGTTTATTTTTTCCAGGTAAATGTAAGTTGAGTCTAGCTCTTGTTCCATGGTCATGGATAAGGTAAGATAAGATACTTTGTCACATAACATATTTTTATACAATCATTCCATTGAGAACATTGGTGACTCATCAGTCTTTAATCTAAGTTGTTACAGTATTTTATATACTACAGGAAATACATAATACATACATTGGTTATTATAATAAAAATACAACATTATATTTTAAATCTTCTCGTAACTCATCAAATCATTACCATAGACTTCACACAACTAGCCGGCCGGGGTGGTCAAGCGGTTCTAGGTGCTACAGTCTGGAACCACGCGACCGCTACGGTCGCAGGTTCGAATCCTGTCTCGGGCATGGGTGTGTGTGATGTCCTTAGGTTAGTTAGGTTTAAGTAGTTCTAAGTTCTAGGGGACTGATGACCTCAGAAGCTAAGTCCCATAATGCTCAGAGCCATTTGAACCATTTTTTTCACACACATATATGAAGTATGGATGTATTGAACAAAATACAAACCGCCATTCAAACTATAATTCTATATATAGACATGAATATACAGTGAACGTGTGTACTTGTATCTATATGGCTTCGAAAGTATACCATTTGTACTTGTATCCTTACTCCCCATTCCGATTTATAAATTCTTCTAAACTATAACGTTTGCTTTTTATTCATTTAGAAATTCTTCTAGACTATAATAACATTTGCTTTTTAGGTATGTGCCAATGGTCCCCAAATACTGAACTTATTTCATTTCTGATCTTCAGAACCATGTAATGTGGAGTATTTTCGTATAATGTGAGTCCGTGACAAGACAGCATGTAGTTCAATGTATGTCTAGTTTCACAGGCATGTGTGAATGTATTTCCTTCAAACAGATGCGAGTTTTTCTGTTCAAAGGGAAGTATTTCATATATGAAGATGGAAGGGATTGTCATGAAGTCCAGGCTTTCGAATAGTGGTTTGCATGAATGTCTACTGTTAGTTCCTGTCATTGCTCTGATTTTTTTAGTTTGAAAATTCGAAGGAGGTTTGTCTTTTCGGCACCCCAAAAAATTATTCCATATCTTATAACTGTTATGAAATACACATGGTATACAGTTTTCTTCGCAGTTAAATTTGTTGCTTTGTGTCCACATGGTTGGTCCATTGCAAGTTTTTATTTAAAGTTATCCCAAGAAATTTTACAGAATCAACTGTGGTCAGTTCTTAACCTGAATATTCTATTTGCGATATACATTCAGTAGTTTGTTTGGTCTTGAAGTGTATGATTTGGGTTTTTTTCAAGGTTTAATTTCATAGCATTTTTTATCCATCGTTCAAGTTCTTGTACAGTTTGTTTCGTGGTCCATCCTAATTCTTCAATGTTTTTGCAGCAGACTACAGCAGTTGAGTCATCTGCATAAAGTATTGTATGTGTATTTATCTTGCTAGGCGTATCATTTATGTAATGTAAGAACAGAAGTGGTCCTAATATCGAGCCCTAGGGCATGCCTGCTTGTATTTCTTTCCAGCTAGAGCACGTTTTCTCTCCCTTTTGATGTATCACCACCCTTTGGTGTCTGTTTTTGAGATAAGATGAAAACCATCATATAGATTTTCCATGGGAGCCAATGTTTGGAGCAGTAGCTTATGGTTTACTGTGTCAAACGCCTTCGAGAGGTCACAAAAAATACCAGATACACTTTGTTTGTTGTTGAGGCATTTACTTACTTCAGAGATTAGTTCATTTACAGTTTGTAAAGTGTTTCATCCCTTCCTAAGCCCATATTGGTTATTGAGAATAATATTACCTTCTTTATTGTACTTTTTTAATTGATTACATACTATTCGTTCAACCATTTTAGAGAAAACTGGGAGTATAGACACTTGGCGGAAATTTACTAAATCATCTTGTTTTCCCTTTTTGTAGATTGGACAGAACTGTTTGTGCAGTAATTACCAATGTTATTTTTGATATGTACAGCTGACTGGTAAATGTATTCACATGGTGCAGGTAAAATCCCCAGTGTTTTGAACAGACGCACAAATAATCCTGAGTTAATAACAAGCATCAAAAGCGATGTATTAATAGACACAGGGTTGTTGTAGCGAGATTAAATATTGTAATCCTCAAATCCTCCAATAATAAAAGAAAAATATACCTATTCATAGAACAAGATAAAAATTCACTTGACGCCTTCCTGAAAGACAATCTCCACTCCTTCCAAATTAATAATATAAGTGTAGACCAGATGTGGCTTGAATTCAAAGAAATAGTATCGGCAGCATTTGAGAGATTTATACCAAATAAATTAGCGAACGCCGGAGCTGATCCTCCTCGGCACACAAAACGGGTTAGAACACTGTTGCAGAAACAGCGAAACAAACACGCCAAATTTAAACAGACGCAAAATCCCGAAGATTGGCGATCGTTTACAGAAGCTCGAAATTTTGCGCGGATTTCAATGCGAGATGCTTATAACAGTTTCCACAACGAAACTTTGTCTCGAAACTTGACAGAAAATCCAGAGAGAATCTGACGTATGTGACGTATGTTAGCGGCAAGAAACAATCAATGATTTCTATGTGCGATAGCAATGGAGATACTATCGAAGACAGTGCTGCCAAAGCAGAGTTACTAAACACAGCCTTCCGAAATGCCTTCACAAAAGAAGACGAAGTAAATATTCCAAAATTCGAATCGAGAACAGCAGCCAACATGACTAAAGTAGAAGTAAATATCGTTGGATTAGTGAAGCAACTTAAATCACTTAATAAAAGCACGTCTTCTGGTCCAGACTGTATACCAATTAGGTTTTTTCCGGAGTATGCTGATGCATTAGCTCCATACTTAACAATCATATACAACCGTTCGCTCGACAAAAGATCCGTACCCAAAGACTGGAAAGTTGCTCAGGTCACACCAATATCAAAGGAAGGTAGTAGGAGTAATCCACTAAATTACAGGCCCATATCGTTAATGTCGATATGCAGCAAGATTTGGGGACATATATTGAGTTCAAACATTATGAATTACCTCGAAGAAAGCTGTCTATTGACACACAGTCAACCTGAGTTTAGAAAACACCGTTCCTGTGAAAAACAACTGGCTCTTTATTCACATGAAATGTTGAGTGCTATTGACAAGGGATTTCAGATCGATTCCATATTTCTGGGTTTCCAGAAGACTTTTGACACTGTACCACACAACTGGCTTCTAGCGAAATTGCGTGCTTATGGTATATCGTCTCAGTTATGTGACTGGATTTGTGATTTCCTGTCAGAAAGGTCATAGTTCGTAGTAATTGACGGTAAGTCATCGAGTAAAACGGAAGTGATTTCTGGCGTTCCCCAAGGTAGTGTTTCTGGCCACCTCTGCTATCACACATCTATTGAACTGAAACAGAAGAATATGTCTGAAATGTTCCCATTTCTCCACTTGGCATCCTTATTTTCTAGCATCTCCACAGCTCCATGCACTATCCCCAAATGACAGAAAGGTAATATGTAAACTCAAACAATTGAATCTTCAGGTAGGAATATCAACAATTTAGAAAAAGATAGATGGTCATTACCATAAAATGGGATCAAACCTAACAATAGTAACTTGCACCTACACCTAACAAAACAAAACTGTCCACATGCCTTGATAAGTATGGATAAGTTTTGACTGTGTACAACTCACAGCAGTGGAAATGTAACACCCACTGGAAATGATGGCAGTGCCACAAGTAACAGACTCCTTCAACTATGTTTGTTCACTTCTTGCTCTAACAATTTTACTTACAGACTTCTTGATTTTTCTGTGATTGCCGATAACTACCACATATTGTTTTATATACATACTATAACACTTACTTTTATTTGTTGTATCTGCCATGAATTTACAAATAAGAACAGGGATGTATAGTTATGTAGTAGCTGCATGGCAGCGCTTGAGGATACGGATTTCCACAGAAGTAATTAATGGTCATGTTCCTTTGTAATCACTTTTTCCACTGTATTGTTTTTTGATATGTTGCAAGTGTAGCGCAAATATAGCCGAGGTATGCTGAACATGATAAAACACTGCACTGCAGACTAGCATGTGACAGTCATTCACAGCCAGGATGTCTCAGCATATGCAAGCCATGAGAGTTGGCATCCTGGCAGTCATCCAGTACGATGTCACACGGATGATGATGATGATGAGTTGTATTTCCAGACGCCTGACCACCTCTGTGGCTCTCCAGATGTAGCAGGTAATTGATGCCACTGGTGGTTAGACCTTATACTAGCAACATCTCTGATATCAAACTTTCACTTTGTATTACATTTGATACAATTGTATATTTGTTAATTGAAAATATACATTATGTCATTGTATTTTACATGTCACCTATTGAATTCATGCTACCTAATAATACATGTAAATTTGAAAATAGCTGAAACAAATCAGTTCAAACAGATACAAAAGTGGTGCCGTATTATACGACTATTGGAGAAAATGTTCCAGCATAACCAAAAGGGCCGACATGAAGATGAAGAATGGAAGAGCAGAGAAGGCTGTAAGACGAAATCAACCAACAGCTTGCTGCTGACTGGGACTACACCATGGCAGGAGCAGCCTCTTCAAGAAGAGAATGTAAGCACCCCTCCTGCCAGCCTCGACCACACAGTAGTAGACCGGCACTACCGGACCAGTTATTAGTGTTCCATACCCATTGCTTACATGGACAACGTATATAGTGAAGGACACTGACTTACTTTCATGTCACCCATTGCTTGTGACAACCCACTGTAAATACCAAGTGTGGTATTGTGAATATTCTTTATTGCTATACAACCATTAATGTGATTTGCTTGAATTGCCACAGAGGAGCATTCCCTTCATAACTCAGTAGCACCCAGGTCTGGAGCAACTGAATTACATTCTCCACCAGGGTTTTGACTACTTCTTGTTGTGCCCTGAAATGAGTGGTATTCAGCCATAGACAGTGGTATTCTGCTGTCCACCGGACCTACACAACATGCTCATCTATCCCTACAAAACTCCTTCTCCCAACCCCTTACCTCATGGCTCATATTCCTGTAATAGACCCTGATACAAGACCTGTCGCATACATCCTCCCACCACCACCTACTCCAATGTGATCACAACCATTACCTATCCCATCAGCTACCTGTGAAAACAGTCACATGATTTACAAGCTAAGCTGCAAACATTGTGCTGCATTCTATGTGGGTGTGACAACCAACAAGTTGTCTGTCCACATGAATGGCCACTAACAAACTGTGGCCAAGAAACAACTGGACCATCCTGCTGCTGAGCATGCCACCCGGCACAACATTCTTGATTTCAATGACTGCTTCACAGCCTGTGCCATGTGGATACTTTTGTCCAACAACAGCTTTCCTGAATGTGCAAGTGGCAATTCTACCTGCAATATATCCTATGTTTCTGTAACCTTCCTGGCATCAGTTTTCGGTAGTCACTGTCCTGACCCATCTAGTCTCTTCCCTGTTCTCATTCCAGCTCTACCCAGCCATCTATTCCACCAATGCACCCAGTCTTTTTACTTCTCTCCTTTTTGCTACCTTCCCCTCTCTGCCCTGCTCTCCGTCTACCCTCTTTCCACCTCATCCCCGCATGCTCCCCATCGGAACTTCACCACCCCCACTACCTACTGTACTATCCCTCCCCCATTCTCAGTTCGGCACACAGTTTTAATCTGCCAGGAAGTTTCATATCAGTGCACACTCCACTGCAGAGGGAAAATCTCATTCTGGAAACATCCCTCAGGCTGTGGCTAAGCCATGTCTCCGTAATACCCTTTCTTTCAGGAGTGCTAGTTCTGCAAGGTTCACAGGAGAGCTTCTGTAAAGTTTGGGAGGTAGGAGACGAGGTACTGGCAGAAGTTAAGCTGTGAGAATGGGGCATGAGTCATGTTTGGTAGCTCAGTTGGTAGAGCACTTGCCCGCAAAAGGCAAAGGTCCCGAGTTCGAGTCTTGGTCGGGCACACAGTTTTAATTTGCCAGGAAGTTTCGACATCTTTACAATCTGGATTGAGGGTGAGGACACCCTATCCACATTCCTCCAGAACCTGAACAGCTTCTCCCCCATTCACTTCACGTGGTCCTACTCAACCCAACAAGCCACCTTCCTAGATGCTGACCTTCACCTCAAAGAGGGCTACATCAGTACCTCTATCCATATCAAACCTACTAAGCACCAGCAATACCTTCACTTCAACAGCTGCCACCCATTACATACAAAGAAGTCCCTTCCATACAGGCTGGCCATTTATGGCCATTGCATCTGCAGTGACAAGTGGTCCCTCTCAAAATACACCAAGGGTCTCACTGAGACATTTACGGACCATAATTATCCTCCCAACCTTGTACAAAAACAAATCGCCCATCCCTTATCTTTCCAGTCACCCACCACTTCCCAAAGACCCACCATTTGGTCACAGAGGAGCATTCCAGCACCCAGGACTGGAGCAACTGAATTCTCAGAAAGGACCATCCCACCACTTGGAAGACAACAATTTGACCCCTTTCAAAGTCGATCATTTTGCTGTAAGAATCTTGAATCGTCTCTGTGGCATGGTTTCCTGCTTGCTTCAGATGTTTGCACCACACACAAAAAATTTTGAGGGCCTCTCCAGCGCATACATCTTCACAATCATACAATACATGGCATGCACTTAAATGGAAAGGGAAAACCTATTTTAAGGAAAAAACTGCATATTTAATAAGCAGTGATCATTGTGTGCCCCAGTGTACAGATATTAAGGTGTAAAGGAACACCCTCCTCTAGCATTACTTTTCCTCAACAGAAATAGTCAACCAGAACTAATTTTTGAGTTTTTAACAAGTTAATATTATCTCAGCTGTTTTTCTGAAAAATTTCGTATGATTTTGTATACAATGTGTTATATTTCAAACTAATATCTATAAAAAGAAATTATTTTTTTTGTTACAATCAATATGTATTACCTCTGAATGTACAGCTGAAATTATTTTTTTTAGAAACAATTGAAACTATGAAATATTTGGCACACTTTAAATTTCTGTTACTTATTACACGATTTGGTGCTATTTATTATGTTTATTTCTGGATTCATTTATAAAATAATAATATAAATTAAAATAAATTCGTCAAGACAATTTGTAAACCCTTTGGAATATTGTTATTACCATAGAGTGAAGTGGTAGTAGGCATGCTTTTGTTGTGACTGGACATGTTATTTTATTTGGGAAGAACAATGTAATTTCGGCTTTGTTGATGTGAAAATTCAAAAGATAGTGCAATATAGAAAAATGGGAAAGTATAAATTATCATGAAAAAAAATTACACAGGCTTACTTCAAAGTTAATTATGTCAACTGGAACCATGAGATCCTAAAATATGAAAATTCCAGCTTCACGAGTTAGCCCCTAGACAAGAAGAACTGGAGCCAACTACAAGAAAAGAAGATAAGTAAAAAGTATATTGTAAATCTTACTCCTCTCGTATTTTTGAAAAAAAGAGACCATTCCATCAAAAATAGTAGTGACAACAACAACAAAGTTTGAGGGAGGGGGAGATTATGAAGACTCTACTTTGAACCAAAAAAAGCCCGCAAATGCAAAAATCTGGGCTACAACACTTTGTCTCCTGTACCCCTCCCTGCATTGAAGAGCAAACAGGCTATTCACAGGTGCCAAAAGGAAACACAGATGGATCATCAACTACAGTAGCAACTAAAGAAGATGCAGAACACTGGAGCCATCACCAAGAGCAACCACACAACAGATGGGCCCAATAGATGAGAGACCTACAGCACCAGCAGCAACATACTGTCAAGCTAGGTGCCTGACTCCTAGGATGCCTGTCTGTGTTAAGTGAGGGTTTCTTTTTTTTTTTTTACGACGTTGTGTCAGCAGAGGAAGGTGCCAGAAAAAAAACGTAAGTGAAAGTACTCAATTCAGTTGCTAGGGTAAAACAACCGGTATTGCCAAATGTTCCAATTTTCGTGATGTAACCTGTAAAAAGTAATGCAGTGTAACTAAAGCATGGGGAGCTAGTTAAATTCTTAGTGCATCACTGGAAGAGGAATCATGAAAATTAAAGACAACAGAATACTTCTGCATAATTCACAATACAAAAATTATAATGCAGATGAATTAGAGGTAATTTTATAGGAACATAGGCCAAGTATCATAGCAGTCACAGAACACGATCTTGGAGAAAAACAGATGGAGAGCCACAGCTTGAAACATTATGCAAATGTAAACAGTTTTTGCAGAACATTTCAGAAAGGTGGTGGAGCTGCCATCTTCAGTCACTACAAGTCAACTAAAGCCATCCAAAATATCACAAAATGCATTATGGAAACGAGCTTAGAAGCTACTTCAGTGGAAATAAAAATTGCAGGGAACTTGTGCTGTGTATTAGATCTGAAATGTTTACCATATGATGAAGTAAAAACATTCTTTGAACAGCTAGAAGATACAATCCAAGAGTGTTCAAAAAATATGCTTATTAAATTAATTGGGGATCTGTACACAGATACCAGGAAAAATACAGAAAACCCTAAGTCACTACAGGACTTATGGCATACTTTCGACATAAAAATAAAAATATATAGACCCACTAGGGTAACTAAGCATAGTGAAACTACTATTGATCACATAATAAAAAATACTGCTGCATGCAGTGATACCCAGGTAATATACTCCACACAAGCAGACAGTTTTCCATCATGATAGACATTAACATAAAGACTGCTGGAAGTGAAAAAAAGATATAGGAGCAAAAAAAAGGCAGATAAACTCCCAAAAATTAATTCAAGTAAAAAGGATGTTAATGGCAGAAAATGGGAAGCAGCGTATTCGGACAATAACGCAAATACTAAATGGGATCAGCTTATAACCTTAATTAATAATTATTTTAATCTTACATGTCCTGTCACCACGAGGCTAGAAAACAATAAAAAAAAATAGGTACTGAATTGTTATCAGGGAAACAAAGGAATTATGCATTAGTAAATAAAGGAGGAAGTCACTCACCAAACAAAGGAATTGTGCATCTGTACAGCTGTAAATAAAGGAGTAAATTACACACCAGACTTATGGTCTTTCATTAATGAAGTGACAGGTTAAAAAGTTGACAGAGGACATCTGCACAATGAAAGATGGCAAAAGTGATGTAGATCCTGTATAAATAGCAAACATTTTTAACAGATACTATATGACTGTAGCAGATCATTTGATAAATCAAAATAAAACACATGCAGAAAGTACAAAGCCAAAAATTCCAGTATAAGCCATACATCTACATCTACATTTATATTGTGCAAACCACCATGAGGTGCATGGCATTGCATTCATACCAGCAACTGATTCAGAAGTTTCAAACCTAATAAAGAAACTGTCAAACGTACATCTAGCTTAGAAGGTGTTACATCATAGCTCATAAAGAAATGTAGGGAAACTATTCTAAAATTCTTGATACATGTGCTGAATGCTGCGACAGTGGAACATATATTTCCAGCTTCACTAAAAATGAGTAAAGTCAAGTCAGCATTTAAGAAAGGAAACAAAGGTGAATTAGGAAACTACAAGACAGTATCAGTGATATCCACTTTTGCTAAAATATATGAAATGATAAAGTAGAATAGAAGTGCAAGTTTCATAAATAAATCTAAAATACTACACTGGCCACAACATGGTTTCAGAGAAGGGAAATCAAAATAATGGCTTGAACACATTTCATTGAACATATTTTGAGTTAAGTTGATAGGCAACAGAGTAGTTTTAGGATCCTCATATTCCAAACTAAAGCATTTAACTGCATAAAATATTCCAGGTTAATCAAGAAACTCTGTCATTATGGGACTCAAGGGAAGTGCTATGACAAAGTCAAATCATACATTACGAATAAAAAGAGAGCACAGAAATCAGACACGCTACTGAAAAAATACAATTAATCACAGATCCGAATAACAAATTGTCAGGTGGCGTGCCACACAGTTCCATGTATGGGTCAATACTGTTTATTCTCTGCATATATGATTTCCCTGAATATATAAAACTGAACTTACAATGTATGCCAATGACACTGCAACTATATATGCTGCTGATACAGAGGGGTAGCTTGAAAAATACACTCCTGGAAATTGAAATAAGAATACCGTGAATTCATTGTCCCAGGAAGGGGAAACTTTGACACATTCCTGGGGTCAGATACATCACATGATCACACTGACAGAACCACAGGCACATAGACACAGGCAACAGAGCATGCACAATGTTGGCACTAGTACAGTGTATATCCACCTTTCGCAGCAATGCAGGCTGCTATTCTCCCATGGAGACGATCGTAGAGATGCTGGATGTAGTCCTGTGGAACGGCTTGCCATGCCATTTCCACCTGGCGCCTCAGTTGGACCAGCGTTCGTGCTGGACGTGCAGACCGCGTGAGACGACGCTTCATCCAGTCCCAAACATGCTCAATGGGGGACAGATCCGGAGATCTTGCTGGCCAGGGTAGTTGACTTACACCTTCTAGAGCACGTTGGGTGGCACGGGATACATGTGGACGTGCATTGTCCTGTTGGAACAGCAAGTTCCCTTGCCGGTCTAGGAATGGTAGAACAATGGGTTCGATGACGGTTTGGATGTACCGTGCACTATTCAGTGTCCCCTTGACGATCACCAGTGGTGTACGGCCAGTGTAGGAGATCGCTCCCCACACCATGATGCCGGATGTTGGCCCTGTGTGCCTCGGTCATATGCAGCCCTGATTGTGGCGCTCACCTGCACGGCGCCAAACATGCATATGACCATCATTGGCACCAAGGCAGAAGCGACTCTCATCGCTGAAGACGACACGTCTCCATTCGTCCCTCCATTCACGCCTGACGCGACACCACTGGAGGTGGGCTGCACGATGTTGGGGCGTGAGCGGAAGACGGCCTAACGGTGTGCGGGACCGTAGCCCAGCTTCATGGAGACGGTTGCGAATGGTTCTCGCCGATACCCCAGGAGCAACAGTGTCCCTAATTTGCTGGGAAGTGGCGGTGCGGTCCCCTACGGCACTGCGTAGGATCCTACGGTCTTGGCGTGCATCCGTGCATCGCTGCGGTCCAGTCCCAGGTCGACGGGCACGTGCACCTTCCGCCGACCACTGGCGGCAACATCGATGTACTGTGGAGATCTCACGCCCCACGTGTTGAGCAATTCGGCGGTACGTCCACCCGGCCTCCCGCATGCCCACTATACGCCCTCACTCAAAGTCCGTCAACTGCACATACGGTTCACGTCCACGCTGTCGCGGCATGCTACCAGTGTTAAAGACTGCGATGGAGCTCCGTATGCCACGGCAAACTGGCTGACACTGACGGCGGCGGTGCACAAATGCTGCGCAGCTAGCGCCATTCGACGGCCAACACCGCGGTTCCTGGTGTGTCCGCTGTGCCGTGCGTGTGATCATTGCTTATACAGCCCTCTCGCAGTGTCCGGAGCAAGTATGGTGGGTCTGACACACCGGTGTCAATGTGTTCTTTTTTCCATTTCCAGGAGTGTATTCGCTCTTAAATACTAAAGCTGCAACTAAATAGCCAGTACAAAACTATGTTTTTCTAAATTAATCCACAACAAATGTACATGGTGTTCCAAACAGAACAGGGCAAAATGTATAGTTTAATATTAAACTAAATAGTGTGGCAGTTAAAGAAGTAGGCAGTCCTATTTTCCTAAGAACTATTATAGATAAGCATTTGACATGTGTGAGCACATATGCTGATCAGGCAGAACATTATGACCACTGTCCTGCTATCTATATAAACCCACCCACGTGATAGTAACATCACATGGCGAGGAATGACTGCTAGTCAGACACAAGCATGGTGCGTGTAGTATCAGTAAGCATGTTGTCCGTTTGTAGAATGGGGAAGACGCACAATCTGTCTGAATTTGACCAAGGGCACACTTTGATGCCTGGAGGCTCAACATGAGCATTTTGGAAACACCACAACTCACCAGGTGTTCAAGGAGTGGTATAGTGAGTGTCTTCAACATGTGGAAAACCAATGGGAAACCACGTCCAAACATCATGGGACTGGGTGGACACCCTCATTACAGATATCACACATCATAGGCTGGGCACATCAGTAAAGCAGGACAGGTGGTGAACTGTGGTGGAACTAAGATCAAACTTCAATGCTTGCCATAGTACAAGTGTTTCTGAACGAACAGTGCACAGAAGACACCTAATGATAGGCCTCCACAGCTGACAACACATGCATGTGCCAATGTTAGCACCATGACATTGGCAACTACAGCTGCAATGGACATGTGATCTTCGGCTCTGGATATTGGTGCAGTGGCAAAACATTTTACAGTCTAATGAATCCCAATATCTTATTCATCACGCCGATGGAAGGGTGCAAATCCATCTTCCAGGGGACAGCACCTTGACACCTGTACTACTGTGAGGCAGAAACGAGCTGGCGGCAGCTTCATCATCCTTTGGGTAACAATCACATGGGCATCCATGGGTCCAGTGAATCTCATGCAAGACATGATGGCCAAGGAGTATCACACACTGGTTACAGACCACATATACCCCTTCATGACGATGATGTTTCCAGACGACAGTGGCATTTTTCAACAAGGCAGTGCATTATGTCACAAGACCAAGAGTGTGAGAGAGTAGTTCTAGGAACACAGTGGCATGCACCAAGGTTGATATGCTGACCCTCCCCCGCCCCCCCCCCCCCCAAAACTTGCCAGATCTGAACCCGATCAGACGCATCTGGGATGTGGTTGAACATGGCATCGGAGCTCAAGGCCCCCTCCCTCATCCCCACCCCCCCTCTCCTTAGAATTTATGGGAATCAGGTGACTTGTGTGTGCAGATGTCGTGCCAACTCCCTCCAGCAACCATCCAAAGCCTCACTGCTTCCATGCCAAAGGTCGACATTCCGGCTATTAGGTAGGTGGTTATAATGTTCTGGCTGATCAGTGTAGATGTACTGTGTGGAAAGGTATACACACAGATTTCCCTCATGCACAAAATGCAAGATTGTGGGTGGCCAAAGTACTATTGATTTGTGTACACACATCTGTACTACTTAATTCATATACACTAAAGCACCAAAGAAAGTGGTGTAGGCATGCGTATTCAAATACAGAGATATGTAAACAGGCAGAATATGGCACTGCAGTTGGCAACACCTATATAAGACAACAAGTTTATCACAGTTGTTAGATTGGTTACTGCTGCTACAACAGCAGGTAATAAAGATTTAAGTATGTTTGAACGTGGTGTTATAGTCGGCACATGAGTGATTGGTCACAGCATCTCTGAGGTAGCGATGAAGTGGGGATTTTCCCATACAACCATTTCTTGAGTGTTCCTTGAATATCAGGAATCCAGTGAAACATCAAATCTCTGACATCACTGTGGCAGGAAAAAGATCCTGCAAAAATGGGACCAATGATGACAAAAGAGAATCATTCAACATGACAGAAGTGCAATGCTTCCACACTTTGCTACACATTTCAGTGCTGGGCCATCAGCAAATGTCATCGTGCCAACCATTCAATGAAAAATCATCGACATGGTCTTTCAGAGCCAAAGGCCCACTCATGTACTCTTGATGACTGCATGACACAAAACTTTACACCTCACCTAGGCCTGTCAACGCTGACATTGGACTGTTGACTGGAAACATGTTGCCTGGTCAGACATGTCTCATTTCAAAGTGTATCAAGGGGATGGACATGTACTGGTATGGAGACGACCTCATGCATCCATAGACCCTGCGTGTCAGCAGGGGACTGTTCAAGCTGGTGGAGGCTGTGTAATGGTGTGGGGTGTGTGCAGTTGGAGTGATATGTGACCCCTGATATGTCTTGATAGGAGTCTGACAGGAGACATGTACATAAGCATCCTGTCTGATCACCTGCATCCATTCATGTCCATTGTCCATTCTCATGAACCTGGGAAATTCCAGCAGGACAATGTAATGCCCCACACGTCCAGAATTGCTACAGTGTGGCTCCAGAAACACTCTTCTGAGTTTAAACACTTCTGCTGGCCACCAAACTCCCCAGACACAAACATTATTGAGCATATCTGGGATGGCTTGGAATGTGCTGTTCAGCAGAGATCTCCAACCCCTCATACTCTTATGGGTTTATGCACAGCTCTGCAGGATTCATAGTGTCAATTCCCTGCAGCACTACTTCAGACATTAGTCGAGTCCAAGCCACATCATGCTGCAGCATTTGTGTGTGCTCGTGGGGGCCCAATGTGATATTAGGCAAGTGTACTATTTTCTTTGGCTCTTCAATGTATGATGAACTGTACAAGTTAGCTGCTTAAAAAGAGTATTTAAAATTTAGGACAGAGCAGAGAGATCTATAGCCAAAATACTACCCAGGTAAACTTGTAGATAAGCTATTTTACACCATAATATTATGACGGTGTACACGCTCTATAAACATGTGGCTATTATGGCAATGAAAGTAAGTGATAAACCTCGAAAATAAAGATGTACATGACCACACAACAAGAGAAAAGGGCAGTTATTGCATAAGACAGCAAAATTTCAAATAGATGATGAGTGTAGGCAAAAGGTTTTTTAGCAAGCAACCAAAATATATTAAGAAAGCAAAGGAATTAGATTTATTTAAAAATCATTTTAAAGTATATCTGCTAGAGAAGGTATATAAAGCATGAATGATTATTAAATATTATATTAATTATCAGCTGTTATGTTGTACCATGGTAGAAAATACATGTTGTTGTTGTTGTGGTTTTCAGTCCCGTGACTGGTTTGATGCAGCACTCCATGCTACTCTATCCTGTGCAAGCTTCTTCGTCTCCCAGTACCTACTGCAGCCTACATCCTGCTGAATCTACTTAGTATATTCATCTCTTGGTCTCCCTCTACGATTTTTACCCTCCACGCTGCCCTCCAATGCTAAATTTGTGATCCCTTGATGCCTCAGAACATGTCCTACCAACCGATCCCTTCTTCTAGTCAAGTTGTGCCACAAGCTCCTCTTCTCCCCAGTTCTATTCAATGCCTCCTCATTAGTTATGTTATCTACCCTTCTAATCTTCAGCATTCTTCTGTAGCACCACATTTCGAAAGCTTCTATTCTCTTCTTGTCCAAACTATTTATCGTCTATGTTTCACTTCCATACATGGCTACACTCCATACAAATACTTTCAGAAACGACTTCCTGACACTTAAATCTATACTCGATGTTAACAAATTTCTCTTCTTCAGAAACACTTTCCTTCCCATTGCCAGTCTACGTTTTATATTCTCTCTACTTCGACCATCATCAGTTATTTTGCTCCCCAAATAGCAAAACTCATTCACTACTTTAAGTGTCTCATTTCCTAATCTAATACCCTCAACATCACCCGACTTAATTCGACTACATTCTATTATCCTCGTTTTGCTTTTGTAGATGTTCATCATATATCCTCCCTTCAAGACACTATCCATTCCATTCAACTGCTCTTCCAAGTCCTTTGCTGCCTCTGACAGAATTACAATGTCATCGGCGAACCTCAGAGTTTTTATTTCTTCTCCATGGATTTTAATACCTACCCCAAACTTTTCTTTTGTTTCCTTTATTGCTTGCTCAATATACAGCTTGAATAGCATCGGGGATAGGCTAAAACACTGTCTCACTCACTCCCCAACCACGGCTTGCCTTTAATACCCCTTGACTGCCATCTGGTTTCTGTACAAATTGTAAATAGCCTTTCGCTCCCTGTATTTTACCCCTGCCACCATCAGAATTTGATGGAGAGTATTCCAATCAACGTTGTCAAAAGCTTTCTCTAGGTCTACAAATGCTAGAAATGTAGGTTTGCCTATCCTTAATCTTTCTTCTAAGATAAGTTGTAGGATTAGTATTGCCTCGCATAATAGTCTCTTATGTCTCTGTAAAACGTAATCTTGTTTTCTTTTTTTTTACTGTACATGTATTGTGTACATAAAATTGTGTGACTCCCCATACTCTTAGCTGAAAATTAGTCAGCTAGAGTCTATGGGCAAAGAATAAATAAATAAAAAGTTCACACAGTCTCCTTCCTAATCTCTTATCCTCATCACCAGTTGTTCTTCACAGATAGCATTATGTATGTTGTTTTAGAGTGTGATATAGAATAAATGATGTAGTAATAGCTCATGGTCAGAAAAACATTTCTACAGGACCAACTGTACAAATGTCATGCAAGCATTTAGCAGTTTCTTATAGCATTAGTAATTCTATCAATGGAGGATCATCTTACAATGACATAACATTTGCCAGCTTAACACAAAGAAAACATACAGACATCCACATCATGGAGGAACCATCTCAGCATTTGCATGAAATTATTTAGGGAAATCACAGTAAACCTAATTCAGATTGGCCAGAAAGAGCGTGAGCCTCCATCCTCCCAGATTCTGAGGTCTGGCTAGGAACCAATATGCTAATTCTAAATAAAAAGAAAAGAAAAGTTAGTTAGTTGGTTGTGTGTTCCATTGATCATTCGCACGGTATGGTAGCCATCATGATGTGTAACATGTCAAATGCACAAGAAATGCACATATGCAACAAGATTTTTTAATATATATATTACAAGACAGAGTGAAAGATTAATATTTCTATTATTTGCCCCATTCCCTTAAATGGCACAAAATGCATATATTTATTAATAGATTTATTTATTCCTATTCAAGAATTCATCAATGGTATGGAAGGAGTTGTCAATGTGATATGATTTCAGTTTATTTTTGAGCTATTACTGCTGTCTGTCAGACATTTTATTTCATGTGGTAATTTGTCGAAAATTTTTATAGCTGCATATTTTACCCCTTTCTGAGCCAAAGATAGGTTGAGTAAAGGATAGTGTAAGTCTTTCTTTTTTCTGGTATTATAATCGTGAATGTCACTGTTGTTTTTAATCTGGTCCATGTTGTTGAGAACAAATTTCATTAGTGAGTAAATGTACTGTGAAGCTGTTGTAAGAGTTCCCAATCTTTTAAAAAGATGCCTGCAAACGTGTGACTATGAATCACACACATTATTCTAACCACTTTCTTTTGAGCAGTGAATACTTTCTGTCTAAATGTTGAGTTATCCCAAAATATTATTCCCTATGACATTAGAGAGTGAACGTATGCGAAGTATGTTAGCTTACTAATTTCTGTATCCTCAAAACTGGCAGTTATTCTGATTTCAAAAGTTGCTGAATCTAGTTGCCTTAGAAGATACAATATATGAATTTTCCAATTAAGATTCTCATCTATATGTACACCCAAAAACTTAGTATACTCTACCCTGTCCACTGACTTCTGTTGATATGTTATATTTATTGAAGGAACTGTACATTTTGCAGCAGAAAATTGGATGTACTGCATTGTTTCAAAGTTTAGAGCAAGCCCATTTGCAGAAAAAATGACTTTTCCAAAGACCTTATTTGTATTATTTTCAATTGGACTTTCTTTTACAGGATTAGTAATGATGCTTGTATCATCAGCAAATAGTGTCAGTTGAACTTCCTGTTTCAGATAGGATAGGATATATCAAGAACAGAAGGGGACCCATGATTGAACCCTGTGGAACACCTAATGTAATTTCACCCGTTAGTTAGTTGAAGTGGCGAACTTATTTAAATCACTTGACCCATATAAGCAATCTTTTTGCTTCCTGTTCTGTAGGTATGACTTAAACCACTCATATGCTATTCCATTTATACCTTAGAATTGTAATTTCTGTGACATAATATCATGGTTCACACAGTCAAATGCTTTCCACAAGTCACAGAAAATTCCTATTGGTGACATTTTACTATTTAAAGACACTATTATGTGGACAGTGAAACAAAAACAATATTGTTTAGGAATGACAACAGATGGAGAGTAAAGGAACTACCACAATTACAAAAACTGGATATGAGCGTAGATCAAAACACAAAGTTATCAGGACTCACTATAGACAACTGTTGCAATGGGAAGCTCACATTGCTGCCCTAACAAGCAAACTAAGTTGAGCTGTATTTGTTCTCAGAAACATCAAATGACTAGCAAATTAAACCACTAGTCACAGATGCTGCTTATAAATAATGTATTTCTCATTATTTAATGCTATCATGACCTATGGGATAGATATATGGAGCCAGTTGAATCATACCAAAAAATTTCAAACTGCAAAAAGTAACTGTCAGAATAATGGCTAATGCTAGAAGAATTGATAGCTGTTCAAGAAAAAATTTTAAATTTTTACAATACTATTTGCATGGGAACATACAAACAAGTTCAATAAAAATGAAGATACATGTAATCATGCTACCATAAACAGTATAAAGTTAAGAGTTTCACAACACAAGAGAGCGATCAGCAGGTACGTGTTAATATGTCTAAACCTGCAGAAGGACTGCCAGAAAGTGATGTTAGGACTATAATAGCTCACAATAACAGGTCAGGCAAATATGGGTAACTGAAAAATTGAAGGGGAGTTTTTGCAAACCTGTTAACAATAAATATGGGCAGGACTCTCATCTACCAGTTAATAACAAATATGATTCACTTCAAAACACAGATGATATAGAAATTCTATCAGCATTCTCATCTGATAAGATGGTGCAAGATACTCGGAACATAGTAACTAAAAGACTAATATGTTAAGAAGGAATGTAAAATCAACATTTATGCAGACAGTCATGCACAAGAATTATCAGCTATGATAATGGAAAGTAAGCCTTCTGTGACTAACAAATTTGAAATAGAAGGAATCGTTACACCAGGGGATGGTTTACAAGAGATTTCAATGTCAAACAGGAAAGACAGCCCAGCCCAGACAGACAAAGACTTTGTAGTGTTAATAGCTGGAGCAAACGATGTCAGCAGAAGCGAAAGAAAGGAGAGGAAGACTCTTGAAGTGTTAACCCACTCCAATGCGGATATCATTAAATGTGCCTCATTGATGTGTTTTGCTTCAGTGATCATGTGTGCATAACGAAGTGGAACAGACCAACAATGAGTACAAAACTATCTGTAAGCACTTTAAAAATGTTACCATAATTAACACCAGTAGTTGTAGTCGACATTGGCACGCCAAGCATGGACAGCACTTCAACAAACTCAGTAAATGTGTTTTAAGCGATACAGTTCTCAGAGTAATATTGGATAAGCTTGGGAAGGAAGAAAGACTAGTGCCCTGTTTGTATTATGTCTCAAATGAAATGACAAAAAACTTTTAGGCATAAACCAGGGTAGATGTTCCAGTAGTACAAGGGCACAACCTGGTCATTTTTTAAATAATAGCGTTAGGTTGCGTCAACTAAGTAAAGATGCAAATAAAGCAATGTCAAAAGTAGAGTTTAAAACAGGCTTCCTCAACATTCAGGATAAGGCAGATAAAAACTTAACAGTTAATGAATTTTCAAATGAAAACATGATGAGTATTTTGTGCTTAAGTGAACATTGATGTAAAGAGGATGAGCTTGGATACAAAATGTCAGACGATTACACAATAGAATGAGATTTTCACTCTGCAGTGGAGTGTGCGCTGATATGAAACTACAGAAGAGAATATCACTTGCATGGAGGAGTAGCAGTATATGTAAAAACACCTCCTGCACCAAACTGTGGTAGCACAG
The DNA here is from genome assembly GCF_021461385.2 of Schistocerca piceifrons. NCBI lineage: Eukaryota > Metazoa > Arthropoda > Insecta > Orthoptera > Acrididae > Schistocerca > Schistocerca piceifrons. The sequence continues at coordinate 141,051,356 of NC_060146.1, read as the reverse complement.
ATCTCAAGACCCTTTGTGTTGAACTGCATTTTGAAATATCCGGTTTAATAATTGAGAGTATTAAGCTCATGGTAGTAGTAGTGTACAGGACACCTAGTGGTGACTCACATGTCTTCTTTGAGAAACCTGAGGACCTCTTAATGTACTTCTGCATACTAAAATGGGAGAAATACAATATTGTCATTGGAGGGGCTGTCAATTCCAGCTTTGATGTTCTACAGGACAAAAAGACTGAGACAGAGCTCATAAATTTGCTTCGACCATTTAACCTGTACTGTGTTAACTGTAAACTTACAATGGTCTCTGCCTGTCCAGACAATATGTTCAGAAATATTAAGAGAACTTGTATGTACACTGACATAATTAGTTTCCCTTTCTCAGATCATGGTGCAGTATTTATTAGTCTTAGTAATGTACATCAGCATGCTCCAACCCAAAAGGAAAAACTGTAACTACTAGACCAATGAAGAAGGTGTATTTGAAAGCTGCTCAGTTGAATTAGAAAAACAAAATATTGTCATTATATCAATATACAGAATTCCAGCTGTAGCAGTAACAAAATTATTTTTTCCAAAATTAATGGGTCTTTTACAGAAAGTCAGTAATGACAAAAAGGAAAAGGGTTTTAATTGCCACTGATTTCAATATAAATTTATCAAATGAAAGCAGTGACCCAATACAATTCATGGACTCGGTCCAAAAATTTGAGTTCAAGGCAAACTTCACAGGATTCACAAGAAAAAAATTGACAATACAGAAACCTGTATGAATAATATTCTAAACAATTATCAATTTGATGATGCAAGGAAGCTATGTGTAGATTTAGGACTTTCAGATCAATCGGCTTTGTTTATTGAAATGACTAATACAAATGCACAAAATACTAGAAAAACTTAAGCAAAAGACATTTAAAAATTGACATTTAAAATTGTTCTGCTGTAAATTAGAAGAAGTGAAAAGGCTAGTCCAAGATGAGATTCCAATCTCTGTATATTTTAACGTATTATTGAAAATGTTTTGCATGTATGAGGGTTGGAACTTTAATAGTGGCAACTATTTATTTACAGCTCTTACAAAATAGATACGAGATTCAAAGTTTTACTGACCTTCAAAGTAGTCACCAGCATTGTGTATAACCCATTGCCAGTGATTTGGAAGTTGCAGGATACTCTTAGCAGTTGTGTTGACAGTTCAAGCAGTGTGGTCTATTGCCCGATGAATTTGTAGCAGCTATGAAGCGAATCCCGTGAAATGTTTCCTCCAGTTTAGAAACTGAGTTGAACTCACGAGGGCTTAAGTAGGTGGTATAGCACTTAGCTGCCACATCAAACAAATTGGCAACAACTTGCACTGTACATGTTTGAGCATTGTCCTGCAAAACGATGGTCAGGTCGTAGGCTGTGTTCCAAAAATGAACAGCTTAGAGACTGAAGTGATGACACTTTCTGCAGGACCTGACCATCATTTTGCAGGACAATGCTCAAGCACGTACAGTGCAAGCTGTTACTGATTTGTTTGACTGATTGGGTTGCTAAGTGCTATACCACCAACTGCAGCCCCCCTGACTTAAGCCCTCATAAATTCAACTCGATTTCTAAACTGAAGGAAACACTTCACGGCATTCACTTCAGAACTGCTACAAATCCGTTGGGCAATAGACCATGCTGCTCAAACTGTCAACACAACTGGCACTGCTAAGAGTATCCTGCAACTTCCACATCACTGGCAACGGGTTATACACAATACTGGTGACTACTTTAAAGGTCAGTAAAACTTTGAAACACATATCTATTTTGTATGAGCTGTAAATAAATAGTTGCCACTATTAAAGTTCCAACCCTCATATTTAATGAAATATTTCCACTTACAGTGTGCCACACAGAAGTGTCTAATAAGCTAAATTGGACCACTGCTGGAATAAAAATATCCAGTGAAAAGAATAAGGCAACTGTACAAGGAAGTGAAACACAACAAGACCCTGTTTTCATTGACTGTGTTAAACAGTATAAAAGCATATTTAAAAGGGTAGTGAAAGCAGCAAAAGAAATGGTTAATAATAAATAAATCTCAGTTCATGGACATAAATCAAAGCAGTATGGTCCACCACAAAATCAGCACTGGAGATTAGAACTGACAGCTTTGACATTTCCAAAATTAAGATGGGAAGTAAAATTGTAACAAACCTGGCTCAGATGTCAGAGTCGTTCAATACTCTTTTTATAAATGTATCTAAATCAGATGTATATCAACATGCCTATGCAGAAAAACTACATTTAAGACACAGGCAGAAGAATACTTTGACAAATTTGAAAAAAATTCAGTTAAAGATGTAGAGAAAACTGTATCACAGCTAATAAAAACAAAAATTCTGCTGGGTGGGATGGCATATGTACCAAAGTGATTAAAGCATCTGTCAGAATAGTAGCTCACCCTCTTTGCTCAATAATTAATATATCACTCACGAAAGCATTTAATTGAATAAGCAATCACTTGCTCCTGTATAAAATGGAAAGATATGGAATTGGGGGTTGTGCTTTAGAGTTTAAGTCATACCTCACAAATGGAAAACAAAGCATAATTACATCTTCTCTGAATGGATAATTATTTTGCAAGGTGTTCTGGATCCAATTTTGTTTTTACTTCATATAAATGATCTACCCCTGAGCATAAATTCACACTCAGTTTTATTTGCCGATGATACTTCTGCACTTCTTGAGAGTAATGACCCCCAGCAAATTCCTTCAACTGTCTCAGTACTATTAGACAATTTGATAACTGGTTACAACTAAATGGGCTGAAACTGAATATTGGGAAAACACATTTTCAGCAGTTTAAAACTAAAAACTCTTAGGCAAAAGAATTCCACATTAGTTGTAGAAACCAAGCACTGAAAGAAGTGCACTACGTTAAACTTTTAAGCATGCATTTGGACCAAAATCTATCTTGGTCTTCACACAGAAATTATTTAGCAAGTAAATTAAACAACCTGACATTTGCAATGAGGATTCTGTCATACTTAACTAGCATGGAGACAAAAAAAATAGGTTATCACAGCAGCTTTGAATCAGTTATCAGGTATGGCATTATTTTTTGGGGAGGCACAAGCAAAATGACTAGAATCTTAAAATAAAATCAATTGTTAGAAATATGTCTCGTGCAAAACCGAAAGTATCTTGAATATTTTCACTCTGCAGCGGAGTGTGCACTGATATGAAACTTCCTGGCAGATTAAAACTGTGTGCTGGACCAAAATTCATACTCGGGACCTTTGCCTTTTGTGGGCAAGTACTCTACCAACTTAACTACCCAAGCACGACTCACGCCCTATCCTCACAGCTTTATTTCTGCCAGTATCTCCTCTCCTACCTTCCAAACTTTACAGAAGCTCTCTTGTGGAAGTATCTTGTTGCCCAGTGTTAAGAAATTTAAAAATATTCAGTGCTCCATGATTGTTCCTTTATGAACTGATTTTTGTACACAGTAACACAAGTTATTCACAGATAGTAACTGTAAACATCAATACAATACTAGGAACAAGGAGAATCTCATGCTTCCCAAATGTAGATTAAAGCTGTTTGCACAAACCTCAGAATACATTGGCATGAAAATTTACAAAATCCTAAAAAAGGAACAAATCCTCAACATGGAGATGGGGCAACTAAAGCAAGAACAATGACAATCGTTAGCACAGAAATGTTATTATTCCTCAGAAGAATATATTAGTGATAATACAACAATCTGAGCTAGAAAGCAAGTGGCTGAAGTGTTTTATTACTTAAGCTTAGAAGTTTTATGTCTAATAAATGACTATAATTATTATTCTCTCTTTTTACAGTAATACTGTTGTTAGGCTACTCACAGTCTCTGTGAATTATAAAGTAAAAATTATTGTTTCTATAATACATATAAATTGTAATTGTCCCCTGTACATTAAAACTTTTGATTTAACTCTGTATTTTATGGGACAGTAAAAATTCTGATTCTGATTCTGAATTAGTATAGAGAGAATGGATAGGTTTAGACATGCCCTCACTTGCTTCAAATGGGACTCCCTTTTTAGTAGTCTTCAATATTGTTCCTCTGATTTTGTTTCCGCTGAGTTTTAAGTGTATTTTTAAATAGATTTTAAAAAAATCCTTAAGAAAAAATGTACGGTAAATATTTGTAGTAATTACAAAAAAAGGAAAAAGGGAATGGTATTCTCCACAGTTAGAGCAATTGAAAAGTACTGCCATGCTATATTCTGGCCTGTACAAAAATGATAAATCAGAAGTGTATAAAGAATTGTATGCAAGAGCTAAGGATAAGTATAGGCAGGCAATCGAAGAAGCAAAGAAACTACATAATACAATAAACATTGAAAAGTCCAAAAACAAATGCAAATAAACCTGGAATGTAATTAACTCTCTTGCCCACACTACACCAAAATATGATATTGCCATAACCCCAGAAAAATTTCATAAATTTTGTATCTTGTTCACTGAAGAAATTACTAATTCAATAAGCAAACCTGACACTACACTTAGTATCATGGACACCTGCTTACAAAAGCCTTTCCTGAGCACTCCCACTTTCATAGAAGTGTCTACAAATACTACCCTGAAAATAGTGAAAAATTTCAAACCTTCAGCTAGTGTTGATTACTATGATTTGTCATGAAATTTGTTGAAAGATGTTATTGACTTTGTAATTTATCCTTTAACTTATTGTGTAAATAAATGTCTTGTTGACAGTAAGTTATCTGATAAACATTTAAAAACGGTGAAAAGAACTGTCCCATCACTTGTGATTTTTCCAAAAGTTTTGAAACAATAATGTATAATCAAGCTAGTGTTTACTTGGGCAAATAAAATCTAATCAGTGATAAACAATTTGGATTTAGGAAAAGTTGGGCCGAAATCCACAACTAACAGAATGGATTCCCTAGTAAAATTTGTCCTAGATGTGTTCAAGGCTAGGGGCTATGCCCAGGCTACGTTTTGTGACCTAAGCAGGGCTTCTGATTGTGTATAACATAATACTTTGTTGAATAAGCTACTCTATTACGATTTCTATGGCAACAGTGGACGCATGTTTAAATCTTTCTTAGAGAACCACCAACAAGAGAAATCAAATTTAGTTTATATTAGGCCTGGAGTGCCACAAGGGTCAGCACTCGGACCTTTAGTTTCTGTTAATGATTAATGATCTGCCATTATTCTTAAATTCTTACACAATAATGTATGCCAATGACACAACTTGTCTGAATAATAGCTCAGATCTAACCACACTGAAAACATTGACCAAAAATGCGTTTGCTCAATCTTCATTATCGTTTAGAGTGAATAGTTTGTTGCTAATTGAAACTAAAACCCAGAAAATTTACTTTAGCTTGAAGGAGATCCCGAACAACCATGAATTAGAAACCATTAAATTTTTAAGTGTTACTATTGGCAACAGATTGGCCTGGGATCTACACATCAGAAATATATCTTGCAGGCTTTCAAGAGTTATTTTCTAATTAGAAATTTAAAGGGACATATTACATATAACTATGTTTTCTTCCAAACCATTGTATCATATGGAATTTTATTGTAGTAGTTGTCACATAAATGACATTCTACTTTTGCTGAAGAAAGTATTATGAATAGTTACTGCTTCTGGTAAATCAGAACACTGTAAACCTCTGTTTATTAAACTGCAATGTCTGACAGTAGCAAACCTATTCATTTATAATGTTCTGTTCTACATTAGAAATAATGTTTCTAAATTTGTATTAGGAAGTGATTTTCATAGCTATAATACTAGAAATACAACATGTGTATACATGCCACATCATAGACTATGTAAATCACAGAACTCCTACCTAGTTCTTCGACTAAGGATGTTTAACAGACGATGCAAACATTTTAAAAAACTGTCTGTAAATATTTTTAAGGCCAGGTTGTATAAGCTATTAGTTAACATTTTTTATATATACTGTTGATGAATTTTTTTAATGTGAAAGTATTTGTAACGCATGTTTTCTACTTTCATCCAGTTCATACAAACTGAAGTACATTGAGAAATGTGTGCCCTTGACTTTGTCTATTGCTGTAACCGAGCTGAATGACAATAAAATGTTATTATTATTATTAATGAGACTGTACAACTGTTTACCAGTTCATATTTGAAACAGAAATTGCTTATAGCAAACCCTTTCTAGCCAGTAAATGAATACACACTAACCTAGATAATCAGGTAGTGTACGTGATCATTATTGTGTTAAACTGAAATGTAGATATGTACTTAGCTTGATTCATATGGGTAAATCCAAACATGCTAAATAAATAAATAATTTATTTGCCTACGCAGCTAGGAGTTAGGCGTTTTATTAGTGTTGCTGCCATCAGGACAGCATTGGAATTGGAATAGAAGATGGTGGCCGTAGAACATGTACGAATTCTAAGCTCTATATATAATGGTGCGTAAATGTTCTGTGTGCGAGAAATATAGTGCAGTGCACGAAAATGTGTGTTGCCGTGTCATATCTTAATAAAAAACACTAAAAGAAAAGAACAAGCAAATCCTTGAGGAAGTAAAAGTGACAGTGACAAAATCTCAAAATGCGGACCTTTGCAGAAAAAAAGACGAAATACTTCATGAAATAGACACAAATGAAAAAATCTTGTGTGATGATATTATAAAAATACGGAAAGGCTTGAAATATTTACAGTCAAGCTAAAGTGCAAATATGATGGACGTTATACCAAACAAAATCTATGCCGAGTCTGTTAGGCCTAAACAATTCACTCATGGAAAACAAAGTGAAAACACATTCTAAGTGCCTTTAAAAAACAGTTTCAGTGTTTTAGAAACAGACGAATTACATGCAAATCAAGACACAACCAAAAGTGCGTCTATAATTACGATGAGTAGGTAGGAACGAAATTTTCCAAAGTAAACATGCATTCGGATAGCCATGGGCGTGGATTCGCAAAAATTTTACGTTATGGACATGCTACAAACGCATCTAGTTACGTGAAACCGGGGTAACCTATGCACGAAATTACAATAAAACATAAAAGCCGGAACTTCATCAAATGCAAATGAATGCACAGTGATAGTGGAGGGACACAATAATGTTTACAAAAATGAGTTATCGAATTCTGTCGAAAACTTAATGGAAATACTGGATACCAAACAGAGTAATACAATGATCATCATTGGAATTCTGCATAGACACGTCCTCATAAATGATTCGTGTGTAAATAAAGAAATCATGAAAGCCAATAAACAGTTCGAGAACATATGCAAAATCTACGAAAATGCTCAATTTCTACCTGTTAGCTACATAGAGAGAGACAGTTTTACAAGAAGTGGTATACACTTAAACGGAAAAGGAAAGAGACGTCTCAGCTCTAAAATTATGGAGATGTCGATGGCAACAGCAGAACCAAGATCACCATGCCAGCCACAAATAATAGTACAGCAACCACCACCAACTACAGCAGTGAAATCATTAAAAAACTACAACAACAAAAAAAACACTATCAATATCAGAAACAAAACCACCATCACCAGCTGATACACCACAGCCCTCACCACCAGGAAAACCAGCATCGACTGAAGCAAGACAATCCTCATTAGATGTGGCAGGAACTACAGATGCAGCATCATCTCAATCAACAGCAGCACCACCATAATCAGAGACAACAACAGGGACACTATCACAAGTTGTGGCAGCATCAGCATTGCCAGTATCACCATCACATGAACAAGTAACAGGGGAAGAAGCAACAACAGAAAACTAACAACATCAACAGAAGAAACAACAGCAGAAGAATCAATAGGAGCCACTCACAACAGGAGGAAAATTTCACCACCGTGCCATGTTAAGGATTTTTTAATAGAAACTGGGAAGAAAAAAAACATTAAGATAAGTAATCTACACAAAGTAGTGTTTTTCCAGTTCAGAGTAGATAATATTGATGCCATCACGTCTGATATAGCAAATAATAATATTATTATGCATTTAAATATTGGAGGTTTATCAAGTGATCTGGTCAGTAAGCTTCATGAGTTAGAAATATTTCCATGCAGAACAAAATGGCCTGTAAAGGTATTTGCTTATGTGAATATTGGCTTAGAGATGGAATTATAAAGTTATTGAACAAACTTACAGCTTATGAAGTAATCACAATGGGTATGGTGGTTCATGTGTGCTATTTCATTCATCAGTATAATACCAAATTAAGCAAAATTTCAATAATTTAAATGAAGAATGCACATTTAAGAGTTGCTGAATAGAAGTTGACTATAACATACTGATATTCAATATGTATTGTACCCTTTTTTACTCAATCTCCTGCAGTTTTCTGGTCAAACTTGAAAATTTACTTCACCAACTCAAAACTGAAAAGTTATTTAAGAAAATGTTGTTTGTGCTGATTTTAATATAGATGTGAGAAAAAAATTACAAATTTGCCTTTAAGATGAAGGAACTGATGTCCACACATAGTTTTATTCTAATTTTGGAGAAATGACAAGGGTAACTGCTCGTTGGCATCCTGCATAGATAACATTACTAGAAGCTTAAACTACAGAGTAACAGAAAAACGTATAGTAAGCTTAGGGATCTCAGACCACAGTGTTCTAATAGTGAGATTATCCTGTGTTAGCCCAAAGCACACAAATAATAAAATCAGAAATTTTAGACAAAAAAACATTGAAATGTTTGTTAATAAAATCAGCCTCATCTCATGGCCATTTACTGCTAACTCCTCAGTAAATGAAAATTTCAATAACTCTCTGGAGGCCTTGCTGATGGTGTTCAATGAATGCTTTCCTGTTATAACTGTAAAAACTTGCACACCTAAGAAGGGTTCATGGATAACAAGGGGTATTCAGATTTCAAACATGAGGAAAAGAGAACTACATGTGGAGGCGAAAGTCAATTGAGACCCAGAATTCTTAAATTATCTAATGCAATATAAGAATATCTTTGATAAACTTGTCAGACAATCCAAAAAATTGGCGAATAATAGATACATTATAAACGCTAAAAATAAATCTAAAGGAATATGGACCACTGTAAAGAATGAAATAGGTGTCAAAAACGGCAGGCAATGGAAACTTTAACTGGTGTTTGAAAGTGAGATTGTTTGGGACCCTACACAAATCTGTGAAACATATAACAGCCACTTCAAAAATCCATGTAAAACTGATGAATTTTCACCACCTAACGTGTTCTCTGTTTCCAGTTTACGTAACCCCACTAAATTTATATTCACCTATATATCCTATTCTGAAGTAGCTGATATCATAAAGTCCTTGAAGAATTTAAATTCTGTTGGCTGGGATGAAATTCCTACAAAAATAATAAAGGCAGTCACCCAGAGTATCGCACATCCTTCGTCCCTTATAATGAATAAATCTTTCAAGGAAGGATGTTTTCCTGATAGACTGAAGTATGCTGAAATACGACCCATTTACAAAACAGGCAGACACAATAAAGTGAGTAATTATCGACCAATCTCATCGTTATCAATATTTTCCAAAATATTTGAAAGAACTGCATGTAACCAGATAGTTAACTATATCCAGAACAATCAGTAAGGTTTCCAAAGAGAACATAGCACTGTGAAAGCCGTCAATGAACTTATTACAAAAACTAGTAGTAGTCTAGATAAAAATATGAATGTATCAGGCATCTTTTGACACCTAAGTGAAGTCTTTAACACAGTAGTTCACAAACTACTACATGGCAAGCTACAAACATATGGTTTTAGTGAAAATTCACTGAGATTTATGTCATCTTACCTATTAAACAGGAAACAAAGAATAGTAATTGAAGAAAATGATAAGAGATTCTTCTCAATTTGGAAAAAGACAGAACAAGGTGTGCCACAAGGATCTATCCCTGGGCCAATATTGTTCTTGTATTATGTAGATGACCTGCCGACTAACATAAATTCAGACACTATTCTTTATGTGAATGACTCTACAACAATAATCTGTTGCAAGAAATGTGAAAATTTAATCAGTTATCTTCAGCTGTCTCTAGCTGAAATTGAGGCCGGGGTGAGAAATAACGGTCTGAAATTAAATCTAACAAAGACACAAATCATTCATTTTACCACAAAACAAGCTGTACAGGATATCTAGTAATATCATATGAGGACAATCACCTTGTCACCACAAATTGTACCAGATTTCTAGGTGTAATGCTAAACAAGAATTTATCATGGACAGACCATGTAGATGGCATATGGCACCATCTAAATAGTCTGATATTTGGACTCAGTATGCTAGAAACACCAGTCAAAAAAGCTGTATATCGTGCTTATTTTTTTATCTGTTATTAGATATGGTATAATTTTTGGGGGATCACAGAAAACAAACTTACAGAGAGTTTTTAGGCTACAGAAAAAAAATCATTAGAGCCATGGCAGGTGCAGAAGAAAGACAATCGTGAAGACCTCTGTTCAAGGCCCTTGATATTATGACTGTTCCTGGCCTCTATATCTGTGAGACAATTAAGTTTTCTAAACAAAACTCACAAATTTTTGACGATAACCCGTTTTAAGCATGATTATGAAACAGGAAATGAATATCAGTATAAGTTACCAACTCATAGGCTAAAACTGCAGGAGAAGACACCTTACTATATGCGTATGAGATGGGATATAAATTCTGTGAAAAATTTAAAAATTATAAACCAGAAGAATTTGGACATCACTTAAAAAAATACCTAGCAAGTGTAGAAAAATTTATGACTGACTGTGACAAATAATTGTGCCTGATGTTACATTTTATTGTCATGCTAAAAAAGTGCTTCAAGTTAATACTTATTATTAATTTTACTTTATTTTCAACGTGATTATCTTAAAACATTTTGTGGTACTTAAAATTACAAAATACCTGCAATTATTCTGTATACCTACAATTAGAAAGTAGCCTTAAACTGATGAGTCATCTATATCCCAATCATCTGATTGATGTGACATCTTATGTGACAATAAAGTTTCTATTCTATTCAGGAAAGAGAAGTTTTCCCCTCATACGTTATCTTATTTTTTCTGTAAAGTCAGATTTTATACATAGAACGCAATTACTCATAATATATTCCCCTGAGGAACATCTATGTTAATACGTTTTTTCCTGATGATTTTTTCACGGAAAATTTTGAATTATCTGACTTACGGGCTACCGCTGCTTTCTGCTCAGCGTTTTCTAGGTCTGACTGAAGTACTAACGTGTTATTCCTCTGATACTCAATACGTCTAGTTTTTAGAACTGATATCTCATCGTCAACAGTGTGGAAAGCCGGAGGTAGGTCAAAGAAACTATGTTTAAAACATTGTCATTATCGTACGGAGCTTCAAGTACCATTTTTGTAAATATTGTCTTTATTATGTGTAGCATTTTTGTTTGTTGCGGAATAGATGTGGTGATCTCAGAGCACCCTCGCCCCTTTCCCGACCGTAATATTTACAGCATTCGCTTCAGAAAAATGTTAATGAGGGAACAAATTTCTAAAACGTATGTTCACCATAGCTTACGCAAGTCTATCCATGGAGGAAGATTTTTACCTCCATAAGGTTACCAGAGACATAGAGAATATAAAATCTTTGGTTTCCCTTTGTTTGGCTAGCAACTAACATCTCTGTGAACCACGTGATGTACAACGACAAATGAATACTTTGGCGCATAAGTTGTATTGGTTGTATGCTTGTGTGATTTTTTAAAGCTTGTTAGTGTAGTAGGAGTGTTTTGAATATTAGAGGTGTTAATGAATTTAAAAGAAAATGCCTGTTGAACAGATTCAATATTCTGAGAAGTATCAAGATCAAAATTACGAATACAGGTGTGTATTATGTTTTATAGTATCAACAACACCGGACCGGTCTTTAAATGTGTAGACGTTCATTGGTCTTGTGACAATGTAATAAACACAGTGGTACTTGTTGTGTTTTTCCGTAGGCATGTGATTTTACCAGCAGATATTGCCAAACATGTTCCGAAAACTCATTTGATGACAGAAACAGAGTGGAGGAACCTTGGAGTACAGCAGAGTCCGGGTTGGGTTCATTATATGTTGCATTCACCAGGTTAGCCATATCTGAACGTCTTATTAAATGTTATGATGAGTTCTATGTCTTGAGCATTCTGATGCCCGTTTGCTTCATTTAATGGTGTGGTACTGTTAAAAAAATTTTAAGTATGTGGTTAGGAAACACGAAAACCAGATAGTACTGCTAACCTATATTGTGTTTCAGAACCACATATTCTTTTGTTCCGAAGACTGAGAACGGACAAGCCCCAGAATACGTCAGAAGCAACAGAGGGGAATGAACCCCGCGGCGATCAATGAATTTTCGTTTGTAAAATATCGTGCCTGTGATAAAAACAATTCCGTGGAATTTAATGTTGTGATTTCATTAGTTTTAGTTAGTACCTATTACATTAGTCAAAACGTATTACATATCAAGTGCGAAAATTCCCAGGTAAAACTGATGTGAAAATGTGACCAATTTTTTTCGAAGAGATTGTCATAATGTTGGCATGAAATTCTGCATAAAAGATTAGGAAACGTGGAATTCAGTATTAAGTATTTTGTGTAAATACTGCAAACAGTGACTGAATTGTTTGTCAAGGAGCATTTGTTTTGTAAATAATTTTATATAAGCCCTTCGTATTGGGGATAGTTTTGTGGTAAAGTATATGTATGTTATTTTAAGAAACTGTGTTATAGTTCTGTAGATTGGAGTATGTGCCTTAATATATTAGCCTAATATATTTTTAGAAATGCATGCCAAACAAATAAAACCCAACATTACAGAAGTTTCGAAAAAAATATAATGTACTGTTCAGATAAATGGGGTTTTGGTTTATCGTTTGGATATGGTTTTCTAATTTTACTTATTTTAGAGTCCATAATACAATCGCGAATTTTATCCATAATGGATACAATCGTAGAATAGCATATGCTGTGACGATTTGGTAAACCTTTCATTCTTTAAAGAATCAAATTGCAGAGTGACCTATAAAACAGCTTCAGATTTCTGATTACTTTACCAGTAGTTACATATTTGTTATGAAGCATATAGCAAGAAAAATTGTAGAAAAGGTTTGAAATTATGTTTAAAGTTTGTTGAAAGTCACTAAGTACTCCCATTAGCAAATACTGGGTGAGTAAAATCTGGGTATTAAGCGTTCTAATCAACAATAGGTCTTTGATTTGTGGTTTTTTTCTTTGTATATCTATGAAAAATGTTGCAGATATTCATATGACAAGAAGTGGAGGTGACACTGCATTAAATTAGTGGGTATTTGCTTGGTGGGAATACTGTCAAATCCGGATCCTTAATGCTCATTTAACAATAACTGCACAGTTACTAATGCTTTAATGCTAAGAACTGAGGACCCATTAATCATATGCCATTTATGAGGTGATTTTTCTCTATAATTTTGGTACCAATAATTCCCCACTCATCCCCTAGTTTTGATGCATAAAACTACAAACGAAAAGTAATAGCTCTGAGAGGGGGAAGGGAATGCTATCATTAATCATTTTATAAATGATAGCAATCAGTGTGTTAAGTCGACTGCACTATTTGAAGGAATAGAAAACTTGTACGGAATTCACACACACTGAAGTTAACAAGTTCTGCGAGTGGTAATAAAATGATCAAAAATTAATATTTTTCAAGTGGTGAAATTCACATCTACAAGGTAATTGACAAAGGTGTCCCTGAAACAATCTCATATCTGCCCGTTAACATACTGACTGCCCCACACATAGCGATGGCTGTTTTACCGCTAGGCCGTGGTGTGAGATGTGAGGCTCTGCTGTGGCTTTGTGGCAGTCATCATGTTAAGTCATAATATGAAAGTTTGTTCAGTGACTAAGGAAGTTGTTTCTACAGAAAAAGATTAGAACATTAATTCGCCGAACCACAAGTATTGGTGTATGGGGTCTTCCTGTGATCCCAAGATTCTTTCTATGCAGGTAAAAGTGGCCCTTTGATAGGGTGTAAACAGTATTTCATATTAGCAGTGGTACCTTCCTCAGATGGCCCCATATTTAACAAGAAATATGATCCCATCAAAGTGAAAAGTACCAATACTGTTATGAAAGGACAGAAGTTCATTCCTGAAAAAAGGAAATTATTATTTATAAAGACAGCAGAACAATACGCATGTAATGCTTAAATTTAAAAATGAATATATTTCACCCATTTTGAATTGTTAAGAGAATTTATTTGTTCCATTGCATTTCCGTAGTGGCAAATGTCCAGTTGTCATCATTTTGTAGTCTCCTTAGCTCTATTCAACCAAATATATTCCTCAGGTTAAAAAAATGTACTTCCTGGTTACCCGAACAAGGTTGCAGATTTTAGTGTTTGGGAGAGCATTAGGTTTTCCATGAAATTTTGGTAATGTAATTCAAAATCAGTTACTAGTCTGAAATGAGTCAACAGTCTCTACAGCGACTATGTAATTGCTTTGTTAATTCAAATTGTGTGTGTTACTGTCCGCCTGCTTAGCTGGGTGGTACCGTACTTACCTCCCATGCAGCGGGTCCGGGTTCAATTCCCAGCCGGGATAGCGATTTTCTTCGCTCGTGGACTGGGTGTTGTGTTGTCATCCTCATCACTGGCACGCAAGTCGCACATTGTGGTGTCGACTGAAATAAGAGTTGCACTCGGAGGCTGAACTTCCCGGGTTGGGGCCTCCCGGCCAACAATGCCATATGCTTATTTCATTTTTCATGTGTGTTACCCTTTTAATGATATTAGGTCCTCTGCTTGCTAGGTTCACATGTTTGAGCTGTAATTATTTTCTTACTGTTCCAGTCTGATGATTTGCTAACTGTGTGAAATGCATAATTGAATCTTTTATCCACCATTGCCGCATCTGTCATAGTGGAATATACAGTTACTAGTTTGTTCAAGTTATTCTTTGGGCCTAGTTGCATGAAATCATGTACATGAAAGTTATTTCTTAAAGTGGTCAGGTTGCTCAATTAATTGATGTCATTAATCTGTGCCACTTTTCCACTTTAATGGCCTCATATTTCTTGTTAAATTTTGGGCCATCTCAGGAAGATACTGCCACTGGATAACAAGAAACACTATTTACATCCTTTCATGTGTAACTTTTGGCTTTATATGAAGAACCTTAGAACAACAGCAAAACCTTATATTTTAATATTAATGGCCAGCTGTGGAAACATCTTTATTAGTCTCTGAACAATCAAACTGTCATGTAATGATAGCTGCCAATGTGTTAAGTAAGTCGACAAAATTTACTGAATGAAAAAGGAAACATTTACAGTATTGACTAATATGTTGAATTTAACAAGTGCTGCATGTGGTAATAAAATGGTAAACATTAATATTTTTCAAATGATGAAATTCGTGTCTCCAGGGTAGTGGATTAAGGTGTCCATTAAATCAAACCGTGTCTCCATTAAGGCATGTAATGATGTAATGGATACACATGGATTGGTTTCATGGACATGTCATATGACTTACTGGGTAGACATGGGTTGGTTTCATGGACACCTTTTTCCACTACCATGTAGACACTGTGAATTGTACCATTTGAAAAATATTATGTTGACCATTTCATAACCACTTACAGAACTTATCAACCTCAGCATGTGTGTCTGCACTGGTACGTCCACTGTGAAGTTTCCCTCACAGAGGAGACATTTTAATATAAAGTTTCTTGCCCGGTGTCAGTGGATGAATACGATGTTGAGTTGCCTGTGTTATTCAGACGTACAGTGCAATGTTCGATTGGGAATATTTCAGTGTACTTTGGAACAGCACAGGCACTGCAACATCATATCATATGATTCTCATAATTACTTAAGCTCGCAAACCATCTTGTCACATGGTGGGACATCTGTGCTCCTGGCGCATGGAGTTGAAACTATAGCTCCCATTGACATTATAAAACGTGAATGGCAGCCTTTTTCTGTCATGCCATGCCAACAAATTATGCCTCGAAACGAATTTTTGGGAGTGCATTCATCTTATGTTCACCCCATTTTCAGGTGTTTATATCTATTTATGCATCACGAATATTGTATCTTTACTTAAGATATTTTTAAATAGCTAATATCTCTCTCTCTCTTTCTCTCTCTCTCTCTCTCTCTCTCTCTCACACACACACACACACACACACACACACACACACACACACACACACACACACACACACACACACTGCTACACTAATTCTGTGGGACAGATTGAAGCCAATTGCAGGCCTCCTGTTACCCACCAGTGCTTTATACTATCAATTTCCTGAATTTTGTTGGCTTTCTTTTTTTCCTTTAAATTTAGCATCTTTATGTATCAGCATTCACCAATGGATAAACTTCAGTTGGAATTTTATAGTTCACAAAACTCGAGCTATTGTAAAAGTATGGCTTTTGTGCTATTAATTCTTTCTTCTTTTGCAGACAGCTTTCTTTGCCAGTCTTCACCTGCAGAGCACAAACAGTTGAAGGTGAAAACAGTAGTCTTCTATAGAGCTGCAACAACGTTGAGACATTGACTCGTACTCATTTACAAAAGCACATTACTTGATCACGTGAGGTAGATGTGCGGAGCCCACTGGAACAGTCGGGGATCTTTTTTACCAGCTGTCCACAGTGCCCTGAGATCATACACACCTGGTCCTACTCTTTTCTAGTACAGACTTAACTATTGCTAAATTCCATAGCAAATTTCCCTCTGTTAAGGTCCTTCCATAGATTTATTTCCTCATGTATTCCTTTGTGTATGTGTTACGTCGTATTTCAAACAGTTCCTATTTCATGTTCAAATTTCTGTTGCACGACATTTCACATCTGTAGAATGCTGTTTTTGTAACTAAATAATTGTGTGCAATGTTTTATTACTTATGGTGTGCTTCATGTATCTGTACTACCCATCAGCCTGGTTTCGAACTAATTATTTTGATGTACAAAATGAGGAAAGAAGAACGGGTTCAAAATCACTATCAAGATTTTCCCATAAACCGTATTAGTGCTGTCAGTGTAAGAAAGGGGAGGCCTTACTGTTTGAAATTGACTTGTAATTCAATGGTGTAAAATGGTGCATTAATTCCATGTTGTGTTAGCCTTTTCCTAAGAGAAATAATTTTCCTGTGTAGGTTGTCTTTTTATGTTGAACTAAACACTTTCAATTCATTATTAGCAATTAGCTAATGTTGTCCTCTTGGACATAGTTAAGCTGCATACCACCAGAATATATGTTACACTTACAGCATATCAGGTAAACACAGCAGAGTAGGGAAAAAAGTAATAGCGTCTTTATTAGAGTTCAGCCCTACCACAGTAGGTACAGAAACAATTGTCACAACTGAAAAGTACAACCTTTATGCAGATTTTGGCACTTTACTAGTTGCTATGTATAGGATGCCCCGAAATGTTGCAAGAAACATTGAGGGTTTATAGAGGGTCTCTTGAGGAACAAGTCAAGGATGGCAGCCCATATCCAGAAACGTCATCCAACGAAACTACAAAACATTGAAGTTATACGTGCCGGCGCCTGCAACGGCGTCACCCTTTCAGCAGCAAATGTGATTTTGTATGCTGTTGGACTGTAGGCAGAATGTCTTGCAATGTTGTTTGTTATGTGACGATAGCGTCTTACTGCCAAGATTACCAGTGAAGAAGATGGAGCTTCCTGCTGCATAGACAGGCCTCTTCAGGGTATATTCTGTTGCTTTGGTGCATGACGATTTCCGTCTGCAGTTTATTTTCTTTGTATACCGAAAAACATTGGAGATTTTAGTGTGTTCCAGCAGAAAAATAGACTGCAGATGGAAACCTGTGCCGAAAACTGTAACCCACTAAGGTAACAGAGGGCTACGTTCGTAGGTGGCAAGGCATAGAAAGCAGCTAGCTCCACCTTCTCCACTGGTGATCGAGGCAATCACTTGTGTTCACTGAATGACAAACAATATTACAGGGTGTTCCACCCATGGCCCATCAACATACAAAGTCACATTTGCTGCCAAAGGTGTGGCCTAGTAGCAGGTACTGGCGCCTATAACTTCAGTGCTCTGTAGCATCATTGGATGACATATCTGGACACAGGTGCCTATCCTCAATATGTTCCTCACCCCCTACAAACCCTCAGAGTTTGTTGCTACATATCTGCGGCACCCTGTATGGTGCTTTATAATAGGATAAAGTAATTATTAAATTTGTCTTGAGTTGGTTGTTTGGATGTTCATTGGATCATAATTGTGACCTCTCACCACGATACGATACTGCCCACCTTGATAGCCAAACGCGTTAAAGCAACACTTCTGGGATACGTGACGGTGATGTGTACCTGGATCGAACTAGCTTCACGCTTTAGCAATGAGGGCTCGTGAGCCAACAAACTTGGATGTGGTTTTTAGATGGTTTCCCACACCTAACCAGCTGAATACTGAGCTGGTATCAGTGTCCAACCTCAGATACATGCTTTTATTATTTAGTTTGTAGCTAAATACAGACATATCATGAAATAGATAGATGCTACATCAATGGTCGTCAAAATGTGACCGGCAGGCCACATACAGTTGGAATCAAGTACTTATGTGGCCAGTAGTTATTAGCTATATTTTGTCATAATATGCATCTAGTAACTAACAGCTGAACCCTAATATGTCAGGTAATGTTGACCACTTCTTGAGAGTGTAGTACTCCTGTAATATCTTCAGATGTGGTTAATCTTAATTGACGTTGGTGTATTTGGCTATCAGCTAAGTAAAGTTGGCCAGTTATCTCAGAGGTAGAGGGAATGTAAGCCAACCACTGCGAGGTTATAGGACATGAGGATGAAACTGATTTATTGTTTATCTTCTAGTACTGACAGCTCACTGGTGTGTGTCACTCATGCTAATCAGCTGCTGTGGTTTAAATTTTGACATGGAAGTAAGACAGGTTCAGAAATTTGCTTTACTGAGACAGTCATCTTAAAAGTTGTGGTACTTATCTGCGCCAATGAAATACGAAATTAAGTTAGGTGGTTGTAATACAAAGCAGTGGATAGAAAAAAAAGTCGTTCAAAACATTTAGTAAACACTTGTGATTGTGTCTCATATTGCATAATGCATTTAAATATAAGTGTAACTACTAAATCAAACAATGGAAAATCCAGGATGGAATGTAACAATACGAGAGAAGGAAAGTTGTTACTCACCATATAGCGGAGATGCTGAGTCGCGATAGGCACAATGAAAAGATTCACACAATCATAGCTTTCAGCCATTAAGGCCTTAGTCAGCAGTACACACACACACACACACACACAAAAGCTCAACTTGCACACACGTTTGCAGTCTCAGAGAGCTGAAACTACACTCAGTATTATTGTAAGTGTAACTACTGTTATTAATGAACCGGTTATCTACTCTCACACATTCCATCAGCCTATTATATCAGAACAATGTCGGAGTCGCTAAGGGTGGAGCAATCTGAAATGGAGAACAGGTGACACGCAGTGATCTGAATGATGCTGACTTTTAAGACCAGTGTTTCTGGACACGCAGCCAACTTATCACTCCCTTGCTATAGCTAGGGGCTCATAAAATACTAATTTATGTAGATTACCTGTTGATAAGATTGGTGCATAGACAGTCCTAGGTGCCCTTCCTTAGGAAATCCTTTCACACTTTTAAATAGATTTACTGTAGACACACACAGGCAGGCTACACAGATTTCATCCTAGTGTCTGGAAGGGGAAGGGAGGTGAAGGGAGTGGCGGCATGAGGATGGTCATCCAGCCACCACCTACCACCATAATATAGCTTCAAACCATTTAATAATGCCGTCCCCATAGAATAATCGGGAAAAGGCAACGAGGAGATGAAAGCTATGATGTCAGATTACAGTACAGTACACTTTCTCTCTGAAAAAATATGATAACATGCTGACCATTTACGTAGTTGTCTTAAGCTTATTTATGTGCATTGATTTTTCTGAACTATTTTGAGCCAATTTTTTATTATTACAAATTGTTACTGTATTTTGTGGAGTAGAAAAAGTTGTCATGATAGTATGGTTTTAGTTTGTGCTTGAAGCTAATTGTATGGGTTAACTGAATGTACCGATGCCTAGCGTCTGCTTCGTCCCATGATGTGATGGTGGTGGTGGTGATATGGCATTTGATGTTATATGTATGTGCAAACAGAAATAGAAAAGAACACTGAAAATAGTTATTTTGAATCTGGTTTTGGGGATGTGGATTGCAGTGATAGACTAGTAGCCTGGGGGTCAGTTAGGTTGGAGAGTGACACTTGGTTGTGAGCTGGCAAAGTCAACAAATTTGAATACAAAATATTAGATGGCGACATACTGGCCTGTAGCATAACCGGAGGTGTAGATCAGATTTATTTAAACATGACAGTTTAGTTAAGACTTGGCGATGAGATATTGAGCACTTCAGTTACTCCAATTTTGTCATTTATTAGATTCTCCACATCACTGGGTAACCAATCAGGTTCACATGGTTGATTACCTTACTACTTGTGGAGTCGCACTAAGACTGACTGACAAAGTAGTTCATTTCTCCTTCTAGTATTATATCATGTTGTTTTGAAACTGTAATTGCTTATTGACAGTAACTTTCATAAGAAAGTAATTGCACTGAGCCTGTTAGCAGTATGTCAAACTTCTTAAAGTGTAGACCAAGAGTTTGATGACTTCCAGTGCAGGCTCATATCAAAATAAACACTTAAAAATTTGTAAGTTTCTGTTTCAATGTCTGATTTACCCTCTTGTAAAGCCAAATATTTCAACTCCCTTAGTTAAGGAAGAACCTACCATATGAGCACCAACAATGTGCCCACATTCGAATCCACTTAGCCTACAGGACATTGCACAGGCGCAGTTCATAGCCAGATACAACAGTACAACCTGCAAGCTTGGCCAACATCATCTGTATTCATGTTCAAACATGCATTTGTAATTGCATGCTCAGTCCTATAGTCGAGACAGCGAAAGAAGATCCCTGACTGTTTCATTGCTCTGGGTGCTGCAGGTTCGCTTTCCTGCATTGACAAGTTGTGTAACATGATTCTGTAAACACTTGTACAGCAATGCCTCAGTGTTGTCACAGTTCTGTAGAATCCTATTGTCATGCCTGCAGCTGTCTGCGTTTCACAGCTGAAAGCTGGTAACAACATTGGTAGCTGCCAGAGATTTCTTACAATGTCTTGATTACAAGTGCTCAATTGTGTATTAAGTTTTATGTAAGTTCAATGAAACCCAGTTTTCAAGTTTATTTCCAGTTTTAAATGATGAAATATCTCCATCGATGAAGTACTGTAATAAAAGATGGCATTGGAAACTGTTTTTTAGACAGACATCTAGTGCCACAAAATCAGCTTGACACACAATACTTGCCAGCAGTAATGAATGTATCACAGTATGTTGTTTCATTGTTCTGGCTGTAGTTCCAAAACCCAGGTGGAGTGCCACACGCTAATGCAAAGTGGACCAGCAGTAACTACACCATAGTAGCACTTAAGCTGAATAGTGAAATCCATCAGTGCCTAAAGTCATAAGGGTGGACAAAAATATGCAAACCGCAAAAACATATTACTGTGGTAAATATAGTGTAGGAAAACTGTTGGCATTCAAAACAGCTTCTATTTGTCTGGGAATGGATAAATGCAGGTCCCTGGTTTTCAAGGGAATCTTATGCCATTTTTCCTGCAAAGTAGTGGCAAGTTCAGAAAATCATGCATCCCTCTCTTCAAAATATACCACAAAGGCTCAATAATACTGACATGGTGACCAGGGGAGGTGCAACAATTCATTCTCATGCTCACAAAACCAGTTGTCATCTTGGAACATAGCATCACCATTGTGGAACATAGTACCATGCGATGGAGGCAAAATGGTTACACACGCCTTGGCAGTAATGAGGCCTTCCAGAGTAACCATGAGACCTGTGGAATACCACAATAAGGATGCCCAAATCCCCACTCAATCCCTGTCATCTCTGAGTCTCGGGGTCTAAACTTGGCTAGAAGTTGGAAACACTGTTCAACAAAACTTATCTGACCAAATGACTTTTCATTGCTCCATAGTTCAGGTTTTAGGGATTTGGCACCATGTTTTCCTATTATGGGGGACTTGCATCACTGATGTGTGGTTTTGGAATTCCAGCTTACCTTAAAATTCCCAGCTTTTCGAATTCCGTTGTGGCGGGGCGGGGTTGGCGGGTCTCGTTTCGCAATTTATTTAATGTCCACCTACATCAGTATAGTGTCCATTCACCACCCATTACTCTGCATTCGTAGGTACTATGTAGATGATGAGAAATGCAGTGTTGAAGAAAACCATTGTCCATACTTAAGATTACAAAGTCTGTGTAACTGTAGTAACGAGATAAACCTGTAAATCTCTATTAGTAATGGGCAAAGTGGGTACTTCCTCCCTTCATTGAAAATGTTTGTAGATACTGATGTTTTATTACGGTCCTTTCATTTATTGTGTCACCAAGCCCACATTTACGATGGTAGTACATCTACTACTAGTTCGTGCAGCTTATATCACACGTAAGACAGCCAGAAATGTGCTAAGTCCAACCCGAAATATTACAAGATTCACTCAGGCAATACTCTGTTACAAAATGAGTTCACATTCGGTCCTTTTCAGTGGATTCTTCGAAAGAAGATGCTCACCAAAATGTTCTGTACCTGCATACGGAACACGCCACACAGAATATTCACAAAGGCCAATAGATTCACACACAGTTTATTCTGCAACCAACATTCCAAAACCTCTCAGAACTTCACCAAAATCTCTGTAGTTGCATCTGCTAGCACGGCGATATAAACCGAGCACGATTTAACCGTCATTTCTTCATGTTACAGATAATAACATTACCTCGTCCGACAGCGAGACCATGACTGCCTCAATGCCGTCACTCGCAGGACATATAACTCATTCAATTATGTGGGAAAGACTTGTCTCTCATTGGTTGATCAAAATGATCATCCAATCAGATTAACCTTTCATGATCGATTTCGTGCGCAAAACCGCTTTACGCCAATCAGCATTCGCAGATGCGCCTATGTCATTTCATATTGCAGAATTTCGCAAAATGTACCACAGAATCAAACAAAAATCAAAAGAAAACTATGCTTGAAATATAATTTAGAACTAAGTATCCTCTTACTATCTTTCTGGCTGTCTTATTACAAAAGCAAACGCTCCTAGACATACGTCATCCACCAGTTAGGGGGATTCACCATTTTCAGGACATCCTGGTTAGTAACACTTGCTAGTTACAGATGGTGTAATACATTATAAAATTGAAATTTGATGTATGTTCCCACATACACACTGACATTCACCCTCATCTACTCCCACCCAACACAAAATATAAATATCAACTTTTTAAACTATTATTTTCCCTACGAAAGCAAAATTATTAAAAGTTTAGAATTAAAGTTCTTTAAAGATAACTTGCGCACACTGAGAGTGCTGTTAGTATTCTCAAATGACAAAGAAACTTAAACTGTTATGATTTCTATCTGAATTTGGTAAGTGTCGGTTAAGTACTTTTTTAATAGGTTTTTTATATTTTCAAAACTATTAAAGTTATCCACATGAAAATTTTAGACACTGTTCTTCTAAATTATAGAAGTTTGTATACCAAATTTGAAAACAAACAATGATATTTATCACAGTTATGTATAGTTTCTTAGGTGAGATGAATAGGTGATCTTAGTACGCTCCACACACAGCAGTTCTCACGGTCCGCACTCCGCGACAGATGGCATTATGACGCCAGCAGCTGACTGCACAATGGCTGGGGCTGTGGGCTTCATTGCCAGCCTCCAATACAGCTTGACCTAATGGAATAAAACCTAGTGCAAAACTCTGCAGCCGTGCAAATAGCTGCAAAGTTACATCGTCTGTTGTTGTTTGGGTGCCGACTGCGTTTGCGAGTGCAGCTGTTGTCCTCTTTATTTTCTGTCATATTCCTCTCGAATGACCATATTGTGATCACTCAACACCTTTTTGTCCACACTGCGATGTAGCAGATGATGTTTTTCTCTTTCCCTGTACACTGTATAAATACATGACACGGCACCTCTTGGAAAACAAATACTTCAGCTCCCTTTGTTATGGAAGCACCCACCATATAAGCACTAACAATTTGCCCATGTTCAAAGTCACTTAGCATACAGGACATTGCACAGGTGCAGTTTTAGTAAAATACAACAGTACAACCTGGAGGCTCGGCTAGCATCTGTATTTATGTTTGAGCATGCATTTCCGTATTTTTGTTGAAACCCTTTATCCACATCGCTTAGTGCTGCCTTAGGATAAGTTTCATCTACAATGTCCGCAACTCGTGGTCTAGTGGCTAGCGTTGCTGCCTCTGGATCACGGGGTCCCGGTTTTGATTCCCAGTCGGGTTGGGAATTTTCTCTGCTCAGGGACTGGGTGTTTGTCTTGTCCTCATAATTTCATCATCCTCATTCGTGACAGTGGCTTGATTGGACTGTGTAAAAATTGGGACTTTGTTCGGGCACTAATGACTGCACAGTTAAGCGCCCCACAAACCATCATCATCATCTTCATCTAAAACTGTGTGTCAGAACCTCAGTGCAGTTGGTCTGTGTACTACATGTCCAGCAGTAGACAGACATTCATGCATAGTTTCCTGTAGACCCGAGTAAGTAATGTTGGACAAGTCAAAGTGTACATGGTAACCCATAAAACCCTTTCACATTTTAAAGGATAATAAAAAACACAAGATTGGAGAGAAACTTGTTTATTCAAAATTACACAGGGAGTATGACTACTGCTTGTAACACCTATGATTTGAAAGTGATGTCTAGTAAGTGTGGTCCATTGCAAGCAGTGAACATTTCAAGATGATGACACATATTTTTATCACCACCCAACATGCTACCTCCACTTGAAGTACTCTCTTGAGGTTAGTGAAAGTGTAAGGCCAATATGTGTAAAATTTCTCTTCAATGTAACCCCAAGAAAATAATAATGTGGGCTGAGATCTGGTGAATGGGGCCAAGTGACATTCCCATATAACGAGATCAGTTTTCCAGAAAACAGGTCTTCAGCACACTATTAGATATCCCAGTGTTTTGTGCTTTAACACCACCTTGTTGGAACAACACACCGTGGTTATCTACTCCTGTATTCTAAAGTTGAATCCACATTGATTTCCCAAGCATGGTATAGAAACTGTTTTCAACACAACTTTATACTTTTTAATAAACATTTTTCTATTTGCCACATTTTATTCACTTTTCAACTGTGACAACCTTCTCAGGGTCGCCTTCTACATTAGCAAAAGACAGATCTGTATTCTGTTTCAACAACAATCAGTCATATCCTGTTTAATGTCGTTTGTGTTTATGCCAGCCAAATGTGATGTAGAAAAACGGCAGGTAAGCTGCTACTCTGTAGAAGCTACTGCTTATCCAATTGTACTAAATAGCTGCTATTTGTCTTCTATTGATAGTTTAATATTTTACTGAATTTGTTTGTAGTTTTCAGAGAAAACAGTCACATCAGTGTATAATAAATACAGTTTAAAATAAAGGGGGTTGGGCTAAACATATAATGTAATAACTTGAGTCTAACTGAGGCATTTCTTGGCAGTTCGCTTCTACAAGTATTGCAACACAAAATGTTTTCTGTGTTTGCTTGCACAAGTTGGTAGTGTGTCCACAGGTGCATAACTGCTTTCTTCATGAAAATGTCGACTTCACAGCAGAAGGTGTTCTGTGTGCGTTCTCTCACATAGTTAAAGTTTGTTGCACTGGTACAACACCGTTTTTGGCATGAGTGTGGACTGTGACCAAACGGCAATGTTCTCACTTATGTAAAAATTAAAAAATGGATAAGTGGCTTTGGGAAACTGGGAGTTTGCTTTCAATGTCAGGCCACCACACCAAGCACACAGTTCCTGAGAATACCGTTGAATTAATCCATACATACTTCCAGCAGAGCCCTCTTAAGTCAATTCGACAAGCAAGTAAGCAGTTGTGGTTACCTCGTTCAACCATATGTGATGTCGTCCATAAAAGATTGTGCCTACGGGCATACAAACTGCAGCTTCATCACAAAATCAAACCTGAGGACAATCCACAACATAAGGCATTCATGGAGACAATTCTGGCAAAAATGGATGAAAATAAGGCATTTCATGATTTTGTCTATTTGTCAGACGAGGCTACATTGCATGCTTCTGGCACCGTAAATGTACACAATTGTTGCATGTGAGGAACTGACCCCCCCCCCCCCCCCTACCTATGTAGTTAAAGAGTGCAAATATGATTCTCTGATAGTGAATGTGTGGTGTAGATTGTTGGAGGACAGGATTATAGGCCCATTCTTCTTTGTGGAGCCTACAGTTAATGCAACAATGTATGCACCACAACTCCCTAATGATGGTGTGATGTTTCAAGAAGAGAGCATACCATGCCACTTCATGAACAATGTGAGGGATTTCTTGGATTGTGAGGTTCCAGTTAACTGGATTGGGAGAGGTGATCTATCCATTGCTTGGTTACCTAGAATCTCAGACATCATGCCACTTGCTTAATTTTTGTGGAGATTTATCAAGAATCAGGTGCACCAGACAACAGTTACTGATCTACCAGACCTTTGCCACCACAGCTGTGCAGCTATTGCAAATGTTACGCCTGCAATACTTCCAAATACTTGGAGAGAAGTGGAATACAGATTAAATGTCCGTTGCGCCACTAATGGTGTGCATATCAATGTGTGTTAGATGTGTAAAAAAAACTTGTGTGTTACTATACTTTGAGAAACATGCTGTCAGTAAATATCTCAAATACTTCTCCAGCTATTACATTTTGTGTTGTTATATGTGGAGTGCGGCACTTGAGGTCCACCTCTGGCCATCTACATTTAGGTTTTCCTTAGTTTCACTAAAATGCTAAAGACAAATGCCAGGATAGTTCCCTTGCTAGGCTAAAGGCAGGAAATTGAAAATCCTCATGTATTCAAAAACACAAACACGTCATTAGCCATTGCCCCAATTTATCAGAATATTTGGACACAGGGATGTAAACAGCACAGAGCTCTAAATGCTAGTGTTAAACATATCTTATATTTTGCCAGTACATACACAGCTGTTAAACGTTTGTGTAAAATTACATAAATGCTTTGTTGGAAGAATGAGAAACAGCAAGTGGGCAGTGGAAGAGGAAGATCATGCTTTTCTTTCAAAGCAGCAGTTTCCTTCCTTATATACGGGGTGTTTGTAAACTAGTTACACAAAAGTAACCTTTAATTGTGACAAGGGTAATCAACTTGCAGAAATATTTGGTACAGCACTTAATGCAGTATGCCTTCAAGTTTTATGCCTGCCTAATGCTGTTACTGGTAGTTCCTGTTATGTGACATGTGCAAATGAGTTATACAAACTATCATCATGGAGCCTTATAACACTGCAGAGCATGGACAGCTTTCATTATGGTTTCATGAACACAGCCACTGCTACAGTTCAGAGACAATTCGGGATTAAATATCACAAGCCACCACCTCAAGTACAAACACTTATTGATTGGTACAATCGTTTCACTGGAATTTTCTGTCTATTGTGGCGGCGTGGTTTCTTTTTCTTCCTTTACCTACACCTACTTATGAACTCGTTGCAGCAGATTGCCGGTAGGAAAGCCAAGCAGAAACCTACCGTACTGCAACTTGCACCATGCTGCGATCAATTTAACTATTCTAAAAATTGGGAAAAGGTCTTAATTTTGAATAAAAGGTGGAAATACTGGCAAAACTTAGGTATATTCTGAAGTCAAGAATTACACATTCACTGCCAAGCCCGTGCTAATCCTAACACAGTTATGCACAAGCCCTTCCATTCACATTAGCAAGTTTATGGTAATGTATTTCCCGAAATCTGAACACCTACTAAGCACGGATTGTTCTTAAATGAAAATGCTCGCCACACTGTTAGAATTAATGTCTTTTTTCATACACAATATTACTTAAAACATGCATAATTTCTAAAAAAAAAAGCAGTTTTGAGGCATATAGCACATCTAAAACTGACAAACTATAACTTCCTTCAGAGCTCATACTACATACAAATGTACCATTGAAAGGTTGGGCTCCGAACACCTAGACTGCTGTAAGCAGTCTCTATCTTCAAGAGAAAAGACGCACAAAGAATACTCCATTCTGATTGGTCAGTTTTCTTTAAGGGCAATAGAAAACATTATTCTCCTGCATTAGTCCGCGCTTTACGTGACTAACCAATCAACAAATAACACACTTTTGAACTGTACTTTTTCCCAAAATAAATATTTAACATTCTGATATTTTGTTTGTACTTTACATTATTAAATATTTTCATTTGCACTCAAATTATTGTTCCTTTTACCATAAACTTACTTATATATTATGATGCAAAATTCCCCGTCATCTGCATTCACACTGTCTTAAAATTTTATCATGCTACAGCGCTTATCAGTAGAACAGTGATCTACATTTTCACTTTAGACCGCATTCTCACATCATTCACAGTACTGAAAGCATATACAAAACTGTACAAACAGAAACAAACAAACAAAAAAGCCCTCAAGGAGTAAACAAAACAATTCACAAAAACATTCTCTTGATATGTATCATGAATGTCTCTGTGCACTGCTGTGCTCTGGTGGATGAAAATTAAACTACATACTTGACTGAACCCGCTTCAGACAATCTGTCACTGCACACGTGAGTCGAGTCATTCTCCCGATACAAAGGCTGGAGATAGGAGCGATATAAGGCACCACACTTCACTATCACATAGGATGCCTGGTCCAGGCCAGGTCTCTGACACAGCAACTGAACAAGTTCGACAGTCTTACATTTGTAGTACGGCTAAATCAACAAGAAGTCTCAGCTTAGAACCAAATATGTGTAGTGTTACAGTGTGAAAGATATTACAGAAACATCTGTCATACAAGCCCTGCAAAATGGAACTTCTGTAAGCTTTAAGGGAAAGTGTTGAAGAAAAATAAGCTGAGTGTTGTGTAGAAATGTTTAAAGATGATTTTATTAATATGAAAGATGATTTTCTTAATAAAATTGGGTTCAGTGATGAAGCCAACTTCCGTACATGGGGTAAAGTGAACTAGCGTGTAATATAGGGATGTGTGGGGAGCAGGAACGTCATGTACAGGGCTAACCTGAAGTAAATGGTTTTTGCATCCCAAGTTGTAACAAGATTTATCTTCCTCTCTTTTTTTTGCCAAGTCTACTGTAACTGGTCTATCATACATGGAGATGGTTGAACATTATCTAATGCCTCTTACAGGATATGGGCACAGAATTTACGATACAGCTGGAAAGCACCCCACCACATTATCATTGTGGAAGTTGTTGCATATCACAATAGGAATGTGCCGACTTGGATTGGAGTGGCCACAAGAATCACCTGATTTAACCCCAATGGACTTCTGTGAATGGTCTTGCAGGAAACATCAACGAGCTGTGACAATGGATAACACAAGCAGTTGCCACCGTATAATTATGACTTGGTTCATATGATTTGGCAGAAACTCGATTGCAGATGTGAAATTTGTCCTGCTACAAAAGGTAGCCACACTGAACATTTTTAAATATAACTTGAAGATATACTGCAGTCAGTGCTGTATCAAACATTTCTGTAAGTTATTTACCTTTTTCACATTTACAGGTTATTTTTGTATAGCTAATGTATAAACATTGTTGTGAAAGGGATAGGTGCTACTCACCATATAGCGGAGATACTGAGTCGCAGAAAGGCACAACAAAAAGACTGCCAGGAAGTGAGCTTTCGGCCACCAAGACGTTTGTCGAAACTAGGCAACATACACATGCATACTCACGCAAACACAATTCACGCTCACGAGACCACAATATCTGGCAGCTGAAGCCATACTGCGAGCAGCAGCACATGATGGGATAGGCAGCCAGGCGATGGTGGTAAGGAGGCGGCTGGAGTGGGGAGGGGGAGGGATGCAGGGTAGGGGTGGGTACAGTAAAGTGCTTCTTGTGTACAGGGGCAAGGTGGAGAGTGGGTAGGGAAACTAGGTGCAGTAAGGAGGTTGGGAAGTAGTGGGAAAAGAGAGAAGTAAAAAGACTGAGGGTGTGATGGTGGAATAGAGAGCTGTGTAGTGCAGGAATGACAACAGGAAAGGGGCAAGGTGGGTAAGGACAATGACTAACAAAGATTGAGACCAGGAGGATTAAGGGAATGCAGAATATATTGCAGGGAGAATTGCCACTTGCACAATTCAGAAAAGCTGATGTTGAAGAGGAGGGTCCAGATGGCACAGGCTGTGAATTAAGCATTGAAATGAAGATCATCATGTTGGGTGGCGTGCTCAGCAACAGGGTGGTCCAGCTGTTTCTTGGCCACAGTTTGTTGGTGGCCTTTCATTCAGACAGACAGCTTGTTGGTTTTCATGCCCATGTAGAATGCAGCACAATGGTTGCAGTGTAGGTTGTAGTTCACATGACTGGTTTCAAAGCTAGCATTTCCTTTGATGTGGTAAGTGATGTTCATGACTGGACTGATGTAGCTGGTGGTCGAAGGATGTATGGAACAGGTCTTGCATCTAGGTCTGTCATTGTGATGTAAGCCATGAGGCAAGGGGTTGTGAGTGGGAATTGTGTGGGGATGGACAAGGATGTTGTGTAGGTTCAATGGGTGGTGGACTACCACTGTGGGAGGGGTGGGAAGATATTGGGTAGGAAATTTCTCATTTCAGGGCGTGACAATAGGTAGTAAAAACCCTGGTAGAGAGTGTATCAATTTATAAACACCCTGTACATACAGGTAAAACTCTCTCCACAATCAGGCCCTGAGAACTGCATGATGCTACTAGATTTTGTGTCATCCTCTGCCATATGTCATTCATTTGGACGTGGTATGGAGGGGCATGATGTCTGAACGCCACCCTCCCAGCCATTGTCAGCCTTCCACATCTTCAAGTCACTATTTCTCATTCATGTTGGTCTTCATTTGGCACCGCAAAGCAGAGTGGAATCCATTCCAGGACACCCGCCAAGGAAAATGAATCAAAGAAAGCTCTTCCGCATGCCAATAAGATGTGCTTACTTGTCAGTTATATAATTTAAGTTCTATAATTATGAGTATTAAGAGACCACCACTACTCATAATTTGTTGTTAGTGTACCTTGCAGAAGTAGCCTGCAGTAACTGTTAAGGTATACATTGAAACTCTCCACATCCCTCAGGGTTGTTCATCATGTGGTTTATTGAAACTTATGTGTGAATGACTGAATGAATGTTGTTATATGATGCTACTTGAACACTTGTGAGAAAGCATGCAGGGCCAGTTTTAGGCCCAAGCTACAAAAGCTGCAATTTGAAGCATTGAACTGAGAGAGGTGCCAGAGGCGTCACAACTGTAAGATTTCTCTATGGAATGTATCACAATTAGTAGTGGTTGCTTGGGGAACCAAAGTGCAAGATTCGAATGCACAGTTAGTAGTGGAAAATGGCGTGGGTGAAAGTGTTTGAGGGCTAGGTGGGGGGGAGTATGAAATGATAACTCACTTGCATGGAAAAATGTTCTCAATCTGACCCTGAGAATGAGGCTCTGCATTCAGATTCAGATTGTTTGATTCACACATATTCAAGTTCTTAAATTACTCACTGTACTACAATTCCTCCAAGGAATATTAAGAGTACAAACTGAGATTTTCATAAAATTGCCTGCAGATTTACAAATATTACTGTAACATTCTCTGAAAGTATCAAGAAAGTGGAATGTATGAGGGACTTCAAAAAGTAAGCTGCTCATTATTATTACATACCAGTTTATGGAACGCTGCACTACGCTTCAGAGTGACACAGTTATGTAGTCACTAAGTTTGTGTAAACAGTGAGAATGTTTACCAGTTGTTCAGTTCCTCAATGATGGAAACCTGCTCCTTGGTCATGGAGCCATTCAAGAACCACTGGTTGAATGTCCTCATCATTAGGAAATTTGTGATTGCTGCTAATCAGTTTCCCAATGGCTAGGAAATTGTCATCAATGGTCAGTGTCGATGGCCTTCCTTTCTGACTAGCATCACCCACTTCTTTGTGTTACTGGTCTATTCACTATTTCACTATGGCTGGATGCAACATACCATTTTGTCCATATGCTGCCAGAATTTCATGAGCCATCTACGTGCAATTTAGACATTTTGTCTACGAGAATCAAACTATCACATGTACTTTGGCTTTAGGTGTTCCCAGTTGCCGCACCATTTCACTCGCACACTATGATACACTAGTCATCTGTACTGCTAAGGGAATGTTTATGCAGAAAACCCAGAATATTTCTTCTCTTCTCACAATGTGTCGCACTTGTTGTGCAATGGTACAAGGGTAATCCCAAAAGTAAGGTCTCCTATTTTTTTATAAGTACATAGACCTGTTTATTTCTACAATGGTTTACATCAGTTTACAACTTTAACATTTAGCTATTTTTCGACATAATCACGATTTCTGTCTATGCATTTTTGTAGACGCTGTGGCAGTTTTTGTTTGCTTGCCACCATGCTGTTCAGAAAGTTATGAACCTCTATGAATCGCTGGGACCACAATTAACAATAACAGGTATGTGAGAATCTGAAAAAACTCAAATATTCAGAACCAGAGAAGAGGAATGTTGAGCAAGGGCGTACACATTCTCCATGACAACGCTCGCCCACACATCGCTCGGCAAACTGTTGCTCTCCTGCAACAGTTTCAGTGGAACATAATCACCCGGCCACCCTATAGTTCAGACTTGGCACCCAGTGACTATCATCTGTTCCCTAGGTTAAAAGAACATTTGGCCGGAAAGCGATTCAGCTCCGACGACGAGGTGAAAGAAGAGGTTCATAACTTTCTTACAGCATGGCGGTGAGATGGTATGACATAGGCATACAAAAACTGCCACAGCGTCTACAAAAATGCATCAAAATAAATGGTGATTATGTCGAAAAATAGCTAAATGTTCAAGCTGTAAACTGATGTAAACCATTGTAGAAATAAACGGGCCTATGTACTTATAAAAAAATAGGAGACCTTACTTTTGGGATTACTCTCATATTAGCATGGTATAGCATGTGTAACTTCCTTTTTAAGATCCTCTCATAAATTACCACTGTGAATTAAGTTTTCTGAGTATTTATGTGGGTGATGAGAAAGTATTAATCTTTTCAACTTGTAGACTCGTGCCAAAATTGTAAGCTGTTATTGAGAATACACGCACATTTACATGAATCTGGAATTAGTGTAGTATGATTCAAGGAGTGTGGAAGTAGGCTATGTGCAGAAGACTTTCATGAATAATTTTGAAATTTTAAAGGTTGATTCCACATATGCATTGCGACTCTTTATCACGAGCAACTGATGTATTATATCTGTATTCCTATATTATGAGTCAAAAGACAGTCATATAATTACAAAAACTGAACAATAAAACAAACAAAATAAATAACAATGGCTATCTTACTTTGTGGAAAGGGACCAGTTTGTAGTGGTAGGGTTGTGACATGTGGAAGCGCCATTATTGAATGGGATTGTGGATTTTCAGATCTGCACTGGTGTTCAGAGGAACAGCGTTAGTGCCCAGATATACAGAAACAGGATAGTAGAAGCATATGTGCAGTTTTTCAGAAATGCAATTAGTCAGGATTTACTATTCATGGATGATAATGCTTGTTTGCATTCAGTTGTTATTGTGGATGAATGTATTGTGGATAAAGCTATTCCATCCGAAATGTGGGGTGGCCAGTAAACCCTCAACATAACTGCATCTGTACCCATAATCCACAAACAACCATATGGTACATGGCACAGGATACCTTGTACCACTACTAGTCACTTCCTTTTCTGTTCCATTCGCAGATGGATCGAGGAGAAAATGACTGTCTATTTGTTTACAGATGAGCCATAATTTCTCTTACTTTGTCTTCAAGGTCCATGTGTGAAATGTACATTGGTGATGGTAGAATTGTTTTCTAGCCAGCTGCAAATACTTGTTCTCTAAATTTTCTCAATAATATTTTATGAAAAAGAATGTTGTGTTTCCTCCAGGGATTCCAATTGAGCTTCATGAAGCATCTTCGTAACACTCGCATTTTGATTGAACCTGTGAATTACAAATCTAGCAGTAAGCGACTGTCAATAATCACACCACTAATACTGTATTCAGACGTTACTGGATTGTTTTTCCTACTCACCTGCATTAACTTATA
Source organism: Schistocerca piceifrons (assembly GCF_021461385.2). Classification (NCBI taxonomy): domain Eukaryota; kingdom Metazoa; phylum Arthropoda; class Insecta; order Orthoptera; family Acrididae; genus Schistocerca; species Schistocerca piceifrons. The sequence continues at coordinate 141,017,117 of NC_060146.1, read as the reverse complement.
TTTTCACACACTTAGAGCAAGCTGTGTTTTGTCACACACTTAGAGCAAGCTGTATTTTGTCACATCAGAAGGAAATTCTATCTTAAGTCATACTGTGTCACCTACAGTCACTCAACAGCGACAGTTTTCTGTACACTCCACTGTATTAACAAACAATTGCAGATTGCTGCTCACTCCATCTGTTAGATTTTTCATGCATATACAGAACAAGAGCGATCCTATCACACTTCACTGGGGCACTCCTGATGATATCTTTATCTCCAGTGAACACTTACTTTCCAGGGCAAGATATGGAGTTCTGTTGCTTAAAAAATCTTTGAGCCCCTCACATATCTTGAAACCTATTCCGTACGCTCAGAGCTTCGTTAACAGTCTGCAGTGGGGCACCGTGTCAAAGGCTTTGCTTTCCTTCTCATCTCATCTGGTAAGTCTCCCACGACCCGTACTTTTGGGTGACTTTTTCGGAATCTACCACTTATCCTAGACCTCTCCAGTCCTATTCCTTCACCCCTCATCGTTCCCCTTCAATGCTTCTGCTGGAAGGAGGAGCCACTGGCTCCAAAAGCTTGCATAATTATAACTTTCTTTTATGTCGTTGCCGCTTAGTGGGTAGAATTTTTTTATCTATCCAATTACATTATGTTGTCAAAAACTGATTGTTTTCGTTGTTATTTTAAGAAGTGTACATTTCAAAAACATCCACTGGCAGGTTACAGTACCAGGATGTCTTTTTACAAATCGAGCAGTCCAGATAGGCATATTGTAGGTGCCACAACAATGGATGGGTCTCTGTGGAAAGGCCAGACAACATATGGCTTTTGAAGAGGTGCAGCAGCCTTTCTAGTATGTGCAGAGGCAACAGTCTAGATGTTTGATTGTTCTGACATTGTAACCTGGCATTGCTGTGCTTATATTGCAAACAGCTGAAAGCAAGGGGAAACTGTAGCCAGAACTTTTCCCAATGGCAAGCAGCCCTTCTGTTCGGACAAATGATGACGGCATCCTCTAGGGTAAATTATCACCCAGGAGGATGTCATCATTAAATCATTAAGTAAATCAAAACTGTCATTTTACAGGTTGGAATGTGGAATGTTAAATCTCTTAGATTGAGTATAAATAGATTAGAAAATTTAACTGAAAATGAAATGAAATGTCGTGTGGCTAGGGCCTCCCGTCGAGTAGGCCGTTCGCCTGGTGCAGGTCTTTCGATTTGACGCCACTTCGGCGACCTACGCGTCGATGGGGCTGAAATGATGATGATTAGGACAACACAACACCCAGTCCCTGAGCGGAGAATATCTCTGACCCAGCCGGGAATCGAACCCTTACGATTGACATTCCGTCACGCTGACCACTCAGCTACCGGGGGCGGACAGAAAATTTAACTGGTCATGTGAGAGCTGCATTTCCTTGAGAGAGAGAGAGAGAGAGAGAGAGAGAGAGAGAGAGAGAGAGAGAGAGAGAGTGGTGTGTGTGGCTGGAAGCTTCGTTTGACAGTCTTTTCGTTGTGCTTATTTGCGACTCGGCATCTTTGCTATATGGTGAGTAGCAACAATTATTTTCATAACACTTCAGTTGTAAAGTTCTTTTATTATCACTTGACCGGTTTTGGGCTCTTATAAGCCCATCTCCAGGTGTCATAACTTGGTGCTGTGGCCCCGAGTGCCACAGTGGATGTGTACCTATGAGCGCAGAACAGCATTTTCATAATATTGTCATTATCTGTTTTATATTTGGTTCACCCGCATATTTTGTGTGACATCTGTAGCACACTGTGTAATATCAGATCTCAAGGACCACACAAATAAACAAAGAATTAATTAATTGAATAAACTGAAATTGTAGCTACTCCACATTCACCTTCTACATTTCCATCTGTCATTCTTAATGACCACCACCTGGGAATGCCTTGCAGCACATTCTGACAGTTCCTCCTGAAGCCACCTCGGTCTGTGGCCCATTAATAAAATGTCTTAATGACAATGTATGGAGCAGCAGGTCCCCCAGCATAATATGATAATTTCTGAGTGGTAAACACCAAGTGAGGTGGCGCATTGGTTAGCACACTGGATCCGCATTTGGGAGGACAATTCTTTCATCCTGCATACAGCCATCCAGATTTAGGTTTTCTGTGATTTCCCTAAATCACTCTAGGCTAATGCCAGGGTGGTTCCTTTGAAAGGACACTGCTGATTTCCTTTCCCATCCTTGACACAATCACAGCATGTGCTCTGTCTCTAATGACCCTGATGCCGATGGGACGTTAAACTCGATCTTCCTTTCTGAGTGGTAAAGAAAAAGGGTTCAGTTATGTCTTAGTCATTGTCATCTTACATACAGGGAGAAGGCACATGCGTGCTCCATTGTACCAAAGTTTATGTCAACCATTTCCTTGGTCAACTTGCGTCCCTCCTTCCACTCAGTTGTACTTATTTTATTGCATAGTCTTACATCTCCCATCCAGTTCACATGTTATTTCCACCTCTCTCTGCATTCACAAAAATAATCATTGTCTGATAATATAATATGGGTAAGTAAAAAATCTACTCACCAAACAGCAGCGTGAGAAAACACATAGAAGATATGGAAATGCACAAACTTTTGCAGCCAGTGGCTCCTCCTTCTGGCAGAAGGGTTGAAGGGAAAAAACAGAGATGAAGGAAAAGGGCTGGCAAAGTTTAGGAAATGGGGAAGGCTTTGGAAACATCACCCAGAAGGCCAGATTGGGGGAGCCTTACTTGACATGATGAGCAGCAAAGTCTTTCCTTCCTTGAGGCTGAGAGGGCAAGAGGGAGACCCATAGCAAGATGGATGGGCACCGTCTAAATCAGATTAAGAAGAAACCCAGAATGGAACAAAACAGCTATAGGAGAAAAATGGTGTGAAGACAAGAGAAGATGAAGTAGTACCATATATGTCCCAACCTAGCTCTGTGCTGGATGAAAGAGAAATGACCATTTGTACAAGCTTTTGAGTGCCACTGTGATGTGTGGTGGCTAGCCACTATCTCTCATTAGAGGTTTGTGGCTTAGTCATAAAACTAAAACACTTTTAAAAAGTTATTTATAAATAGCGTGAACATAACCTTGTGAAATTCTGCACAAGAGCATCTAAGTCCTATGTGGTCAAGACCATCCCGTGATCCTAGGAAAAAAATTATATTTTTAAATAAAAGACACACAAAACCCAGTATTGATGTACCAGATAAAATCCTGTGCAAGTCACCACATAAAAACTACACACAAAATGCAATTGTGCCCTGGTGAACGCGAAGACAGAACAGATGCAGAAGCATCAAACATTGCAGTAAAAAATCAGTATTGTGCTTAAAATATCAGTTTTTCAGATCAAGAAGGTGGCAGCCCGACACTCCCTTCAGAAAAGATCATCTGTTTATTGGCTTGAAAAGTACAAAACACCCTTACCACCGGCAGTTTTCTAGACCTGCTACTGCTCCATATGTCATCACAGGCATGGAGACCTGCCTCTGGACTAATAGAACATCCCATTAATTGGAACTGTAGCTTGCCACCACTCTCCAGGACAGATGCAAGCTGTGGCTGGCGATGAGTCTTACAGAGGTGAGATATGGATGTTTTAACAAATAAGCATGCCACAAGTGGTGGAACAGATTCTGTTAACCTGAAGACTAGGGCCCCTCATCAAACAGAATACTTCCAACCAGTGTTTGGTGCTGGGACTGCTTTCATTTGTCATATATTCTCTCTCTGTCAGAAAAGTTCCAGGACAGTTTTTTTTTTTTTTTTTTTTAATAGAAAATTGCACTTTTTATGTAATGAGTCTAGCTCCTATCAAAGTAGTCCCCTTGGTTATCCATATGCAGTTGCCACTGTTTCTGGAGGTATTGGAAGCAAACAGGAAAATTGTCAGCTGCGATGGTAGTAAGCTCATTTATCACATGTTGTTGGATGTCTAAGATATTTTGATGAAGCTTTCCTTTCGGTCACCTTTTCGCTTGTGGAAACAAGAAAAAATCACAAGGTGAGAGGTCGGGTGAATATGGCAGATGTGGGATGGCAGGAACAGGATGTCTTGCCAAATACTCGGTAACAGGTAAAGCAGTATGGGGTTTAGGTTTTTCATGCAAAAAGGACCAGTCCTGAGAAGGCCACAAATCAGGGCGGCAATATCAAATTGCTTGTTGCAAATGTTTCAAGGCTACTGTTTGACATGGAGGAACACACTCATGGTGAACTAATCCTTTACTATCAAAGAATGGGATCAACATTGTCTTTGTTCTCAAAGATTGTTGTCTGATGTTTTTTGAGGCTTGTGATCCAGGACTCCATCATTCAGCACTTTAATGATTCATGTGCAGGTCATACTGGTAGCACCAACATTCATCCCCAGCAATAATCTTTGACAGAAATGTGGGATCACATCTGGCTCTATACAGTAGTGCAGAAGAAATTCTTTGTCTTTCCTCTTTCTGTTTGTATGTCAGTGTGTGAAGGACAAGTTTTGTATTAAGTTTCTGTTTCCCTAAACCTTTGCGTAAAATCTTATGGCTCATATCATGATTCAAATTAAGTTGTTCTGATTTGTATGCACAGTTACGTGATTTTCTTCTTGCAATTACTGCCTTACATGCTTCATGTGTGCATTGGAATGAGTTGTGGATGGGTGACCATCTCTGGGATTGTCCTGCACTGAATCTTTGCCTTCATGAAACCTTTTGTACCACTTGAAAACACAACTTCTTGAAAGTGCCTCACCTTCATATTCTTTGACCATGTTTCGCTAGGAGTTTTCCTGAGCTTAATGTAGAACTTAATGTTCACTCTTTGCTCACAATCAGCATGCATTGTGTCACTATAACTAATTGGACAAGAACCCAAACAATGTTTTGCTAAGCACAGCCTTGCCACCTAGTGAGCTCACGCATAAAAATGTCCGAGGTCGTTTTGAGGATGCACATATACAAGGCAACATAAAAACATTTGTTCCTTTTTAGTACTGCAAATTCAGAAAAAAAAAAATCTGTTGTGGAACTTTTCTAACAAAGATGTATATCTTACATTGCCTACATTCAAAATCGTGTTTGTAAACAGTTTTCATATGTCTTCTATGATTCATTATAAAACAATGATAATGTTAAACAATGATAATGTTAACACTACTTTAAAAACTAACTTTTAAAGTAAACTGAGAAAAGCTTTGACTGAATCTTACACGTTGTTGTTGTTGTTGTTGTTGTTGTTGTTGTTGTCGTCGTCCTCAGTAGAGATCAGAAATGGAGCAAGTAAGTCTAATGTTTGGATTGTATTTTTCACAAATCAAGGCACTGCTGCTACATTAGTGCTGACAGTCTACCTTCATTCCCTCTGTAGTTCTCTGAATGTGACAAGTCTGAGAATGTGGCACTGTGGTCACTTCGTACTCATCGACTCATTCTCTCTCATTGAAGCATGCAGGAGTGTAAGGCAACTTGTGACATATTATTAATGTGAAAGATGAGTACATGATCTTGCTGCTATAAAGTAGCACAGACAATGTGAAATGACTGATTGTTACGATCAGATGACCTTTCATGAAGCTGTGGTTTGTGAGACTGTGGATGGTGTAAGACAAAAAAATTAAATGATGCATAATACACAGGTGCACATGTGTTTCATTGGAGGAGGAGTGATATCTGGAATGTGTTTCTAACTATAGTCCACACTTCATATGAGAAGTGTAAAAATTTTGGCCAGTGCAAAGTGCTGTGTCAATCGAAAACTGTGAACAGACCTTCATCACTGTTATAGCCTTGTGACAACTTGAATTTATGCACTATGTTCTAAATAATGTTTCCAAACATTTTTCATATGTCTTCTATGATTCACTGCTAACCAATCAGTTGTTATATTGTTATATAACTTGCTTCTGCAGTAGGTCGGACATGTTGTGACATTTCAGACTGCACTTGAGAATGGCTATAAATTCAAAATCATGACTGTGTGAAATAAATGAAGTTTAATGGTGGCAATGTCTTTCAGAACTGTTGCATACATAGTGGGGATGCTGTGAGTCTCTGGTGGTACTTGCAAACTCGTGTACACACTCTCCTTTCTGTGCTAGTTGTGTCCACTTGCACCAAACAACAGAAGCAGGTGACGAGTGAGCTAAGGTGGAGACTCATGAGTGAAGTCTTACAGGGACACGGAGACAACAAGTTCGACAGTGACGTCACAGGACTCTTCGCCAATATTAAAGCGAATATACGGAGCTATATTTCTGATCTCTAAACCTTAGTCGAAAGACTGATTTGAAGCAGTTCTCCATGCTAGTCTGCCAGGTATGAGCTCTTAATCTCTGCGTAACTACTGCAATCTACATCCAATTGAGCTTGCTTACTGTATTTGAGCTTTGGTCTGCCTCTACAATTTTTACCTCTAACACTTCCCGCCATTAGCAAATTAGTAGTTCCTTGGTATTTAAGGATGTGCCTTATCAAATGACTTTTTCCTTTAGTGACGTTGTGCTATAAATTTATTTTTTCAGAATGAATTTTCACTGATCAGCAGAGTGTGCTTTGATTTGAAACTTACTGGCAGAGTGCTAGTATTGCAAGATATGCAGGAGAATTTTTGTGGAGTTTGGAAGCAGGAGAAGAGTTACTGGCAAAGCAAAACTGTGAGTGTTACTGCAAAGTGAAATTGTGGGGGCAGTCGTGTTTGGATAGCTCAGTCAGTAGCACAATTCCCCACAATTGAGTTCCAGTATGGCACATATTTCTGATATGTGAGGAAGTTTCAGTTTCTTCTTCCAACAATTCGATGAATTGCTTCTTCATTAGTTACTCATCCAACCCACCTAATATTCATAGTTCTTCTGCAATGCCACATTTCAATAGATTCAATCTCTTCTTGTCTGAGCTGCTGATCAACAACATCTTATTTAGTACAAGGTGTGTTTTTTTAAGTAAGGTCCATTTGAACATAAGTACACAGCGAAAGGTTTTTTCAAAAAAGTAAAATTATTTACAGAAAGTACATACTTCACTCTATTTTTTTGACATAGTTGCTAAGTTTGCTCAGACACGTATCATACCTCTCAACCAATTTTAAAATACCCTCTTCATAAAAACTTGCCGCCTGCTCCGATAACCAAGAGTTCACTGCTGGTTTCACGTCTACATCTACATACATAATCCGCAATACCTCATACCACAAACAGCATCTTCTCTCCCTGTTCCACTCCCAAACAGAACGAGGGAAAAATGACTGCCTATATGCCTCTGTACGAGCCTTAATCTCTCTTATCTTATCTTTGTGATCTTCCCGCGAAATATAAGTTGACAGCAGTAAAATTGTACTGCAGTCAGCCTCAAATGCTGGTTCTCTAAATTTCCTCAGTAGCGATTCATGAAAAGAACGCTTCCTTTCCTCCAGAGACTCTCACCCAACTTCCTGAAGCATCGTGTGATGATCAAACCTACCAGTAACAAATCTAGCAGCCCGCCTCTGAATTGCTTCTATGTCCTCCCTCAATCTGACCTGATAGGGATCCCAAACGCTCGAGCAGTACTCAAGAATAGGTCGTATTAGTGTTTTATAAGTGGTCTCCTTTACAGATGAACCACATCTTCCCAAAATTCTACCAATGATCCGAAGAGGACCATCCGCCTCCCCACAACTGCCATTACATGTCTGTCCCACTTCATATCGCTCTGCAGTGTTACGCCCAAATATTTAATGGACATGACTGTGTCAAGCGCTACACTACTAATGGAGTATTCAAACATTACGGGATTCTTTTTCCTGTTCATCTGCATTAATTTACATTTATCTGTATTTAGAGTTAGCTGCCATTCTTTACACCAATCACAAATCCTGTCCAAGTCATCTTGTATCCTCCTACAGTCACTCAATGACAACACCTTCCCATACACCACAGCATCATCAGAAAACAGCCGCACATTGCTATCCACCCTATCCAAAAGATCAATTATGTAGATAGAAAACAACAGCGGACCTACCACACTTCCCTGGGGCACTCCAGATGATACCCTCACCTCCGATGAACACTCACCATAGAGGACAACGTACTGGGTTCTATTACTTAAGAAGTCTTCAAGCCACTCACATATTTGGGAACCAATCCCATATGCTCATACCTTAGTTAGGAGTCTGCAGTGGGGCACCGAGTCAAACACTTTCCGGAAGTCAAGGAATGTGGCATCCATCTGATACCCTTCATCCATGGTCCACAAGTTATCATGTGAAATAAGGGCGAGTTGCGTTTCGCAGGAGCAATGCTTTCTAAGGCCGTCTGATGCATGGACATCAATTTCTCTGTCTCAAGGAAATTCATTATATTCTAACGTAGTCGTCATCATTGTAATGGTTGCCACTGAGGTGTTGTTTGAGGTGGAGGAACAGATGGCAATCTCTTGGTGCAAGATCAGGACTGTAGGGTGGGTGGTCTAAAACTTCCCAGCCAAAACTGTGCAATAAATCGTGGGTCTGACCTGCATTGTCACGGAGAAGGACAATTCCGTTTGTCAGCATGCCACGTCTTTTGTTTTGAATCGCTCTGTGTAGCTTTCTCAGGGTTTGGCAGTATGCTTCTGCATTGATAGTGGTTCCTCATTGCATGAAGTCAACCAACAAAACGCCATACCTATCCCAAAACAGCGACACCATGATTTTGCACTGGGAGAGAATCTGTTTAGCCTTCACCTTTACAGGCAAGTGTGTGTGTCTCCATCCCATGCTCTGTTGCTTGGATTCGGGCGTGATATGCGAAACCCATGTTTTGTCTCCAGTTATGATCTGACTCAAGAAGACATCACCTTCTTCGTAATAACAAACCAAGAAATTCATCGCACGCTCAAATCTTTGGTTTTTGTGGTCCTCTGTTAGGAGTTTCACGACCCAACGGGAGCACAGTTTCCTAAACTTTAGGTGTTTAGGAACAGTGTTGTAAAGCACTAATCTCAACATGACAGGAAATTTGTTTGAGAGACGTGTTATTGTGAAGTGCCTGTTCTCACAAATCCTCGCTTCAACTGAAGCCATCAAATCGTCTGTAATCAAAGAAGGGCGACCGGAGCGGTCCTCATCATGGACGTTGTCATGGCCATCTTTGAATTCTCGTACCCACTTATGCACTTTGATTTCATTCATTACAGTATCACTGTACACTTCGCAAATCTGTTGATGAATTTCTGCAGCAGACAGGTTCCTTGCTGGCAAAAACTGTATCGCTGAGTGAACCTCTCATGTGGCGGGCGAGTTGATAGTCTTAAACATTTTGAAAGCACAGAACAGAACCGTAAAGGTTAGTCACAGAGCCTGAAACTGAACACAGTTGTTTCCGAGGCATGCCAGTACATGATGCACATCCTCGTTGTGGTATGTGTGCAAACTACCAGTGTCTACAACAAAATGTTCCTTACTTAAAAAACACGCCTTGTACAAGGGTACAATCTAGAAAAATAACTTCAGAATAGAGTTCCTAGCTCTAAAACTTATAGGGGTTGTTAACAAACTTCTCTTTCTCAGAAATGCTTTTCTTGCTATTGATAGTCTGCATTTTATATCCCCCATACTTAAACCATCATCAGTTATTTTGCTGCCCATATAGCATAGTTCGACTACTTTTATTGTCTCATGTATTAGTCGATTCCCTTATCATCACTTGATTTAATTTGACTTCATTTCATTACCCTTTTTTTTTTTTTTTTTATTCTTGTTGATGTTCACCTTGTAACCTCATTCAAGACATCCATTTGCACTTGATATTGTCAAAGTGAGTGTGGAATGAGTTATCTCTTCTCTAGCCAAATGGTCAACTATTTTATTCCCTGGGATGTCCACATGACCTGGGACCCAGACAAAGACAACTGAGCAGGCAATGTGATTGAGGACCAAGATAAGATCATGAATATCAGATACCACAGGGCGACAAGCGTAATAGTGATCAATGGCGTGAAGACTGCATGTTGAGTCATGGCAAATTTAAATTCAGCCATGGGAGGCTTGCTTAATAAAGTATAGTGCTCTGTTAAACCAATGTTTTGGAACTATCGGAAGCAACTACTTAAAGAAGAGACCGTGTAGAGGATCTACCACTTTTTGTAACCAGTCTATTGGAGTTACCTACGAGCAGTGAGACACCAGTGTCATAAGTGGATGAGTTTTGCTACAATGTATCAGAAATAGGGCAAAAGGGGTATGACAGATAGATTAAGGAAAACCCAAGAGTTATTTCAAAAAACACTGTGGTACTTACAGACAACAAGTGAATGCAAGGAAGAAAAAAAAAAGTGGAAAGAATGTTACATCCCTGCATCAGAATAAACAAGGTGTTGTAATCCAAAAATATATTTTGCTTTCCCCTTAAAAGCCTGTGTGGAAACCATTCTATTTATTCAATGGAGTATAAAGTCTACATTTCTTGTATCAGCTGGTGAGTTATATAAAGAATAATTTCATTCCAATAATACGAGGATGAGTCAAATGAAAATCTTAAATATTTTTTTAAAATTTTATTTATTGTGCAGAAGTGGTACAAAGCTGTATCAGTTTTCAACATAATCTCCCCCGTGTTCAATGCAAGTCCTCCAGCGCTTACAAAGTGCATAAATTCCTTTAGAAAAAAATTCTTTTGGTAGTCTGCGCAACCACTCATGCACTGTGTGCCGTACCTCTTCATCAGAACGGAACTGCTTTCTTCCCATTGCATCTTTGAGTGGCCCATACATATGGAAATCACTTGGGGCAAGGTCTGGTGAGTATGGTGGATGAGGAAGACAGGTCTGTGATTGTTGCAACTGTTGTACGGGCAGTGTGGGGCCTTGCATTGTCATGTTGCAAAAGGACACCTGCTGACAGCAATCCACATCGCTTTGATTTGATTGCAGGCCGCAGATGATTTTTTAGGAGATCTGTGTATGATGCACTGGTAACAGTGGTCCCTCTAGGTATGTAATGCTCCAAAATTATGCCTTTTTTGTCCCAAAAGAGAGTCAGCATAACCTTCACTGCTGATGGTTCTGTTCGAAACTTCTTTGATTTTGGTGATGAGGAATGGCGCCATTCCTTGCTTGCTCTCTTTGTTTCCGGTTGGTGGACGTGAACCCAGGTTTTGTCCCCAGTAACGATTCTTGCAAGGAAGCCATCACCTCCTCGTTCTAAGCACCGAAGTAGTTCTATACAAGCATCAACACGTCGTTCTCTCATTCCAGGAGTCAGCTGCCGTGGCACCCATCTTGCAGACACCTTGTGAAACTGGAGAAAATCATGCACAGTGTGGTGTGATGACCCATGACTAACCTGTAAACATGCTGCAATGTCATTCAGTGTCACTTGGCAGTTTTCCTTCACTATGGCTTCAACTGCTGCAATGTTCTGTGGAGTCACGACTCCTGGATGAGGAGCATCTTCCACTGAAGTCACACTATTTGCGAGCTTCCTACTCCATTTGTAGACTTGCTGCTGTGACAAACATGCATCACCGTACTGAACCTTCATTCATCGATGAATTTCAATAGGTTTCACACCTTCACTATTCAAAAACTGAATAACAGAACGCTGTTTTTTTCCCTGGCACAAGTCGCAAGTGGGGCGGCCATCTTTATACTGATACTGCAACGGTATGTGTGCTGCCTATAGGCCATTCTGCATGCTGTTTGTAGCACACTTACTAACTTACAGGATAACAGCACGAAATTTCGATTTTGTATTACAAATTTAAGGTTTTAATTTGACTCACCCTTGTATGAGAAAAGTAATTACGCAGTAAGATGTATGTAGAAAATGATTGTGTAAAAGGAAACACTTTCTTACGTAAGAAAAAAAAAATACCTTATAAATTACTAAGTAACATTATTGAGCTGAAACCAGATATAGTGTAATTTATTCATGTCTAAAATGGCTAAAAAGTAACCTCTGAGACTATGTTGGGACTCACTTTGCACTGCTATGCATAAATATTATGTAAAAAGTATTGTTATTTTTCACTTTTGAATGAGTAATGAATGTGTGTAAGGAGGCAAAAATTAGGTTCCAGAGTTTGTTTTCGTGTTTTTAAAATGTCATGGAGTCTGGTTTATGAAATATTACTATGAAACAAAGAAGACGTGCTCTGTGAACACAACAACTAAACAATGACAATTTTAACCTACAGAGTGCAGCACAGGAGTCAGAGACCAAAAGGAACTTTCATAATAGTCTGATAATCTGTGATTATTAAATCTATAGTGACAAGCATTTTCACTGTCATAATTAGCAAAAGTTAAGAAACCAAGTGCTGTGATAAGCCTTATAATCATGAGCTGGGACATCATAAACATAATTTGCCTGTACCTATTCTCAGTTAGGCAACTGCCTACAAACAAATAAATAAACTTTCACTTTTTAAGCAAGTTTGTTTTGGGATTATGTTATATTAAGATAGTATCTGCATTTGAATGATGTAACATATCAGCTTTGGCATCTTGTTCACTTTTTGTTGCTGTAGTATTGGCCAGAGATAATCAGCACTTGCTGTGCCACTAGCATTATTCTCTAAGTCAGTCTGATAATCCTCAGATATATTTAAGTTATCAATATATGAATTGTTAGCACTGTGAGCAATTTCAGCAATAATAAGTATTATGTCTTTACAGATTATATCACCTACAGTGACTTTCTTTTTGTTAACACTAATTAGTCCTGTCATCACATACTTCATTGAAGTGTGCAATTACCAGAGATCTTAATATCTTTGTCTTTTCTGCAAAAGTCAAAAATTCAGTTACTTCATTTTTAAAATCACCAGCTTGGATGTGAATATTCTGGATAGTTTAACTGGAAATAAAAAGTGCAGAATAATATTCGCTTTCAGAACACAACACTGAAAATACTTTCCAGCACATAACAACTTCATGTTGGCTTACTTTATATTATGTTATATGAGCACATACAATATTCACAAGCAAGGCCAAATATGAACTGAACAGAACAGAACAGAACAGAATAATAGACGTTTTTTTTGTTTCATTGTTTCTTTTCTTTACAACTAGAAAAATAACTAGCACAGGAACTCAAAAAAAAGGTGGTATCTTATACTGGTATCTGGTCATCAGCTAACATTGTCATATGGACTGGCACTGCAATGGTCTGCTCCCAGTGAAATATACATGTCTGTGTTGCCCCAATCCCCACATGTGAACATGCAACATAAACAATACACAGTTTTGTAGTTACCTTGTAAACTCATGATGAATAAATTTCTTTAATGGGATTTGAAAGAGATATACACATCCTTCTATCATGCTTTTCAGAGGTAAGTGCTCAGCTGTGCAATTCAGGAGAAAATGGTCCATAATTCTAAGCTGTTCCATCAGAATGTTCAGTCCCTATGCAGTAAGTTAATAGAACCGGAAATAATAATTTCAAATGAGTTAATTCATGCTTCTGTACTGTGTTTGAATGCGCAGTGGTTAAGAGAGGATATATTACAAGCAATGAACATCACAGACTATGAATTGGCCTACATTTGTAGAAAGCAATTCCACCATGGTGGAAAATACATCTCTGTCAAACAGGAATATTTAGAACAGCTGAAGACATTAAAGAGTGAAAAGGATTTTGAAGTACCAGCCACTCAAAACAATTGCAGAATGCCTTTACAGTCCTCATGATGGGGGGGGGGGGGGGAGGGGGAAGGAGGGGGGGGGGGGAGAGATTTTCTACGGCCCATGGAAAACATGTTAATTCAAAGTGCAAGACATTAGCAAACCATCCTCACTTGTGGTGGTTTCAATATGAACTTTTGCAAACTCCATAAAGTAAGACCAGAACTATTAAATCTCTTAATCCCTTATTACTTGAAAATCACAATACATTCAGTCACTTGAGAAATTTGCTATACAAAATTAACAGTAGATAAATAATAGTTTCCTGTAATCAACAACATTAAAAAGCAGAAACAGTAAAGTCTAGGCTTGGAGAACACTATCCACAAACCATATGTTTCAATACGGATAGTGACAAGGCTGACTAACTAACTCATTTGAGAGCAGAACTTCGAATGATCAGAAAACTGAAATATTTAGAAATTATTTAAAAACAGAACCATGGGAGCAAATTTATGTTACTGAAAATATATATGACAAATTTAAGATCTTTATAGATACAATTAAATATAATTTTGAGTTAGCATTTACACTTTAAGCTGGATTGTCACATATGAAGACCACAGGCAAAGAATGTGCTTTTTCCACATTATCAAAATGTTCAGGAGAGCAGTGTTAAAGTTATAAACTGAATTTCATGGGTACTAAGGGACAAAGTTAATGAATACAAAAGTCATTTGGAAGGATATCTTCTATACATTAAATTTATTCCTTAAATATTTAATTGTGGTTTTATTGACATAATATTGAAAGTAAAGTCATGAGTTAAAAGGAAAAAATATGCTACTTGTATATGGTGGAATAGAAGTTACTGCAGGTGAAATGGTATTTTTTGTTAACCATTATGCATCAGATTATTTTGAAATGAAAAACAATGTTTGAAATGATGAAGATACTTCTCGGTAAGCAATTTCTCTTTGCTATTTTAACTTCATATGATAAAGTAGTAAAAAGAATAACATATAATATCACTTTGTCCCAACATGCACTTGTCAGCCTGCTGTAAAACGTTTGTGTAAAACATTATAGCTCCCTGCCTGCAATAACATGGAGGTACTGAGTCTCTACTTTTGATGTTGCCAGACAAATGTTGCAAGACAAATTATCATTATCATCAGCATTATATAGAATTATTCTAAAAGCATTTTATTGTATTTTTATGTTTTACCTCTGTAAGCAGGGAATGGATACTCTCCAGAGCGTTGCTCATGCAGTTGCAATGAAACTTTCACCACTGAAAAATCCAAGTTCCATTATAAGGTACTCAATGCTGAATGAGGAGGAGATGTCTTTTTTGATGACTATCTCTCTGATGGAGCTTGTTAGGAGAGGACATTTCCTCAAATATTTATTCTTCAGAAATTACCCACAGCTTTATATCATATCTTGATTGGCCACTGTAACATGAAGAGGCTTAGGTTTACATGAAGCTTCAACCATGATCTACACCCAATCTGTTGGAAGTTCTCTAACTGCTTACGTGTTAACCAGTCCCTTATTATAATCGCACTCCATAAGTGTGTTCTCTAATAGGGGAAGTTACTTTCAACGTTGCTGAAAGTTTCAGTTCACTCATAAGATAATTAAAGTACCTTGGTACAGTGTAATTCTTATTCTGGCTGAGCACGAATCACAAAAAAAAATTCAAAATGTTTCACTTTCTTGTGCATTTATTCTGTCAGAAGGCAAGTTAGAAAGGAAATAAACTTCATGGTCCCCTTTTATTCAAAATCTTCGGTGTAAGTGAAGAACACTGAAGTTGCATTTGAAAGGTGATGAATATTGAAAGAATAAACTGCCTTTTGTAATAGGCATCATGTTTGGTAAGCATACATTTTTTTGCTAGTCCATGCAGATTGCTTCTGTTTCATTAGACTTTTGGCTTCTTAAATGAGAATTTCTTGTTGTGGAATAAAATGTTTCTCAGTTTTTACTTTCTGTATTTTTTGGTCAATGGTGATCTTATTAATTTCTTTCAAGACTTGTTTTTTCATGGCATCATCTAAACTTTCAGATAACACTGCATTCAGCACTTTCGTCTCAGGAGTGTCCTTATCTCAGGTTGAGCATGCATCATTCCTTGGATACCCAAAAGCTATATTTAATTTGGTGTTGAATACTTTTCTATGCTTTTCATATCAAAATTCAGGTATTTTTCCTGGATCAATTCATGCAATTTTTCCAGCAATAGTACTTCTGGGAGATGCAACTTCTTGGCATTTTCTTTGCTGTAATGACTTGATCTACCCTTTAGTAAATGAATAGGCTCATAAACTGCCATTGCTACATCATTCTTAATTTTCCATGGCTTACTTCAATGTTTACCCATTCCAGCATGAAGAGACATGCTCAACTTCAAAAATTTCTGAACTGTCATTAATCATTGCCTTGTTAGTCCACATACTGCCATGAAGACTTTTCTGTGTATAGGAATTTCATGTACAAAGTCATCACCTTTCACACTTACTCTGCGACTGAAAGTACACTCTCATCTTCATCGTCATTCTTCCTTGGTCACCTTCTGTGAAGCTCAAGTATTATAATGAAGCCAGTCAGATACAATGATTGTTCATTCCAGTCTACTATATCACTAAATTAAACAATGGAAAATCCAGGATGGAATGTAACAATATTATGGTAAGGAAAGTTGCCACTCACCAAATAGTGCAGATGCTGAGCCGCAGGTGTGTGTGTGTGTGTGTGTGTAACTCACACAGACAACAAAAAGTAATGAAAAGTGCCAAAGATATGGAAAATGACAGATACATAAACACCACATCCAATAGAAATCTGTTTGGAATATTGTAAAGGAATAAACAGGAAGTAACAAAACTGAAATTAATGATATACAGTGGAATGAAAATTCACAAACTATCAGCAAACTGAAGGATGTAGCTAATGTGTTTAACAAGTATTTTGCAACTGTAGCAGAAAAGCTTATTGAGCAAACTGTCACCCATAAACATTCCACACAAATGAGTTCCAAAATTGATCAGATATATATCACAGTATTTATCATGACAACTAATACGGAAAAAGTGCAGCAACAAATCAAGCTTACAAAATCAAAACGTTCATCAGGAATAGATAACATACCAGATTTTGTTGTAAAAAAATGTATAGACTTAATGTTTGAGCCACTGACCTATCTTGTAAACTTGTCCTTCTCAACTATCAACTTGCAAACGTTCTTAAAAATTGCTAAAGTGAAATTACTACACAAAACAGAAGTCAGGAATAGGTGTGAAACAATAGACGTTTTTCTCTACTGCCTGTGTTGTCAAACATTCCAGATAAACTTAGATAAAAGACTGTCTGATTCCATAAATAAATTTGCTAATAGAATCCCAACATGGTTTTAGGAAAAATCACTCAACGGAAACAGCAACATTTTCTTTTGTATATGAACTGCTACAGGAAGGAAGGAAGGAACATACCTGAGCACATTCCTAGATTTGTCAAAAGCAGCTGATACAATCAGTCATGACAAATTACTTGGTAAGATTCAGAAAAGACAGGAGAGCAGTGTGCTGATCATATGCCCCTCCATATCAGCATCTAGAGATGCCTGTGGGATGATGATGACGTGGTGGCTGGACAGTACGAGGTGCATTCAAGTTCTAAGGCCTCCGATTTTTTTCTCTGGACTGGAAAGAGAGAGAAACATGCGCATTGTTTTAAAATGAGGCCGCGTTCATTGTCAATATGTCCCAGAGATGGCAGCACCATACGGCAGATGGAGCTTTACCGCCAGCGGCGAGAATGAGAACTGTTTTAAATACTTAAAATGGCGACGTTTTCCTTACTTGAACAGCGTGCAATCATTCGTTTTCTGAATTTGCGTGGTGTGAAACCAATTGAAATTCATCGACAGTTGAAGGAGACGTGTGATGATGGAGTTATGAATGTGTCGAAAGTGCGTTCGTGAGTGCGACAGTTTAATGAAGGCAGAACATCGTGTGACAGCAAACCGAAACAACCTCGGGCTCGCACAAGCCGGTCTGACGACATGATCGAGAAAGTGGAGAGAATTGTTTTGGGGGATCGCCAAATGACTGTTGAACAGATCGCCTCCAGAATTGCCATTTCTGTGGGTTCTGTGCACACGATCCTGCATGACGACCTGAAAATGCGAAAAATGTCATCCAGGTGGGTGCCACGAATGCTGACGGACGACCACATGGCTGCCCGTGTGGCATGTTGCCAAGCAATGTTGACGTGCAACGACAGCATGAATGGGACTTTCTTTTCATCGGTTGTGACAATGGATGAGACGTGGATGCCATTTTTCAATCCAGAAACAAAGCGCCAGTCAGCTCAATGGAAGCACACAGATTCACCGCCACCAAAAAAATTTCGGGTAACCGCCAGTGCTGAAACAATGATGGTGTCCATGTTCTGGGACAACGGAGGCGTAATCCTTACCCATTGTGTTCCAAAGGGCACTACGGTAACAGGTGCATCCTACGAAAATGTTTTGAAGAACAAATTCCTTCCTGCACTGCAACAAAAAAGTCTGGGAAGGGCTGCGCGTGTGCTGTTTCACCAAGACAAAGCACCCGCACATCGAGCTAATGTTACGCAACAGTTTCTTCGTGATAACAACTTTGAAGTGATTCCTCATGCTCCCTACTCACCTGACCTAGCTCCTAGTGACTTTTGGCTTTTTCCAACAATGAAAGACACTCTCACGTTCACCAGCCGTGCTGCTATTGCCTCAGCGATTTTCCAGTGGTCAAAACAGACCCCTAAAGAAGCCTTCGCCGCTGCCATGGAATCATGGCGTCAATGTGAAAAATGTGTACGTCTGCAGGGCGATTACGTCGAGAAGTAACGCCAGTTTCATCAATTTCGGGTGAGTAGTTAATTAAAAAAAAAATCGGAGGCCTTAGAACTTGAATGCACCTCGTATCATTGGGCTTTTGTGGCCTGTTTGGGCAGGGTTAGTTTTTAGTTCTTGTTTTTACTATATGTAAATGATCTATATACAGTAAACAAAAAAAAGAAATTAAGAAGAGGGCATTGCATCCCAAAGGAATTATTCAGATGGGATAGAAGTTGGTAAATGTGATGTACACATACAGACAAACAAATGATTGCAATTTCAGAAAAACTGGATGATTTATTCAAGAGAAAAACTTCACAAATTGATTGAATTTTCTCTTTATGAGAGTATTGAAGGGCAATCTGTTTTAATTGTCGAAAACCATTCAAAATCCAAAATCACACAAAATATTTTTGAGACAACCATTTTCAACAGTCTTGGCTGTTATCTTCAGATCTCAACCACTCATTTGTAGGAAAATATGTTGGTTTTATACTGAACCTCATGCACAAGATGTCAAATGGATAAAATGCAGCACATTATAAATGCTGTCACCATTAAAATATATAAGAACACACAGCACCTTGTCCAGAGGGCCATGTGCATATACATATTGCTCACAGATTCTTGTTACGTGATACAGGTTCAGTACAGAATAGCACTTCTGTTTACATATGCTAGACCCATATTAAACTGTGCGAATCCACTTTAAATGGTGTGTAAGGTACAACTGACCAAATTCTCAAATTGAGCAAGTCAATAACACACTGGTCCACATTTTGCCCTTATGCAAGCAGTTATTTGACTTACCATTGATTGATAGAGCTGCTGGATGACCTCAAGAGGGATATTGTGCCAAATTCTGTTCATAATGCTCCAGATGTTCTCAAATGGGCAGAGATCTGGTACCTTGCTGGCTAAGGAAGGTTTTGGCAACCACAAAGACAAGCAGTAAAAACTCTGCTGGGAAAATTAGGATCATTATGGTCAGACCCTCCAACCAGCTCCAGATTTTGTTGCTCTGATGTGCCAATTCAACAGCATTTGACATGATGTTGCTCAGGAGGACATCCGACAACTCTTTTAGTCAATGCCAAGCCAAATAACTGCTTGCATAAGGGCCAGAGGTGGACCAATGTGTTTTGACTTCTTCAATTTGTGAAGGTGTTTCACTTGAACAAATCGTCCAGTTTTTTCTAAGATTATAGTCCTTTGGTTGTCTACACAGATATGAGGGGCATTTGAAAAGTCCATGCAAAGTCTGAGAGATGGCACCACCAGTGCATATCAAGATCATGTTTAGTTAGTGGCATCTTTGGAAAGAATGCACACCAAGTTTCAGCCATATTGGTCTATTTCTTTGTGTTTGGCATTTGTGTAAATCAAGGAAGTGGGGTGATTGTCAAAAATGGACAAAAAAGAATTTCGTGTGGTGATTAAACATTACTTTATGAAAGGCAAAATGTCTCAGGAGACTAAAGAGACGCTTTATAAACATTACGGTGACTCTGCACCTTTGATTAGAACAGTTTATAAATGGTTTAAAAATGTTTGGAGTGGCCATATGGCCTCAAGTCATACTGAACGTTCTGGACGCCCTGTGGAGGTTACAACGCCAGAAATCATTGATAAAATTCATGACATGGTGATGGACAACAGAAGAGTTAAGGTGTGTGAGATTGCTAGTGCTGTGGAGATCTCAAATGAATGGGTACATAATATTTTGCATAAACATTTGGACATGAGAAAGCTATCCGAAAGATGGGTTCCACAATTGCTCACGCTTGACCAAAAACGGAATCATGTGAAGTGTTGCAAGGATGGTTTGCAGCTGTCCAGGAAGAATCTGCAGGACTTTAAACATCGTTTTGTCACTGTAGATGAAACATAGATACATTACTATACCCCTGAGACCAAAGAACAATCTAAACAATGGGTTACCAAGGCAGAATCTGCACAAAAAAAAAAAAGCGAAGATCATTCCTTTGGTGGGAAAGGTTATGGCAACTGTCTTTTGGGATTCACAAGGGATAATCCTCATCGGCTGTCTGGAAAAGGGTAAAATTAATGCAGGTGCATATTATTCATCATTATTGGACCATTTGAAAACCGAGCTAAAGAAAAACGCCGGCGATTGGACTGCAAAAAAGTTCTTTTGCATCACAACAGTACACCAGCACGCACCTCAGAAGTTGCGGTCACAAAATTAATGGAAATAGGATTCTGTCTCATTTATTTATTTTATTTTATTTATTTATATACTTGTTCCATAGATCTGTACATGTGAGCAAGTCACTCAGATGTGGAACGTGTCAATGTACATAATAAAATACATAGAATAAAGACATTGTTATAGTATTAATAACAGTGCACAAAAGTCACTTATTAGCTTAAAAACTAGTCAACATAAATGTGAAGATAGCAGTTTCATATTTAGGGCATTATTGCATCTATTTTAACCTTGAACAGTAATCAAAACTCCCCACTTTGGGTTTAAAAGTGACCCAAAAATGGAAATGAGAAAAACAGGAATTTTTACATTAGGGCATTATTACATTAGTTTAACAGTAAACAGTGTCAAAAAATTTAAAAACATCTTTCCAATCTGGGTTTTACTTATTTCTCTGAAAGAATTCCTCTAGTGAATAAAGTGAGGTCTCAAGTAAATAATTTCTCAAGCTACGTTTAAATACTGATGTACTACTCCTTATACTTTTGATGCTGTTGGGTAGGGAATTGAAAATATTCGTTCCAGCGTACTTTACCCCTTTCTGAATAAGTGTCAAGTTCTTTAACTCACAGTGGAAATCCTCTTTTCTTCTGGTGTTATGTTCATGATGTAGGCAATTCGTTTCATACAGAGTGGGGTTATTTATTATGAAGCACATCAGTGAATATATGTACTGAGATGTTGCTGTCAGTATTTCAAGTCGTTTAAAAAGATTTTGACATGAGGTTCGTGGGGGTACACCACAAATGATTCTTATTGCTCTTTTTTGTGCTGTGAGGATTTTCTTTGCGACAGGTGTATTGCCCCAGAAGATGATGCCATAACACATGACTGAATGAAAATAGCCAAAGTAAGCTGACTTTGAGATGGTAATGTCATTGAAGCATGACAAAATTCGTAAAGCAAATGTTGCCGACGTCAGCCGTTTTAGTGTTTGTAGAACGTGATGTTCCCAATTCAGCCTACTGTCCACGTATACGCCTAGGAATTTTGATAAGTACACTTGCTTTATCATCTGATCATTCTGTGTGATAACTATTTCTTTTGGGTTTTTGTGGGTTGTCTGGAACTGGATAAAATTGGTTTTTTTCAGGTTTATTGAAAGGGAGTTAATACTAAACCAACCCAGAACTTCTTTAAGGATATCATTGACCTCGGATTCTAAGTCAGTAGCTGACACATTATCCACCACAATGCTCGTATCATCAGCGAACATTGTAAATTTACACTTCTTATTGATGGATAAAGGCAGGTCATTAACATATATGAGGAACAGCAAGGGCCCAAGCACTGATCCCTGTGGCACTCCATGCTGCACAATTCCCCACTCAGAGTCCACTGTATATTGTGATACACTATCCGAAACATCTAGAATAATCTTCTGTTTCCTATTTTCGAGGTACAATTTTAACCAGTTCCCTACAGGTCCTGTAATTCCATAATGACAGGCCTTCTTGAAGAGTATCTGGTGATCTACACAGGTGAACGCCTTTGATAGGTCGCATAAGACACCAATTGGCAGCCTCTTGCTGTTTATAGACTCTAGAACATCATTTGTGAATGAGAAAATTGCGTTATCTATTGAAACTCCCTTTTGAAAACCAAACTGCCGAGTGTTAATGATGTTCAGGTCACCAAGGTGTGCCACAATCCTGTTGTACAGAGCTTTTTCTAGGACTTTTGAAAATGTTGTTAATAGAGATAGGGCGATAGTTTGACACATTTGTAGCATCCCCTGCTTTGTACAGGGGCCTGACAACAGAGTATTTCATTCTATCTGGAAACACTCCTTGTTGCATGGATGTGAGACAAAACTTCTGTCACTTCACTACAGCAAGCCTTCAACAGCTTGCTTGAAATATCGTCGATACCAGCAGAATGTTTATTTTTCAAAGACTATGATTTTTTTGATTTCATTGGCAGTAATGGGAAGCACACTTATTTGACTGAAAGGTTCTGGAAAATTATTTTTCATTATACGGGCAGCTTTATCTACAGAACCATGGCAACCTATCTGTGTTGGGACAGTTAAAAAATGTTGGTTAAAGATTTCAGCAATTTCCTCACTATTAGTTATCTCTGAGTTGTCAACAGTTAAAACAATATTTTTGTCTTTGGTGTAGTTTACAGTCCCTGTTTCTCTCTTTATCACATTCCAGATTGTTTTAATTTTATTTTCAGAATTAGTAATTTCAGATGCTATACACATACTTTTAGAGTTTTTAATTACTTTGGCAAGAATTTTACAGTAGAGTTTATAATGTTTTAGCTGAGCAGGGTTGTTAGAAGTCTTTGATGCTATGTAGAGTTGTCTTTTTCTCTGACAGGAAGCTATGATGCCCTTAGTGAGCCATTGTTTTTTTTGCAGCCCTTGCAGGTTAGACTCTGTATGACTTTTTTGGAAATACACTTTCAAAGATACCTGCTATCTCATTTGTGAATAAATTGTATTTTGAATTAGCAGTTTCTGCTAGATAAACAGGTGTCCAGTCAGTATGCTGAAGACATGATCTGAACGTTTGAATAGCTTCCTCACTTATTTTCCTTACTGTTTTCCATCTAAGTGAGGTGTCACTCAGAGGAATTCCCAAGCTGTTGAAAGTAACTCGTTGTCCGTCATGGTCAGACAGACCATTTATAACCATTTCAATATTAATATGGTTGACTTTACTCTGATCAACAAAAATGTTATCAATGAGAGTACTGGAAGAGGTTGTGGTTCTGGTGGGCGAGCTAACTACGGGAACAAGGTTGTACATGCACATGAGATTTTCAAACTCCACCTTGCAGGGAGAATTAACCAAGAAATCTATGTTAAAATCCCCAACAACTACCATGCCCCTATTTTTTCTACTTAAGTACAACAAAAAAGTATCTAATTGTTTAACAAACACTTTAAAATTTCCAGATGGTGCCCTGTAAACTGCCACAACTGTTAATCTGGAGACTGTGTCTGGCACCTCTATAGCACATACTTCAAAATGTAGCTCAAAGCAGAATCTTTGTACATCTACTGCCATGAACAAGACATTGTTTTTTACATATACAGCTACTCCTCCTATGTCCATATAGTTCCTGCAATAAGACGTTGCCAAAACATAATTGGGAATAGGGAAGACTTCAATACCAGCAGTGATGTGGTGTTCTGTTAGACACAGAATGTGGGCACTGTTTATACCTTTTGTGTCTTCTATATTTGCTGTGAACTGATCCAGCTTGCAGTATAGGCCTCTTATGTTCTGATGAAACAGTTAACTTTTGTTTGTCTTTAATTGTATTGCTGTTTGAGTGAACTTTCGTTTGTGTATTAATTACTTGTTGCACATTTTTGTTACTGGACCAAATCCTGCTAGATTTGGCCCAGCTCACTAGTTTCCCTCGTTAGTTAGGGCTATGACTGGTCTGCTTTCATGATCGTTATTGTTTAGGCCTATTATTTCATGAAAAGCTTTTCCAATGTCTGCTGCTAGTTTATTTTTGCCAAACTGACTTAGATGTAGTCCCTGCTTTGTGAAGCAGTGTGTCTCATACCTGTCTGTATCCAGTAGTGTCACATTCGTAAACTTAGTGCAAAAGTGTTTCAGTTTACTATTCGTTAGGCGAATTTCTCTGTTCACACAAGACCAGTCTGCCTGGTCATATCTCCTGGGCACAGTTGTTAGTATTATGTTTGTATGCTGTAATAACTGCAGCAATACGAGTAGCTTTTTAATGAAAGTGCTGGCCTCGTTGCAATAAACATCGTTTGCTCCTGCGATTATCGCAACACAGTCATTTTCCGTGAATTTAGCACATTCTGTGTGTATGTCTTCTACCACATTCACGAATTTTGCACCTGGTTTAACAATTGCTGATATACACGAACCATCTTGAGCAGAATTCGACATGCATGGCGAAATATTGCGAGCATGACTGTCTCCAAATATTTTTCCGTTGTGTTTGTTTACGTACGCGATCGGAACTTTTTCTTACGCAACCACGCGTGTTTTGTGTTGCCGTCTACTACAATTTTAGATGCACTGTTTTTGTTATTTGAATTATCACTGTTTATCAAGCACTGAACTTTGTCCACTGTTGAGGCTTCTTTATTCAGTTGTGGGTTTCCTTTCTTGTATATAAATGTGGCGTCGTCGACGGTTACGTTTTCACGACGTACATAACACTGATCTACACACACTGTCGAAGCGCTACCGTTTTGTAGAGCTGTATATCGGTCTTGGAGGACAGCGTATTTCACTTCTAGCACTTCAATATCGGTTTGTAGCATTCTGATTATTTCGTCCTTATTTTTGATAATGTTTGAAAATTTACTTTCACACGCGGCTGCTATGCACGGCTCACAGGTCCACAAATAGTCATCAGTTACGAGTTTTAAGTTGATCTTGCAGCAATTTTCATGAAACCAGTACTTGCAGGTTCTACACTGGATTCCTTTACGAACTTTTCTGATACACAATTTAAAATTACTATTACTTTTATCTTCACAACTGGGAGCTGAACCTACGCGTACTTTCTCTATCGGCGCCATCTTGGAAACCTATTCTCTAGACTTGGCTCCCTTGGACTACTATTTGTTCCCCAATTTGAAGAAATGGCTGGCAGGCCAAAGATTTTATTCAAACGAGGAGGTGATTGCAGCAACTAATTGATATTTTGCAGACTTGGACAATTCCTGTTATTCAGAAGGGATCAACAAATTAGGACAGTGTTGGACGAAGCGTATAAGTCTAAAAGGAGACTATGTTGTAAAATAAAAGAGGTTTACCCCAAACACGTAGGTAGTTTTTATTTTTGCACGGACTTTTCAAATGCCCCTCGTTCATCACATCTACCTATTTCCATCCCTTTTTGATGATTCCTTCATGACACTTTTTTATGGGTGTACAGACAGTAGTCACAGTAAACTATACCAATCTTCAGACGACACCAGCGTCTTGATTACAGGAAGTGGCAGAGCAACCTTTGAAAACAAATAAGGCTATCACAAAGAATATAGTAGAGAACTTTGATTCAAATAGCTTGATTATAAATCTGGAAAAAACTCCAGTAGACACATTCACCACCCAGAGTAGAACTCCAGATAATCCCCATGCTGAAATAAATGGATAAACAATCAGAAAAACAAAGAATACAAAATTTCTCAGTTTATGGATACAACAGCATATCGACATGGATACTCTGCAAATCACACTTAAGTGCCTGGCAGAGGGGACTACATAAATAAGAAACTGAACAAATCATATTTCATAATATGAGCTCTAAGAAAAAATTAAACTTAAGCAGTTGAATTCGCACTGGGAGATGAAGGAGCTTGCACAGGATAGAGTAGTATGGAGAGCTGCATCAAACCAGTCTCAGGACTGAAGACCACAACAACAACAACAACAAGAAACTGTATATCATATTATAATCTCAGGACTATATGTTTTGTTTACATTCACTCAGTACTGAAAATGTAGTATTTTTGGAAAATTATGGAGCAAGTTTGAGATCACTTAGATTGCAGAAAAAGATTATTAGACTAATGGAAGGGGTAGACCAAAGATCATCATGCAAGCCACCACTTAAGAAAAATAAAATAACACCACTCTCATGTCCTTATATACTAGAAAAAATTAAACTTTAGCAGTTGAATTCGCACACAGCTACGACATAAGACAAATAAATGATGTAACACATGTACAACAGACTAATACAGAATTATTACAGAAAGGATTGTTGCATCCCATCATCAAACTGTACAATGCATTACCAACATCCACAAAACAAGTAATAGATAGAAACAATCTCAAAGTAACAGTGAAGGATTACCTAATCAAGTACTGCCTCTATAAAGTATGTGGGGGTATCTACAAAGAGAAAACTGCAGCATCAGTTAGGGTTACTTTCTTGAAGTGTATAGAATAATAGAATGTTATGTAACATTATCTTTTACTGAACTGACTATTTTTCAAAATTTCAAGAAATGTGTGTAGTAGTTATGAATGGTCCAATATATTTTGTGTGCTGTACAGCCCTAAGATCACAGGAACAGGAAATAAATGAATAAATATTAACCATCACACACAATTATTTTTCATGAGGCCCTTTCATTTTGTACTACCAGTATTACAGTACCCAGTTTGCCTCTCTTCATTGTTGTGTAGTGCCAGATCTAACTTGTTCACATATTTTCACACAAAGTGAAAAAAGGCCTAGTTTTTAAGACTGAATTCATCACAAAATGAGGTGTGAATATGGGAAAGATATTGAGATTTGACAGTATTGATTTACAACAGTATGGTTTAGAAGTTGGTGATAATGCATTATCTCACTTAAATAAATAAAAAGGATAACCTCCTTACATCCTTTTAGGAAAATAATAGAATAGATAGAAATTCAACAGATGTGTTATGCATATCAGAATATCACACAGAAAACATTGAAATTGAACAGATGCATCAAGATGAGTACAATATTTGAGGCATGTTTTTCAACTAATGAGGAGAACACTGCAAATGCCATCACCCAATTCTCCACGAACTTTGCCCAGTGAAAAAGGAGTCAAAATAAGTGAACATGTGTCTCGGCCTACCTGTAAATACTCGACCATTTCTGAAAAAACAATGGTCAAAGTTTTTGATGTATTTTCCTTGTACTTTATGTGCCTTTTACTATGTATTATGCTGAGATGAAATGGTGGCTCAATTGTCAGTGTTGTGGCTTCTTAAGTTTGCTACCCATGCTTGAAACCCAATAATTCTTTTTATTTTTATTATTTTCATTTATCTACCCATGTCTGTGGAAGGTTATTACACAAATGTTTCTTATAAAATTAGAGGGTACAAGGGCATTATGTTAACTGCAAAATTACAATTGGATTTCACAATATGTGCCACACATTTATTATATAATATATGCGTGTATGGTATGTTGAAATTCTCATATTCTGATATTTCATTCTCATACCAATTTTTATATTTTATTTGTATTTTTATTCTTCTGGAAGATTTGGTGCATTCTCTTGGATGATACTAATAGTAGAAACATTTGAAAGACAAATATTCTGAACACTGTGATGGCGGCTAGTGTAAAAATTCGTTGTGCGTGTCCGAGAAAAAGTGTGAATTTTGCCGTGAAAAAGAAAAATTGTGACAGTTGTAAGGATGAAATTACAAAGCTCAGCGAACGGGTGTCTAGTTTACAATTTATTATCAGTTCCTTGAAGATGGATATCTAGAAACTTAAAGAAGAAAAAAGTGAGCGGAACATGAAAAACTCGCGCCATGAAAGTACGAATATGTCGGAGAATTGGACGGAAGTGAAGTACAAAAGACGCAAACAGATAATACAAGATACAGGAAACGGCGAAAGAAACATAAATATAGTGAACGAAAATTACTTTCAAGCTCTTTCGACTACGGATTGTGAAAGTGAAGTTAACAGTGCGAGTGTACCATGTGGAAAATCAAACGACTTTGTGAATAAGGTAAAACATGGAATATTTCAGCAGCAGTTAAGTAAAAGATCATATGCGAAAGTGCTCACGAAAAATCTTCCACCGCTAAGCTGCTCTACTGAGACAATATCGACATGTGTTAGCAAAAAAGACACAATAAATAGTGCCAAACAAGACTTCGCTTACTGCAAAGATAGGCAGAAAACAGGCAATCTCGGAACAGCAAGTACCGGTAAAATTGAACTGTATGCCGACAGCCAAGGACGAAATACAGCCGCTGAATTTCGGCGTACAAGTAGTCAGAATTTTAGTTTTAACTGTACAATAAAACCAGGAGCAAAATTCAGTGCTGCTACGTCAATGAGTCAAGAAAAAATTTCCTCATTGAGCAAAAAGGACTTTTCCATCTTCCTGGCGGGATCAAATGATATAGCTAGGAACGAAAAAAACGATCTCTTAATATCGCTAAAAAGAAAACTGTATGAGCTGAGAGGAACAAATGTTATTGTTTTTTCAGTGCCACACCGTTACGACTTCATAGAATGGTCCTGTGTAAATAAAGAAATTGAAACTGCAAATAAAGAGATGCAAAATATTTGCAAGCGGTTTGAAAATGTAACATTTGTGAACATCAGCAACTTAGGGAAAGGATTTCACACAACACATGGTTCCCATCTAAATGTACTGGGAAAAAACGTAATAGTAACCAAAATTTTAGAACTTGTAAATAAAATCTCAAATGTGCAGTGTGATGATAGAAAAGTCATACCTCTCATGGACAGGAAGTGTGTGTATTCTGTAGAATCCAATGTGAAATCTGCTATAGTGAAGCTACACCTCTCCAAGACAAATGTGAAATTTTATTAATGCAAGTGAACACTCCAAATGTTAATAATTCACAGAAAGGCACAGCAGTTATGGAACAACAAACACCAGAAATAAGTGAAACAGCAGCAGCACCATCATTATCAGCAGAAGCAGCAGCAGTAACAGAACCAACAACGACTGGAGCAGCAACACAGCAATGCTTAAGGAGGAGCCAAAGGAAAAATACATCTGTGTCATTCAGTGATAATTTTTTATGGTTTCAAGCCAAGAAGAAAATAAAAATGTGAAAAACCAGCCTGCTAACTCACAGATAAGTCACAACAACATCCTATTTTTAAACATTCAGGGTCTTGAAAATAAAGTTGAAATTCTGGATGAGTCATTGCCACAGAATAAGTATTCTTTCTTATGTATATCAGAACATTGGCTTAAACCAGAACAAATACAATACTATGTACCAGAAGGTTATAAATATGGAAACAGTTTTTGCAGATCTCAGTACCGTAATGGTGGTACTGTTATCTATGTTTCAAATGTAGAGAACTAGATCTTGGTTGGGCATGTGTAGAGAAACACTTTGAAATTACCGGGATCATATGTGATATAATGAAACTTATCATAGTATGTATCTACCATTCCCCTGACTCAGATGATAAAACTTTTTTAGATAATTTAGACAGTGTACTCTGCTACATAACGAAATGGAAACAGTATGTAACTGTAATTGGGGGAGACTTTAATTCAAGCTTTGATGTAACATGTAACAAACCCAGTGTAAATAAGTTACTGAATATGCTGAGGCAGCACAACTTCCATCATGTAAATTCAGAACCAACAAGACTACAAGCGTGCTTGGATAATGCTTTTGTCAACTGTGCTCGTGATATGTACTCCACCAAGGTAAAGGAGTTTGTTTTCTCAGACCACTCCATGTTAACAGTAAAGTTAAGACATTTTATAAAAGGAGATGAGAGCAAGGCTGGACAAAAGTTAACAAAATCTAATACCTTAATATTAACAAAACACAATCTCATAAAACTAACACACCAGTTGAGCATAACAAACTGGGACAAATTATTTCAAAACTGTGATTCCAGTGCCCAAACAGTTTATGAAACATTCCACAATTACTTAACAGGTATTTTAAAAGCCCATCTTGTTCAAAAGAAATACCATAAAACAAGAAAAGGTAAATTTTGGTACACCAAAGAACTGGAGAATCTAAAAAATAAGCTACTGCTGTTGAAGCGCCTTGCCAAAGTAAACAATTCTAATGAAATTAAGGATCTTGAAAAAATCACTAAGAAACTGTATAAGAAAGAGTTGCAATTAGCGAAACTAAGATACAACACAAATTTCATAAAAAATAGCAAAAACCAATGCAAAACAGCCTGGTCAGTAATTAATACTGTTAAAGGTGAAGTCAGAAACTTCGACAAGACAGTCCCAATACCAGCAGATACATTCAATAAATATTTTGTAAGCTGTGCTGATGATATCAAAAAGCTGATCAGTAAACCCAATGTAACATATATAGATTATCTGAAGAGAGCAAACCTAAATCATAATAGGGCCGGATCATCATTGAAACACTTCAGAGAGGTATGCCAACATGAAGTTCTTAAAATAGTCAAAGAAATGAAAAATTCATACAGTACAGATATTTTTAATATGTCAAACAATCTATTGAAAGAAATCATACATTACATTGCAGCACCATTAACATATTCTATAAACCTGTGTCTCATAGAAGGGTTTTTTCCTGATCCTCTCAAACTATCCAAGGTAACTCCAGTCTTTAAGAAGGGTGTCAAATCAGATCCTGCAAACTACAGACCAATTTCACTAATTCCAGTACTAGGAAAAGTCTTTGAAGGCATAATATATAAGCAGATGTATGAGTACCTAGAACTAAATGGTATGTTAAGTGCATCACAGTTTGGTTACAGAAATGGAAGGTCAGCTATACATGCCATAGAGCTCTTAGTCAGAGACATTCTAGCAGCATTTGAGGACCATGCGCACGCACAGGTAACCTTATGTGATCTGAGCAAAGCTTTTGACTGTGTTGACCACTCACTTCTGCTCTCTAAACTTGAGTACTATGGAATATGTGATAAAAGTTTAAAACTCATCAAATCATACCTCAATAAAAGGAACCAGGTGGTGAGTTCAGGAAGTCATCTGTCAAACATACTCGAGGTTCAACATGGAGTGCCACAGGGATCTAAATTAGGACCACTTCTTTTCCTTGTACACATAAATGACTTACCAGGAAATATAGATGTAAAGACATATATGTATGCAGATGACACAACTTTTCTATCTGTAAACCATGTACTTGATAACCTTGTGAGTGATATGAAATTGGCAAAAGAAAATGCAACATCATGGTTTAATGCCAATGGTCTGCTATTAAATGAGGAAAAGACCCAGAATATGTGGTTCAGTCTATCAAAGACTACAAAAATAGAAAAACAGAAGGCAAAGTTTTTAGGTATTGTACTTGACAACAGTCTAACATGGAACTCTCATGTTGATCACATAGTGGTTAGGTTGTCAAGAGTTATATATTTGTTGAAGAGACTGATGTGTTGTGTGACATTTGAGTATGTAAGGACAGCGTACTTTGCCTTTTTTCAATCTGTTTTAAGGTATGGGTTAATACTCTGGGGAAACGGCAGAAAATTAAATGAAATTATGGTGATCCAGAAGAAAGCAATCAGAGTAATGGCTAAGGTAGATAATAGAACACATTGTAAACCATTGTTCACTAAATATAGAATTTTAACAGTAATTAATTTATATATTCTTGACAGTGTTAACTACATACTTGCTGAACTACCTAATTTAAGTGTAACAAATGAAAGACATGGCTACTATACAAGGACGTGTACTTCTCTGCTGTTGCCACAAAATAGATTAGCCAAAACTAACAATAGTCATAAGTATATGACAATTAAAATATATAACAAATTGTCTAAAAATGGGTCAATCAAGCCTGACAAATTATTTAAAGACAATGTTCATAACTTCTTGCTAACCAATCCATTCTATTCATTAGAAGAATTTTTAGAAATGCCTAATATCAACTTAAATGTGTAAAAAAATTTTTTTGTAAAATTAATAGGTTAAGTGAACTGACGAAGTCTATTGCATGTAACAATGCTGAATGACTAATAAAGAATCTGAATCTGAATCATTATGCAAAGGCAGGTTTCCCATGGTGACATTTCTTCATATGAATCTCACCATGGAAAGAAACATTTTTAACATTGGTGAAGATTTCACATGTTGGAAATAATTTCACAGCAGACCATGCTTAACGGATCACTTTTCCAAAAACTGACACTTGCAATTGATCATGAATTAAGATACACTACTGGGATTTCACTGAAAACAGTTTCAGCTAATTTTGTCACCTTTTATTATTCACTCATCTGACATACAATCAGAAGATGAATAAGAACACTGATATATCAATATTCAATGGCAAACATTCATATAGTAATCTTCTACAAACAAGGATATATAAATGAAAGAAAAAATAAAAGTATTGATCAGATTTCAAACATGGGGAGCAAAATTAAGAAGGTGTGACACTAATCACTGAGCTACCATTTTGTCTGAGGATATCACGCGGTGATAGGCACATAAAGTACATGGAAAATGGCTGAAAAGTTTGACCATTTATTCAGAAACAGTTAAGTACCTACGGATAAGCCAAGATGTGTGTTTGCTTATTTTGAACCTGTTCCACTGAATGAAGTTTCTGGAAAAGCAGTTGTGTCGCTTGCCATGTTCTCCTCGTAAGTACCATTTTGGAATAAAAATAAAACAAGTAGACTTTTGTTAGCAAATTTTATTTTTATATGGAAGCCTGTACCTTTACCTACTTCTTTACACAATTCCCACCAATATTTGGCTTGTTTACGTTAATTTATCAGTATTTGAAATGCCTCCTCCAATTGAGAATCCACCCAACTGTAAAATACCTGCTGTGATTCATTTTCTTAGTGCTAAACGTGTGAATGTGGCTGAAATTCATTGTCAGATCAAATAGCTCTGAGCATTATGGGACTTAACATCCATTGTCAGATCAGTGAATCGTAATGGTGAAAACATAATGAGCAGTAGGATGGAATGGAAATGGGTGAGAGCTTTTAAAGATGGCCATATGATTGTGCATGATGAAGAATAGAAAGGGTGATCTTCAGTCATTACTAATGATTTGATGCAGAAAGTTGATGAAAAAGTTAGAGAGAACACATGCTTCATGATTTTGACTTTATGTGATGAGCTTCTGCAAGAAGTGTGCTTTATGCAGTCGTTGCCTAATCAGATAGCAGATTTCTACAAGGATGATATTCGAAAGCTGGCTGTACAATACAGTGACTGGTTTGGTATTGGTGGGAATTATGTGGAAGGGCAGATTAAAGTACAAGCTCTCATGTAAAAATAAAACTGCTAACTAATGTGTACTTCTTTTATTTTTATTTAAAATTGGTACTTACTTAAAAAATGTGCCTCATCATACTATTGCAGAACATATAACAGCAAGGGGGAATGCCTATATATGCAAAAACAGGAGTTAAGTTGCCAGACCTTAACATTAATGGTGGTGTTGATCAGCCTTTTGAATGCTGTGCTGCTATAGTGGATCAGAAAACACACAAATTTGTAGTACAAACAGTTTACAGGAAAACAGCATGAAGTATTTTAAGCTACATAAAGCAACTAGAAAAAGGTTTAATAAGACTGTGCACACTTGACAGGAGAAACATTGTATGTAGAGACTTTGATGTTAATTTTCTGCCACATAGTATAGACTGAGGACACCTAAAGTTTTTGATGCCCAGGTTTTAATTACATTCTGCAGTTAAGTTTCATGTGAGGATTAAAGGATAGATTGCAATGGATACTGACAATTTGTTTCTAGACCTAAGAACCTGCAGCGATTTAGTTGTAAAACCAGTAATCAATGGTTTATCTGGCCATGATGGGCAAGTCTTAACAATAAAATTTGCTGGCCAATTAAGTATAGATTATGGAAAAAAACAACTATATTACAGAATCACAAAAAATTAACTCAGTCAGAATGGTTAGAGAGAAATTACAGGAGGAACACGGGAGAAATTTTTAAAGTGGACAGTACCGATGCAAAGTTTAACTCTTTTGTAAGGATCTTGCTATGGAACTCTGAGTATTGTTTTACCCAAAAACAATTAAAGGAAAAATTGAACACAAGCAAATATAAGGAGTGGATAACTGCTGGGATTAAAGAAAATATTATGCTAGTAAGAGAGAGATGTATATAATTCAGAGGACAAACACTAAATCAGAAACTCAATTACTACAAGCGTTGTAAAATCCTTCAGTCAATCACTAAAAAAGCATAACTTCTATACCATGCTCAAAAAAATAACGCTCTAAGGGAAGATAAAACTATCCTAAACATTATTGAACTAGAAATAACCCAAAATAATCATTGAAATGAAGTAAATCCTCCAGAAAATAGCTCTCACACAAATGGTAACACTTTCAACTCTTTAGTCACCAAACTGAATGATTACTTCCTGATAATGATAACAGATACTGCACCCAATAGTAAACAAACAATACATATGCATTACTTCTACTTGTGCAGTTGCTGTTTGGACTACCACAAACATAGATTTCAGAAATACGTCACTTAAAGAGATTACAGAATTTATCAGGTCACTAAGAAGTAGTGATTGTGGTGACCATGGTGATCTTCCTAGCATAATATTAAAATATTATGTTGAGTTGACAAGGACTAACCTTAATCTATCTTTGTCATCAATCAATGACTTTGGGTATATTTCATGAAAGACCTCAATATTCTGTAGTAATACCCATCTACAAGACTGGTGATGGGCAGATGGCAGCTAATTACAGACTTTTATCCCTCCTTTCAGCCTTTTCAGAAGTGTTTCAGAAAGTGGCCTATGAATTCTGATTCATTCAGCTGAGCAGAACATGTTAGCTGCCTCTCAGTTTGTCTTCTGTAGAGGATTCTCCGCAGAAGACGCAGTGCAAGACAGCACAAATGAGTGCTAGCCAGTGCCAGCAGGTGATCATGTACTAATGAGCTAGAGCATACCGCAAATATTGCACTAAAATCACATAATTTCTATTCGAATGCAAGCCTGAAGTCACACTAAAATTATAACAATTCTCTTCGAATGTATGCCAGTATGCAAATAAAATGGATTAAAACATAATTTGTATTGCACTCTCCACAATAACTAGAAACCAGTGTCGAGTGCTGAAATGGTGGTCAGCCATGCTACAGTCAACTCAGAAAAGGACACAGCTGTCTATCTTCAACTGTGCATGCTCTGATGAGACATCATCTCTGCAGCACTGAGGATGCTACATTGCTCACAGCACCAGGTCAATGTTTTTCATTGACCACCATGTGTAAAGTATTGTGCAATTGTGTAGAGTATGAGGGATTGTAGAGGAGCAGCTGACATATCAGTGCCACAGCCCAGTCATCAAGTGAAATGATGCAATTAGTGGGGTTGGGTTCATTTCTGGCTGCTGCCTTCACTTTTCTTCATTTTATTTTACTCTTGGCAATGTTAAGCTATTGATTATAAATTTTAGGCCTTTGACTGCTACATACATGCTGTTTACATTCCGTGCTGAGAGTGGCTTTGTTGTCACTGTACTGCTCACCTAATGCTGCTAAGTGTGCTGAAAGATGATGTTCCTGCTGCTATGAAATACTTATAATCGAATTTTAAGAAAACTATTAGGGGAAGAAATTTGATTTTTGCATGTCTTACGGTCTGATATATTTGCTCAATAAAGGATTGAATTTCCTTTCATTGTTCATATTAGTCACTGTTCTGCATCAAATTAAGTAAAGAATTTTATGAAATTTTAAAGATTTTGCGGAGGTGAAAACGCACTATGTGAACTTTGCATGTGGAAGGTTTTAGCCCATACATTGCTATTATGAAATGTAGATAAGATATAATATTTCATAAATCATAAATAGTCTTCCTGATCATTGTTCTTGGACTGTGTCTGAAAGATTTCTCATTTCTTGACTACAAATTTCAGCAGTGATGGTTGCACCATGTGTAAGCAAGTCGTACTACACCACACCATTTCTGTTCCACCAGATGCATGAGCTTATCTTTTGGGAATGCATGCAAGTCTATGTATTGGGTGTTGTTGCTTTTGTTTGCGCTCAACCATTCCTTTCTTTTCCTTACTTTAGCATAAAGACACCATTTTTCATCACCAGTACTGATAAAGGATAGGAATGGACATTGTTGTTCATGAGCTCATTGATGATAAGCAAACAGAGATGCACATATGGTCACCTGCTGATTTTTATGATTTTGGCTTAGAGCAGGTGGAAATGTGGAACCCATACATCAAATTTTTTAACCTTTTCCATTGCACGTAAATGTCACACGATGGTAGATTGATTACAGTTCATCATATTTGCCAGTTCTCAAGTACAGTGACATGGATCATTGTGTATTAATGCATTTGAATGATGATCATCAAATCCTGAAGGTCTTCCTGAATGTGGACAGTGGATGTCTGGACCCTCACCTATCAGTGAACTTTAACTTGTAAGGTATAAGGGAGGCCACATTTTGGACTGAAATTTCAATCATGTGGTTATAAGGGGAAAAATAAGTTGGACTCCCCAGAACTGTTGAGCTCGCTAGGTCTGCTGGAAACACTGGCAATGGGACATACTATAAAGCAATGAGATAAAAAGGAGACAGTGCAAGAGAGATGTTGCATAGACAGTGGCAGTGAGAGGGAGCTGCTTAGTATGAAAACTTAACTACAAAGAGAGAGTAGGGAAAACGATTTTTAATGTTCTGTGTTCAAAGAGCATGAATACACGTGCCAAAATTTTTGGTGAGAAAGACAGAATGAGGATTGAAGCAGCTGGTTCCCCACTTTTCCTGTGTTTTTTCTATTTTAAAGAGGAATATATGGTCTTTTGTGTGCTCTGATTCAATCCACTGGTTCTGCGATTTTATGGGCACATGAGTTTTTACTGTCTTAGCTTCTGTAGTAACAGAATTCAGTTTTTAGTGTGGTTATGGGACATACCTTGGATTCAAAGGTTTTATATAATTTTCCATAAGTAGCTAGAGACCTATCTATGGTTATGAAAGTTTTTATGTCTACACATGAAATGCACTATTTTAAATAATATTAATTTACCAACATGTTAGTAGTGTGAAGACAGCACAAGAAATTTTATGGCAACCAATGCAGACTTTTGCATTTCTGATACTTGCCTATATGTCATAATGATGTTTTATGTAGTACAGACAAACTGTGAATTTTTAAATTTCCAAATTAAACCAAAACTATGATGCAACATCATTCCAGTTTCTAGGTTTAATTTCCTTAAATTATTTCTCAAATTTTGTTTAAGAGCCCAATGATTCTGTGTCACATATTGAGGAATACTCTCAAACTTAAACAATTCAATTAACAAAAAAGAGTCCTCCGTCAGTCTGTAGGTCCCCTAGCGCAGCTACCCACCAACCGCGGGGTCTCTGATGCCCCCTTGTAGACACTGTGACCCACCCTTTCTTATGGAAGGGGGAAGTGTGAAGAGGAGGCACAGCTAGTCTGGTGATATTTAGGAATTTTTGCAAAATTTTAGTTCATAGTTTCTATTGAGTTCTTCAAGAACTCTTTCAGCACAACTTCACAAGTGTCTGTATGCCATCCCAGATTGCCTTTCAGGACAGAGACAGGTCAACCCTATATTAGTTACCAAATTGAAAACCATGCCACTTTTGTGGTGTCTGTGCTGAATAACCTGGTTGACACACACCCCTGAGTTAGCCAATAGCAAGCATCTACATCTACATCTATGTGATTACTCTGCTATTCACAATAAAGTGCCTGGCAGAGGGTTCAATGAATCACCTTCATGCTGTCTCTCTACCGTTCCCCTCTCGAACGGCACGTGGGAAAAACGAGCCTTTAAATTTTTCTGTGCGAGCCCTGATTTCTCTTATTTTATCGTGATGATCATTTCTCCCCACGTAGTTGGGTGCCAACAGAATGTTTTTGCAATTGGAGGAGAAAACTGGTGATTGAAATTTCATGAGAAGATCCTGCCGCGACGAAAAATGCCTTTGTTTTAATGATTGCCACTCCAATTCACTTATCATGTTTGTGAAACTATCTCCCCTATTTCATGATAATACAAAACGAGCTGCCTTTCTTTGTACTTTTTCGATGTCATCTGTCAGTCCCACCTGATGCGGATCCGACACTGCACAGCAATACTCCAGAATAGGGTAGACAAGCATAGTGTAAGCAGTCTCTTTGGTAGACCTGTTGCACTTTCTAAGTGTTCTGCCAATGTACCACAGTCTTTTGTTTGCTCTACCCACAATATTATCTATGGGATTGTTCCAATTTAGGTTATTTGTAATTGTAATCCCTAAGTATTTAGTTGAATTTGTGTGACTTATCGCATAATCAAAATTTAGCTGATTTCTTTTAGCACTCATGTGAATAACTTCACACTTTTCTTTATTCAGGGTCAATTGTCACTTTTTGCACCATACGGATATCTTATCTAAATCATTTTTCAAGTCATTTTGATCATCTGATGACTTTACAAACATCATCTGCAAACAATCTAAGATGGCTACTCAGACTGTCTCCTATGTCATTAATATAGATCAGGAACAATAGAGGGCCTATAATACTTCCTTGGGAAACGCTGGATATTACTTCTGTTTTACTTGATGACTTTCCATCTATTACTATGAACTGTGACCTTTCTGACAGGAAATCATGAATCCAGTTGCACAACTGAGGCAATACTCCATAGGCACGCAGTTTGGTGGGAAGATGCTTGTGAGGAAGAGTGTGGAAAGCCTTCTGGAAATCTAAAAATATGGAATAAATTTGACATCTCCTGTCGATAGCAATTATTACTTCATGAGTATAAAGAGCTAGTTGTGTTTCACAAGAACAATATTTTCTGAATCCGTGCTGACTATATGTCAATAAATCATTTTCTTTGAGGTACTTCATAATGTTCAAATACAGTATATGTTCTAAAACCCTACTGCAAATCTACATTAGTGATATAGGCCTGAATTCAGCAGATTACTCCTACTTCCCTTTTTGGATATTGGTGTAACCTGAGCAATTTTCCAGTCTTTAGGTATGGATCTTCCTGTGAGCAAATGGTCGTATATAATTGCTAAATATGGAGCTATTTTATCAGCATACTCTGAGAGGAAACTGACTGGTATACAATGTGGACTGGAGGCCTTGCCTTTATTAAGTGATTTAAGCTGCTTTGTTACACCGAGGATATCTACTTCGATGTTTCTCACCTTGGCAGTTGTTCTTGATTGGAATTCAGGAATATTTACTTCATCTTATTGGGTGAAGCAGTTTCAGAAAACCGTGTTTAATAACTCTGCTTTAGTGGCACTGTCATCAGTGACTTCACCGTTGTTATCGCACAGTGAAGGTATTGATTGCGTCTTGCCACTGATGTGCTTTATGTGTGACCAGAATCTCTTTTGGTTTTCTGCCAGATTTTGAGACAGAATTTGGTTGTGGAAATTATTAAAAACATCTCGCATTGAAGTACGCACTATATTTCGAACTTCTGTAAAACTTTGCCAATCTTGGGGATTTTGCATTCTTTTAAATTTGGTATTCTTTTTTTGTTGCTTCTGCAACAACAATCTGACACATTTTGTGTACCATGGGGGATCAGTACCATCACTTATTAATTTATGTGGTATATATCTCTCAATTGCTGTTGATATTATCTCTTCGAAAACATTCCACAACTTTTCTACACTTACCTGATCAGATTGGAAGGAGTGAAGACTGTCACTTAAAAAGGCATTAAGAGCATTTTTATCAGCTTTCTTAAATATATATTTTTTGCGTTTCTTTTTGATGGTTGTATGTGTTACGGTATTCAGCCTAGCAGCAACTGCCTTGTGGTCGCTAATCCTGTATTCATCACAACATTCACTATTTGTCCAGGATTATTTGTTGCTAAAAGGTCAAGTATGCTTTTGCAACCATTTACGCTTCAAGTGGGCTCATGAACTAATTGTTCAAAATAATTTTCTGAGAAAGCATTCAGTACAATTTTGGATGATGTTTTATGCCTGCTGCCAGCTTTAAAGTTATAATTTTTCCAGCATATTGAGGCTAGATTGAAGTCACCACCGACTATAATTGTATGAGCAGGGTACTTATTTGAAATGAGACTCAAGTTTTCTTCTAACTGTTCAGCAACTATGTGTTCTGAGTTGGGGGGTCGGTAAAATGATCCAATTAATAGTTTAGTCCGATTCTCAGCTATAGCCTCTACCCATACTATTTCACATGAACTATCTACTTCAACTTTGCTACAAGGCAAACTACCTCTGACATCAATAAATACTCCAACACTAGCTGTATTTCATCTATCCTATCTGAACACTGTTAGATTGTTTGGAAAAATTTTGGCTAAACTTATTTCCGGCTTTAGCCTGCTCTCTGTACCTATTACTATTTGAGCTTCAGTGCTTTCTATTAGGGCTTGGGGCTCTGGTTCTTCCCCAACACAGCTACGACAATTTACAACTACAGTACCAATCATTTCTACAACTGCCTTACTGTGTTTTACGGACGCCCCTTCTGTGGTTCCCTGAGACCCTCTAACCTAAAAAACCACCCAGTCCCTTCCACACAGCCCCCGCTACCCATGTAGCTGCCTTATGTGTGTAGTGGACTCCTGACCTATTAAGCAGAACCTGGAAACCCACCACCCGATGGTGCAAGTCAAGGAAACTGCAGCCTACACGGTCACAGAACCGCCTGAGCCTCTGGTTCAGACTCTCCACTCGGCTCTGCACCAAAGGACCACAGCCGGTTCTATTGACAATGCTGCAGATGGTGAACTCTGCCTTAATCTTGGAAGCAAGACTGGCAGTCTTTACCATTTCCGCAAGCCGCCTGAAACCAGACAGAATCTGCTCCAATCCAAAGTGACACATGTCATTGGTACCAACATGAGCCACCACCTGCAGTTGGTTGCACCCTGTACTCTTCATGGCATCTGGAAGCACCCTTTCCACATCTGTAATGACTCCCCCCAGAATGCACACTGAGTGTACACTGGCTTCCTTCCCCTCCTTGGCAGCCATGTTTCTAAGGGCCCCATTATGAGCCTAACGTTGGAGCTCCCAACTACCAGCAAACCCACCATCTGTGAATGCCCAGACTTGTTCCTCTGGAACAGGATGGATGACTGCATCTGGCTCAGAGACATCGTCAGCCACATATAACGCCTGAAACCTGTTTGTCAAATGAACCGCGGAGGCCCTACAATCAGTCCCTCAGAAAGTTTTTCACTGCCTGCCAGACTTTGGAATGATCTCCCACTTCATGACGGGTGAAGGGTCAACTTCAGCGCAGGCAGTACCTGGGGAGGTCACAGCAGTGGACCGATCGGAGGACACGTGGGGCATTCTCGACATCCATCGCATCCCCACGTCCAATCCTCCACAGTGACGCCCCTCGGCAGCAGCCTCAAGCTGTTGACAGAAGCCAATGCAGCCTGAAGCTGTGAGCGAAGAGTCGCCAGTTCAGCTCGCGTCTGTACACAACAATCACAGTTCCTATCCATTACTGCAGTCGCTCCTGTCTGAAGCTCATAAAAATATGTAACAAGTGAACGGAGTACTCACCTTATTAGTAACAGGAACTAGCGGTGCACTCTTGCTGACAGTCTAACCGACTCTGAGGTGTGTCATGTGTGCAACCTCTGAAGGGTCCTGCGGTGCTGAGCACAGTAGTGTTGTTCCCATAACCCTCCTGGCCTCAACCTTTGTTAGTCACTATCCTAACCCATCCAGCCCCCTCCTTGTTCCCATTCCAGCACTACAGAGCCATCATTTCACCAGCACACCCAGTCTTTTAATTTCTTTTTATTTCTCTCCTTTCCACTACTTACCCCCTCCCTCTTCCACACCTTCTCTCCTGCCCTCCATCTAAACTGCAACATTTCACTGTCTGCCACTCCCACCATATTATCTTTTCCCCTCACCGCCCCAGCCTCCTCCTCACTAATCGAAAATCGGGCAGAGTATGCAATTCAGTTGCTCCAGTCCCGGATGGTACTGAGTTATGAGGGGAATGCTCCTCTGTCGCTGGACTGTAAGATTTTGGGAGGTTGTGGGAGACTGGAAAGATATG
The DNA here is from genome assembly GCF_021461385.2 of Schistocerca piceifrons. Taxonomy (NCBI): domain Eukaryota; kingdom Metazoa; phylum Arthropoda; class Insecta; order Orthoptera; family Acrididae; genus Schistocerca; species Schistocerca piceifrons. The sequence continues at coordinate 140,974,915 of NC_060146.1, read as the reverse complement.
GCATGAGAGATTTGTTTTTGTGCAAGGATGGGAGGATTATTACAGTCCCACATACTGTTCCTGCATTGTTGCTTGACCATGAAATCCCCCCTAATGGCCTTACCATCAAATTACCCATCTCTGGTTGCCACCCCTCCTTCCACAATGACCTCAACCTGTTTACATTCAGCCAATCCTTAACCCTCACGGACATAGTCCTGCAAAATCATATCAACCAAGCCCAATCCTCCTTGCAGTACCTTCTCTCCATCTGCAAAATTCTCCTGCTATATAATCCCATGACACACACTGAAACTCTTTCCACGCAGGAACTTGAGCAACATGCACAGCGCCACCTCAAAAAGCTCTCCATCATGCTCGCTTCCAATTCCTGCCTCAGAGTACCACTGTTCACCAGTTCTACAAAAACCTCCAAACTGCCTCCACGCCCCCTCGTAGCTGACAAACCCTGTCTCGCAGACCTACTACACTTACCCCATCCTCCAAAACTCCCTTCCACCACCACAGAGAACCAGGAACCTAAACAGTCCCACAACACAGTTATGAACCTTTCCTCCAGAAGCCTTAGACCCTCAGAAATATCAGTCCTTCCCAAAGGCTTCACCTTTTGCCCCACTCCCAAATTCAACCATGCAGGACTAATTAAAGACCTTCTCTCATTCTCCCGGTCCCTACAGTGGAAACACTTTTTTGTCACCAACCCGACCAATCAGACTCAACAAAAGACCAATATTGAACCTTGCCTAACTCAGTTCACTTCTCTATCTAACTGTGATCCACCCCCACAGCCTCCAAGCCATCCCCTCTTAACTTTCCAGAATTTCTTTACTTCAAACCTTGCCTCACCATCATTCCCCAAATCCCTCAACATGAAAACTAACCTTACATCCATAAAAAGAACCACAGTCCACCATCTAAAAACTGATCCCCACCTTATAATCCTATCTGCAGACAAAGGCTCCACCACCATTGTTTTGAACCGCAAGGATACGTGGCCAGAGGACTCCGTCAGCTGTCAGATACTTCCGGCTACAAACCATACCACAGTGATCACATTCCAGTAATCCAGCAGGTTCTCCAGTCACTACTCAAACCCTCAGGCCCATCCCAGAACATCTCCCTGGAGTCCATCTCTCTACATACTCTACCACTCCCTGCACTAACACTTTCTAAATGCTTCATAAAGTCCATAAACCCAAAGGGCACCACATTGTGGCCAGTTACTGTGCCCCCACTGAGAGAATCTCTGCTCCAACACCTACAACCTATTACCCAGAACCTATCCTCCTATATAAAAGATATCAACCACAGTTCCTGTCCCTTAACCACATGGTGCCCTGCGCGTCGCTATTGATGCCACCTCCCTGTACACTAACATTCCTAAGGCCCATGGCCTTACTGCTATAGAATACTACCTTCCCAGACACCATATGGATTCCAAACCAACAACCTCCTTCCTAGTCTCCATGACCGATATATCCTCACCCACAATTGCTTCTCCTTTGAAGGCATTACCTTCAAACAAGTCCACATTATGGTTACGGGCACCCGCAAGGCACCATGCTATGCTAACCTACCCATGGGTCACCTAGAGGAATTCCTCCTATAAACTCACAATCCTAAACCCCTCACCTGGTTAAGATTCATGCTCAGAGGAGCATTCCTCTCATAACTCTATACCATCCAGGACTGGAGCAACTGAATTATATTCTCTGCCAGGGTTTTAATTACCACTCATCATGCCCTGAAATTAGAAATGTCCTGTGCACTATCCTTCCCACCCCTCCTACCATGGTATTCCACCATCCACTGAACCTACATAATATACTTTTCCGTCCTGTGCAGACACATGATGTTCCGACTGCTTTGACACACTTATCATTCGATTTCACAAAAACTATTTGGCCAAAAAATTTGATTTTTACACATCTTCTTGACTGATACCTTCCCCCCATAAATGACTTAATTTTTTTTCGATGCTCAATGCAGTTATTGTGCAGCATTAAGTGTAGTAAACCATTGCACGAAGTTTTGATGAGTTTGCAGAGGTAAAAGTCCACAGTGTATACTTTCCGTATGGTTGATTTTAGTTGCCACTAGAAATTTCAGAAAATTACATTCAAATGGATAAAATTCATGAAGTAAGACACAAAGAAAATATTAGGCACCAAACAATATATGAACTCGGAACCTTTTGCTTAACAGCCAAACACAGTAACCATTACGCTAACGCAGCTCATTGTTCTACAGACATCCTGGAGTACTTTAGAGAATCACACAAAATACCGACAAACACTGTTGGTATGACTATGAATTACTCACGTTTCGTCGAAGTACAATAGGAAATAAACAATTACCGCTGTTCTTTATTGTGAAAAAGCGGTTAGTGAGAATGAATTTCCTTGCTATTGCCTGAATTAGGAGGCTTATTTGGTTGTTTGGTTTAATTAATTAATAGAATATGAAGCAGTTGGTGTAAAGAATGCTTTTACCAAACTTTCTTTTATAGAAAGTCTGCTATCAAGACATTGCATTTGTTCAATTACTTTATTTATGAATGAAAGTTTCTAAAACTGAAGACGCTCGTCCATGCTCTGCACTGCAGTCGAGCTCTAGCAACATCGTTCTCTGTTCATTGCCTGATTGTGTTTTGTGACGTCAGATACACAGAATGAACCTAAACTCAGCCGCCGTCGTAAATGATGCGCACTTCTCCTTCTCCCAGTCCCTACAGTGGATACACTTTTTCGCCACCAACCCAACCAGTCAAAGACCAATATTGAACCTTGCCTAACTCAGTTCACTTCTCTATCCAACCGTAATCCATCCCCACTGCCTCAAAACCACCCCCTTTTAACTTTCCAGAATTTCTTAACCTCCAGCCTTGCCTCTCCATCATTCCCCAAATCCCTCAATATGCAAACTAACCTTACATCCACAGAAAGAACTACAGTCCACCATCTAGAATCTGATCCTGACCTTATAATCCTACCTGCATACAAAGTCTCCACCACCGTTGTTTTGACCTACAAAGATTACATGGCAGAAAGACTCTGTCAGCTGTCAGATACTTCCACCTACAAACCATGCCACAGTGATCCCATTCCATTAATCCAGCAGGACCTCCAGTCACTACTCAAATCCTTAGGCCCATCCCAGAACCTCTCCCCAGAGTCTATCTCTCTACTTACCCCTACCACTCAGCACACTCCCATCTTCTACATGCTTCCTAAAGTCCATAAACCCAACCACCTAGGACACCCAATTGTCGTCAGTTACTGTTAATAATTGGCAACCAATGCTGTACAATTGCAATAAGGTCATGTTCAATTGACTCTTTTATTAGAACATGTTACGCGTATTGGGATTACACCCATCTTCCGACATCACAAACTTCAACTCCTTGCTAACCAACCAGGCGTACAGCCTTGAAAACACAAAGAAAGTGTTGAATAACACATGACTGTGACACAAGCAGTCTTGAAACAGAGCCAGTTATTGTGCCCCCACTGAGAGAATCTCTGCTCTCATAGACCAGCACCTTCAACCTATTACCTGGAACCTATCCTCCTATATAAAAGATATCAACCATTTCCTCAACCAACTCTCCACAGTTCCTGTCCCTTTACCACACGGTGCCCTGCTCGTCACTATTGATGTCACCTCCCTGTACACTAACAGTCCTTATGCCCATGGCCTTACTGCTATAGAACACTACCTTTCCAGATGCCCCATCGATTCCAAACCAACAACCTCCTTCTTAGCCTCCATGACCAACTATTTCCTCACCCACAATTACTTCTCCTTTGAAGGCATTACCTACAAACAAATCTGCAGTATGGCTATTGGCACCTGCATGGCACCATGCTATGTTAACCTATTCATGGGCCATGTAGAGGAATCCTTCCTATAAATGCAGACTCCTAAACCCCTCACCTGGTTAGGATTCATTGATGACATCTTTGCTATCTCAATTGAAGATGAGGACACCTTATTCACATTCTTCCAGAACCTTGACAACTTCTCCCCCATTTGCTTCACCTGGTCCTACTCAACCCTACAAGCCACCTTCCTAGATGTTTACCTCCACTTCAGAGATGGCTACATCAGTACCTCCATCCAGATCAAACCTATTAACCACCAGCAATACCTCCACTTCAACAGCTGCCACTCATTCTATACCAAGAAGTCCCTTCCATACAGCCTAGCCACCCATGGTCTTCGCATCTGCAGTGACAAGCAGTCCCTCTCAAAATATACCAAGGGTCTCACTGAAGCCTTCACTGACCGTAATTATTCTCCCAGCCTTATACAAAAACAAATCTTCCACACCTTATCTTTCCAGTCTCCCACCACCTCCCAAAGTCCCATACTCCGGCCGCAGAGGAGCATTCCACTCGTACCATCTGGGACTGGAGTTACTGAATTACATTCACTGCCAGGGTTTCATTACCTCTCGTTGTGCCCTGAAATGAGAAATGTCCTGCCCACTATCCTTCCCACCCCTTCTACCGTGGTATTCCACCATCCACCGAACCTACACAATATACTTGTCCATCCTTTCACAGCCCCTGCTCCCAATCCCTTACCTCATGGCCCATACCCCTGTAATAGACCTAGATGCAAGACCTGTCCCATATATTCTCCTACCACCACCTACTCCAGTCCGGTCATTAACATCACCTATCCCATCAAAGGCAGGACTACCTGTGAAACCGGTCATGTGATTTACAAGCTAAGCTGCAACCACTATGTTGCATTCTATATAGGCATGACAACCAACAAATTGTATGTTCACATGAATAGCCACCGAGAAGCTGTGGCCAAAAAACAAGTGGACCACTCTGTTGCTGAACACGCTGCCAAATGTGATTCCCACATCTCAATGACTGCTTCACAGCTTGTGCCATATGGATCCTACCCACCAACACCAGCTTTTGTGATTTGTGTAGGTGGGAACTTTCCCTGTAATACATCCTATGTTCCCGTAACCCTCCTGGCCTCAACCTTCGCTAGTCACTGTCCTAATCAAACCAGCACCCTTCCTGTTCCCATTCCAGCACTACACAGCCGTCATTTCACTGCCACACTGAGTCTTTTAATTTCTTTTTATTTCTCTCTTTTCCACTACGTAGTCCCACCCTGCTTCACACCATCTCTTCTGCCGTCCATCTAAACTGCAACACTTCACTGTCTGCCACTCCCGATACTGTCCCTCCCCCTCCTCACCCCAGCCTCCTCCTTACCCTCACCCAGTCACCACTCCCATCATGCACTGGTAATGCTGCTTGCAGTGTGGTTTCAGTTATCTGAGTCTGCACATGTGTTGTCAAGTTGAATTTGCGTGAGTGTGTGTGTGCATGTGTGTACGTGTGTCTAGTGCTGACAAAGGCCTTAATGGTCAAAAGCTATAATTGTGTGAATCTTTTTGTTGTGCTTATCGCGACTCAGCATCTCCGCTATATGGCGACTGGCAACTTTCCTTCTCTGGTATTGAAAATGACAGAGTGCTACTCATCATAAGTGGAGAAATGGAGTCACAGTCTCTAGATGGCCCTTGAAGAGTCTGGCACAGGATAGTAGTGCCCACTGCTGTACCATAGAATTGTTTGTAGGTGATGCCTTCAAATATGAAGTAATTGTAGGTGTGGAGTTAGTAGGTCATGGTGACCAAGAAGGAGGTTGTAGGTTTGGAATGTGCCAGGCATTGGGAGATGTAGTGTTCAATAGTGGTAAGGTTACGGGCATTAGGGATGTTAGTGTGGCATCAGTAGTGATGAGCACGGCTCCATGTGGTAAAGAAACAGGAGGGTAGGTTGTAGGTAACAGGCTGAAGGCTGAAGGTGTTGGTCTACAAGAGCAGAGATTCTCTCAGTGGCGGCACAATAAGCAGCCACAGTGGGATATCCTCAGTGGTTTGGTTTATGTACTTAAGGGAGCATGTAGAAAGTAAGGGTGCAGGTGGTGGTAGAGCAGAGGAGAGATAGACTCAGGGAGAATTCTTGGGATAGGTCTAAGGTTTTGAGGAGAGACTGGAGATCCTGTTAGATTTCTGAAATTGGGTCACTGTGGCAGGGTTTGTAGGTGGAAGTATCTGACAGCTTTTGGAGTCCTTCCACCAGGTAATCCTTGCAATTCAAGACCACAGTGGTGACCAAGAGAAGTGGCACAGTGGTTAGCACACTAGATTTTAATTCAGAAGGATTACAGTTCACACCCCTGTCTGGCCATCCTGATGGTTTTCTGTGATTTACCTAAATTGCTTCAGGTAAATGCCAGGACAGTTACTTTGAAAGGACACAGCTTACTTCCTTCCCCATCCTTCCCTAATCTGATGGGACCAATGACCTCACTGTTCGGTCCCCTCCCCCAAATCAACTAACCACAAAGGTGGAGCCTTTGTCAGCAGGTACAGTTATAGGACTGAGAACAGTTTTTATGTGGTAACTATGGTTCCTTCTGTGGATGTAATATTAGCTTCTGTGTTGAGGGATTTGGGGAATGGTGGTGAGGCAAGGTTCGAGATTAAGAAAATCTGGAAACGGTATATTGATAATTTTTACTTATGGACCGTCTGACAGCAACTGAATAAAACACAATTTTAGTGCCATATGTGTTTCGCCTTTATTTTCTGCAAGGCATCATCAGTGGCAGGTTGCGTGGACAATTTCTTACATATTACACTCCTGTTGCATCTTTGGTTGGCATTCATAAGAAGAAGAACAACACCAAAGATGCAACAGGAGTGTAATATGTAAGAAATTGTCCACGCAACCTGCCACTGATGATGCCTTGCAGAAAATAAAGGCGAAACACGTATGGCACTAAAATTGCGTTTTATTCAGTTGCTGTCAGACGGCCCATAAGTAAAAATTATCAATATACCGTAATATTACACGCAACTGAGGAAGACAGGACTAAAAAAGTTGAAGATGTCAAAATCTGGAAAGTTAACAGGGAGCTATTTGGGAGCAGTGGGGGTAGATCACAGTTGGGTGGAGGAATCAGCTGAATCAGGCAGAGTTCAACATTGATTTTGGGTTGCGTGTGATTGGTAGGGTTGGTGATAAAAAAGTGTTTCCACTGTAGGGACCAGGAGAAAGAAAGAAAGTCTTTAACAAGTCCAGCAAGTTTGAATTTGGGAGTGGAGCAAACCTGAAATACAGTCATGAACCTTAGCCATGACCATTTTAATCCCACAGAAGTGTCAGTCCTTTCCAAAGGCCTTACCTATTGCCCCACTCCCATATTCAGTATGCTCGTCTGGTGATTCCATGCCAAATAAACACTGTGATTTTACACACCAGCTCAGGTTTTGATGAAACTTGGTACAAAGGTAGCAACTATATGACTGCCAAATTTTATTAAAATCCATTGATTCATTTTGAAAGTATGGCAATGCAAAGTTATCAAAAATCACCAAAAAACACTACACTGCCATAATTTCAAACCTCTGTAACAACTCTCCTGATTAAGCTAAAATGGTGGGAGACAAGTCATTTTGCAGCATTTTCCACTAGGTTTCTAAGATATACAACACTCTATGGGTTCAAGATGATTTTATTTTATTTAAATGAAATTTTCAATTTTTAATTTCACAAAAAGCACATCTTCAAAAGTTTTCAAAAAGTTATATATAATGCTTCACATTATTGTTAACTAATATGCTAAGTATGAAAGTGGGACTGTCATGGGTTCACACCATTCCAAAATTTCTAAAATTCACATTTCATTAAAAATATGACATTTTTGTAAAATTTGTAGATTTAAGCAGAAATATACATAACTACATTCTTAATGTATCTGTGTACACATTCAAATTTAATAATAATGCAAACATTCCATATGTCACCAGCAAAACCTGATTTAAACAGTATGTTTTTTTAACACTGAACTTCTTGTTAAATGCTTCTTTTGTTGTTACAGTTTCGTACCCAGGAATCTGATATATTCTTCCTGTTGGTGTTTCTGGGTTTATCTTACAAAGAATATCATTTATAGATTACTACAGAATATCCGGTTTTATAGGATATACATAAGACAGTGATGGACCAGCTGTGTGAAGGAAATAAACTTTATCAAGACCTTTGTCTTTTGTTAAAATATAAGTTAACCACTATTTCTTACCATAGACAACAATAATATATTTATGAATGTCTTTCAAAGCCAGTCTCTCTGGAGATTTTGTAACTCTTTCTACAATAGTTTCTGTTGTGTCTGAAAAAGTCTTTACTAGTATTTTTGATGTACTTGACACAATAGGTATAAAAGCATGTAACTTATGTGTCCCTTTTATCGAAACAAACTGAATGATCTGCTCTTCCAGAAATCTCTCTGTTTGAATGTACTGTTCTTGAGTTAAAAATTCAAAATGTACAGAAGTAATATTTTTAACTGCCCAATCAAAAAGTTTTTGCAGAGTAAAAATTTCGTTGTCATATGGCTTCTTCAGGCTTGCTTTTGCTACTAATCTCTTAACAGTGGCACTGACACCATCACAAGGTTCTTTTCCATGAACAGAGGCAAAAAAATGCCATTCTGTTTCTTTGTGGACCCATAAATTTACAAAATTTTTTTTATTCTTGTACTGGGGTGCATTGCCATTCGGAAAGTCATGTCTCTTCTGTATATCAGTCTGAAACTTCGTTTTTAAAAACTGAATTAGTTTTTTTTGAAAACTGTAGACTGCTATGGTGTTATGCTCTAGACAGTTGGAAATTATGACAGAACTCATGTGCTCTGTTTGTTCTCTCCTTTGTCATACACTACAAAGGGGTGCGCTGTTGCATGATCACATGACCAGTGATAAACCTGGGCCACATCTTGGATCAAAAAAGTGTAATTCTCAGATATATATAACAACATATTCATCATCATTCAGGTTTTCTTTGACTTCATTTAGAAAAGAGTTTTGCTGCTTCACTAGAAAATCATGGAATATTAGTGCCATATATCTTTCATCCTGAGCCATTGTATGATACCACCTGCAATTAAAATTTATAATTGTTTCCATGCAAAACACTAAGAAAATATACTAAAATAATCATAATGTCTTAGATAATAATTTTGTTCATTAACCAACACCTTATTAACAAAACTTGTTTCACCAAATTAATCACTAACAACATTCGCATCCAGCTGCCACTAAATTAGCATGAAGACTTACAGGTTTAAAGCATCTGAACCATAGCGGCTCCAGACTCACAGAAACTGAATTGGCATAGAAGGGCCTGGGCAACTACAATAATGGCACTTAGCTATTTACGATTGTTGGAATCAATAATTGGAATTTCTACCCAAGTTTGTTCTTTTTACATTTAGTAATCAAGCCTTAATTACAGTAACAGATTGCATTTGCACTAAAACACTTAATTTTAGTACTTCTGATAAAATAATGACTCTTCACAGTCATTAGTGACATTTTAAATATATTACAAATAAATTTATGAAAAAGTGTAAATTTGATTCTTGAAGTTTTCCTGGCGGACGTAATGTTCCATCATCTTTCGGGCATGCACTTGGGACAGCGACAATTCTTCTTGTGATATTTCGGCTAGAAACCTCCCAGCCATCTTCAAGGCGAGTCAGAGACTGAGTTCATAGCATTTGCGCGTGCCTATTTATACGGAGAGTCACGTGATACAAAGCTGCTGAGGATTGAAAACGCATGTATCAAAGATATAATCCATGGCATGGCCAGAAGAAATGCAATGTTCGGCAACTGCTGATTTGTTGGACTGAAGAAGACGTGTGTACCGCTGGTGTTCGACGCATCGCTGCTGTACAGTGCGCGTGGTTTGCCCTATGTAACATTTGCCACACTCACAAGGGATTTCATAAACTCAGTTGTTAAGGAAGCTGTAGAAATACAACTAGCCGACAACTTGCTAAATCGTGACAAAGGATTTCATCTGGACAATGCTTGGAAACTGCTTATTTCACACCTTCATTGGGAAAGAATTTCTGCATCTTCACTTCCGACAGATGTTATCACTTTTAAAGATTAATTATTTATTTACAAGCACGGTGGATTCACAGCAGCACTATTTGGTTTGCACTCTGCGCTTATATGTTTATCTTTTGTTGTATCCTAGCCAGTAATGCCACCCGAGCCCGCTGCCAAAAGGTTGGCAGCATCAAAGTCCGGACGCCGTCCGTATAAGCAGCGCCAGCGATACAGGAAATCGCCGCAAGTCTGCGCGCGCCACCGCTGGCTTCTGGGTTCTTAAGTGCTGGAGTCGCGAGCGCTAGGACAGTTCTGTATTCGCCGGTCAGTTGTATACTCGCCACCGAATTGTGTACTTGCTAGTCAGTTGTGTGTTCATCGCAGCAGAGTTGTTGTTTGTCGTCAGCCGACGCTGACCTAGCCGCTCCGACTCGAACTAGACAGATTTCTGTAGACACCGAGCTCACTACTGTGTTACTGTATCTTCCTTAATAAAAGATAAGTACCGACTTTTATTTAATATGAGTGTTTGGGCTTTCATCTTTCTGTTCCCTGTTCCAGCGGACCGGTCGGCCCGCTATTAAAAGTGTGGCGGTGACTTCGTAAGCCATTTCCACAGCCAAGTGTTGGTCGCTACGAACACCGCCACAAAACTGGCGACGAGGTCTTCCGAACTCGTGTGCAGGGCTGGTTCAACTTGTTCTTGTTATACTAATTATAGCGATAAACTTTTGGGGGCTGGTTTAATTTGTGTTCACTATGTCTGCCGAGTTACAACACTTGATCTTGTTACAGAGTCAGCAAATACAAAGTCTGGTGGAAGCAATCGCCAAACAAGCGGCTAATCCTCCACCACAACAGGAACAAGCACAGGCAACACCACAGTTCCGGGCTTTTGATGAATCCAGAGAAGAATGGCGCGAATATTTCGCGCAGTTGCAGGCGCATATGTTAGTCTACAAAATCACAGGTACTGAGCGGCAGCTTTATTTAATTTCCACTGCAGGCGTGGAAATCTATCGACTGCTTTGTAAGTTGTTCCCGGAATCCCAGCCAGAAGCTTTAGACTATGACGTTGTTGTTAACAAGCTTGCTGAGTATTTCGAGTCGCGAGTTCATGTGGCAGCAGCCAGATTCAAGTTCTTCAGATTAAAGAAACTGCCACATCAATCTAATAAACAGTGGTTAACAGATTTACGGGGCCTCACCCGTCAGTGCCGATTTAATTGTGTGTGTGGAGCTTCCTACAGTGATGTCATGCTACGAGACGCTATTACTCAAAACATTGCAGATTCTCGTATTCATGCTGCTATCTTAAAGTTGCCTGACCCGTCATTAGAGACTGTGATGAACATCATTGAAGCCCAAGATACTTTTGACTATGCTGAGTGTGAGTTAGATCAGCCATGTATTTCTCAAATTGCCTGTGCTAAGCAAGTTACGTCGCGCCCGCGGCCCCACCGGCAGAGTCAGACTGTAAACACTAGCCGGCCGCGTCATGTTAAACACATTCGTCAGCCGCGTGTGCAAAATAATAGAGTTAAGTCTTGCCCTAAGTGTGTTCTTGCTCATCCTCGTGAACGTTGCCCGTTAAGAAACGCGGTTTGTCACTTTTGCCAAAGGAAAGGACACATCCAGACTGTTTGTTTGCGTAAACGCAAGAACAATTCTAGTGCTGCCCAGCCCATGGATATTCATGTTCTTCAAAGCCAGCCCGCCCAGACGGTCGCGTTTAAAGACTCTTCCACGGTTCGTGTGGGTCATAAACTTGTTCGCAATAAGCCACCCACCCAGCCCTCTGCTATGCGACCCAAGCATAATTCAAACGCTGTAAAAAGTTATGTACAGACTGCAAGTGAAGCAGGAGTTGTTGTTCCACCCGCCCAACCCACGAGTTGTCGTAAGCAGCGGACACGCGCTAAACGCGCTGATTTTGTGTCTTCCGCCTCCACTGCACCGATCCAGAGACAGTGTAATAAACTATTTGTGAAACTACGCATCCAGGATAAGACCTTCAATTTTCAATTAGACACTGGTGCGTCTGTGACTCTCATAAATAGTGCTACGTATGCGGCTATCGGCCGCCCTAAACTTTCAGCGGCAAAACATTCTTTGGCTACTTATAGTGGAGAACAAATTCCTGTGTTAGGTGTATGTAGCGTGCCAGCCACATTCCGTGGCAATACAAAAACAGTTTCATTCACAGTGCTCCGCGCTACAGACAGTGTAAACATTTTCGGATTAGACTGTTTTGACTTGTTTGGCCTGTCTATCCAAGACAATGTGTTGCAAATTAATTCTGTTGTTGTTCCTCAAGACAGCATAACCGATTTGTGTAAACGATACAGTGACATATTTAAAGACGAACTAGGTTGTGCTGCGAACTTTGCCGCTCATATTACGTTAAAAGATAATGCTCAGCCTCGATTTTGTCGTGCTCGTCCAGTGCCTCACGCCCTCCGGGCACCAGTAGAAGATGAACTTCGTCGTTGGCAAAACAACGGTGTTATTCAACCCGTTTCAGCGAGCCAGTGGGCTTCTCCCTTAGTTATTATAAAGAAACCGTCTGGCAAGTTACGTTTGTGTGCTGATTTTAAGTCGACAGTGAATCCTCAGACTGTCATTGATTCTTTTCCTTTGCCTCGACCGGACGAGCTGATGGATAAGTTAGGGGAAGCTCGTTTCTTTTCCAAAATTGATCTCCGTGAAGCATATTTGCAATTGCCCCTTGACGAGCAATCACAGCAGTATTTTGTCATAAACACGTCGTTGGGGTTGTTCCGTTTTCTGCGTTTGCCTTTTGGTTGTGCGTCAGCTCCAGCTGTTTTTCAGCGTTTTTTGTCACAACTTCTGGCTAATGTGCCATCGTGTTGCAACTATTTAGACAATATTGTTGTGTCCGGTCGGACGCCTGCTGAACATTTCCGTAATTTGGAGTGTTTGTTTAAAGTGTTGTCTCAGGCAGGCCTACGTTGCAACATCGATAAATGTTCATTTTTCCTTACGGAGATGGAGTATCTGGGACATGTTATTAACGCTCAAGGCATTCATCCCTCCCAGTCACATTTGGCAGCTATTCGTGATTTGCCCGCCCCTCGCAATCTGCATGAATTGCAAGCAGTTCTTGGCAAATTGACATATTATATTAGGTTTATACCTAATGCATCACAGATTGCTGCACCGTTGCATCGTCTCCGCCGTAAGAATGTTCCGTTTGTGTGGTCAGCTGATTGCCAATCAGCCTTTCAGCAGCTTAAAGAGGCTTTATTGAATGATCGTTGTCTGGTCCATTACGACCCTAACAAGCCTCTGGTGTTAGCTTGTGATGCCTCTTCTTTCGGCCTCGGTGCTGTGTTGTCTCACCGAGTCGGTAACACCGAACGTCCTATTGCGTTCGCATCTAAATTGCTAAACAAAGCTCAGTGTAATTATAGCCAATTGGACAAGGAAGCGTTGGCTATTGTGTTCGGTGTCACAAAATTCCATCACTACCTCTATGGTAGACCGTTCTATTTAGTAACAGATCACAAGCCCCTGACGTCGCTGTTTCATCCGTCTCAACCAGTTCCTCAGCGGACAGCTCAGAGACTACAACGTTGGGCTCTTTTGTTAGCACAATACCAGTATGAGACACTGTATCACCCTACAGCTCAGCATGCAAACGCTGACGCGCTTTCTAGGTTGCCGATTGCTGCGGATGATGTCTTCGATTCCTCTGAAGACTCTTGCCATCAGATTGACGCCGATGAGCATCAATCCCTCCGGGATTTTCCGATTGATTATCGTCAGGTGGCACGTGAGACAGCTACGGATCCTCATCTGAGTTTACTATTACGTTTTGTTCAACGTGGTTGGCCGTCCAAGGCAAAGGACATATCGGATCCTGTGGTTCGTCGCTATTATCCGCAACGTCATCTGTTGTCTGTTTCGCACGGAGTTTTGCTGTTACGCACTGAAAATGACCAGCTTCGTGTCGTGGTTCCCCAAGTGCTCCAATCCAAGGTCCTCGCCTTGTTGCATCAAGGTCATTGGGGAGTGGTCCGCACCAAGCAGCTTGCCCGCCGTCATTGTACATGGATCGGCATTGATAAGCAGATTACGCAGATGTCTACAGATTGTTCGACGTGTGCCGAACACCAAGCTGCTCCGCCTCAACGCTATTTTGAGTGGGCACGCCCTGCCGGTCCCTGGCAGTGAGTACATATTGATTTCGCTGGTCCATATTGGAATTCTCGTTGGCTCATCATGATAGATGCATTTAGTAATTTTCCGTTTGTTGTGCCCATGCAGTCTACGACGTCTGCACAAACTATACAGGCGTTGACTTCAATTTTTTGTATTGAGGGTCTTCCAGAAGTTTTAGTGTCTGACAATGGTCCACAGTTTACCTCTGCTGAATTTGAAAGTTTTTGTTCTGCCAATGGCATTCGCCATGTTCTTACTCCGCCGTTCCACCCTCAATCGAATGGTGCAGCGGAACGTTTTGTACGCAAATTCAAGGATCATATGGACCGCCTTCATGCTACGCACTCTCGTCAGCAGGCCCTCATCACGTTCCTGTCGTCGTACCGGACCACGCCACGCGACGGCCCTTCGCCTGCGGAGCTTCTCCACGGCCGTCGTCATCGCACCCTACTACGGTTGTTGCACCCCCCGGATCGACCCGCCGTTTCTGAGCATCGCACGCGTTTTCAGCGCAACGACGCCGTTTTTTTCAGAGTTTATCACGGTCGCCGTCGTTGGGAACGAGGCACCGTGATAAGTGTCCAGGGTCGCGGTTTTTATACTGTTCAAGGTGCTACTGGGGTGCACAGGAGGCATCAGAACCAGTTGCGCCGCGCTGGCCGCCCGGATTCTGCCGCTCGTTCTTTGTCCACAGATTTGGTCCGCGGCGGGTTCCAGCCGCGCTTTCCGACTTCGCTGCCGCCCCCAGGGCAGCAGCAGCAGCAGCAGCCGTCGCCGCTACCACGCCGACAGCCCGTCCCGTTGATGCCTCCTGCGCAGCTTCATTCGGGAGCGCCCCAGGTGGTCGCTCCGGCGCCTGCGGTCCATCTTCAGTCGCCACCGCCTTCGGAGCTGATGGACGTCGACCCCTCAGCCGGGCCAGCCTGTCCTGCAGCCGCTTTCCTTGGGCACCCCCAAGGAGTCTGACACCGCAGCGCCTTGTCCGGCGCCCACTCAGCAGCCGTCGACGCAGCGTCAGGAGACGCTGCCTCTCTTCGTGGGTCCCGACGCCCCGTCACGTCCAGTACCAGAAGCTGCGCCCGTGGTCACAGGCGTGGGCCCTGACCTCGGTTTTCAGTCGGTGTTTCCCGAGGCCCCTCGCAGCCAATGCTGGGGTGCGGACCGGGGACTGCCACCGACAACAGTCTCCGCCCCGGTCTCTTCTGCTACGCCTGCGGCCAGACCCCTCCCCCGCCGTCGACGCTCGCCACGTCATTATTCAACGACGGTGCGGCGATTTGGGGGGGAGGAGTGTTGTATCCTAGCCAGTAATGCCACCCGAGCCCGCTGCCAAAAGGTTGGCAGCATCAAAGTCCGGACGCCGTCCGTATAAGCAGCGCCAGCGATACAGGAAATCGCCGCAAGTCTGCGCGCGCCACCGCTGGCTTCTGGGTTCTTAAGTGCTGGAGTCGCGAGCGCTAGGACAGTTCTGTATTCGCCGGTCAGTTGTATACTCGCCACCGAATTGTGTACTTGCTAGTCAGTTGTGTGTTCATCGCAGCAGAGTTGTTGTTTGTCGTCAGCCGACGCTGACCTAGCCGCTCCGACTCGAACTAGACAGATTTCTGTAGACACCGAGCTCACTACTGTGTTACTGTATCTTCCTTAATAAAAGATAAGTACCGACTTTTATTTAATATGAGTGTTTGGGCTTTCATCTTTCTGTTCCCTGTTCCAGCGGACCGGTCGGCCCGCTATTAAAAGTGTGGCGGTGACTTCGTAAGCCATTTCCACAGCCAAGTGTTGGTCGCTACGAACACCGCCACAAAATCTTTGCTATATACATCTTACCTATGACTGGTGCAGTAGTGGCGACTTTGATACCTTTGACGCATTCACTTTCAATCCTCAGCAACTTTGTATCACTTGACTCTCCGTATAAATAGGCACACGCAAATGCTATGAAATCAGTCTCTGACTCGCCTTGAAGATGGCTGGGAGGTTTCTAGCCGAAATATCGCAAGAAGAATTGTCGGTGTCCCGAGTGCATGCCCGAAAGATGATGGAACAATTGTAAATTTATTTACTGGTCTGGTAAATCATGTATATGTTGCGGTGTAACGACGTGTTAGGTTTTCGTTTGATATATGACCATGTGCAGACTTCGTCACCTACGTCAGTTACAACCCACTCCAAAAATGATTCATATTCTTTTTAAATTGTCATAGAATGGTTCTTGAACGAAACTGTAAAACATCAGTTGAGTCGTGTGCAGAGAATTACATCACTTGGGCCAATTGGTTTTCGTAACTTTTTCGAATTTAAATTTCGTTTGTTTCTCCTCAGAAAATTATATCGACACACGTTATCTTGATCTAATCGATATCAGAATCACACATTAAATAAACTTTTTAGATTCAAAGTTTCGGCCAACGCTGTCTGAATCAATAATCTTGTCAAATATATTATTAATCCGTTCACATAACTCTTCATAAATAAATCTTCAAGACACGTGTTTCAACTTTAATAGCATACACTATTTTATTAGCTTCCTACACATACAGATGTGAACTTGAGCGTTGACAGACAGTGACTAACATTTCAATAAGATTAAGATCTATATGATGTCATTGTTGTACAAAAAGAGTATAAAACTTCATTTTTAATTTTTAGAAGCACGACGCAACAACTCGGTTCCAGGATCTTCTGTTGCTCCTTGGCGGCCAGCAATTTCCTCTCTGGTCGCGGCAACGAAGATGCTGTCCCCGTTCGTTGCGCCGACCTCTCCGTACATGAAACACATAAAAAAATACAAACTTTTAGATAATTCACATTTATTACAAATAATAAGAAAACACATAAACAAAACTAAATTAAACTTATAGTCACCTGCAAACTGGGCTGACTTTGGTGGATGGGTGACGCTTAATTTCGTCCCACTACATATCCCACCCACAAGCTCAGTTTGTCAGGTTTTAACCGGAATTAAAACTGTTCAATATACAATATTTAACTGTTAATACATTTTCCTCACATTTTACGTAACCTAGAGTCCTTGCTATTAGATAGATTTAATCCTTTTAATACGATATCGTTGTGACTATTTGTCATTTACTCTTAATTGTGCTCTTATGGTAATTCGTAACCGAATATAGGGAGATTGCTCCTCTTCAGTTAATAGTTGCTAATAAATACTAATTTAGTACGTTCTTTAACGTTGTACATTAGGACAGAGCGTTCAAATTGTGATAGATTAGTTTCAGTTTCATTTATTTACTAGAGTTATTCTTTCCAAGAATGTATATTACTAATAAGTTTCTCACAATAACTAATAGTACTATTTACTTTACGTCATTCTCTTCCCTAATGCCTTATTTATGCCTGAGGTCAAGAAGAAATCAAGCAAAACTTTCTTTAGAATCTCGGCACGGCTTTCTTTACCTTCGGACACCTTGTTGGGTAATGGCCATTTATTTAGGAGAAACAAGCGAGAGAGCCCCATTTGGTGTGTTCTATATTAACACTATTACAAACCTCTATTAAAGGCACTCTGCTATGTCCTCGTGAGCCATATAGCTCTGGACGCCCATGGTCCCTAAAACTATTAACCATCCCCTTTGGTTCCTACTATCCGAGTAAATTTAAAATACGCAAAATTCCTTTAGACCTAAGAGCAAAGTTTCCTCCCTATAAATCCCCCTTTTGGTTATCTTTCTCTTTTTGAAGTACCAGTAGATTATTGTAGAACACATGTTTAAGCTTTCTGTCATTTATTTAAAATAACACGTAACTATCACGAAAAACTTCACATCAATAAACTATGAACGCTCTTCCGTGTGTAACATATACTAAATATTAACTTATTTAGGAATGAAGGGTTTCATTTGATCAACACTATATAATCCTTTAATTACACCTGATGAAGGTTCCATAAGAAGTAATGCTTTGGGATGTACAATCTTATGTACAACATATGGACCTTCAAAGATAAAGAAGAATTTCCTACATTCCTTATCGATCTTAGAACTTTTAGGATGAGATCGTACTAACACAAGATCTCCTACCTGAAATGAGGGTTCTATAGCCTTTTGATTATAACTTTTAATTCTCCGTTCGGCATTTTTTACAATCTGTTCGCAAACTTTTTCGTCTGGAATGCATTGTTGGATCTCATTTACTGGTGGCCAAGGTAAAGCAGCTAGTAAAGGCTCACCTATAATTCGTTTGCCTAAAATTTCTATAGGTGATAATCCCGTCGTTAGGTGAGGCAATTCATTTAATATCTTTTCGAATTCAGGCATTAGTTTGGCCCACCGAGTATGTTTATGTGCACAATAAGTTCTACATAATCGTCCTAATTCTTTCATGACTCTTTCTACTAAATTACTTTGAGGGTGATATTTCGAAATTAAGATATGTTTGATTCCATATTGTCTTATCATATCTTGAAATCTTTGACTAATAAAGGCACTACCGTTGTCAGACATAAGTCGTTTAGGAATGCCCCAGTTAAAAAAGTAATTTCGGGTGAGGCAGCGTATAACGCTTGCTGTATTCGCTCGTTTCAAAGTATATAGCTTCACATGTTTGGACCAACATTCCATTACAACAAACACATAAGTTAATCCTCCTGAACTACGAGGCAGAGGGCCGAAAAAATCTAATGACAGTAGATCCCACAAACCTCGAGGAATTACAGCATATAATTTATAACGCTTAGATTTGGTATTAACTTTAACCTTTTGACAGGTTTCACAAGCCCTAATAATACTTCTCACAATATGTGACATATTTTTGAAATAATAATACTTCATTAGATGTTTAATACATTTATGAATTCCAAAATGCCCGTAACCTTCATGAATATAAGTAATTAACTCATCCACAACAGTTTTCGGAATGCAGATTTTCCATCTCTGGTGTTCCCTCTGTGCTTTCCAATACAACAAGTCGTTAAAATATAACCACACACCCCGGGTGTTAACTGTTTCGTCCCCATTATTAAGGTTTTGTATAATTCGTAGAATAACATTTTTCTTTCCTTTATGTAATACGGTAATCCACTAATTAGGACTCACATTAGATGACTTTCAATTAATTTAGCACGGTTTAAATTCCATTCAAAATAATTCCTATAACCTCTCCACCGTTTAGAATATGGAGGAGGGGCTAACAACTCTAAAGTTAAGTGTTGTTGTTTTCGTCTTGACCAATAATTTTGTTTAAACTGCTTAACAAAATCATCCCAATCCCTGAATTCAGTTCTATGCAGTACTGCCCATTCCGCAGCTTCTGCTTCTAAATGTCCTATTACAAATTGAATGCGTTTTTCATTACTCCATTTAGAAGATAATGATGTTTCAAAAGCTTTTATAAAGATTATAGGATGAAGTTCGCCTCCTGGTTTGAATACAGGAAATCGACTTGCTACATTTGAATTTGTCGTTATGTCATCCAGACATTCTGCGAGAGAAATAGTCGGATTTTGTTTAGATTGCAGAGACGGAGTTGCATCGGATTGGCTTGCCGTGATTGCTTTATTCATATTGTTGTCGTCCGAGCTAGCAAATTCGATGCGACTGTTGTCTCTGATTATGTTATTACCTCTGCTACCTGAAATGTTCTCGTTATTATCTAATTCCGATAACCGTTTAGTAATTTCCTGTATCCGCATTTCTGTATTGGATACTCGATTAGCTAATATCGATTCTTCACTGTACTCACGATGTGAACGCTCTGTACCTTCATCAATGGTATTATCTTTGGCAGTCTCAAGGTTACTGCATATTTCAGTAATTAAAGATTTCATGTTTTCGATTTCGGTATGGTCCTTTTCTACTTGATGAGTTAATGTCTCTAGTTCTACATTATCTATTGAAGAAATCTCTACAGGTTTGGTAGAGACCTCTTTAATAGATTCCAATAATTCTCTACGAACAGTTTCCGTTTGCATAGAAAATTCATCTCGTAACATATTGTTATTTTTCTGTATTTCATTTACAACTAAGATATTGACACTATCTAGTCTGTCGGTTAAGTCAGTAATATCGTGTCGCATGCGAGCTTTTTCCTCGCGCGATTCCTGGATATGTTCTTCTAACCTTTTACAATTATCAGCAATCTTATTACTAAGTCCTACTAATTTTTCCTGCATTTCAACTTTAGAAGACTCTATTTTATCCCTTAATTCTCGACTGGTTTCATTAAGATATTCCTGCAACCTGTCTGTTGATTTTGTTAGCTCCCCTTTAAGTCTAGCAGTAGATTCCTCGTTAGACTGTTTTAATTCCTGTTTTAGTTCCTCTTTCAATCTAGCAGTAGATTCCTCGTTAGACTGTTTTAATCTAGCCATAGATTCTTCGTTAGACTGTTTTAATCTAGCCATAGATTCTTCGTTAGACTGTTTTAATCTAGCCATAGATTCTTCGTTAGACTGTTTTAATTCCTGTTTTAGTTCCTCTTTTAATCTAGCAGCAGATTCCTCGTTAGATTGTTTTAATTTAGCGATCGCCCTAAAAGGGGATCTCATGCTCCTATCGGACATAGATTGCTCTTCGTCTGACATTTCACTTCCCGACATTATTGTAAGATATTAACTATTTACACACGCAGACTTGTAATCAACAATCCTGTAAAAGCACACTTCCTATGTACAACACTCCACTTCCAACTTGAAACAAACTCACCGGACACTAATATTGTAATTTGTAGTTCTCGATGATTAGTGTGCTGCTATGGGCTGCAGATGTAACAGCCGTCGATGCAGCCGCTGAGATGCTGTGACCCCGTTTCCGCAACCGGCAGGACGCTGAGTCGAACACCGGAAACGTCGCTGGCTGCAACCACGCCCGGCACCGCCGTAGACAGGCGAAGCCCTCAGCAACACCTCTAATACCAGCCGGAGGAACGCCCCGCAGCTGACGTACTGGGCCTATTAGTTAAGGGAGAAAAAGGGTTGTCGAGGTTTGCAGCGTTCAGCTGCTGCCCAACAGATGCGCCTTCTCGTGGAACAACTGCGTGACCGTACTGCTTGGCTGCACTCCGTCAGATGCCCACACCCGCGAAGTCGCCGCTGGCTGGTGAAGGCTCCAAGAAAACTCGCGTTGACTTCCGGACTCTTGATGCTTTGTTTCGTACCTGTGTGCCTTAGTTGCACACAAGTCCTGTTTCTAAGGTCGCCACGGTGCGGTGTAACGACGTGTTAGGTTTTCGTTTGATATATGACCATGTGCAGACTTCGTCACCTACGTCAGTTACAACCCACTCCAAAAATGATTCATATTCTTTTTAAATTGTCATAGAATGGTTCTTGAACGAAACTGTAAAACATCAGTTGAGTCGTGTGCAGAGAATTACATCACTTGGGCCAATTGGTTTTCGTAACTTTTTCGAATTTAAATTTCGTTTGTTTCTCCTCAGAAAATTATATTGACACACGTTATCTTGATCTAATCGATATCAGAATCACACATAAAATAAACTTTTAGATTCAAAGTTTCGGCCAACGCTGTCTGAATCAATAATCTTGTCAAATATATTATTAATCCGTTCACATAACTCTTCATAAATAAATCTTCAAGACACGTGTTTCAACTTTAATAGCATACACTATTTTATTAGCTTCCTACACATACAGATGTGAACTTGAGCGTTGACAGACAGTGACTAACATTTCAATAAGATTAAGATCTATATGATGTCATTGTTGTACAAAAAGAGTATAAAACTTCATTTTTAATTTTTAGAAGCACGACGCAACAACTCGGTTCCAGGATCTTCTGTTGCTCCTTGGCTGTCGACCCGCGACGTATAGCGGCCAGCAATTTCCTCTCTGGTCGCGGCAACGAAGATGCTGTCCCCGTTCGTTGCGCCGACCTCTCCGTACATGAAACACATAAAAAAATACAAACTTTTAGATAATTCACATTTATTACAAATAATAAGAAAACACATAAACAAAACTAAATTAAACTTATAGTCACCTGCAAACTGGGCTGACTTTGGTGGATGGGTGACGCTTAATTTCGTCCCACTACAATGTCCACTTAAGTCTACAAATTTTACAAAAATGTAATTTTTTAGTGAAATGTGAATTTTTGAAATTTTATAGGAGTGTGAAACCATGACAGTCCCACTTTCATACTTAGGGAACTAGTTAACAATAATGTGAAGCATTATATTTAATTTTTTGAAAATTTTTGAAGTTCCACTTTTGAGAAGTTAAAAATTTAAATTTTTATTTAAAATAAAAAAAAATCATCTTGAGCCTATATTCTGTTGTATATCATATCAAATCTTATGGAAAATGCAAAAAAAAGACACCTCTCCCACCATTTTAGCTTAGTTATGAGAGTTGCTATAGCAATTTGAAATTGTGGCAGTGTAGCATTTTTTTGGTGATTCTTGACATAACATTGCCATATTTTCAAAATGGGTCAACAGATTTTACTAAAATTGGGCATTACTCTTAATCTATAAGTAGGCTCCTTTGTGATAAGTTTCATCAGAATCTGAGATGAGTTAAAATTCATGTTAAAAGTGTGCTGATTTGACATGAATGACATGTACTTGTTGAAGACCTACTCTCCTTGTTCCAGTCCCTTCAGTAGAAATACTATTTCATCATCAACACTATCAATCAGACTCAACCCAAAACCAATGTCTAACTCTACATGACTCAGTTTATTCTTTCATCCAACCATTATCCACACCCTCTACCCCAAAACACCGCATGTTAACTTTCCAGAATTTATTAACATCAAAAATTCCCTCATTGTCATTCCCCAAATCTCTCGGAATGCTAGCTAACCTAACATATGCAGAAAGAAATGCAATCAACCACCTAAAAACTGATACTGACTTTATAATCCTACCTGCTGACAAAAGTTATACCACAGAAGTTTTTTACTGCAAGGATTACCTGGTGGAAGGACACCATCAGCTGTCAGATTTGTTCACTTACAAACCCTGCCATCATGATCCCATTCCAGAAATCCAGCAGGACCTCCTATCTGTCCCCAAATCCTTAGACTCCTCCTAGAACTTCTCCACTGTGTCTGTCTCTTTCTCACCCCTACCACTCCCTGCACTCCTACTTTCTACATGCTTCCAAAAGTACATAAACCTAACCACACTGGATGCCCCATTGTGGCCAGTCATTGTGCCGCCAATGAGGGAATCTCTGCTCTCAAAGACCACCACCTTCAAACTATTACCACAACTTACCCTCCCATATAAAAGACACAACCCATTTCCTCCACCGGCTCTCCACAGTTCTTATTCCTTTATCACACACTGCTCTGCTCATCACTATTGATGCCAGCTCCCTTTACACTAAGATCCCTAATGTCCACAGCCTTATCACTATCGAACACTACCTTGCCCAGTGCCTAATGGATGCCAAATGTACAACCTCCATCCTGAAGTTTTTTACTGCAAGGATTACCTGGTGGAAGGACACCATCAGCTGTCAGATTTGTTCACTTACAAACCCTGCCATCATGATCCCATTCCAGAAATCCAGCAGGACCTCCTATCTGTCCCCAAATCCTTAGACTCCTCCTAGAACTTCTCCACTGTGTCTGTCTCTTTCTCACCCCTACCACTCCCTGCACTCCTACTTTCTACATGCTTCCAAAAGTACATAAACCTAACCACACTGGATGCCCCATTGTGGCCAGTCATTGTGCCGCCAATGAGGGAATCTCTGCTCTCAAAGACCACCACCTTCAAACTATTACCACAACTTACCCTCCCATATAAAAGACACAACCCATTTCCTCCACCGGCTCTCCACAGTTCTTATTCCTTTATCACACACTGCTCTGCTCATCACTATTGATGCCAGCTCCCTTTACACTAAGATCCCTAATGTCCACAGCCTTATCACTATCGAACACTACCTTGCCCAGTGCCTAATGGATGCCAAATGTACAACCTCCATCCTGATCAACATGATCAACTGTATCCTCAACCACAATTACTTCACCTTTGTAGGCATGACATGCAAACAAATCCATGGTACAGCAATGGACAACTGCATGACACCATCCTGTGCCAACCTATTAAAGGGCCATGTAGAGGATTCTTTCCTAATTAACCAGAATCCCAAACCTCTCACCTATTTGAGATTGACTGATGACATCTTTGTGATCTGCATCAAGGGTGAGGACACTATATCCACATTCCTCTAGAACCCAAATACCTTCTCTCCCATGTGCTCCACATGGTCCTCCGAAGCTCAACAAACCACCTCAATGTTGACCTTCATCTCAAAGATGGCTACGTCAGTATCTTCGTTCATATTGAACCTACCAGCCACCAGCAACACCTCCACTCATTCCATACAATGAAGTTCCTTCCATGCAGCATAGACATGCATGGATGCATGGCCATCACACCTGTTGTGTTGAGCAGTCCCCCTCAAAATATACTACGGGCCTCACTGAGGGCTTAATAGATCAAATTACCCTCCCAACCTTGTACAAAAACTCCATCTGGCCACAAAGGGCTGGAGCAACGGAGTCACATTCTCCACCAGGGTTTCAACTACCTCTCGTTTCCCTTGAAATGAGGAATGTCCTACCCACTACCCTTCCTACGCCTCCCATACTGGTATTCTGCAACACACTGAACTACAGAATATCCTCATCTACATCTACATATACACTCTGGAAACCACCTTGAGGTGCATGGTACAGGGTATGTCCCACTGTACCAGTTATTAGGGTTTCTTCCTGTCCAGTCACATATGGAGTGTGGGATGAATGATCGTTTGATGCCTCCGTTTGTCCAGTAATTATTCTAACCTTATCTTCATGATCCCTGTGTGGGCAATAAGGAGGGAGTTGTTGTAAATCCCTAGAGTAATCATTTAAATTCCTTTCTTGAGACTTTGTTAATAAACTTTCTCAGGACTCTTACATCTGTCTTCAAAGGTCTGCCATTTCAGTTCCTTGAGTATCTTTGTAACGCTTTCCCATGGACTGAAGAAATCTGTGACTATTTGTGCCACCCTTGTCTGTATATGTTCAATATCCCCTGTTAGTCCAATTTGGTAAGGATCCCACACACTTGAGCAATGTTCTAGAGTGGGTCGCTTGAGTTATTTGTAAGCAATCTCTTTAGCAGACTGATTCACTTCCCCAGTATTCTAACAAAAACTGATGTCTACCACCTGCTTTACCCACAACTGTACCTATGTGATTACTCCATTTCATATCCTTACAAAGTGTTACACCCTGGTATTTGCATGAGTTGGCTGATTCCAACAGTGACTAATTGATATTATAATTTTTTTTGTTTTGTGAAGTGCGAAATTTTACATTTCTGAACATTTAGGGCAAGCTGCCAATCTTTGCACCATGTTGAAATTGTATCAAGATCTGACTGAATATTTATGCAACTTCTTTCAGATAGTACTTTATTATATCTGCATCATCTGCAAAATGGCTGATTTTACTATAAATATTGTCTGCAAAGTCATTAATATACAACATGTAAAGCAAGGGTTCCAACACACTTCCCTAGGACACACCTAAAGTTACTTCTACATGTTATGGTGACTCCCCATCCAAGATAAGATGCTGTGTTCTCCCTACTAAAAAGTCCAAAATACAGCACAATTTTCACTTGATACTCCACATGATCATACTTTTGACAATAAGCATTGGTGTGGTACTGAGCCAAATGCTTTTTTGAAATCAAGAAACACTGCATCTACCTGGTTGCCTTGATCCAACGCTTTTAGTATTTCATGGGAGAGAAGTGCAAGTTCAGTTTCACATGATTGATATTTTGAAAATCATGCTGGTTGGCATTCTGTTCAAGATAGCTCATAATGTTTGAACTCAGAATATGTTACAAGACTCTACAACAAATTGATGTTGGTGATCAGATGCTTTTATAGACCACCTGGGTCAGGATCTGTAGGTGTAGAGCACTTCAGACAGAGCTTGCAGAATATCATTAGTAATTTTCCTTATCATGCCATTGTAACAGGGGGTGACTTCAATTTGCCTAGTATAGATTGGGAGTGTTATGCCATCAAAACAGGTGCCAGAGACAGGGAATTGTGTGGCATTGTTCTGGATGTCTTGTCCAAAAATTACCTTGAGCAGATGTTAGAGAACCAACTTGTGAGGGTAACGCCTCAGACCCCCTGGCAACAAACAGACCTGAACTTATCAAATCAGTTAATGTAGAGGAAGGTATCAGTGTTCATAAGGCTGTGACAGCATCTATGATGATGGGTCCTACAAGGAATGTTAAGAAAGGTAGGAAGATATATTTGCTCAGCAAGGTTGACAGGACACAAATTTCAGAATATCTCAGCAGTCAGCATCAAATATTCAGTGATGATGACGAAGATGTGGAGAACAAATGGAAAAAATACAAATGCATTGTTCAATATGCCATAGACAAGAACATTCCGAGTAAGGTTTTAAGGGCTGGAGAGATCTGCCATGATTTAATAGCCATGTTAGAAAAGAGCTATGTAAACAAGGAGCACTTCATCACAGATTCAAGAGAAGTAAAAACCTAGCTGACAAACAAAAGCTGAACAAGCGAAAATGAGTGTAAGGAGAGCAATGAGAGAAGCATTCAATGATTTCAAAAGTGAGACATTATCAACCAACCTGAGTAAAAACCCTAAGAGATTTTGGCCATACATAAAATCAGTAAGTGGTTCAAAATCATCTATTGATTCTCTCAGCAGCCACACCAGCACTGAAACGGAAGACAACAGAGAGAAGGCTAAAATACTGAATTTGGTCTTCCCAAATTGTTGCACAGTGGAAGATCGTAACATTGTCCCTCCTTTCCATCGTCATGTGAACGTTGAACTGGCAGATATTGAAAAGCAGCTACAACAGATGCCATTGATTCTAGAGAAGCTGCACAGTCATCAATGGTATCTGTTCTTTTGGGAACACATACCATCTTCATACACTTAAAGGCTACCCAGCCATTGACCTCCTTCCATGGGAATGCACATGCTTTGCCCGAACTCTTGCAGGACTCATCAGCTCAGTCTGGCGTGAGTAATGAGTGAATGGGCAAGTATCTATTAGGAACACTATGAATGTAATATTATATAATTTTCTTTTTACTGAATCAGTTTCAATCTTTTGAAAATTTGTCTTCTTCTACTTGTACATTTTCGTCCTCATATTTTTTGGGCTCTGCACAAAAAGATTGAGTCTAAGTGCAGAAAAAAACTTTCTTTGTTCCTAGTTTCATATCCATGCCAGAAGTTATTTGGAGAAAATAATCCTGGATTATTATTTGTGAAAAGAATTATTTCATATAAATATAGTGAGGGAACATTTAGTTTGTTTAGGTCTCTTAATAGTGGCTGACAAGATACTCTTGGCTTAGCACTACACATTTTCCATATAACTTTTTCTGTAAAATTAATATTCTTGTCAAATTGCTAGCCTTTCCCCAAAAGACAATGTCATATCTTACTCTTGCCTCAAAGTAGCTATAGTACACCATCTTTTTCATGTCTATGGCTGTGACATTGGCTAAGATTGACATAGCAAATCCAAGCTGTTCAGTACCATAACTCAAATGGTCAGAGCTAAATAAACATTACTCTAAATATGCAAATGGCTTTCCTAACACCAGTCAACGTCATTTATTTTGCAATTGTCTTCACTTGGTGTTCGAAGTTTAATAAATCGAAAAACTCAGCAGTACAAGTGACTGAGTACACAATACCATGACACAGAAAAGTATGTCCAGCAGATCCACAAGAGTCATCACTGGAATGTCATTTGCCAAAATGCTTAATACAATGATGGGTTATAGAACAGTTGCAATCTGAAAACAAAGGAAGTAGGTGACAGTACACTTGTTCGCCCACTGCTTGAATATTGCTCACCAATGTGGGATCCATAACAGATAGGGTTGATAGAAGAGATAGAGAAAATCCAATGGAGAGCAGCGCACTTCATTACAGGATCATTTAGTAATTGTGAAAGCATTACAGAGATGATAGATAAACTCCAGTGGAAGACTTTGCAGGAGAGACGCTCAGTAGCTCGGTACGGGCTTTTGTTGAAGTTTCGAGAACATACCTTCACTGAGGAGTCAAGCAGTATATTGCTCCCTCCTACATATATCTTGCGAAGAGACCATGATGATAAAATCAGAGATATTAGAGCCCACACAGAGGCATACTGACAATCTTTCTTTCCACGAACAATACGAGACTGGAATAGAAGGGAGAACCGATAGAGGTACTCAAAGTACTCTCTGCCACACACCGTTAGGTGGCTTGCGGAGTATGGATGTAGATGTAGGTGTAGTTACAAACATATTTTAAATTAACTTATGACATGATAATATTATGAACAGGATAGATTGCTACTTGCCATTTAGGGGAGACAGGCACAACAAAAAAACTTCTGAAACAAGTAAGCTTTAGTCAAAGGGCCTACTACTGAAGTAGACAACACACAAAAACATTTGCCCAAACACAACTCACACAGACATGACCACTCTATCTGGCCACCGAGACCAGACTGTGAGCATGTGC
Organism: Schistocerca piceifrons; assembly: GCF_021461385.2. Taxonomy (NCBI): domain Eukaryota; kingdom Metazoa; phylum Arthropoda; class Insecta; order Orthoptera; family Acrididae; genus Schistocerca; species Schistocerca piceifrons. The sequence continues at coordinate 140,946,260 of NC_060146.1, read as the reverse complement.
ACATGATGAGAGACAGATAAGAAGGAGGCTGTGTTGGGAAGGGGGAGAGATAGAAGGGTAGAAGTGGGTGATAGTAAAGAGCTGCTTGTGGAAGCATACAGGGACATGTTGGGGAGAGGACAGAGCAGCTAGGTGCAGGCAGATGCATGGGCGGGAGGGAGGGGGGGAGGAGGAGGCAGAAAAGAAGAGAAGTAAAAAGACTGGATGCACCAGTGGAATAGAAGGCTGTGAAGTGCTGGAGTGGGAACAGGAAGGGGAGAGGTGGCTGAAGGATAGCAACTAATGAAAGTTGAGACCAGGGGGGTTACTAGAACATAAAATATACTGCAGGGAGTGTTCCCACCTGTGCAGTTCAAAAAAGCTGGTGCTGGTAGAAAGGATCCATGTGGAACAGGCTTTGAAGCAGTCATTAAATTGAAGAATGGGCAGTATGCTCAGTAATTGGGTGGTCTAGCTGGCTCAAGTTTAAAAGAATAGTTGACCATGCACTGGATAGATATGTACCCAGTAGAACAGTTCATAATGGGAGGGAACCTCCATGGTACACAGTCACTGTAAAGAAACTTCTAAAGCAATTACTGCATAATAGGTGTAAAACAAAGCATTGGGCTATAGATAGAGGATGAAACACATCCTGTTGTCAAGAGAGTAATGCATGATGGCTTCAGTGTCTACAGTAGCAGAATATTGTCAAATGACATTTCACAAAATCTGATGAAATTCTGGTCATATGTAAAGACTGTTAGCAGCACCAAAGTTAGTTTCCAGGACCTGAAATTCAGGGTAGCGTATCAAAATCGTAATTGCTCAACTATTTTTCAAATGTTTCTTTACAAAGGAAAACTCATGAGAACTGCTCCATTTTAGTCATCATACCAATGAAAAGATGAATGAAATAAGTATTAATATCAGTGGTGAAGATAAACAGCTGATATCACAGGTCCTATGGAATCCATAGCAGATTCTATACTGAATTTACAGCTGAGTTAGCCCCTCTTCTGACTATAATCTACTGTTGATCCTCCAAACAAAAAACTGTGCCCAGTTCTTGGAAAAAGGCACAGGTCATACCCGTCTACAATAAGGGTAGTAGAAGCATTTTGTCCTCATCACTGGGACAGAAGTCACCCAATGTGGTGTCTACTGAAATAAGACTTGCACTCAGTGGCTGCCCTTCCCCTATTGGAGCCTTCCAGCCAACAATGCCACATGATCATTTCATTTCATTTTTGTGACTGAACTTATGACTTTTTGGTAGGGAGGACACAGCATCTTATCTTGCATGGAGAGCCATCATAAGATGTAGAGTATCTTTGGGTGTATCCCAGGAAAGTGTGCTGGGACACTTGCTGTTCATATTGTATATTAATGACTTTGCAAACAATATTTATAGTAAAATCAGCCTTCTTGCAGATGATGCAATTATCTATAATGAAGTACTATCTGATAGAAGTCAGATCTTGATATGATTTCAACATGGTGCAGAGACTGGCAGCTTGCTCTAAATGTTCAGAAATGTAAAATTTTACAGTTCAGAAAACAAGGAAAAAAAAACATAGTATCCTATGAGTGTAATATCAATGAGTCACAGTTGGTTTTGGCCAATTCATACAAGCACTTGGGTATAACACTTTTTAGGGAAATGAAATGGAATAATCAAATAGGTACAATTGGGGGTAAAGCAAGTGGTAGACGTCAGTTTATTGTTAGAATACTCGGGAAGTGCAATCAGTCTGCTTACAAATCACTCAAGCGACCAGTTGTAGAATATTGTTCAACTGTGTGGGACCCGTGCCAAATAGGACTAACAAGGGATATTGAAAATATACACTGAAGGGCAGCACAAATAGTCAAAGATTTGTTCAGTCCATGGGAGAGTGTCACAGAGATACTCAAGGAACAGAAATATCAGGCTCTTGAAGACAGGCTCTTGAAAATGTCCTGAGAAAGTCTATTAACAAAGTTTCAAGAACTGGCTTTAAATAGTTACTCTACGGATATACTACAAATCCCTACATATTGCCCACACAGGGATCATGAAGATAAGGTTAGAATAATTACTGGACAAACTGAGGCATCAAACAATAATTCATCCCACACTCTATATGTGACTGGACAGGAAGAAACCCTAATAATTGGTACAATGGGACATACCCTGCACCATGCACCATGCACCTCTATTGTGTGTAGCGGTTCTGGCTCTTTGTTTATTTTCTTTCATTTGTTGTCTTCAGGGACCACGTACTGCATTTGCTATGCTGGCTGAAAAATGTGGTTTGTAATTCTGACACTGACTACTGTAAATAATTTAGCCAACAGATGGGCAGTTGCATTTTACAGTACTTTAATTTCACTGTTCTTCACCCCCCAATAATACACAGTTATATGGCCAGTGCATTACTGTTTAACTTTTGATAAACCTCATTGATTGTTTGAAGGCAAACCTCCACATACTGCTACAGTAGTTTACTACTGTACATCTACGAGCAGTAAAAACCTAACCACAAAGTTCACAATTCTTTTAAGAAAAGAAACGTATGTGTGGAGCAGACACTGTAATTGTATAAACACATGGCCTAATTGTGTAACACTTATTTCACAGTTAAGTTGAAGCATTGTTGTTGTTCTAACTAGCACAGGTTTCTCATCTGAAACTCGGCCATGGACTGACTGTCTCATGACAAAAAATTGGGCTTTTATGTATCTTCACAATGATAGGTACTGAAACTACACATCATTCAAAGTTAAATGTACAGAAATTGCAATTAAAACTTAACTCATTAAATTAGCTGAATACATTAAAAATTGGTTCTTTTTAACAGTTTTGTCTACTATGAGGGTTAAGCCGAATTATTTATTTAAATGATGAAATGTCATTGTGCAAACAACACTTCTAACAAAACTGTTAATTACTTTCGAATTAATTCAGGGCTGGTTTTGCTAACATGTTTTCGAATAGAGCCAAATAGATACTTTAAAATTACTAGTACTTTGTCTTCCAAATGTTTATAATTAGTACAAAATTTATATTTTTTATTCATCAACAATAGAATTTAAGTTATGAAACAATTACTGATTTCACCCTATAATGAAGGATACTAACTAGGAATAGTTGAAATAAATGTAAAAAATCAAGTACATACATAAAACTAAGCTCAAAATAAGATCTGGTATTATATTCTTCAAAACTGAGGGCCAACCTTCCTCTTTTACGAAAATGCACATGATATCCATGTATGCTAATGGTAAATAGTTGAAAGTAACAAAATGAATTTAAGGAGGTAGATGGCAAAACAAGAGGGGAATCAAAACTATCCCAGCTGGCTTCGTCACATGTGCGCCTCACGGTGGTTTGCAGAGTGTAGATGTAGATGATGATAATGTGTAGGTTCAGTGTGTTGCAGAATACCACTATGGGAGGGGTAGGAAGGATAGTGGGTAGAACATTCCTCATTTAAGGGGACAACAAGAGTTAGTCGAAACCCAGGTGGAGAATGCGACTCAGTTGCTCCAGGCCCAGGTGGTACTGAGTCACAAGGTAGAATCCTGCTTTGTGGCCAGATGGTAGGACTTCGTGAGTTGGTGGGATGCTAGAGACAGAAGGCATGAGAAATCTGTTTCTGTAGAAGGTTCGGAATGTAATTCGATCTATTAAGTCCACAGTGTGGCCCTTAATATATTTGGAGGTGGACTGCTCAACACAACAGGTGTGATGGCCACACATGGCTAGGCTGCATGGAAGGGCCTTTTTGGTATGGAATGAGTGACAGCTGTTGGAGTGGAGGTACTGCTGGTGGCTGGTAGGTTTGATATGGACAGAGGTACTGATGTAGCCATCTTTGAGGTGAAGATCAACATTGAGGTTGCTTGTTGGGTTTTGGAGGACCAGGAGTGGGAGAGAAGGTATTAAGGTTCTGGAAATGTGGACATGGTGTCCTCACCTTTGATCCAGATCACAAAGATGTCATCAGTGAATCTGAAATAGGTGAGAGGTTTTGGATTCTGGGCGATTAGGAAGGATTCCTCCACATGGCCTATAAATAAGTTGGCCAAGGATGGTGCCATGCAGTTGCATTGCCTTTGCTGTACCATGGGTTTGTTTGTATGTGATGCCTTCAAAGCTGAAGTAATTGTGGGTTAGGATATAGGTGACCATGCTGATAACGAAGGAGGTTGTATGTTTGGAATCCACTGGGCACTGGGAAAGGTAGTGTTCAATAGTGGCAAGGCTGTGGGCATTATGGCTGTTCGTGTAAAGAGAGGTGGCATCAATAGTAACAATTAGGGCACTGTGTGCTAAAGAAGCAAGAACTGTGGAGAGTCAATGGAGAAAATGGTTGACATGTTTTATATAGGAAGGTAAGTTGTGGTAATAGTTTTAAAGTGTTGGTGCCTGAGAGCAGAGATTCCCAGAGTGGTGGCTCAGTAACTGGCCACAATGGGACATCCTGGGTGGTTAGGTTTATGTGCTTTTGGAAGCATGTAGAAAGTAGGAGTGCAGGTAGTGTTAGCAGTGAGGAAACAGGGAGACTCAGGGCAGAAGTTTGGGGATGAGCCTAAGGATTTGAGGAGAGACTGGAAGTAATGCAGGACTTCTGGAATGGAATCATGGTGGCTGGATTTGTAAGTGGACAAATCTGACAGCTGATGGTGTCCTCCTGCCAGGTAATCCTTGCAGTTCAAAACCACAGTGATAGAAATTTTGTCAGCAGGTAGGATTATAAAATCAGTATCAGTTTTTAGGTGGTTGATTGCGCTTATTTTTGCAGATGTAAAGTTAGCTAACATGTTGAGCATTTCGGGGAAGAATGGTGAGGCAATTTTTGATGTTAACAAATTCTGGAAAGTTAACATGGGGTGATTTGGGTGTAGAAGGTGTGGATGATGGTTGGATGGAGGAATAAACTGAGTCATGTAGGGTTCAACATTGGTTTAGGGTTGAGTCTGATTGGTAGTATTGGTGGTGAAATAGCATTTCCGCTGTAGGGACTGGGAAAAGGAGAGAAGCTCTTTAACAAGCACAGGTCATTCATGTCAAATCAACACATTTTTAACACGACTTTTAATTCACCATCTCAGATTTTGATGAAACTTGCCACTAAGTAATCCTACACATAGGTTAAGAAAAATGCACAATTTTTATTAAAATTCATTGACCCATTGTGAAAACATGGCAATGTGAAGTCAAAAATCACCAAAAAATGCTACACCACCATAATTTCAAATTGCTACAGCAACTCTCATAATTAAGATAAAATGGTGTCGTTTTGCAACATTTTCCATGAGCTTTCATATGATATACAACACAATATGGGTTCAAGATGATTTTTTTTATTTTAAATGAAAATTTAAAAAGATGTTATGTGGACATGTGTCCGGAAACGCTTAATTTCCATGTTAGAGCTCATTTTAGTTTCATCAGTATCTACTGTACTTCCTCAATTCACTGCCAGTTGGCCCAATTGAAGGAAGGTAATGTTGACTTCGGTGCTTGTCTTGACATGCGACTCATTGCTCTACAGTACTAGCATCAAGCACATCAGTACGTAGCATCGACAGGTTAGTGTTCATCACGAACGAGGTTTTGCAGCCAGTGCAATGTTTACAAATGCGGAGTTGGCAGATGCCCATTTGGTGTAATGGATTAGCACGGGGCAATATCCATGGCACGGTACGTTTGTATCGAGACAGATTTCCAGAGTGAAGGTGTCCTGATAGGAAGACGTTCGAAGCAATTGATCGGCGTCTTAGGGAGCACGGAACATTCCAGCCTATGACTCGCAACTGGTGAAGACCTAGAACGATGAGGACACCTGCAATGATGAGCAATTCTTTGTGCAGTTGACGATAGCCCTAATGTCAGCGTCAGACAAGTTGCTGCTGTACAAGGTAATGTTGACCACATCACTGTATGGAGAGTGCTACGGGAGAACCAGTAGTTTCCATACCATGTACAGTGTGTGCAGGTACTATCAGCAGCTGATTGGCCTCCACAGGTACACTTCTGTGAATGGTTCATCCAACAATGTGTAAATCCTAATTTCAGTGCAAATGTTCTCTTTACGGATGAGGCTTCATTCCAACGTGATAAAATTGTAAATTTTCACAGTCAACATGTGTGGGCTGACGAGAATCCACACGCAATTGTGCAATCACATCATCAACACAGATTTTCTGTGAATGTTTGGGCAGGCATTGTTGATGATGTCTTGATTGGGCCCCGTGTTCTTCCACCTACGCTCAATGGAGCACGTTATCGTGATTTCATACGAGATACTCTACCTATGCTGCTAGAACATGTGCCTTTACAAGTACGACACAACATGTGGTTCATGCACGATGGAGCTCCTGCACATTTCAGTCGAAGTGTTCATATGCTTCTCAACAACAGATTCGGTGACTGACGGATTGGTAGAGGCGGACCAATTCCATGGCCTCCACGCTCTCCTGACCTCAACCCTCTTGACTTTCATTTATGGGGGCATTTGAAATCTCTTGTCTACGCAAGCCCGGTACCAAATGTAGAGACTCTTCGTGCTCGTATTGTGGGTGGCTGTGATACAATATGCCATTCTCCAGGGCTGCATCAGCGCTTCAGGGATTCCATGCGATGGAGGGTGGATGCATGTATCCTCGCTCAGACACATGTCCACATAACATATTTTCTTTCTTTGTGTGTGAGGAATGTTTCCTGAAAGTTTGGCCATACCTTTTTGTAACACCCAACATTCCACGTGGGAAAAATTATATATAAAAACAAAGATGAGATGACTTACCGAACGAAAGCGCTGGCAGGTCGATAGACACACAAACAAACACAAACATACACACAAAATTCAAGCTTTCGCAACAAACTGTTGCCTCATCAGGAAAGAGGGAAGGAGAGGGAAAGACGGAAGGAAGTGGGTTTTAGGGGTGAGGGTAAGGAGTCATTCCAATCCCGGGAGCGGAAAGACTTACCTTAGGGGGAAAAAAGGACAGGTATACACTCGCACACACACACATATCCATCCACACATACAGACACAAGCAGACATTGGTCTTTAAATATGTCTGCTTGTGTCTGTATGTGTGGATGGATATGTGTGTGTGTGCGAGTGTATACCTGTCCTTTTTTCCCCCTAAGGTAAGTCTTTCCGCTCCCGGGATTGGAATGACTCCTTACCCTCACCCTTAAAACCCACTTCCTTCCGTCTTTCCCTCTCCTTCCCTCTTTCCTGATGAGGCAACAGTTTGTTGCGAAAGCTTGAATTTTGTGTGTATGATTGTGTTTGTTTGTGTGTCTATCGACCTGCCAGCGCTTTCGTTCGGTAAGTCATATATATATATATATATATATATATATATATATATATATATATATATATATATATATATATATATACACACACACACATATATATATATATATATATATATATATATATATATATATATATATATATATATATCTTTCCCATGATGACTTGGCTTTTGCTGTTGGATCAGTTCTTAGTCAAGAATACACTGATGAAGAATGGCCTATTGCTTATGCTTCATGATAGTTCAATGAGACTGAAACTAACTACAGTACAACTGAAAAAGAATTATTAGCTCTTGTATTTGGAGTAAAATATATTAAATGTTGCTTATACAGCAGAAAATGTGCTGTGGTCACTGATTATGCTACTCTTTTGTTTAAAGGACCCCAGTAATTTTTGAACTTGCTGGACATTAAAATTATTAGATTATTACTATGATTTACATCATGAACTGGGCCATTTGCACCAGAATGCAGGTGCTCTAAGCTGCAAAGTCAGTGTGGTACAGGAAGATGATATTTTAATATAAGAACTGCAACAAGCACAAGAAAGTGGTGTAGAATGTCACACTATGCCTTCCATCTGGATTTCATTACAGGCTTTAAAGAGGACAGTATTATAAATCATAAGAACCCCCTTGCCAGCAAAGTGGTAATTTGTGAAGAGTTACATCTACATCTACATCTACATTGATACTCCGCAAGCCACCCAACGGTGTGTGGTGGAGGGCACTTTACGTGCCACTGTCATTACCTCCCTTTCCTGTTCCAGTCGCGTATGGTTCGCGGGAAGAACGACTGTCTGAAAGCCTCCGTGCGCGCTCTAATCTCTCTAATTTTACATTCGTGATCTCCTCGGGAGGTATAAGTAGGGGGAAGCAATATATTCAATACCTCATCCAGAAACGCACCCTCTCGAAACCTGGCGAGCAAGCTACACCGCGATGCAGAGCGCCTCTCTTGCAGAGCCTGCCACTTGAGTTTATTAAACATCTCCCTAACGCTATCACGGTTACCAAATAACCCTGTGACGAAACGCGCTGCTCTTCTTTGGATCTTCTCTATCTCCTCCATCAGACCAATCTGGTACGGATCCCACACTGATGAGCAATACTCAAGTATAGGTCGAACGAGTGTTTTGTAAGCCACCTCCTTTGTTGATGGACTACATTTTCTAAGCACTCTCCCAATGAATCTCAACCTGGTACCCGCCTTACCAACAATTAATTTTATATGATCATTCCACTTCAAATCGTTCCGCACGCATACTCCCAGATATTTTACAGAAGTAACTGCTACCAGTGTTTGTTCCGCTATCATATAATCATACAATAAAGGATCCTTCTTTCTATGTATTCGCAATACATTACATTTGTCTATGTTAAGGGTCAGTTGCCACTCCCTGCACCAAGTGCCTATCCGCTGCAGATCTTCCTGCATTTTGCTACAATTTTCTAATGCTGTAACTTCTCTGTATACTACAGTATCATCCACGAAAAGCCGCATGGAACTTCCGACACTATCTACTAGGTCATTTATATATATTGTGAAAAGCAATGGTCCCATAACACTCCCCTGTGGCACGCCAGAGGTTACTTTAACGTCTGTAGACGTCTCTCCATTGACAACATGCTGTGTTCTGTTTGCTAAAAACTCTTCAATCCAGCCACACAGCTGGTCTGATATTCCGTAGGTTCTTACTTTGTTTATCAGGCGACAGTGCGGAACTGTATCGAACGCCTTCCGGAAGTCAAGAAAAATAGCATCTACCTGGGAGCCTGTATCTAATATTTTCTGGGTCTCATGAACAAATAAAGCGAGTTGGGTCTCACACAATCGCTGTTTCCGGAATCCATGTTGATTCCTACATAGTAGATTCTGGGTTTCCAGAAATGACATGATACGCGAGCAAAAAACATGTTCTAAAATTCTACAAGAGATCGACGTCAGAGATATAGGTCTATAGTTTTGCGCATCTGCTCGACGACCCTTCTTGAAGACTGGGACTACCTGTGCTCTTTTCCAATCATTTGGAACCCTCCGTTCCTCTAGAGACTTGCGGTACACGGCTGTTAGAAGGGGGCAAGTTCTTTCGCGTACTCTGTGTAGAATCGAATTGGTATCCCATCAGGTCCAGTGGACTTTCCTCTATTGAATGATTCCAGTTGCTTTTCTATTCCTTGGACACTTATTTCGATGTCAGCCATTTTTTCGTTTGTGCGAGGATTTAGAGAAGGAACTGCAGTGTGGTCTTCCTCTGTGAAACAGCTTTGGAAAAAGGTGTTTAGTATTTCAGCTTTACGCGTGTCATCCTCTGTTTCAATGCCATCATCATCCCGTAGTGTCTGGATATGCTGTTTCGAGCCACTTACTGATTTAACGTAAGACCAGAACTTCCTAAGATTTTCTGTCAAGTCGGTACATAGAATTTTACTTTCGAATTCAATGAATGCTTCACGCATAGCCCTCCTTACGCTAACTTTGACATCGTTTAGCTTCTGTTTGTCTGAGAGGTTTTGGCTGCGTTTAAACTTGGAGTGGAGCTCTCTTTGCTTTCGCAGTAGTTTCCTAACTTTGTTGTTGTACCACGGCGGGTTTTTCCCGTCCCTCACAGTTTTACTCGGCACGTACCTGTCTAAAACGCATTTTACGATTGCCTTGAACTTTTTCCATAAACACTCAACATTGTCAGTGTCGGAACAGAAATTTTCGTTTTGATTTGTTAGGTAGTCTGAAATCTGCCTTCTATTACTCTTGCTAAACAGATAAACCTTCCTCCCTTTTTTTATATTCCTATTAACTTCCATATTCAGGGATGCTGCAACGGCCTTATGATCACTGATTCCCTGTTCTGTACATACAGAGTCGAAAAGTTCGGGTCTGTTTGTTATGAGCATGCCATAGTGGACAATGAGCTACAATTGCTAGTATCACCACATGATTTTAATGAAAAGCTGATGTGCAAAAATATAACCATAACTGTTTGCCTTGCGCACAAAGAGCACAACCCACATACCTGGGTTCCTCTGCAACATCTTCCAGAGGCAACACCATTTTAGACCAATGCCTTCATCATCATTAGCCCTTTTCCACAAAATACACAAGATAATAAGTACATTTTGCAGATCACTGACCATTTTTCCAGATATTTAATTTTGGTACCTCCGACGACTGACATGAGAGTAAAAACAGTAGCTCGAGTATTTGTTACTCATTTGGTCCTACTGTTTGGCAGTCAAAATGCTATCCTTACCAAGCAGGGAACAAATTTCATTTCCTCCCTTGTTGTACAGGAATTCAAACTGTTATAAACAGAGAAATGAAGACAACAGACTTTCATCTCAAGATGAATAGCAGCCTCAAAGGTCTACACTATGCTGTAGAATATGAATCATACGCAAAATTATTGGGACACATATATTCTATACATAGTTTCCCCTTACAAGGCTGTGTATAGAAGACCTATGAACTTTCCATTTGAACTAGACAATCTGCGCCAGGCGTTGAGTGCACCGAAGTCGAAGGACTGATCTGCTGTCTTAAAAGTACCTGGAAAAAGGTGCAACAGAACAATGCCATAGCTACCACTAAACAATTGCAACACAGCAACAAAGGAGCTGTCCTTCCATATACAAAGCAGGTGATTTAGTTTTGCTTCAAAATCCAGTCGTTAAAAAGAGGACCCTGTATGAAGGGCCTTATCTGTTCTTATGTCTAACATTCTCTGTCAATGCTGAAATTTAGCTACCAGACTGTGCTGTTATTCTCCATTTTGACAGATTAAAGCTATACTATGGACAAGTTCTGCCACCCCCTATTGCAATACTAGACCAATCACAAGGAAAAGATGCCATAGTGAAGAAAGTAAAGAAAAAAAGTGGTTAAATGGCCCCATGACTGACCCTGTTATGGTCTGAGAAAGAAACATCCACATGCTTTGAGATTCAGATATTAACTGTGTAAAGCTTTGATAACTGTGGTTTTATGGTTTCCATGTATCTGTCTGTCATTTTCAAGTATTCTGTTGCCAGTATGAGGATTAGGTTGGAAAGACATTCTGTTCATTGGTTGTCATATAGGAGATTTTTTTGCACTTTTTTTAATATTCTGAGCTGCAAAAAGGAGTTGAGCAATCAGATTTTCGGCAAAAATGATATCTGATGGTAATCAAAGTATATGTTCTGTTTCACTCTGCATGAAGAAATAAGTTGCAGGGTAGGAAATTCTCAATAATTTATGCTGTAATCTTTACAATAATGGATGTAGTGATGACAATAAGTTCTAGAAGCAGCCTGTTGCCATTTTCCCAAAGTGGAAAAGATCTGTTTTTGTTTGTTGAGAAAGATGTGTTGTCTCAGTGTCTTATGTGTCATAAAGCTCTGAGTATGGTGATGAAGTATAATATACAGCATCACTACATGTCTCTTCACCCAATACAATACGATGAGCCAGATAGTAACGCAAGAAAGCAACCCGTTACCATATTGAAGGACAAAGTTCAGCAACAGATAAATCTGATGAAAAATGAATAAATAAATATAAAAAATGAATACGTATTTCTTCTACAGACTCTGTATATGTATTGATTTTGTTTATTAAATATGTGTTAGCAACAATTGTAGAGTGCTGATGTTGATGAAGATTCAACTGATGCAGTGCTTGGAGTGAGCTACAAAGTTGCACACATCATTGCAACAACTGCAACACTGTTCTCAATGGGTCCCTTGGTGATATCATGCCTGCTTACCATCTTTGAGTGCTTAGTGCCAGCAGACATTATGAAACTTGAGGAGTTTGGCTCTCCTAGATAACAGTATCTCATCAGGTCCGTGGTATGGGCACAGGTTTGGAAACTCATCTGAAGCAGGAGTGCCAGACTTTTATAACTTTTTTGTTAGCCCTTGAAGAAACTACTGATGTCACAGGTGTTGCTCAACTCACAGTATTGTGAGGGGCATTAATTCAGAACTACAGGTTTTCAAGGAGCTACTACATGTGATACTAATGGAGTACACAATCGCAGGTCATGACATATTTGAGGTTGTTTGTGAGTCCATAGAAAACATGTGCTTGTCACTGTGGCAACAGACAGTGAGCTGCAAATGGTTGGGAGCCAGTAAGGTTTCGTGACTCGTCTGAAGGAAAAAATTAAGACAGAATTTTGGAAAGAAATATTAAGCATACATTGTTTTATGGACCAAGAAGCCCTTTGTGCTGAAAGTGTCAAATGCATCACCATCATGAAGGTCATAGTTAACTGTATAAATTTTGTAAGATGCCACAGCATCAAACTCTGCCAGTTCAAAGGCTTTTTGCATGATCCGCAAGCAGCCTATGATGATATTCTTATCACTGCACAGTATAGTGGCTTAGCAGAGGCAAAGCTCTCAATGTATTATTTGCAATTCGGGAAGAAATTGCATTATTTATGGAAATGAAAAGAGAGAGGCAACCATCACTCAGTGACGAGACATGGGAAGCAGACCTGGCCTTCCTAATTAACATTACAAGAAATTTAAACAGCTTAAATATGTTACTTCAAGGAGAGGATCTATTAATCATTGATATGTGCAATAAAATTAATGTGTTCATGGACACACTTCATCTATGTGAAAGGCAACTTGGAAGTGGAAACTTAATTTTTTTCAAGTGTTTTTCATCCTTTCAATTGCTTGAAGAAATAAGTTTTGGTGGTTATCAGCAAATCATTGTACAACTTCATAAAAGTTTTGAGGGTAGGTTTCAGAACATGTGATGCCTACAAAATGAATTAAAACTGTTTCACAATACATTTCCAGATGTACTGGATACTGTTTCTTCAGAAATGCAACTAGAACTAACAGATCTGCAAAACAGGACACTGCTGAAGAACAGACATTACAAAACCACAAATTTGGTAAGATGGTATCATGAGCTTCATGTGGAAGACTTTCCCATATTACACAAGACTGCAGCTGACATCATATCTATGTTTGGCTCAACACATCATTATGAGCAACTATTTTCTATTATGAAAAGAACAAAAACAGCAGAAAGGTTCCAGCTGCACGACCAGCACTTGAAAGTATTCTGCGTCTTGTGGCAGTTCAAGGACTGACGTCCAATATGTCTTTAATCATGAATAAATGGAACTCTATTTCTCAAACCAAATAACATTTTCATATTTTTGGCTTATTTTAATGTTTATTGTTAATCATAATCAGTCACCCTGTATTTCCTGGTTTGTGGTCTCCTCCCTAGCCATTTTGTGCACAGTGCTGCATGTAAGCTGCTTGCCCAACATGTGTGCAAGCTGTTTATTCACTCCTGCCTGCAAGGGCCCTTGAGCACCTGGCTTCTCACAGCTGAGCTCTTGAGCTGAAACAGCCTGCTTGTATAATGTGCTACACCTAAGTTAGTTTACTATGAGAATTTGAAAAGTGATGAGAGTAGAGATGCCTCCATAAGTGATTTTAAAGTTCAAAAATGAAGTAAATAATTGTGCAGTGCATTGAATCCATAAAACAGCTGTTAACAGTTAATCCCTGACTAGGAAACATAAGTGTGTTATAGTACACATAAGCAGATTTGAGTGTCTTAAAACATGACCTAATAGTTTCTCCAGTTTTAGTTCAATTACACTACATGTAACCAACAAAACAGTGGGAATGTAGTGTTGCTAATCAGTGTACTCTGAGTTCAGTAAGAAATTTTACACAGTACTATTTGAAGTTTCTATGTAAGACAGTTTTTTAGCCAAGGTCAACTGTAGACAGTCATCTTTCATTATAGAAAACTAGCTGCAAACACAAGCAAAAATATATCAAGTACACCAGTAAATGCAAGTTCTTGCCAACAACACTAAATCTAAGTATTCTTGAAGATGTAATGAATGCACTGTTCTAATTGTCTCTCAGTAGAGAGACCAGTTTTGTACACTGTATGATGTTGGATCTGTTTACTAATAAGTTAAAACTATTACAAATGAAGTCTCATTACTAGGAATTAGACATATTACTTTATGCAATACATCATTGTAAACATTAAGGTGATACATTGTTTGTCAATGTGTGTTTGAAGTCATACAAAAAACTAAATCATACAGTGAACAAGGAGGAGTTATTTCACACTTGTCATGTGGTTGCTCCACCTACTAAAGACAACAGTTTTCCCAATAAGCACATGTCAGAGCATTATCCAAGCGCTGAACAACTCAAGCTGCTATATTCTGACAGTAACTCCATTCAAACAGTTAAGAGAAGAATATTCATTACCACTCTATTACAGTCCTGACATAGAAACATAAATAAATAGATAAATAAAATATCTGCTGTAAATGAAAGGAACTAACTGTAATCAATGTAAATCTGTGTTTTCATGATCGATGGGGAAAAGAGCACTGTCTTACAAAAACAGTTCCATCTCTTTGAGAGCTGTGTTATCCTTTGAGGATTGCTAACATTACAACTAAAAACAAATTTGATGGAGGACAGTGGTTGTGAACCATTATTCTGTACAACCTGACAGGTGAAACACATGGACCAAGATAGTGTTTGCCTCCCACCAGGTATGGTTACACAGTGGCCGTTTTGGCCTGCAGCCAATCAAAGTTCAGCAGATGATAATGATGCACCACTGGGCCCTGCCTTTCAAATGCATGTGTAGTGTCATGCCTTTGTGTAGTAACATTATTCAGTCTGCTGTTTGTCATATGTGATGATAAAGTATTATTCAATCTGTGTTTATGCAGAACAGGTTGCTGAGGTCTGTTGAGTTCACCTATGGTCAACTGTAACCAAAATCCAGAAGTATGAAGATAATTAATTAATTATATATAATAACAAAGATGAGGTGACTTACCGAACAAAAGCGCTGGCAGGTCGATAGACACACAAACAAACACAAACATACACACAAAATTCAAGCTTTCGCAACAAACTGTTGCCTCATCAGGAAAGAGGGAAGGAGAGGGGAAGACGAAAGGAAGTGGGTTTTAAGGGAGAGGGTAAGGAGTCATTCCAATCCCGGGAGCGGAAAGACTTACCTTAGGGGGAAAAAAGGACAGGTATACACTGAGGTAAGTCTTTCCACTCCCGGGATTGGAATGACTCCTTACCCTCTCCCTTAAAACCCACTTCCTTTCGTCTTCCCCTCTCCTTCCCTCTTTCCTGATGAGGCAACAGTTTGTTGCGAAAGCTTGAATTTTGTGTGTATGTTTGTGTTTGTTTGTGTGTCTATCGACCTGCCAGCGCTTTTGTTCGGTAAGTCACCTCATCTTTGTTATTATATATAATTTTTCCCACGTGGAATGTTTCCTTCCATTATATTAATTAATTAATTGATTATTCCTCCTGTTTTGTTTGTACCTGGTTAACCTGATACTACCCCTCCCCCTCCTCCCCCACCATGGAAACTCCTTATTTCTGTTACTGGGATAACTGGTACCTCAGAATACAACAATAATTAACTGATGGCAAATGAGTCACATCATTCCGCATTATAACTAAAGTTTCCTCATCAATATACTAACGAATTTTAATTAGTAAAATAACGTACAATAGCGGTTGTTTACAAGAAATCATAACATTTAATTTTCCCACAATGTATATGTTAATGACAGATGAGCCAGTAAATTTAAATCATTTCCTTGCTATGAACAATAACTCAGTCATTATAAAATGATAGGTGAAAGAATAAGTTTGTGACTAATCCAGAATCTGAAACCAATGCTTACCATTGGATTTCATGCCATTTAGCTACCCTTGTGACTGGCAACATGGTGGAGACACACGTTTAAACATGACAGGTCATTTCATCAGGGGTTTTCCTCAGTCTGGGGAATGTCTCTCACCAGAAAAGTGCCTGGCTGTGCCGACATTTCGGGCCAGTAATTGTAATCTCACAATCATACCCACCTGGCTTCAAACACTTGACAATGCATGTGCTACCATGCTGAAAGTAGCTACTAAGATATCAGCTATGCTCAGCCAATCCCATATCACTTGGTTATTTTCACTTTGTTGCTTTCTCTGTTATTTTTTGTTTGTTGTTTTATATTTGCTGCTGGAATTTATTTTTTACATAGTTTATGCTTTTAAAGAGATGAATACAGTAAAAAGGCTCAAAATGATGTAGTTGCCGTAATTATTTGGAGATGAAGAGGCTCGCATGGAATAGAGTGCAGAGAGTTGCATAAAACCAGTCTTCCAACTAAAGATAACACCCACAACATTGTTATGGTGTTGATTGTTACTGCTTGAATAGTCTGCTATTCTTTGCCCATTACGTTAGTTTTCAAAACTGAGAGTCACCATAGTGTAAATACACAGTAAAGATAGAATACTTAAACTCTTAAACAGGGGTTTACAGGAGTTTCTAGGTTTACATCCTTTATGAGTCTCATGGCCTTTTTTTATATTCTGAAAAATTACTTTGCTGCTGCTAAATTACCCCAGAATATGTGCCCATATTTAAGATGGGAAAGAAAGTAGGCATAATCAATAACCTTAATTGTTTTTTCACATGACATCCATATTTTAAATAACACTGAAGCTTATGCTGTTTACATTTTTTATCACTCACTCAGTGATGGAGTTAATAAGTGTGCTTGCTCAGTCAGACAGTTCATCATACAGCCAGATCTCAAACTGACTTGGTAGGCACACACTCAACAGGTATATAGTAAGCTATTAAAGACGATTTCATCCTTCACAGATTAGGTAAGTGAAAAACAATTGCTTACATGCTACACTCTCTTCTCTTAAAATTTTCTTCTTTGAATTAGTCTCCATGAAAACTGAACTGTACATTAACAATATTACTGTGGCAACAGAAAACAACCAGAGCTATCAATGGAATATTGAATATATGACTGAACCAAATAGGATACTCTTCTCATTGGCTTTCAACATTAACTGCATTACCATTGTATGCTAAGAAATTATTCCAAAAGAAAACAAAAGATGGATGAGTCATTATCACAAAGAAATGATGTAGCCTACATATTCTAGTGATCTAGATTTTGCTTTCAGACAGAATAAACCTCAGTAGTTTTAGCCTCACTGCAATATCTGAATGTGGATGGCGTCTGGCCCTGGGATGGAGGATCAGGATGAACTGAGAGCACGATCTAGCTCCCTCATAGTATAAAGGTGGCATTGTAGCACTCACGATTCGGAGAAGAGAATGGTATTTCCTGAGTCTCCTCTGCAAGTTTCTGATGAAGGAAGGGAGGGTGATAGTGGAAAGAGCTCGAAACTTCCACAAAATGGCGGCCCAAAGTCTTGGAGATGGCAACAGGGTCCACAATAACATCATCTGCTGCTATCAGGCCGGAAATTGGGGAATAGATCTTGCTCCCAGAGAGCTGTCAGAGGTTGGTCCACACAACAGAGGAAGGGAAAGAACTGTTAAAAGAACTAGTGAATGAAATCCAACTAGCTATTTTGCTATCCTGAAGAACATGATGACATTTTGCACACATCTGTTTATAATTAATGCAGTTTCCCATTGTAGGACGACAGTTAAAAATGTAGAAAGCATGTCTATGTGCACGAATTGCATCGTGGCATGCCTCATTCCACCAAGGGACTGGGATATGATGTGGTAAAGAGGAAGCGCAAGGAATGGAATATTCTGCAGCAATAAGGATAACGTTTGTTAGATATTCCACCTGGTCATCACAACTGGGGAAATCTTATTCTTCGAAGGTCACCAGGGAGGAGTAAAACCACCAGTCAGCCTCAGTAAGCTGCCATTTGGGTGTGCACGTGGATGAGGTAGGAGTCAGCAGACGGATAGCATACGGGAAATGGTCACTCGAGTAGGTGTCAGAGAGTATGGACCACTCAAGATTGTGGGCAAGCTGGGCAGTGCAAAAGGAAAGGTTCAAATGGGAATAGGTGTGCGAGAAGTTGGAAAGGAAAGTGGGTGTGCCACTGTTAAGGAAGACGAGGTTAAGTTGGTTAAGAAGGTCGGTCAAGAGGGCACCTCTCTGACAGATCCTGAGAGATGCACATTAAAGTCACTGAGTAACCAAATATGGAGGCAGCTGCCCAGTAAACTGAAGGAAGTCTGCCCTGGTGACTTCGAATGTTGGAGGACATAAACAGTACAGAGGGAAAAAGCCAGGTGGGGAAGGAAAAGGCAAACTGCAACAGCTTGAAGATTGGTAGTCAGGGAGATGGATTGACTACAAATGTCATCCCGTATGGGCAGCATGATCTCCCCATGAGGTGGAATGCCAACCACAGGGGGAAGATCAAAATGAATCAGTAAGTAATGGGAAAGCTCAAAGTGGTCACGATGGCACAAGTTCGTTTCCTGAAGGCAGAGTGCAAGGGGATGCTGTGATGCTAAAAGCAGCCATAAATCCTCTTTGTGGGACTGAAGGCCACAAACATTCCATTGAAAGACACTCATGATGAGGAAGAGCAGAAGCATTGGCTTGCTTGTGGAGGCAGTCCTCAGAGTCCAGTGCTGAAAAACGGTTGGTTGTGTGCACCGGCAATATGGAGGTCGGCCGGGCTAAGGTACCACAGGGCAAAACCGTCAAGGAGGACCATAGAGTTGGTCAAGGAGAAGACCATTTGCCTTTTGTGGACTTCTTCAAGCCTTTCCGATTAGAGGAAGACACGGGTGTTGTCTGACTGGAGGGACATAGGAAGTCTTCATGGACATACTCCTTCTGTCCTTTCTGGCCTACCGGTTATGCAGCTGGTGGCTTCACCACTTGAGGTGAGAATTTGATGGCTTCGCGCACAGCTGGACACAGGGATGGCAATGCTACCTTGACACTGGGCGATTTCATAAACTCAGAGCTGAATTGGAGGTCACATGTCTATGTGGCCATGTTCTTCACGGAGCGAAGGGTAACAAAAACAGAACTATAGGTGCCAGATGGGAGAACACAGGGTTTGCAACTAGCCAGTAACTTGCAAGCCAGTGAATTGTGAGCTACTGGGTAAGGCACTTTTTCCCTTACCTGGATCTCTTGGACAGCCCACTTATCGAGATACAAGTGACAATCCCGAGAGGAGGCGCCATGACCACCATTGCAGCTGATACAGCGGGGAGAAGCAGGTGGACAGTTGCCCTCATGTGCATCCCTACCAAAGGTTACACATTTGGCTGGGTGTCTACAAGATGCTCTAGTGTGGTTGAAATGATGACACTGGTAGCAGTGCATCAGGTTCAGAATGTACCGCCAGACTGTGATAATTTCATAGCCTGCTTTGATCTTGGACAGCAGCACCACTCTATCAAATGTGAGGAAAAGAGTGTGGGTGGGTACTAAGGAGGAATCCACCTTTTTCATTACACAATGGACGGCAATGACACACTGATCAGAGAGGTCAGATTGGATTTTGGCCTCAGACCGTTGAGCAGCCTTGTGTAAATTACTCCACAGAAAGAATTCAAAGTTCTATGGGCCCCAACATGAACAGGTGGAGAAGTGAGGTAGCAAGCAGTACTTGAATATCAGAAGCAGACTCCAAAAGCAAAGTGCCATTCCATAAACAAGAGCATGATTTCACAGGGCCAGCAATGGCATCAACACCTTTCTTAATAATAAATGGATTGACTGTGGCAAAGGACTGACTGTCTTCAGTACTTGAGACCATGAGGAACCATGGTGCAGCAGGGAGGGTCTTTGAATCACTAGCCTCATTACATTTACATTTTGTAGGTGTCAATTGGGAAGATGGTTGACTCATTGTGAGAAAATCCCTCATGATTGCTAGTGTCTCTGATGGAGTGCTCCTTCCAACTGGGGGCTCCCTTCACAAGGGAGCACACCCACCTTAGGTGATTGTTCACACCTCAGGTCACACCTCCCAAACATCTGACAGAGGGACCAATTGGCAATTTGGGAGGGTTGCAGCTCAGGTCTGTACTGGAGGGTACATGAAAACCCTATCTGATGACCCAGGACTGGGAATTACACATTACCCAGTCATCTGTTATGGGTCAGGTGTGGGGGGCCAGTGTTCAGGAGTGCACAGCAAGGAAGAAGGAAAAGAGGAACCTCAAATGCCAAAGCAGAGGAACAAGAGGAGAAGGGAAACAAAGGAAGGAAAAGGGAGCAAAAAACAAAGATGAGACTGTTCTTGTGTCAGCAATAGACAATGCAGAACATTCCCAATTACACCCCAGTCGTGTTCCCCAAGGGAGGGGAAACAGAATAGCAAGAGGATAGACCTGCAGCACAGAAGGGAAAAATTACTGCAAAGTCTGGGGCCCTTTGGTAGCCAAGCATGAATGTACCAAAGTATGATGAGCCCCCTGGGGGGACATATCACTCATCTGTAAGTCCATGACAATTCCCTCCTTTGGAGACACTTGAGCTTAGCTAAAACTAATTGGAAGGTAACTGATGTCAGTCAACCCAAGTTCAATAACTCATGTGAGTTGTAGCAAGAAGCCTACTAACATCCTGTAGATTTTCTCCCATATTTTATTTGTGGGGCATGAGCCATGTTAGAAATATTGTTATATTTGGATAAGTTAATGATGTTGTATAGGATATTAGGGTATTCCCTTTTATAGTTGATAGGTTTGAATGGCCTGTTCAAGTTAATTCAGATGTATCTCTTCTGTTATCTATTATCATTTTATAAGCCTAGATATCCTGATGGTATATGAACTAAAGCCCATGTGTCTGTTTATTGTGATAGGATGTATTGATATTGTTTCTGTAATCACTGTTATACCATTGCTGCACAGGCCCCTATGCTTTGGGCCATCCTGCTGCTGGATTATTAACTGTATAAATTCATGTGGAAATACCCTTACAGAAACACTACTTTTTAAATGAACTGCACACCATCTTTCCAGTGATGATAAGCAAACTAGAAACCAAAGCTTTCTCTGCTGCTCCCCTGCCACACTGTAGTCCCCATGCACAATGACATTCCTTATATGTTTGTGTTTATTATTTTTCTAAACCCACTGCGCTGTGTTCTGTCAAAAGTTCTTTTCATCTGATTTAGTTAGTGTAGGTGAACCACTTACACACCATCTTTCCTGTTGTGAACACCTATCTCCAGTTTTTCGATGATGGATAACCTGATGTTGTGCGCAACACAAAGGCTATCTAGGCTGAGATGAGTTTGAGCAGATGAGCAATCACAACTGTTACCTTAATGTAACGTTGAATATTCATATTTCCATTTTCAATTTGTTCTTCTTGTTTATGAACTCTTATACTCACTTACATTCCCTTACATCAGTAGTAACTCATATATTCTTCTCAATATGCTTGAAACTTAAACAAGCTCCACAAACTCACAGGTACAACCTGTTTAAGTACAGCTGCTTGCACACTCGGCTGTGAAGTTCAGTGATCTACAATCATATATGCCTGTGAATGTTTATTTGTGCTCCTCTCTAGTATTACATAGCGGTGCCCCTGAGTGTGAAGTGAATCGTTTCCTTATGGAAACCAGAACACCTCCCTGCACTTGTGCAGTCATATTGGTGCACAATCTCATGTTTGTGCCCATTAGCAATAGCTTCTTGTACACTGTGCCGCATCCAACTGCAGTATCTCTCCTCTGCTATGATCCTATCTTTGCATCTCAGATTTATCGAGTCACACTTGTGGGCAGTGAACTCCTATACAACAGTTCCTGTTGTGGGGTTATCGTACCTACCATCCAACTGTCAGCTCATGTACCATTTGTGCAAAATGCATGGATTGAATCCTTCTTACTGTACCTACCAGAACTACTCATTGTATACCATCATCTGACAGCTGACTATTGCTGTCTAGTCAATGCAATCACTATCGATTGTTCTACCTTCCGTTTTGTGGGAGGGCATGGGGAGTATATGAATGACATGGTCATACTGAGTACTGTATCTGTTCCCTTGACTTTGATCCTACTGAGAGTAGCCACACAGTCTGCTTAAAGAAAAAGGGATACTGTAAATGACTAAGGTCCCCCCCCCCCCCCCCCCTTTTGTTGCTCTGAGCAGCAACCGCCCAATGAAAATCTCACCTAGCCTGTGCTGATATAATTACAAAAAAATGTCATTGTATATGTGTGGCCCTCTCTTAGTTGTCTTAGAACAACACTTGTGACTACTCACTACATAGTATCTTAATATATTGTGATTTGAGCCAACACTTTCCTTAAAGTCAATTTGTAATAAACATATGGTAGCTCAGTACCCCACTTATACTGCTGTCACTGCCCACTATATTGTGTAATTTAGACAGAGTAACATTCATTATGATGTCTGGTCAGGGAATAGTAATTATATTAGCAGTCACCAACACTTTTACATCTTATCATCATACTATTTTATTGTTAGAGAACAAATGGCATTAGTTATTAGAAGGTCCAGGGACCCCATAAAAATACTGTTGAACTGAGTCAGTTCCTACTCCACTGCTGAAATATACCCCTGAGCTTCAACTGATGTACTCCCTTTGACGCAGTGTTCTAGTTCTGCCTACGGTGAAACTGTGAGACCTGGGTGCCACGCCCAGCTGACTTTTTCACTGATGCTGCCAGTACTTCGTCACTGCACTCAGTGTCCTCACTATGCCATGTACTACAACTTCACCACCATTACACTGACTACAGATATGCCATTGTAAAGCTCAACATGGGCTACAGCTACAACCATCCTCCACATGATATTTGTCATTTTTACTAATGTTTTGCACTCTGTTTAAATTGCTCCTGTTACAAACAATGAAATTTCTACTTACATCTCACATCCTTACCAAATAAGGCCTGGCAAGGTATTACCTATCCCAGGCAGTACTTAAAATTTTAAAAATAATCACTTTGTAATATTTCAGACCTGAGACTCGGCTCCTGTGGAAGGGGTAGGAGTGTACAAGATGGGCAAGCATAAAACACAACAAATTGATTTATTTCTCTAAATTTCCATTCACGGGTAGCTCATGAAGTTTTCCTAAGCAGGTTGACTGCCACAGGATATTAGCTGAATGCTAGCCACTTCACACTCTGTTCAAGTGATGTGTGAACTTGTGCTGACAAGGTAACACCACACTTAAGCATTGCTGATGCTGTCAGACAGTGAATCATTCAGGTCAAAACCAATCACCAGAACAGAACTGGTCAGTGGGGCCCTGGGGCAAACTGATGAGCATGGCGATTCTAGTTGTGTAGGCCTCTTCTCATCCGTTTCTTGGACTGTTCAACTTTCCTTCCATTTCTTTTGGCCACAAGCCCCCTGCCTTGTATGAAAGATTTATGACTTAATTTTGGTATCCCTTAAGGATAGACAGTAAACTATGCTATGAGACAGTTTCAACAGTAAATTTTTGCATTTATAATTTCACACTCAGCAACTGTCTTCTAAATTCCAGATTCCCACCCACTCCTGACATACACTATGTGATCAAAAGTATCTGGACACCCCCCCAAAAACATACTTTTTTCATACTAGGTGCATTGTGTGGCAACCTACTGCCAGGTACTCCATATAACAGACCTCAATAATCATTAGACATCATGAGAGAGTAGAATGGGGTGCTCCGCGGAACTCACAGTCTGTGAATGTGGTCAAGTGATTGTATGTCACTTGTGTCATACATCTGTAGGTGAGATTTCCACATTCCTAAACATCTGAAGCTCCACTTTTTCCAGTGTGATAGTGAAGTGGAAATGTGAAGGGACACGTACAGCAGAAAAGCATACAGGTTGACCTCATCTGCTGAGTGACAGAGACCGCCGACAGTTGAAGAGGGTCGTAATGTGTAAGAGGCGGACATCTATCCAGACCATCACACAGGAATTCCAAACTGCATCAGTATACACTTCAAGTACTAAGACAGTTAGGCGGGAGGTGAGAAAATTTGGATTTCATGGTTGAGCGGCTGCTCATTAGCTGCAGAATGGCAAACGGTGCCTTGGTTGGTGTAAGGAGCTTAAACATTGGATGATTGAACAGTGGAAAAATGTTGTGTGGAGTGACAAATCACAGTACACAATGCAGTGATCTGATGGCAGGGTGTGGGTATGGCGAATGCTCGGTGAACATCATCTGCCAGTGTGTGTAGTCCCAACAGTAAACTTCAAAGGTGGTGGTGTAATGGTGTGGTCATGTTTTTCATAGAGGGCGCTTGCTCCCCTTGTTGCTTTGTGTGGAACTGTCATAGCACAGGCCTATGTTGATGTTTCGAGCACCTTCTTGCTTCTCACTGTAGAAGAGCAATTTGGGAATGGCGATTGCATCTTTCAACACGATCGAGCACCTGTTCATAATGCATAACCTGTGGCAGAATGGGTACATGATACTAACATCCCTTTAATGGAATGGGCTGCACAGAGTCCTGACCTGAATCCTATAGAATAACTTTGGGATGTTTTGGAATGCTGACTTTGTACCAGGTCTCACTGCCCGATGTCAATACCTTTCCCCAGTGGAGCATTCCATGAAGAATGGGCTGCCATTCTCCAAGAAACCTTCCAGCACCTGATTAAACATATGCCTGCGAGAGTGGAACCTGTCATCAAGGCTAAGAATGGGCCAACACCATATTGAATTCCAGCATTACCTATGGAGGGCACCATCAACCTGTAAGTCATTTTCAGCCAGGTGCCCAGATACTTTTAATCACATAGTGTACATCCTATCAGCACAAAACTATCATTTATATTTTCAAATGTGGAAGTCATTCTATAATATCTGACTTCAATATTTGCTTTGTCAGCAAAGATAATTATTTCTGCTTCTTGGATGTATGATTTCACATCAGTTTTTGACACTGGTGTGCAGTGCTTTAGGAAAAAAGTAACTTGCACACAATGTGTCACTGTTGAGTAACATAGTTCGGTGAAATTCTGGCCATACTAAAAACAACTGCTACAGTATAGGATTGAAGGAAATTGAAAGAAATATGTAATGAGACAAACATAAATGATAGTTTCATTCAAAGACAAAAATTACACTGAAGTCACCATGATTTATGATGGTCCCCTGAACATTATAAAAGGAGGGATGTAGTTCACAAATAGAGTATGTGATCACCACAGACAGCAGTGCACACTCTGCAATGTGCTCTCTTGCTGGCCACAAGGCCGGTAAGGAGTTGTTGTGCTAGGGCATTCCACTCCTCTACCAACATGGTTGACAACTGCCGGGTGGTTGTCATTGCATGTGACCATGCTACAATACATCTGCCCGATCAGTCACTCGTGTGCTTACTGGGATTAAGTTGGAAAACAGGCAGGCCAGTCTGTTTGCCAAATATTCTCTCATGCCAAGAGCTCCTGGACCTGTGCTGTTTCATGTGGACACACACTGTCATCTGTAAAAATTAATTCATGGCCGAATGCATCCCTGAAAAGCTACACGTAGTGAATGAGTACAGTGACACAATAGCATTGGCTGGTGAAAAAGAGGCAGGGAGCTGGGAGCAGTAAGGTGCTGGCAAGTGGAACTTGACATTTGCACCACAACAGACCTTTACTTGAAAACACCAGTGAAAACTAATTACCATAAAAATTAAGATATTCCACTTTGCTTTTTATTACCAGACACTTGCTTATGGCAGCAGAACAAATAGCTCTTACAGCTCTAAAACTTGAAAAAAATTGAAATATTGAGAATGCTAGTTAATGAGTAATAATATTTTAGCAAAAAGACATATTTATTAAAACAGTATTCAAGCAAATAAGAAACCATTTAAAAATATTGAGATATTGACACAACTGCAGGAGCTACATAGAGGTGAATTTAATTACAGTAGTTATAATCTTTGTTACCCCTGGTAGAATCTATATCAGACAAAAAATACTAAAATGGAGGAAAAAAATCTACACATTAAGACACATTGATGAGAAACAGTATTCAAGGTGGTTTACCGATCAGACCAGATCAACCAGTCAGTTATGACAACCAATGACTATACGGACAAGTTGGTGCAATACGATTTATGATTAAGAAAACTGAGCCCCAGCTATGTGTGCTCAAAACACTGAACTTCAAACAAAGCCCAAATTTCACATTCTAGAATATCTTTCCAATTATCAAATTTCGAGCAACTGCTCATACAAAAAAAAAAAAAAAAGAAAAATTTTAAATGGCAGTTATTGGGAAAATATAATTTACATTCAAATACAATTTCTCAATTTAAGCAATATTTAAACAAATGAACAGATTAAAAAAAAATTGCCAATGACTTGGAGCCTTAGATTCACCTGTCTTGTGCTTAACAAAACCACTAAACCACTTCATCTTGCCCAGCAGCAGACTTAAATACGGTCAGCACACACCAGGTCAGTGAGATAAAAAAATAAAATCACCAACTACAGTAACAAACTTGAGCTTGCCTGTACTACGCATGTGGATGACATGTTGTTGTTGTTGTTGCAGGAATGTTGTTGTTGCTGTGGGCTATAGTCCAAAGACTGGTTTGATGCAGTTCTCCATGCTATCTATCCTCTGCAAGCCTCTTCATCTCCAAGTAACTACTGCATCCTACCTCCCAAATCTGCTTAGTTGTTAAACATATTGATGGCAAAAGGCAAATGTTGCAGTTGCATGTCAGCAAAAAACCCAATGATGTCGCTGCCAGTACACATCCCTTAGAAGGAGTACACTTAAACCGTGACCACAGGTACACCAAAGGAACCAAGCAAGATGCTCACTCAACAAACCTGTATGTGTCTGCTGTTCCACTCTGTCTGTACAACCATGGACCAGACAGCAAAGGCAAACCAAGGCCATGTTGGAACTCAAGTGCTGTTTTTCTCAGACATGTGAGCTTAGTAATTCAAGGCCTGCTCACAAGACGGTGCAACACCAATAAATGCTTGTCAGTTTACAGCCCCACAGAATGTTGCATTCATCACTGCTCAGGAACTTCCTTCTCCAGTTAGCGGGAAGGTAGAACTGACCCAGAAAAAAAATAGCTCGGTGTTAAGCCACCGCAGCTGGTCACACATGTGCTCACTCACAAAATGTGAGGAGGAAGTTACTTAACACCCAGCAATGATACAGCCTCATGCTATCAATGAGGAATCTATAGTGTGCATGACTCATTGGTGACTGTATCATGTTCAGAGGTTTGGAGCTCAGTATGTAGATGCAACATTATGCCTTCCCACACTATAAAACTTGGACCACAAAAGAGCGTTTGGCAATGTTCCTGGGAGCATTGTACATTCCTGTTTCTTGCTATGTGAGGGTATGTTGAATTCCAAATTGAGAGAAAATTTTTATTTCAAGAGGGATATGTTACTGTTCTTGCTTACATAGTCTTTTCCAGTACTTTTGAGAAGAAGCTCCATTAGGAAAACTGCTCAGCAGCTATTTTTATTGATATTACTACTTAGGATCTGACAACATGTTTGAACACATTGGATTACTGTATATTAAAACAGGATTTTAGTACTTTACCTGAGATATTCTGAACTCCATGAGAGAGTTAATTACACTCTCAAATATTGTCATGTATCTAGCAAGAATTGTGTGTCCTTAGATGTAGCTATTTGGATAACAAACACTAGTTTTAACTTGATGAAGATTTATTGAGACTGAAGTCACAAACATACACAAAAGCGTGAAGTGAACTGCATCTGGCCAGAGGATTACACAGTATACATGAAACTACAGAATCTTCCAGAACATTGCTTCTTGGCACATCTAGAAGGTACTGGAATTATATATAGAAATTAAAATTTACACACAGGGTGGGTCTCAAACACATGACCCTCTGCATAGTTGCCCAGTACCATATCCACTGCACCACACCAGTACTCAGTTCCTTATCTTCTTCTGCGACATCGCTTGCTGCTTAAGAAAACAGCATCCCAATGTTACCTCTTTGTAGCCCAGAAAAGAGTCATTGGTCCTGTATACTCCAACTCCTGATGGCCAGTGCTCACATTGGCAGTGGACGTCTTAGAACATAATTTGATGTTATAGCTTCTGTCACCTTTCAGCTTGCTGCATAATACTGGGGCTTCGAATTTGCCTTGGGTTGTGGGATCTCTATAGGGCTTTATTCAAAGGATATGGACCGTATCTCTAATCTTTCGTCATCTTGAGGTGGTGTCAAGATCTTTGACTTCATAAGTAGTGTCAGATAACTGTCTTACAAATTATGTGGTTAAAAATAGCGAGGGAGGAGCTTTTCAGAGAGACCAAGCTTTCAAACAGGAGTGAAGATCCAGACAAGGTCAACAGACCGGTAGACAACAGGGTGATGACTCGCATCGTACCTTTGGCAATTGTTCTCATGAGCCTGCAGCATGCGGAGTCAAGCTAACTGTCAAGATTCCTCAGCTCTGGTTAAACCTTGCCAATGTAATCATTGCCATGTTGTCAGGATACAATGCAAACACAGTATCCGTCACCATAGTTGTGTCACACCCCTGCACCAGGAAAAATGGTGTTAATCCTGCAGTCTCTTCTCTAGTGGTGTTGTAGGCAAATGTCACTGAAGATAACACCTCATCCCAGCTGCTCTGCTCAGTGTTGACATACATAGGTAGCATGTTGGTCAATGTCTTATTAAGATGTTCAGTAAGCCCATTAGTTTGTGGATGTTTGGCAGTCATCACATGGCCTTTACAAATGTCTGCTTGTGTCTGTGTATGTGCGGATGGATATGTGTGTGTGTGCGCGAGTGTATACCTGTCCTTTTTTCCCCCTAAGATAAGTCTTTCCGCTCCCGGGATTGGAATGACTCCTTACCCTCTCCCTTAAAACCCACATCCTTTCGTCTTTCCCTCTCCTTCCCTCTTTCCTGACGAAGCAACCATTTGTTGCGAAAGCTTGAATTTTGTGTGTATGTTTGTGTTTGTTTGTGTGTCTATTGACCTGCCAGCGCTTTTGTTTGGTAAGTCTCATCATCTTTGTTTTTAGATGTATTTTTCCCACGTGGAATGTTGGCATTGTAATTTTGATATAAGAGGTAGTATGAATGTCATGTGATAAATATTTCGCATGAAGCGCTGCTGCGACACAGGCAAAGGTCAATTATGGAAACTAAGCCACTGAATATTAAAATAACGTTATTAAGGAATACACCCGACTGACTACACAAAATAAGAGGGCACACACATTTGTGAGTGAGTATTTCAAAATAAGAATTAAAACTGTAAGGGAAAAGGGCCATAAGTATAGTTACGTCAGTACACACTCAGTTGCATGCAAATGTATGATTGAGATAGTGGCACGTACATTCTAAATACTATCATTCCTCATGGCCTGGGTAAAAAGAATTGTGGTTAAAATGTATTTATTCACATCTATTGTTGAGCAGCGCTGTCATGAAGATCATCACCTCCACCTAAATTCTCCATACAAAATCAAAATAATAATAACCTTCTAGAGTTACAGGAGTTGGGATCCACGGTATTGTAAATGAGAAAGTCATTTTGTTTCACAAGTTGCTTTCATTATTTAGCACAATTTCACTAGTAATTACACAGCACATCTTATCATGAGGGCATGATAACAACGATAGGTAACTATTAGTAAAACCAATAAATGAAGAGCGTAAATCTTCTCTTGTCCGTCAGTGGTAAATACTTTTCAAATTAATCTTTGGGATGAGAGCCAAATAATTATCTAAACATTTATAAAAAAGAACATATTATTAAGTTCCTTTATATCTTGAATATAGCAAGTAGCTTCTCCTGTTGTTCCTTTGTTAGGTCTGGCGATGGCCAGGCATGAAGGTCTTGTCTTGTAGTGGTAGCGCTAATCTCGCCTGCAGATTCTTTATGGGAGGTTGCTATAATGCTCAGCTGCTCTTCAATTACTGGCTCATCGTTTGATATGCACATGCGTCCTGGAAAAATCTGTGCCTTTTTTCCAGCAGTTAACTATGCGCAATTCCCTATATCGCAAATCCATTTTTAAATGAGACAACAGAGAACGGAATGACCAAGTCTTTCTCCAGTGATATGCTTCTATTACATTCCACTATGTGATCCATGGGTTGATGCATGGCAGGACACATGTCAGTTACCTTTGCAGCACTGGCCACAGGAATGATCACTTCATCCAGCACATGTAGTCGCCACACACTCAGATGCGTATCTCCCTCTACACATTCCACCATCTCATCAAACATAATCACCTAGTGACCACAATCGATAATTGCTTGAGAATCTTTCACAAAGTTCATCCAAGAATGATGTCATGACAGCATTCTTGTAAGACAATGAACTCAAAGGGCTGTGTATAGCTACTTATACAGACACAAATAATCCATCTTCCTGTAGGTTGTACGTACTTCCCATTAGCCACCTTCAGTGAAGAGTTTTTGCTGTCAATGAATATCGTTTCCTACAACTGGTAGCAATACTTCTCCAAAGCCCACAAGAGCTCAGCTGGTCAGCCATCCATGAGGGTACTGATGCAGTTTCCCATCATTTTTGTAATTATCAATGGAAGAGGATTTTTCTCTTCGGTGGCATCACCCCCAAGGAAGGTTGCACCCTTTAGTTTTCAGGCTGTGGTGGCTAGGTGATTGGCTGGAGCTTCTAAATGGTGATGGGGACCTTGATTGGCATATGGGGGAGAATCCCCTCCAGTGGCTTGCTTGTGGCAATGGTGATGTACAGTGATCTATAAATATATCCTCTTGTTCTTTTTTTTATCATCCTGGAGCTGGCGTCGGTTTAGTCCTACTTGCCTTCTCTCGGCATGGGGTCATTAAATACATACCATCTTTCTCAGCAGTAGCATGCCACATGGCTCCAGTTGCCTGCAATGGAAACATACTGGCACATTGTCCTGGGTTCTCCAGATGTCAGTCTTCCTTGGGGCATAAACAGGATTCTCATGCTGTGTTGCAGGAGTGGACAATCGTCCTGGTCTTGACAGTTTCATCATTTTCGAAGGTGTTGGACAATGAGAGATTGGAGCTAGCATCTGTTCCTCCCTTATGATCTCTTGCAGCATCTTGGTTCTTGGTTCAGTGGGTATTCCCATTGCCTTTTCAAATCCCTCTCTCATTATCTGACAAATTATTATCTGTCAAGTCTATTTCTTCCTCCATCACAGCCATCAATACAATGTCCGGAAGTCGTTCAAACTTCTTGCAGCCAATTCATTTTTGATGCATTCTCTCAATGTCCTGGCACCATTTTATGAAATCATCTGTTGTGTACAATTCATTCACTAGAAGGACTTGGTACACGTCCTTGGCAACCTCCTTCATAACACGTGCAACTTTCTCTTCCTGCTGCATCTGAGGGTTGACAATTTTGCACAGCTCCAAGATGTCTTGAATGTATGACTTTGTAGTTTCTGCTCCTGAATGCCATGCTCTGCATGTTAATTTTTCTTCTGCTTGGCACTTCTGTCACAGGGTGTCTCTGAAATACTTCTGCAATTCTGTCTGGAATATTTCCCAGCATGTCAACTTTTCCTCGTTGTTCTCGTACTGTTGCTTGGTGGTCCCCTCCAAGTAGAAAAATGCACAAAGCATACTGTTTTGTCTCACTTGTTGAAGCTGGCAATACGTTCGTATCTCTTTAACAACCTATTTGGGTCTTGGTCATCATGTCCAGAGAATACCGCTCGATGTCTTATATGTTGGCATACTGCTGGTGTCTTTTCAGTTATCTTGTCTTCTTCAGTCGCTGAGAGCTTCTGCTCAGTAGAGTATGGTTCGTACTTGGGCTGCTCACCACATAAACAATGGCTCTGTCATGGCCTGTTGAGAGCCACTGTATTGTCAACAATATGCGCAATCAAAAGTTCAAACACCTGGCGCCTCCACCAGAATAATGTCCCACAGGTAGTGAGAACTGATTGTCCTTAGACGTAGCTAGTTGAATAATGAACACTAGTTTTAACTCAACGAAGATGTATTGAGAACTGAAGAGCATGGAGCGAACTGCCCCTAGCCAGTAGATTACACAGTATATATACACTTACAGAACCTTCCAGAACATTGCTTTTTGATACATCTAGTATGTACTAGAAACAGATATAGAAATTAAAATTTACATACAGGGTGTGTCTCGAGCACGTGACCCTTGGCATAGGAGTCCAATACTACATCCGCTGCACTACATTAATCCTCAGTTCCTTATGTTATTTTGTGATAATGTGCAGATCATGGAGTAATTGTGATCTGCCGTGTGGCATTGCTTTGTGCATGCATTCTATTGCTTTATCCCTTTAAATGTCTATGCCAATCTTTTTCTCTCCTCCCACAATATTGTTAGCTAATACAATGGCTTGTCGAGTGCTTTCATTTATTATTTGGCTGGTTTTTTTAATGGCCAAGTCCTCACAGTCCTTAACTGATTTGCTGGTTACTCATTTAATTAATTCACTTGTGGATTTAATTTTGCTATCCAAATTATTAATTTAAGATATATATGAGCTCTTCCAGGAACATCTCTTCCATCAATTTCAGAAGGACGTGCTGCAACTGCTGACTTATCTGTGGCCAAGGAGGAAGTAGTGCAGCATTGGCTAGTGCAGAATCTCGGTTAAAAATCTGCCTGCAGACAAGAAAGAGGGCACTGCTGGCTGGAGTGCATTGGGGAGCAGCCAGCCTATGTACGGAGTCACCAAGGTGTGACCACTGAGCCATGACACCAGTGCCAAGCCAATGGCAATGGGTGTAGGCCATCTGTCTGATACACTGCTTACTGCTGAGTATGGAGAATGGCATCCGGATGGGTGATGCACAGATTCTTACAACAAATGCACAGTAATGTCTACTGCGAATTTGTCTATTGTTAAACTATATGTAACAGTAATTTTAGTGTGGGGTTTTATTTATGACCACACGATTTTTCCTCATCCTTCCTTATTTTACTTAATATTAAGTATAGCTTCCCTTTTTTGCTTTATGTATGTCTTTAAGTGATGTCTGCCCCCATTGCTGAATGGTCTTCTCAGCTAACTGCCATTCAGGGGCCTCAGTTTGATTCCCAGCCAGGTCGGAAATTTTATCCCCTTGGAGACTGGGCGTTGTGTTGCACTCATCATTTCACCATCATCAGTGCACAAGTCACTGCAAGGCATCAAATAAAAACACTTTCACTCGGCAGCTGAATAACTTCAGATGGGGTCTTCTGCCCAGTACTGCTACACAATCATTGCAGTTCATTTTTTCAAGCAATGTAAGCAAATCAGTTGTTTGATTTATGGAAGAAGTTTTAGAACAAAGTTGTGTGTGTTGCTAGCACACAGAGTGTGTATATGGTTCAAATGGCTCTGAGCACTATGGGACTTAACATCTGAGGTCATCAGTCCCCTGAGAGTGTATAGATGGGTACTATGTATACAAAGGAGATATTGTGATTCAAAGTTTGATTTGATGACCATTTGGTGATTGTTTTGTAACTGTTCAATGTTGTTAAGGTTTGGAGTGCTTGTTGCACTACGGCTATGTGATGTGTTATAAGATTTGTGAAATAACTTGATATTTTTTTATGTATTCTTAATGTGTGCTGAAGTGTTTTATTTTAAAGGTATGGAGAACTAAGTTGTAAAAGTTTTTGTGACAGAGAAGATCAAAGATTCATTTAACTTCTTGGCTGATTTGACCAAATGCAAACACCTATGTAATTGGGTCATGATTGATATTTGTGAAATCTCTCTTGCCGTCATGTGTAGTAATATGGCGACACTATGTTTATTAATAAATGATAATTTGAAACTATGCCCAGTAAACCCCTAGCACATTCCATTCCCCCTGATCCATATTCCTGCAGTACAGTGTGGAGCTTGTATGATTTTCAATCATTTTTCTTATGACAGACCAGCACTTTTTGTAATAGAGAAATCAGTCACAGTTTGCTTTGTCCTAACTATTTAATACAATTTCCTTTTCCTTGCACATATTTTAATTCTTTTTGTAATCCAAGGCTTTCTTTGTGTGCTATTAGTGCCCTTTTTTTTTTGGAGGGGGGCGGGGGCGGTGGAGGGGAACAGCTGTTGGAGACTGACAAACTCATCTATAAAAAAACATTAAATTTGGAACTCGTGCACATCACCTTACACATATCCCTACAGTCAGCTTACAGTAAGGTTGCCTTGTAACCTCTTGTCTGTTCATTAATTACTCTTGTTTTCCACGATACCACTTCACTTCACTGCAATCATGCAAATAATTTAGTATGACTGGCTGTGCATCATGGTCAGAGGAGAAATTTACTATTGGATAACACTTACACTGATCAGCCAGAATGTATATGACTACCAACCTATTATTGACATAAACTCATCCAGATGGCACCACCATCACCTGGCAAGGAATGGCTGTTAGTGAGACAGGCACAAGGTGCATGTAGTGTAAGTGAGCGAGCTGTCTGTGTGTAGAATGGGGTAGGCACGTGATCTATCTGAGTTTGACCAAGGGCAGTTTGTGATTGTTCAGAGGCTCAGCACGAGCATTTTTGAAACTGCACGACCTGTCAGGCTTTGAGGAGTGCTGTGGCGAGTGTCTTCAATAAGTGGCGAAACAAAGGTGAAACCACATCCAGACATATGGGGGATGGGCGGCTACCCCTCATTACAGTTGATGGACGTCACAGGCTGGGCAGACTGGTAAAGCAGGACAGGCGGCGAACTGTTGTGGAACTAGATCAGACTTTAATGCTGGGCAGAACACACAGTGCACCAAACACTGCTAACAATGGTCCTTTGCAGCCAATGACCCATGCATGTGCCAATGTTAACTCCACAACATTGGCAACTACAATTGCAATGGGCACGTGAGCACAGGTACTGAATGTTGGTGCAGTGGCAGAACATTATACAGTCTGATGAATCCCAATACCTCCTTCATCATGCCGATGGGAGGGCAGGAATCTGTTGTCTTCCAGGGGAACAGCTCCTTCACACCTGCGCTGCTGGACAGAGAGAAACTGGCGGTGGCCCCATTATAGTCTGAGGAACTCATGCAAGGTGCCATGACAGCCAAGGAGTGTTGTACAATAATAGTAGGCCACATAATCCCTTCAATGAAAATTGAGTTTCCTGACAGCAGTGGCATTTTACAAGATAATGCACCATGCCACAAATCCAGGAGTGTGATGGAGTGGTTAGAGGAAGACAATGGCAAGTTCAGTTGTGCTTGCCTCCGAACTCGCCAGATCTGAACCCAATTGAACATACCTAGGATGCGATTGAACATGGCGTCAGAGCTCATCACCCCCTCCCTGTAATTTACGGGAACTAGGTGACTTGTGTGTGCAGATGTGCTGCCCTCTCCCTCCAGTGACCTACCAAGGCCTCATTGTTTCTATGCCATGACGCATCACCACTGCTATCTGTGCCAAGGGTGGACACACTGGCTATTAGATAGGTGGTCAAAGTGTTCCAGCCGAACAGTGCATATGATTAAATATTCACCTACAAATACGTTGTCTATCAGGGTACTGCTTTCCTGTGAAATTCTAAAACGATAATTTACGAATTCAGGCTGTAATTATTGATTAATATTTCCAAGTTGTTTCTTTTATTTGACTCATTCAGAAAACTGATATTAAAATAACCACACATTATCATTTTATATCCCTTGTCTGCTATATGATATAATAATGACTTTTTTTTCTAATATTGTATGAAAATTTCCAGTTGGGTCTATACAAATGACATTTCCGGTAGCAGAAATTCACAAGCACAAGCTTCAAACTTTACTGTAATCTCATGTCATTTTTTAACTTAAATGGAGACTCCTTTCTCCACGTCTTCCCCTTCAGAACTGGGTTGCTAAAGTATCATCCTTTATATTCAACACAAAGCATTGAGATAAAAAATGAAGACTTGTCATTCTCTTTGGGATGTACGAGATATTACTGTAGTTGTTATTTTCACATAATTCCACATATGTTGGTTTTAAAATGGGGCCCGTTCCGTGATTGTTTTCCCTGTCCAAACAAGTGTTGAAATTTCATTTCCTGCAAAAAGAGGATTTGTCAAGCAGGCAAGTCCCTATATAGCATGAAAGTACTTAGTGGCATGCAGTAAACAGCTGAGAGATTTCAAAATGGCCTCAATGATGGAACTGTCAGACAAGTCTGGAGACAATTTACATGAATTTGTTATTCACAGATTTTCTGATAAAGTTTTCGACTATATGTATGGATAAAGTAATCTCAAAGAAGGGCCCTAATGCAGTTTTTTCTCTTCTTATGGATTTAATAATGAGACACTGGCCTCTAGAGTGAAAACTTTGTATGCGCTGTCAGATGCCGATACAGGAAAAAAAAAGGAACTGCACAATGGTTCAATTTTGGTACATTCTAGTCCACAGCAACTAATTTCTTCAAGGTTTTCCACATGTTCCCAACTTGTGGACATTCGTACAATGCTTGTGATGGGGATTTTACATTTGGAATTACCGAAAAGGAAACAGGACACAGTGTGTACTACCCATCAATGGATCACAGAAATACAGAGAACAACATGGATGTTGAACAGTGCACCCAAGACACATTTCTTGACTATCGGTAACATCTAGATTCATTTTTTAAAAGTCTGCTACTGCAAAAGGAGAAAAATGGTCTGTACATAATACAAAATATTTGAGTACACTGTACAGGCAAAATGCGTGTTTTTCATCCAATTGCAATGGAATGACAGAAACTTAATTTTCCCTGCTGCAGAATGTTTCATGCATGATTGACACTAGCCCTTTGCAGTTTTGTGAGTATTTTGATAATATTCTAAAGAAATGTGCCATTAATAAAGTGACTGGTGGAGAGGAAGACACTGAATCTGAATGTGAAGTTTGGGACAGTGATCAAGAGTGACAAGTTTATGAGAGAGAGAGTGTGTGTGAGTGTGTGTGTGTGTGTGTGTGTGTGTGTGTGTGTGTGTGTGTGAAAATAAAAAGGGTTGATTAATAAGTAAAAAAAAGTGTGTAATTCTCCCACGTTACATGCCAAGAAACTGAAAAGGACACTGACTTCCATCATATTATCTATTTTGATATATATCGTTAATTACGAATGTTTATACAAATAACAGAAATGTGTATGAATATCTGGAAATGATTAAATAGAATATTTTCCTTGAAAATATACCATCTTTTTTTAGTTGTAGGATATTTATGATAAAATGAGAGTTGTTTAAACCAAAAAGGGGATGTGTCAGTTATTTTGTATTACAATTTTCTATTAGTTGCTTTACAGTTTTTGGTACTATACATTTGTATTCTTCCTGGTGAGCATGTGGGAGAAACTGTGAAGTTTGCAAATAATAGTGTTCAAGATTATACAGTTCTTTTTTCTATATATCTCAAAACTACTGTTGAATGACATGTCTCCCTTTTGATCTCAACATCTCATATGCGGTTTTCCATATACTTGGCGCATAGACAAATAATACATCAACTTCCTTTTGACAATATAAGTTGTGTAAACAGACATGAAATTCATTAATTTTGTTTTTTGGGCCTCTAACATTCTGACACATCATGATAAATACATTTTATTTTGTGTGCTGTCACTTCATTTATGTAGATTTGTTTTACAGCAGTCTGTTCAAATGATGTATTTGACATTAAAAATATTTACTTCTCACATAATTCTTGCCATTGGTGATGATGCCCACCCACCATTCCATGCATTTTCACTTTAAATTCAGCAAATGTATCTCCCCCCCCCCCCCCCTTCCTCCTCCTGTTAAGGTGTATGTCATGTCTTTTGCATCCCCCAACTCCCAATCATAGCAACAGGTACATCACTGATATGAGATCCACCTAAAATCACCAGCAACACTGTCAGTTCATGGTTAACCCAATTGACAGGTTTGTTCAAACAATGGAAACTCCTGGTTGGAATATCAACAATGTAAGGAAAAGGTAGATTGCTACTTACCATAAAGATGACATGTTAAGTTGCAAACAGACACTTAAACATTAGGTTTCAGCCACAGCCTTCATCAGAGAAAAGAAAGACACAGACACCTATTCCCCCCCCCCCCCCCCCCCCCTCCCCGCCTCACACACACACATACGCACACGCATGCTTGCGATTGCCATCTCCAGCTGCTCAAAACAGAATCATTTTTGTTCATGGACAGTTGATCACACTGTTGCAAAAAGAAATTTTAATGTGGTTGCTGTGTGCACCTCATCCAAGTCACTCCCAATACTATGTTTTCTCTTCTTGGCCAGGTTCAAACATTCATTACATGATCCTCTTTACTCAAGTTTACAGTCAGTGACTTACGGACCTCTTTTACCTGTTCAACGCTAGCACTAGGACTTATAATACTTGTGACCTAGTACTCTGACCCTTGATTTTCCTGCACTGTTGACCCACACCTTTCACATGACTACTAACTAGCAGCAGAAAGAGCATTTTTTTTCTCCTCCCCCACCCCCCTCTGCTATAGCCCCCACTGCTCTAATTCAATTTTCATTCTCACAATCTCTGCCTTGAGGTCACAAATCTTCACTTCCTGTTCTGGAATCTTTGAGTCTTTTAAACAAAACCTACACAAGAATCTCTCTTTGACTCTTCTTCTGTCTCACTATTTGTAATCCCCACAGTACAGACCCAAACTATCCTACAGCTGCATGGATATTTGTCATGCCACAGTCATACAGCTGTAAATGAGTACACAGATATACGCATTTGTATACATGGGTACCAGCAGAAATTTTTCAGTAAAGTGGGCAGGGGGAGGGGGCATATGACTTACAATAAATGAGTTGATGTTGATCAGTTTCAAGGCATGTCATGCCACAAGAACTAAGTTTTATAGGTAACACAAAAAATCTGATCGTATCGTAGAGAACCAACAACTGTCCACTCAGTATATGCATGAAAGCTCTGTACTGCAGATTCCAGGGAGAGATGAGTCCCAGGTCAGGTGCAACTGCCCCTCCCTCTTGACACTCCCCCCTTGTGTACACATATGTTTGTACGTGTCAGTGGCCTGTTATATTTACATCGACAAGACACATGCAAACTAGTTAAGCCCACCAATTGCAAAACTTTATATAAATTTACCCAAAACTAAAACTGTGTTAAGTCCTAGAGAAAAACACTAAGCACTCTAACAGTTTTAAAATGAAATATACGCATACAACAACATGAAATATTTCCAAGACTCCATCTGCTTCTACTGTGGCAGAGAATAAGTAAACATTCTTCCCTCTTCACAAGTATTGACAGTAAACTATGACATTACACTATGAGAAGTAAATCATAATGCATGTATATTATACAACTCTAATACGGCCTGTCGAAGTCACTATCTGCATATGTGATTACATAAGAAAGGAGTCTATCTCTCAGTCTATGTAATAGCACCATCAGCACTTGTTAAAACAAAAGTAAAATTAATGCCATATTTTATTTTTACCACAATGACCTAAATCAGAAATTTTAATCCCTGCTGTAGTAATACTGATTTTAAAAGGAGTTACTGATCAAAGAACCATTGGCTAGACCAGCACCTTTGATTTACATGCTCTTTAATATATAGAAAAAACTGCCTGACTTTTGTAAATTAACAAGGAGCAAGTACAATGTTAAAAACTTGAAACATTTTCCCATCTATTAAAATAAAATGCAGAAATTTTGTAAAAATTAATTTTATTCTTGTAAAAATTTTATGTTTTTAATTTCAACTCATTAATTACAGATTACATTCACATATAAACAAGTGTAGCCAGTGGCAGATACTTAATGTAACAAATAATACAATTCATTTGTAAAATAAGTTTTTGACAAAAATTCTTTGTATATTAGCAATGGAAACTTTCTTTTTGTACTTTAAGTTCAATACTACTTTCCTCAACATCATTATCACTTTGTCCTTCAACAAATTTAGTAACATCTCTTTTGTCACAATATACGTTAACCTGATCCGCCTATTGTCCTATAAGGACAATGGCGAAGGTGGTAAATTTTATTATTAATGTAGGTACTACTATTCCAAACAGTTGGCACACATGGTAACCTCAGGTAGACAACATCAAGATGTGGTTTGCTTGAGTTTTGCATTCTTGGTAGTGATTGTTCATGTGAATAAACCATCTGTTAGTTGACCACCTTTTCAAAATGGTTTTTTTTGCAACATCATAAAATTTGAGATGTGGGTTATTACATTTCTATCTTGAAGTAATGAGCTGTATTATAATGCTAATTCCAAAGGCATATATTTATGTTTTAAAAGTAAAAGAAAATTTGCAGTTACAATAGGTTTGTTACATACAACATATATTTTCTGCTGTCCTTTGTAAAGGAAATAAGCATTCTCACAAACATATCAGCAATGCAGAAAATTATAATTACATAATTTTGTTTCAAGGGTTTAACACTTGATGAAACTCCCCATATTCTTTAGGAGGAGGAGGAGGAGGAGGAGGAGGAGGAGGAGAGACAATATGATAAAACTTGAGAAATAGCTATAATGTCACCCATGAATGCAACAAATCCTGACTTTTCAGGTGAAGATTCTGGCAAAGAAGATACCATGTCACCCAACAACTTACCTGGGAGCATGCTGAGGGCTCAAGCAGAAACATTTCAATGCTGCATTCCAATAATGTTTCATACAGATGGATATGAAGAAAGCAAAGAAGAACAGATAATGGAAAATTAGTGCCAAGGAGATATTAACAGTAGAAATATAAGTGGCACAAGTAGTAGTCATGAAAACAATAATTTAGACAAAAGTCAAACAATTACAAGCTGTAGTGAAACACAATATATTTGGCAAAGGGATGAACTCAGTGTTTCACAACATTGTGGTAGAATTATTATTTGCCAAACAGGATCACTCTCCTTTGTAAAATTATGGAATATGGCTACTTTTTAATTTAAGAGTTATTTGAAAATGACATGAAGTATAAATGTTACAAATGTGCTTGACAATGACACAGCTGAAATTAGTTATTTGCGTGATTAAACAAAAATTGAATTACAGCCTGCTACAGACCATGTTTACGAGGCTGTGGATCCCCACAAATACAAAACCCCTTTAGAATTATTTTCATGCTCTTTTGGCAATGACATGCTGCAACATAGTGGAGAAGAGTAACAGATATGCTGCAAGGAAGAACAAACCTGCTGACACAAGCACTTACGAAAGGAAATGAAAAGTTTTGTATGTATCCTGCTTCTAAATGGTTATGTTCCCGTTCTGATACGAAGACTGCAGTGGGAAAAAAATGAAGATACTTTCAATGAAGCTGTTGCATGTGCAGTTTCTAGAGATAAATTCAAATCTATGTTTTCCACCCTCTACTGTTGTGATAATGATGCTCTTCATCCAAATGATAGTTCTGTAAGTACTTTCTCTCATTTCCAAGCTCTAAATTATCTGTTTCAAGATGTTGCTCCTCACCATGAAAATCACAGTGTTGATGAGGCAATGTTACCATATTCTGGGTGCCATGGGTGCAAACAGTTTATAAGAGGCAAGTCAATTAGATATGGATACAAATTGTTGGTAGGTGCCACTTCATGGGGTTACGTTTTATGGATGGAGCCTTTCCAAGGATCAAAAGCAAAAATTACAGATAAATACAAGTTGTTCAAGCTAAGATTATCCATTGTTTGGCAGTACCCTGATATACCCAGAGAATGGACAGATACTTTCCCTTTCCACTTTGGTTTTGACCTCTTCACAATTGTACTACTTCGAGAAGAATTTAAGAACTGCAAGTTACAGAGGAACAAAAAGTATAAGGGAAAACAGATCCTCAAAGCCTCTCCTTATGCTACAAAAATAAATGAAAACTAAGCCCCATGGATTCTATCATCTCGAATGACAGAGGATGCCTCCACTGTCATAAGGTGGAATGCCAACAGCATAGTATCTGTTACCTCAAATGCAAATCCACTGCATATGGTCAAAAGATACTCTAGGAAAGAAGAAGAAAATTTATGCCCCCCAGCCACATAAATCCACATATATAACAAGAGTATGGATGGAGTGGATGGTTGTGATGCATTTCACATTTCATTGATAACCCACTGTATCGATGTTGCTATACAAAATGCCTGGTCTAGCTATCAAGCAGTGTTGTCAATATGAAACAGAGCAAACCATCTAACTTGGAAAATACTGATTCAAGATATGACAGAATTGGTCACAAAAAAAAAAACCTCCATCTTTGTCAAAAAGTTTCTACTAAATGCCAGAAGTGCAATGTTTCCCTTCATTTATCATGTTTTGCTAGCTACCACACAGAAGACTAAAGAACTGTTATACAGAAATGTTGATAAAATATAAGCCTATGTTCCTATTATCCATTTAAAAGGACACATTTTTGATCAAATAGCATAAAATAAACACAAAATTCAATTAAATTCTTGTCTACAATTTAATTTTAATCCTTTTTTTTGTGGTTTTAGGGCGCAAAACTTCTATGGTCATTAGCGCCCAGCCCGTGACGTAGGAAACAGGAAAAAAACGAAATTTAAAATCAGCAGCAATGGGAACGAAAGTCATAAAATTTGAGAAACTAAAGGCAGAAGGAATGCTTAAAAATCCACTATAAAAAGGGGTTGGTTGTCCCCAAAAAAAGCTTCAAATGACTGACGTCATTTCACTGTCACTAATAAACTGTAGAACGCGGTCAGCTGAGCGCGTGTCATCTGCTAAAATCGACGATAGATCAGGCGATAGCTGTAGACGGGAGCGTAACGGATTAAAATAGGGGCATTCAATTAAAAGGTGTCTGACCGTCCACAGCTGAGAGCAGTGGGGACAGAGTGGGGGATGGCTAAAAAGACAGTGCCCTATCCGGAGTCTAGCTAAAATTACCTCCTCCTGACGACGCGTTCGGGAGGAAGAGGTCCAAGCGCAAGGAAGGGCTTTCACTTCCCGCAATTTATTATGGGGAAGTGTTGACCAATGCGCATGCCATAAATGAGCAACTTGGCAACATAACCCGCTCCGGAGATCGGTAAACGGAAGAGACTGAATAGCTGGTCGAGGAAGAGAGACTGCAGCCTTGGCCGCTATATCGGCCACCTCATTCCCACAGATACCAGCGTGTCCCGGGAGCCAGAGGAACGCCACTGAGATGCCCCCCAGGTGGAGCAAGCGCAGACAGTCCTGAATCCGGTGGACCAGAGGGTGCACAGGGTAAAGAGCTTGGAGACTGAGGAGAGAGCTGAGAGAATCTGAGCAGATTACGTACTGTATCCGCTGATGGCGGCGGATGTAGTGGACAGCCTGGAGAACAGCGTAAAGCTCCGCAGTATAAACCGAACACTGGTCGGGAAGCCGAAAGTGATTTGGGGTGTCGCCAACAATATAGGCACTCCCTACACCTAACTATGTTTTCGAGCCATCGGTGTAAATAAATGTGGCTTCCGTCATTTGTGCACACAGAGCAGCAAATGCCCGAAGGTAAACAAGTGTAGGGGTACCATCCTTGGGAAATTGACATAGGTCTCTGAGCAAGTCGATCCGGGGACGGAGCCAAGGCGGTGCTGTACCCCAAGTTGTCAAGAAGGTTTTAGGAAAGCGGAAGGAAAGAGAATGGAGCAGTTGACGGAAGCGGACTCCCGGGGGTAGGAGGGAGGAGGAGCGGCCTGCATACCCGACATCAAAGGAGGCGTCGAAAAAAAGGTCATGGGCTGGATTAGCAGGCATGGAAGACAGATGGCTAGCATAATGACTCAGAAGGACTGCCCGCCGATTGGACAGCGGAGGTTCAGCAGTCTCAGCATAAAGGCTTTCCACAGGGCTGGTGTAAAAAGCTCCAGACACTAAACGTAATCCACGGTGGTGGATAGAGTCGAGACGCCGAAGAATAGACGGCCGAGCAGAGGAGTAGACTATGCTTCCATAATCCAATTTCGAGCGCACTAAGGCGCGATAGAGGCGGAGAAGGACCACTCGGTCCGCTCCCCAGGAGGTACCATTCAGGACATGGAGGGTGTTAAGGGAACGCAGACAGCGAGCCGAAAGATAGGAAACGTGGGAGGACCAGCACAGTTTTCTGTCAAACATAAGACCCAAGAATTTAGCGACGTCGGAAAACGGAAGGTTGACAGGACCTAGATGTAAGGAGGGCAGAAGAAACTCCTTACGTCGCCAAAAATTAACACAAACGGTCTTACTGGGTGAGAAACGGAAGCCGGTTTCGATGCTCCACGAGTGGAGGCGATCGAGACATCCTTGAAGACGTCTTTCAAGAAGGCTGGTCCGTTGAGAGCTGTAGAAGATCGCAAAATCGTCCACAAAGAGGGAGCCCGAGACATCAGGAAGGAGACAATCCATAATTGGATTAATGGCGATGGCAAACAGTACAACACTCAGCACGGAGCCCTGGGGTACCCCGTTTTCTTGGGAGAAAGTACGGGAGAGAGTAGTGTTCACCCGCACCCTAAATGTGCGCTCTGCCATAAATTCGTGAAGAAAAAGGGGCAGCCGGCCTCGAAAGCCCCAAGAGAACAGTGTGCGGAGGATGCCTCTCCTCCAACAGGTATCGTATGCTCTCTCCAGATCAAAAAATATTGCTACCGTTTGGCGTTTCCGGAGAAAATTGTTCATGATATAAGTGGAGAGAGCAACAAGATGGTCAACGGCAGAACGATGCTTTCGGAATCCGCATTGGGCTGGTGTTAAAAGACTGCGGGATTCCAGCCACCAAGCT
Source organism: Schistocerca piceifrons (assembly GCF_021461385.2). Taxonomy (NCBI): domain Eukaryota; kingdom Metazoa; phylum Arthropoda; class Insecta; order Orthoptera; family Acrididae; genus Schistocerca; species Schistocerca piceifrons. Next base: position 140,901,435 of record NC_060146.1, on the reverse strand, counting down.
AAACGGTAATTCACCATACGCTCCAAAACCTTACATACACTACTCGTGAGAGAAATGGGGCGATAGCTAGAGGGGAGATGTTTGTCCTTTCCAGGTTTCGGAACGGGAACGACACTAGCTTCCCGCCATCGCCTGGGAAAGGTACTGTCGGTCCAAATTCGATTATAAAGGCGAAGGAGGTAACGCAGGCTATGGGTTGATAAATGCAGCAACATTTGGACATGGATACCATCCGGTCCTGGGGCGGAGGAGCGAGAAGAAGAGAGTGCATGTTGGAGTTCTCGCATGGAGAAAACAGTATTGTAGCTTTCATGATTTTGAGAAGAGAAAGCAAGATGTCGCACTTCCGCTACATGTTTCTTCGGGAGAAACGCTGGCGGGTAATTTGAAGAGCTCGAAATCTCAGCAAAGTGCTGACCCAATGAGTTAGAAATTGCGATGGGGTCCACTAAGGTATCATGCGCGACAGTGAGCCCAGAGACCAGGGAGAAACTAGGCGCGCCTGAGAACCGTCGAAGCCGACTCCAAACTTCTGAGGAGGGAGTGAAGGTGTTAAATGAGCTAATAAAGAATTTCCAGCTTGCCTTCTTGCTATCGCGGATGACGCGACGGCATCGCGCACGGAGCTGCTTATATCGGATACAGTTGGCCAAAGTTGGATGGTGACGGAAAATGCGAAGAGCACGTCGTCGCGCACGTATTGCGTCACGGCATGCCTCGTTCCACCAATGAACTGGGGGGCGCCGGGGCAATTCGGAGGTGCGTGGTATTGAACGTTCCGCAGCTGTGAGAATAACGTCGGTAACATGTGTGATCTCATCGTCGACGCTGGGAAAGCGACGGTCATCGAATGTCGCTAGAGACGAAAAAAGTGTCCAATCGGCTTGGGCAAACTTCCAGCGTCGCGAGCACATATATGGCAGTTGAGGCTGCAGTCTAAGAACACATGGAAAGTGGTCACTCGAGTGTGTATCATCAAGGGCGAACCATTCGAAGCGCCGAGCTAGCGGAACAGTACCGACCGCAAGGTCCAAATGAGATAAATTTGTCGTGGAGGCAGACAAAAATGTGGGGACCTCAGTGTTGAGGCAGACTAGATCCGCTTGGTGGAAGACGTCTAGCAATAGTGAGCCACGTGGACAAGGATGTGGAGATCCCCAAAGCGGGTGGTGGGCATTGAAGTCCCCAACCAGCAAATAGGGGGGTGGAAGCTGATCAAGAAGATGAAGGAGATCAGCTCGTGCCATTGGTGTGGACGATGGAATGTATACCGTACAAAGAGAGAACGTGTATCCAGAAAGGGAAAGACGGACGGCGACGGCTTGGAAGGAACTGTTTAAGGGGATTGGGTGATAATGGAGAGTATCATGGAGCAGAATCATGAGTCCTCCATGGGCTGGAGTGCCTTCAACAGAGGGGAGGTCATATCGGACGGACTGAAAATGAGAGAGAACAAAGCGGTCATGGGGACGCAGCTTTGTTTCCTGAAGACAGAAGATGACCGGCGAGTAGGATCGTAAGAGGATCGACAATTCATCCAGATTGGCTCGAATGCCGCGGATATTCCAGTGGATAATGGACATAGGGTGAACAGAAAATGGAGGAACGTGACCAAGGGTGCTGCCAACTCAACGACTGCTCAGAGCTTGCGACCGACAGCATGGAATGGCATTCAGTCGAAGGCAGAAGATCCTGATCCATAGGTTGGTCAGGAGCAGCTCCTGCCACCAACGATCGGCCAGTTGACCGGCCACCAGCAGTGCGCCTCGGCGACACAGAAGACGGCCGAGGGCGATTTCCGCCAGGTGGTGCTGTAGATGGGACACGCCTTGGCGGAGAAGGAGAGGAACTGTGTTTCTTCGTAGCCTTCTTGGAAGTATGATGTTTAGATGAAGGAGGAACCGATGGTTGTGAAGTTGCGGTACGTAAAAACTTTTCACGAGAATGCTCTTTTTTCGAAGACTTGGCGTCTGACTTTTGGGCTCGAGATTTAGCAGAACCCGACGAAGGGTGAGCCATAGAGTGGGCAGGCGAAAGAGGTGATGTTGAACGGGCGATCTTTGCGCTGGCCGATCTGACGACCGTGGTACTAAAGGTGAGGTCGCAAGTCTGCGTGGCCGCCTCCTTTGTTGGCCGAGGAGAAGCAAGGACAGTGCTGTATTTTCCTTTCTGAGGCACGGTGGGCTGTCGACTGGCGAGTAACTTTCGAGCAGCAAAGGTCGACACCTTTTCCTTCACTCTTATTTCCTGGATGAGCTTTTCGTCCTTAAAAACGGGGCAATCTCGAGAGGAAGCAGCGTGGTCACCCATACAGTTGATGCAGCGAGGGGATGGAGGTGGACAAGCACCCTCATGGGCATCCTTGCCACACGTAACACATTTGGCCGGATTGGAACACGACTGGCTGGTGTGATTGAACCGCTGACATCGATAGCAACGCGTAGGGTTAGGGACATAAGGGCGAACGGAAATTATCTCATAGCCTGCTTTGATTTTTGATGGGAGTTGAACTTTGTCAAATGTCAAGAAGACAGTGCGGGTTGGAATGATGTTCGAGTCAACCCTTTTCATAACCCGATGAACAGCCGTGACGCCCTGGTCAGACAGGTAGTGCTGAATTTCTTCGTCAGACAATCCATCGAGGGAGCGGGTATAAACGACTCCACGCGAGGAATTTAAGGTACGGTGCAGTTCCACCCGGACAGGGAAGGTGTGGAGCAGAGAAGTACGCAGCAATTTTTGAGCCTGGAGGGCACTGTGTGTTTCTAACAACAGGGTGCCATTCCGTAATCTGGAACAAGACTTTACAGGACCCGCAATTGCGTCGACACCTTTCTGAATAATGAAAGGGTTGACCGTGGAGAAGTCGTGACCTTCGTCAGACCGAGAAACAACAAGGAACTGTGGCAACGATGGAAGAACCGTCTGTGGCTGAGACTCAGTGAACTTACGTTTGTGAGCAGACATAGTGGAAGGTGATGAAACCATTGCGGAAGAATCCCCCATGATTACCGGCGTCTCCGATGGCGCGCTCCTCCCTTGTGGGGGCCCTCACCGAGGGCACATCCGCCTTAGGTGATTGTTCACACCTCAGGTCACACCTCCCAACAAACGGACGGAGGGACCAATCGGCACTTTCGGAAGGTATCAGCTCGGGTAATCACCCCTCCCTGGGCCTGGCCGTTACCAGGGGGTACGTACGTGTCCTACCTGTCTACCCGGGGCGGGGAATTACACGTTGCCCCGTCACCGGCTACGCATGGAAGTGCGTGGGTCGGCCTTCAGACACGCACAGGGAGGAAAAAAGAGGAAGGGAAAGGAAAGAAGAGGGGGTCTCAAACGCCGCAGCGGAGAAAAGGGCAAGGAGAAGAGGGAAGGAAAAGGGAAGGACAGAGGAAGGACGAGGACTTGCACGTGTAGAAAGCAAGGAATTTGGAACAGTTTCGAGCATCCGTCTCCGGACATAGGCACAAACCATACTCCCAGAGGGGGAGAAAGGGAAGGAAAGAACCAGTGGTGAGGGGGGGGGGGCGAAGATGGGGGATGGGGAGGGATGCGGAAAGGGAAGGGAAGGGAAGGTATGCAGCCCGGAAAGGAAGGAGGGCCACATTAGCTCGGGGTCCCGTGCTCGCTACGCACGTGTCCACAAAAGAGTTGTGGACCCCCTGGGGGGGTTTAATCCATTCTGTGCAGAATGTTTAATTTTTTTTTTTAGATAAAGTTTAGCAGGCATAACTGGGCATTAAACTACTGATATTGCCCATGTCATACAGCTCTTTTACCTTCAATGAATAGACATCACCTTCATTGATACTAAAATTGGACACAGTTGCTTCATTCTCAACAGTGTTTCCATCCTCACTGAACAAATTCTCTCCGATGTTTGAAAGTTAAATTGTTTTGTGTCACAACTTCTGTCTACTAAGGAAGTATTCCCAAGTTATGTACTGTCAATTACAGACAAAGTACTTATAATGGGATATATGAGAACATCTACTCACCAAGTGGAGGAAGCACATATAAAGGTTACAGAAATGTGCAAAGCTATTGCAGCCAGTGGCTCCTTATTCTGGCAGATAGATTGAGGGCAACATTTACGAAATGGGAAGAGCTAGGGAAAAAGTGTCCAGAACCTTGGGTAAGGGGAGACTTGAGCCTGATTAGAATGAGAGACTGAGTCTGGGTGACTTTTCCATAACTTTCCCCATTTCCTAAACCTCACCATTCCTTTTTATTAATGTCTCTTCCTTTCCCTCTAACCCTTTTGTCAGAAGGAACCAACAGCTCCAAAAGCTTGTGCATTTCCATGTCCTTTATACAGTCAACCCCAAATGAACAAACCTGCTTTTAACAAGTATTTATACTTATACAGGTCCTACAAGAACAATATTATTTCTTCCCCCTTTAAGAAAAAGTCTTTTCAAGGAATAAACATAAAACATTCTGCGAATTGAAATCCACTTTTTACACAATTCCTAACATGTGCAAACCAGTTTCTGATTTATTTCAGTTTCACACTTCACGTTGTGTGATGGCATTATATGGTAATCAACTCTTTCGGCTGACACACATCTAAAACAAATTCCACTGTAGCGATACTGGAAACAGCGTTTAACAAATCAGAAAGGAATTTCTACTCTAGCTCCCACACAACAATTGTCACATAATTTGAAGTCAAAGTCACAGTCACTTAGTACAAAGCAAGAGATGCGAGATTGTCAAATTTATCAGTTTTGCTTCTGTGGAATTCATCACCTTGGACAGTTTCCAGCCTATGGCGGGGTCTGTTTGGAACATAAGCCTCTCCACCGTCTTCTCCTTGGTCTAACCTTCTCCTTTCTTCTGGACGCATTCCTCCACCCCCTTTTAGCCATCTGCCTCTCTGTCTTCCTCTTGGTCTCTTTCCTTCCAGTTTCATCTCAGGTATCCTCTTCTCCTCCTCCACTTAACATGCCCATACCATCTCAGCCTTGATTTCTCTATCTCCTCCTGTAATGGTTCCACCTTCATTAACACACTGATTCTTTCATGTCTTAACCTGTCTATCTTTGTCATGCCAATACTGTTCCTCAAGAATTTCACCTCACTAGCTTGTACTTTGCTTCTCTCTCTTCCTTTCATAACCCAGGTTTTGGATGCATATGTCAGGATCGGGACATAGTATGACTGGTATATAACCTTTTTACTGATTTGGGTAATGGATAATGGTAAGACAGAGATTTAGGAACCAGATTTTAAATTGTAATACATTTCCAGGGGCAAATGTGGACTCTGACCACAATCTATTGGTTATGAACTGTAGATTAAAACTGAAGAAACTGCAAAAAGGTGGGGATTTAAGGAGATGGGACCTGGATAAACTGACTAAACAAGAGGTTGTACAGAGTTTCAGGGAGAGCATAAGGGAACAATTGACAAGACTGGGGGAAAGAAATACAGTAGAAGAAGAATGGGTAGCTTTGAGGGATGAAGTACTGAAGGCAGCAGAGAATCAAGTAGGTAAAAAGATGAGGGATAGTAGAAATCCTTGGGTGACAGAAGAAATACTGAATTTAATTGACGAAAGGAGAAAATATAAAAATACAGTAAATGAAGCAGGCAAAAAGGAATACAAACGTCTCAAAAATGAGATCGACAGGAAGTGCAAAATGGCTAAGCAGGCATGGCTAGAGAACAATGTAAGGATGAAGAGGTTTATCTCACTAGGGGTAAGATAGATACTGCCTACAGGAAAATTAAAGAGACCTTTGGAGAAAAGAGAACCACTTGTATGAATATCAAGAGCTCAGATGGAAACCCAGTTCTAAGCAAAGAAGGGAAAGCAGAAAGGTGGAAGGAGTATATAGAGGGTCTATACAAGGGTGATGTACTTGAGGGCAATGTTATAGAAATGGAAGAGGATGTAGATAAGGATGAAATGAGAGATATGACACTGCGTGAAGAGTTTGATAGAGCACTGAAAGACCTAAGTCGAAACAAGGCCCCAGGAGTAGACAACATTCCATTAGAACTACTGACAGCCTTGGGAGAGCCAGTCCTGACAAAACTCTACAATCTGGTCAGCAGAATGTATGAGACAGGCAGAATGTATGAGACAGGCAGAATACCCTCAGACTTCAAGAAGAATATAATAATGCCAATCCCAAAGACAGCAGGCGTTGACAGATGTGAAAATTACCGAACTATCAGTTTAATAAGTCACGGCTGCAAAATACTAACGCGAATTCTTTGCAGATGAATGGAAAAACTAGTAGAAGCCGACCTCTGGGAAGATCAGTTTGGATTCCGTAGAAATGTTGGAACACGTGAGGCAATACTGGCCCTATGACTTTAGAAGCTAGATTAAGAAAAGGCAAACCTACGTTTCTAGCATTTGTGGACTTAGAGAAAGCTTTTGACAATGTTGACTGGAATACTCTCTTTCAAATTCTGAAGGTGGCAGGGGTAAAATACAGGGAGCGAAAGGCTATTTACAATTTGTACAGAAACCAGATGGCAGTTATAACAGTCGAGGACCATGAAAGGGAAGCAGTGATTGGGAAGGGAGTGAGACAGGGTTGTAGCCTATCCCCAATGTTATTCAATCTGTATATTGTGCAAGCAGTAAAGGAAACAAAAGAAAAATTTAGAGTAGGTATTAAAACCCATGGAGAAGAAATAAAATCTTTGAGGTTTGCCGATGACATTTTAATTCTGTCAGAGACAGCAAAGGACCTGGAAGAGCAACTGAACGGAATGGACAGTGTTTTGAAAGGAGGATATAACATGAACATCAACAAAAGCAAAACGAGGATAATGGAATGTAGTCGAATTAAATCAGGTGATGCTATGGGAATTAGATTAGGAAATGAGACGCTTAAAGTAGTAAATGAGTTTCGCTATTTCGGGAGCAAAATAGCTGATGATGGTCGAAGCAGAGAGGATATAAAATGTAGACTGGCAATGGCAAGGAAAGCGTTTCTGAAGAAGAGAAATTTGTTAACATCGAGTATAGATTTAAGTGTCAGGAAGTTGTTTCTGATGGTATTTGTATGGAGTGTAGCCATGTATGAAAGTGAAACATGGACGATAAATAGTTTGGACAAGAAGAGAGTAGAAGCTTTTGAAATGTGGTGCTACAGAAGAATGCTGAAGATTGGATGGGTAGATCACATAACTAATGAGGAGGTACTGAATAGGATTGGGGAGAAGAGGAGTTTGTGGCAGAACTTGACTAGAAGAAGGGATCGTTTGGTGGGACATGTTCCGAGATGTCAAGGGATCACCAATTTAGTATTGGAGGGCAGTGTGGAGGGTAAAAATCGTAGAGGGAGACCAAGAGATGAATGCACTAAGCAGATTCAGAAGGACGTAGGCTGCAGTACATACTGGGAGATGATGAAGCTTGAACAGGATAGAGTAGCATGGAGAGCTGCATCAAACCAGTCTCAGGACTGAAGACCACAACAACAACAACTGATTTGGGGTACATCCTTGCTCCATATCAAGCTTATGACACACTTCTGAAATGTTTCTACTTTTCTCATCCATGTCGTAACCTCAGGAAAAAGCCAAGTCTAATTACAATCGTTCTCAGGCAGTACGACGGAAATAGTACATAAACATTAAGTGAGTTAAAATGTAAAGCTGGACACCAGGCGTGGCACAGGGGTGATAAACACGACGCAGCTGGACAGCTGAGGCAGAAGTCCTAACTGCAGGCAGCTACGCGTGGTAAAGAAAGTAACCAAACGCCAAGTTATAAAGAGACAAAAGAAGCTCTGCACAGGGGACCTGTGATAAGCAGTTAATTAGGAGTATCAATAGAGAGCACTTCTGGTTAGAGAGAGAAGTCTGGGAGCAGTGAGATAAAGAAAGAGGGCCCTTGGTGGGGCACTATGTCATGAGGCACCAAAGAAGGGCTCAGGACACACTGTGTGACCATAGAGGCACCTCTATCCCTCCATGCAGCTTCTGAAGAAAAATAATGAAATTAGTACTTAAACAGTACCAATTAAGGACAAGATGCATTTGACGCTATGTCATACCAAGTGCTGGCGGGGTTGAAGAGGGAAAGCTAACAAAACTTGAGAGCATGCCCCTTGGGTCTCTCTATCAAGGTTACACTCCTGGTAGTGACAGTCAGCACGGATAGCAGCAGCCGACTTAGGCTTAGGAGTGGGAGTGGGCTGTAGGCACGCAGCTGGAGGTAGTCGCTGATGAGCGTTTAGGTCAAAGCTGCGGGATTCTGACGTAGGGTGCTAGTGCGGACAGAGAGCACTGAAGAGCTCCTATCAGGCAGTCGGAGTGGTGAAGTTAGTCACTCTCTCTGTAATAGAACTGGCCATTCTGTAGGTACAATCAGCACCGGCTTTAGGGTGGGACGACTCGGGCGGTCGCCCAGGGCGCCGGGGCGCCACGTACTAAACGCATGTAAAAAAAAAATTACAATTTACAATCACCCATTTCGCGAAACTAAAATATTATTCAGTCTCATTCAACATACGTCGCTAATCTCACGAATGCGCGATGAATTCGGGGTAGCAGAAGAGAAATCATGCTGAATGCAATCTTCGTATTGTCTGCAACCATCCATGTTTGACGCGGGCTAGCACGGGCTCTACCACAGCGCCTCTCTTATTTGTTTCAAGAACTGCAACAAGGAAGAGCCCATGCAGCCGCGCCATCTCTCGTTCACAACAGAAACTACCGATTGCTCCAAATAAAAGAAAATACAGACTGAAATATACATTACATTATGATTTAATTAATACAAATGTATTTATATAGAATATTTGTGACTTAATGACTCATGTACATTAATTAATAGATCATGCAATGCGAGCACTGCATTCATAGAGAATTCTCCCCTAACTTACTGAAATAATACAGCGCCACACAATGCTTATTAGACTGCATATGTTGGCAGCGCTACGATTTGCACCCGCATGTCAGTAATTGTCAATAAGAGTCGGAGGCAGCGGTCACGTTTTCGTGGCTGAATAATTGTGAGTGAAACGAGTGTCGTGACTGTGTCAACATTTTAATTTTCTGGTAGGTGCGAAAAACATTTTTATCTTTCAGTTCAGGTTTTTTTCTAGTTACGTCTACTGGTAGGTGAATTTCTTTATTTGTTATAGATCGAATATTGTGGTCGCAAAATAGAGCAGTGTCCAAGCAATAATTTGTCAAATTATTAAATCATGCCAGAAGAGAAGGAAATGATTAAAAAAAGCTTTCTGGTTCAGAAAATCGGAAAAGAAAAGCTGAAAAAGAAAAAGTTCTTGAAGAAACTAAAAAGCACATGAATATTTATAAGTACCTTAAAGGAAATTCTAAGGCAAATACTTCAGATATTGAATCAAAAGTCCATGTATCAGCAAATATTTCTTCAGACTGTGAACAATTATACACAAAAAATATACAATCACCCATTGAAGGTGATCAAATTGACCAGCGCAGTACATCTTTGCATGAATCCTCTGATATTTCTCCAAGTCAAAATCAACACATGACATCTGTGGCCGATGAAAGTATCAACGTTCTTGCAATAGAAGAATACAATGTTTGTGATATAGGTACGTGGCCAAAAGTACTTAATGCTAGAGATAGATCGCATTATAATATGTGGACCCTCACAAGTATGTCTAAATAACTTTCCAAAAAATGAAAATGGGCGTCATTTCTCTTCAACTCATTACACAAGAAAACTATCAAACGAAGAAACTATCAGACGATGGTGGCTAGTTTATTCTGTATCAAACGACAGTGTCTTTTGCTTTTGTTGTCGACTGTTTGATTTAAAGTCAACTACTAATTTGACTACCACTGTGGGTTTCAGAAATTGGAAACATTTAAGTGAAGCTCTGAAACTGCATGAAAATAGTCCTAACCACAAAAAAGCATTTACTCAATGGACTGAAGCTGAAATCAGGTTTAAAGCTGGATTAACTATTGACAAGGAAGAACAAAACCTAATTTCTAAAGAAAGTTTACGATGGAGCAATGTGCTTCAAAGATTGAAGCACATTACTTTGTATTTGGCTGAAAATAATGTGGCATTCAGAGGGTTATCAGATAAATTATTTACCCCAAATAATGGAAAATTCTTAGGTCTTTTACAGTTATTGGCAAAGTTTGATCCAATCATGGAAGAGCACGTCAGACTGGCATTGAATGGTGATTTGGCTGACCATTATTGCGGCAAAAATATACAAAATGAATTAATAGAACTCATGGCATCACACGTTATGTCTACAATCGTATCCCGCATAAAGGGTTCAAAGTATTATGCAATCATAGCTGACTGTACTCCAGATATAAGCCACAAAGAACAACTTTCGATAACTTTAAGATGCGCTGACATAACAGAGGATGGTGTAAGTGTAAAAGAACATTTCATCTCATTTCTGCAAGTAGATGATACAACCGGTGAAGGCCTTACAGGAAGCATTTTAAAAACATTGAGTGATCTTGACCTTAACATTAATGACTGCAGAGGACAGGGCTACGATAACAGCGCGAACATGAAGGGGAAAAATAAAGGCGTCCAGAACAGAATTAAGAAGTTAAATCCACTAGCTTTTTTGTGCCATGTGGATGCCATAGTTATAATTTGGTATTGTGTGATGCGGCAAAATCATCAGTAAAATCCGTGACAGTGTTCGGAATGTTACAAAAAATGTTTAATCTATTTGCTGGATTGGTAAATAGATGGAAAATTTTGACCGACCATTTGAAGATATACACCCTGAAAAATGTAAGTGACACACGCTGGGAAGCTCGAATTGATAGCGTCAAAGCGGTTCGTTATCAATTATGCAAAATGCATGACGCTTTGGTTTCCTTGGCCGATGCTACTGAACAAAGCGATGCTGCGGTGTCACACGAAGCGACAACACTAGGAGGACAATTAAAAGACTTCAGCTTCATTGTTTCTCTCGTGACATGGTATTATGATCTGTTTCAAATTAACGTTGTGAGTAAAGCAAGTCAGTCACCCACAATCAACTTTGTCGAGTTTATGGGAATCCTTGACAAATGTTGCTCTTATTTGGAAACATATAGACAAACAGGTTTCGAACAAGCTATTGTAACAGCAACTGAACTGGCTTCGGATCTTGATACGCAGCCATTATTTAAACCACAAATGCGATTAAGACGTATTAAACGCAGGCCGGGTGAAGAGGCTGTTGATGATCAAATAACTGACCCAAAAAAGAAGTTTAAAGTAGAGTTTTTCAATGCACTGTTAGACACCGTGCACATATCCATGAAAGAAAGATTTGAACAGATCCAAGAATTTTCTGCAACGTGGAGTTTCTTGTTTGACATTAAAAAAAATCAAAATAAAGAAGAACTAATACAATGCTGTTCTAAATTACAAGAAAAGTTAACTGTCAACATGAAGTCAGATATTGATGGAAATTTGCTGTGCGACGAAATTTTGGGCCCGCAGACAGCCAGGCAACGCCTATTGAAGCCTTAAACTTCATAAAAAAGCATAATCTTCAAGAGTTATATCCCAACATCTGGATAATGTTACGTATTTTGTTAACAATACCAGTGACTGTCGCAAGCAGCGAACGCAGTTTTTCCAAACTGAAGTTGATAAAAACGTACTTGCGGTCTACAATGTCTCAAACAAGACTAACCAGTTTGGCCTCACTGTCCATTGAAAATGAAGTTGCAGAAAACCTGGACTTTGCTAATCTGATCAGAGACTTTGCCGACAGAAAAGCGAGAAAAGTAAAATTTTAGTCGTTTATAATTGTTTTTCATTAGGCGTAATATGTTTTGTGTTCTGATGACTGACAGAAAATATAGGTTTATAGCTTACAGTTATATTAAATTCAATAAAAATATGGTACCCAATTCAAAATTAGTGTTTTTTCGTTATACATATTAACTCCTATATATAAAAATCAATTGTTGTGTGTTAGTCTCACCAAAACAAAGAAATGGCTTGACCAATTTGAATAATTTTTGTTTTGTTTTGTTCGCTTTAGTACAGGGGTGCTTCAGAAAAGAAATATTTGGGATATACGAGCCTGTTTCAACCACATTTTACGCATCTTTTCTTTGTTTGGAACACGCAAAAACAATTTTCTGGAGTTGTTGTAGATGTACAGTGCAGTACTACGCAATATTTTTAGACAATTTCCCAAAACGTGAATGCCCAAACAATATATCACTGCTATACTGACTGTTACGGCAGCGACAGCAGCATGCTGGACTGACGTCACAGGCTACACAAGACTCACATGGAGCGTCTTAGCGGGCTTTCAGATTATTTGGATTTCATTTCCATTTAAAAAATAAAACACTCAAATTTACGATGGAAAAAACCATGTTATGATCATAAGATGACGCCATTAACCACTTAAGACGATTTCTACAAAACAGTCAAATACCGTGTTGCAAAGCACTGCCAGGTTCGCTATTTATACAATAAAGGGCGCCAAGTGGACGACTCGCCCGGGGCACCTGGATGGCTAAGGCCGGCCCTGGGTACAATCACTACGCAGTTAGGGTGATCTGTATTTCTTTCTGAATAGGTTAGAACTTGTGTAAAGTTCGCAAGCGGCTAAATCCCTTTCACGAACCGTGTCACTCAATCCCTTGCAAAACCCACACTCAGGACACGACACTCACTCGTTTACTTCTGTCATTTTTTCCCCGTCTTCCTCTATCAGACTTCCTAGGAACTTTAAACTGTCCACTCTCCTCAATTGTTCTGCACCAATTGTTATTCCAGTTTTTCCTCTCTCCTTCGTTCTTGTGAAACACCGTAGCTTTCATCTTTCCTTCACAATTACTCTGTGGAATTACACTGTTGAATTATGGTTTGCACATGTAGAAAGCTTACAATTCAATAAAAGCTATCATTCACAGCAAGATAAAACTTTCCCATATGGCGAAGAAGTATGATTTGGCACAGTCTTCCTTATGCAGCATTCTCAAAAACAAGGAAGAGCATCTGCATGTCAGTGTTTAGTGATGTGGAAACTATTGTTTTAAAATGGTTTCAAGGAATGAAAAGTGGCAGCTCCCTGTAAGTGAAACGTACAACAAGAAAAGGCTCAGGAAGTTGCCCTGAAGACTGGCATTAAAAATTTCAGTGCCCCAAATATTTGGCTGGAGTGCTAAAAGTCATAGTCCTCATGTCAGTGTGTAAGTGGAGGGGACAGAGGCTGTAGACTTAGAAGCTGTAAACCACTGAAAGAACAGTACACTGCCAAGATTGATACAGGGTTATGAGCCCAGAGACTTTTGCAACACAGATGAAGCCAGCATCTTTCACAATTTACTTCCTATGCAAACTTATTCTGCTAAGGGTGAAAAATGTGATGGACGTAAAAAAGTATACAAAGAATGACTGTACTGTAGTGTATAAATATGATGGAAGTAAAGTTGCCTCCAAAAATAACATTTATAGGCCCCAGCTTCTTTAAAAAAAACATAAAAACACTATCTTGTACTTAAAACAGCAATACCTGGGGGACATTTTAACTTTTACTATATTTTTCAGGTGTTTAGATACCAAGATGGGTGTAGTACATAGGAAATTAGTGCTTATGATTGACAGATGCCTTGCACATCCCAAGGAAACAAAATTTCCAAGAAATATAAATGTTGTGTTTCTTCTGCCAACTGCACAAGTCATTAGCATTCTCTAAACCTGCGCATAATACATTCTGTTAATGCCAAATACTAAGTAGTAGTTTTCCAGCATTCAATTAAATTCCTTGAGAGGAAGGAAGTGATGAGGTTCTACATTCTAGAGGTTGTGCACACTTGTTGCTGCCTGGATACGTGTAACACAACAGACTGTGTTGAATAGTTATGCAAAGGCTGATTATGGTACATCAGTTGCTGACGGAGTCAACATTGTTTCACAAGAAGAGTGGAGCAGAATCACACATGTTCCTGAAAATGTGACACTCTAGAGGTTTGTTTCTTGTGATGATGACGATGATAATTTGACTTCCACAACTGAGACACATTTGAGTGAGATGTGTGAAATTCTACTGAAGGAGTACTGCGAGGCAGAAGGGGGTGGCAGTGACGACAATAAAGAAGATGAGGAGGAGGCTGTTGCACCAAGTTTCACAGCTGCTGTGCAAGGATTTTACACACTCAGAAACAACTTTTCCTCTTTCAATGCAGACAAGTCAATTATAACATCAACCAACTACAGCGACAACTTCCGTCACTGCTGTATGTTGGAAGAACAAAGAGTAGAGGAAAAGGGGTTATTTTTAGGAAATATGGTGCGAAATTGTGATTTAGTGTGTTTCAGTGCGCGATGTGCCAGCCTCATGGCAGATGGCGGACGAAGGCTGGCCAGTGCGTTATGCAGGTGACGCAGTTTTGCAACGAGCGTCGGTATGTTTGTACGTGCGCGGCAGCCATCAACAACCTAACGCAGCATTTGCAGAATTACGCAGGCGAGGGTCGCGTGTGGTGCGGCTGCGTTAGCCAACTCATCGAGAACATTCTAATAAACACGGCGCCGCGTAACCGGCAGAATCAGCAGCGGTCTGCACTATTTAAGGGCATCAGAGGTGGGTGTCAGCATCGGTTCGACCAATTGGGCGTTCGGTTGCTGTTATGTCGTCATCATCAGTGACGCTGTCCCAAAGGACCAGGCAGCAGAGAGCATTGCCCGCTGCTGCACCGGTGTCTCCCAACGTCTTCACGAGCCGCAGCATCTGCAGGAGGTGAGCTAGGCCGGGCCTCATGGTGCTAACCTCCTACCGCCTGCGCAACCGCTGACCGAGCATGGCGTCGCGTTCCCCGGGCTGCGCACATCAGCACGTCTCCACCACGACACGAGTGATGGGGCTGAGCTATCGGAAAAGGTATTGGAAGAACCAACAATAAAGACAAAGATTGTTAAAAACAGCCACCTTCTTCTACCCAGCCACACCCTACAACCCCGACCACGTCACCCGCTCTGGTCATCCTATTACAAGTGGTTTCAGTCGGGCAACCTGCGCATCACACACTCCTGTTACAACTGGTGACAGTAGTGGTCTTCTCCCTCGATTTGGAGGAAACCGTGGCTGGTAATCGACGAGGATATGTGGCACCTGAGAAGGGCAACAATGGATCAGCAACTCCTGCAACATGACAAGTAAGCGCCGATTTTTTGTTTGATGGTTTGTCTGAACCTGTAGCATAGTACGTCTTCCCTTCCTGTTCCTCTTTCTGGGCTTACTGTAGTCTTGATTTGATAGCTGGTAGTGATGGAGCAGTCTGTGTCAGCTGAGGTGGCTATTCAGCAGCTACTTGAGCGAGTGTCTGAATTAGAGATAGAGCTTGCTCGGTCTAAAGAAGTGAGCAAGGAACGGTTTCCTGTTAATACAGTAATTCTTGACACTAACGCTGCGTCTTTGGTCACCCCTTTCTCAGAAAAAGCTGGGGAGAATGTTATGATTTTTTTGAGAACCTTAGCATGGTCACTAAATTGGGAAATTGGGGTGCAGAAACACTTTTGCATGTGGCTAAATTGAAAGTAAGTGGGGATGCCAGAGCATACGTTACATGCCATGAAGAATTAAGGGATGCTCTGACATTTGAAGGTTTCCAAAAAGGGTTGCTGGAAAGGTATCGGAGGAACAATACGTCTAGATATTATCGGGAACAATTTAATAGAATGTATCAAAGGAATGGGGAATCAATAGGAGCTTTAGTAGATCGAATTCTAAAAATTAATGTTAATATCTATGAGCTAACGGATTCCGATAGGGTTAATGAAGCCATTCTGCAGGAAGCTGAGCACAGGGCACTAGACGCATTTTTGTGGGAAATACAACCCGAAACCTCCCGCAAGATTAGGATGGAATTCCCTAAGACTCTCAATGAGGCAATCGGAATCGCTGTGGCGTTAGAGGAAGTTGAAGCAGTAACAAGAATGCAGGACAGGAAATCAGTGTTTAATGCACAAATAAAATGTTTCAGATGTGGTTGGATAGGACACATTAGATTCAATTGCAAGGAAGTGCAGTGCAGGAAATGCAGACGTTGGAGTCATCAGGAGCGTAACTGCAATGGGTCCTGGCAGAAACATGATAGGAAACCACAAGGTGGGCCTCACTCCCCTCAGTTAAACGGGGCAGGGGGTGGTGTGTCCACTGTGCAACACCCACGGTAAGGATTAATGCTAGTGCAGAATCAGTGGCAGACTTTTTTCTGACCGGCTTGGTGAGGGGCAGACTGTGCAAATTTTTATTAGATACCAGGTCTCAGGTATCTATGGCGACTAGAAATTTACTCAGTAAAGTAGAATTAAAACCACCACGCTGGGCATTAAGTGGTGTGGGTGGGGGACAGGTGAAGTCACTCGGATCAGCGGTGTTAAACTTCAGAGTGGAAATGAGGAACTTCCAGGTCAAGGTAGAAGTTCTTCCAGTTGTTGGCAATAGCTATGATGTCATACTCGGATTGGATTTCCTGGTTGCGCATCACGCAAAAGTTAACCTGGAACGGCGTACAGTAGAACTGGATGGAATACAATTTCGACTAGGTTCTGCGGCCGAAAACCATTACTGTTGCAAGGAACTGCCCAGACGTTGGGTGGGCCACCTAAACTGCGTACAAGGTCCCTGAGGGTTAACTCGCAGGATACTATACCAAAGGGTACAGGGAAAATAATCTGGGAAGATGTTTGAGCTAGCATGCCGGTAAATTCGTTTTGTGTCGTTGAAACTTTGTCTGGGAATGAGCCGCTGGATAAAATGAAGTATTTTACGTGCCGTAGTGTGTCCTATGTGTGGGAGATAAAAGGAAAAAAGGTTGTGCCTGTCAGTATTGATAATTTTGTCCTTTAAGAGGTGCAGTTAGCATGGGGTACCGTAATAGCGAATCTGGAGATAATAGGGGAAGATCAACTGGATAATGATTTCACAGCAGATTACGCAATGCCGAGAGAGTCTGTCAGCTGGTCTGAACTGAGGGGTAAAGTAGCACATTTAGAAGGGCAAGACAGAGAAGTCATGGAGAACCTTTTGACAGGACATAAAAAGTTATTTAATTCTCATGGTCCACCGCCTGCCACACCGTTAGTTCAACATTACATCCCCACTGGAAATAAAGCACCGGTGTATAAACGTCCATATCGTGTTCCAAAAAGTTTACAGCCTGTCATGGAAGAATTTACTGTCAACAGCTTAGGGATGGGATAATAGAAACCATTAGTAGTCCCTGGTCCACTCCTGTCATAATAGTGGGTAAAAAAAAAAAAAAAAAAAAAAAAAAAAAAAAAAAAAAACACCTGATTGGGGCAAGGCATATCGTTCTTATTGTGAGTATCGTTTCTTAAATCAAAAAACTGTATCAGATGCATACTCAATGCCTAATATCACTGAAACTCTGGATAATGTGGGTCAGTGTCAGTATTTCACGACCTTGGATCTTCGAAGCGGGTACCACCAGTTGGAGGTCGCCCTGGCAGAATGACCGAAGACAGCTTTTTCAACACTTACAGGTCATTTTCAGTATCGGCGAATGCCTTTCGGACTCAAAAATGCTCTGGCAACCTTCCAACCATTACTAGATAGCGTGTTACGAGGACTGAAACCTAATCAGTGTATGGTAAATTTGGATGACAATTGTTTTCTCAAAGGACGTGCAAGAACATGTACAACATTTGCGCGAAGTTTTCAATCATCTGAAAGCAGCGCGGTTAACTCTTCATATGGAAAAATGTCATTTTTTGTTGCATGGAGACCGTTATTTAGGTCATATTATAGGACAGGAGGATGTTCGCA
Source organism: Schistocerca piceifrons (assembly GCF_021461385.2). Lineage (NCBI taxonomy): Eukaryota > Metazoa > Arthropoda > Insecta > Orthoptera > Acrididae > Schistocerca > Schistocerca piceifrons. The sequence goes on along the minus strand of NC_060146.1, from coordinate 140,883,682 downwards.
CAGGTCCAAAACTTGCAGAGGCAGTAATGAATTTTCCAACACCTACAAAAGTAAAAGAGTTGCAGTCTTATTTAGGTCTCGCCAATTTTTACAAGAGGTATATTCCAAAATTTGCAGAAATTGCAAGTCCCGTCACACAGTTGTTGAAGAGGGGAGCAAAATTTCACTGGCCAGCAGAATGTGAAGAGGCTTTTCAAAAGTCAAAAAATTTGTTAACATCTAGTCTGGTTTTGGCTTTTCCAGATTTTAGTAAACAGTTTATATTATCTTGTGGCTCTAGCAATTTTGCTTTGGGTATTGTATTCACTCATGAAATAGATGGACAGGAACACCTGATAGCATATGCTTCCAGACAGCTAAATAATGCACAAAAAAATTACTCAACAACCGAGAAGGAGTTATTGGCATTAATTTTTGGAACAACCTATTTCCGGTGTTATTTGTATGGACGACGTTTCAAGACGATTACTGACCACGCAGCACTTAAGTGGTTGTTGGGGCTTAAAGACCCAATGAGTAGATTAACTAAGTGGGCTTTGCGTCTTAGTGAGTACGATTTTGAAGTGATTCATCGACCGGGTAAATAGCACGGAAACGCGGATGGTCTGAGTCGTAAAGTATGCGCCATGCAATGCACAGGAATAAATGAGAACGAATGGGAGGAGGCACGAACCGCCGACACAGATTGTCAATGATATACCTTGCAGCAACAGTCCATTATGGAAGACAGGATATTGTACTGTAAAACTAGGAACGGTCCACGCATAGTCGTACCAGAAAAACTGCGAAGCAAAATTTTCAGGCAAGCACACGATTCAATCTTTTCTGGTCATTTGGGTCGAAGAGCAACGGAAAGGAGGGTAGCACAGAGTTATTGGTGGTCAACGCGTAGCCAAGATGTCGTTCAGTATGCAACGAATTGCATTCCGTGTGCTCAACGGGTGGAATTGAGTCATCAGAAAATTGTGTTGCAATGACTACCGGAAGCGGACAGACCTTACTTGGCTTAGATGTCTTGGAACCGTTTATGCAAACACCAGCGGGTAACTGCTATGTATTAACAATAGTAGATCATTTTTCACGCTGTATGACAGCTATTCCGGACCAGCGAGCCAAAACAGTGGTTCACGCCATGGTACATCAATGGATACTGAAATTCAGAACACCTGAAACTATAATTACAGATCAAGGGTCAAACTTTATGTCCAATTTGATGCAACAGTTGTGCAAGTTGTTGCATGTAAAGAAATTGAGAACGAGCACATTACACTCGCAGAATAATGGTCGCACCGAGAGAGTTCATCGTACAATAGCTAAGATGTTAAGTTATTACGTAAACTCACAACACAACAATTGGGATACCCTATTGGTGTTTGTAACCGCGGCGCATAACTCAAAAGTGCATGAAAGTACAGGATTGTCTCCGTATGAAGTACTGTTCGGTCAGAAGATGCCATCTCTGTTTGAATCGCTCAAGACCCCACCAAGAACCGATATTTCGGCTGTTAAGGATTTATCCACAAAGTTGAAAACAATCTGTCGGCAGGTGAAAAAAAATGAACACTAAAGCATTAGAGAGACAGGACAAAGTTCACAATAGAAAGGCGGCTTTACCGAAATATCATGTAGCGCAATGGGTGACGATGAGTAATCCATATGTGCCAAAAGGCAAAACGAAAAAATTTGTATCCCATTATCAAGGTCCTTTCCAGGTGATCGAGACATCGCCAGTGAATGTAAAATTACAGCTTCCAACTCGCCCTACTATTGTGCATGTGAGCCGAATTAGGCCTTTCAAGGGGAATTTTGAGGAACTTCCTTCATTGTCTGCTGTAACTTCTAGTAGAGAGAAAGATGAATCTAAGAAAAAGAATAAGAAAGGAGTAGATAAACAAGAGAATCAAGTTAATTGTGGACGCAATCAGACATGCTGTTATGCTCTTAGGCCACGTGTAAAAAGGAAGAGCTAATGTGAGTTGTTTTCTTTTGTTTCTCAGAAGGCATGATGTTCTGGTAAGACCAGCAGTTCCAGCGTCCTGGGTTGCGCTGAAGAGGGAAGGTGTGCACTATCTCTCAGCATAGTTATTCTGCTTTGCTGTTGCAACTTAGCTGAAGGCTTGAAGGTACGTCCTATATCAAGTGGTGTTTTTTTCTCGCGACAAGCGGACGTAATTATGTCCGGACATCAATGGACCTTAAGGGTGGACTGTAATATTTGGGCAGTTGATGACGAAATCTGTAAATTAGAGGATACATTTAATGAACTTCATTCCATGGTGGCTAATCAGTCAAGGTTTAATGACACACAGGGGGAATGTCAGCTACTACGATCAGCTTACAAGCTCAGTTGCGGCAAACTGCAGGGTTAATCCCGCACATCCGTAGGAAAAGAGGATGGTTAGACGCAGGTAGCCGTATCCTAAAAACGGTTTTTGGGACCGCTGACACGGAAGATATTAAAAATATTAATGAAACGCTACGGCAGGTACAGGATAATGTGAATAGCAACCGGGGAATGCTAGACCTTCACACGACGCAATTAAAGAGTTTGGAGAAAGATGTAGTTAATAATACGTGCCAACTGTGAGCTTTGACCACGACCTTGATGTTCCGCATTAAGGCCACAGCCAACATAACCAATCACGACTTTGGTATAATCAAGTACTGGTTGGATAACAACGATTCACAGCTGATAATCGTTAAGCTGCTCCGTTTTCTTGCTGATAGTATTACAGAAGCACGCATAGAAGCTACAAAACTGCAGGAGGCTTTGTTGCACGCAATGCGCGGGCACCTAACCCCAGTACTGTTACCTTTGGAACAACTTCGGAAAGGATTACGGAAAGATCAATCGGAACTGCCCGCATCCCTGGAGCTACTGACGACATTAACAGACAAACACTTATCTCTGTACTACAAAATGGCCACTGTTACCAGTACTCAGACGGGTACCCTGCTGAGAATTCATATCATAATACCATTAACATGTAAGAATTGTAAATTTGAATGTTACGCCTTGCATGCGTATCCAGTGAAGTGGGAAATTTTGCAGAAATTCGTACAATTAACTGTACAGGAAATACTGTTAGTGGCACATAACAGACAAGCTCATGTGTTCCTCACTGCACAAGAATGCTGCAGTGTCGAACAGGTCCAGTTACCATCTGCCCCACGAAATTGTTACACACTATTCCCAAATCTTATGAGTATTCTCTATTCCGCTCTGAAGAACCAGTTGCGGAGTGCCCGAAGGAAATTATAGCAGGCACGGTGCAGTTCTTTCAGCAAGTGGGTCCACATTGGGTATTTTCAGTAATGGAAAACCACAGTCATTATTTGCATTTGTTACGAGCACGGTAAGCAAGGGAGTACACAAAGAATAGAATTGCAGGGGCAGGGACTGTTAATTAATGGCACACAGTGTGACATTTCAGGGCCAGCTTTCCATTTACCAGCCGTGATTACTGGAGGTACAATCATAAACATAACACGCACACTGATCTATGTACCCGACCAATCGGTGCAATTCGTCACGAAAGAAAATCTCACTCTTTTGAATAGCACATTAGACCCGACTTTGCTCGCCTCTTTGGACCGGATGCTAGCAGCTCAGGATGGGCATATAACTATGGAACATCATCTTCAACAAGTGCGTGAGTACCGTAATGAGCATAAGCAACGCTTACTAGTTATTGGGTCATCAACCACCACCATCTGTATTTTTATCTTTGTCATAGAATTAGTGTACTATCGGCTCAAGAGGAAGGCAGCCCAAATCCCACCCCTTCCAACCTTTAACCTAAGGGTCCAGACAAAATCACTTAACAGTTGTGAGGTACTGCAGTAGAACACTGTGTAATGTTTATGAACAAAGATTAGACTGAGGATAGAAGTGAATGAACACCGTGTAAATAGTGAATCAATCGCATTTTGTGGTGTTTGTGAAGTGAACTGTAGTTGTTTTGACTTTTTGGTTGAATTCGAGGACGAATTCTTTTCGTACGAGGGAGGAATTGTAGAGGACAAGGGTTTTTTAGGAAATATGGTGTGAAATTGTGATTTAGTGTCTTTCAGTGCGCGATGCACCAGCCTCACGGCAGACAGCGGACGAAGGCTGGCCAGCACGTTATGCAGGTGACACAGTTTTGCAACGAGTGTCGGTATGTGTGTACGTGCGCGGCAGTCATCAGCAGCCAGAACGCAGCATTAGCTGAATTACACAGGCGCGGGCCGCGTGTGGTGCGCTTGCGTTAGCCAACTCATTGAGAACATTCTAATAAACACGGCGCCGCGTAACCGGCGGATTCAGCAGAGGTCTGCACTATTTGAGGGCATCAGAGGTGGGCGTCGGCATCGGTTCGACCGATTGGGTGTTCGGTTGCTGTTATGTCGTCGTCGTCAGTGAAGCTGTCCCTGAGTGCCAGCCTGCGGAGGGCGTTGCCCGCTGCTGCACCGGTGTCTCCCGGCATTGTCATGAGCCACAGCGTCTGCAGGAGGCGAGCTAGGCTGGGCCTCGTGCTGCTAACCTTCTACCACCTACGCAATCGCTGACCGAGCACGGCGTCGCGTTCCCCGGGCTGCACGCATCAGCACATCTCCACCACGACACGAGCGGTGGGGCTGAGCTACCGGAAAATTTATTGGAAGAACCAACAATAAAGGCAAAGATTGGTAAAAACAACCACCTTATTCTACCCAGCCATGCTCTACAACCCCGACCATGTCACCCGCTCTGGTCATACTATTACAAAAGCAAGCAACTTTTCTTCTTCTTCTTCTTCTTCTCCGTTCTGTTTTTTAATAATGTTTTCTGCAAAATGTTTAAGACACACACACACACACACATGTACGTGTGTGTGTGTGTGTGTGTGTGTGTGTGTGTGTGTGTGTGTGTGTGTGTGTGTGTGTGTGTGTGTGTGTAGCAGACTTTAAATAAGTTTGTAAATATCTCGACTCACTTGAATTATGGTTCTGGGTCATTCCTTCTATGTAACTAGGTAAAACTGCTGATGAAGGAAGAAATATTTGGGTGCCCAGAGATTCATCAAAAAGGGGTTTTACTGTAGGCATTTTCTCCTGCCACTGTTTGGTGAGCAGGTTTTTTTTATCATGAATCCAATTACATTGTGTTTTCAAACTTTGACTGAACATAGCTGCTGTTCAGCAATGGTGAATGTAAATGAATGATTTGAGAAAAACAGCCAACCAGTTGCAAGTATAAAGTTTTACTAACATCCTTGACCATGGTTTCAACAATTGCAGAACTGTCTTCTGCAGAAGAAATCTGTACCACTAACAATGGATATTATCAAAATTTAGACGACTGCATCATTATCAACAGAAAACCTCTGAAGAGTGTTCCGCGTTACTGAGGAATACAGCTGGCGCCAACAAAGCAGAAACATAGTAATAACGGCACTGAACAAAAGCCAGTTTTGGCGTCGACGCTACCACGTTGCCGGCTTCCGTGTAAACATTGTATGTTAGAGCGCGAACGCCTGCTGTTGTGTTGTGTTACTGCCTCGACTACAGTTTTTGTTTGTTAAACAATGTCTCCAAAACGATGTCGTTCATCAAGCGACAATCCGTTGCGCTGTGGAGTGCCATTAAATAGTCAGGCTTTGGAATTACTATGGGGGATGCGTGAGTTTTACGAGCAAGAAAAAGAATTTGTTTCTGTTCATGGGCATGCATCGATTCCTGCCGATAAAGTTTTAGAGTGTACCTCAAAAACTCCAGGACTCAGCAAAAGAATAGTTATAAGGAAAGGGGTGCTACTTCAAGACTTACAAGACAGTGAAATAAACAGTGTGGAAGAAAGCCCCTGTGGAAGAAACTGTTTTTAAGTACTCCAGGTAAGAAAAAGAAGCAGCCTCGTCCTATTACAGATATTGATTCTTTCCAATCCAACACAATTCGTCGGCACATATTCGGATACTATAAAAGGAAAGAATACCCAACAATAGTGAAGTTGCTAATTTTTTTTTTAAAAGAAAGTGAACTTTTCTCGGAGGGGTGGGGGGGTGGGGGGGGGGGCGCGAGGAGACATCACTTAAGATGATATTAAAAAGTATGGGCTTTCGTTTTAAAAAGTTAGATGTACGAAAACGCTCATGTTGTTGCAGCTCATACCATTTTCTTACACAAAATTGTAGGAAAGGACATACTGTACATTTAGTTATACGGTTAGATGAAACCTGGGTCAACGCTGAAGAATCAGTTGAGAAATGCTGGACAGATGATACTCCGAATACCAGCGGTCATCAGCCAACAGGCAGAGGATCACGATTAATTGTGGCCCATGCAGGATCTTCAAACATCTTCGTGCCTGAAGGACTTAGTTTTTCAATAAAAAAACGGTGACTATCATGAGGATATGGACCACCCTCGATTTCTACAGTGGTTTAAAAATTTGTTGCTCCAGTTTAGTGTTCTGACAGTTTTTGTGATTGGCAATGCACCATACCATTCCATGATTTTAGATAAAGCTCCCACCACTAGTGAGCATAAAGAAACTATGGTGCAGTGGTTGCAGGTGAAAGACATTGCTGTGGACATGAGCATGACAAAACTGCTGTTATACTCTCTCATGAAACAAAATAAGCCTGTGACGCCTAAATATGTTGTATATGTTTTAACGAAATTGCAAGCGAACAGGGTCACTTGGTAATTAGGCTACTGCCTTATCACTGTCATTCTAATCCAATTGAATTGGTTTGGAGTGAAGTCAAAGTGTACATTAGAAGTAACAACAAGACTTTTACTATAACAGAAAGCAGAAAGACTGCTACGTGAAGGTCTTGCTACGGTAGACGCTACCTCATGGAGGTAAAAAGTAGACCATGTTGCTAAACTGGTAAGAGAAGCACAGACTATAGATGGCATTATAAATGAAAATGAACAGTTAATGATTTCTCTTAATGACAATGATGATGACGAAGACAACGGTTTTGGCACCGATTCCAATGATAGTGAAGGAGAACTGGATGGAGTTGCGCCATTGACATCATAAATTGGTGAGTGTAAATGTATACAGATTTAATTCTTTTTCTCTCTGCAATCGGGCAGGCTGTGTATGCTTTGCTTTATTTCTTTCTATGAGTGAGGAGAGTGTGCTATTTGGTATGCTTAGATTTGCATTATTATACGACGTTTTACATGCAGCTATTACTGTAACCATTTGGACGACTTTTCATAGATATTGTCATTAACTTCAGGTGGTGTTATTTCCCGATTTAATATAATATCAAACGCTTACTCTTCGTCGTCGTTCTCTCCATTGTTAGAAAAATTTACTTTGTTGCACTTACGTATAAACGTTGATTGTAGCTTACATTTACAAAACATACTTTGGAATTGTGGGTGTGTGCGGTGGCAGCTATTGGAACCTCACAACCGCAGTATAGACAACCACACGCGAGCTGTCAAGTGACGTGTTTCACTGGCCCGGGTATAACTATGTATGGGCTGGGTATGAAAGGAAATTAAAAACATCAGCTGATTTCATAGATCTGTCTGTTGCCTACAACACTGTCTGGAGACATGGCCTATTGTACAAATTCATGCAAACAATCCCTTGCTTGAGAACTATCAGACAGACGTCATGCTTGCTGCCAGAACAGATAAGTGTCCAAAGAACCCTGAACAAGGCCTACCATAGGGCTCTGTGTTGGCTCCACTACTGTTTAGCTTATATATTGCCGATATAGAATCCACATCTTCCAGGAAGTTTGGATACGCAGACGACTGGGCCTTGGCAACACAACACAAGAACTTTCGAGGTCACAGGAACAACCTTGATATCAGACTTGGAGACATTAAGTACATACTTTCGTAAATGGAGATTACAGCCAAATCCTACAAAAACTGAAACTACATGTTTCCATCTCAATAACAGATTAGCAAGCCAACAACTTGACGTTCATCTCGAGGGAAATCTATCATCTAATGAGCATCCAAAGTAACTTGGAGTCACTATGGACAGAGCGCTCACTTATAAACATCTGGAAAATACTGCAGGCAAACTAAAGATGAGAAATAATTTTCTCCAGAAGCTGTGTAACACTATTTGGGGCTCCTCAGCTGACACGCTACACATGTCAGCACTTGGACTGGTCTACTCGGCCGTGGAGTACTGCACACCAGTCTGGATGAACCGTGTTAAAAAAAGAAGAGAGAGAGAGAGAGAGAGAGAGAGAGAGAGAGAGAGAGAGAGAGAGAGAGAGAGAGATGCAAATTGTTAGTAGAACCATGACATCAACCCCAACACATTAGCTGCTAATTGTGAGCCACATACAATCTGTGAACCTATGTTGGAAGAATGCTCTTCTTCGGAAATATAGGAAGATAATTGACAATGCCCAGCTCCCTATACAGTGTGACATGCCTAACCTTAGACTTCGGTCTCGACATCCAACAATGACAACAGCCAAGCAATTGCAAAGTATAAACTTTAATGCAATAAAGACCTGGAGGGAACAATGGCGAGAGGTGTGCCCTGAGCGTTGTTAAGCCCTCTCCTGCATCACAGAGAGACCTGAATATGAAGTACTGTGTAAAATATGGTCATCCCTTAACAGAATACACAAAAATCACGGAAGATGTGCAGATACACTTTAAAAATGGAGAACACCAACTCCCAATTGTGACTGCGGAGCCAACAGACAGACCATCCACCACATTGTCCAAGAGTGCGACAGAAGAGTATACAGTGGCAAGTTCAGTGATTTTCTGATGGCAACAGACATTGCAAGAGACTTAATACATAATCTTGAAGTTTGTATTTAATTGTATTGACCATATATAATCTTGATGTTTGTATTTAACTGTATTGCTCATCATCTGTATGTTTTATACTTCTTATATAGCATATTTTGTTTTTTTCTTGTATATTTTTGTTTCAACATTTGTAAGAAGCATAAATTGATGTGCTAAATAAATAAAAACAACATCTTGTACACAAGAAGAACCTTTTATCAGTATTCTGCACAGCTGGAGCTGAATGTAAACTCATTACATTCTCATTAAAATTGTTCCAGTGTTACAACAAGCACTGGCATAAGATGAAGAATGCAAGAGCAGAGATGGCTGTGAGACAATTTGAGCCAATAGTACGCTGACTAGGACCGCACCAAGACAGGATTGGTCTCTATCTAAAGAGAATAGAAGCGCCGCTCCTGCCAGCCTCGGCCGGACAGTAGAAGATGGACACTAGTAGACCCGGACTAGAAAAGAGCACTAGAAGAGCAGTTGAATCACTGATTGCAGAAACAACACTTTTCCACTTTTTGGTTAAATTGAGTTAAGAGCTGATTTCCATGTTACGGCACTTCCTCTATCGAATGAATGCAGAAACAACATTTGTCCATCATTCTTAATGGGACAAACAAGATCCCGACGTTATGAGTCAGAGGAGAAAGAACACTTGTCCAGGACTAGTGCTATTTCTGCAGCCAACGTTGGCTAGCCTGTTGTGTAATATCATCTCTGTGTTCGCATGGTTTTTCTTCGTGAAGCACGACAATGTCGAACAGGGAAGATATGGATGTACATGATGGTGGTGAAAGTAGAAAGAGGAAAAAAGGTATAAAGAATGTTGCGTATCAGCGTGAAATCATAAAAAGGTCGCGAATTAAAGCTTTAGAGTAAAAAAACTACAGTGGAGAGTTAGTTTCAAAGAAAAGCATTGGTGTGGACTGCAAGTAAGTAATGTTCTAATATGGGAGGTTATATGTCAGTAAAATAGTAAACTAATGATTTATTGCGTGACTGAAATATCTGTGTAATTTTGTAGATGTCGTAGAAACTGCTTTGGAAGAATTCCTGAAGAAGAAAGAAATGAAGTATTTTCACTTTTCTACAACATGACATCAAAGGATGCACAAGATTCTTATCTCCAAGGGCTGATTACAGTAGGTAATATTTCCAGAAGATGATGAAGAGTACCAGAAGGAGGCAACTGCAAACCAAGATGCAACAGTTTTCAGTATTTTATTAATTCCAGCACTGGACGATCAGAGGTATGCAGGAAAGCTTTCTTAAGTACCCATGGTGTCACAAACCAAAGGGTAAGGAGGATAAGCAATCTGCTTGCTTGTGGGAAGTCACCTAGTGACCAGAGGGGTAAAAATGCATCAGGAGGGGGGTGCAGAAATAAGTCTGATAATTGATCACATAAATTCTTATCCCCAGAACATTACTCACTATGGCAGAAGAGAACAGCATTATTTAAATACGCAACTTAATGTCCAAATCATGCATGAGCAGTTCAGATTACGACATCCCCAAGCAAGTAATATTAAGTATGAATTTTATTTAAAAATACTCAAAGAACATTTTTCACTTACTTTTGGTCGACCACAAGTTGACACATGGTACTTGTGAAGCGTTTCAAAATAAATTACGAAACAAAATACTGAATGAAAAGGCTAAGAGGGTTGCCGCTGCAGAAATGATGGTTCATAAATGCAGGGCTGCAAAGTTTTCTGCTCGTATTTGTGATGGACAAGTACTGTGTCAAAAAGATGAGGATGCTGCAGGTATTGCCATAGATTTTATGCAAAATCTGTCCCTTCCTACCATTCCACTTCAGGAAGTTTTCTACCTTCGGCAACTCAATGTTAATATATTCAATATCCACAACCTGAAGACAGGATATGCAACATTCTACATTTATCATGAAGGTGTAGCAAAGAAGGGTCCCAATGAAGTCTGACGTTTCTGCTGGATTACATACGAAATGAGTTGCCACCAAACAAAATACCTGCATATATTTTCAGATGGCTGCCCAGGGCAGAATAATAATAATAATAATAATGATAATAATAATATGGCCATGTTCCTCATGGCAGTTGCACCATAATCTCGGTGTTTACTCAGAAATTATCATTATTTCCCGGTCAGAGGCCATTGATTCTTACCCTGTGACAGGAACTTTGCAGTGATTAAGAAGAAAATTCGAGCTGTCGATAGGATTTATAGCATCATGCAGTTTGTAGAACTTATTGTTGCTGTAAGTACCTTTAACAAATACCAGGTTAAAGTTGTTTCAACAGAGTTTGTACTGGCTTTCAAACAATGGTGGCCTAAATTTTACAAACCCAATGCCTTGTCTTTGGACACAATGAACAGCAAAGTGCTCACACGGAATGAGAGACAATCCTTCACCGTTTCAGAATTCATGGAATTTGAATACAACAGTGAGTGTAGTGGGAACGTCATTGCAAAATCATACATTGGAAGCCCGGTGACACACACTTTCTGTTTACTTCTTGATTTAAAAACAACAGTAACTCTACCGACGGCTGCAGCATACGAAAAATGTGTACCACTAAGTGAGAAGAAAATAGCTGACCTCAAGAAATTGGAGCCATATATCCCTGAACAGCACCTATCGTTTTACAGAGCTCTCTAAAACTGGCCTTCAGTAGACAGCAGAGGGCCTGACAGTGGATAATAGACATAGGTACAAGCAATATTTCACTAAGCTTGCTATTTACCTGATCATAATTTGTAGTTAAAAGTAGTTGTTCAGAATCTGTCATGTACACATAAAATAAGAATTGTGGTAATGAGAAATAATATAGCTGATCTTCAGAAACTAATAATAACAATTTTTGTATTGAACATAATAAATTTACAAATAAACTGCTGAATAACACAGACTTACATTTCTGGCAACCAATTGATTTCAGAAACAGCACATGTCCACGAACTTTGCGTATTTAATTCATTATATAATCTAATAATTACATCATTGAAAATAGTGTCTGGACATCACCAGAAACTGTGTCGTTCAAAGTAAAATAGAGCTGTCAAAGAAAATAGAATACTCAGGCCCACAAACTTATTTTTCCATTTTTCTCAAAATCAACATGCATGGACTAATGCTGTTTCTGCGATCAGTGATTCAGTTACTTGTGATCATATCCATTACTTGCTTTGACATTCTATATAGCAAAAGACATTGATTATTTCCATATCACCAATAGCTTGCGACATGACATTGTAAACAAAAGTTAAGTATTGTCAATCTACTTTATCGTAATAAAAAGCATGCGGTTTGCTTGAATTGTTGCGTAGCTATCTGAGAAAGCAGCATCCTTTAGGCACCCTATAAGAGACGAGTGAACGGGACACCACAAAAAACTTCCTCATCAGCCATTAAACATAGTTTGTTGCTGAGCAAATTCTGTGGCTCCTCTTCCTTTTCTACTTCAAGAAAAGGTTGGTTACTGTTTGTTGCTGAGCAAATTCTGTGGCTCCTCTTCCTTTTCTACTTCAAGAAAAGGTTGGTTACTATCAGTACCTTCACTTCACCTTCAGCAGCACCACCACCAGTCCCTACCACCGTCTGTATCAACATTTTGTGACGGTCCCAAACATGTTTGTCTCTATTACTGGCAACACCTCCAGTTTTCCATTTCCTTCATGTTGGTGCAAACTAAGTCAAATTCATTTTATCCAATTTTCTCGTAGCAGCCAACACCTTTCCACTTCTGCTTTAGTTAGTGTTTCGAGTTAGCCAGAGTGACTAGCAGTACTTATCCGCACTGTCATTACACTATTACCATTTGTGGTGGATGTGGCAGCAGTCTGATGGAGCCAATAGGGATTCTCATTTACATGTGTGACACTTTATTTCAACCACTCATTTCCATTTCCAGCAGTGTGAATAGACCACATCTATGCATAACCTTCTGTCAGCACTGTTACCATTTCTTGTTGTGCTTGAGGTTGTCTCCGCAGGATTAAGAGATTCTGGCAACCACTGTGTGTACTTCCTCAGCACTTGTAATTCACATTCTAGAATGTTTTGATCATCATGTTCTAGACTTGGCTCTACAGTGTTTCCCGTGTAGCACAAGTCATCCCAATGTTGATCTCAGCTATCCTCTACCATGTCATAACGTCCTTTGATCATTCTGCACATGTTGAGATGGCCAACTCCTTTTGCGTAACATTATCAAACCAAGTTAATTCAGCAAAGCCAACTGTTTCCAATATTTTTCTTCTGTACCTTCACTACAGGAGCTATTTTATGGATCGACAATCACCTCCTCTGCATATGCTTGTGAATCTTATTTTTGCTGCATAACTCCTTCCGATCTGCTTCATTCAGCTCATTTATGATTTACATTCTCACTGTCAATCATTACCAGATGGTTTTTGAGCAATGGAAGACCCGATTAAGTTTTCACAAAAGCTTTGTTTAAACTTTCTATGAGTACATTTTATCCCCCATGGACATCAGTTTTGTCTTCTGTATCTGTTGGTTCCAAAAACATTCCTCAGTGTCTTGCTAGTACAGCATTACTGAAAATATTTTCAGCTGAGACATCATGATGAGCTTATATACTTTTTCTTGTTTTATTTGGGAAAGTTTTAACAGTATAAACATGGTACTAATGGATTCATGTAAGGATTCCTAGTCACACTTTATGATTCTGATTGGATACACATCTTGCCATTTGATCTTTTCATATGATATTTTAGTAGTTTACATTGGTAGGCACTTCATAATGCCTACTTTAAAGAAATATAATATTAGCTAAATAAGATTTTACTGATTATCAAAGACTGTCATCAATTTATATCTGCAGCCAAATATGTGAACACACAATTATTCAGAAAAAATAAATTACAAAAGAAAGAAAGATACATATTACATGTATCCAAGTCTCCAAGTGTTAACGTCACAGAAACAGTCATTTTACTTCCAATAAGAAACCAAAAGAAGAAAGTTACAAACTGTGTAATTATGGTAAAATATAATTTAAATTCTCTTTTGGAACTTTATATCTCACCAGAAAGCTTAGGAGACAGAGAGACAAACACTTTCTAGTTTTTGTCAAACCTATCCTAAATAGACAATATCCAAATATAAAATGTGGGAATTGTCATAATTTTGGATTTGAAAACATATTTTATTCGCAAAACTAACCACACCAAAATTCCTTTTATAATTTGTTATTCCTGATATTGAACACAAAACTTACGTAACTTAGACCTGGAAACTACAAACGTGCAAGAACTGATTTGACAAGCGGATTGAAAGTACCCCCTAGTCAAACTAAGGATACCAATCTCAACAACACAGAAGTTAACATTCTCATACATGAATATAAATGACTAAACTATATTCACAACATGTATAGTTCGTATTGTACCATTTTTTTTACGAAGTTATTAACTTGTCACAAAAATGTGCAAACAAAAGCTAGAACAACAACACCAGCCTGAACCCAGTGATTTTATAAAGTCTTCAACTGATTGCAACAGACTACTTACTTTTTTGTCATTCATACTATGTGGTAGACTACTACTACTACTACTACTACTACTACTACTCTCTCTCTCTCTCTCTCTCTCTCTCTCTCTCTCTCTAGCTTGTTCTGGGAACTATTACACCACCAAAATTGGATGTGAGAATTTATGTTAACTGCGAGATTATTGAGAAGACTTCAACTTCATCCAATTAAGTACAATTAATCCAGTTGCTCCTCCTCCAGTTATGGATAGGTGACATGTTACTGTATTTTTGCCAAGTCCTAAAATTTCACCACAACAGGTGAACAAAGTGAGCATAGAAAGTCAGAAGGATATTAAGTGCCCCTTGCTCAATACTACTCACATCCTCATATTCGTAAATGATACTTATGTTTTGTTTCACTTAGTGTAGTAGGAGTTACAGGTTTCACTGTAGTAACAAAGCCAGCAGTATGTATTTCTCCAATCATTGTTTCCACATAATCTCTCATTTCTGATGCTTTAGTATGTGGAATGACATTTTTGTTGGCAGTTTCTACATTGCCTGTTTCTGCATCTTCGCTATCCAGTAGTTTAAATCCTTTGGCAATAATTCACAGCAGAAATCACACCTATAACTACTTTGAAGGTGTCTCTGCAAATGGAAGAGGAACACTGACTTATGTTTACTTTGAAAGTTGCAGATTTTGCACTGATAATTTTGCTTATCCTGCTCAGCATCAGTCTTTTTTTCAGGCCCTCTGGCTATAACTAATGTTTGGTTCTTTTTTTCACTCTGAGCCACCGTCTTACTCCGTAACAGAGCACCATTAGATGTCACTGTCTTACTCCGTGGCACAGCTTCATTAGAAGTTTCCTGTAACAGAAAATATTGGTGTTAGAAATACGCACATTTTCTTCGCAACTAGTAGCTCCAACAACATAACTGCCATTAAAAACAGTGGAGGGCACCAGCAAGTAAAATAGTTAAAGACTGGAAACATTTCAGAAAAAACCTGCATTAGTATCCAAATCAGCCAAAAACTTGAATCTTTAGTTTTTCAATTTAACATTATTGATCAGAAGTAAGATAGCGAACAGAAGAGAAAATAGCACACATTTCTACAGAAGGAAAGGAAAAGTTGCATCAAATGAGATACTAGATGCAGGAAATAATGTAGAAGCAACAACAGACTAAGTTCTATGTCATATACCGATAATTAATATAGTACTGGAAAGTTCTAGGTGGAATACAGGTAGCGGAACGCGTAGAGGTACATATTCATTGTACAGCTGAGGTGACCAACTTCTGACAGGCACATATATACAATTAAAACATTACTAAGCTTTTGGATTATTTTCTTATCCAGAGCTAACACACACACACACACACACACACACACACACACACACACACACACACACTGAACTAGATAAAAAAAATCAGTAGTGCCATATCTCAATGAGGAACTTGAAACCTTCAGCCCAAGGCAGGAGCACATAGAGGAGCTATGGCTCAAGTTTCAAAGAATAGTTGACCATGCACAGGACAGATACGTACCCAACAGAGCAGTGCATAATGGGGGGGGGGGGGGGGGGGGGGGGGGGGAGGCGGACAACACCTCCATGGTATACAGTCACTGTAAAGAAACAGAGCTTACTACATAATGTGTGTAAAACAAAACATAGCACTGAAGATAGAGAGATAATGAATGAGACACGTTTGGCTGTCAACAGAGCAATGCATAAAGTCTTCAATGGCTACCGTAGCGGAATACTGTCAGATGATCTTTCACAAAACCAAAAGGAATTCCTGTCGTATGTAAAGGCTGTTAGAGGCATCAAAGTTAGTTCCCAGGTCCTAGCGAATGAGACAGGAACTGAAATTGAGAGTAGCACAGCAAAAGTTGAAATGCTTAACTGCATCTTCAAATGGCCCTGTACAAAGGAAAACCCAGGAGAATTGCCCCAATTTAATCCTAATAACACTGAAAAGATCGCTGAAATAAGTATCAGTATAAGTGGTGTTGAGAAACATTTGAAATCATTAAAATTGAACAAAGCTCCAGGGCCTGATGGAATACCTATCAGTTTACATACCGAAATCGCAACTGAGATAGCCCCTGTTATAACTACAGTCTATCATAGATCCCTTAAACAGAAAAGCATGCCCTGTTCTTGGAAAAAAGCACAGGTCATAACAGTCCACAAAAATAGTAGTGGAAGTGATCTACAAAACTGCCATCCCATACCTCTGACATTGATTTGTTGTAGAATCATAAAACATATTCTGGGCTCAAACATAATGAGGTATCTTTAACAGAATTATCTCCTCAATGCCAACCAACATGGATTTCGAAAAAATCAATCATGTGAAACCCAACTCGCACTTTTCTCACATGACATACTGATGGCTTTGGATCAAGGCAGACAGGTATATGCAGTATTTCTCGATTTCTGAAAAGCATTTGACTCAGTACCACACCTGTGCTTATTGTCAATGATCATATGTGGTATCAAGTTAAATTTTTAACTGGACTGAAGACTTTTTGGTTGGAGGGGAGGGAGGGGGAGGCACAGCATATCTTGGATGGAGAGTCACTGTCAGACGTGAAGTAACTTCAGGTGTGCCCCAGGGAAGTGTGTTGGGACCCTTGCTGTTCATGTTGTATATTGATCACCTTCCACACAATATTGATAGTAACCTCAGACTTCTTGCAGATGATACAGTTATTTATAATTAAGTATTGTCTGAATAACGTTGCATAAATATTCAGTCAGGTCTTTGATAGGATTTCAAAATGGTGCAGAGATTGGCAACTTGCTTTAAATGTTCAGAAATGTAAAACTGTGCACTTCCCAAAACGAAAAAACACAGAATCTTATAACTGTAATATCAGTGAGTCCCAAATGGAATCAGCCAACTCATGCAAATACCTGGTTGTTACACTCTGTAGGGACATGAAATGAAATACCGTGTGGCTAGCTAGGGTCTCCCGTCGGGTAGACCGTTCGCCTAGTGCAAATCTTTCGAGTTGACGCCACTTCGGCGACTTGTGTGTCAATGGGGATGAAATGATGATAAGGGCGACACAACACCCAGTCCCTGAATGGAGAAAATCTCCGACCCAGCCGGGAATCGAACCCGGGCCATTAGGTACGACATTCTGTCGCACTGAGCACTCAGCTATCAGGGGCAGACAGGACATGAAATGGAATGATCACACAGTTTCAGTTGTGGGTAAAGCAGGAAATTGACTTCAGTTTATTGGTAGAATACTGGGGAAGTTTAAGCTATCTACAAAGTACATTGCTTATAAATCACTCGCGTGAGCGGTTCTACAATATTGCTCAAGAGTGTGGGGCTCACACCAGATAGGACTAACAGAGGATATTTAACATATACAGAGAAGAGCAGCACAAATGGCCACAGGTTTGTTTAATCACTAGGAGAGTGTGACACAAATACTGAAGGAACTGAACTGGAAGATCCTTGATGATAGACATAAACTTTCCTATGTATCCATCACAAAGGGATCATGAGGATAAGATTAGAATAATTACTGCACGCACAGACGCATTCAAACAATAATTCTTGCTGAACTCAATATGTGAATGGAACAAAAAACACCGTAATAACTGGTAATTTGGAACATACTCTCTGCCTTGCACTTCATGGTGGTTTGCAGAGTATAGTTGTAGATGTACAACCATATGGTTCTGGTTGTGCGGAGGTTTGCCCCAATTTATTCCCCGTACCACTAAAAACATGAATGAACTAAGTATCAGTGTCAGTGGCATTGAGAAACAACTGGAATCATTAAAATTGAACAAAGCTCCAGCATACAATGGAATCCCTATCAGATTCTATACTGAATTTGCAGCTAGGTTACCCCTCTCAATTATAATCTGTCTTAGATCCCTTGAACAAACAACTGTGCCCAGCACTTGGAAGAAAGCAAAAGTCACACCCTTCTACAAAAACGACAGCAGAAATCTTCCACAACATTACCCTCCAATATTGTTGACATCAATTTGTTACAGAACCATGAGGTATTTCATTATGTTTGAGCTAAGAATATTTTCTAATATAATGTCCTCCAAGCCAACCATCTTGGATTCCGAAAATGTCAAAATCAACTTGCAGTTTCCTCACGACACGCTTGAAGGTAGGGATTAAGGCCATCAGGTAGATGTAGTACTTCTCCATTTCTGAAAAGCATTTGATTCAGTACCACATTATCATCAAATTTAAGATTTACGAGTATCAGGCAAAATTTGGGTGTGGACTGAAGAATTTTTGGTACGGGGGATGCAGCAAGTTCAAGTTATCTTATACGGAGAGTCATCGGCAAATATAGAAGTAACCACAGGTGTGCCCAAGTGAAGTGTGTTATGACCCTTGCTGTTCCTGTTGTACATTAATAAGCTTGCTGGCAACATCAACATACTTGCTGGCAACATCAACATACTTGCTGGCAACATCAACATACTTGCTGGCATACAATATTAATAGCTCAAACATAATAAAATACTTCTATGGTTCTGTAACAAATTGATGCCAATGATATTGGATGGTAGTGTTGTGGATAATTTCTGCTATCATTCTTGTAGAAGGGTGTGACTTTTGGTCTAATAAAGCACTGTACGAGATTATCTTCATAAGATATCAATTTGGTTCAAATGTTGGAAACTTGCTTTAAACATTCAGAAATATAAAATCACACACTTCACAAAATGAAAAAAAGTATTATCCTATTACTATGATATCAATGAGTCACAGATAGAATCAGTAAACACATACAAATACCTGGATGTAACACTCTGGAGATGGCTCAGTCATGGGGAAGGCAAGTATAGTGTCATAAGAGTTCAACTGTCAAACTACTGTTAAACCTTAATTAACATGTTTTCAATACACTGTATTTACATCATTTAAAATCTCATCAAAATAGTAACAGTTATAAGACAGTTCACTAATGACCTAATATGGACATCACATCAGTCTAGATGTACTGGACAATGGTGAGAAATGCTTAAACAGTCTGTCGTGAATAAAGGATAGTTAGTATAAGCTGATATTCTGGTGCAGCTTTCCAATAATAATGTCATTAAAGACCTTCCTTGAACAGTGCTTGAAGCATGTGGGATCTGTATAAAATTGAACTAACAGAGGATATTGAATGTATACAGAGAAGGGCAGCATGAATGGTCACGGGATTGTCTGACCTGTGGGAGAGTGTCACCGAGATGGTGAAGAAACTGAACTGACAAGACTTTTGCAACGAAATGGTCCAATCCCAAATGTCAAAACCTACGCTGAAATTTTCATACAATAAGAACAGACTGAAATAAAAGTGTTGTTGAAACTTTAGCTGCTAAGGCACATTGCAAATATTTTTAAAAAGTTACTCAGTTTTGCCATACAAAGAACTACTTATACCAGCAGTTTGTAAAGCCCTTCCTGCCTGGCACAAGAACTGACAAATGAGCAGATGCAGCTGTGACAAGAGGACATATCTCCACATAGCGCAAATTCCAAAGTGCACATATGCACATTTTAAACACTTAAACCACACCAAAAACTCTCAAATCATTAATTTCTTGAATAACTTGCAGTTCATATCATCAACTGAACTGTTGCAGATTTAACTGTTACACAAATAACAAGCAGAGGAAAGAAAATCAAGGCAGTGTACAACATTAAATTACAGCTGACTTCCATCAATTGGGACTTTAGTATGTTGACATGAAATATTTTATAATAATTTCTGTAGCACGGTTCCTGTGATATTTTTTTTAATAATGTATATTTTAGTAATAATTAAACATTTCCTTCTTTATTTCCAGTAGCCACAACAAAAATGCTGGCATCTACTGGATGACAAACATTTTCTTTACACCATGCACACCTTGTAAAAGAAAAGGTATTTAGGCAACTCACAGTAATTACTAGTTTTATTTAAACAGAACTGGTATGGCGTTAAGAAATGGTTGTGGCTGCTGTTTTGCACACTGTGCTGCATACTAGGCATACTTGATCAAATTTGTAAAACCTGGTGATGCAAACTGACAATGCATCAATTGCAAAACCTCAGAATGTGTGGATGTGAAATTACACCAGACTGATGGAACTGCCCAGACTCTGCTTAATACCTGATGTTAAATGTTAACTGCCTAATGGAATTGTTATATCAAAAGTGACCGTAACACGGAATTCTACTGTGGTGAATTGCTATAAAATTCTACTGAATGACTATTTTTACTCAATAACAATAATAATAATAATAATAATAATAATAATAATAATAATAATAATGGACTGAAGGAAACTACAAGTTACTTCAAATAAAATAAATTGATGCTTCATTATATTAAAAGCAATGACACAGCATAAGACTTAGTGACAAGACCAATACAATTGCAATAAAGGTATGAAGGAACTGGAAGGGACACTACCATAGCCTGGCTGCACATTCAATCACTAGCATGAATGCAACCCTCTAAATGTTTTAGCTGCTCAAGTGGTTGGTTGAATAATGAATGAATGTAATACTATCACTGAAACCGGGACAAACAGTGTTGAGGCAACAGTATGCCCCTTCACAAACATCAATGCCCACCTATTGGCAATGCTGATGCATTCTCACATGAATCAGCTGTGGTGGTAAGTCAGCTGCGTGTGGTCACATGTGAAAATCCAGAAGCTCACTCGTTAGGACTCTGTGACACCGGGAAGTACCTCCACTGTCTGAACTCTTAAGCTCTCAACATCTAAAACCAGCAACCTTTCACCCTTCACACCCAAACCGAGGGTGTGTCTTTTCACATGTCTCTGCTCCCAATTCTGCTGTTTGCACTGTGCCAGCCACAACCCCAACCCAGCAAAAAATATGCTACTGTTGCATGAAAACTGCCATGTTTAACAAACTCCTACTACACAATGTCTCCACGTGTAGGGCAATCAGAGCACATATTCCTTGTCACTTTGCTCTATATTCCCATCTGGCATTCAGTAGGTGATGGGCAAATCAGAGAACTGTTTATATGCACGAGTAAAAATTTCTCGGTGTACATGCCGCGCCAAATCAGGATAAATCTCCGAGCTTTCGACCACTACCTCCATGGTCGTCGTCAGGGCTAAAACTGACTGTCGTGAACTAGCGAGGTTCCCACTTTTATATGCAAAGGACGGCTTCTTATTGGCTGGAATACGTCAGCGATATGGCGCGTAGCGAAGTGGTGCCCTCTACTTCCATAGATGTAGTTGCTATCCCGCATTGCTTGCAGCGCCATCCCTTAAATCAGGAGGTAAAGTGCGAGAAGTTTTTCTCAGCGATTTTTCTTTATCCAGTGCACTCTTCCAAGTGTTGCTAAGTGCATAGCCGTTGTCTCTATTAAAGTTATTATCGCTAAGCCTAATTTCGACTGCTTCCCGGATCACAGAGTCCCAGTAATTCGATGTGTGGGCTATTACTCTGGTTTCTTCAAATAAAATCTTATGCTTGTTAAGCAGGCTATGTTCAGCCACCGCTGATTTTTCCAAATACCTGTATTTCAGGTGACGTTGGTGCTCGATGCAGCGGTCGGCAACGGTTCTTACAGACTGGCCCACGTAATTCTTGCCGCATTCGCAAGGAATAGTATAAATTCCCGGCACTCTTAAGCCGAGACTATCTTTGACTGGTCTCAACATTTCCTTAATTTTCCTAGGTGGTCGGAAAACTGGTTTTATTCCTTGCCTCTTCAGGACTCTGGCTGTCTTGCTCGTTGTAGCACCGCAAAAAGGAAGCCGCGCTAAGTGTTGGTCCTCTTCTTGTATGTGGCCGGCATCGTGTCTTACTTTCTTGGACAATACTGATTTAATTTCACCGGCAGAATAACCATTCCTCTTGAAAACAGTCGTCAAATGGTTGATCTCGGGACCGAGGTGGTCCTTGTCGGAAACAGTCCTGGCTCTGTGTACTAAAGTATTCAGCATAGCTCTCTTCTGAGACGGATGATGGAAGCTATGGCTATGCAGATATAAGTCTGTATGGGTTGGCTTCCTGTACACAGAATGGCCCAGTCGTCCATCCGGCTTTCGCTCTACCAACACATCTAAAAAAGGTAACTTCCCTTCCTTCTCTACCTCCAATGTAAATTTTATGTTTGGATGTACACCATTCAGATGTTCGACGAACTGCTGCAGCGTGTCGCTGCCGTGTGGCCAGATTAAAAAAGTATCGTCGACGTATCTGTAGAAGCATGATGGGCGGAGGTGTGCACTGCTCAGGGCTCGTTCTTCAAAGTCCTCCATGAAAAAATTCGCTATTGCTGGTGACAGTGGCGAACCCATGGCTGTTCCATCCGTCATTTCATAATAATTTCCACTGTATAAAAAATAAGTGGTCGTCAAGGTATGCCGGAACAAGCAACGCGGGATAGCAACTACATCTATGGAAGTAGAGGGCACCACTTCGCTACGCGCCATATCGCTGACGCATTCCAGCCAATAAGAAGCCGTCCTTTGCATATAAAAGTGGGAACCTCGCTAGTTCACGACAGTCAGTTTTAGCCCTGACGACGACCATGGAGGTAGTGGTCGAAAGCTCGGAGATTTATCCTGATTTGACGCGGCATGTACACCGAGAAATTTTTACTCACGAAATACGTCGCGAAAGACTTCGTAGCCATGTTTATATGCACTTCTGAAATTCCAGATGCCCTGACCATGGTTTTGTTATGTTTCAGGGTGCAAAAACAATGAGGGTCATACGTGCCCATGTCAGAACTGTAGAACATGAAGACAAAAAAAAGGAGTTGACTACATGTTAAGCCCAATCGCTGGAAGGAAAGGTAGCTAAAAACAGGGAATTCGAGAGAGGTCCATGAAGTACGCCATAGAGAAACGGAGGTCCTGAACTGAAGATTACATGGTCCTTCACCATACTGCCATGACAGACAAAAAGTAAAATGCAGTCGACAGCCCATGCATCGTTTGCTAAAACGGCCGATAACTCAGACGACAAACATAAATGAGAACATAAGTAGTTAAAAACATCATGTCAGAAATGGCAAACCATCGAAGGCTGGGGGCAATGAGCACAAACTGGTTGTGGAGCATCACTTAACACATGGCGATAGTTAAAAGGAAAGTGCCCAATGCGCCACTTAGTTAAAATGATCTCATGGCGAGAGGGCCGAGAAGAGTTCGTCCAAGCTGCTGGGAGAGGCTTAGTTCCCTGTAAATAGTTCCATGAAGGGAGGACCAGTGATGATGCCAAAATGTCACCACCTGCTGACAGACAGAAAAACAGATCATCAAAGGGAATGGAAGCACTAGCGGGTCGAGGTAAGAGGACTGCAGTCTTGGCAGCAGCATCAGCAGCCACATTTCCTGCCAGACCGATGTGACCAGGAACCCACATAAACATCGCAGTGGCTCCATCAAGAGTGAGCAAGTGACAGCTTTCGTAGACCTGTTGCACTAAGGGATGGATGGTGCACAGCACACAGAGGCTCTAAAGGGCACAGAGAGTTAGAGCAAATGACTAGAAGGAAGCTCTTACTAGGCTTAGGTATGACAGTTGCTTCACACCAGCATCTGGGAAATGTGCTATCTGCCCAGATGCAACTGTATGTATAAAGGAGAAAGTGCTTGCCCTGAAGAGAAAGGTTCTGCAACATCTGAATGTGAAGGTCATCTGGCCCTGGGGCAGAGGATTGGGATGAAGCGAGAGCACGATCTAGATCCTCATAGTAAAGGCAGCTCTGTAGCATTCACGACTCTAAGAGAAGAGAAGGATATTAACCGAGTCTCCTCCATTTATTTTCGATGTGAGGAAGGCAGGGTGATAGTGTGTGGAGCTCAAAATCTCCTCAAAATAGCAGCCAAAGATGTTGGAGATAGCAACAGAGTCCACTCTGACATCATGTGCTACTGTGTCAGGCCAGAAGTTGGGGAAGGGACCTTGGTCACATAGAGCCATTGGAGGTTGGCCCACACGATGGAAGAGGGAATGGAACTGTTAAAAGAAATAGTGAATGAAAGCCAGCTAGCTGTTTTGCTGTCCTGGAGAATGCGACGACACTGTGCACACAACTATTTGTAACGAATGTTGTTTGCCATCGTAGGATGACTGTTACAAACGTGGAGAGCACATCTCTGTGCACAAATTGCATCGCGGGATGCCTCAGTCCACCAAGGGACCGGGACACAGCACACTAAAGACGATGTGCATGGAATGGAACATTCTGTGGCAGTAAGGATAATGTTTGTCAGATGTTCTACCTGGTCATCACAAGTGGAGAACTGTTGTTCACTGAAGGTCGCCAAGGATGAATAAAGCCTCCACTCGGCCTTAGAAAGCTGCCATTTGGGTGTGCATGAAGAAGGGGTAGGAGTCAGCAAACGGATAGCACATGGAAAAAAAAAATTGCTTGATTAAATGTCAGAGAATGGATCAATCGATTTGATGGGCAAGCTGGGCAGTGCAGAAGGAGAGGTCCAAATGGGAACAGGTATAAGTAGAGTCTGAAAGGAATGTGGGTGCTCTCATGTTAAGGCAGATGAGGTCAAGTTGACTGAGAAGGTCAGCCAAGAACACACCTCTCGGACAGGTTCCGGAAGAATTTCAGAGGGGATGGTGTACATTAAAGTCACCAAGCAGCAGAAAGGGGTGATGATGTTGCCCAAAAACCTGGAGGAAGTCTGCCCTTGTGACACCCAATAATGGAAGGATGTAAATGGTACAAAGAGAAAAGGTCATGCAAGGAAGGAAAATGCAGATTGCAACAGCTTGAAGCTAGGTAGTCAGGCAGAAGGGTTGACTATGAATGTCATCCCAGAGAGCACCATGACTCCCCTATGAGATGGAATGCATGTGGGCACTAAGGACGTATCTACCTTTCTCATCACACGCTAGACTCCAATGACAACCTGATCAGAGAGGTACATTTAGATTTCTGCCTTGGTCAGACCATTGAGCAGCCTAATGTAAATAGCACCATGGGAAGAATTCAGCACTTTATGGGGCTCAACAGGATAGCTGTGGAGGAGTGAAGTTGCAAGCAGTTGTGCTTGAGAATCAGAAGTAGTATCCAAAAGCAAATTGCCTCTGCATAAACGAGAGCAGGATTTCACAGGGTACTGATGTAGCCATCTTTGAGGTGGAGGTCAACATTTAGGAAGGTGGCTTGTTGGGTTGAGTAGGACCAGGTGAAACAAATGGGGGAGAAGTTGTTGAGGTTCTGGAGGAATGTGGACAGGGGGTCCTCACCTTCAATCCAGATAGCAAAGACGTCATCAATGAATCTGAACCAGGTGAGGGGTTTAGGATTATGGGCTTTTAGGAAGGATTCCTCTAGTTGGCCCATGAATAGGTTGCATAGGATGGTGCCACACGGGTGCCCACAGGCATACCTTGGATTTGTTTATAGGTAATGCCTTCAAAGGAGAACTAATTGCGGGTAAGGATACAGTGGGTCATGGTGACTAGGAACGAGGTTGTTGGTTTGGAATCCGTCAGGCATTGGGAAATGGGATTAGGAATGTTAGTGTACAGGGAGGTGGCATCAACAGTGATGAGCAGGGCACCATGAGGTGAAGGGACAAGAACTGTGGAGAGTTGGAGGAAATGGTTAGTATCTTTTATATGGGAAGGTAGGTTCCAGGTAATAGGTTGAAGTGCCACAACACGATGTGGCATGAACTCTACTAATGACCGAAGTAGTGCTGGAGGGAACTGACACCATTAATTCTGCAGGGCTGTTCATAAATCCGCAAGAGTACGAGGGGGTAGAGATCTGTTCTGAACAGCATGTTGCAAGGCATTCCAGATATGCTCAATAACGTTCATGTCTGGGGAGTTTGGTGGCCAGCTGAAGTATTTAAAATCATAAGAGTTCCTGGAGCCACTCTGTACCATTTCCGGACATGAGGGGTGTTTCACTGTCCTGCTGGAACTCGCCAAATCTGGCAGAATGCACAATGGACATGAATGCAGGTGATCAGAGAGGATGCTTATGTATGTGTCACCTGTCAGAGTCGTATCTAGATGTATCAGGGGTCTCATATCACTCCAACTGCACATGCCCACACCATTACAAAGCCCCCACCAGCTTCAACAGACTCCTGCTGACATGCAGGGTCCATGGATTCATGAGGTTGTCTCCATACCCATACACCTCCATCCACTCGATACTATTTGAAATGAGACTCGTCTGACCAAGCACCATATTTCCAGTCATCAACAATCCAATGTCAGTGCTGACAGGCCCAGGCGAGGCGTAAAGTTTATGTCTTGCAGTCAGCAAGGGTACATGAGTGGGCCTTCAGCTGAAAGCCAATATCGATGATAGTTTTATTGAATGGTTCACATGCTGACACTTGATGGCCCAGCACTGAAATCTGCAGCAATTTGTGGAAGAGTTGCGCTTCTGTCATGTTGAATGTTTCACTTCAGTTGCTGTTGGTCCCATTCTTACAGGATCTTTTTTCAGCCGCAGCGATGTCTGAGATTTGATGTTTTACCGGATTCCTCTCACGGGACACTCGTGAAATTGTCATAAGGGAAAATCCTCACTTCATCACTACCTGGGAGATGCTGTGTCCCATCTTTCATGTGCCGTTTATAACACCACATTCAAACTCACTTAAATCTTGACAAGGTGCCATTGTGGCAGCCGTAACCGATGGAACAACTGTGCGAGACATTTGTTGTCTTATATAGGCCTTGCCGACCACAACACCGTATTATGCCGGTTTACATGTTTCTGTATTTGAATATGCATGCCTATACCAGTTTCTTTCATGCTTCGGTGTAAATACATGCACAAGCTTATACAGGCAACAACATAAAGTTATCATAACTTCAAAACAAGAACTAATCTTCCATTTTCATTAACATTTTCACCATCAGCAAATCTGAAAACATAAAGATTGGATGTTTTCATGCCACTTACAGGAAAAAAGTAAACTTTTGTTTGCTAGTTTAATAGTTTGAGGTGGTGGCTTATGATATTTAATCCTGAATTGTATCTGAGCTGCAGAAGTGAATTTGGATTCATAAAACCGTAAACAACACTGCACAAGTTCTACACCATTATATGACTCCATGATCCATGATTACTGTTGAATAGCTCATTTGTGCATGCCACCTAGAGGGAACATTGGGAACCAACAGTGTTAGGTGGGAGTAAAACTTTAATACATACTGCACTCAGTGCTGTTTCAAACATTTCTGTATCATTTAATTGGATACATAAAAAAATCTTCTACCCAAGCAGTGGCAGAACACACACATAAAAGAAGGTTGTGAATCATTATTTGGTTGCTTCAGTCCAATTTCAGTAGTCAATTTTTGCAACTCGTGTGCACTGAAATAGTAGGTCACTGATTGCAACGTTTTCATAGACAGTGCTCAGGCTGAAACAATTAATGAGTACCTAATCATTAATGGACCACTTGATCAGGAAGCATAATTAATATAAATAAACAATATAGCAGCTTACAGCCATGAGGCAAGTTCATACACAGCAGTGAGGCTTATTAATGAGATCAGGATACAACGTTTTAAGAGTAGGTGAAAAGGGGTGGTACGGGAGGAAGTGTATACAGCTAAAGAGTTACTAAATGTCAAATTCAATTTATCCCATAGTAAATCTGTGTCAATATTCCAAAGTTGCTTTCCTAAAAAATTATCCACAATATATATTAGAAACCAAGTAAACCATGAATAACTGAGGGTATTAAAATCTCTTGTGTAAGAGGGGGGAAAATTATATAAAGGCTAGAGTATGTTAAGATAAATAATTGGCATATTACAAAAAAAATTTGTATTATTTTAAGGAAAGTCTTACAATGTCCAGAAGTATGCATGTCCTGACAGGAATAAATAATGCAGATAATAAGATTAAAACTATATGGGATATTGTCAAATGGGACACAGGACAGCTAGCCAGTCTATAAGATACCATAACATAAACCAGTTGACAATGGTGTGATTGATAATACATAAGTTGCGAGTACTTTTGGCAGTCACTTTCTAAATGCAGCAGCAAAAATAAGAATAAATGGTCCAGTCAAAGAAGCAAGAGACTAAAAATATCATTTCACTTACACATCACTTTAAGCAACTACAAGTAGCACCAGCATCGTTCACCAAAATTGAAAGAATTATAAAAACTCTAAAATACAAAACCACATGTGGTGTTGATAGAATGTCAAACAGAATTCTCCACATAAAAGTGGTTTCAACTTAGTAAGTGATGTCCTTAATGATACATGTAATGCATTGCCGGCACAGAGAATTTTTCCCGACATGTTAAAATATGGTTCAAATGGTTATGAGCACTATGGGACTTAATATCTGAGGTCATCAGTTCCCTAGACTTAGAACTACTTAAACCTAACTAACCTAAGGACATCACACACATCCATGCCTGAGGCAGGATTCAAACTTGCGACCGTAGCAGCAGTGCAGTTCCAGACTGAAGCACTTAGAACCGCTCGGACACAACGGCCAGCGTTAAAATATGCAATGGTTAAACCTCTTCATAAGATCGGTGACAAGACAGGCTTAAACAATCATCATAAAATTTCCTGACTTACGGGGAACGCTATTTATACAGTCACTCATCAAAGAGAATACACCTTAAATAGTTAATATCGCCAGTTGATATTTTTTGCGGTTTTTCCATGGCGTTTGATTGTGTATATCATCTTATTTGCTAGTTTGAATTATACTTAACAAAAGGAATACAAAAGATTATGCTGAATAATTCAAACAATGTCTGAAGCGAAGAAAATTTTAGTGACTGGGGAGAAACGACAAAGGGAGTCCCACAGTGTTCAATTTGGGGTCCATTCAAATTCCTTATCTAGGTGAATGACCGTACACCTAAAATACAAGCAACATTGGTTTGCAATGATACTAGTGCTATAATAAATCCCATTAAAGAGAAAGCAACAGAAGGGATGGTAAACAATGGTTCTCAGAGAACTGTTAAGTGGTTCTCTGAAAATGGACTTCCCTAAATTTTTTGGGGGAAAAAAACACTAATTAAGTCAGTACAAGTAACTCACACCACAGCACATGAGCACGAGTCAGTGAATAGGATAGAATGCTCCAAATTTTTGGGTGTACATATTGCATATTGATGAAAACTTGAACTGGAAGAAGCATATTACTGAGCTTCCCAGACAGATCAGTTCAGCTGCTTTCGCTCTTTGTATAACTGCTAACCTTGGGAACAAATGAATCAGCTTCCTTAGATATTTTGCTTAGTTCCACTCACTCAGTAATGTCTTATGGGATATTTCTGGATTAACTGAAAACTCAAAAAAGAAGTATTGGCTACACAAAAGTGAACAGTAAAAACAATATGTCGCGTTAACCTATGGACGTCAAGTAGGTACCTCTCCAAGGAGCTATCACTAATGAAATTCCGCCACAATTTGAGAAGTACAGTGATGTCCACACCTACAACACTGAAGGGATAAATGGCCTTTATTTTCCATTATTAAAACTGCCAGTGGCTCACAAAGGAGTGTAACATGCAGCAACAAGAATTTTGATTATTTGCACAACATAAAACATCTGACAGATAGCAAAGCAAGTCATTTCTCCTGGACAGCTCGATTTTCACTTAATTACTGGTAACCAGTAAATAAAAATATAAAAATTCAAAAATAAATAAAAATTGTTTTAAGTGTAGCTGCAAACTCATGTATCCATTCCTGTGAACTGGTGTGTCCCACATCATTTTGACAAAAGAACATTGAAATGATTTATGGGACATGTAATTAACCAACTAATACCTCTTCTGGAAGCAAGTCTGCCTCAAAAGAGAGAATAAATACATCACGGTCTTGAATACACCATAGTCTATATTGCTGTCCGGTGGTCCTTTATATACACAATGTATGAAGTGGATCCCTTTCCCCTCTAAGTGTTCACATAGTTTTCCATTGGTGTGCAGTGTGAGGTCACTGTGAAAACTAGCTCACGGAACACGCTGAGGTTACCATGATGGTAACAGGGGTATCACCCAGTTGCTTACAAAGACAGTAACACCTGAGACTGGGTGGCATTTGATGAATTAAAGGTGGAACCATTTTGCAGTTTGCTAAGGAAATAGAGTTTGTCAAACATTTTCAATATCTTCCAGAAGGAAGAAAAAAACCAGTAGTTTTGTAGAAAGTAGGACACTTCATCTGCTTGGGTGCAAACCAGGAACTGAGGGGAATAACTCTCCAAAGGTCACCTGCATCGGCTTTCCTCCATCACATGGTCAAGGAAGGAAAGTTCCTTGGGTGGTAACACTTGGCTTAGTATACTCTTACATCTAATTGTGATCTGCCCCCATCAGACCCTGCCCAACATTGAAACCCACCTTACATCCACAGAAATCCATCACCTAAAAACTGATCCCAACCAGATAATCTTAACTGCCAAAAAAGGTTTTACCAGCAGTCAGGTATGTCCATCTGCAAGCCCTGCCACTAAGATGCCAATCCACAAATCCAGCTGACATTTCCTAATCTCCATTGACTCCAAATTTACAACCTTCTACATCCTCACCCATAATTACTTCTCCACAAACAAATCCATGGTACAGCAATGGGGACCTGCATGGCACCATCCTAAACTATTCATGGACCATCCAGAGGAATCCTTCCTAATCACTGACAATCCCAAACCCCACCTGTTTCAGAGTCATTGACGAACATGTCGACCAAGGCAGAGTGCTCTCACCCCACATTCATCCAGAAACTAAACACCTTTTCCCCACTCGCTTCACCTGGTCTTCCTCTGTCCAATAAGCCACCTTCCTTTGTTTCTACCTCCACCTCAGGCATGGCTACATCAGTACCTCCACCCTCCGGACCTACCAACCACCAACAAAACCTCCATTTCAACAAGTGCCAACTAATCCATAGCCAGTCATTCCTTCCATACAACCTATGCACCTGTCACTGTTTGCAGTAATGAGCAGTCCCTATCCAAATATGCCAAGAGTCTCACTGAAGCCTTCACATACCAAATTACCCTCCAAACCTCATCCAGAAACGGATCCCTTGTGCTTTCCCACCTGTAACCTACCATCCCCCACCACCCACTGTCTAGCCACAAAGGAGCACTCCTCTCATGACTCAGTAACAGCAAGGACAAGGGCAACTATATCACATTCACTGCCCAGATTTTGACTATTACCTGTTGTGCCCTGAAATTAGGAATATCCCCTCCACCCCAACCTAAGCAATACACTTGTCCATTCCTAGTCCAACCTTGCTCCCAACTAGTTGCCTCATGATTCACAGACCCAGATGCAAGACCTGTCCCATAGAACCTCCCACTACCACATACTTCATTCCTGTCACTGGCATCTCCATCCCATCAAAGACAGAGCCACATGCAAAGGTAGCCATGTTATCTACGAACTAAGCAGTAAACACTGTGCCACATTCTACGTGGGCATGAAACCAAATCGCTGTCTGTCCACCACCAAACTAGGGCTGAGAAACAGCTGGACTGCCCAGTTGCTGAACATGCCACACAACACTTAAATTATTGCTTCATAGCCTGTGTCATCTGGATTCTTCTCGGCAACAGCAGCTTTATTAAATGCACATGTGGGAACGCTGCCTACAAGAAATCCTTTGTTCCCATAGCCCCCTGGCCTCAACCTTCACTAGTCCTTCTCCTCCACCTGCCTATCCCCTTCCCTACTCCCACTCCAGTACTACTCCCACACACCTTCTATCCCACCAATGAAACTAATTAGTACTTTCCTCTTCTGTATTTCTATCCTCCCCCTCCCCCTCCCCCTACAGAACAGCCTCATGACACTGCACCTGACAACCCTGCCCAGTTGTAAAAAGTGAACTTTCACAACTGGAAATGTCACAATTAATACAACATTACAGGCTATTATGCTGTGGTCGGACAGATTTCACATTAAAACCCAATGTTCTGTCTGCATCTGCAGACGACATTTTCAAGGGGGATTGTACTTTCTTTGAGAGTCCAATTCACATCCTGACTTACTACCATTTGCGCGTGCTACCATGCAGTGATGCGACGTCACATTTTTGAATAACTGTGTGCAACTGGCCAATGTCAGTTGCAACCGAAAAAGGTGAGAGTGATTAAGACAATACAGAGAGCAACTTTTTCTTCATATACCTTTTGTGACAATTGAGAGCAGAGCACATATGAGACAAGGAAAAAAAATTCCTTGATTTTTCCCAGATTTCCCAGTTAAAAATACGCTTTCTCCCGGGTGAAAATTCACTTTTTCTGAGTTAAGTGACAGTATACTTTTCCTGAGTGTAGAACGTATCAACCATTTGAATGGTTATAGTTTTTTTTCCATCAGTGTAGAATTTCCCGGCACTTTAGAAAACAAAACTCAGGGGAAAAAGCACGTTTTGGAAAAATGTTTGATGTGCAGCAACATGTATACTGCATATTTTTGTATTACGAAATTATAAATTTGAATTCCACCAAACACCACACGTTACTTTCTAAAGCATTGAAATTGAGATTGCTATGTGCTTTTCTAAGAGTCATTGCTCATGTCACGTGATTTCGGCAGCTGATGACAGCGGATACTCAGAGCAAAGAACACGTGACGTCAGCCAACAGCAACATCACTGTTAAGTAGTGCGAACACACAAATCAAATAGGAAAAGTTAATGGTTTAAATTAATTTACATAGTGTTGCTACAAGAAAAGCTTTCACATATAATATTGGTCTCAAAGATTAATTAATAAGCTACAAGAGAAGCTAAGCTTTCACACATAATGTTAATCTTTTTTGAGTGTGTTACACTTTAAGATACGTCACACAACTGGGCCAGTAAAATTTTTAACAATGACATAAATGTTTGATCTTTTGGGCTCTAAATTCTTCTAAATGGTCATCCTCAAAGAGTTGATTTTTAAATGAGAGTTAAATGCTCTGTGATTTAAGAAATTCATCGTACATTCTCACACACAGTTCACCTAGCGTAAAAGGAAATTTACTTTGGAAGTAATGCTTTTCACACAACCATTTGCAGTATTTTCCCGTGATCTGTTAGAAATAGTTTCATTTCAGCAGTAGCCAGACAGCGCCAGATAACCGCTTGAACAGCTACGATGACGCAGGAAGCCGGTATGTTTGTACTTGTAAAACATTGAAAGATCTTACATTATGTCATAAAAGAAACGAGACATTAGAGAATATTCCAAGTGCATCGGAATTTCATGAACCATACTAAAATGCATAATTCGGCCTAAACTGCACATTCTTATGTCCACATTTGATTGTAAATTTTCTTAGAGTACCAGTTCTGTATTATCTCGTGTTTGGTTCTTTATTATGGCATAATGCCATACGTGCTAGAAGATGAAAACATGCACTTGAAATGCAGCGAACAGTTAAAACTAGCCAATAGTGTGGAATTAAACACTTCATTTCAAATTAATTGACTGCTTCAGCAGAAAAGATTAATAAAAGCCAAATATCTTCAGCAAACCGACAAAAATAACTTAATTGTTCTGCAAGGTGATTAATACTTGACTGTCAGAAAGGCGGAAATAAAAAAACCTGAAACTAAAAACATATTTTAGTGTTCCATAATTATGTGAATGTATTTTAATTGGCTTGATAGCTCCCAGCAACAGGAATCCATTTTGTTTTCATTTGACGTGAGAGCAATAAACAAAGAGGAAATAGCAAAATCACTAAACGTAAACACATGTCATGTGGAGACTACCTACCCCACCACTGCAACTCAGACTGCTCTTTGCATCAACCCTGGATCTCCAATATTTCCGAATGGGGGCAATACTAGATAGTAGTGCCCCCTCACCCATCCTCCCTTGAGCGTTTAAAATAGGATGCCAAAAATTTAAAAAATCGACTTTTCAAAAATTTGTTCACAGTGCACATCTTTCTGAAGAGTCTGATACATAAAACATATGTGTGAGGAAATGTAAGACATGTTATTTGGTCCTAAGTGTGCCAAAGTGCAGTGCCACACCTCTTCACAC
Source organism: Schistocerca piceifrons (assembly GCF_021461385.2). NCBI lineage: Eukaryota > Metazoa > Arthropoda > Insecta > Orthoptera > Acrididae > Schistocerca > Schistocerca piceifrons. Next base: position 140,849,411 of record NC_060146.1, on the reverse strand, counting down.
AGAATTCTGCTATCACACGTCACGGTATTTCACTCCGTGGAATTCAAACATGTAATACTTTGCAATGGATGCCATTAAACTATATTTAGGAAAGAAAATTAAAATGTCCTGTGGTGCCTCTCCTGCGAATTATTTGCAACCGGAAGAACAAGAACCCTTCAGGAAATCCGCACTCTTTTTTGTCTACTAGCTAATAATTTGCTGTTTTGTGTGACATAAAATTAAATATGGGATACATAAAAACAATAAAGACAGTACACATTTCTTCAACCCTTTAAGTCTTAGTACTTTTCCTCTCTAATCCTGCTACAGGTTTACATGCCATGCTTTCCTTTCTGGAAAAGAATCTATTACCTCATCAAATTTCGTCAAACGTTTTGCTAAATGAAAAACAAAATGTTGTCTAATATTGAAAAAGCTGTTAATACAAATAGTACCTAAGACTGACAATTTCTCAATCTGATAACATTTATTTTGTCACTGTTTGCTAAATAAAATGAAACAGGTCTACTTAATATTGCAGCAATTGTACCGCACACCAAATAAGCGAGACTGTTTTGGCACAAATGGTCATTTTTATAACAGAATATAATTCATGAAGTACCAATATCAAAAGTCTGTCAGGCCTACTACAAGCAAAAAGTTTTATGTTGGAAATTTCATTCATAAGCCCCAGCTTCTGAACCACGAGATCGAAAAGTAGTAGCACCAAATTTTTGTATAAATGTGGAATCTTCTCATTCTTCCACATTTTGTGCGATTTCTCCGTTTCTTCTCCTTCCTCATTCTAACAATCTTGTCATCAATAATTCTATAACTATTCCTGCCAGTATCAAAACTTATTCTCCAGTTAATTTCACTAACCCTGCCACAATCACCAGTTTAGTTATCCCATATTTATTCTCCAGTTAGGAATTATTACGTGTTCATAAAACGTGTTTTCCATGCTACCTCCAGAATAGAACTATAGCAGCTGTACAAATGACCCTTACTAGTCTAGCGGTCTGGTCAAAAATTTTCTGTCAAAATTTCATTTTCTGGGATACACCGAGAAGATAATATGCAATCTTTTTTACTTGTTGTTCTTGTTAGTCGTTTATTTCCACTCTGGTAGTCCAAATCTATGGATTTCGCTAGTAATTACAACAACGTTGATCGTTCGCAAACCCAGTCAATCAGAACAGCAATTGGTATTCACCCATTCGGATTTGTATAGCCCCATCCTCTTGTCTGCAGGAAAGTTAATTTCTAGAGGCGACGGGGATTCCCCTGGCAGAGACACCATGTACACTATGCATGCATTCAAAAATCAACTTGTGATTCATTCAGAAATCAACTTAAAATGTGTTCAAAAATGTTCAAATACCAATAGGGATACGTTTCAAAATCACATGAATAATTGATAGACTAACATGCACTGGATGCTAGGCACTTTCTGAAACAAGGGTTTTTTCCTCAGGAATATGAATTTGGCAACCCCCCCACCCCCCTCCCTGAAGTTGCCACCCAGGGCAGATACCCTGGTTTGCACCTCGTCCACAGGCCTGTTGCAGATGCATAAATATGGCAGCTTAAGCGCACCAGTAAAATTTTTCTGGGTAACAGCTGGCTGCTTGCTACTATTGTCTATACAGCTAACTGCCACACTTCTGTAGCCAAAAGCAGGAGAAGGTACTACTCATATGCGACTCAACTACGCATGCGCATGAGCTCGCTCGCAACTGCTCGAATGAACCTAATGTAAACAGTTGTGACGTCACGCCCATTGGAGGCAATTTGTTTTTATGAAGTATTGCAAAGTCTTTCTAAAGCCTTTGACACATTTAGCTGTTGGCAGACACTTGTATGAGCACTGAGTTTTGTTGTTGTATATGGCGCATTTCCTTTGCAACTTAAGGTTTTTTTTTTATTTCTGTTTCTCTTTTTTTCCTCTCATTCACGATATATTGTTGCAATAGCGAGATACAATAATGTCCTTTGTTAGAGTATTGGTTCTTACCAGTCAAAGTTACAAACATTTAACTGAAAACTAAAACAATGAAAAATTCCTGGAATTCTAAAAAATTCCCAGGTTTCTCCCAGATCTCCTGGTTGTCCGGGACTGTATACACCCTGGAGAGGGATGAACAAATGCTGATGAAGTACTTGTTGTTACTTTTTGACATGTTCATTTAGTTTCAATCTTTTAAATTTTTCTCTCTTCACTTTCCAAAAATAAAGTTTTAACCAGAACTTGTGGAATTCAAAGTTTTGGTTGCCTCAAGTTATGAAATGTTGGGTTGCTGAATAAATCAATGTAATTACATCACACTTCATCATACTGAAGAGTTAAAAGCCTGCTGATAATTTGTCAGAAACAAAGACCAAGATCAAAATTGGCTTCAACCTCATCCCTTTCTTCTTTTAAAGTAATCATCACTTGATGTAACTGAAGGAAAAGCACATGCAATTTAACTCAGGCTTTCAAACCATTGTTTATTAATATGAGGCTCACGCCTTTACTACTGCAGTAATCTAATCTGAAGAAAGACCTTCCAACTAGTCTCAAGAAAATACTTAATTGCAATTCTTAGTGGGGAGGCAAACCATTCATACTTTAACTGAAACTTTTAACTCAATGGCTCATTTTAGGATTTTGTAAAATACAATATTAAAAATTTCAACTTATGCCCATAAGCTCTTTTACAGTCATTGTTTACAAACAAATACCTCTGCACGTCTTGTTAAGTATCTAAGTGCGACAAGAGACTAAAGATTTAAAATCAGTACTTCTGTGGCTATCAGCAGACCTGATATTTTGCCTCCTGGAGCCCATTCCTGGCCAGCAATTCTGGTTCCATTTTATAGTTTTCTCGGGTGGATTTCCTTTTGACATAAAATCTAATTTTAATAGCTTTCAATACAAATATCTTGTGTTTACTGGTGTTCTTACCTTTTCAGGCAGGCCTAGGCAAATATCGTGCTTCTCCGCAGGAACTGCATACACAAAGAAAAAAATTTCAAGAAACTTTCTGGGTATTTCACAACAAAAATACAATTCAAAGAAATTTATGCTTAGATACTTACTATTCTAGCTTTCTAAGTTAACATACACTGAGATGACAAAAGTCATGGGATGGCAATATGCACTGCACAACAGGAATTAACAGACTTTGAATGTGAAATGGCAGTTGGAGCTGAATGCATGGGACACTGCATTTTGGAGCTCACCAGGGAATACAATATTCTGAAATACACTGTCAGAGTGTGCCAAGAATACCAAATTTCAGGCATTATCTCTCAATACAGACAACACAGTGACCAACAGCCTTCACTTGATGACAGAGCAGTGGCAGTTGCATAGAGTTGTCAGTGCTAACATACATACAACACCGCATGAAACAACCACAGAAATCAATGAGGGGTGTATGACGAACTTATCCATTAGGACATTGTGGCAAAATCTGGTGTTAATGGGCTATAACAACAGAAGACTGACAGAAGTGCCTTTGCTAACAGTACATCATCTGCAGTGCCCGTCTTGGGCTCGTGGCTACATTAGTTGGACCCTAGATGACTGGAAGACCATGGCCTGGTCAGATGAGTTCCAAATTCAGCTGGTAAGAACTGATGGTGGGGTTTAAGGGTGGCACAGGGCCCACGAAGCCATGGACCCAAGTTGTCAACAAGGCACTGAGCACGCTGGTGGTGGCCCCATAACAGTATGGGCTGCATTTAGATGGAGTGGACTGGGTTCAGGTCCAACTGAACCAATAATTTACTGGATATGGTTATGTTGGGCTACCTGGAGACCATCTGCAGCCATTCATCAACTTCATGCTCCCAAACATGTTATCAGGCCACAATTGTTTGTGGTTGGTTTGAAGAACATTTTGACCAATTCGAGCAAATGATTTGGCCGCCCAGATCGCCTGACAAATTCCATTGAACATCTAAGGGACATAAAGAAAAGGTCAATTCATGCACAACATCCTGTGCTGGCAACACTTTTGCAATTATGGATGGCTACAGTGGCAGTATAGCTCAGTATTTCTGTAGGTGACTAGAACCTGTTGAGTCCAAGCCACATTGAGTTGCTGCACTATTCCAGGCAAAAGGAGGTCCGATACTATATTAGGAGGTATCCCATGACTTATCACCTCAGTGTAGACAGAAAGAACTGCCATGTAAGCCTAATTCTGTGAAATACAGATGAGAATAATGGCTTAAACAAAATATTTGTATAACTTAATTTGTCAGCTAATTCAGAGATGAAGAAATAAATGTCTATATTAAATATTCATTGTCATCAGTAATATGCTTCAGAGCTTTCTACCATAATAACTAAACAATAAAAATATATGGAAAATGGGAAACTACAGCCAGTCTTTGTCAACTGTCAAAAATATTACCATAGGTGAATAAAATATAAAACATGATGGAGCATTAGTAGTTTCCCTCTAACACCATAAAATGGAAGCTTCATTTCACTACAACTGACATGCACAGGTGCCATAAATTACTATTCAGCAAACTAGAATGATCACACAATTCTCTCACCTCCTCCCCTTTTCTGTTATGCTTAAAATCTCACAAAATTAGTCTCAAGAGTTTTTGTCCTCAAGAAATATCAAACAAAATGTTCATATACACTAAAAATCAAATAACATGACTCACTTCTGGAGTTTTTGCTGCAATTTTCTATGCTGGCGAGAACAGCTTCAGGCATATGATTATCACCTTGGATGTAACCAAGACCAAGTGTCCGTCGCATACAGTCCAAAACTGATTTTGTGAGCAATCTATGCTCCACTTCAATTCGGTCCATGTAGTTCAGTAGACGACAACAGCCATGGCAAAGTACTCCATCTTCATCAACAACAAGATCCAATTCTGCTCCTATAACTCTACCCAGCTTTTGATGAAGCTGGATTTTTGTGGTGGTTGTAAGAGCTGCCATAGGTGATCCTGTTGGCCCAGCTGCTTTGCCGCACACAAAGCATTTCCCCCCAGGCGCAATGACAGCTGCAGGCACTTCAGGTTCTTCTACCTGCAATTACAAGGAAATAAATCTCTGTGGTAAATGTTTCTCAATATTCATTTGTTACAATGGGTAAAATACTGGATACTCTAAAAGGAGAAACTACTGTATTTACTCGAATCTAAGCCACACTTTTTTTTCCCAGTTTTTGTAATCCAAAAAACTGCCTGCGGCTTAGAATCTAGTGCAAAGCAAGCGGAAGTTCTGAAAAATGTTGGTAGGTGCCGCCACAACTAACTTAAGCCGTCTAATATATGTAGCGCTGCACAGGCATCCTTTGTAGGCACAAAGATAAATACTGGCGCCAAAACCTCTGCGTCAGTAAATAAATTAAAAAAAAAAAAGGTGGAAGACAAGCTTTTTTTTTCTCCACCCAGAGTTTCGACTATTGCATTTTCATACATTATCCAACGAAGTAAATACAAATTCCGTATTTTTCATCTTCGAATGTAGCAGAATTTCAATGTACTACGAAAATCCAACTGGCAAGACTGTTTGGGATTTTTGTCAATATGGCCAACTCCACATTCTGAATTTTTTCCTACCTGTAAGAAGAGATGGTTGCTAATACGAACCTGATGAAATGTGAATCACATGCAGTATTCTCTTCACTGTAAGAATAATACAAATATAAACATTCTGCCATGTATTCTTTCGTGTTTGCTTCTATCTCATTTAAATCCTGTCTGCCTAATAAACTACGAAACTAGAGCGAGACAACAGAAAAAGGCGGAAGAATATACGTATCGTGTCATGTTTATATTCGTATTATTCTTATGCCTAATAGTGATACAGTCAGAAATGAAGCACAGCAACTGACTAGATTTTTAAATCTAAGATGACTAATTTCTGTGCAGCATTTGATGTACTAAAGAAGCGGCCGCAAATATTGTCAAACGGAGAAAAATTTTCGCCAAACTCTCGTTCAGAACATGTCCTATCATACGCAGTCTATTATTTGGTTCTTGTTGATCATTATCAAAGAAAGCAGCAGTGTAAGTAACAACGAATAGCAGTCTCTTGCCATTGTTTCGCTAATGAGATGATTCCTTTCTTTTTTTTTTTTTAATTGTAAGCGGCGGTAGCGCACACAAAAGCAAGCTATGCCGCGAGCAGCGACAGGCTGTAAACACGCACTATCAGAATGCGACAAACAATGCATGACACAGAATAGTAATGCATTTTCAGCTTAGAGTGACTGATGTAAACACCTATAACGAAGAAAACGGCACTTATCAGATCAAAGCAAAATAAGCAATCGATTCAAACCAGACGAAGCACGTGAAAAAGGAAGGGTATCCGTATAAATACGGACGGAGCACCTGACGCATAGCAATGGCTACCTGGTAAAGCTTAAGTGCTAAGCTTACGACTCGAACCAAACTACTGTAGCTGTATCGTCATTCATTTGACCTAAATTGTGTGTCACATTGCAATGGATCAACTTTGTTTCGATTTGGAGGTGCGGCCTAAAACTTTTCTCCCCCTTCAATTTCGAGTCTCAAATTTCATGTGTGCCTTAGATCCGAGTGCGGCTTAGATTTGAGTAAATACGGTAGTATTACCAGCAGTTAGAAGCAACACAAATCATAATACAATGATCTCCCTCATGCTATTTGTGGCTGATGATCATTACTTTCAATATTAACTCTAGTGCCTCAATTTATATTTCAACATACAGCTGTACTGTACACAGCAAAGTCATACACATAAAAACTGGAAAATTCTGGATGAAATATTAATAAACAAGCAGGCTGCAGCTTGAGCATGGTACTTGACTCGACTGAAATCTTGGTCGTGCTGACAAGACTGTTCTGTAGCACAGCCCGAGTTCTAGATTAGGCAGAAAGGTGATAATTTGGCTTCAAGCTAGTGAAACCAATGAATGTTAATGTCAAACAGAGGTTGTGGCAACAGAATGACATGTGGCATAGCCTAATGTTTATGTTTATTTGATGGTTAAACTAAACGACCTCTGCTCTTCCTGGGTATGAGAAAATAAACAGTGTTATTGATATCCCCTCACAAAACTGAAACATAGTTCACAATGCTATGTACTTTCTAATTGGCAAATGACAAATCGTTCAACATAAACAACAATATGGCTTGCCACTTAGAGAGAGGCACACCACCTTCAATAAAGTCATGATCATGAGGCACCAAATGGCTTTCCGCATCTACTAACTGTGAATGATCTGAGGTGAGACTGATGTCTTCTTCAATGCTCTGACCATCTTAAGTCAGAATAGAGATTACTCCCAATGCTACACAGTTGCCTTTCTTATACTAACGAATCTCATCGTGCACTAATACTCACTTGTAGGCAGACAAACTGATGAGACAAATGGCACTGAAAAACATTTCTAAATGGTTCTGGGAGCACTTTTAAGTGGGAAGGAATTTTATTATGGGTGCGGAAGACTGAGGCTCAACCAGCCTTGCATAGAGATGCAAGACATTAGAAATAAACATAAGAAAACTGACAAATCCTGTCTTCCTGTCCATAACTTGTGCCATGAGGTACTGGAGACCTAAGTACTTTGATGGACAAGGTGGTTATAATTAAAGTTCCAGTTTCCAAACACTGTAAAAAAAGAACCACTGCTCCGAATGACATCAAATTTGAATGGAATATTGTCTTGTGGGGGCGAATACCTTCAAAAAAACTTTTCCCACTTTATGGCACTGTGTCATAATGCAAATGGGTTCAGCTACAAATGACAGAAGAATCTCAATACAACACCTACGGTATGAGCTGCACATTAAATCACCCATACTGTGCAATGTGCATGACTGCACACTGCACAAGTTTTGGCATTCAACATTTTTGGCACTGTTAGTTAGGTAAGCCCAACCGCCACAGCAAGGTCATACAAATCAGATGGCAAAAATCTGTCTTTAAGTCTCCTGAGGCCAAATTCCACATAAAAAGCAGCAATGAAATCAGTTTTGCATTTCATGAGACTAGTGCAACAGATGTTCAATATGCTGTACTTGGTTGTCTGCCCCTAGTTGAAGTCGAGAACAGCATTCTCCACAACAATGTGTCCAGAACTTCTGCACAGCTACTGGCACGCAGTCACCATTCTTGTAAAAAAGCTTTACCAGCAGTGCACAATCCTTCATCGAGACAGTCATACTGCTCATCTTGGACACAAAGTGAGGAACAACTGTGTACCCCGCATCTTTCATTTTGCATATTCGGTCCCTTACAGCACCATCTAGAAACAAAATCTTCATTAAATTTTGTTTCTATAATGTTTCCCCACTCTTCAAAAATATTCCATTCAAATTGGATGTCATTCCGAGCAATGGTTCATTTTTTTTTAGTGTTTTGAAACTAACTGATTAAGTTCACCCTGTAGGTCCATTTCTGCACATCAGACAAAACCACATCAACAATTGTAAAGTTAACTGTCAAAAGCTGCTTCCTCTGATTCTGAATAAGGCACCTGGAATTCTGCAAATCAAAAAGATGGTTGAATATGATACTAAATTTGACTGTTGCAGATGCATTGTCAAAGCCATGTACTTTCATGCCAGAGAAATCTTGTATGGCATCTGCTATGGGGCTGCTGAGCAGGTGGGTTGCTAACCTCACTTTCATTTTATTACTGAGAAAATTAATGTGGCTGCTTATAGTTCTGTTGCTTATATGAAGACTTTCATTCACCTGTACCTTATGAAGTAATTCAAAGAGATACCATGAAATATCATCACCCTGCTCATCCAAGAAATGTTTGTTTATGCCTAAAGCAGTGTAACAAGCATCAACATGAATGGGAGCTGTAGCAGAAATGTCACTTCATATCCGATACCTTCATCAAAAAGTGCAGTCCTTAGCAAGTGTTTGACACAACCATCACAAGATAGCAAAACTACCTGAATGCCACGGCACTGGCAAGACTGATGCACTGTTCAACTAGGCTATCTTTCTGCTCCCCTGTTGTCCCACAAACCATAAAGTATCCTGCTGGAAGTCTCCGAGAGCCATTAATAGCAACTAGCATTAGTTTGACTACAAATGCCTCTTTTGTTACAGGTAAATTATACACGGCAATAGGCAACCCCCATATCAACACCAACCAAATATTCAGTAGCACTGGACTCTGTGTGTTCCCTTTGCAATCTCATTAACCAATAGGCTGCAAAGAATGACATTACTTCATTGCTAATGGAAAGCTTTTGCTCTTTTTACGTTAAAAGCCTCTGAGGTAAATCCATGTGCCCCATTGGTACCACTTTGTTAATGTTCTAGGATGCGGCAGGCCCGCATTAAAGTAGCGTTCAACATACCTATACGCTCTTGGTGAGCAAAAATCTAAAGTGAGAGCAAATGAATGTAGCTCTAGTTTGTACGTTCTAGACTCATTCAGAGAATTACCTTTCCTAGTTTGCCACTGCAACAACTCCTTGTGCATTCTGCAAGTACTTTCAAGTAGACCAAACCATTAATACGTTTTTTCCTAAGCTCATCAACTATTGTGCTCAGAGATGTAACATCCTTTCTTTGGCATCTGAATGCTAAACAACTTATTTTTTCCTTTAATTCTTCATTTTTTGTTAACAGAAAATTCATATTGCATTTGAGGATTTTCGCTACTGACACTTCAATTTTTTCACTCAAAAACTGAGGGGTTGTCAGCAACAAGAGAAGATACTTTAAAATGAGTTCCATTGATAGTAGGTAGATCAACAGTACCTTTGTAGCCTCCTGCCTTTGTGGTGGTGATGGTGGTGGTGGTGGTGGTGGTGGTGGTGGTGGTGGTGGTGGCGGCGGCGGCCTCTTCCTCGTTTTCTGAAGAAAATAAAAACGAACAATTACTGAAAATGATGCAACTGAAATGTGTGTGTGTGTTATAAGCTACGGCTACAATGCACTTACAATGCCAGAAAATTTTCACTGCATCTTGCTGTTGGCAATCTTATCATTGGTCATAACCAATCAGGTGATAACGTACAGCAGTCATCAAGAATCACTCAATATTATAATTATGGTTATAGAAAAAATCTGGTTGTTTTCTTCCAAGCAGATCATGATTTCTGACATTGCGCTTAGGTTGTAACCCAACAGCACAGATTACGTTGGTACAAGTGAAACAAACTTATGAAGCGAAGGAAATTATGACCCCTCATCATCAACAACAAACAACATAAAATACAGCTAACCATCAGTGCACTTTCACTGAAGCTACTGCTTATTTTTAATTGTTCTCATTCTTTCAGAAGAAGTCAAATATTTGCAATATTTACAAACCTTTAATTGGGTTGGTTTGTATGTATGTATTTATATCCTATTCCTTCACAACAAGATGTTACATGTGACTAACACATGGGGGGGGAGGAAATAACTACTTATGGAAGAAGCTCCATTTAACTAGGTGAAGGAAAGGTCAAGGAAGTGACTGTACTGTTAAGGTCCTAAGCTGCCACTGTTTAAAGTCACTTGTGTATCTTGACATTCTTTTCACTAGGATCTAACCTGCCAGTACTTCCACAAATGCATGCAAGTGTGAAACTTTCATGCAAGAGACTGATACAAATTTATGAAATCTTAAAAAAAAATGAATGATTTATAGTTAAATATCTAGTCTGCATTAACATATGCAGCAACAAAAATAATGTCTGTTACCCTGACAGAAAGCAGTCAAATAATAAAATAAGACATTGAAGAACATCAAAACTTTATAGTTACAATTTGCTGAAAACTTTTAATTAAAACAAACTCCTACATTACAATTCAGAAGTCATACATACTCTTTCTATAAATACAGGGTGTCCTAGGGGGAATCATCAGTATTCAAGTATATGACAGGAATGCTCATTCAAAGCAAAAACGTCTAGAGCCTACGTCTACTGGACTTTTTTTGCTTCAAATGGTCATTCCTGTCATATCCCAGAACACTGACCATTCCTCTTGGACACGCTGTATAACATTTCTGTGTAGGAGGACCTTAAAAAATAGAGTAACATAAATGTAAATGAACTTCCCCTCCAAATTACATTCACAAACTGAAAATGGTAACTTCAAAAGAGATCACTAAAAGTTTGGATACCACCCATCGCCTTTGACCCATTCCGTCATCAAGATGGTGGACATCGCTAATTCAAGTATATGCAATATGGTGACCAAACCTCACTCATTACTCCCATGAACAAACATCAGTAATATGTGAAATATTTGACTCAAGAAATAAAGTTAAACTAATGGGGCAACTGCAGAAATTAGGCGATTTTAAGCAGGAACAAACTAAATACCTGTAACGACAATCATGACATCATTACAAACAAATGTTCACTCAAAAATGATGTACACAAAATCGTCAACAATCAACCCAACCAAAAAAAACACAAGAATATGCACCACTGGTAACATACATTTAGCTTGCCCTATATAGCTCAAAGAAACAAAGCAATACCAGGAACCCCCACACAGATCGAAAACCTGGTACTGGAAATTTCATTTTACCCATAAGAGTAAATGAAGTACAAGACGACAAAAGCTCCCACAACACAGAGTAATATAAAGCATGAAGTCCAACGCTTCACTAAAATCTCTCACAAACAGTGGAGAAACAGAAACATCCCACACTAGAGTTCATCGCCCACGGAGGTAAGAATAAAGGGAGATGTACTAGGGACCTGCGCTGTACTATGCTTTGGAGCCAAGAGGGCAGGACTTGCTGCCATGCCACCCTGACCAAAAAATGACAGTGCGTTATTGCTCTGTATATCTGCCGTTGCTCAACACAAAACGTAGATAATTAATGTTCTCAAAATTGGTTGTTTCAAAGTTTTTGCTTAAAATAAAATGTCAGAAAAGCAATGTCTCACAGCTCTTACGTTTAAAAGTAACTTTTAATGCAAGATTACAAATATCTACGCTAGTCTTCAGCATAAACAACACAATTTTGTTAATTTGATAATAAATGGGGGGGGGGGGGGGGGGGGGGGAGGGGGATACCATAAACATGGGATCTTCCATTAGATATACTTCCTGTCAACTCATACAGCAATGTTACTGAGTGACGCAAAGTCAGACTTATGAGCTCAGAGAGCATGTCAGTATGTATGTGAAATGTTCACACGGGGGGGGGGGGGGGGGGGGGGGGGGGGGGGGGGGGAAATCACAAACTGTCAACAAGTGGGAGTTCTGGCTTAACTAGTTGCAGTTCAATGAAAATTTGAAAATATTAACATTTTATATTACAGCTGCATTTAACATTGGTTGAGTTTGAATGTGATCTTCTAGTGCTGTATGAATATTTCTCATTACTATATGCAAAGTGCTTAAGTTAGAAATAGAAATTTTTGTAGTGCTGTTGAGGGCTTCACAGCTAAATAGGGTCATTTGCCATTAAAAAGTAAGTAAATAAATAAAAATGCAGATATCAAGGAGTAAAGTACAATGAGTACAATATTACCTTTGTTAATTAGATATAAATAAAGTACCACAGCACATACATGGTGTACTTAGCGCATGCATTATTCACTGTAAGAACAAAAAAGCACATGGTTCTGCTCCATCTTCAAATAAATAAAACAATAATTTGTAATGTTTTCCAAGGTGATGAATTTGGTCTATTATGATTCTAAATTACAAAGCCATTGGGTCACCTAAAATCTGTGCTGCAGCTCCCTATCACAGTCACTATCCATCTCTCTCATTATTTAGCAAACATCTGTAAGAGTTATGGTGAATGGGAGGAATGAAATAAAGCATAGACATTAAATCACTGTATTCTGTATTTTATTCCAGCAAAAAAGTCACTGTATGCTTACTTAAAGGTTTAAGTTAATGGCACCAATAATGATACCTTAACTGGATGCCTCCTCCTGCAACGAAGAACACAGTTGGTATTTTCTATTTCATTCAGGTTATAGCAAAATAACCTTGAATGGCATTTCAATTTGAGCTACTGTGTCTTTTTACTACATTTACATTAATTATGCATTAGCAAGATTTTTTCAGGCCTTTAGCATTAATGAAATCAGATCATTACGGTTATGCACAACAAAATTCGTCTTTTCTACATTTTGTAACGTAATCTAGTCATCCACTGACAAAAAAAAAAAAAAAAAAAAAAGTTTTTGCCTTCCTTTCTGCCCAGGGGCACTGTCACTTGACACACTGTTAATGTAACTGGTCCAACACTAACATTAAGTGTTATATTATCTCTAATTTCACAGTAGCAGTCGATGATATATTCAGCGTTTCAGAACAGTGCACAACTTTAAAGAGAAGATAGTGTCAAAGCTTTCTGATCGGTAATGTTTTTAAACAGAGACTATCAATTAACGGTGCTTCAGATACAAAAAATGCGCATTTGCTGTGATTAACCTCAAATACACAGTTCTATTTTAGGCAGTCAATGCTTATTTATGTGAATTTATTAAATAATTATACAAGACATACTTCTGTTCAGTTTAAACACACACATAATCTAAACAATGAACCTGAACTTCTCCAAAATTCCCTTGTGTGCAAAGCCAAATGTTCATCAAAAAGGATTTTTATCCAAATATTTTCTTTAAAATATATTGTGTGGGGTAGAGACAATTCACAGCTCCTTGTTTGAAAATCTGGATACAAATTCTTGAACCCAATTCCACATGTCAGTTTCAACCGATTACTCTATACCTAAGCCAAAGACACTATATAGAGGAGATACCTAAAGGCAACAAGGGTTGAACAAGGATTATTCATATGCAAACAAATTTATCACAGAAAAAAAGAGGTAATACAAATACATACACCAATCAGTCAGAACATTACGACCACCTCTCTAATAGCCAGTATGTCCACCTTTGGCATGGGTAACAGCAGCAACCCATTGTGGTCCAGACGCAATGAGGCCTTGGTAGGTCACTGGAGGGAACTAGCATCACGCACACGCACACACACCTCCTGTTCCGTGACATCCCAGATGTGTTTGACTGGATTCAGATCTGGCAAGTGTGGGGGGGGGGGGGGGGGGCACATCAACTGGAACTCACCAATGTGTTCCTTGAATGATTCCATCACACTCCCAGCCTTGTGACATGGTGTGTTTTATCTTGCTGAAAACTACCAGTGCCATCAAGAAACATGAGGTGTGACCATGGTCTGCAACCAGTGTACGATACTCCTTGGCCATCATGGTGGCTTGCACATCCTCTATTGGACCCCTGGATGCCCGTGTGAATGTTCCCCAGAGCATAATGAAGCCGCTGCCAGCTTGTCTCCATCCTGCAGTACAGGTGTCAAAGAGCTGTTTTACTGGAAGACAAGAGATTTGTGCCCTGCCATCGGCACAACAAAAAAGATATCAGGATTCATCAGAGCATGCAACGCACTGCCACTGCATTACTGTCCAATGTCAATGGTCACATTCCCATTTCAGTCATAGTTATCATAGTGGTGGTGTTAACACTGGCATATGTATTGGTCGTTGGCTGTGGAGGCCCATCATTAGAAATGTTCAGTGCACTGTGTGTTCAGATACACTTCTACTCTGTACAGCATTAAAGTTCAGCACCTGCCCAGTTTTACCAGTCTGCCCAGACTACAATATGCTAAAGCTGTAATGCGCTGTGGCCCCCAATCCCACGATTGTCAGATGTGGTTTCACCTTGGTCGGTTGGTTGGTTTGTTTAAAGGCGGGAGAAGAGATCAAACTACGAGGTCATCGGACCCTTGTTCCCAATAAAACAATGCCACAAGTGTGAGAATAAAATGGACGAAACATATAACACAAAACGGAAAGAAAGGAAAAGCCACAAGAATAAAGAGAAGGCAACAAACACTGAAAGGAACAAAAGAGGACAAGAAGACAACAGAAACAGAAGAGAGTAAAACATGATAGGAGATTACAGTGGCTGGCCAACCACGAGAATAAGAAGGGAAAGCCCGCCACTCTGCAACACATTAAAACTTCCACCCTAAAAGCACTAGGGTGGAGGACACAGAGGGACAAAGGACATGCACTAAAACCTACATAGAAGTATAAGACCCCACTCTCACAGGTAAAATGTAAAACTAAAGCTGCTGTGGAGGCATTGTCACCCAACACCGAAGGCAGGGTGCTGGGAAAGCTGAAAGCCTGCTGCAGAGTGGCTAAAAGTGGGCAATCCAGCAAGAGGTGGACGACTGTCATTTGGAAGTCACAGCGCCACTGAGATGCCTATCTCCAGAAGCGGTTTCCGCATTGCCTGTTTGGCCAGCCTGTTGGCAAATTCATTGCAAGGGATTCCAACATGTCCTGGGGTCCACACAAACAACATGGAACGGCGGGACTGTTCCAGGGCATAGATGAACTCCTGAATGGAAGCTACCAGAGGGTGGAGAGGGTAGCACTGGTTGATAGCTTGTAGGCTGCTCAATGAGTCAGTACACAGGAGAAATGACTCGCCAGAGCATGAGCAGATGTACTCAAGAGTACAAGATATGGCTGCCAACTCTGCAGTGAAAACACTGCAGCCAACTGGCAAGGAGTGCTGCTCAGTATGTCCTCCATGAACATATGCGAAGCCTACATGACCCTCAGCCATTGAGCCATCAGTGTAAACCACTTCAGAGCCCCGGAACACGTCAAAAATCGAGAGGAAGTGACAGTGGAGAGCAGCGGGGTTAAAGGAGTCCTTAGGGCCATGCAAAAGGTCCAGACGAAGCTGCGGCCGAGGTGTACACCATGGAGGCATATGTGAAGAGACTGCAAGTAGAGGTGGTAAAGGGAAGGACTCCAGTTCGGAGAGAAGGGACCGCACGCGAACTGCAATTGTTAGCCCTGATCTGGACCACCGATGCGGGAGATGTACTGCAAAGGGCAGAAAAAGGAGACGGTAATTCGGATGCTCAGGGGAACTATGAATGTGTGCTGCGTAACTGGTGAGCAGTTGGCACGTCTGATCTGCAGTGGAGGGGCACCAGCCTCCACCAGGACACAGGTCACCGGACTCGTCCTAAAAGCTCCTGTCGCTAATCGAACCCCATAGTGGTGCACAGGGTCGAGTAAATGAAATGCTGAAGGTGCTGACGAACCATAAGCCACCATAAGTCAATTCGGGATTGGACAAGGGCTCTGTAGAGCTGCAGCAACATAGAGCGATCTGCACCCCCAACTGGTGTTGCTCAGGCAACAGAGGGCATTGAGGTGCTGCCAGCATTTCTGCTTAAGCTGATGAAGATGAGGGAGCCAAGTCAATCAAGCGTCAAAAACCAGTGCTAGGAATTGATGTCTCCACTACAGTGAATGGAGCGTCATTAAGGTAAAGTGCAGTTCCAGATGAACGGTACGACACTGACAGAAGTGCACGACACACGACTGTGCCTGAAAACTGGAAACCGTGGGCTAGAGCCCATGACTGCACCTTGTGGATGGCTCCCTGGAGGCACCGCTTGGCAACAACAGTACTGGAGCAGCAGTACGAAATTCAGAAGTCATCTGCATACACAGAAGGTGAGACGGATGTCCCGACAGCTGGTGCTAGACCATTAATGGCCACTAAAAATGATTAAACATACACTCAATACAGAGCCCTGCGGAACTCCATTCTCCTGAATATGGATGGAACTATGGGAGTCCCCAACATGGACATGGAAAGTACGGAGAGACAGGAAGTTTTGGATAAATATTGGGAGTGGTCCCCGGAGACCCGACTCAATGTGGCAAGGAGATTATGTCACCAAGTCGTGTTGTATGCTTTATGTAAGTCAAAAAGACGGCAATCAGGCGCTGCCATCTGGAAAAGGCTGTTCAGATGACTCGAGGGACACAAGATTATCAGTGGTAGAGTGACCCTGGCAAAAGCCACCCTGACATTGGGCAAGCAAGTCACGTGACTCCAGGACCCAACCCAACCACCGACATACCATACGTTCCAACAGCTTACAAAGAACTTTGGTGAGGCTGATAGGCCGATAGCTATCCACATCAAGTGAGTTTTTACCGGGTTTGAGCACCGGAATGATGGTGCTCTCCCGACATTGTGACGGAAAGACGCCATAGCACCAGGGCCAGTTGAAGATGATGAGAAGATATTGCTTGTAGTCAGATGAGAGATGTTTAATCATCTGGCTGTGGATGCAATCAGGACCAGGAGCTGTGTCGGGGCAATGTGCAAGGTCACTGAGTAGCTCATGCCCTGTAAATTGGGCACTATAGGGTTCAGTGCAGCTTATAGTGAATGAGAGGACATTCCCTTCCAGCCGCCGCTTGAGTGTGCGAAAGGCTGGGGGTAATTCTTCGACGCAGAGGCTCGAGCAAAGTGCTCGACAATCGCACTTGCGTCGGTACATAACTCACCATCTATGGTAACACTGGGGACACCTGTTGTGGTCTGGTACCCAAAAAGACTTCTGATCTACGTCCAGACTTGGGAAGGTGACATGTGGCACCCAATGGTGGAGACGTATCTCTCCCAACACTCCTCCTTCCATTGTTTGGATAAGGTAGCGAACACAGGCACGGAGATGTTTAAAAGCTATGGGGTGCTTCAGGGAAGGGTGCCACTTATGCCACTGTAGAGGTTGCCAATGCTCCTTAATTGCTTCAGCGACTTCCGGCGACCACCAAGGGACTGCCTTACACCTTGGGCAGCCTAAAGGGTGAGGAATCGCGTTTTCTGCTGCAGAAACAATTGTGCTAGTCACCTGCTCAACCATCACATCGATGTTCCCATGTGGGAGGAGATTCAGTGGTGACAGCAGAGGTGAAAGTTCGCCTTGTTCAAAGCCCATCTGGGCAGGCATCCGCATGCTTGACATTGGGGCAGTGACAGAAAGATGGGGAAGTGGTCACTACCACACAGGTCATCATGTGCTCTCCAGTGAATAGATGGGAGAAGCCCTGGGCTGCAATTTGATAAATCAATGGCTGAGTAACTACCATGAGCCACACTGAAATGTGTGGTGGCTCCAGTATTTAAGAGGCAGAGGTCGAATTGCGTCAGTAAAGTTTCGACATCTCCGCCTCTGCCAGTAAGCATGGTACCACCCCACAAGGGGTTATGGGCATTAAAATCTCCGAGAAGTAGGAAAGGTTTAGGGAGTTGATCAATCAGTGCAGCTAATACATTCAGGGGTACTGCACCATCTGGAGGAAGATATACATTGCAGACAGCTATTTCCTGCGTCGCCCTTATTCTGCCAGCCACAGAGTCAAGAGGGGTTTGAATAGGCACATGTTCACTACAGGCCAAGTTTAGGACACAAATGCAAACTCCATCTGACACTCAATTACAGTCGCTACAGTTCCTGTAACATCCCTTATAGCCGCGGAGGGCAGGGGTCCGCATTGCTGGGAACCAGGTTTCCTGGAGGGCAATGCAGATAGTAGGTGTAAAGCTTAACAGTTGCCGTAGCTCAGCCAGGTGGTGGAAAAAACCACCGCAATTCCACGGAAGGATGACCTCATGAGACTGGGAAGGCATGGAACATTCAATGAGGCAGTTTACGCCTCAGAGTCACCTGCTGCTACTGATTTATTGCCTGAGCAGTCTATGTCCATTGTCTCTGAGGGTCTGGCGAGATCTAGGTCCTCAGTGGACACCAAAATCTTCACCCCATCTTCAGCCGCAGAGCTTGTAGGTAGCGGTGGTGTGGGTGCCACCGCAATTTCCCTGGTCTTAGGGGTTTTCTTTTTGGATTTCTCTCACTGCTCCTCGGGTTTCCCTGGCTAGGAGGACTTCATTGGCCCAATCTCCGGGACTGAGGATGACCATGAAGCCTTACGACCAGCTGCTTTTGGGCCGGTGTCATCTTTCCCACTAGAAGAAACCTGGGAAGGGAGTGACCCAAGGGATCCCCTTCCTAGCAAGAGAAGCTGAAGAAGACTTACACTTCTCCAGCTTAGAAGTGGGGACGGACGTCCCTGATGGTTGGGGGGGTGGGGGGTGAAGTAAGTGGTGCAGGAGCAACAGGGAGGGAAATGCCCCCACCATCAAGGGGGCAGGTGTAATCTTCCGGCTCTGGGAGGTGACCCGGGTTGGCGGAGCTGATGATGCCAAAACTGTTGTAGTGGCTGTGTAAGACGATGTCATACGCACAGGATACAGGCGTTCAAATTTTCTCTTAGCCTCAGTGTAGGACAGTCGGTCTAGGGTCTTGTACTCCATGATTTTCCTTTCTTTCTGGAGAATCCTGCAGCCAGGCGAGCAAGGCGAATGGTGCTCTCTGCAACTGACACAGATGGGAGGTGGGGCACATGGAGTATTGGGGTGTGATGGGCATCCACAATCTCGGCACGAGACGCTGGAAGTACAGCGGGAAGACATATGGCTGACCTTCCAGCACTTAAAGCACCGCATGGGGGGAGGGATATAGGGCTTTACACCACACCAGTAGACCATCACCTTGACCTTCTCGGGTAATGTATCTCCCTCAAAGGCCAAGATGAAGGCACCGGTGGCAACCTGATTATCCTTCAGAGCCCAGTGGACACACCAGACGAAATATACACCTCACCGCTCTAAATTGATGTGCAGCTCATCGTTGGACTGCAAAAGAAGGTCTCTGTGAAATATGACAGCCTGGACCATATTTAAGCTCTTATGGTGCATGTTTTTTTTTAGGGCGCAAAACCTCCATGGTCATTAGCGCCCGGTCCGTGACTTAAACAGTAAAAAACCGAAATTGAAAACCAGCAGCAATGGGAACGAAAGTCATAAAATTGGAGAAACTAAAAGCAGAAGGAAGGCTTAAAAATCCACTACAGAAAGGGGTTGGTTGCCCTGCCCCCCCCCCCCCCAAAAAAAAAAAAAAAAAAAAAAAAGAGCAAGCTTCAAATGACTGACGTCATTTCACTGGCACTAATAAACTTGAGAACGCGATTGGCTGGGCGCGTGTCATCTGCTAAAATCAACGATATATCAGGCGATAGCTGTAGACGGGAGCGTAACGGATTAAAATAGGGGCACTCAATTAAAAGGTGTCTTACCGTCCACAGC
Source organism: Schistocerca piceifrons (assembly GCF_021461385.2). Classification (NCBI taxonomy): domain Eukaryota; kingdom Metazoa; phylum Arthropoda; class Insecta; order Orthoptera; family Acrididae; genus Schistocerca; species Schistocerca piceifrons. Next base: position 140,829,466 of record NC_060146.1, on the reverse strand, counting down.
TGAGAGCAGTGGGGACAGAGTTGGGGAGGATCGCCGCTTAAAAGATGTCGATGGCTAAAAAAGACAGTGCCCTATCCGGAGTCTAGTTAAAATTACCTCCTCCCGACGACGCGTTCGGGAGGAAGAGGTCCAAGCACAAGGAAGAGCTTTCATGTCCCGCAATTTATTATGGGGAAGTGTCGACCAATGCGTGTGCCATAAATGAACAACACGTCGACATAGAACGCTCCGTAGATCGGCGAAGGGAATCGATTGAATAGCTGGCCGAGGAAGAGAGACTGCAGCCTTGGCTGCAATATCGGCCGCCTCATTTCCACAGATACCAACGTGTCCCGGGAGCCAGAGGAACGCCACCGAGACGCCCCCCAGGTGGAGCAAGTGCAGACAGTCCTGAATCCGGTGGACCAGAGGGTGCACAGGATAAAGAGCTTGGAGACTGAGGAGAGAGCTGAGAGAATCTGAGCAGATAACGTACTGTATCCGCTGATGGCGGCGGATGTAGTGGACAGCCTGGAGAACAGCGTAAAGCTCCGCAGTATAAACCGAACACTGGTCGGGAAGCCGAAAGTGATTTGGGGTGTCGCCAACAATATAGGCACTCCCTACACCTAACGATGTTTTCGAGCCGTCAGTGTAAATAAATGTGGCATCCGTCATTTGTGCACTTCGAGCAGCAAATGCCCGACGATAAACAAGTGAAGGGGTACAGTCCTTGAGAAATCGACAAAGGTCACGGAGCAGGCAGATCCGGGGACGGAGCCAAGGCGGTGCTGTACCCCAAGTTGTCAAGAAGGTTTTAGGAAAGTGGAAGGAAAGAAATTGGAGCAGTTGACGGAAGCGGACTCCCGGTTGTAGTAGGGAGGAGGGGCGGCCTGCATACCCGACATCAAAGGAGGCATCGAAAAAAAGGTCATGGGCTGGATTAGCAGGCATGGAAGACAGATGGCTAGCATAATGACTCAGAAGGACTGCTCGCCGATTGGACAGCGGAGGTTCAGCAGTCTCAGCATAAAGGCTTTCCACAGGGCTGGTGTAAAAAGCTCCAGACACTAAACGTAATCCACGGTGGTGGATAGAGTCGAGACGCCGAAGAATAGACGGCCGAGCAGAGGAGTAGACTATGCTTCCATAATCCAATTTCGAGCGCACTAAGGCGCGATAGAGGCGGAGAAGGACCACTCGGTCCGCTCCCCAGGAGGTACCATTCAGGACACGGAGGGTGTTAAGGGAACGCAGACAGCGAGCCGAAAGATAGGAAACGTGGGAGGACCAGCACAGTTTTCTGTCAAACATAAGACCCAAGAATTTAGCGACGTCGGAAAACGGAAGGTTGACAGGACCTAGATGTAAGGAGGGCGGAAGAAACTCCTTACGTCGCCAAAAATTAACACAAACGGTCTTACTGGGTGAGAAACGGAAGCCGGTTTCGATGCTCCAAGAGTGGAGGCGATCGAGACATCCTTGAAGACGTCTTTCAAGAAGGCTGGTCCGTTGAGAGCTGTAGTAGATTGCAAAATCGTCCACAAAGAGGGAGCCCGAGACATCAGGAAGGAGACAATCCATAATTGGATTAATGGCGATGGCAAACAGTACAACACTCAGCACGGAGCCCTGGGGTACCCCGTTTTCTTGGGAGAAAGTACAGGAGAGAGTAGTGTTCACCTGCACCCTAAATGTGCGCTCTGCCATAAATTCGCGAAGAAAAAGGGGCAGCCAACCTCGAAAGCCCCAAGAGAACAGTGTGCGGAGGATGCCTGTCCTCCAACAGGTATCGTATGCTCTCTCCAGATCAAAAAATATTGCTACTGTTTGGCGTTTCCAGAGAAAATTGTTCATGATATAAGTGGAGAGAGCAACAAGATGGTCAACTGCAGAACGACGCTTTCGGAATCCGCATTGGGCAGGCGTTAAAAGACTGCGGGATTCCAGCCACCACGCTAAACGGTAATTCACCATACGCTCCAAAACCTTACAGACACTACTCGTGAGAGAAATGGGGCGATAGCTAGAGGGGAGATGTTTGTCCTTTCCAGGTTTCGGAACAGGAACGACGATAGCTTCCCGCCATCGTCTGGGAAAAGTACTGTCGGTCCAAATTCGATTATAAAGGCGAAGGAGGTAACGCAGACTATGGGTTGATAAACGCAGCAACATTTGGACGTGGATACCATCCGGTGCATGTTGGAGTTCCCACAAGGAGAAAACAGTATTGTAGCTTTCGCGATTTTGAGAGGAGAAAGCAAGAGGTCGCACTTCTGTTGCACGTTTCTTCGGGAGAAACGCTGGCGGGTAATTTGAAGAGCTCGAAATCTCAGCAAAGTGCTGACCCAACGAGTTAGAAATTGTGACGGGGTCCACTAACGTGTCATGCACGACAGTGAGCCCAGAGACCGGGGAGAAACTAGGCGCGCCTGAGAACCGTCGAAGCCGACTCCAAACTTCCGAGGAGGGAGTGAAGGTGTTAAATGAGCTAATAAAGAATTTCCAGCTTGCCTTCTTGCTATCGCGGATGACATGACGGCATCGCGCTCTGAACTGCTTATAGTGGATACAGTTGGCCAAAGTAGGATGGTGGCGGAAAACGCGGAGAGCACGTCGCCGCTCACGTATTGCATCACGGCATGCCTCGTTCCACCAAGGAACTGGGGGGGCGCCGGGGCAATTCGGAGGTGCGTGGTATTGAATGTTCCGCAGCTGTAAGAATAAAGTCGGTAATATGTGTGACCTCATCGTCGACGCTGGGAAAGTGACGGTCATCGAATATCGCTAGAGACGAAAAAAGTGTCCAATCGGCTTGGGCAAACTTCCAGCGTCGCGGGCTGATGTAGGGCAGTTGAGGCTGCAGTCTAAGAACACATGGAAAGTGGTCACTCGAGTGTGTATCATCAAGGGCGAACCATTCGAAGCGCCGAGCTAGCGGAACAGTACCGACCGCAAGGTCCAAAGGAGATAAATTTGTCGTGGAGGCAGACAAAAATGTAGGGACCCCAGTGTTGAGGCAAACTAGATCTGCTTGGTGGAAGACGTCTAGCAATAGTGAGCCACGTGGACAAGGATGCGGAGATCCCCAAAGCGGGTGGTGGGCATTGAAGTCCCCAACCAGCAAATATGGGGGTGGAAGCTGACCAAGAAGATGAAGGAGATCAGCTCGTGCCATTGGTGTGGACGATGGAATGTATACAGTACAAAGAGAGAACGCGTATCCGGAAAGGGAAAGACGGACGGCGACAGCTTGGAAGGAAGTGTTTAAATGGAGAGTTTCATGGAGAAGAATCATGAGTCCTCCATGTGCTGGAGTGCCTTCAACAGAGGGGAGATCATATCGGACGGACTGAAAATGAGGGAGAACAAAGCGGTCATGGGGACGCAGCTTTGTTTCCTGAAGACAGAAGATGACCGGCGAGTAGGATCGTAAGAGGATCGACAATTCATCCCGATTGGCTCGAATACCGCGGATATTCCAGTGGATAATGGACATAGGGTGAACAGAAAATGGAGGAATGTGACCAAGGTTGCCGTCAACTCAATGACTGCTCAGAGCTTGCGACCGACAGCATGGAATGGCATTCAGCCGAAGGCAGAAGATCCTGATCCATAGGTTGGTCAGGAGCAGCTCCTGCCACCAGCGATCGGCCGGTTGATCGGCCGCTAGCAGTGCGCCTCGGCGACACACAAGACGGCCGAGGGCGATTTCCACCAGGTGGTGCTGTAGATGGGACACACCTTGGCGGAGAAGGAGAGGAACTGGGTTTCTTTGTAGCCTTCTTGGAAGTATGATGTTTAGAGGAAGGAGGAACCGATGGTTGGGAAGTTGCCGTACGTAAAAACTCTTCACGAGTATGCTCTTTTTTCGAAGTCTTGGTGTCGGACTTGTGGGCTCGAGATTTAGCAGAACTCGACGAAGGGTGAGCCAGAGATTGGGCAGGCGAAAGTGGTGAGGTTGAACGGGCGATCTTTGCGCTGGCTGATCTGACGACCGTGGCACTAAAGGTGAGGTCGCAAGTCTGCGTGGCCGCCTCCTTTGTTGGCCGAGGAGAAGCAAGGACAGTGCTGTATTTTCCTTTCTGAGGCACGGTGGGCTGTCGACTGGCGAATAATTTTCGAGCAGCAAAGGTCGACACCTTTTCCTTTACTCTAATTTCCTGGATGAAGCAGCATGGTCACCCATACAGTTGATGTAATGAGGGGATGGAGGTGGACAAGCACCCTCATGGGCATCCTTGCCACACGTAACACATTTGGCTCAATTGGAACAGGACTGGCTGGTGTGATTGAACCGCTGACACCGATAGCAACGCGTAGGGTTTGGGACGTAAGGGAGAACGGAAATTATCTCATAGCCTGCTTTGATTTTCGATGGGAGTTGAACTTTGTCAAATGTCAAGAAGACAGTGCGGGTTGGAATGATGTTCGTGTCAACCCTTTTCATAACCCTATGAACAGCTGTTACGCCCTGGTCAGACAGGTAGTGCTGAATTTATTCATCAGACAATCCATCGAGGGAGCGAGTATAAACGACTCCACGCGAGGAATTTAAAGTACGGTGCGGTTCCACCCGGACAGAGAGGGTGTGTAGTAGTGAGGTACGCAGCAATTTTTGTGCCTGGAGGGCACTGGCTGTTTCTAACAACAGGGTGCCATTCCGTAATCTGGAACAAGACTTTACAGGACCTGCAATTGCGTCGACACCTTTCTGAATAATGAAAGGGTTGACCGTGGAGAAGTCGTGACCTTCGTCAGACCGAGAAACAACAAGGAACTGTGGCAACGATGGAAGAACTGACTGTGGCTGAGACTCTGTGAACTTACGTTTGTGAGCAGACATAGTGGAAGGTGAGGAAACCATTGCGGAAGAATCCCCCATGATTACCGGCGTCTCTGATGGCGCGCTCCTCCCTTGTGGGGGCCCTCTTTGAGGGCACTCCCGCCTTAGGTGATTGTTCACACCTCAGGTCACACCTCCCGACAAACGGACGGAGGGAGGGACCAATCGGCACTTTCGGAAGGTATCAGCTCGGGTAATCACCCCTCCCTGCGCCTGGCCGTTACCAGGGGGTACGTACGTGTCCTACCTGTCTACCCAGGGCAGGGAATTACGCGTTACCCCGTCACCGGCTACGCATGGAAGTGCATGGGTCGGCCTTCAGACACACACAGGGAGGAAGAAAGAGAAAGGGAAAGGAAAGAAGAGAGGTCTCAAGTGCTGCAGCGGAGAAAAGGGTAAAGAGAAGAGGTAAGGAAAAGAGAAGGACAAAGAAAGAATGAAGACATACAAGCAAGGAAGGCAAAGAATGCGGTTCATTTACAAGTGTCCGTCTCCGGACGTAGGCACAAACCATACTCCCAGAGTGGGAGAAAGGGAAGGAAAGAGCCAGAGGTGAGGGGGGGGGGGGGGGGTGGCGAAGATGGGGGATGGGGAAGGATGCGGAAAGGGAAGGTATGCAGCCCGGAAAGGAAGGAAGGCCACATTAGCTCGGGGTCCCGTGCTCGCTACGCACGTATCCACAAAAGAGTTGTGGATCCCCTGGGGGGGATGGGGCATGATGGTTACAGAAACATCCCCCAGCTTGCCACAAGCGAGTAACTCCGATGACAGGGCAGAGGATGCTGTTTTGATCAAGACTGACCCACATCTCATTTTGGACAAGCCCTCCACCTCCCCGAACTTGTCCTCTAAATGCTCAACAAAAAACGGAGGCTTCATTGTCATGAAAGATTCCCCATCAGCTCTCGAACATACAAGGTACTGGGGTGAATAAGATCTGCTGCCATCCTCAGCCTGAAGTTCCTCCCATGGTATGGCCAGGGAGGGGAAAAATTTGGGGTCGTACTTCTGTGTGTTGAACTGAGCTCATGGTTGCTTAGAGACTGCTGGTGTTTCACCACCAGTAAGAGACGATGGACTACACTTCATCGCACATCATCTGCCCTGATGTACCCATTCCGACCAGGGGCCCTCACCATGGGTGCCACCCAGCCGCAGCAAAGGCCACCTGGCAGGATGGCCATTGCCGGGAGTCCCGATGCATCAGGGGGATAGGCATCTGCCCGTTGGCATATGTGGGGAGTTAATGGTGAAGGCATCAGCAAAGAGCGATCCCTGTGTGGTCAGGGGGCTACAACCAACAGGGTACATGGTAGCCCCACCACAACAGACTGGCTACCATGCTGGATATCAGGTGCAAAGAAGTCCATGGTCATCGTCAAAGCAGAAATCGACACTGCGTAGTGCATGGTGGAAAATGCACCCAGGAAGGTGTCCTCATCCAAAATGTGAAGAATGGGCAGGACTACAATGCAACGACGAGAAAGTGGGCTAAAGATCTCAATGCTCGATGGACATGATGCACCTTGTAAGGCTCCCTTCCCCAATTGGCTTGGTCTTCGGGAAAATTTTGAAGAATGGAGGTCAAACCCCACAGGGGACCATCACATGAAGACCGCAATGTGCGATACTCCTTTTAGTCACCTAGTACGACAAGCAGGAATACCTCAGGTCTATTCTAACCCCCGGATCCGCAGGGGGTTTTCCACCTTGGTTTCGCCATGTATTGAAGACAGTCCTCGAACACCTGACAAGTCGTGCAATTTCCAAAATGCTCGTGCCAAGCCTCCGGGTCATTACAATCTACCCTTGGTCAAATAGGTCCAATAGGTCATGCATCTTCCCCATTCTACACACGGGCTGCACACTCAACACTGATATTGCATGCACTGCTTGTGTGTCTTGACTAGCAGTCATTCATAGCCATGTGACACTGCTATGGCCTGCATGAGTTTATATCAATAGTAGGTCAATGGTCATAATGTTCTGGCTGATCAGTGTATGATAAAATACAGCCACAGTTCACACAAGTAATTATACAGCCACAAATTATACTGCAAAGAATTTGGGGGTAAAAAAAAAAAAAACAGAAGGCACGAAATAAATCATCATATAAGTGAAAGAACTACAGACAATCTTTGAAGTTCACCACAATACCACGCATCAACTAGTAATATATGGAATACCAGTAATTCTTAATAAAAAATATTGAATCTAAGGGGACAGTCACACGAAAGTTGGCATTTAGGACAAGGTCAAACTAAACTCAAACACAACAAACACATAGTGAAATAAACAGTAATATAAAGAAAATGTGTAAAGGACATAAAAAGGAAATAAGGAGAAAACAGCAACATAGAAAACCTAAAGGAAGAGGCACTACACAGAAATTCATGAAAAAATAAAAAATTTTGAAATTGGTAACTAGACTGCCCAGTCTTTGAGAATTTTAATATATAGTATCATTGTACTTGTTGATTCCGTGTTTCATCGCAATGTGTCATTTTCTTTAGGTGTGGACTGCTATTCGTTTTAATTGTTTGGTGTCATTTTCTGTTCTGTTGCAGAAATGTGATAAATAGCACCTCGAAATCGACAACTAAGTTGACACATATGTCAATTTTATTTACTGATTCCTAGGATAGCAACAACAGAAAACAGAAATGCTGAAGGAGCTGGGGATACATATTGCAAAACTGCAAATATAACACCTTGTTTGCCAAGACCTTGAATTGCCAAACAGACATCACCTACATAGATTACGAAGTACTTCACTATTCACAGTAGTATAGAATAAAAGTGCACACATCCAAAACAAAATGTAGAAAGTAACAAACCTTGGAACTGATACTTATAATTCATCCACATAGGTCAATTCTAGTCGTCGATTCCAAGGTTTCTTATTTTTTTGTGTTTTTGTGATAGGTCTGTGACGTGCTTTCTTTTAAGATTTAAAATTTTGGAGTCGGCATTTGTAACTAAGCTGTATAGGTCAATTTTAATTGTTGATTCCATGTCCCATTATGTTATGTGGTTTTTACAGGTTGTAAATTCGTCAGGTTACCCTCCATTCAGAGGCTGTTGCACGCAGTGACCACTGTTTTGATTTGTAAATAACAGATTTCAGCTATCAGTCGTCCTTTGGAATATTTATTGGCAGATCTAGATTTCGGCTAGCAACTAGCCATTCTCAACGCTAAGAATACAACAGGTACATACATAGATAATGTCATAAAAAAGTTGCAATTAATGGCTTAACTCATATGGTTTGTATATTACGTACCACAATCCTCCTTTGGTCAATGCACGTAATGTCTGTTGGTCTGGCTTTGTACACAGTTCACGGAATACTAATTTTTGCAGAAGGCGGGCTGTGTGGAGAACACATCGGTTGGTTATATGGCACCATTTATGTGAACTACATATAAACCTCAAATTAAACCACATCAAGTTTAATTACATGAAATGGAACATAAGTAAAATTCTTACTTTGTCATCCGATTTATTTCATCTTTATCGTCAAGTAATAAAATTACCATGTTCACTCCTTGTGAGTCCGTTATTATTATTGAAACATTAAAATTACGTAAGGGGGTAAAACATTTTTAATTTTTTAAAAAACATTTGAGGGCACATGCTGCATACATCTATTGGTTGGTATGGCTTAGATATATTTATTTTTATATTGTATCTCCCTTTATTAAAATCTAATGAGTATATTGTTAGTCATATTTACTAAATAGTTCATAGACAGCGTCAAACATCAGTTAGATGCATGGTTATTGCAATTTGACTATTCCGCTATAGATACAGAGAGTGCTAACCTCTTTCTTCCTTAAAGCTGATTTTCGTTGTAAATGTAAAACAGTCGATATATGGAATTGCTGTTAATAATACTGTTTATGCATTTGACCTAACATATCATGGAAGAAGTTCTATTGGTTCAGAATTATACTCATCGTACTCCTATAGTATACTGCAAATGGTTGCTACATATTGGTAAGACGGTAGGTGCTTACCTTGTTCCCCCTGGGTCAAACCCTACACCAGTTCCCAGCAACAAGTCCTCGAACAACTCCCAGAACCGAGCATTTTTCACAACTACCTGATCATTAATTAGGTTGCTGTCGGTATTTTTGTAATGACAGAAGATTTTGAGCTCTTCCAGGACGTTGAGGAACCTGCCCTCTCACACTTGTGCAGCAACCTCCCATTGGATGGGAAAGTCGGCACTTTATATTTTGTCTTAAGCAAATGTGCTTTTATTACTTGACGATAAAGATGAAATAAGTTGGACGACAACGTAAGAATTTTACTTCCATTGAGGTTTATATGTAATTCACATAGATGGTGTTCTTCACACAGCCCGCCTTCTGCAAATATTAGTATTCCATGAACTGTGTACAAGGCCAGACCAACAGGCATTACATGCATTGACCAAAAAAAGGATTGTGGTATGTAATATACAAACCATGTGAGTTAAGCCATTAATTGCAACTTTTTTATGACATCATCTAACTATGTACCTGTTGTATTCGTAGCATTGAGAATGGCTAGTTGCAAGCCGAAATCTAGATCTACCAATAAATATTCCAAAGGACGACTGATAGTTGAAATCTGTTATTTACAAAGGTTATTTTGTAAGGGATTGCACTTTTTCGTTTCACTCTATGTGCTACTTCAAAAACACGAAACATAACAGATGATGTAATCAACAATTTGACTTGACCTATAAGCTCAAGTATTGAGACCTGAAACAAAAAAAAAAGTAAATCTCAAAAGAAATAACAACATGCACTTACTGATGGGAAAAAGTATGGGAAAGGTGAACTAGAATTGACCTGGGCTGTACACTTCAGTGCATGCCCAACCAAATCCATGGAAATCATACCACATTTGCAATTAAAAAAAAAAAAAAATTTTGTGAGAACTAAGATTACAAATATGATTGGAGTCACACGAACAGTCAGATTCCATACATCTGCTTTGAGTCTTGACAACCTACGTTCATCTTAGTAACTAGTGTAAACTATGATACTTGTTAACTGTGCTTTCTATTTCACAAACATCTTCTTGAGTGAGGGAAGAGGGGTTCTGGTATCGCTGTCTTCATCTGACCTATACACAGTCTAAATGCTGTTACAGTGTACCTGTCTTCCATAGTGTACTGCAGTTGGTAACTTCATGATGCATGACAGGGTGTGGCTGACTGGATTTGTATTCGATATGGAGAAAAACTATGTCATGACAGTCTACACTGTAGCAAAGACTGAGGCCAAGGTCAGATTCGAACGTGACAATTTAGTTGAGAGTTGACAAAGTCAACACATCTCGCCATGTTCCATTTCTGGTAATTCATTACGCATTTACCACCTGCAACACGATGGGAGGACTGCACTTTTGGTGGTCAAATAAATTATTCAACTTCAATTTGGTTTTTTCTGTATTTTTTGTTCACTTTATTCCAGAGGAATTCATGCGCATTTTTGTTGGATTTTCTGGCAGCTTTGAAATGACTACAGTTTTACCTTTTTTAGGTCATCCCTGACTGCGAAAGGCTATTTACAATTTGTACAGAAACCAGATGGCAGTTATAAGAGTCGAGGGACATGAAAGGGAAGCAGTGGTTGGGAAGGGAGTAAGACAGGGTTGTAGCCTCTCCCCGATGTTGTTCAATCTGTATATTGAGCAAGCAGTAAAGGAAACCAAAAGAAAAATTTGGAGTAGGTATTAAAATTCATGGAGAAGAAGTAAAAACTTTGAGGTTCGCCGATGACATTGTAATTCTGTCAGAGACAGCAAAGGACTTGGAAGAGCAGTTGAATGGAATGGAGTGTCTTGAAAGGAGGATATAAGATGAACATCAACAAAAGCAAAACAAGGATAATGGAATGTAGTCTAATTAAGTCAGGTGATGCTGAGGGAATTAGATTAGGAAATGAGGCACTTAAAGTAGTAAAGGAGTTTTGCTACTTGGGAAGCAAAATAACTGATGATGGTCGAAGTAGAGAAGATATAAAATGTAGGCTGGCAATGGCAAGGAAAGTGTTTCTGAAGAAGAGAAATTTGTTAACATCCAGTATTGATTTAAGTGTCAGGAAGTCATTTCTGAAAGTATTTGTATGGAGTGTAGCCATGTATGGAAGTGAAACATGGACGATAAATAGTTTGGACAAGAAGAGAATAGAAGCTTTCGAAATGTGGTGCTACAGAAGAATGCTGAAGATTAGATGGGTAGATCACATAACTAATGAGGAAGTATTGAATAGGATTGGGGAGAAGAGAAGTTTGTGGCACAACTTGACCAGAAGAAGGGATCGGTTGGTAGGACATGTTCTGAGGCATCAAGGGATCACCAATTTAGTATTGGAGGGCAGCGTGGAGGGTAAAAATCGTAGAGGGAGACCAAGAGATGAATACACTAAGCAGATTCAGAAGGATGTAGGTTGCAGTAGGTACTGGGAGATGAAAAAGCTTGCACAGGATAGAGTAGCATGGAGAGCTGCATCAAACCAGTCTCAGGACTGAAGACAACAACAACAACAGGTCATCCCTGCCCATAACCCCCCAATTCCTGCAGTTGTCCCATTAATTTCCATTCATTGGCTGCTTTTAATATTTCGTGTGATTTTTAAGTATGATCACCTTGAAGGATGTAATTGTATTACATGTTATTTATTGTTGTCTTAAGTAACTCTTGTAAACCACACAGTTTGCTCAAAATATGACATCATGGGTAAAAGCAGACGGGTGGAATTGGAGCTTTCTCGATTCCCTATGACTGCTAATGTTTTAACTTGCAGTGTTTTATGTTTTAAGCTGTCCTATTAGGTTCATGTCTAACCACATCTTTGCAAATAACCTATCTGCAAGAAACAGCGTAGTTTACGTCAGATATTAATAAAACCACAGATAATATTTAATAACAGGCCACTGTCCTTCAAATCAAAAACGAATGACACCACTTGCAGCGTCACTGGTCAACGCTGATGGGTGGACGTGGAATCCGATGCTAAAATTGACCCAGGAGCTCATGGGGGTGGAGATTCAAAAATTCATTTATTCAAAAGACCTGAATGGATTTCTGAATGCTCCCAAAATTAACACACTTAAACAAAATTTATGATGTAATCATTTACTACCGAAACATAATTACCTATTGTATTGTATTGTACGGAACTGGGGACCCAGAAACGACAGGGAGGCTCTGTCCCCGCTGTAGCTTGCAGTGCTACACAACCCCACAACAGGCTACAGCAGTCCACTCACACCACTGCTGCCCCACGCCAAACACAGGGTTATTGTGTGGTTCGGCCCCCAGTGGATCACCCCCCCCTCCTGGGGACGTCTCACACCAGACGAGTGTTACCCCAATGTTTGCGTGGTAGAGTAATTATGGTGTACACGTACGTGGACACAGTATTTGCACAGCAATCGCTGACATAGTGAAACTGAGGTGGAGTAAGAGGAACCAGCCCGCATTAGCCGAGGCAGCACCTTCATCCATAGGCTGGCCAGCTCACCGGACCTCGACACTAACTTGCTGAGCAGCTTCCCGCCCAGAAAGCAGTGCATTAGACCACACTGCTAACTGGGTGGGCTTAATTAGCCATAAATTAACAAAAGACAGTGTGATAAAATACAACACACAGAATAAAGTAACATGCACATTTAAGTAACATTACTGTTGAACATGCTTCTGCAAATACCAATGTTTATGGAAATAACTGGAATTTTAAAGCTACATAGCATCTTATGTATATTTTAGGACTTAAATTAAAAATGAGTATATGGCTTCAGCACATGAATATTGAGGAAATAGATCATTCAATGCTTATCGATTACCTGTGGTACATATATTTTGTACAGAAACATGAACTTGGAATCCATGGATTACCGTACAGTTTTCAAACATTTTGGATGAGCAGAAAAATTAGGTGGCACAGAAATTTCCCTAAAATGAACGGTTGAAAGCGACACTCTTGAAAATACTCCATTCACATAATCACCAGTACTTTTTTCTCCTTAAGGGACACAGTGCTTTTCAATCATCTTTTGAAAATCTGATTTCATACGAGAGAAAATACGCTACTGTACGAGTAAAGAAGTAGCACAATTTTGAAACCAACACGCAATTTAAAGCTGTCTTACGGATCGACACACTAACTCTGAACCATTGCCTTTCGCAGGCAAGTGCTACCCAAGCAATACACACCACCCTTCCTCACAGGTTTACTTCCACCAGTACCCTATCTCCTACCTTCTGAACTTCACAGAAGCTCTCCTGAGAAACTTTCAAGACCAGCACTCCTGTAAGAGAAGATACAGTGGAGATATGATTTTGCCACAGCCTGGGGGATTTTTCCACTCTGCAGTGGTGTTTGGGCTGGTATGAAATTTTCTGGGTTATTAAAACTGTGCCATACCAAGACTTGAACACAGGACATTTGCCTTGTGGCTAAACCATATCTCCGCAATTTCCTCTCTTCCACGAGTAGGGCCTACTAGTATGGTAAAATCAACACGTATTGGCTCTTAATGAATTTCTTTTTTTGTTGGTGATTTTCTTGATGTCACTTTCGGCAACAGATGCTGTGGGAAATCAAAAATTGTTCGCACAGCATCAGACTTTAACTACGCATTTCCGAAACTCTCCCTATCAAACCAGTCTTCTGCAAAGTGTTCAGAGCACATTTGCAAATATTTTGTAGGAACGACATTGCTTGTTAATTTCTGGAGCCATATTTTGACTTTATTCATCTTTTGGGAAACAAAAATAGAAAATCACAATGTACGAAACTGACTCAAATAGTAGTACTTAGATACACACGAGTTTAAGAAACTGAATTAAATAGAACATGTTAATCTGACTTTATGTATAACTTTTAGCTGCAGATGAATATAGTACCAATGTGTATATATAAACTCACATTTTACTCAAACATACTTTAGATTTATCTAGCTCAAAAATCGCAAAAATTAGCTCTATAATATAAGATCATACAGTGTCATGTCTCGATATTTTTCACTATATGAAGTGCCTCACATCAGTGTAACACATGCAGGTAGACGTAAGTTGTACATACCTAAGAAACGTAATTGATCCTCCTTTCAGGTACTTTTCCGTCCTGGCATTGACTTTTGGGTAAGTTTAATGAAGAAGAAGAAATCGAAAACAAGATGTTGGTCCAGGGAATAGTTTAAAATATGAGAGAAATATACACAAGAAAACCTGTTAATGGAAATTTTACTCTCAGAACTTTGTCATTACATCAACTTTCTGCGGATGGACAGTGAAACGTTTAATGGGGGACTTGGCTAGTTACTTCGCTCTCACATTGAAAAAAAGAGGGATGTATGCCAAAATTTATGCTTTTCTACTTTCCCCTCTAATGACAGTTAATCAAAATACCATAACGTAGGAACATATACCACGCATCGTCTGCAGAAGAACTGGAAAATTTCGATTTCTTTTATTTCATTGCACTCTAGTTTACGTCATGTGTCAACAGTGATTTTGTTCATAACCCCTCCCAGCGTAAAATATGGCTGTGAAATATCCGATACCTCAGCCATTTTGGTAACTGTCATTGCTGTGTTGTTTTTGGCCTTGATCGTTGTTTTCATGGTTGTGGATACCAACGATAAAGTTACATACATTGTAGTAAAATAACTTTTCACCACATATATGCGACGAACCAACACAAACAACATCCGCCATCTTGTCAAACTTTACACATCAAACATGCTCTATGCTTGACAAGCACACGAAACATCTCCGTTCACGGTCAAATATTTGGCAAGCATAGCTAAGTTTGACAAAACGTTTATTAGTTTTACGCAAGCAGTATAATACATGGAAGTAAGAATAATGGGAGATGGCGCTACGTATCCCAGCCGTACTACGTTTTGAAACTATGGGGACGTGGCTCGCTGCCATGACACTCTGACTAAAACATTGTCAGTGTGCTATAGAGCTGCGTGTATTACAGTCGCTAATTGCACCATATACGCATTTAACGTCATCAGATTGGTTTCTTCAAAGATTTTGTTTAAAATAAAATCTCGTAAAGGCGAAATTCCGCGTTTCTTCTAATTAAAAATAGTTTTTAATGTAATATTACGAATAGCTAGTCTTCAATGCAAACGACACAATTTGGTTAATTCAGTAATAAACGTTTATCACAAACTAAATAATAGAAACTGAAAACTAAGTTAGCTATACCCTCCCTCCAAAGCCCCATAAATACACCTTGTTTGTAATACGTACTGGGACATTTCAGTTACGTTACACTACTGGGAAACACTGTTCATTACCACCAATATTTACTGAAATACGGTTCATAGAATGGCAAATCTACACAGTGTCCTGTTTAGGCCTATACTTTACCCCAGTTAATGTAGTGTTAGCTTCTAATTTGGTACATGATGAAGACAAAGTGAGTTACTCAACACTTCGATTATCGACGATACGTACGTATTATACTGAAACGTGAACTTGAAAACTAAGAATTTAATTCTTTGAATTAACATACCTTTTGCAAATGTTTTGGGTGTGTAGGGAAAACTGATGGTACAGCATTTTCTCGGAGCCTTACTGTTGAAAGGGAAGTTCGGTCTATGTCCTCTTCTCGGAAATGCTGAGAACATATAGTGCTCCATTTAGACGCACGCCAATTCTTCCTCCTCACGGCATTCTCCCACAGAGCTTTCCGACTTTCATTTTTAGGAAATCTAAAATCATAGTACAAGTACCGATGTAGCACACGTTCATTCACAATGAAGTTGTAAAATCACACTTAACGAGACAACTTACACATGAAATGTTATTCCCTTCGATTTCGCATCACAATCAGAACGATTCGTACATCCGAACACCACACAAGTCACCATTATAGCGCATAATCCTTCCAAAAGCGAGCAACAAGCATATACACACAAGCTTGCAGCAGCAATGTTTTGGTCGGATTGAGATGGCTACCCTCGGCTTCGCAGCTGTGACGTCATGGCGTCTCCGGCTATACGTAGCTATTTAAACTGGCACCGATATCTCATTGGTTGGCGGTAAAGCCCGGTCCACACGCAACGATCTGTCTGCGCAGACATCGGCGCAGATGTCTGTACATGCAAAAGATCGCTGCAAATGTGGTGTGTTCACACGACACAAACCCCAATCTACTACTCGCCCGCCATCTGTCGGTGTAGAAAAGAAATATCAGTGGCAAGCGACTACGCTCCCCGAAAACGTCAAAATTTAATTCAGTTATTTCGAAAAATAGAAATGGAGGAAGTTCTGTTGTGGTCCGTGTTCACAACTTGTGTTGCAAAAAACATTCAGACCAACCGCAGGAAACAGAGAAAGCGGTCAAAATGGTGCAGACAGTGGCTGCTAAAGCGAAAGCAGTTTTGTCACGTAAATTTACTGCGAGAGTTGCAGGGCGAACCTGTTTTGTTTTACATAACCTCGTGTTCCGTTTCCTCGCACATTGGCACTCCAATTTCATCTTCAATTGTACTCCTGCTTGGTCTTGGCGTTTCTTGATCACTAAGAAAGCCAAGTAGATCAAAATACCATAACGTTGGCTGGTATACTTGATCTACTCCTACACCAGATCTTCTAGATTTCTGAACTTTGGATAACTCTTTTCGGTAAACAGTTCGCTGACAGACTAATTTACTTGACTTGCCTTCATGAACTCATCTTTCAGGAAAGCGTAAATAGCTTCACATGTGTTGGGTATTATTTCACTCAATGCTTGTTTCGATATTGCAGATGAAAATTCCAAATCATTGTAGCTCCTTCCTGTTGCTAGGAATCTTAATGTTACTGCCAGGCGTTCATGAGGAGAAATTTCCCTTCTCATACAAGTATTTTTCTCATAATATGAGGGGTTACATGCTTTAAGAGATAATTATAAGTTTCGACATCCATCCGCAAATAATTTCGCCAGTTCGCAACGAAATTATTTTTTTATTACCTTTTCTCTGTTTGCCGAGGCGCCAACTGCCCGCAATTTTTCAATTAGAGCATTGTATGCTGCTATCTTTTTGTCTCGGTCACTATATTCTTTACTTTTAATCTTCCACAAACATGGGTGGTTTCTGTATATTTCAATGAATTCACTTACAAACTCTCGAGAACACTGGCGAGTATCAGCCATTTTAATGCCCTGTGCACACAAATACAAACACTAGACTGAGCAAACAGCTGTTTCGCGCCAGATTTGCGACGATCTCCTGCCCACACGCTCCAGCTTGTCTGCGCAGATGTGGTTTGAACCGACAGATTTGAGAGGTTTCGCTCAAACTTCCAACTCCAACTTCCAGGTTTGCACACACCTCAGGTTGGTGCAAATCTTCTGTTCACACGCAACGATCTGTCTGCGCAAACATTTGCGCAGACAGATCGTTACGTGTGGACGGGCCTTAAGAGCCAATGAAACGTAGCTGCTTGTAGGTAGATCTTTGAACGCTTCGTATGATTTTCGCGGGACCCATCTTGGTGTGTGTGTTGATGTTGTGCTTTTCTTAATTCATCGTCGCAAGGTACACTATGGATAATGTTGAACGGACTCGTGGTGTGGCAGGCTTGTGTGACGTGTGTGGAACAAATTTTGGGTCAATTCTAGTGTCCGATACCACCCGTCGGCTTTGACTAATGACGTAATGTGTGATGTTATTTTATTTGTGCCGCAGATTGCTGTCGATGAACGTTAAATTATTTCTCTGGATTTCCTCGTTACGCGCGTATATTAAAAATTCGCTGTAGATTGTTTTGTTTTCATCTTGTAATTTGTTTTCGACATCTTTTGTTAATGAAAGAAGTGATTTATAGGTAGTCGTGATGTATAAAGTCTTTATTTCTGAGGTTGTTCGTTATGGATGAGTCAGTTGTTTTTACTGCAAAAATTATGCTTCAGAAAATGAGTGACCGTAAATCAACTATAAAATTTTTTCAATCATTGGGCGTCATTGCTGAATTTTGCAAGGGCAGTGTCTGTGGAAATTATACGGTTTTGACGAAGGTTGCGTCATCACGAACTTCCGACGAATTCATGTGAAGGTGCAGAAAAAATAACATATGGAGATGCATAGGCAGGGTGACGTGGTTCGAAAGATCGAGACTGAATTTAGAAGTAATTGTCATGCTAATCTTCTATTTTTGCTAAGAATATTCTTGTGAAGCTGTCAAGCACGAAGCAGGCGTTTCGTGTGGCACTGTAGTCGACTAGTTCTCGTTTTGTAGAAGAGTCTGGGGGGAATTTATAAAGTATAGGGAGTCACTGAAGGGCGGGGGGAGGGGGCAAGGGTTATAGTTGAGGTAGATGAGTTACATTTTGGAAAAGAGAAAGTATAAAAGGGGGCAAGAGGTTGTTGGGCTTAAGGTTTTTGGAGTAGTAGTTTCTGGACGAGATTGTGCTCATGATGTATTTAGGGTTGTACCAAATTGGACGAAGAAATTCTTGACATCTTTAGTAGAAGAATATGTGGAAGAAGGTTCTGTAGTCATGTCTGATAGGTTTCCTTCATACAAGGGGTTGGGTGAAAGGGGTTATCATCATTTGGTCGTGAATCACAATATTCAGTTTAAAGATTATAAGACGGGGGCATCCACCAGTACTATCGAGGGGTATTTTGGGGCTGTAAAATCTGTTGTCGGGCAGGGAAAGGAAAGGATTTCTGTGTTGCAAGGCCATTTAGACGAATTCTGATGGAGGAAGAGTGTTCCTAAAGGTTATTGTTTATTTCTTGCATTTATGAAAGTAGCCAGCAAAATGTATAAGCCTCGTTTTGTTAGTTAGGTGTTGGTGGGTCTGACACTTTTTATTGTTTTACATTGCGTTTTTTTTGTGTTACTGTATTGTGCCAGTGCTACTTTTTTGGTTTCTCTGGAGGGAGGTATTTCTGTCGTTTTAATATTTTCTGATTAAAATTGTGGTCCGAGGGGTATTTCTGTGTCTTTGCCGTAGGGTTTATATTATT
This sequence comes from Schistocerca piceifrons, assembly GCF_021461385.2. Taxonomy (NCBI): domain Eukaryota; kingdom Metazoa; phylum Arthropoda; class Insecta; order Orthoptera; family Acrididae; genus Schistocerca; species Schistocerca piceifrons. The sequence goes on along the minus strand of NC_060146.1, from coordinate 140,810,658 downwards.
GACTCGTGGTTTCATTTTTTTTACAGTTTTGCGTCTGATTGAGGGCGGGTGGTAGGGAAGAACTGATTTGGGTGGTACCTCATTCGTTCCTGGCAGTTTGTGTTTATTATTTTTTTCATTAGTTATTTCGGATTTTGCTTCTTTCGTTACAGTTTGACCTTCTAACGTTATTATTTCTCGTTATGTCCTCCTTTCGTTCTTGTCAGCCTCGATCTTTGACTCCTTTGGAAGTTCATATGCGGTAAGCTTCTTTTTATGTAGCTACTTTTACGTTTTCCTTTTCGATGTTTCTGCTACACTTCTCTTAATTTTGCTGTCGCTTCTGGTGTATCGATTTTACTGAGTGTTATTTGGAGCTCCTGTACCTGGTGTGACTTTCGTGTAGTCTTGTTATCGGTTGCAAGGTTTGATCATTTTTGCATTTTATTTCTTTGCGTGTGCAGTACTGTATGTAAAGATTTTCATTTTTTGAAATTCTAGTCGTATTCTGCAGTTCACTAACAAGATCATTTTTTAAGCACGTTTCTGATATGCTATAAGATTTTTGCACAACAAACAGTAATATTGGAATCGGTAACTAGAAACGACCTCCTACATAGGTTGCTTCTAGTTACCGATTCCAACTATTCGACGGTTCATTATTTAGATATTTTTTGCAGTACGTGTGTAAAATATAATATATGTGCTCGTAATTGCTCTCGTGTTCTTATTCATTTCTGTCATCTTCAACTCGTTTGAATGAAATTTGGCGTAAATAATAGTCACGTTAAATGTATTATTTTACGGCATTCGTTTGTTTAACAGTATGATCCGTTCCATTCATAGATTGTTCATTACAGCATCTTTGCCTTACGTATGACATCATTGGTCAAAGCAGACGGGTGGTATCGGACACTAGAATTTATCCCAAATTTTAATACAAGAAAACCTTGTACCGACATATGAGGGTGAAGCATCGCAAGAATACTTATGTACAGCCTAGGAAAGAAATATGTAATATTCTTACCTCCATGGTATAATAAATACCTGCAATGGAAAAGAGGGAGCATGGAAAATCAAAATGGTGACTCAAGGACGTGTGAAATCATTTTAGGTTTTCTTCGGCCGCCAACGTATCTTTTGAAGTAAGCTGCACTTAGTAACATTTAAATGTAGCTTTATTTCTGAAAAATGAAAAACAGTTTACGGCGTGATTTACAGCTAGTGACAGCTGATGTCGTTCAGCAGTACGTGTGTTTTTGCAACAGAAAACCGTGCAGAAACTAATTCAATAAGGAAACTCTATGAATAAAAGCCAGTGAGCTCAATATTTAACACAATTAAAAGAATTCATCAGCAACAATTACGAGTTACGACAAATTCAGAAAGCTACATCAACAGCAATGTGTATCCTTGACAGAATGAAATTTTCACTCTGCTGCGATGTGTGCACTGATATGAGACTTCCTGGAAGATTGATACTGTGTGCCCGACCGAGACACGAACTCGGGACCACTGCTCCTTTCGCGGGTAAGTGCTCTACCATTTGAGCTTCCCAAGTATGACTCACGAGCCGTTCTCACAACTATAATTCCGCCAGTACCTCTTCTCCTACCTTCCAAGCTTCACAGAAGCTCTCCTGCACTGTGTATCCTTGAATACATGTTTGTATTTCAGTAAATGATGGTTTACTCAGAACAAGTTACCTTCTCCGACTGATTTTCACTTGCAAATGGCCTGGAAAACTGAGCTACAAATGACGCTATATTTTGGTAGAGTTCTGTATTCCCCTGGGGCTACACACAGTCATTTCTTTAAAAGTTCTGGACGCGATTGAGGAAAACTGAAAAGATGTTAGATATCTTTTTCAGTATTTGAATTTCTCGAATACTATTTCCTTTACCATATGCTAAAGCATGTGTAGCTTTCAGGTGAAATACCATTTTCTGCTGTCCATCGATTATTACATCCATATGCAACACAACACTTTAACTTTAAAATCACAAGTACAAGAACAACAAGAAGTACTTCCACAGTGAAGTATGTGGTATTCTGCCCCTTTACAATCTGGCGACTCCACCACAGAGCTTCACGGCTTTCTAGGCAAAGACGCATTTGAGTAGTTTCTCCAGTTTAGTATTGAGCAGTGGTGTCTATACTGTTTATGTGAAGTGACTAACCTGCTCAATATAATCATGAGTTTCTACAGTAGGCTGTTCAGTTATTATTTTCATCTGTCGCCTTGGTTGCTTTTCCTTGGGCATTAAATGCGTCGGAAGCACAAACTGTGATGGCACTGCATCAGGCTTGAGATGCCTTCTCAAAGTACCAGGCCTTACTAAATAATCTTCTTCCAAGAAGTGATCTCCACACAAGAAACTAGCCCTTGTAGGCGTGAAACCTTTGCGTTTAGTAGCAATGACCCACTGTTTCAGTAAATCGCCTTTTTGCAGGGGAAACCTGTCCAGAACAGAAGACACATTGTATCATGCAAGGCAACGACCAAGATATTTACTAGATTGTTGTCATTTCTTGACTTTCAATTATTACCTGTGGAAAATTAAATTACTTTCCTTGTTCCACCGGTTCATACAGTTGTATGCAGAGCACGAAATAACCATTTTACATTCACAACATAAACTTCGTTAACACCAAGAGAAACTTTTTGCCTAACTAAAAGAGGTCAAAGACAGAAGATGTACATCCAGTTAGTATGGAGATGACTGGTAACGAGTTCACAGTAGTATCGGACGTCAGGAGTCACTGGTGACCACCGGCGTCCGACAATATGAGTACGAGGTTAAACCAAATACTAAACTAGCAACGTATTTACTGTATGCACACTGAAATATTGCGCGGAATTGTGGTCTTAAGACCACAAAATGAAAAGTGAATCCCAAGCGACATTTTTGAAAAAAATTGTGGCACAAAGCGGAAGTAATCAGAATGTTGAAGAAAATTATTTGTGTATACAAAATCAGCAAATATCACGGTGTCATTCTGGTTTCTACTAGGAGTTACAGTGGCCTAAAACACTGTCCAGTAGATAAAGTGACAACAAAATAAGTTCGTACCCGGAAATGCAGAAGCGTCCGATTCTACCCGTCTCTTTAGACCCATGACGTCACAAATATGGCGGAAACGACCATAAACCACGAATCTAATATGGCGCCTATGACATCATTACGTAAACATGATAAACACGAAAATACATCGAAAAACCAACACGCACACGTTCCACAAAAGACCTAATGACACTAACGGGACAAGCGCGGGAAATTGGGGGTTCTTGGGTGGGTACAAACTAAATATAAACAAGTTTAGACACATACCCCCCATACAAAACCACTCAAAACGACGATAAAAACCCGACAACACAAAACTCCCTAAATTCCACTAAACACAATATCCTCTGGAATCGGTCACTTCCCTTGACCTATGTGGCTCAACAGCAGCTCCTGATCCCACAAATTGGAATCTAACACTTCCCTTGACCTATATAGCTCAACAGCAACTCCCAATAACGGCCAACAAACCCACAACCACAAATTGGAATCGAACACTTCCCTTGACCTATATAGCTCAACAGTAACTCCCGATACCGGAACACCAACAGCCACAACCACACATTGAAATGGAACACTTCCCTCGACTCAACACACAACAAATACACTAAGAACAAGAAAAATAAAAACTCACCACAACAAAGTTCTGGTGCCGCAACCTAGGTCGGCCACCACAAACACCCAAGCATGCGCGTGCGCGCGTGCACGCACGCACGCACACACACGCACACACACGCGTACACACACACACACACACACACACACACACACACACACACACACAAACCAACGAAAACATACACAACCAAAAGAAAGACCCAACCCACCCACAGCCCACCCCACCAACTCAACCTCCTCCCTCACCCCACAAAAAAAAATACTCTTAAACAAAAACCAAACGCTAAATAAAAAAATCTCAATCACACACTACAACTCAACAAAAACTCAACAAAATGGATTCTCCACAACTTAATCACAAACCAACACACTCGCCCCCTGCCCCCCCCCCCCTCTCACAAACACTAACAACAACTAAACCACCACCACCACCGCCCCCCCCCCCCCAGCCACAGCCACCCGCCCTCCCAAACTACCCTAACCAACCACTTTCGGCCTACACATTTTACTAATAGCTCTTTAAAAAAAAAAAAAAAAAAAAAAAAAAAAAAAAAAAAAAAAAAAAAAAAAAAAAAAAGAGCAATAGCCCTCAGGGACGCTCTTCTGCCAACAGTAATCATCTAAATGAGACTGAAAGTTGGAAGCGCGCCTCTTCTCCCTCCCAAGAGCTGACTTAACGGCCCCCCACATCCCCTCTATAGTATTTGTACAAGCCTCCGTCTCATAATTCTTAAACTCTAAACCATGGTTAACAACTAAATGATTGTACCCCCTCTCATCCAACCCCCTATAAGAAGAAAATGCACCTGGAACCACTGTGGAACACTGTTCTATATACTCTTCAATTATCGCCCATCACTGCATTCAGGTGAATGTTATTGATTTTATCCTTCATATCCATAACCTAACCAAAAACAGCAACTAATTAATTTACTCAAATTAACACACCACCTCAGTTAACATCACTACAATAAATTTCACACAAAACTACTAAATTGTTAACTCACTGAAACAAATTCCACTCAAAATACAACCAAAATGCGAACAAGTCACTAGAATGAGTAAGACGAAACTGAACCCACTACACCACACAACACGAAACCCCAAAATACATCACCAGAGGGCACAATGAACTGCAACACAACGACACCTACAAACATGCCACACTCACAAACCATACTCCCCACCATCATGACGTCACACACCACAAGAGCCTTATGTCACGCTGTCATGACGTCACACTCCACAACAGCCTTATGTCACAGGTCAAAGCCGATAGGTGGGATCAGATGCTTCACTTTTTCTCTCTAAAAAATAAATTTTGAATTATAGTTTCCACCATCAATTTTTAGTGATCATAATAAAATGCTTGCAAAAAAATGTGCTGTAGGAATGTGTTTTAATTTGCCAATGTCAACTGGAAAGGTGTCAGTTTGTGAAATCTCCATGTACTGAAAAGTTAACATTAACCGATTGCTGATTTCTTTGTCAAACGTTCAGCAGATATAGCAAGTGGTTTTTTTCCTTTCGTTTGTTTACTGAAGTTTTATACTGGTGTAGAATCAGAATATGTGAAATATGACGTTCAGAGTTACACAATCTGCAATAGAGTGAGTTTGCAGCATTTTGTTCATTTACAGCTCAAATACATTAGAATATTTAATGATGTATCTGCATTTTCCATACAAATGTCGCATTCAGAGAACCTATTTAAGACTACATTGTTCACGAGCCATGGCTGGATAGACTGCGACAGAAGTTACAAACTAATAATTGTTGCTGTTGTTGTTTCCAGTCTGAAGGTTGGGATGATGCAGCTCTCTGTGTTACTATATCCTGTGCAAGCCTCTTCATCTACGAGTAACTATTACAACCAATATCCTTCTGAATCTGCTTGTGTATTCATCTCTTGGTCTCCCTCTATGATTTTTACCCTACACACTTCTCTCCGATACTAAATTGGTGATCCCTTGATGCCTCAGAACATGTCCTACCAACCAATCCCTTCTTCTACTCAAGTTGTGCTGCAAATTATTCTTCTCCCCAACTCTATTTAGCACCTTCTCATTACTTATGTGATATACCCATTTAATCTTCAGTATTCCTCTGTAGCACCACACCTCAAAAGCTTGTATTCTCTTCTTGTCTAAACTGTGTATTGTTCATGTTTCACTTCCATATGTGGTGGCACTCCATACAAATACTTTCAGAAAAGACTTCTTAACACTTAAATCTATACTCAATGTTAAAAACTCCTCTTCTTAGGAAATGCTTTCCTTGCCATTACCAATCTACATTTTATATCACCTCTACTTCGACAATCATCAGTTATTTTGCTGCACAAATAGCAAAACTCATCTAATACTTTAAGTGTCATTTCCTAATCTAATTACCTCAGCATCACCTGATTTAATTTGACTACATTCTATTATCCTTGTTTTGATTTTGTTGATGTTCATCTTCTATCTTCCTTTAAAGATACTGTCCATTCTGTTCAACTGCTCTTCCAAGTTCTTTGATGTCTCTGACATAATTACTATGCCATCAGCAAACCTCAAGGTTTTGATTTCTTCTCCCTGATTTTAATACCTACTTTGAATTTTTCTTTTGTTTCCTTTGCTGTTTGCTCAATATACAGATTGAATAACATTGGGGATAGGCTACAACACTGTCTGACTCCCTTCTCAACTGCTGCTTCTCTTTCATAACCCTTCACTCTTATAACAGCCTTTTGTTTCTGTACAAATTGTAAATAGCCTTTCGCTCCCTGTGTTTTACCCCTGGCACCTTCAGAATTTAAAAGAGAGCATTCCAGTCAACATTGTCAAAAGCTTTCTCTAAGTCTACAAATGCTAGAAATGTAGGTTTGCCTTTCCTTAATCTATTTTCTAGATAAGTCGTCAGGTCAGTATTGCCTCACGTGTTCCAACATTTCTACAGAATCCAAACTGATCTTCCCTGAGATCGGCTTCTACCAGTTTTTCCATTCATCTGTAAAGCATTCGTGTTAGTATTTTGCAGTCGTGGCTTATTAAACTGATTGTTCAGTAATTTTCACAACCTGTCAGCACCTGCTTTCTTTTGAACTGGAATTATTACATTCTTATTGAAGTCTGAGGGTGTTTCATCTGTTTTGTACATGTTGCTCACCAGACAGAAGAGTTTTATTATGGGTGGCTATCCCAAGGCTATCAGTAGTTCTAATGAAATGTTATCTACTCCTTGGGCCTTGTTTTGACTTAGGTCTGTCGGTGCTCTGTCAGATTCTTCATGAAGTATCATATCTCCTACTCATCTTCATCTATGTCCGAAATGATATATACAACTAATATGTAATAATATATAATTTTATTTTATATACATGTAATCTGCCATTGACATTCGTGTCCTCTGAAAGATCCACTAATTTTGGAGAAAGTTTAGTAAATCCATTTATTTTCTCCACAGTAAAAAAATTCCTGGAAGGGGTAGAGAGTTTTAAGTCTCTTGAAATGTTGTTCTTGAACATGCCATGGATAGTGATCTGAACATTTTCAGGGCAATGTTCAGAAAGTTTGTCTCTTGTTTTGGACAGTCGACAAGAGGTTTATGCTGCCGTTGTTGGGGGTGTTGAGGGTTATGCAAGTCATGCCTCTTGCTAAAGGAATCTTATTATTCCCTATTTTGTGAATAGTGACCAACAGTGCTGGTATCTCCTGCTCAATGGTATGATCCTTATTGGTGATTTCCTTTCTTTCCTTTTTTTATATATAGTAATAATACTTCCTTGAAGCCTGCAGAGTGGTCATAGTTGATATGCCTGTAAAACAATGAATAATATACTATTAGGAGAAACTGATCAATTATCATATGTTTAAATTTCCTCAGGAGATATATGACTCTTGACAGTTCGTCACATACATGTGCAGTGTGGTCTTGGCAAGTGAGTTGGCTGTCCACCATGAACATCAGAAGTTTTAGAACCCCTACACAGTGTAGGTATCCTTTGTCACTGAGGCTAAATATCAATTTCTTCTTTTTTGATTCATTGATTTTCATTTTGTTTATAACAAGTCATTCTTTTGTTACATCAAACAAAGCATGTGCTGCTGTTTGAGATTTGCTGGCATTAATGCCTTTTGAGTACAAAGATGTTTCATCTGCAAATTGCAAGAACTGTCCATGAGAGCTTATCCTGACTGCCCAAAGGCTTATAAGATTTCACAATCCTCGTTGTTTCTTTTTTTCTTTCTTTTCTGATTTTGTTTTTTTTTTAAATTTCCTCCACTTCATCATGGTGCACTTTTTTTCCCGTTTATTACAGCAGCTGCAGGATCTATATTCAAGTTATAGATTGCACGTACAATGTTTCTCTCAATCTCAATAAAATAATTGCTGAAGTCATAAGGGTTACACAAACTCAGAGAGCTGTGTTTTTCCTTGGATTTGTTGTTTAGGTCCCAGACTGCTTTGCATGGGTTGAGAGCTCCTGCAGTGACCCTATCATTACTTTTCTTTTTGGCTTATTCTACGTCCTTTCCGTTAAGTCTTTATACTTGCAAATATTTTCTGGAAAACATCCTGCAATAGTAGGATAATGCATTTTAAGTTTTTCAGTTCACCAGCATACCATGTTTTTTCTTTCACCACATTTTGCATGTGTTGTGACATTTTTGGAGGACATTTTCTGGTCTTCTGTGAATAGATATCATCAAATTTAGTTTTGATAGTCTGGAATATCCCCCCATGAACCATGGACCTTGCCGTTGGTGGGGAGGCTTGCGTGCCTCAGCGATACAGATAGCCGTACCGTAGGTGCAACCACAACGGAGGGGTATCTGTTGAGAGGCCAGACAAACGTGTGGTTCCTGAAGAGGGGCAGCAGCCTTTTCAGTAGTTGCAAGGGCAACAGTCTGGATGATTGACTGATCTGGCCTTGTAACAATAACCGAAACGGCCTTGCCGTGCCGGTACTGCGAACGGCTGAAAGCAAGGGGAAACTACAGCCGTAATTTTTCCCGAGGGCATGCAGCTTTACTGTATGATTACATGATGATGGCGTCCTCTTGGGTAAAATATTCCGGAGGTAAAATAGTCCCCCATTCGGATCTCCGGGCGGGGACTACTCAAGAGGATGTCGTTATCAGGAGAAAGAAAACTGGCGTTCTACGGATCGGAGCGTGGAATGTCAGATCCCTTAATCAGGCAGGTAGGTTAGAAAATTTAAAAAGGGAAATGGATAGGTTGAAGTTAGATATTGTGGGAATTAGTGAAGTTCGGTGGCAGGAGGAACAAGACTTCTGGTCAGGTGACTACAGGGTTATAAACACAAAATCAAATAGGGGTAATGCAGGAGTAGGTTTAATAATGAATAGGAAAATAGGAATGCAGGTAAGCTACTACAAACAGCATAGTGAACGCATTATTGTGGCCAAGATAGATACAAAGCCCACACCTACTACAGTAGTACAAGTTTATATGCCAACTAGCTCTGCAGATGACGAAGACATTGAAGAAATGTATGATGAAATAAAAGAAATTATTCAGATTGTGAAGGGAGACGAAAATTTAATAGTCATTGGTGACTGGAATTCGAGTGTAGGAAAAGGGAGAGAAGGAAACATAGTAGGTGAATATGGATTGGGGGACAGAAATGAAAGAGGAAGCCGCCTGGTAGAATTTTGCACAGAGCACAACATAATCATAACTAACACTTGGTTTAAGAATCATGAAAGAAGGTTGTATACATGGAAGAACCCTGGAGATACTAAAAGGTATCAGATAGATTATATAATGGTAAGACAGAGATTTAGGAACCAGGTTTTAAATTGTAAGACATTTCCAGGGGCAGATGTGGACTCTGACCACAATCTATTGGTTATGACCTGTAGATTAAAACTGAAGAAACTGCAAAAAGGTGGGAATTTAAGGAGATGGGACCTGGATAAACTGAAAGAACCAGAGGTTGTACAGAGATTCAGGGAGAGCATAAGGGAGCAATTGACAGGAATGGGGGAAATAAATACAGTAGAAGAAGAATGTGTAGCTTTGAGGGATGAAGTAGTGAAGGCAGCAGAGGATCAAGTAGGTAAAAAGACGAGGGCTAGTAGAAATCCTTGGGTAACAGAAGAAATATTGAATTTAATTGATGAAAGGAGAAAATATAAAAATGCAGTAAGTGAAACAGGCAAAAAGGAATACAAACGTCTCAAAAATGAGATCGACAGGAAGTGCAAAATGGCTAAGCAGGGATGGCTAGAGGACAAATGTAAGGATGCAGAGGCCTATCTCACTAGGGGTAAGATAGATACCGCCTACAGGAAAATTAAAGAGACCTTTGGAGATAAGAGAACGACTTGTATGAATATCAAGAGCTCAGATGGAAACCCAGTTCTAAGCAAAGAAGGGAAAGCAGAAAGGTGGAAGGAGTATATAGAGGGTCTATACAAGGGCGATGTACTTGAGGACAATATTATGGAAATGGAAGAGGATGTAGATGAAGATGAAATGGGAGATATGATACTGCGTGAAGAGTTTGACAGAGCACTGAAAGACCTAAGTCGAAACAAAGCCCCCGGAGTAGACAATATTCCATTGGAACTACTGACGGCCGTGGGAGAGCCAGTCCTGACAAAACTCTACCATCTGGTGAGGAAGATGTATGAGACAGGCGAAATACCCTCAGACTTCAAGAAGAATATAATAATTCCAATCCCAAAGAAAGCAGGTGTTGACAGATGTGAAAATTACCGAACTATCAGCTTAATAAGTCACAGCTGCAAAATACTAACACGAATTCTTTACAGACGAATGGAAAAACTAGTAGAAGCCAACCTCGGGGAAGATCAGTTTGGATTCCGTAGAAACACTGGAACACGTGAGGCAATACTGACCTTACGACTTATATTAGAAGAAAGATTAAGGAAAGGCAAACCTACGTTTCTAGCATTTGTAGACTTAGAGAAAGCTTTTGACAATGTTGACTGGAATACTCTCTTTCAAATTCTAAAGGTGGCAGGGGTAAAATACAGGGAGCGAAAGGCTATTTACAATTTGTACAGAAACCAGATGGCAGTTATAAGAGTCGAGGGACATGAAAGGGAAGCAGTGGTTGGGAAGGGAGTAAGACAGGGTTGTAGCCTCTCCCCGATGTTGTTCAATCTGTATATTGAGCAAGCAGTAAAGGAAACAAAAGAAAAATTCGGAGTAGGTATTAAAATTCATGGAGAAGAAATAAAAACTTTGAGGTTCGCCGATGACATTGTAATTCTGTCCGAGACAGCAAAGGACTTGGAAGAGCAGTTGAATGGAATGGACAGTGTCTTGAAAGGAGGATATAAGATGAACATCAACAAAAGCAAAACAAGGATAATGGAATGTAGCCTAATTAAGTCGGGTGATGCTGAGGGAATTAGATTAGGAAATGAGGCACTTAAAGTAGTAAAGGAGTTTTGCTATTTGGGGAGCAAAATAACTGATAATGGTCGAAGTAGAGAGGATATAAAATGTAGGCTGGCAATGGCAAGGAAAGCGTTTCTGAAGAAGAGAAATTTGTTAACATCCAGTATTGATTTAAGTGTCAGGAAGTCATTTCTGAAAGTATTCGTATGGAGTGTAGCCATGTATGGAAGTGAAACATGGACGATAAATAGTTTGGACAAGAAGAGAATAGAAGCTTTCGAAATGTGGTGCTACAGAAGAATGCTGAAGATTAGATGGGTAGATCACATAACTAATGAGGAAGTATTGAATAGGATTGGGGAGAAGTGAAGTTTGTGGCACAACTTGACCAGAAGAAGGGATCGGTTGGTAGGACATGTTCTGAGGCATCAAGGGATCACCAATTTAGTATTGGAGGGCAGCGTGGAGGGCAAAAATCGTAGAGGGAGACCAAGAGATGAATACACTAAGCAGATTCAGAAGGATGTAGGTTGCAGTAGGTACTGAGAGATGAAAAAGCTTGCACAGGATAGAGTAGCATGGAGAGCTGCATCAAACCAGTCTCAGGACTGAAGACCACAACAACAACAACAGTCTGGAATAACACACTAAATGCACCAATGACTGCCATTTACTGTGATCCATGCTACCCCTCTATTGCAGATTGTGCTGTTTGAGAAGCACTTAATGTTCCCTTATTTATGAGCCTTTTTGTGAATACATAATTAGAATGCCAGGAAACAGTTGGTTGATTAATAGCTCTTTTTGTGTATATTTCCATGACTGATGCTCTCTGGTCAATGATCATTGGGTCAACTACAGCTATCAAATAGTCCCAGGCATTTACATTTGTGATCACAGAGCCAAGGCAGACATAGCCTATGGTTGGTAAATGCTTTGCTACAAATAGTCTGTTACTGGCTACTAGGTTCATAAATTCTCTCTCCTTAGTACTCTCTTTGCCAAAGTGTACATTGAAATCAGCACAAAATGCAATTTTTTATTTCAAGTGCATTAAGTAGCACAGGAAAGATTCCACTCAGATGAGAAAGTTTTCGAAATTGCTAATTGGAGAATGGTACACTGAAACAAAAATTATTTGAAGATCTAATAACTCCAAAGAAGCCAATTCTAAATCCAGGTCCACACTCAGTTTCTCTAACAGTGAATGTATAGGTACACCACCAAAGGAAACAGTTCTATATTAAATACAGTTGTAGTATCCAGTGTCTTGTGCTGATAATCGATGGAATCAGTAACCACATATAAAGAGTGTATCATAATTAATGGCATAAATGCATACAGTTAAAAGTACATGATACTAGAAGCAAAAAAGTGTCAGTAATTGGGTCGAAAATGTATACCTTAAGAGCTATGAGCAATTTTTCATCTTTGCTCCTTTGAAACACAAATCTTCTAATGATCAAGTGCTCGTAACTTTTAAGGTACGTGTTTTAGAGCCCATGTTTACTCGACATTTTGTAATTTGTGTTTGTTTCACAAGATAATTTTTTGGCCACTTGTAAGTTCCATTAATTTCAATGCTTAATTTTCATGTTTGGTTAAGTTACAGGACAATTTATTCTCAGTTTGTGTGGTGGTTAATGCACACTTTGTTAGCCTGACACCAGTGACTAGTGTCTTTCAATTCTTTTTCTGAGACACGTTTTAAATTTTGTCCTGTGTCATACAATCACTGGTACTGAAATTAGCACAATTTTCTGGGATTATTAGTCAATGGGACATTATTTTCTTCACTGCAATTAATCTCTTTTAGCAGGATTCCAGGCTGTTTTACAGTTACTTTCTGAGCTTTGAATATACTCGCGTATTTACAATTTTTAACCGAGGCCTCTATACTTTGGCAGACACTGAATAGCAGAAAGCCTTTGTTACAAATTTATTGACACATTTTGATATATCAACAGACATAGCTGTGGTAAGAACAAAGAAATGCAATATAAAAGATGTGTCAGGAAGATAAATGCAACAGTGGATAACAGTTTCCATAAATACTTACAGTGAAGCACAAGAACAAACCATAACAAAGTGGGCAGATAAAATACTGAAAATATAGCTCTGAGGTACATAGATCCAGGTGCCAAAGTGACCATACATCAGGAAACTGACTGATAAGTAAAACATTTGCTGTCAACAAATAATGCTAGTAACCATGCAGACAATAGCTGGCTGTCAAAGAATGTAACCAGCGGGAAGCATACAGTGATTATATCAATTATGTATTACATGAGTCTGGAAGCCATGGAGTAAACCATGCAGGCAAAATAACTCAAATTATATAATGTACAGATTGGAAATAAATATCACAAAATATACGGGCTTCATGTGGAATGTTAGCTGGCAAATTTTTAGAACAGATGAAATATGAAAAGAAACTTAAATTAAAAATTGCAGCAAATAAACGATAGAAACATTATGACCATTGTAAAGAGTTATGATATATACCAGGTGATCAAAAAGTCAGTATAAATTTGAAAACTGAATAAATCACGGAATAATGTAGATAGAGAGGTACAAATTGACACACATGCTTGGAATGACATGGGGTTTTATTAGAACCAAAAAAATACAAAATTTCAAAAAATGTCTGACAGATGGTGCTTCATCTGATCAGAATAGCAATAATTAGCATAACAAATTAAGACAAAGCAAAGATGATATTCTTTACAGGAGATTCTCAATATGTCCACCATCATTCCTCAACAATAGCTGTGGTCGAGGAATAATGTTGTGAACAGCACTGTAAAGCATGTCCGGAGTTATGGTGAGGCATTGGCATCGGATGTTGTCTTTCAGCATCCCTAGAGATGTCGGTTGATCACGATACACTTGTGACTTCTGGTAACCCCAAAGCCAATAATAGCACGGACTGAGGTCTGGGGACCTGGGAGGCCAAGCATGACGAAAGTGGCGGCTGAGCACACGATCATCACCAAACGACGTGTGCAAGAGATCTTTCATGCATCTGGCAATATGAGGTTGAGCACCATCCTGCATAAACATCGTATGTTCCGTGTTTATCAGCCAGGCTGGGGATGATGTGATTCTGTAACATATTGGCGTACCTCTAACCCGTCACGGTAGCAGTTACAAAACCAGAATCACGCATTTCCTCAAAGAAAAAAGGTCCGATAACAATAGATGTGGTAAATCCAACCCATACCGTGACTTTCTTGTCGTGCAATGGAGTTTCCACGACAGTTCTAGGATTTTCGGTAGCCCAAATTCTGCAGTTGGGGGCGTTGACAGACCCTCTGAGCGTGAAATGAGCTTTGTTGGTCCACAACACGTTACTCAACCAATCGTCTTCTGCCATCTTTTGAAATGCCCACACTGCAAATGCCCTCCGCTTCACTAAACCACCAGGTAACAGTTCATGATGCCAATGGATTTTGTATGGATAGTATCAGAGGGTACGCCTCAGTGCCAACCAAACAGTAGTGTATGAAATGCCGGTGTGACGTGCGACTGCACGAGTGCTGACTTCCCCATGCATAGACAAACCCGCTACAGTCTCCATTTCTTCCTGAACTGTCTCAGCAGCATTACACCTTGTGCTCGGTTGGTCACTACGGGGTCTATCGACTAAACAACCCATGGCTTTGAACTTCGAAATCATTCTCTCCACAGCTGCATTTGTCAGCGGACCTTCACCCATTCAAATCCCCTTCCTATGGCGCTAGGATCGTAACACTGAACTAGCACATTCCCCATTCTGATAATACAGCTTCACTAAAAGTGCCTTTTCAGGTAATGTCGACATGCTGCGACTGCTGGCACATATGATTCTCTCTCTCATTACAGCTTATTTTATACACGATTGTCATGCACAGTCACTAACGTTTTGCTGTCCAGCACCATCTGTTGGATATTTTGTGAACTTTTTTTGTTCTAATAAAACCCCATGTCATTTCAATCACGTGTGTCAATTTTTACCTCTCTATCTACATTACTCCGTGGTTTATTAAGTTATCAAATTTATACTGACTTTTTGATCAGCCAGTACATATAAGAATATACAACAATAAAAAGGAAATCAAATATGCATATGCCACAAAAACATGGTGTATCCTATGGTAAAACGGAAAATGGACAGACAGTAAACTGACAATATAGCTTATTGAAACTTACAAACAAACAGTGATAAAAAGATAAATATGGCGATATGCTAAACCTAATGTACAGGCAGTCAAGTGTAGCCAGTCAAAATCATCCTGCCATAAAATGACATGCATATCATGTCATTCCTAAAATCAGAGGAAGATAAAATAAACTTAATACAGTAGTAACGAGCAAGTAATCATGAGATAATGTCACATAGAAACTAAAATTATGTGAACTGTGTAAAAGTAAAAACTGAAATCTCATAGGAACTGTGTGCCCATGATAACACACATGCAACACAACATAAACAAAATACCATTCCTAATACGGCAGACTAATGTTGATCAATAGAGCATTGTAAGAGTTTACCGTGTTAAACCATGACAAGAAATACCAATTTCCATTACTCTGCAACAATGAAAAGATAAAACTTGTTAGTGTCAATTCAGAGTGATGACACATATGTAAATAAAGAGGGGGGAGGGGGGGAAGGAAGAATAGGGGCTGGAGGAGAAGAAGGGAGAGTATGATAAGAACACAGGAGAAATTAATACTAAAAGTCAATAGAGCGTGTGACACATATCACACAGTGCATCCAAAAGAAGGGGAGCAAGTGATAAGAAAAATAGTAACACTGATAATATGGAATGTGTGATGTGTATCACGCAGTGAATCCTGTACTAAAATGAAGATCTGGATATGAACTGCCAAAAGGAAGTAGCAGTGGTAAATGGGAAATCATATGATGCATGAGAGCAATAGTGGGCTAACCCCAACCTTCCTCCAACAGAGATAATCAAGGTAGAAAGATACTGGATTTAGCAAACATATTCTGTTCTTCACCCGGTCAATGTATGTTACAACTTGTAGCTTCTAGCAGTATTGCAGGTCTTGTAAGTGGATTATACAACCAAATTACATCTTGACTTTTAAAATTCCCGATTTTTATGTGGGTTAGTCCACTTTTGCATTACCCGTAACGTGAATTTCAACAGTCACTGTTGCATTAGGTGTACAGCCTCTTTCACAAAAGGATTTCCATTTACTTTTGGATTCAAATGTATTTCAGATTGTGTACTTTGCAATCCGAGTGTGAAAACATCAACATTGGAAAAGAAAGTAAAGTAATATACATGCCAGCCACTGTGGCCAAGCGGTTCTACGCGCTTCATTCCGGAACCGCACTGCTGCTACAGTCACTGGTTCGCATTCTGCCTCGGGCATGGATGTGTATGGTGTCCTTAGGTTAGTTCAGTTTAAGTAGTTCCAAGTCTAGGAGACTGATGACCTCAGATGTTAGGTCCCATGGTGCTTACAGCCATTTGAACCACTTGTAATATAGACGAAACAAATGAATAAGCAATACAATGAAATACAACGTACTCATTGAAATAGCTACAAAATAGTGAGAATACAAATAGTTCCTCCCCCCATGAACCAAGGACCTTGGCATTGGTGGGGAGGCTTGCGTGCCTCAACGATACATATAGCCGTACTGTAGGTGCAACCACAACGGAGGGGTATCTGTGGAGAGGCCAGACAAACGTGTGGTTCCTGAAGAGGGGCAGCAGCCTTTTCAGTAGTTGCAGGGGCAACAGTCTGGATGATTGACTGATCTGGCCTTGTAACAATAACCAAAATAGCCTTGCTGTTCTGGTACTGCGAACGGCTGAATGCAAGGGGAAACTACAGCCGTAATTTTTCCCGAGGGCATGCAGCTTTACTGTATGATTAAATGATGATGGCGTCCTCTTGGGTAAAATATTCTGGAGGTAAAATAGTCCCCATTCGGATCTCCGGGCAGTGACTACTCAGGAGGATGTCGTTATCAGGAGACAGAAAACTGGCGTTCTACGGATCGGAGCATGGAATGTCAGATCCCTTAATCGAGCAGATAGGTTAGAAAATTTAAAAAGGGAAATGGATAGGTTAAAGTTAGATATAGTGGGAATTAGTGAAGTTTGGTGGCAGGAGGAACAAGACTTTTGGTCAGGTGAATACAGGGTTATAAATACAAAATCAAATAGGGGTAATGCAGGAGTAGGTTTGATAATGAATAAAAAATAGGAGTACGGGTAAGCTACTACAAACAGCATAGTGAACTCATTATTGTGGCCAAGATAGACACGAAGCCCACGCCTACTACAGTAGTACAAGTTTATATGCCAACTAGCTCTGCAGATGACGAAGAAATTGGTGAAATGTATGATGAGATAAAAGAAATTATTCAGGTAGTGAAGGGAGACGAAAATTTAGTAGTCATGGGTGACTGGAATTCAAGCGTAGGAAAAGGGAGAGAAGGAAACATAGTAGGTGAATATGGATTGAGGGTAAGAAATGAAAGAGGAAGCCATCTGGTAGAATTTTGCGCAGAGCACAACTTAATCATAGTTAACACTTGGTTTAAGAATCATGAAAGAAGGTTGTGTACATGGAAGAACCCTGGAGATACTAAAAGGTATCAGATAGATTATATAATGGTAAGACAGAGATTTAGGAACCAGGTTTTAAATTGTAAGACATTTCCAGGGGCAGATGTGGACTCCAACCACAATCTATTGGTTATGAACTGTAGATTAAAACTGAAGAAACTGAAAAAATGTGGGAATTTAAGGAGATGGGGCCTGGATAAACTGACTAAACCAGAGGTTGTACAGAGTTTCAGGGAGAGCATAAGGGAACAATTGACAGGAATGGTGGAAAGAAATAGAGTAGAAGAAGAATGGGTAACTTTGAGGGATGAAATAGTGAAGGCAGCAGAGGATCAAATAGGTAAAAAGATGAGGGCTAGTAGAAACCCTTGGGTAACAGATGAAATATTGAATTTAATTGATGAAAGGAGAAAATATAAAAATGCAAAAAATTAAAGAGACCTTTGGAGAAAGGAGAACCACTTGCATGAATATCAAGAGCTTTGATGGAAACCCAGTTCTAAGCAAAGAAGGGAAAGCAGAAAGGTGGAAGGAGTATATAGAGGATCTATACAAGGGCGATGTACTTGAGGGCAACATTATGAAAATGGAAGAGGATGTAGATGAAGATGAAATGGGAGATATGATACTGCATGAAGAGTTTGACAGAGCACTGGAAGACCTGAGTCGAAACAAGGCCCCGGGAGTAGACAACATTCCATTACAACTACTGACAGCCTTGGGAGAGCCAGTCCTGACAAAACTCTACCATCTGGTGAGCAAGATGTATGAGACAGGCGAAATACCCTCAGATTTCAAGAAGACTATAATAATTCCAATCCCAAAGAAAACAGGTGTTGACAGATGTGAAAATTACCGAATTATCAGTTTAATAAGTCACAGCTGCTAAATACTAATGTGAATTCTTTACAGACGAATGGAAAAACTGGTAGAAGTTGACCTCAGGGAAGATCAGTTTGGATTCCATAGAAATATTGGAACACGTGAGCAAATACTGACCTTACAACTTATCTTAGGAGCTAGATTAAGGAAAGGCAAAAACCTACGTTTCTAGCATTTGTAGACTTAGAAAAAGCTTTTGACAATGTTGACTGGAATACTCTCTTTCAAATTCTGAAGGTTGCAGGGGTAAAATACAGGGAGCGAAAGGCTATTTACAATTTGTACAGAAAGCAGATGGAAGTTACAAGAGTCAAGGGACATGAAAGGGAAGCAGTGGTTGGGAAGGGAGTGAGACAGGGTTGTAGCCTATCCCCAATGTTATTAAATCTGTATATTGAGCAAGCAATGAAGAAAACAAAAGAAAAGTTTGGAGTAGGTATTAAAATCCATGGAGAAGATATAAAAACTTTGAGGTTCGCCGATGACATTGTAATTCTGTCAGGAACAGCAAAGGACTTGGAAGAGCAGTTGAACGGAATGGACAGTGTCTTGAAAGGAGGGTATAAGATGAACATCAACGAAAGCAAAATGAGGATAATGGAATGTAGTCAAATTAAGTCAGGTGATGCTGAGGGAATTAGATTAGGAAATGAGACACTTAAAATAGCAAAGGAGTTTTGCTATTTGGGGAGCAAAATAACTGATGATGGTCAAAGTAGAGAGGATATAAAATGTAGACTGGCAATAGCAAGGAAAGCGTATCTGAAGAAGAGAAATTTGTTAACATCAAGTATTGATTTAAGTGTCAGGAAGTCGCTTCTGAAAGTATTTGTATGGAGTGTAGCCATGTATGTAGAGGAAGACCAAGAGATGAATACACTAAGCAGATTCAGAAGGATGTAGGTTCCAGTAGGTACTGGGAGATGAAGAAGCTTGCACAGGATAGATTAGCACGGAGAGCTGCATCAAACCAGTCTCAGGACTGAAGACCTCAACAACAACAACAACAAATAGTAATTGTTTTTTATATACTACTGTAGAGGAATAGGATGTATAGTTTGTGTACATCATTGAACAGCTTTAAGAACAATGTCATGAAATAATGCAATTACAACAACCACAAAGGTTTCCACAAACTGTTATTGCACATCATATCAAGATACGATACGGGAAACATATTTGCAGACTTTGCAACAGCTGTCCTCAGGTTCTTATAAAAATCATGGTGAACTGGTGGAATGAAGTCCAGTAGACTCAGTAAATCTTTCTTCTTCAGTTCATTCATTGCATTACCTTCTGGATACAGCCATTCTAACTCCTTTATAAGAGTTGATGTCCTCTTGGAGACATTGACTTTATTAAATACACCACCTGTTTCATTGGAATATTTAAAAAAGTATATCAAAAGGCAGCTTTTCCACAAATTGTAGCCACTGGATCCTGAACCACTCTACTTTGGTTTGATCAACTGATATTTTGTGTTTCATAATATTTCTTTCAAGCGCTTTTGTTGAAAAAAGTCATCTTTACCCATGCAAACTAATTTGAAAGGCTTTTTCTTTCTATCAGCCTCAATAATCTCATTCCAGTGCTCTGGAAAGTAAATATTTTTAAAATACTTCTTTTGAAATTTGTGATCAATTTCATTTACAATGTAAATAGGTTTGGAAACTATGTACTGGCACATAAGTGAGAGTTTAATATACCTATTCTGACCTCCACACTGATCTGAGTACATAATTAACCGGGAAGATTTCACAAAATGGTTCACATACTACAACAAACATGAACCAATTTCCTGATGACCTCTAGATGCTATCGACTCATTCCAAAGAAACATGTGAACATCATCATTCCATACGTTATGAATAACAAGCCAATAGGTCCACACTTGCCTTTCATCAGGTCAAATGTTATAACTGTAACGTTATCATTTGATTTAGCAAGCAAAGTATTGTTCTGTAAGCCTTTACGTGCACACTCAGCTTTCCTCAATTGTTCATCTTTCTGCAAGATGAATGAACTGTCATTTGGTAAGGCCATTATTTTGATTTGGAAAGAATCACATTTCTTACATGAATCCGAAATGGGTGGATGGAAAGCTAAATTAAACTGTTCATTGAAGATTTTGCGAAATATACTATCAGATACAGGGTTCACTGTTTCTTTGCAATATAATGACTACGTAATACTGATACTTAAATCAGGTGCCAAACACTTTCTTCTCGATTTGTGAATGGCATAGTGACTTTCATACGCAGGAAATTTGTCGACAAAACACTTCACTTCAGTTATTTTATCTGACGGTGTTTTGCTGTCTGATTCACATCGTCCTCACCGGTCAAGTGGAGCAGATGTGCTAACACCTTTCTTCTTCAGTATTCTGTCTATTTGTCCTGCAGATACTGCCAATTTGTTCTGAAAATATGGTTTGCACACTTGCACATCATTACTGTGAATATCAAGCAAACAGTATAGCCTGGTATTTTCCCATCGAGAAAGGAATGTGGTATACGTTTGTTCGACAATCCATAATAATCATTAAATAATTTACACAGCCTGTCTGCACTTATCTTTAGGTGGCATTGCTTCATACAAGAACATGGCCCCATTCGGTATTTTTTTTCAGGTGTAATCTTGCCCATACCATTTACATATTCTTCCCCTTTGGCTCGACTCTGTTTTCTTACATTCCATTTCCAATCTTTCTCATTCCTCAAACACTTTTTGCCCTTCATACTGTACACATTATCAGGGGGTGATGAGGATCCAGATGGTCCTGGTATTGAGGACATTTCCAAACCATCATTAACAGTGAGTCACTCTGTATCACGTTCTTGATCATCACCTCCCTCCTCCGATTGAAATATATCTGCGAAGTTCAATGTCAAACATACAGGAATCAATATTTTTGTATTACCGCTCCACAATATGATAGCACACACAAACAATAATAACATACCTTGTAATTGTTCCTCTATAGTTTTAGGTTGTGTGTTTTGATCCATCATTGTAAATTTAACAACTACCACCCAACCAACAAACTATGTCTGTACTACGCAATTCCACGATGTGAATCAATGCGGAGTGACATGAGTACTGTGATAACAACTACTACACAAGGTAACACCATCGCATTGCGCTGGGCATGACTGCGCGTAGCGAATACTGGAGGTGGTTCAGGGAACTGCTATCAGTGCAGCAGTGGACTAATGAATCATAGTCCACTAAAAGCCTCAGCGCAAAAAGTATTAATTGGCCTTTCGTCTATGTTTACCATACAGAATTTAAATATGTGGTTTTGTAGCATTTTTATACTTCACAAAGGCATCATTTCATTCGGGTAACTAAACACGGCAACAAATGTGAGTTAGTCCACTCTTGCTCTCAGTACCTCATAAGCAGAACCATGCCTGCACATGGATTCCTCCATGAGTTTCACACACACAGTACATAATCAATATATTCATTGTATGCTCCCCTTTTGTTACATTCTTTGATGGTGAACTATTGTCTGTATGGTTAATAATGCCATGTGTTGATGGTAATTGTTTTCCTTACCACTACATTTCTCGGTGTATGGTCAGTTTCTCACCTGGTTCCACATATATGAGAGCTATATTTTCAGCACCTTATGTGCCCACTTTGGTGTGGTTTGTTTTTGTACTTCATTGTAAGTATTGATGGAAACTCTTGTCCACTGTTGCATATATTTCCTGAGGCATCATTTATATTTTATTTCTTTGTTCTTTTCATACCTATGTGTGACGATGATGTATCGAAACACCACAACTCACTGTGTACCAACAGTGAATGATCGCCTGCCTCATAGATGGAAACATTTCTCTATCAAGTGAAGCTGTATAGTTTCCTCATATTTATATACATATCCTTGCGCTCATTTCTTTTATGAAACATATCTCAGAATCATTAGCAGTACCATAAGTTTGTTTAGTTATTGAATGTATCAATTGTTGGTACTGTAATGTTTATGAGTAATATTAGTGCAACTTCTTGAATGTCAGCTTGACATGTCTTCTCCAGCAGTATGCATTTACTATCAGCTAGGAAAATAGAGAAACACACATCAACTGTTTTAACTGGCTTCTCATATTTTTGTGTTAGTCTCAGAAATAATTCTATCCATGTCTCACCTTTCTATTGAACTGAAAACTGAATTCTCCATTTTAAGCCATAATATTACGTTCTTTGAGACTCAAAGTTTTTCAAGACAGTTTCTGAGTACAGTACACATTATATCATCAAGACCTGTATCTGGCCATGGAGGAGTGTTCAGTATGTCTGACAGAGATGCTGGGGATCAGAGTTCGATACCTGGTACTGCTAGTAATTTTTTCATGATGGGTTGCCTGGAAAAGGCTGCATTTATGGTCATTAGGGTAAATGAGTACCTACTTGCTTGAAATAAGTAGCAAAACTGACACACAAGTTACCAAAAAACTGTCAATATGTGTCCTGAGACAATAGAAAAAAGTGATAACAGTATATTTATGCTGCTTATAGTTAGATAACAGCTACAATAATGTAGTATTTTTTCCCTTCTAAATCTAACTTCTCATATCACAATACTGTTTCAGTTTTTCACTCTATCTTTTTGTGTGTACCTTAAAGTAATATTTACCAAACAAAAGCGCTGGCAGGTCGATAGACACACAAACAAACACAAACATACACACAAAATTCAAGCTTTCGCAACAAACGGTTGCTTCATCAGGAAAGAGGGAAGGAGAGGGAAAGACGAAAGGATGTGGGTTTTAAGGGAGAGGGTAAGGCGCCATTCCAATCCCGGGAGCGGAAAGACTTACCTTAGGGGGAAAAAAGGACAGGTATACACTCGCGCACACACACACACACACACACACACACATATCCATCCGCACATACACAGACACAAGCAGACATTCAGGTAAGTCTTTCTGCTCCCGGGATTAGAATGACGCCTTACCCTCTCCCTTAAAACCCACATCCTTTCATCTTTCCCTCTCCTTCCCTCTTTCCTGATGAAGCAACCGTTTGTTGCGAAAGCTTGAATTTTGTATGTATGTTTGTGTTTGTTTGTGTGTCTATCGACCTGCCAGCGCTTTTGTTAGGTAAGTCTCATCATCTTTGTTTTTAGATATATTTTTCCCACGTGGAATGTTTCCCTCTATTATATTCATATCATTAAAGTAATATTTTGTTGAAATCTATGACTGAATAATGTAAATGTAGGTTTTTTAATATATACTGATGTCCTACTAAGTGTGGTGGTTATGCTGCATTAGCTAGCATCTAGCCAATGAGAATGCAGTATTATAATCCATATGTTTACATTGAAGGGATCATATATTGGCATGGGAAAAAACAATATCAGTATCTCTAGAGAGAGGCACTTGAGGTTCAATGGATCCAAACTTTCTATTTACTTTTTTGTTGGTTGTAAAGTTTTAGAAAAGGCTGTTATAGACAAATTTGTGGTGCATATTATCATGTGTCAGTGTCTGGAAAGAAACAAACTAATGATTGTGTTAAAAACGAGATCTGTGTTGTTTGAGCACTTCTGTGTAAAAGACACTATATCTTCCCCTGAAGTGAGTTACCAATTTTCCTTTAGTTTGAGCTGATATTGAAGTTTAGGCTAATTATAAAATGATAAATATCTGTTTGTTCTTTAGAGCCAATATACATGGAGCAAATTTGAAGGTTATCTCTGATACAAAAACTTCAGAAGGAAATTGTTAGCTACGTGGATACTGTACAACACAAATTTGTCAATTGTTTTAGAAACAAAGTCTTATTGATTCTGTCACTATACATATGCAATGTATAATAATCTCTGAAGGAACGTTATTTAAGGAGAACTATTTTACTTTCACAATAAAAGAGAGAAATATAAATTCATGCTTCCCACACATGGGACACACTGAAGAAATTATATTCTCTGACTTCTAGAGTAGTTAACAAATTTCTGATAATTAGGGAGCCAGATTCTTGAAAATAACAAAAAATTCTCCAGGAGAAATGCTACTCCTAATTTATAATGTTTAGTGAACCCACCATAATGATAAACCTTTAGGAATGTGGGCTGGAGAAATATGAATACCAAAAGAAAACTGTCGTAGTGGATTGATCTGTAGCATAGCCTAAGGTCTGTGTTCATCATAGCAATGTTTCCTTCATATTTACCACATGCCGTGATAATGACTTGCGAACACTACCTTGTGGTCCAGCTGTTTCGTAATTTGGTATGAATTCTTCTTAGCTAATGTTCACATCATATTTAATGCATTCTTATTTATAAATGATAAAACTGCAATGTACGCTTAAACATATATCTGTGTGTGTGGGTGGGGGGGGGGGGGGGAGGGGGGGGGGAAGTACCATGCCTAGAGTGATTTTTGCCGCTCCCACCTAAAATCTTGGTTGTGGTGAAAGACTTATCTGGAGCACAACCAGAATTTAGGTTAGGTAGAAATGTAATAATGTGGCAAACTCATTCAATACGAAGGATGTAATAAGAGAGAATTGTGGTGTAACAATGTTTACTTTTGCACCATATTTAAATGAACTGTTAATCATAAAGGTTTACAAGGTAAATTCAGAAAACATGTCAGATAATGGGCAAGTCTCTGATGAGTATTTTGATGAATATTATGTACACACATCACACGAAAAATGCAATGAGTTCCACTATGTAACTTTTACCAAAAAACTAAGTTTTTAGAACTAAATTGCTCAAATGGAAAAAATGAGTTTTTATGTTATTTTATCTGTCAAAGACATGTAGTGAAATTAGTGTAAATGATTTTGAAGCTGCAAATGGAGCAAGTGCAGCCAGAAACTGGATAGAAATTACAGTTGCATACAAGTGTAGACGCACGCTTTAGATACAATTTCAGATACTTCTCCATAGAAAAAGTTTTACAGCAATATGTGCAAAGAGTAATTCTTGACTTTAGGAAAGAGTAAGGAACTTTTGCTAGTAAATATCTAAAGTTGCTGGCCAAAACTGTTCCTCAAAATTCATAATTTTTTGGATGCAACTGACAGGCAATAATCTGCACACAGCATAATAATGTAATATAAAAAATTAATTTTTAATCTAATGCTTACCTGCAAAAGACAAACTTCAACATCTTCTGGTTAGCGAAAGACTTTGGGTGGAATGCCATAAACAATTTCTCAGCTGTGAATGCATCCTGAATATTTACGTCCACTTGGAAAACTGAACAAGTTAAATAACCAGACATTATTGTGCCTACTCAATGGACATTCTTCACATGCTGCATTAAATACATTTCCTTTGACAAACATTCGTTGCAGTAAATGCATACAGCACTTCCAGTATTTGCATCCATGTTGCTTTAGTACAAACCCAAACATGAGTATGGGATGTTACTTTTGCTTGGCTTCCTGTGTGGGGCACTAAAGTCCTTGTTCAAATACTGGCTGTGCAGTCCTCACTTGCTGATTAGCCGAAAAGACATTGATGACATCATACATGTCAGGCAGTCATGGTACAAGGACTTTCATGTACATGGACATCAGTGAATTTCATTGTTTCACTTATCTCTGTGGCATGGAGCTATAAAGGAAAAGGAGAGGTCCTGATGTCACAACTGTGAATTGAAGAAATGCAATAAGTAGCTATCTTGATCCACCCAAAATACCACTATTGTAAGTCTGTGTGCATAGGGTTTTCTCACTTTTTGAAGGATTTCGAGATATAAGGGTGATGAACGTAGTGTCTGGGTGCATGAATCATGCCGACTGTGATGTGAAACCTAACAGAATAATAGTTGATGTTAAAGTTGTCTCACTAACATATAACTTTGTGCAACTTTTCTTGCTAGCAAATTTGTGCTAATTCTTTACTTGTACTGCATCTTTTGAAAGATGGTCAGAAAGCTCTATGGGATAAGGCCACGAGGAGAAAGACCTGGCAAGTGTTTAAATGGAGCTGTATATGTACCCAGCACTTTCAATATTTTATCTTAGAGAAAATTTTACTGCTCACTCAAACTTTCCCAAAAGGTATGTTAATTCATAGATTCCTAGTACACATTTTTGTAAAAAATAGATTTAACATGGATAATTGAGAAGTGTTGAATGATTTACTTTCTCAAAATTCGTGTTCTTAGGTCATATACTGATTGTAAAAGATTAATCAGGCATAAAGTATAAATAAGACACTTTAACAATTCCAGTTATTTCAGTAAATACAAGAATGAATATGGCCTAGCATTGGCTGCACTATGCATTGATGACAATTAAAATTTGTGCCTGGTCGGGACTTGAACCCTGATCTTCCGCTTAAGGCGATCGGTCAACGTGGCTGCCACCCAAGCACGTATTTCATATGGCTGGCAATCACTGCAGTACCTGTTTGCATTGCAAAGTATGATAGAACACAGGCACGGTGATTTAAAAACTGGCATTTGCAGAAGTATGTTTCACACTAATAATACTTTACTTAAATGTGCTTGTAGGTACCACAAGCAAGATGCATATTTATTTGATGTTACACTTGTTTTCCTTTGTTGTTGATAGCTATTGTCACAGCAGCTGTCTATTCATTGTATATTTTACTTTAATGTTTGTGTTTGAAATAATCCAGCAAGTGGATGTTGTGACTAGGGAACCAGTTATTTCACTTAAGATTTTAAAAACATTAATTTTTTGTGTGCATATATGATTATTCTGCTCTGTGCTAATTATTATGCCAGAAAAGTTTGCTTTATTTTGGGAATTATTGTTCTAGAAAGCAAAAATAATTTATGTGCATCAAAAACTTGGACATGTAATGCTAATTTTAGACATCTGCTTGTTTTCTAGTGTTGTCAACAGATGTTTCCATCAATCCAGATCCATCACCCAATGGAACAGTTGTTCAAATTAGGAGAAACTTGTACACTGTGTGTGGGATAAATGTGCAAAATTGGAAAAAATCATGCTTCCTCAGCAGCTAAACTGTTGCTCTAGCAGTGAAATAGTCATCTGAATCATATGATAAAGGTTTTGCAGAAGATGAAATACATAGATAAAGAGCATTTTAGTGCTTAACAATGCATACCATGTAATCTAAATGAAAGTTGTCCTGGCAGCATCCAAGTAGAATAAGTGGTGGTTTTGCAAGTGATGCAATATGTGTGTCCATAGAATTGCATTGAATTAATGGTTAGTGAAGTTTTAACTGCTTAACCAAGCCATTACTTCTGAACTTGAGTGCCACTTGGCCACTTGGTGTTACTGTCTAGTATGGCTCATGCAATGAGAATGCTGAAATTCTTTCTCACAGAAACAAATGTGAATGCAAATATAGTAATCTTATCACCTGTGAAGGACAGTGAACAAATTTTTGATAAAGTACACTGGGTAATTAGTTGCCAGTTGTTTGTTTGTGAAAGTAAAATAAAGATTCAATTTTACAAAGGACAGGCATATTGTTTTGTTGAATATAAAATGATCATTTAAACGCATAACCCGTTCATTATAGAAATGAATATAGAATGGCCTAACAGAATTAGAAAAGGGGAGTGGGGAGATGTGTGAAAGACAAAGATGTGCTTTACTTCACATTAAGTGAAGCTTGTCATTTTAACAGTAATGCTTAATTGCATCAAAGGCCAGTCAATAACTTTCATACAAGATTGTCATGTCATTTCAGCACTTACCAAAAATCGTACATTTTGGTAGTGAAATGATTGGAAGAATCTTATGCTGATTGTACTGTTAACTATTACAGCTAAAAGTTCAACTTAAATTACAACTATCAGCTGTTTTGCTGTGATGTAGTCACTGCTTAACTAATGAAATTTGAATCAATAAATTAAGTTTTTAACTGTCTGATTATGAATATACCTCCATGCAAGTTTACCTCATATTAGTACACACTGAAATATAACTGTCAATATAGTGTCTTTAAGTAGATACAGGAAATTTTACACATTGTTTTAAGGGAGAAATTCTTATTTTTATCTTAGCAAGATGGTAAACTGTCCTTCCCACTGGCTTCAATCATGCCTGCTCTAAGCATAGGTAATCCCATCTCCTTTTATTGTTACCTCCATGCTCCATAGTGCCATGGCTTGCTCGGACACTCAAGAACAATCCATTTCAAACATGCAGTGCCTCTGTGATGTCACACAACAACACATTTATGCCACAAGTCAAAGCCAACAGATGGTATTTTGACTTTCGGTTCATCCATGCACAGATGCTTACATTTTCAATAGTGTGAGCATAATTTCCTTGAATCAGAAGATGTGTGTTATAGTGCATTGCTTCTCCGGTTTGGTTTGAATACCGTGTGCTGTTTAACAGATGATAGGCAACTGCAACTTGGGCCCACATATATTTTGTTGTGTAATATGTTGAGGTTAACTAATGAAGAGGTATTGAATAGGATTGGGGAGAAGAGAAGTTTGTGGCACAACTTGACTAGAAGAAGGGATCAGTTGGTAGGACATGTACTGAGGCATCAAGGGATCACAAATTTAGCATTGGAGGGCAGCGTGGAGGGTAAAAATCGTAGAGGGAGACCAAGAGATGAATACACTAAGCAGATTGAGAAGGATGTAGGTTGCAGTAGGTACTGGGAGATGAAGGAGCTTGCACAGGATAGATTAGCATGGAGAGCTGCATCAAACCAGTCTCAGTGTAATCTCACCACGGAAAATTACCCTCTACCACGCAATAATTAATAATGGTCAACCAAATCATCCACATGTACAGGGTTATTATAAATGATTGAAGCGATTTCACAGCTCTACAATAACTTTATTATTTGAGATATTTTCACAATGCTTTGCACACACATACAAAAACTCAAAAAGTTTTTTTAGGCATTCACAAATGTTCGATATGTGCCCCTTTAGTGATTCGGCAGACATCAAGCCGATAATCAAGTTCCTCCCACACTCGGCGCAGCATGTCCCCATCAATGAGTTCGAAAGCATCGTTGATTCGAGCTCGCAGTTCTGGCACGTTTCTTGATAGAGGAGGTTCAAACACTGAATCTTTCACATAACCCCACAGAAAGAAATTGCATGGGGTTAAGTCGGGAGAGCATGGAGGCTATGACATGAATTGTTGATCATGATCTCCACCACGACCGATCCATCGGTTTTCCAATCTCCTGTTTAAGAAATGCTTCTGCTTTAGCCTTTTCCGTAAGATTTTCCAAACCATCGGCTGTGGTACATTTAGCTCCCTGCTTGCTTTATTCGTTGACTTCCGCGGGCTATGCATGAAACTTGCCCGCACGCGTTCAACCGTTTCTTCGCCCACTGCAGGCCGACCCATTGATTTCCCCTTACAGAGGCATCCAGAAGCTTTAAACTGCACATACCATCGCCGAATGGAGTTAGCAGTTGGTGGATCTTTGTTGAACTTCATCCTGAAGTGTCATTGCACTGTTATGATTGACTGATGTGAGTGCATTTCAAGCACGACATACGCTTTTCGGCTTCTGTCGCCATTTTGTCTCACTGCGCTCTCGAGCGCTCTGGCGGCAGAAACCTGAAGTGCGGCTTCAGCTGAACAAAACTTTATGAGTTTTTCTATGTGTCTGTAGTGTGTCGTGACCATATCTCAATAAATGGAGCTACAGTGAATTTATGAAACCGCTTCAATCATTTGTAATAGCCCTGTATTTACGTTTGAAAAGTATCTGATCAGATTTTCTAATAATATATGCGCCGACAGCTCGTCGACGCCAAGGTATTTTTCTAGTACGTTTATTCTTTGGAACAACAGAGGTACAGAAATGTATGCTCCATGGTTATTATAGAGGGAGAAAGGAACAGCTTCGGAAGTATCGGTTGGAAGATTGTCGGATTGCTAAAGGAGATTTATTTACTCTTCTTCGCGCTAAAGCGAGCTAGGAAAGTTTGTGCCGCTAGCATGATAGATAAAAAAAAAAACCTGTAAAAGAAAATTACATGAGACTTGGAACCAGCAGAAAACGGAACATGTACGGAAATGGATTCAATATACAATTTTCCTCAGAAATAAGGTTTGTGAACATTTTATTCTAGAGTGAATGACGAATGAGTTCTCTGTCTGAACCATTGATGATTGTCTGGGCCCTGTAACTAATTGGGAAGTTTCAGCTGTGACAAAGAGAGCCTGCAATCTCTGAGTTTTTATAAATCGTCCAAAAAGGCTTCGTCCACATCTGAAATTTTAGATCTGTCGTAAACTGAACGAATTGTTCAAACGATCGATTTTCCCAACTGAATGCAGCGCTTAATAATAATAACAAATGCAAAGATCTTTTCTAGCAAGCCAGCCGCTGAATATTAAGACGAAGGGCTCCACCAGAGATTCTACTAGGCTGATTTCACGTAATTAATATATTTAAACTGTACACAGATAAAGGACAGAGAGAAAGAGAGAGTGAATGGAATTCGAGAAATTACTCAGAATCCTCCATTAGCATAATTGTTTGTCTGTCTTTTCACGGATCAGCCTAATAAGAAAACACGAAGCCCTGACTTTATTGTACCGATTTATGTGTGAGAGTGAAAGAGTAATAAAGGCGACAGATACACCTCTGTACAGACAAAACATTACACCAAGTTAGCAGCAAGCTGCATTCACATAGACTTTCATCATTTACAGAGTAGAATTCATTATATCAGGACTGAAACCATAACAACAACAACAACATTCTTTAAGGCAATGTATGTGCTGTAATATTTTGAATGCTGAAATTATAGATGATTACAGACAAAGAGTATGCCTGAGAACTAATACTGGCACCCTGGTTCTGAAACAAATGGAAGGACTGAAACACAGACTTCAAATGTTCTGTGTCAAGCTGGGGTTCAGCGTCATGAATTTGCAACATATGTTTGAAAGCTGTAAGGTCCCCCTAAATAGGTCAGGTGCGCACTACACATCAGAAAATGTGTGTAGGGAGCACACATGTTTTTTTTTTCCTTTTTTCCCTAGAAGAGGTGACTCTCCATCCAGTCCACACAATTACAGCTGTAGGAGACTGAGTAGTATTAGTGTAAGATACAAAGGAATGCCCCCAAGCTGAGGGTATTAAAATCACAGCAGTTAAATGCTGAAGCACTGCCAAAAAGCAGTGAAGCTCATGTGATACTAGGCGCAGGAAGCTCGTTAAAACGTGATATTGATAGCAGTGAGACTTTTGGGGAAATATTAAGTGTATATCAAAAGAAAAAGAAGGTTTCAGATAGATTATATAAAGGGAAAACAGAGATTCAGGAACCAGATTTTAAATTGCAAGACATTTCCAGGGGCAGATGTGGACTCTGACCACAATCTATTGGTTATGAACTATAGATTAAAACTGAAGAAACTGCAAAAAGGTGGGAATTTGAAGAGATGGGACCCGGACAAACTGAAAGAACCAGAGGTTGTAGAGAGTTTCAGGGAGAGCATTAGGGAACAATCGACAAGAATGGGGGAAAGAAATACAATAGAAGAAGAATGGGTAGCTTTGAGAGATGAAATAGTGAAGGCAGCAGAGGATCACATAGGTAAAAAGATGAGGGCTAATAGAAATCCTTGGGTAACAGAAGAGATATTGAATTTAATTGATGAAAGGTGAAAATACAAAAATGCAGTAAATGAAGCAGGCAAAAAGGAATACAAACGTCTCAAAAATGAGATCGAGAGGAACTGCAAAATGGCTAAGCAGGGATGGCTAGAGGACAAATGTAAGGATATAGAGGCACATATCACTAGGGGTAAGATAGAAACTTCCTACAGAAAAATTAAAGACAACTTTGTTGAAAGGAGAACCACTTGCATGAATATCAAAAGCTCAGGTGGAAACCTAGTTCTAAGCAAATAAGGGAAAGTAGAAAGGTGGAAGGAGTATATAGAGGGTCTATACAAGGGCAATGTCCTTGAGGACAATATTATGGAAATGGAAGAGAATGTAGATGAAGATGAAATAGGAGATATGATACTGTGTGAAGAGTTTGACAGAGCACTGAAAGACCTAAGTCGAAACAAGGCCCAAGGAGTAGACAACATTCCATTACGACTACTGAAAGCCTTGGGAGAGCCAGGCTTAACAAAACTCTACCATCTAGTGAGCAAGATGTATGAGACAGGTAAAATATCCTCAGACTTCAAGAACATAATCATTCCAATCCCAAAGAAAGCAGGAGTTGACAGATGTGAAAATTGCCGAACTATCAGTTTAATAAGCCAAGGCTGCAAAATGCTAACACAAATTCTTTACAGATGAATGGAAAAACTGGTAGAAGCTGACCTCGGGGAAGATCAGTTTGGATTCCGTAGAAATATTGGAACACGTGAGGCAATACTGACCTGACGACTTATCTTAGAAAATAGATTAAGGAAAGGCAAACCTACTTTTCTAGCATTTGTAGACTTAGAGAAAGCTTTTGACAATGTTGACTGGAATGCTCTCTTTTAAATTCCGAAGGTGCCAGGGGTAAAACACAGGGAGCGAAAGGCTATTTACAATTTGTACAGAAACCTGATGGCAGTTATAAGAGTCGAGGGGCATGAAAGGGAAGCAGTGGTTGGGAAGGGAGTGAGACAGGGTTGTAGCCTATCCCCAATGTTATTCAATCTGTATATTGAGCAAGCAGTAAAGGAAACAAACGAAAAATTTGGAGTAGGAATTAAAATCCATGGAGAAGGTATAAAAACTTTGAAGTTTGCCGATGAGATTTTAATTCTGCCAGAGACAGCAAAGGACCTGGAAGAGCAGCTGAACGGAATGTACAGTGTTTTGATAGGAGGATATAACATGAACATCAACAAAAGCAAAATGAGGATAATGGAATGTAGTTGTATTAAATTGGGTGATGCTATGGGAATTAGATTAGGAAATGAGACACTTAAAGTAGTAAACAAGTTTTGCTATTTGGGGAGCAAAATAACTGATGATGGTCAAAGTAGAGAAGATATAAAATGTAGACTGGCAATGGCAAGGACAGTGTTTCTGAAGAAGAGATATTTGTTAACATCGATTATAGATTTAAGTGTCAGGAAGTCGTTTCTGAAAGTATTTGTATGGAGTGTAGCCATGTATGGAAGTGAAACATGGACAATAAATAGTTTAGACAAGAAGAGAATAGAAGTTTTCGAAATGTGGTGCTACAGAAGAATGATGAAGATTAGATGTGTAGATCACACAACTAACGAGGAGGTATTGAATAGAATTGGAAAGAAGAGAAATTTGTGGCACAACTTGGCTAGAAGAAGGGATATGTTGGTAGGGCATATTCTGAGGCATCAAGGGATCACCAATTTGGTATTGGAGGGCAGCATGGAGGGTAAAAATCGTAGAGGGAGACCAAGAGATGAATACACTAAGCAGATTCAGAAGGATGTAGGTTGCAGTAGGTACTGGGAGATGAAGAAGCTTGAATAGGATAGAGTAGCGTGGAGGGCTGCATCAAGCCAGTCTCTGGACTGAACACCACAACAACAATATCAATAGAAAAAGATAATGGAAGATGGAGGTGGTGTATTTGTTGCAGCAGATGAAACACTCAAATCCAACAAGATAGAAATTGAAGCTGTATGCAAGAGAGTGTCTGGGGTGGGCATAAAATAATAACTGGATCCTTCTATAGACCACCTGAGTCCCGAGGAAACCTAACCTCAGTTTGCTAGTATGTAAATTCCCCAATCATTCTGTATTTTAGGTGGAGACTTTAATCATCCAACAATCAGTCAGGAAAATTATAGTGTTTTTTAGTGGTGGGCATGAAAAGACATCATGTTAAACATCAATAGACACGTTTCTGAAAAATACCTTGAACATATGATTCAGAACCCCACTCTGGATGGAAATATTTTAGATCTAATGCCAATATAAAGACCTAACTCCTATCGAAACTGGTGTCGGTGACCATAACACGGTTGTGGCAATAGTGATATCAAGCCAGAAAGGACAACTAAATCAGAGAAAAAAGGTAATATGTTCAGTAAAACTGATTAAAAAAGCAGTAGTGCCCTATCTTAATGAGAAACTTGAAACTTTTAACAAAGGAAAGGAGCAAGTATAGGAGCCAAGTTAAAAATAATAGTTGACCATGGACTGGATTGGTAAGTGCCCAATAGAAATGTTCATAACTGTAATAGGAGGGTCCCTCCAATGGAACATAGTTCTAAAGAAACAGACAAAATTGCATAATAGATGCAAAACATAATATAGTGCTATAGATACAGAGATGCTCAATGAAACACATTTGGCTGTCAAAAGAGCAATGCATTAAGCCTCCAATAACTACCGTAGCAGAATTTTGTCTAATTATCAATCACAAAACCCAAAGAAATTCTCATCATGTGTAAAGGCTATTAGTGGCACCAAAGCCAGTGTCCAGACACATGGGTGAGACAGGAACAGAAACTGATGGTAGCAACGCAAAGCAGAAATGCCTAATGCTCCTTTACAAAGTGAAACCCAGGAGAACTCCCCCATTTTAATTCTTGTACCACTGGAAAAAAAAGAGTGAAATAGATATTTGTGTCAGTGGGGTTGAGAAACAGCTGAAATTGTCAAAACTGAACAAAGCTCCAGGCCCAATGGAATCTCTTTCAGATTCCATACTGCACCTGTAACTGAGTTTCCCCTCTTATCTACCTACTCTAATTGATCACATATTACTCAAACAAAAAACTATACCCAGGATTTGGATGAAAGCACAGGTAACAGCAATTTCCGAGAAGGGTGACAGAAGTGTTCCACAAGACCACTACCAAATATCCTTGACATCAATTTATTATAATATCTTAGAACATATTCTGAGCTCAAACATAATGTATTTTGAACAGAATGATCTCCTCCACACCAACCAGTGTGGATTTCAAAAACATCGATCATGGTTGATATCCAACTCACACTTTTCTCTCACAAAATACGCAAGGCTGTGAAGAAGACAGTCAAGTAGCTGCAGTTTTTCTTGATTTTCAAAAAGCCTTTGGCTATGTACCATTCATGTGGGATATCAAACAAAATTTGTGACTGAATCGATGATTTCTCAGTTGGAAGGATGCAGCAAGTTCGAGTAGCTCGAGTAGCTTCAGGTGTGTCCCAGGAAAGTATGTTGGGTCCCTTGTTGTTCTTGTTGTATATCGATGACCTTGCAGGCATTATTAATAGTGACCTCTGACTTGTTGCAGATGATGCAGTTACTATCTCAGAGAAGCTGCATTAATATTCAGTCAGATCTTGATAAAATTTCAAAGTGGTGTAAAGAAACTTGCTTTCAATGTCCACAATGTGAAATTATGCACTTCACAAAATGAAAAAAAAACCTAGTATCCTATGACCAATGAGTCACAGTGAAAACATACCACATTAAATCAATGAAAATTGACATTCACCATCTCAGATTTTGATGTAACTTAGCAATATTTGTTTATTGAACCAAAATATTTCTGCTTTCCCTCAATCTTTTAAAATTTTACACCCTGCTAAAGTTTCTGGAATTTAACAGATTTTGGTTGCCAGGTGAAGGAAATACAATGTGTTCAAATTTATAAAACAATTTAGCGGCGATTATTGATAAAAATTTTATTTATGCGTAAATCATGTGAGGGTATGAGATCTTCAATGCTTTTATAAGTAATAGTTCTGATGGTTGTAAAATCACATACTGTAGTAGCATAAAAATCAACAAATATGCCAAGTTTCTCATTAGTAGTAAGAGGAGTTTGAGAATTAAAAATTATCCCTAGTTGGGATTATAGTTTCTTTAGATGAGGTATTTTTGTTGCTGTTGTCATTTGTTTGTTGAAGGTATTCCTTTTGGGTTTTGTGTGGTGCCAAATTTGATTGAGCTGCACCTGATGTCACACAAGTCTCTGTATGTCAATCTTTTCAGAGATGGTCCCGGGACTCGGCTATTTGCTACAGGATGTCAAATCAAACACCTTTTAGCCATCTAATTTACAAATTTATTTTATTGGGATACCAGTTTCAGTGGTTTACTACATCATCTTCAGGCCCCAGACCGACTTGTAGGAAGATTCCACTTTGGTTCCAGTCAAAATAGGGACCAGCATTCAAGTACTGGTATCCGTAGATTTCTGCTTGTTATAGCAATCGCTTCAACCATCATCTACGAAAGAAGCAATATACAATCAGTTCAAAGCTTTGTTTAAATAGATTTCATGCCTGCAGATTAAGCAAAGTATTTAATCTTGTTTTTATTACATGTTACTTTTACTTTTCAAGTTTTTAAAGGAAAATAATTGTTGTTAAACAAAAACAAATGTAAACAACACACTGTAAGTAATCATGTGAATTTTGTTAATTATTTTCATTTGATACAGCATATGATGGTTGAAGTGATTGCTACAGCAAGAAGAAATCTACAGGTATCAGTATTTGAGTGCTGGCCCCTATTTTGACTGGAACAGAGGTGTAATCTTTCTACATGTCACTCAGGGGCCTGAAGATGGTGTAGTAAATCACCAAACTGGTAGCCCAATAAAATAAATTTGTAAATTAGGCAGCTGAAAGGTGTTTGATCTGACATATTGATGTCACACAGGTGCAGCAAAGAGATTTCTATGCTGTACACTGGTCCAAGGGATACCGAAGACCTGAGTGTCCAATGGACATACATGTCAATTGCATTAAGGCATCTTTGTGTGTTCATGTTAAGAGCTTGTCTGTAAGGCACAATGAGAGTGAGTCATCATATAAAGAGATTAAATATGTTTAATCTGCAAGTTGTTGAGTTTCTCCTTCAGTAGAGTTACTAATTATGACTGTAAAGTGTAACTCAGGGAATCTGTCAGGAGCCCATTAAGTTTTACTACATTACAAGAGTTTGACAGGTATGGACTCTCACAATCAGTATGCTAAGAGTTTAGAGAAATGTGAATTAAACCATCACAAAACTTCACATAGCCAGGAAAATAATCTTAACTGCAGTTTCCAATTTTTTTTAAAAAACCAAATACAGAGACCTCTCTAAGAGCAATATCATTGAAAGGGAAAAAGACAATAAAATAACTGTTTTATTCTTGTGCTAAAAGATGTAGTCTATAATTAACAAAATTCCCACATTTGCTTACAGTGTGTTACGTTTACATTTCCTTTTGTTAAATAACAATCATGTTACTTTGAAAACTTGAAAAGTAAAAGTAGTGTGTGATAAAAGCAAGATTAAATACTTTGCTTAATGTGCAAGCATGATATCTATTTAAGCAAAGTTTTGAACTGATTGTGTATTGCTTATTTCTGCACAAATTCTGGAATCAACAATGTTGCCGCTATAAAGTGCATGGCATCATATCAATGTTAACTTATTTCTGCAAATTGTTGAATAATATTCCTTTATACTGTCTACAGGTATGAATAGCTCAGCTATTTTAGTAAGTCAGTCTTCAGCTTCAGATAGAATGGAAAAGATGTTGGCCAAATTTTGTTTCTTTTCTAGGTATTAAAACAGTGGGAAAGTAGCTGTGAATGACATATTCCACCTGACAATTGAGCTCAGCCTATAACACTAGAGTGGACAATAATTATTGTGATAAGTGTGTGCAGTTGTGGTGCTTCTTTTAACATTATTGTGGAAGTTACTGACGCTGCTTGTTATTTGCTAAACTGTTTCAAACAAAAAGCCATACATTCTGCAGAAGAAATGTTTGAAACTAAGTTAACTTTCTTACAATTGAGACTGGAGCAGGTGTCAAGTTAAAAACTATTTGTCTCCATCATCAGTAAGTGTTTCTGAGAAACTATGAATTTTTACAAATGATTTGTTGTAATGCTTTCAAGAAATACAAATCATTAATTAAAATAATACTTTGAGTTGTAACTGCAGAACAGGATAGAACAATTTTATCAAAGGGCTACAAAGTGAAACCATGACAAAAACTGTATATGTAGAAATACTGTAATATAGAAAAAGTGGTAAGTGGCATTGAAGCTAGATTAAATGCAAAAGATGAAGTAGATGATGTCAGATTATCATTTGATAATGTAGTCCAATTACAAGAAAGAAGCGTCACTGGTAAATGCTTCATTCAGTCAAATTGGATGTTCCCTTATGAAGCTCCATCCCATTTGTGAACATAGGGGGTTGGGTGCTTGACAATGTAAAATAAAAATACAAACTTTCCTTGTAGTTGATTTGCCATTTGAGAGAAGAAATGATCTGGAAATAAGTGTGGGGAAATGTATGAAGGTATGGACAAGCTTATTGATTTAACTGAAAGTGAATTACTCACTATATCACTAGTAATGATGTTATGTAATCTTCATAAGTGCCACTCAGTTTTTAAGTTGGAATATTTTGACTTAAGAATTGATTTTTTAAAAATTTTGTTTTCTGAGGCCTAAGTGGTGTGTTTTGACTGTTGCCATTGGTACATACTTAGGGTGTGTATGCGTACTACATCATAATGTCATTTTATTGGTTCAGGCAGCTGGTATTGGAGAGAATTACAAAGAACTTATGTCACTTATTGTCTGTGATGGTAGTCGATATCGTCTTGGAAAGAGAAGGTAATGCACACATGGCGTGGCCTGCTCGCTCTCCCTATTTGAATCCTGTAGAGTATGACCAGGATACAGTAGGGGGATGGGATGCTTCACACCAGCATCCACCAACCACTCTCCAAGACTTGTGTGCAGCTCTACCGCAAGAATGGGTGTTATTGCCTCAACAAGAGATTGATGGCATCATTCAGGGAATGATTTGTCAGTGTCAGGCCTGTATTGCTCCCAGAGGTGATCAAACCTATACTGAGCACATTAAA
This sequence comes from Schistocerca piceifrons, assembly GCF_021461385.2. Taxonomy (NCBI): domain Eukaryota; kingdom Metazoa; phylum Arthropoda; class Insecta; order Orthoptera; family Acrididae; genus Schistocerca; species Schistocerca piceifrons. The sequence goes on along the minus strand of NC_060146.1, from coordinate 140,771,396 downwards.
CAGTTATCGGAATGGATGTGCAAATCCGTTAAGTTGGAGAAAATGAAAAACATTTTGGTCTACCATTATGTATGTTACAGTTGTTTACATTCTGTATTCTTTACATTGTTTCTATGTTACTATCACCTGTTTATATTGTTTTGTGACAAAATAAGTGCAACCATGCAACATTTCCATTTGTTGCTTTAATTTTTTGACACCAGTGTATAAGAGGTGGTTCCAGGTTATCATTGGGCCTCAGTTTCATGCACTGCTCATCCTGTCATGAATCACAGCAGTGCTGAAAACAATGAGAAACTTGTTTCACCTCTTCTAATTTCTGATGACCTTCACCATGATGTGTCTACAGTATGTGAGGTCCAAAAAACAATAAGAATATTTCTGAAAGCGAACTACCCACACAAACATTCACTACTTCAGTGATGCCTGTGCTGGCCAGTATAAAAATAATTGTAATTTAATTAATCTGTGTTTTCAACTCAAAGCCCAGTGGACAAATTTTGAAACCAGTCATGATAAAACAATGTGATGGTAAAGGGGGGTACCGTAAAACACTTAGCTTGGAAGGAAAGTCTGCAGCAACATCTGGACAGGAAAATGACAACAATTTGAATTTTGCAAAGCCAATGTTACAAATATTATCTTTCAACTTACCTCTAAACGAATAGTTGATTCAGCTTGTCAGACTTTGCAGAACTCCTGGAAAAACTTTCAAACTCTTCCAGGAACAAGACCTTTCCACAACATTCAACCAATGTATGATGTGGGAATAATTGGAAAGAAGAATCAGTAAAGGTGCAAAACCAGCAGTCACAGTTAAATTACATAGCAAGAAAAACTGTGATTGTGAAACTAGATGATTTATATTCTGGATGTTTTATAGCTTGCACTTACAACTCCTTGTCTTTCAGTATGGTTTGTGATTTAAATAGTGAAGAGAGAGATGTGTGCATACAATTTTTACCCACTCATGACCACCAGAGTCATTTTTCTGGTCTAAGAGAGAAGATTCATGTCTGACACCCACCTTCATGTCATTGAAATTGTGGATCCTCTGTACACAATGACGGGGACGACTCCTACATGGATACTCTGCAAATCACACTTAATTGCCTGGCAGAGGGTTCAGCAAATCACCTTCACAATAATTCTCTATTATTCCAATGATTCACCAAAGAATGCTTGACATGTGTTAATAGCCGAGCTTCAAAAATACTGCAGACACTTACAGAACAAAATACCTAGAATTTAGAATGATAGTAATAGTGATTTTTTAAACATCAAATATAATCACAGAAATGAGTTTACCATGCCAGTTTCTTTGTTTAAAATCATGTTCCCTCAAGCAATGTATTTAATCGTGTTTGAATTACTCAGTTCTGTTTACTTCTCAAGTTTTTATAGAAAAATGGATATTTTTATACAAAAAGAATGAAAATTAAATGCCACATATATAAGCATGTAAATTTTGCTAATTATTTTAGTTTATGAAGTAATAAAACAATGAAGTGAAAAATTCATAATTTTATTTTCTCAATTCGTAGTGTATATTTTTTACAACAAGAATAAAAGGAAAGTTATTCTATTATCTTTTTCCCTTTCCATTATTTGGCCCTCACTGTTGTGAAAATTGCAATCAAAGGTTCTTTTCCTGCCCAGGTGAAGTTTCAGTGTTTTAATTCACATTTCTCTGAGCTACTTGCACGTTGAGCATATGCAAAAAATTTGATCAGTACCCATTGATAAATAAGGAAGATATAAATTATGTATTTTGCATATTTGAAAACACTGCATGTCATCTGCTTGAAAACCCAAAGCTGTGACATTCCTCAAACTTTAGCTGGCTGTGGAACCCAAACCACTTCAGACAGATCGAAGATATTTTGGATTCTTACTAAAATCCATAAATGTAACAAATTTGCCAAGTTACACCAAAATCTGAGACCATGTGTGTCATGGTGTGCTTACACTCACCCACTTTGAATCAGTCAACTCATACCAATACCTGGGAACATGACTTTGCAAAGAGGTTAAATGGAATAATCATATAGGACCAGTCATGGGGCAAAGCAGGTGGCAGACTTAAGTTTATTGGTAAACTATGGAGGAAATGCCTACAAAGGAGATTGCTCACAAGCCACTCATGCAATCCAATGCTACTCAAGTGCGTGGGAGCCTTACCAAATAGGGCTAACAGTGGATACTAGTCATATACAGAGAAGGGCAGCACAAATGGTCAGATTAGATTAGACTAGATTCAGTATTCGTTCAGTAGACCCATAAAAGATATAATTGTCGTAGTTGGTGATACATGTCAGGTTTGTTAGATCCGTGGGAGAGCATCACAGAGATTTTGAACAAACCGAACTGGCAGACTTGATAAACGTAAACAATCTCGAGAAGACCTATTTACTAAGTTTCAAGACTCAGATTTAAATGATGACTAGGAATATACTACAGCCGCCACATACTGCTGCCGTAGGGATCGTGAGGACAAGATTACATTAAATATAGCACGCGTGGAAGCATTTAACAAACCCTTCTTCTCGCTCTCCATACGTGAGTAGAATGGAGAAAGGACTCTAATAATTGACACGGGGATGTAGCTCTGCCATGCACCTCGTAGTGGTTTGCCGAGTATAGATGTAGCAAGGGAACTCATATGGAATACTGCTTCCAAAGATTATTTCAACAAAAATTTGAAATGTGGTGCGCTAAGGGTCTAGTATCAGATTAAAAGTGTCTGACAGTATTACTGCAAAGGATAAGTCTGGAAGTAGGAGATCAGAAAAAGAGGCCTACGAATTTACGAACAGCGCTTATGAAAACTGTGGACGAATATTTCAATTAAGGCGACTTAATAGCACTACTGAGGAGCCTGGCATCTGATCAAAAGAAATGATGTGACTTGTGATACTCGTCAACAAACTACTAGAAATTTAAATTAATTGCATTGATTATGGAAAAAAATACCGAACTAGAAAACCAAACTTCCCTTGTATTGGGTTCTCAAGCCGGCCAACGAAATGCTGTTGTAAGCCTTATAGCTGTGGCATCCCAAGTAGAAATCTAAAATTGTGACAACCTCCTGAAATTTGCAAACAAAATGTTGCCCTCACTTGTATTTATCTTGATGTAGTGTTTTCTTTTGCTATAACCTTTCATCACAAACAGGTGCCAAGCAAAAAAAGATATGAATGCATAGTCTGCTTGAATACTGACGACAAAGGTTGCATACAACAACATGCATGCGTACGTGGATTCATTCCATTAATTTTTGTGCATGCGCTTTTGTTCTTATCCATCTCCGATTGCTCATTAGAAAAGTGGCATCGTGTGGATGTACTTTGAAACTCGATCGTAATCTGCTCACATAATTTACGTGCCTAACTATTGGAATTAAGACAGTTCAAACCTTCTTGGTATCTGATACCAAACTTTTATATCGTTAAATAATAAGAGTTAAGTTCAAAATCAATTTTTTATCTTTTACGTACCTTTCGGTGGGCCGGGAACGCAGGAAAAATGGATGGCACAGCGTTTTCTCGAATACGAACTGTCGAAACAGAAGTTCGGTCTATATCTTGTTCCCGAAAATGCTGTGAACATACTTTGCTATATTTCGACGGCTCCCAATCTTTCCTTCCCAGAGCTCTCACCCAGAGGTCTTTGCGAGTTGCATTACTAGGAAATCTAAAGTCAAATAACAGAAATAAAACATTACAGTAAGAGCAAACAGCGCAACCAAAATTCATGTATATAAAAGAAAATTTTGCTTGAACGAGTTCACTTACTTGTGAAATGTGATTCCTGAACACTTTTGACTACGATCAGAACGAGCAGTACACCCCACAACGGCGCAAGCTGGCATTTTTATCTAATAATTTTCGCGTCTTTCACACAATCGAAGCACCACAAGCTAATGTCTTGGGGTAACTAACATGGCGGTCGAATGCTTGAAGTTTGTGACGTCAGGTTCGTTTGAGGAGTTGCCAGAGAGCGCAAGGAAACATGCGTTATTGCGCATGCGCAGCTACGATGATGTACAACGAATAACGATATCGCTGCAATCTGTCGCTCGACTTGGCCTCGCTGCATTGGAGCGATTTGCCGAGCGATTTCAACCAGTATTACGAACGCCACTATTACGAGAAGTTCAGCTATGGAAAATGAACTCCTATGTTTAGCAGCAGTCGCAATTGATCCTCAAGTACCGGGGAATACTTGCAAAAAATAAATTAGAAAACAGAAATGGTAATTTATTAGATATGTTTTGAAACGCTTTTCTTAAGAACTTTAGATTACTTAACAGAAAGTATTATATTTTTCACTGGCGCCAAATGGGCCGTGTACATCATTCCGTTGTGCTAATAGGTACAATTAATTTTTAGTTTTTTAGTCCTCAATTCCGTTTTCTTTGACTCATAGTTTAACTTCAAGTAACTGCGGTTCACAAATTGTTTTGCAGATTCGGTGAGTCTGCAGAAACATTGTCAATAGCGGCCTGCTGATTATTATAATTATTGTTACAAACTATACAACAGGACCCAGAATGTACTCAATTTTAAAGTCAAATCAGAAATCTTCTCTGGGACGATAAAATGCCACGAAAAGCAAAAGTGACCATGTACCACACTTATTTCATACCAGTCCTTATATATGGTTAGAAACGTGTACGCTCTTAAACAAAGACAACACCAGAATTTAGGCAAGAGAAAAGAGATTCATTACAAATATGAATCAAACATCTAGAAAGGACAAAAGCAGAAATGAGGTGAATAGAAAGGTAGTTGGTATTGACGTTCCTTTTACCGGTGTCATAAAGAAACGCAGGTTTCAGTGGTAGGGACACATAATGAGAATGAACAGCGAAAGAGTTGCCAACAAGTATTTCGACCTGAAGAGTTGCCAACAAATATTTCGACCTGAACCTTGTAGGAAGAAGACAACGGGGAAGACCAAAAAACGCTGAATAGAGAGTGTAAGATCAGATGTGGAGGAGAAAGGACACAAATTGGAAGTTGTCCTGGAATAGATGATGTATGAAGACAGAAGGAGATGGTGAGCACTTGCGCACCACTCCCGGAAAACTGCAATTGGAAAACGATGATGATGACGATGACTGTAGGAGGAGGGGGGGGAGGAGAATTGAGGAGTGACGTCCACAATTATAACACCCGCAGTAAGGAAGAGACAGACATCTCAAGCTGCCGACCCTCTATGACAAGGGACAGTTTTGCAACAGTAGCTATTAAAATGTTCAACTATATAAATGCTAAGATGCAGTCCTTCGAGTTAGTGATATTTCGAAGAAAGATGTCGCAAAATCTACGCCAAAACCACTGTATAGTTTAAATGAGTTCTTTGACAGTGAAACAGAAAACTGGACTCCCTAAATAATGCACCGCCGTATGAAATGAAAATATACTTGTTAAAATTTTTTCACTATCTCAGGAGATTTGTTCTGTATTATTATGCATACGCTTGCTAATTTTTTTGTATTATAATTCTTAAGTAATCTTAACCTTGTAACACTGACACAGTCTATCCAGTCATGACTGTCGAACGACGTAGCTATGGTAATAAATGGCAATAAGCTGTATGAAATTACAAGGAACTTTGTCTAGCTGTATAATAGATTTCCTTTGAACTTTTAAATTCTACAGCTACATCTATATACTCTGCAAATTACACTTAAGTGCCTGGCAGAGGGTTCATTGAACCATCTACACAATAATTCTCTATTATTCCACATTCTTTCTGTGCGAGCTCTGATTTCCCTTATTTTATTATGTGTGGATCGTTTCTCCCTGTATACGTCGGCGTCATCAAAGTATTTTCGACTTCGCAGGAGAAAGCTAGTGATTGAAATTTCGTGAGAAGATTCCACCGCAACGAAAAACGCCTTTGTTTTAATGGTGTCCATTCCAAATTCTGTATCATGTCCGCGACACTCTCTCCCAATTTCGCGATGATACAGAACGTGCTGCACTTCTTTGAACTTTCTCGATGTACTCCGTTAATCCTATCTTGACAGGAGCCCAGACCATGGAGCTGTATTCCAAAAGAAGACGGACATGTGTACGCAGTGTGCTTAGTAGATCTGCTACATTTTCTAAGTGTTCTGCCAATAAAACGTAGTCTTTGAGTTGCCTTCTCCACAACATTTTCTGTGTGTTCTTTCAAATTTAAACTATTCGTAATTGCAATTCCTAGGTATTTAGTGGAATTGACGACCTTTAGACTGTTTTATCGTGTAACCGAAGTTTAACGGTTTCCTTTTAGCACTCATGTGGATGACCTCACACTTTTCATTGTTTAGGGACAATTGCCAATATTCGCACCATTCATATATCTTTTCTAAATCGTTTTATAATTTAATTTTTTTGATCTTCTGATGACTTTACTAGACGATAAACGACAGCATCATCAGCAAACAACCTAAGAGGGCTGCTCAGATTGTCTCGTAAATCCTGTATATAGATAAGGAACAGCAAAGGGGCTATAACACTACCTTGGGGGACGCCAGAATTCACTTATGTTTTACTCGATGACTTTTCGTCAGTTACTACGAACTGTGAGCTCTCTGAAAGGAAATCACGAATCCAGTCACATAACTGAGACGATATTCCATAATAACGCAATTTCAATGCAAGCTGCTTGTGTGGTACAGTGTCAAAAACCTTCTGGAAATGTAGAAATATGGACGCAATTTTAAATCCCTTGTCAATAGCACTCAACACTTCGTGTGTGTACAAAGCGAGTTGTGTTTCACAAGAACAATGTTTTCTAAATTCGTGTTGACTCTTCGAGGTAATTCATAATGTTCGAATAGGATATATGTTCCAAAATCCTGCTGTATATCGACGTTCATGGTACAGGCCTGTAATTTAGTGGATTACTCTTACTACCTTTTTTGAATATTTTCGGTGTGACCTGTGCGACCTTCCAGTGTTTGGAAAGTATCGAGCGAGTTGTTGTATATGATTGCTAAGTATGGAGTTTTTGCGTCAGCATACTGTAAAAGGAACCTAATTGGTATACAGTCTGGACCAGAAGGCTTGCTTTTATTAAGCGATTTAAGTTGCTTCACTATTCAGAGGATATCTACTTCTAAGTTACTCATGTTGACAAATGTTCTTGGTTCGACTTCTGGAATACTAGAGTAATCCCCAAAGTAAGGTCCCCTATTTTTTTGTAAGTAGTTGGACATGTTTATTTCTATAATGGTTCACATCAGTTTACAGCTTGAACATTTAGCTATTTTCCGACATAATCACCATTTCTGTCGATGCATTTTTGTAGACGCTGTGGCAGTTTTTGTATGCCCATGTCATACCAGCTCGCCGCCACGCTGTTCAGAAAGTTGTGAACCTCATCTTTCACCTCGCCGTCGGAGCTGAATCTCTGGGACCATAATTAACGCTGACAAGTACTGCGAGACTCTGAAAAAACTCAAACGTGCAATTCAGAACCGGAGAAGAGAAATGCTGAGCAAGAGCGTACACATTCTCCGTGACAACGCTAGCCCACACATCGCTCGGTTTGTTGCTCTCCTGCAACAGTTTCAGTGGAACATAATTACCCACCCACCCTATAGTCCTGACTTGGCGCCCAGTGACTATCACCTGTTCCCTACGTTAAAAGAACGTTTGGCCGGAAAGCGATTCAGCTCCGACGACGAGGTGAAAGAGAACTTTCTGAATAGCTTGGGGGCGAGCTGGTATGACATGGGAATACAAAAACTGCCACAGCGTCTACAAAAATGCATCGACAGTAATGGTGATTATGTCGAAAAATAGCTAAATGTTCAAGCTGTAAACTGATGTGAACCATTATAGAAATAAACAGGCCTATGTAGGTATAAAAAGTAGGAGACCTTACTTTTCGGATTACTCTCGTATTTACATCGTCTACTTTGGCGAAGGTATTTCGAAAGGCTGTGATTAGTAACTTTGTTTTTGTAGCGCTGTCGTTGATAGTATTTCCATTGCTATCGCGCAGAGAAGACATGGACTGTGTCTTGCCGCTAGCATACTTTGCATACGACCAGAATCTCTCTAGATTTTTTTGCCAGGTTTCGAGATAAAGACTCGTTGTGGAAACTGTTGTAAACATCTCGCTTTGATTCCGCGCTAAACTTCGAGCTTCTGTAAAAGATCTCCAATCTTGGAGATTTTGCGTTCGTTTGACTTTCACATGTCTTTTTTTTTTTTCGTTGCTTCTGCAACAGAGTTCTGAGTCGTTTTGTGTACCAAGAGAGATTAGCTTCGTCGTTTGTTAATTTATTTGGTACAAATCTCTCAATTGCTGTCGATACTGTTTCTTTGAATTCAAGCCACATTTGGTCTACACTTACACTGCGAATTTAGAAGAAGGAGATTGTCTCTCAGGAAGGAGACAAGTGAATTTTTATCTGCTTTTTTGAGTAGGTATAGTTTTTGTTATTTTTGGAGGATTTTGGGGTAACAATATTCAATCTCGCTACGACAGCGCCGTGTTCACTAAATCCTGTATCCGTTTTGATGCCCGTGATTTGTTGCCAAGAGGTCAAGTGTGCTTTCACAACCGTTTACTATTCGCGTGAGCACATGAACTAACTGTTCGAAATAACTTTCAGAGAATGCGTTTAGCACAATTTTGGATGATGTACCTCCGGTTTAAACGAGTATTTTTGTCGACTTGTCGATTATAAATTACAGTCACCGGCAACTATAACTCAATGAGTCGGGTACGTCTTTGAAATTATACTCAAGTTTTCTTTGAACATTTCAGCAATTGTATAATCTAATTTGGGAGGTCAGTAAAAAAATCCAATTATTATTTTATTCCGGCTGCCCATACTAACTCACAGGAACTATCTGCTTCAATTTCGCTACAAGATAAACTACTTCCAACAACAACAAACAAGCCACCGCCAACTGTGTTTAGCCTATGTTTTCGGAACACCGTTAGGTTCTTCGCAAAAAATTTAGGAACACTTGTCCATGCGATCATGACTTCTCGCCACATATTCTAAAATTCGGCACCCTCCTCTAGACGAAAGAAGATTTATGCGACGTACTCCATTCTCTGCCGCATTTTGGGGCATAAAATCGAGTTTTCAGTTTCATAACTACAACGATTCTAAGTTAGTGCCAAGTGTTTGTAAGATACAGCAATTACTGTGTATACATCTGCTCGACGGAATCAGTGGAAGCAAGGCGTGTAATTTCATGTTCCAAATACCGCTGCTATACGTTTGACTGGTTGCTTGTGTACAGTGTGGCAGCCAGTCAAGGAATATTTTAGGGAATTGGTTTAAAATATTTTATCTCAAAGGCTCCAGTCAGACCTGTACAAGTTTTCTCCCAGAGAAATTTCGGCTGTGCCTACGTGACACAAATTGCGTGCCTTCCAGAACTGAGGCAGTGCTGTCCAGTTAAAGCTGCTGACCAAAGACGCCTTGAGCCCTCTGCTGGAACTGCCATCGGTTTTATCCAATAGCGAGCGTTTGGACCCTGGAAGATTCCACAGTACAGAACCCAGTTGCCTCGCTCTCTCGTGATCCAGACCTCGAGTGGATCAGACGTCTTTCGTGGGCGGCAGACATTTCACGACCGGCCACCGACATCAATTAACATGTACCGCTTCCCCTTCCGTTGCCCACTTTAATTAGCTGTTCGACCTCCTAGACTGGCCTAAACTTGGTAACTTCCTTCCTAGGCGCGCCTCTTGTATACCATACACTAAAACATACTCTCTTTGTTTTACCTAATTTTCTGTTCTGTCATTTAAGCCAGGTCTGGATGCCCACTTACAAGTCCTGACCAGTCGACCTCCTGTACATTGTCGTCGCAATCCAACAACCGTTTTCCCCCTTCCCTGCCCATGTACACTTGTAAGAGGCATTCCTAGTGCTTCATCAGTACAGACTATATTAGCATATTGCGAGTGTAGATCTTTATTTTTTTCGTTTAGACTTAGCTGTTCAAAGTTAAATTAATTAGTGTCTGTCATACAGAGTTTAGGTAATTAATTAAAGCTTTCGAAAGTAAGTTTAAAAATTTGTTTACCTTAGCGTTTAGTTAGGTATTAGTATAGGCTACGAAACTACAGTGCTCTTGTGCCAAGTTATTCTCTACTTTTGCGTAAATTTTTGCATAAATTTTTCTATCATGTCACGTGTGACAAGCGTGGTGGTTGCCGTAGAACTCTGAAGGGGGTGTTCTGTGAAGACTGTAGGTTGTGATTTCATTGGGGCGAATGTAGCGGTGAGGAAACGGGGGTAGATAATGAGGCTCTTCCATGGAAATGTAGATTATATAGAAAGGACAGAAAAATCGCTGAGCAAGAGGCAAAAATTTGTGCCCTTGAGGCTGAATTAGAAAACGCGGATTTGTATTTATGTAGGCTACGAGAGGAGAGAGTGAGGGGCTGCTGGGAAAAGTTAGCAAGCAGAGGGCGAAAAACGGAAACTGTTGAAAAAACTTTAGGAATTTAGTTAATAAATCAGTTTGGCTTACTATTAGAAGTAGTGGAGGAAGAGCTTCATTCAGATGTACCGGAATATAGGTTGAAGCAGCATATTACCTTAAAGAAAAAAAAGACAGGTCGGGATCAAATCAGAACAGGAAAAGAAGAATTCTGCTTCTAGGTGGCAGTCGTGAAAGGGGTGTAGATCAGCAGCTTCAGGAGAAATTAGTTGCAGGTTACCAGGCCACAAGTTTTGTGAAACCAAGTGCTAGTCTTAGCCAGGTGACAGAAAACTTAGGTCAGCTATTCAGGGACTCTGAGAAGGAAGATCAGGTAATTATATATGGGGGAACAGGAAACAGCCTGACTATGAATCCAAGATATAGTATTTGGAGTGAACTGGACAAAATAGGAGCAGAAACTGGGCACACACATGCGAGGTTTGTGGAGATATTTCAGCGCCATGATCGGTCATGGGTAAACACTGCTGTAAGGCACGAGCTGAACAGGATGCTCCAGGCACCAGCAAAATCTCACGTAAGTATTATTCCAGTTGATGCTATTGGTAGGTGGGGATGCACTACACATGGCCTGCACCTAAAAAGGAAAGGGAAAGATAAGTTAGCTTCTCTGCTACAGATACTATAATGGGGGCCACAGTCGCACAAGGGATGATCCCTGTGATTAATGGGACCAGGCAGATAGGTTTTTTTAGATTAAAGCCGAAGTCCAGACAGACAACATTCAAGAAAAAGAGAATAAAAGAAGCTTCATGTACACTAAATAGGAATAAAGCCAAGTGTAGTATCAATTTACTTCATCAAACTATCAGGGGAATAAAAAATAAAGTATATGAGCTCTTAGTGTGTTTAGATTATCTCAAAAACAAGAATGATATACTTTGTCTGTCTGAACATCATGTAACTGTGTAGATGCAATGTGTCAATATAAATGGGTACAACTTAGCATCTTACACTTGCAGATCTACCATGGATAAAGGAGGAGTTGCTATTTACGCAAAACACAGGTATAAGTACAAGATTGGGAGCTAATCATGAATAAGTTTGACTCCCTATTATGCTGTCTGTCAGACAAAAAGAAGAACTTGAAAATCTGTGGTGATTGCAGTGTAAACTTTCTAAGCAACTCTGACAGGAAAAGTGTACTATAAGTGTTATTAATGACATATAACTTCGAATTGGTGATCAACTTCCCTACACAGATTGCTCAAGACAGTAGCACTCCAATAGATAATGTGTCTGTACAGCAAGAGGATGTAAAACTAACACATGCTTTCCCTGTGATAAACGGATTATCAGACCATGACGAGTAATTTATTAACTTACCTAGCTGTGTGTACAGTTCAGAAACCATTAAGTTAAAGTGTAAGGCTGCTCAACCCAGTATCTCTAGAGCAATTCAAGGAAAGTATAAGAAATGTTAATTGGGGAGATGTATGTAGTGAGCCAAATGCTAATGATAAATGCAACATATTTCTTGATAAATTTATATCCCTTTTTGAACATTGTTGCCCCAGAAAATTACTAAATATAACTCCAAGTAGTTTTCAAATAAACCTTCGATTACTACAAGTGTTAAAGTGCCTTTAGAAAGAAAAAGAAAATTGTATAAGACAGCAAGAATTAGTAAAGAACCAGAAGAAGTTTTACCCTATAAAAATTATACTGAGAAAAGTTATCAGAAAATCAAAAAATATGTATATTAGAGATGAAATTAGCAACTCAGGGAATAAAATCAAACCAAAATGGAAAGTTGTCAGAATAGAGACAGGAAATGTAATCACTGGGGTAGATAGAAAACTATTACGAGATTGAGACCATCTTAACCAACAGTGTGCAAGTAGAAAATGTATTTGTCAACCATTTCTTAAGTGTAGGTGAAAAAATTGGTGAGAATAGTTAAAAAGAAAAAGCCAAGCAATCAAAGAGTCAGGTTTTAGAAATCTTTGTCAGGTTAATTTTCATCTAACAGCCTCTTGTGAAATAAGGAAAATCATTAAATCTTTGAAAAATAAATGTTCTGTTGGAGCAGATGACATTTCTAAGAAGATATTATAACAATGTGTAGTAGTTACAGCTGATGTTCTGAGTCACATCTGTAATGCATCTCTAACTCAAGGTATTTTCCCACATAGATTAAAATGCGCCATTGACAAGCCTCTCTACAACAAAGGGGGCACCACAGATGTCAGTAATTACTTACCAGTATCCTTGCTTACAGCATTTTCAAAAATCATTGAGAAAGTAATGTACTCAAGACTGGTTAGCCATCTCAACAGTAATGGAATACTTAGTAAATCACAGTTTGGATTTCAAAAATGCTGTTCTACTGAAGTAGCAATATGCAGTTTTACTGCCCACATAAGAGAGTCTTTAAATAGTAAAATATCACGAATAGAAATTTTATGTGACTTATCCAAAGCATTTTATTGTCTGAACCATGACATTATGCTACAGAAATTACAATTCTATGGTATAAATGGAACAGCATACGAATGATTTAATTCATATCTGCAGAACAGGAAGCAAAAAGTTTCTTTACATGGTTTAAGTGATTTAAGGAAGTTTCCCACTTCATCTAACAGGGATGAAATTACATTTGGCGTTCCACAGGGTTCGATCATGGGTCCCCTTCTGTGTTTAATATATGTGAATAACCTCCGTTTTTATCTGAAACAAGAAGCTGAACTGACACTGTATGCTGATAATACAAGCATCATTATTAATGTAGTAAAAGAAACTCCAACAGAAAACAATACAAATAATGTCTTTGGAAAAGTTATTGATTGGTTTTCTGCGATTGGTCATGCTCTGAATATTGAAAAAACGCAGTACATCCAATTTTCTACTGCCAGGTGTACAGTTTCTCCAATAAATATAACACACCAACAGAAGTCAGTAGCTGGGGTAGAGCATACTATGTTTTTGGGTGTACATATAGATGAGAATCTTAACTGTAAAATTCATATTTTGGATCTCCTAAAGCGACTAGGTTCACCAACTTTAGGAATCAGAAAAATTGCTAATTTTGTGGATATAAAAATTAGAAAGCTAACATATTTTGCATACTTTCACTCTCTGATGTCATACGGAATAATATTTTGGCGTAACTCAACACTTAGGCAAATAAAACGTATTCACTGCTCAAAAGAAAGTGGGTAGAATAATATGTGGGGCTCATATCGCACATCTTGTAGGCATCTGTTTAAAAGGTTAGGAATTCTTACAACAGCCTCACAGTACATTTACTCAGTAATGAAATTTGTTTGCAACAACATGGGTCAGTTTAAAAACAACAGTGACATTAATGATTATAATACCTGAAGAAAGAAAGACTTACACTGTCCTCTACTTAACCTATCTTTGGCTCAGAAAGGGATAAAACATGCTGCTGTAGAACTTTTCGATAAATTACCAGATGAAGTAAAATGTCTGACAGACAGCAGTAATGGTTTCAAAAAAAAGGAATTGAAATCATATCTTCTTGACAACTCCATAGATGAATTCTTGAATAGGAATAAATAAATCCATAGGTATAATTTATACATTTTGTGCCATTTAAGGGAATGGGGAAGGTGATAAAAATTTTAAGCTCAAAAAAAATTTTGGTTCGTGTGTGTATTTCTTATGCACTTGACATATTCCACATCATAATGGTTACCGTGAGATTGATCAATGAAACACATAACTAACTTTTATCTATTCTCCATTGCTGGCGATCATTGTATAGGACTGAAGCAAGCATAATATAATTCCCGAACCTTGATCGCATGTGAACAGTGAGTGCCATACACATATGATGCGCTATATTGGGCTTGTATCACAAAGACTGTATGTTTTTCTCTTTGGTATAGAAGGAGGTGGTTTTATCTTCTTACAATTTGTCATCGCCGTGAGTGGGAAAGAAAACTTGCAGGGTGGATGTATGTCAGATGTTGGACATTTATGTCCTGCATTAGAGTGCATTTTTTATGTTCTGTGATCATTTCTCTATCATCAATACGTTCTTGGCACTGACCTCAGACACTAGAACATACTTTAGAATTGATAGCACAGTTGATTTACGTAAAATGCTGCAAACTCAGTCTGTAGGAAGATCCATCATGCATAAACCCACACGTTTTCTTCTTAATGGTCTATTATATCATCACAATAATCTCATATCTACTATACACCGATAAGGGGTGCTAACCTCTTCGATATGCGCGCATCTGAAGAGGTATTGTGAGTTTTGGTGGGTGCCGTGAGTAGGATTGGTGTGGAATGGTCTTCACTGGACAGCAGTTACAGTCTCAGCTTGCTCTGATTCTTTCACGAGATGTGGGATGCAGTGCGTATAGTAGCCTCCTACTTCTAGTTGGCTGCAAATTAGATTGGTGGCACTGTTGCAGGGAGAGTGCGGGAAGATCTTTCAATCTCTAACTTTATCCTAAGAATGCGAGAATGGTCTGTGACTCCCGTGTGCGCAGGGAAAGGTGGGCAATCGTATAGTAAATTACGTATTATGACTGAAGTGCTATAAATATGTTAATTGGTGTAGGATGTTGTCTGATATACTAACAGAAATTGGGAGGCATGCTGCTGTGTCATTGGTGGGCGTTGAAACTACGGAAATAAACTCGTAAAATTACTAAAATTGATCGCACTATCAACTGTGGTGTTTATTACAGTACATCGCTGGTGTCTTTTTCCATCCCATCTGTCCACTGGTACGGTGATGATTAGCACATAATGAGTGACATCACTTGTTTGAGATGGAAAGAGAGCCTTGGTGGGAACAGTTTCTGGGGATGGCTAGCACAGAAATAGTAATCGTGTGCATGAATGCAACATGAGGAATCAATAGAAACAGAGCACTGAGACATCTGCTAGCCTGTTACTGTGAAATATGTGATTAGATGTAGAGGTCATCAAACACCTCGTGGCAGCTGTTTCGAAGCGCTGCACAATGCCGCTAAACGCTTTCAGTTTCCATACATTGCGATGTCTTCCACATTGTTTGTCGATTAGAAACGCAACATCTGTCGTTCATTTCAATCACCCTGTGTCTTGTGAGAGCAGCAGCAACGTAATATACACCATTCGATGCCCAACTTTCAAGTCAGAGACGCTGCACCGAAACGTGTTAATTTCAGTTTAGTACCTGAAACAGACCTCGAAGTCGTGGTGGAAAAAACCATATGTATAGCCGTCTACACAGCTGTAGTCACATACTACTTCAGTGTGTTACAGCAAAAAGCCAATGCATCAAACAATGACACGGAAACATTATTTATTGACTGATAGTCTGTGGGATATGGTTCTCCCATAGTACAAGCGACGAAGCTTTACACTGGTCTGTGCAAGCGACTTCGACCAATACATGTTTATTTAATGGGATCACCACATAAGGTCAATGTCAACATACAGACAGTATTCGTTTCCAATATATCTGAAGAGAGAGCTGCAGTAATATCTTATCGAGTTCTGTACTGGATGATGTTAGCGAAGTTTTTATAAAAAAAAAATGGCTCTGAGCACTATGAGACTTAACATCTGTAGTCATCAGTCCCCTAGAACTTAGAACTACTTAAACCTAACTAACCTAAGGACATCACACACATCCATGCCCGAGGCAGGATTCGAACCTGCGACCGTAGCAGTCGCGCGGTTCCGGACTGCGCGCCTAGAACCGCTAGACCACCGCGGCCGGCGAAGTTTTTATAGTTCTCTAGTTTTTCTCTGTTTGATGGTACAAAATAAGGAGGGTAGAGGGAATGTTTGGGTCACAGACATGAATGCATCCTGAGTGATGCATGCAGTACCTGCATGTAGTTTGGAAACGCACCGCACTACGGGCCTCTGGATCATGGGGTCCCAGTTTCGTTTCTGGGCCAGGATGGGGATTTTCTTTGCCCAGGGACTGGATGTTTGTGTTGTCATCATCATTTCATCATCATCATCATCATCATTCGTGACAGTTGTTAGATTGGATTGAGTTAAACATTGGACTGTTAAAAATTTGGACTTTTTACAGGCGCTGATGACTGTGCAGTTGAGCGCCCACAAACCAAACATCATCATCATCATCATCACACTACAGTAGCAAAATCCTCGTCCTTCTCTCAGTTTCCGAATGATGTGGAGTCTTCCTAATTTTCCCGATAAGAAACACCGCCGTAGCTTCTTGTACTGTCGTTTCTTCTACTTCATGTTGCAGGTGGAAAAACTTGGCTTGGTGCTGGCCTCACACACTATACATGGTTGTCAGAGCTACGACAACATTTTCTCATTTGCACCGAGTGGTCAAAATCATGGTCTTGCCGCATTAACTCAGTTCGCCCTGTTTCTCCACGGTATGCAGAAGGTTGTATATGTTGCGCTCTCCGATTTCTGCTCAGTTCCGACTTAAACTGGACCGACGACATGGTCAAACCTGCAGGGACGGCGGGGCGGGGCAGAGACTGAGGGACAGATACAAGATGCAGAGGAACTGTTTAAGAAACCACGCTGGAGTTTTACTATCTAGGGGGGGGGGGGGGGGTTCCTTAGCAGATAGATTCAAAAAGGTCACTTGTTTCGAGATAAGAGAGCGCCACGAATATGGTTCACCAGTAGCAGTAATCATGAAATGACTTCTCCATAGGATCAAATGCAAGTATGTGGTTGACTGGAGGGACTCTATTCCAAATCACCGACAGTATTTCTACCAGAAATGTGAATATGAGAAGCCAGGGTATTGGTCATAGGATTTTGTACATTTCTTATGACATCAATCTAGCGTTGCATTTTTTAAGTGATTCGTCACGTAGCACATCATTTTCTGTATGTGATCGTTCTCACAAGGGAACCTCCCCATCGCATCCCCCTCGGATTTAGTTATAAGTTGGCACAGTGGATAGGCCTTGAAAAACTGAACACAGGTCAATCGAGAAAACAGGAAGAAGTTGTGTGGAACTATGAAAAAATAAGCAAAATATGCAAACTGAGTAGTCCATGCAGAAGATAGGCAACATCAAGGATAGCGTGATTTCAGGATCGCCGTGGTCCCGTGGTTAGCGTGAGCAGCTGCGGAGAGAGAGGTCCTTGGTTCAAGTCTTCCTTCCAGTAAAAGGTTTAATTTTTTATTTTCATTTTATGTGACAAACTCTTACGTTTTCATCACTTTTTTGGGAGTGACTATCATATCCACAAGAAAACCTAAATCGACCAAGGTAGAAGAATCTTTTTACCCATTCGCCAAGTGTATAAGTTAGGTGGGTCGACAACATATTCCTGTCACGTGACGCACATGCCGTCACCAGTGTCGTACAGAATACATCAGACGTGTTTTCCTGTGGAGGAATCGGTTGACCTATGACCTTGCGATCAAGTGTATTCGGTTCCCATTGGAGAGGAACGTCCTTTCGTCTACTAATCGCACGGTCTTGCGGTGCGGTCGCAAAACACAGACACTAAACTTATTACAGTGAACAGTAAACTTATTACAATGAACAGAGACGTCAATGAACGAACGGACAGATCATAACTATGCGAAAATAAAAAAAAAAGTTAATTTATCAATTGAGGGAAGATTTGAACCAAGGACCTCTCCCTCCGTAGCTGCTGACGCCAACGACGAGACCACAGCGCTCCTGCGCTAATACTCTCTTTGATGTTGCTTATCTTGCACATGGACTACTCGGTTTGTATATTTTGCTTATTTTATTCGTAGTTTCACACAACTTCTTCCTGTTTTCTCGACTGATCTGTTTTCAGTTTTTCAAGGCCTATCCACTGTGCCAACTTATAACTAAATCTGAGGGGGGGTGCGATGGGGAGGTTCCCTTGTCAGTCAACCATATTCCTCCCTTGCCTAAAACCGAGCGGATATATCACATAAGGTGTGACATGGCAACGAGATAGAATGCGTTACAAATACTATTTGATAGTGTGAGACACATCTAGCTTCAGCCTGAGGGAGTTGCTTCATAGCACGTTCCTTAGACGAATCACTTTCTAAATTCGGTAAGAATGACCAATTTATTACGAGCTTGCACCTCCGGAAACGTGCACTCTCGCTATCTCTCTGTTACTACACGCCCTATCCATCACCGTCGATATTCAATGTCATGGCATTTGTGTAGATTACCATTTCATTCGGAAGCAATACCATACCACAATTTATAAAGCTTTTATAGTTTTTAACGTAGATAACGTTAGCGATACTTGTGTGCACCTGTAGATTCAAGACCGCTTCTTATGCAGGTTGACAGTAACATATTCGTCGCGATCGTATTTTGAATAGCTGGTCGCTTATAAGACGATTACGTCTATCTTCCTAAGACACACTGATATCACCCGCAAGAAAAAACAAATGAGACATGGCCATCCATCGCTGATTTTCGCTCAGTATTGTTTGGTGTCACCAGCATTCAGTTCTTTGCGAAGTATTGTACACCAGGGGATGTGTGATAGATTCGCTTTCATCAGCAGGCTTGGGGGTGTAAAGCTACGTGGTCGGTGTCCGACAAGTGCAAGGAAAATGACTGTGTCCTGTTGTAATGGGAGGTATGGATCTGATGTGGACAATTGCGATAGCCGTAAGGGGGATGAAAGAATTTACGTGGACAATTATGTCCAGTCATAAGAATGGTACAAATTTTTATATTTCCAGAGCTACAGCCATCAGGAGGGGGTACTTGCGATATATTGCTCATTACGAACGTCACCATATTGGCGCTACGATCGTAATATTTAAAATTACGTAGTGATAAATATGTAGCTGGTTTCCTAGGACGATTCTGCCTGGCGTGTGGGAATGCATGGTGGAGGTAGCTGGCGGCCGGCAGGAATTGACGTTTCTGGCTTAAGATAGCGAGAGGCCTGAACTGACAAGTTGGGGTACAAGAATGCACCTGACCTAGCCATGTCGCCCTGTAGGTGGGTGAATATCAAAGTAATACTCGGTGTGTGTTGGGCAGTCTTAACTAGCGTGTGTGGTGTGAGTATTCCCCATGGAAATTTTAGAAGATTCAATACGCGCGTGTGTTTGTGCTGGATAGTTGTTCCTTCCCATGTAAATTGACCGGCTGACTGTTTGTACTGCAATTGTGCACACTCCCCGCCTTTTTTTCGTTGAGAGAACATCGACTTTGATGTGTGTTGTGTGCATCTAGATGGTGAAAAACAGGTGGAAGAGACATTCGCCGGTTCTCTGAACACGAGAAACACATACGATTTTAGTTAGTTGATTATTTAAAGTAGAAGGATGATTTGGAATCTGTTATATCATTCACATCGGTGTTGGTTAAGAAATGAGAGTAGACCTACCAGTTTTCTCCGTTTTCGATCTTTCAATGAAAGATCTTCGCGGATGAGATAAGTTTCTAGTTACTCAGTTGTCTGCAGCACGTCCTACCTCGCTGCACCTCTCTAAAGTTTCGGGTTTTTAGAAATTAATTTCCATTCTATCTTCGGAATTGTGCTGTGCAAGCGATCGGTGTCATACTGCTATGTGCTCGATATCGAGAACTATCGCGTAAATGGCATGATATTCTGCCAAACGATGGGAAAATATATGTGTTCTTCTAATCCCAAGTCTGCAGATGAACGCAACTTGTTGCAGAAACCACAGCAGCAAGTAGACGAGTTTGCAAACAGTACCATAAGCGGACGCAAGGAGGTCGGGTTGGAGGAGGGGAGGGGGGAGAGGGGGGCAGGGGGAAGACCAGCCTAGCCTTCGTACACCAGTTCGAGAAAGTCAAGCTTCCATCGACGGTAGTAGAGCAGTGTAATTGGGGAAGCGTCTTTGGCGAAGTCATCTAGTACCTTCCGCTGCGGAAGTCGAACACGCGCCAGAACAAATGGACGTGGTCAGCCCATAGAGGGCTCCGCCTCCGCGGCGGCTACTCCGCGCAGTGGTTCTCGTGCAGCGAGGGCGCCAATGCTAAGCCACGTGCAGACAGCGGCCAATAGCCGCTCCCTCCGGTTTCGTATTTAGGGACCTGCTCTGCCCTAGTCCATACCCCTCCCAGATGATGAACTTAGCCCTGACATCTACCCTTCCTGCCAACCCTAAACCCCTCTTCCTGCCTCCTCCTCAGGGCTCCCTCTCCTCCCCCTCCCTCCTCCTGAGCGGCTTCCCCCTCCTACTTCTCCTCCATCTCTTTTGCCTCCTTTCAGTGTCTCTGCGCTCCCTCCTGCCCTGTCTTCCCTTTTCCTCTCCCGCCCCACGTGTCTCCTGCCTCTTCGTGAACCCACGGTTGCCCCTCCTCTCTTCATCCCGCCGTTTCCCCTGCTGCCCCTTGCTCTCCCCTCCTTTTCCATCCTCTCTTTCCCTCGGCAGGTCCCACCTGGTAGTTTTATTCCTCGTCGTGTGTGCTCCAAGTGGGTTTTAAGTGCGTTGTTTCAGAGTGTTTTTAATACTGTGGCCAACTTTTAACCTGTGCATGCGCATTCAGTGTCTTCTCTGTGTTTTAAGAATCGCCAACTGTGTTTTTTTTAACTTTCTGGTGACTTTTTTTAACTGTCCCCCATCAACGTCTACATGTCAGCGTATTTTTACCTCCATTTTCTCCCCTTACTCTGTTTTATGTTCCCCTTTTTTATCTCCTTATGTATGTATCATTTTATTCTTGTTTTAGTTGTCGTGTCACTCGACTGAAGAGTGGCGGATTGTGCCGCTGACAGCCCTTCCCTGCCCATATGGGGCAGGGGAATGAAATCACAATAAAGAAAAGAAAAAAAAACCTAGTCCAGCCCGTCTGGTACTCACTCTGGATTTCGTTTCTATCTCAGCGGTACTGTGTTCTGGTCATTGCTCGTTGTTGACATTTGCCTGGCTCTGGTTCTGAGTGGATTTACGTTTGGTGTTTGGTGTTGTGGTTTCCACAAGCCTCCATTGTTTATCTCTTCCTTGTTGTGTCGCTCGTAGTCGGTCGGGGTCAGTTGTTGTCAGTTGTTGTTGGTCTGTCATCCGCCTCGTCCTGTGTTTACCCGGTGGTGCGTGCTCCACCGCCGGCGGCTTCCCCGCCTGGCGGCTCCGATCTGCACCCCAAGGCGTTCCTGCTGTTGGTTGTGGTTACTACATTTCATGATCTGTAGACCACTTTTGCAGGATTTAGCTGTCAGTGGCATATGACTGCTGTATATTTTTCGATATGTACAAAATTGTTTTCCACTGAAATACTAGTAATTTGTCCATCTGCAGAAAGCGGCGGACAGTGCTCCCACGCCAGCAACAGAAGTTAGGCGGTAAATTCAGTGAGAAGCAATCACAATGCTCTCTTCACAGTAAGTCGCATGACGTCAGAGAGTCACAAGACATGCTCTGTGCGGATATGAACAACATGTGTGCAAGGTATCTACGGAAAGTTCCATGACGTCTGAGAGTCAAGTGATGTTTTCCTTGTTCGACTGTTCGGAGACAATTTCAAGCATACCAACCTCCTCATACACAAACCAACCTCCCCACCATTGTTACTTTAGAGGTGTTATAACTAGGAATAACACAATAAATACACTACTGGCCATTAAAAATTCTGCACCAAGAAGAAACGCAGATGATAAACGGGTATTCATTGGACAGATATATTATACTAGAACTGACATGTGTTTACATTTTCACGCAAATTGGGTGCATAAATCCTGAGAAATCAGTACCCAGAACAACCACCTCTGGCGGTAATAATGGCCTTGATACGCCTGGGAATTGAGTCAAACAGAGCTTGGATGGCGTGTACAGGTACAGCTCCCCATGCAGCTTCAACACGATACCACAGTTCATCAAGAGTAGTGACAGGCGTATTGTGACGAGCCAGTTGCTCGGCCACCATGGACCAGACGTTTTCAGTTGGTGAGAGACCTGGAGAATGTGCTGACTAGGGCAGCAGTCGAACATTTTCTGAATCCAGAAAGGCCCGTACAGGACTTGCAACATGCGGTCGCGCATTATCCTGCTGAAATGTAGGGTATCGCAGGGATCGAATGAAGGGTAGAGCCACAGGTCGTAACACATCTGAAATGTAACGTCCACTGTTCAAAGTGCCGTCAATGCGAACAAGAGGTGACCGAGACGTGTAAGCAATGGCACCCCATACCATCACGCCGGGTGATACGCCAGTATGGCGATGATGAATACACGCTTCCAATGTGCGTTCACCGCGATGTCGCCAAACACGGATGCGACCATCATGGTACTGTAAACAGAACCTGGATTCATCCGAAAAAATGACGTTTTGCGATTCGTGCACCCAGGTTCGTCGTTGAGTACATAATCGCAGGCGCTCCTGTCTGTGATGCAGCGTCAAGGGTAACTGCAGTCATGGTCTCCGAGCTGATAGTCCATGCTGCTGCAAACGTCTTCCAACTGTTCGTGCAGATGGTTGTTGTCTTTCAAACGTCCCCATCTGTTGCCTCAGGGATCGAGATGTGGCTGTACGATCCGTTACAGCCATTGCGGATAAGATGCCTGTTATCTCGACTGCTAGTGATACGAGGCCGTTGGGATCCAGCACGGCGTTCCGTATTACCCTCCTGAACCCACCGATTCCCTATTCTGCTAACAGTCATTGGATCTCGACCAACGCGAGCAGCAATGTAGTGACACTATAAACCGCCATCGCGATAGGCTACAATTCGACCTTTATCGAAGTCGGAAACGTGATGGTACGCATTTCTCCTCCTTACAAGAGGCATCACAATAATGTTTCACCAGGCCACGCCGGTCAACTGCTGTTTGTGTATGAGAAACCGGTTGGAAACTTTCCTCATGTCAGCACGTTGTAGGTGTCGCCACCGGCGCCAACCTTGTGTGAATGCTCTGAAAAGCTAATCATTTGCATACCACAGCATCTTCTTCGTAGCAATTATAATGGCCAGTAGTGTATATCACCGTTCTACAGTTTGTTTACACAACACTGATACAAATAATTCTGTTACCAAGCGCCAAGTTATGGATTAAATTTTTATGGCAAAAGATTCTGGAATAGTCCCCCATTCGGATCACCGGGAGGGGACTGCCAAGGGGGAGGTTACCATGAGAAAAAGATTGAATAATCAACGAAAGGATAACGTTCTAGGAGTCGGGGCGTGGAATGTCAGAAGCTTGAACGTGGTAGGGAAACTAGAAAATCTGAAAAGGGAAATGCAAAGGCTCAATCTAGATATAGTAGGGGTCAGTGAAGTGAATTGGAAGGAAGACAAGGATTTCTGGTCAGATGAGTATCGGGTAATATCAACAGCAGCAGAAAATTGTATAACAGGTGTAGGATTCGTTATGAATAGGAAGGTAGGGCAGAGGGTGTGTTACTGTGAACAGTTCAGTGACCGGGTTGTTCAAATCAGAATCGACAGCAGACCAACACCGACAAAGATAGTTCAAGTATACATGCCAACGCCGCAAGCTGAAGATGAACAGATAGAGAAAGTGTATGAGGATATTGAAAGGGTAGTGCAGTATGTAAAGGGGGACGAAAATCTAATAGTCATGGGCGACTGGAATGCAGTTGTAGGGGAAGGAGTAGGAGATAAGGTTACAGGAGAATATGGGCTTGGGACAAGGAATGAAAGAGGAGAAAGACTAATTGAGTTCTGTAACAAGTTTCAGCTAGTAATAGCGAATACCCTGTTCAAGAATCACAAGAGGAGGAGGTATACTTGGGAAAAGCCGGGAGATATGGGAAGATTTCAATTAGATTACATCATGGTCAGACAGAGATTCCGAAATCAGATACTGGATTGTAAGCCGTACCCAGGAGACTCAGATCACAATATAGTAGTGATGAAGAGTAGGCTGAAGTTCAAGACGCCAGGAAGAATCAATACGCAAAGAAGTGGGATACGGAAGTACTAAGGAATGACGAGATACGTTTGAAGTTCTCTAACGCTATAGATACAGCAATAAGGAATAGCGCAGTAGGCAGTACAGTTGAAGAGGAATGGACATCTCTAAAAAGGGCCATCACAGAAGTTGGGAAGGAAAACATAGGTACAAATAAGGTAGCTGCGAAGAAACCATGGGTAACAGAAGAAATACTTCAGTTGATTGATGAAAAGAGGAAGTACAAACACGTTCCGGGAAAATCAGGAATACAGAAATACAAGTCGCTGAGGAATGAAATAAATAGGAAGTGCAGGGAAGCTAAGACGAAATGGCTGCAGGAAAAATGTGAAGACATCGAAAAAGATATGATTGTCGGAAGGACAGACTCAGCATACAGGAAAGTCAAAACAACCTTTGGTGACATTAAAAGCAACGGTGGTAACATTAAGAGTGCAACGGGAATTCCACTGTTAAATGCAGAGGAGAGAGCAGATAGGTGGAAAGAATACATTGAAAGCCTCTATGAGGGTGAAGATTTGTCTGATGTGATAGAAGAAGAAACAGGAGTCGACTTAGAGGAGATAGGGGATCCACTATTAGAATCGGAATTTAAAAGAGCTTTGGAGGACTTACGGTCAAATGAGGCAGAAGGGATAGACAACATTCCATCAGAATTTCTAAAATCATTGGGGGAAGTGGCAACAAAACGACTATTCACGTTGGAGTGTAGAATATATGAGTCTAGCGATATACCATTTGACTTTCGGAAAAGCATCATCCACACAATTCCGAAGACGACAAGAGCTGACAAGAGCGAGAATTATCGCACAATCAGCTTAACAGCTCATGCATCGAAGCTGCTGACAAGAATAATATACAGAAGAATGGAAAAGAAAATTGATAATGCGCTAGGTGACGATCAGTTTGGCTTTAGGAAAAGTAAAGGGACGAGAGAGGCAATTCTCACGTTACGGCTAATAATGGAAGCAAGGCTAAAGAAAAATCAAGACACTTTCATAGGATTTGTCGACCTGGAAAAAGCGTTCGACAATATAAAATGGTGCAAGCTGTTCGAGATTCTGAAAAAAGTAGGTGTAAGCTATAGGGAGAGACGGGTCATATACAATATGTACAACAACCAAGAGGGAATAATAAGAGTGGACGATCAAGAACGAAGTGCTCGTATTAAGAAGGGTGTAAGACAAGGCTGTAGCCTTTCGCCCCTACTCTTCAATCTGTACATCGAGGAAGCAATGATGGAAATAAAAGAAAGGTTCAGGAGTGGATTTAAAATACAAGGTGAAAGGATATCAATGATACGATTCGCTGATGACATTGCTATCCTGAGTGAAAGTGAAGAAGAATTAAATGATCTGCTGAACGGAATGAACAGTCTAAAGAGTACACAGTATGGCTTGAGAGTAAATCGGAGAAAGACGAAGGTAATGAGAAGTAGTAGAAATGAGAACAGCGAGAAACTTAACATCAGGATTGATGGTCACGAGGTCAATGAAATTAAGGAATTCTGCTACCTAGGCAGTAAAATAATCAATGACGGACGGAGCAAGGAGGACACCAAAAGCAGACTCGCTATGGCAAAAAAGGCATTTCTGGCCAAGAGAAGTCTACTAATATCAAATACCGGCCTTAATTTGAGGAAGAAATTTCTGAGGATGTACGTCTGGAGTACAGCATTGTATGGTAGTGAAACATGCATTGTGGGAAAACCGGAACAGAAGAGAATCGAAGCATTTGAGATGTGGTGCTATAGACGAATGTTGAAGTGGACTGATAAGGTAAGCAATGAGGAGGTTCTACGCAGAATCGGAGAGGAAAGGAATATGTGGAAAACACTGATAAGGAGAAGGGACAGGATGATAGGTCATCTGCTAAGACATGAGGGAATGACTTCCATGGTACTAGAGGGAGCTGTAGAGGGCAAAAACTGTAGAGGAAGACAGAGATTGGAATACGTCAAGCAAATAATTGAGGACGTAGGTTGCAAGTGCTACTCTGAGGTGAAGAGGTTAGCACAGGAAAGGAATTCGTGGCGGGCCGCATCAAACCAGTCAGTAGATTGATGACCAAAAAAAAAAAAAAAAATGTACCATTGTACAGGAAGTGCAAGTGAAGTGCTGAATTCCGGCGGAAATCACAAGTCCGTTGACGTACTAAGTCTAGCGAACGTTGAAGTCCAAGTTCCAGTTCAGCATTCGGATTATAAGTCCAGAGCGCAGCGAAATCAACATCAAACAGCAGGTCCACTACAGCGTTGCAGTTCAGAGTTGTGGAAGAGAACATAGCACGATAGGAACTAACTTGTACACGTCAGTAGCGGCATTAAATAAGGCTCCGTAGTTCATAGAGCCGGTGGCTGGGGTCGCCGTATATTCTGGGCGGCCAACAGCTGCATGTTATTGGTGGCCAATCGTTGTGTTTTGAAGCGTGCACGCGCGAAGGTGACCTGCGATGTTAACAGCGGGCCGCGCACGGAGAAGCGCGGCCAACGACGCATTCCTCGGGCGCGCGTAATGGAGTGCGCCGCTGCTCGGTACAGAGATTCCCCCTTGGGGAAGCGGGTAAGTATCTATGAAGTCCTCCTCTGAGTCCTCAACAGCGTTGGTGACTCGAGGCACAAGAGCATACGAACGAAAACGCCCTCAGCAATGGATTCGGTGAAGCACGAGGAGCCAGCGCCATGTCTTCATCTTCATTCGGAATTACTGGTGGTTGGTGACTGGGCGACATCTTAATAGTCCAGGAAGGGCAGTCTCTGGGGCTGGGCAACGTCTGGGGTAAGTCACTCTGGTTGGGGTGTGGTGTTCGTAAGCTGGCGGTAGGCAAAAGACGTGTAGAAGTCTGATGTTACTCTGCTGGGTGGCTTGGGGTACGATGGGAACTTGGTGACTGGTAATGATGGAAAAAATTGTTGGGAAACTAGTCGAGGATGTAGTTGTTGGCATGTTGCAGAACCTCCCAGTCCAGAAACTGCATCCTGAAGACCTTCCGGCCCTGGTGCTGGACGATTGTTCCTGGAATCCAGGCTGGTTGTCGGCCAAATCCTTTGGCTCTGAGCACTATGGGACTCAACATCTGAGGTCATCAGTCCCCTAGAACTTAGAACTACTTGAACCTAACTAACCTAAGGACGTCACACACATCCATGCCCAAGGCAGGATTTGAACCTGCGAACATAGCGGTCGAGCAGTTCCAGACTGAAGTGTATAGAACCGCTCGGCCACACTGACCGGCACAAATCCTTTCATCCACACCATGGTCCCAGGGCAGAACTTGAAAACAGGCAGTGGTGGTGCTGGCCATGGCGTCAGCCTGATCAGACTCAAGAGGGTCTAGGTCTTCTGTCTGTGGAGGAGTTCTGCAGGACTTTAGCCTCCAGTGGGTGTGGACCTGTAACTGCTCAAAAAAATGTTGTGATGCATCAGTTGGGTGATCCTAGAGATATTCCTTCATCTGAGTTTTGGAAGTGCAGACCATCCTCTCAGGTTGTACATTCGATTGTGGATGGAAGGAGGCATAGGAATGTGGCAAATACTACACTGGGCACAGAAACCACAAAACTCCTCACTACAGAATTGTGGACTGTTATCAGTTATGAGCACATCTGGCAGACCTTCAATCGTAAATTTTTTTTAAGGCTGTGATGATGTTGCTGGCTGACATGGCATTGCATTGGACCATGTACAGAAATTGGGAGTAAGATTCATCCATTATCAAGAACATGGCGTTAGTGTCCCGGCAAAATGAATGTGTAACCACTCCCAAGGGCGAGCACATGGTGGCCGAGAAGCAAGTTAATGTTATGGGGCTGCCTGCTGGCTTTTGTAGGATGGACAAATTTGGGTGAGTCGTTAAAATCTCCTGGTTCATGCCCAGCCAGTAAGTGAACCTGTAAGACAGGAGTTTAGTTCGGGATATCCCCTGCCCCCTGCATCTGTGACCTCTGTGCAATAGTCGCAGGATGCGCCAACGTATTGAATAAGGAATGACTACTTATGGTTGTCCCTCGTTGGAAACGAGTAGAATTACTCCAGCGATCAACATGAGATGGACGATGGGTATTAAAGAATGGACAGAATGCCATGAAAACCTTGGAGGATTGTCATTCGCGCCAACTATGAAGTCTGTGACTTCACACTTGTTAGAGTACCTTGTCGCTACTGGGTGCGGCTGTGACCCAGGATCTGGTAATGGGAAAAAATCTACAGCGGCTTCTGCTTCTTCATCAATGTGAACGCACAGAATTTCTTCTTTGTTGAACTCTGGATCGGGTCCCCATGGAAGGTGGGAGAGGGCATCAGCGTTGGCATTCTCAGTCGTCTTGCTGAAGTGAATCTCATACCGGTAGAGCGCCAAAAATAAAGCTCAGCGCTGAGGGCAATGAACAGTCCTGTCTAGAATCTTCGCTACTGTATCGAATAAGGAGATCAACGGTTTATGGTCGTGTCATAAACATTGAATTTCTTTAATGGGAAGATGATAGCCAACGCTTCTTTTTCTATTTGGGAATACCTGCATTGGGTGTCAGTCAATGTTTTCGATGCATCGGCCACAGGGTGCTCAGTGCCATCCACCTCCACATTTGCCAGGACTGCTCCAGTGCCTGTACCACATGCGTCCGTTTCAATAACTATCTGCTTTGTTGGATCAAAATGTGTGTGGCACAGGGCTGTCAAGAATTGGGATTCCAACCTGTGGAAGGCGCGCTCGCAAGCTGGTGTCCACTGGAAAGACACCCATTTTTTGGTTAAATGGGACAGGGGGGTGATTTCTGTTGCTGCTGCAGGTAAGAACTTTCCATAGTACTGTATCTTCCCAGAAAGGAACAAAGTTGCTCAAGCATTGTTGGTCTGGGAAATCTGATTACAGCTTCGACATATTTATCCAGAGGACGAATGCCTGAGCTGGAAATGATATGGTTGAGGTATTCATACTCGGGCTGGAAAAAACAACATTTTTTTTTTTGCATTTTATGCCAGCCTCCCTTAAGGCACTGAATAAAGATTTCAGATTGCGGATTTGTTCCTCCTTTGTTCTCTCTCTTACAATGATGTCGTCTAAATAGTTAATGCAGACATCCACTTTGCGTACTAACAGTTCCAAAAACCGTCGAAAAATGGCGCGGGGGCACTTGCTATAGCAAACATTAGGCGTTTCAAACGATAATGCCTGTGCGGTGTGTTAAGTGGAACAAACTATTGATATTCTGCATTAAGGGGAAGTTGCATCCGCTAGGTCTGTTTTAAAGAAGAAATTTCCATCTTTTAATTTTGGCAGTAATTCTTCTGGTTCCAGAATAGGATATGTGTCAGTCTCTGATTGGGCATTGACAATAACTTTAAAGACGCCGCACAGGCGGATCTTCCCCAATGGTTTTCTCACCATGACTAATGGGGTAGCCCATTGACCAGAAGGAATAGGTTCTAGAACCTCAGTTGCAGTTAGACGATCAAATTCTTGCTTTACTTGGTTTCTGAGAGCTGACAGAATGACGCGGGCTGAAAGTACTGAGGCCGTGCATTGCATTTCAGTGTGACGTGAGAATCTTTTGCGCTGCCGAGTTCTGGGGTGATCAGGTCCTCATAATCCTGGCAAAGTGTCTCTAGGTCCGAGTACGGAACATCTTCGGATACTAAATGCGTAGAATCGCCTTTTGAAAATCCAAATTTCTGAAAAGAATCAAGTCCAAACAAGTTCTCAGCGGAATCACTGTTAACGACTAGGTATGTAATGTGGTGGGTGATTGTTTGGACTCTGCTACTCACTCCAGCTGCCATCTAGTGGCAGCTTCAATCTGGGCAGGTCAGACTGTCCGGTATAGTCTGCTCCCTGTCGGAAGAATTTGCAACCTACGTGCAGAAGTGGATCTCCCAGGTCCTTTGTGCACGCAGGTAGGATTAGCCGTTGTAACGGCCGAGCAGTAGAGGTGGGCCAAACGGTTATTCTGGAGTAACCGTTATCACAGTTCCAGTTATTCTTTGATAACCGTTATCGTTAACGGTTATTAATAACTGCCAAGTTATTTTTCGCTAGCGAATACCGATAACTCCGACAGTTAAATAACGACATAGTTGGAATCCATCAGTTTAGTTATCAGCAGAACTGCGAGTAGTGTGAAATAGCAGGAATGTCGTATGAATCGTGTCATAACCTCAGCTTATTAACTCCGGGTACATTTTAGTTGATGTTAGAACGATTATTAGTGTTTCATATTATATGTTTGTAGGTTATCGGTCGCTATTAGAAATTTTATCTTCGCAGCTGCGACAGAAAGTACGCGGAACTTCGCCAAAGCACTGTTTAAGTAAAATGTTAACAACGTGCGTTTTTAAGTATGAAGTAATATGTAAACTGAGTACTGTAGGTTAAATTCGAAGCTTAATTTCTTGTGCTGCTCGCATAATAGAATAAAGTGTACAGCCTTATAATACAACAAAAAATATACGTAATGTGACAGATTCGTTTACTCCTGTGCTGTAAAAGCTAGTCCTATTGGGGAAAGTGTGAGTACGCTAATCCAAGTTTTATGTCAGATTTGCAAACTGCTCGATTTCTCCAGCGACAGCATGTTTATAACATATGAAGACATGCAGATCGAAAAGGTTGACAGTGTTACATTTCTGGGACTACAACTCGATAATAAATTCAGTTGGGAAGGGCATAACACATTTTTTCATTCTATTATTTCATAAGGGAGCATATTCTGTGGTAACTTATCAAACGTAGCAAAAGTTTTTGGCATGTAAAAGCGTGTAATAAAAATCGTTTGTGGTATCAATTCAAGAACATCATGTAGGAACCTGTTCAAGGAACTTTGTATTCTAACCACTGCTTCCTAGTATATTTATTCCTTTATGAAATTTGTTTCAAGTATTTCCAACCAATAGCTTAATACATAATATCAGTACTAGAAATGGAAACAGCAATCTACATAAAGACCTAAAATTAGTTACCTTGGTCCAAAAGGGGTCTAATATTCAGGAACATGCATTATCAATAAACTGCCAGCAAGTCAGCAACCATTAAAAACTTGGTTTCAGATAAGGCACGGTTTACAGTGTGTTTGAAAGACTATTTGATACAGAAGTGTCTGATTCCACCCGTCATCAATATGCCGGAAATGGCTATTTTAAGTGTCTATGACGTCACTACATACACATGGCAACAAACACGAAGTTACATATAAATAATACAATAACATTTCCCACCAAAAATACAATCAAACCAATGTGACAACTGCGGGAAGTTGGGGGTTTTAGGGTGAGGACAAGCTAGTAAAAAAAACACACCATGATCCCAAAACACAAAATGAAGAACAAAAAGAAAAAAAATACAGCATTCTGCTACACCAACAAAAATCTGCAGGAATCGGACACTTCCCTTGAACAATATAGGTCAACTATAGGTGACCATACCAAAACACCAATACCCACAACTAAAAGTACGAAAATTGGAATCAGACATTTCCCTTGACCTACATAGGTCAACCTCAGATGACGATACTAAAACATCAACACACACAACTATGAAAATGGAAATCGGTCATTTCCGGTGACCTATATAGGTCCACCACAGCTACTGATGCCAAATACCAACACCTACAACTGCGAAAAATAAAACCACAATCCCAAAAGTCCACAAATCAATCATCCCTACATAAATTAAATCACATTCAATACTTCATAAATACACAAAACATCACAACTAGAAAAAAAAAATATATTAATTACCACCAGCAAATTCCGGCACTGCAACCTAGATCGACAGCCCCCCCCCCCCCCCCCCCACAGACACACAAAAACCAACTCATAAACACCGTGCCGTAATGACATTCACACACCACAACACCTTTACGTCGAAGCAGACGGGTGGAATCAGACGCTTCCACTGACCCCTCCTTCTACTCTGCAGATGAATATCGCAAGAGAGACTGATAGACCAGCTTAGGTAAAAATTCTGCTATATTTCAGTTTTGACAGCACTTGGTTGCAACAGTCAAGATCGGTTATTCTGTGTACGATAAATTTATTAAAAGTACGTAACTGTGTTTTATTCTGTCAGTGTACCAATTCTGTAAATATTAGCAGTTACTGTGATATATTCACATATTTTGACAATCTCCTGACAAATGATGAGGATAATAATTATTATATTCCACTGTATTATGTTATACTTTCTGACATGTTATTTGTCATTCGCGATGGCCAGCGGCTATTTCCGTAGCAGTACGAAAATATTTGTTCGCTCTAGTTACTATCCTCTCTGGAAATATCACCTGGAACTACGACCTTTAACTGGAGTCACCGAGTCAGGAACGTCTACACACACAGTTATTCCGTTACCAGCTTCCAGGTTATCTGTGGTGGTAGCCCGATAACTACCAGAGAACTAGAACTACGAGCCAATAACGATAACTGCCAGAGGAGAATACAGGTCTCTGACAGTTATTTCCATAGTCGCTCGAATTCCTAAGTAACTTTCCTTGTACTACCCGTCCAAGCTAAATTAACACGTAAGGCGGTGGCTTAAGGGAACGACCGTACTTGTTAATGCCTGTACTGCAGCTCCTATCAGCCACGGCTTGGACATTAACTTTATTTAATTGTTTATGCTAAAAGTAACGAAGGCCCACGAAATAGTACACAGTTCTTATCAACAGATGGCGCGCAGTCTCACAGTTATTCCCATGGTCTATAGAACGCCTTCCAAATGCGCAGTACGATCTTCGGTCAACAGATGGCGCGAGGCACTGTTGACACTAAACTGTTATTGAAATAACTGCCAGAATCAGAGGAACGGTTATCGCAGTAACCGTTACTTCTCAGTAACCGGTTATTTCTATCAGTTACGTTATTTTTTGCCACCTCTACCGAGCAGGTAGCTGCGAGACCCCGTAGCGGACGGGCGTGTATGTCTTCCAGCTAAGCCAGGAGTCGCAGTTGGCGCGCTGCCTGTGCAAGTTGTAAGGTTTAATGTAATAAACATTTTATACCAGACAACGTGTTCCGTCTAGTTGTTGTGAGTGGAAACAAGGGCAGGACAGTGAGTCCTCTCGCACTATACATTCACACTCCAATGTGCCACCACGGGAGGAAGCGCCCGCGCGCACAGTGATATTATCACATGTCGATGGAAGTTGGACTTGACCATGGATTGGGATGGTATGTTTATTAAATACCACTAGACATTTGCTTCTTGCAAGGAGGGAGCTCCAAGTTTCAGATAGGTACCGTAATTCAGAATGTTGATGGATGCGCCGGTGTCTACTTGTAATTGAACTGCAGGCCGTTGTGGCCGAGCGGTTCTAGGCGCTTCAGTCTGGAACCGCTACGGTCGCAGGTTCGAATCCTGCCTCGGGCATGGATGTGTGTGATGTCCTTAGGTTAGTTAGGTTTAAGTAGTTCTAAGTTCTAGGGGACTGAAGACCTCAGATGTTAAGTCCCATAGTGCCTGGAACTATTTGATTTTGTAATTGAACTGGTTTCTCTGCAATTTGCACTTCCACGAAAAGCTTATTGGAGGTCTCTTGATGGTCCATCTGTTGGGCAGGAGACTGTCTTGCCTGGCGGAACTTACGATGTACAGAAACTAAATGGCTGTTGGAAGACTAGTTCTGGGAATACACTCGCCTGCCAGGGCAGTCTTCACATTGACGTTTTTTAAAAGAATCCAGATATGACAGCAATCGTTTCGGTACCGAAGACTGGTTTGATCGGCTTGGGCATGGTGGAGGAAATTGTTGGTTAATGGTACAGCGTCACACCTGTACAGTTGCTATGTCCAAATTGCCGCTAGAGTGGTCATTGGCTGCTGGCTCGGATGTGTTTACATTAACGGCTGCTATATCAACCCAAGACTCTAGTTTCTTGCCTGCTGCTTGAGTTACTTTGAAGCTTTGTACTAAGTCCGAAACTTTATCTAATGACGGATCTTCGAGCTGAATCGCCAAGTGCTGGAAAACCCTGCATGTCCCTGATCACGTCCTTGATCATTTATTCTACGTTTCTTACGTTTAGGGGTTAGAGAATGACATTTTCGCGCTAGACCTTGCAACTCTGTGGCCCATTCTATATTAGTTTGGTTTGGCTACTTCTTGTATTGGTAAAATGCTACCTGAGAGGAAATAACATGGGTATGCCGCTGGCAATATTTAGTCATTAACGAACAATATTTGAAAAGGTGAACTATGAAGGCGTAGGTAAGGGGGCCAATTTGCACAGTAGCTGGAAAATCTCAAGTCTTGGCCACGTCAAAAACAAAGATTTCATGAGGCTGGTGTCAGTTACCTTGAATGCGTGGAAATGTTCCACTAATCCTGATTTTTAGGCTTCGCAATCCCCTAAGGCCTCGTTAAAGGAAAGGAAAGCCAGCACTTGCTGTGTTGCTTGCGCCTGCAGTAAGGTTTGAAGAAGTGGTTGTAGGGTGTTCAGTAGCAGCTTCTGGTTCTCGTCCTTCTGGTGAATATCACTGTTCTACTGTTTATTGACATAACACTGATACAGATAATTCTGTTACCAAGCGTCAAGTTGTAGATGAACACTTTATGGAAAAGTGATGGTGGCTATACCAGTGTTCAGGAAGTGCAAGTGAAATGCAGAATTCCAAAGGTAATCACAAGTCCGTTGACATACAAAGCCTATTGAACGTTGGAGTTCAAGTTCCAGTTTAGCATTCGGATTATAAGTCCAGAGCGAAGCAGAATCAACATCGAGCGGCGTTAAACAACGCTCAACAGTTAATAGAGCTGGCGGCTCGGGTCACTGTATAGTCTGGGCGGCCAATTGCTGAGTGTTGTGGGTGGCCAGTTGCTGTGTTTTGATGTGCGCGCGCGTGCACGCGAAGGTGGCCTGCGATGTTAACAGCGGTCTGCGCATGGAGAAGTGCGGCCAACGATGCATTTCTCGGCCTTGCGTAAAGCTGGCTTTACACTACCAAGTCGCTTGCAGAAGTTATTGCTGCAAGTTGTTGCGAGCCGCTTGCAGCTGTGTTTACACAGCAGCGCAAGAATCAAGCAAGATTTTCCCGCAAGTTCTTTGGCAAGAAACTTGCGTGACAAACTTGCTGAAACTGTTTACATATGCTTTCAGTATCATTACGACTGTCAACTGAAGTATAAAATGGCAAGTAGGCGAGTGAGATACGCTGTAGCTCTTGTAATTGTAATGAAAAACGTGAAAAAGAAAAAGAGAAGTATTTGGGTTAGAGAGTGGATAATAAGAAGATGGCAAAATGATGCCTATAATAAACTTTTGCAAGAACTCAGTATCGAGAGCATGGATACTTTTGAAAACTTTTGCAGAATGTCCTCAAATGATTTGGAGTGTTTGTTGACGTTAACAGCGCCCGTCATATCAAAACGAG
The DNA here is from genome assembly GCF_021461385.2 of Schistocerca piceifrons. NCBI lineage: Eukaryota > Metazoa > Arthropoda > Insecta > Orthoptera > Acrididae > Schistocerca > Schistocerca piceifrons. The sequence continues at coordinate 140,735,759 of NC_060146.1, read as the reverse complement.
ACACAAACTTCCGTACTGCTATTTCAGCAAAGGGACATTTGCTAGTCACTCTACGATTTATAGCTACAGGTGAGCTACGAATAAAATAGGCCTTTTCATTTATTTATGTGAAACATACAACCAAAAAAAGTTTGGATTTTGAAATCTTTTCTTTGTAAGAGACTCATACAAGTCTTTAATGTACTTGTTCCCTAATGTACTTGTTTCATATTCCCGTCAGCACAATTTCTCTGACCGTACCCGATGTATGTAGAGCAATTTTTGACATCTTGAAAAGGGAAAATTATTTGAAGGTATGTGAAACCACAACAATGAAATTAAATTTTTATTGAAATAAACTGCATTTTACAGAATGATATGCTTATAAAAATGTTTTTTTTTCTAATGCTCATAAAATGGAAAGTGACAAGCTAATTAAAAAGAACATGTAATAATTACACATAGTCTTCTTCTAGTCTACTAAAACAACAAGCTAGTGGATGCATGTGGCAAAGGGGTTGTGTCTTCAAGTTATGCTACTTTCTCTATACTTCTTTCAATGATGTGTCGAATATCGACGAGATTTCATATAATGCGCTCATCTTCTTCACTCTATCCTAAAAGTTCCGGTCATGCACGTTCCAGATTTCGGGATGGCTCTCCACGGCCTCAATAAAATGTTCTGTATCCTGCTTCATCCATTCCCGTTTCTCCTCCATTTCTGAAATTTGTTTGCATATAATACGTAAGATGGTTGCATAAAATTAAGTCACCACATTAAGTAAAATGTTAAATATGAGTTTTATGCAGACGACATACTATAACTTGCGCTTCCTACTTGCAGGAAATAGAAATAAATCCTAAAAGCTGCAAGTTGCTTACAGATACTCCTTGCGTGGTGTTCACACTGGAAGCGGAAAACGTGCAGCAAGTCACTTCCGCAATAAATTGCTACGGTCGCAAGTCGACTTGGCGATATGTTTACACTCGCAACTCGCGCGGCAAGTTCCTCCGCGCAAGTAAATTGCTGCAATAACTTGCTAGAGTAAACCGAGCATAATGGAGCGCGCCGATGATCGGCACGGAGATTTAATAGTGGCGGATACTACAAGAGCATCTCCACATCAGCAGTCGTAGGACATCGAAAATTCACCGAATATTCCACCCACTTCTCTCGCCTGTAGGGCAGTGCTTAGAATTCTATTTGTCTTTTTTTTCATGATGTGTTGTGGGATTCAACATATGAGATGAACTTTTAGATATGTAATTGTTCTAATTTTCCCGTACGTCCTTAGATCGTTTTGGTGTGTAAAAACGGATATTGCAGCTGATATCGGTTCTGGGATCAGTTTCCAACAAAAGCACGCCAAGTGTTCCACGGAAGAAGTGTAGATAAAAACTGGGAGGTTTTCACAAGTGTGACGCGATCTTTTTAGAATTAGTGTTCAATTGTGGCGGTATTCCATGGAAGAAAATGTATAATTACATCGCAAGTTGTTTAAATATTCTTGCGTCATCTGCAAAGCTCTCTCTCTCTCTTTCTCTTTGTGCAGTGGTACATTTAGTTCCTGCGACATCTTCAAGATATGTGTACAACAATATTCCGCACATTGCTGAAAACACTAGATGCAGTTCTGGAGGCAGTTCGTGTTCTACGACAAGCGATATCCGAGTGCCAGGGATGAGGTGGAAAGCTGTGGGTGCTTCCAGCACGACAGGATGTGATTAGCGCCGCCGCCCTGTGACTGCCCGTCGTCGGTAAGGAGAGGCTCGGCGAACGGAGCATGCACGAGAAAGTTTTTCAGATATGTTTTATGTGACCTGGGCCAGTGTAATTGCGTGGTTGCTTCTGCTGTTGGAAAAAAAGTACTGCAACTGTTTAACAAATCCGAATGTGTTTAAAAACACCAGCGTTAATTTCGAGGTGTATGCTATGTTAACCTACCACTGTGAGGTCCACTCAGTCCAGCAGCTAGACACAGATTGAGCGAATTTACCGCCGTTTTTTCTCAGGCCGCCATATTGTACACTACTGGCCATTAAAATTGCTACACCACTAAGATGACGTGCTACAGACGCGAAATGTAACCGACAGGAAGAAGATGCTTTGATATGCAAATGATTAGCTTTTCAGGGCATTCACACAAGGTTGGCGCCGGTGGCGACACCTACAACGTGCTGACATGAGGAAAGTTTCCAACTGAGTTCTCATACACACACAGCAGTTGACCGACGTTGCCTGGTGAAACGTTGTTGAAATACCTCGTGTAAGGAGTAGAAATGCGTACCATCACGTTTCCGACTTTGATAAAGGTCGGATTGTAGTCTATCGCGATTGCGGTTTATGGTATCGCGATATTGCTATTCGCGTTGGTCGAGATCCAATGACTGTCAGCAGAATATGGAATAGGTGGGTTCAGGAGGGTAATATGGAACGACGTGCTGGATCCCAACGGCCTCGTATCACTAGCACTCGAGATGACAGGCATCTTATCCGCATGGCTGTAACGGATCGTGCAGCCACGTCTCGATCCCTGAGTCAACAGACGGGGACGTCTGCAAGACAACAACCATCTGCATGAACAGTTCGACGACGTTTGCAGCAGCATGGACTATCAGCTCGGAGACCGTGGCTGCGGTTACCCTTGACGCTGCATCACAGACAGGAGTGCCTGCGATGTTGTACTCGACGACGAACCTGGGTGCACGAATGGCAAAACGTCATTTTTTTGGATGATTCCAGGTTCTGTTTACAGCATCAAGATGGTCGCATCCGTGTTTGGCGACATCGCGGTGAACGCACATTGGAAGCGTGTATTCGTCATCGCCGTATTGGCATATCACCCAGCGTGATGGTATGGGGTGCCATTGCTTACACGTCTCGGTCACCTCTTGTTCGCATTGACGGCACTTTGAACAGTGGACGTTACATTTCAGATGTGTTACGACCCGTGGCTCTACCCTTCATTCGATCCCTGCGAAACCCTACATTTCAGCAGGATAATGCACGACCGCATGTTGCAGGTCCTGTACAGGCCTTTCTGAATACAGAAAATGTTCGCCTGCTGCCCTGGCCAGCACATTCTCCAGATCTCTCACCAATTGAAAACGTCTGGTCAATGGTGGCCGAGCAACTGGCTCGTCACAATACGCCTGTCACTACTCTTGGTGAACTGTGGTATCGTGTTGAAACTGCATGGGCAGCTGTACCTGTATACGCCATCCAAGCTCTGTTTGACTCAATGCCCAGGCGTATCAAGGCCGTTATTACGGCCAGAGGTGGTTGCTCTGGGTACTGATTTCTCAGGATCTATGGACCCAAACTGCGTGAAAACGTAATCACATGTCAGTTCTAGTATAATAAATTTGACCAATGAATACCCGTTTATCATCTGCATTTCTTCTTGGTGTAGCAATTTTAATGGCCAGTAGTGTATTTTGTCACAGGAGTGAAAGGGGGACAGGGTTAAGAAGCTACTGTCAAGTGCTCCATCAATGACAACTCAAATTGTTTAAATAAACAATATACCACATTGCATAAATAATGAACATATTTGTCCATCCTATCCGGCACGGACTGAGTCCTTTTCCCACCAATTTCTAGATGAGGGAGAGGAGGTCATGGTAGAGGAGGGGGGGGGGGGAGTGTTAGGGGAGGAGAGTGGGGGTGGAGTTAGGTTAGTGGACGTAGCCCAATTGACATATTTTCGCGGCAAAATTTGAACTTCCCGCCATGACATCAGTGCAATGTTGCCGCATCTATGGCCATCATCATGGATCTGCCATCTTGAATAGATTTGGCAACAATGCAAAGTGGTATGATGCCCGCTTTGCCATACCAATGACATAGACCTCCTCAGCTTAAAAATCCGAGACAGCGATGTTGTTGACCATATACGGTACTTCGGATTTCTCATGTGAAATGTAGATTCCTCTCCTTGATACAAGTTATTTTCGAAGACAGATGAAAGCAGGGGATACACGCTTTTTCACATCGCTAATGTATAGTTACTTGTTGTGAAAATCCTGTAACAATATGGTGTAGACTACATTTCCTCTAAATTTTTATCAACAGGTAGAAAAAAATCTGTTCTAATCAGCTTCATATCTGTTAAGACATGCATCACATTAAACATATTTTCGGTCGTGATGGAGTGCTAATGTCTGTCACAGGATGTCTCTTCACTTTCAAAGTTCCTTAAAGTAACCAAATGTCTCGCCACATACGAAGGCTCTTTAAGGTAACAGCACAGAGAAGTTGCAAATATCAGGTTTTTTACAATGTACCACTTTATAAATTCGGTAATACATCTGGTTTTATTACGATGGTCGTCTCTCCCTGTGTAGATGGGAGATTGAAATTTCGTTAAAAATATCGCCACAACGAAAAAACCGCCTGGTTACAGCTCCAGCTCAAGAATTATATCTGTGGTACCCTAGCTATCGCTTCCACCCATCAGGCAGCTTGTCACTGATATCTAATTGATAGGCTAATTACTTAAATTGATCATGAGAGTCACAATGCATAGCGAGTAAAACTTTTTTTCTTTCAGCCATCGGATTATACTAGCTCAAATGGGCATCCCTGGGGGCAAGATGATGTTATTTTCGAGGAACACTATTAAGAATGACAGTTGAAGCTGATCACAGGATTCTACTGCAACTTGTGGAGAAACAGGGTGAGCTGAGTTAATGTGACTGGACAGTATTTTCTGACCACTCAGTAGAAATGAGAACATGTTGTAGCTCCACCAACTGTGTGCAGTGCGTAAGGCCAGTGCCAAATGCAGGTTTCTCCTGCCACATGAGGTAGTAGAAAAGTCAGTACGTGCTGTTACTGCCGTATTTCTTATCGGAAAAATTAAGAAGACTCCATATCAAACAGGAAATGGAAGAAGGACAAGGATTTTGCTACTGCATTGCAGTGCATCTCCAAATTACATACAGGTACTGCAGTCTCAGGAGATCTTCATCTTTTGGGGTTCATTCATGACTGTCACCCAAACATTATCTTTATCACTGCTATTTTGTACCATCCAACAGAGAAAAACTACAAACTATAAAAGCTCCACTAACATCACCTGGTAGAGAACTCGATAGGATATTGCTGCCTCTGTCTTCTGCTATATCAGGAAACAAATACTGTCTGCATCCTGGCTTTGACCATACATAGATTCCATTAAATAAACATGTACTGGTCCACTGGAGCAGGCAGCCAGTGATTAAAGTTGCTTCCACAGCCCTATGTAAAGTTTCATCATTCATACTGTAGGAGGACCATATCCCACATATTATCAGTTACAAGAGAGGGTCCCTGTGTTGTTGTTTGATACATTGTGCTGTAACACATCCAAGCAGTGTGTGACTACGGCTACACTCCCATACACTTGATTTTTCCACCACGACTACAAGGTCTGTGTCAGGTGCTACACCAACATTAACATGTCTCGAGTCACTGGCTATCACAGAAAGCTGGACATTGCAAACTATGCTGCTCCTCCTACAGCACACAGGATGACAAATAAACGACTGAGGCTGTGCTTCTCATCGACATGCAATGTGAGGGACATTGCTGCATATGGAACCTGGAAGAGTTTTAGGGAATTGTGGAGTTTTTCCAAACAGATGCCAAAAGGTGACTGATGCCATCTACATTTAATCTCATGTTTCGCAGCAATGTGGTAGCACATGTCTCAGTGTTATGTTCCTATTGATTCCTCATGTTACAGTCACATATGTGATTAGTTTTTCAGTGCTGGCCATCCACAGAAACTGTTGCTCCCACCAAGACCCTTTTTCCACCTCCAACAAGTCATATCAGTCGATCATTTTGTTGTAATCAACACTCTACCAGTGGAAGGATGGGATGGGAAAAGACACCGTTGATGTACTGTAACAAACAACACAGTTGATAGTGTGATCAATTTTAGCAATTTTACCAGTTTATTTCCGTAGTTTCAACACCGACCAGTGACACGGCAGTGTGCTTCCCAATTTATATATTACTGCTAAATCTCCCCTCCACTACTTTGCGAGTACCATATACTAGATTTGCGAATGTAGATAGATGACTGTGCAGTACATCCATACAGGACTTCGATCACAGTGCATAATTTACAATTACAATTGCCAATCTTTTCCTATGTGAATGAGAGTCATAGAGCATTCTCATATTTTTAGGATAAAGTTGGAGATTGAAAGATCTCCCCACACTGTCTTTGACCAACCCTACCTGCAACACTGCCACTGATTTAATTTGCAGCTGATCAGAAGTAGGAGGGTACTATATGTACTATATTCCATGTTTCATTAAGGAACAGAGCAAGCCAAGTCCATAGTTGCTGTTCAGCAAAGACTGTTCAGCACCAGTCTTAGTAATGGCGTCCATCCAAGTGCAGAGCATCTCTTCAGATGCGCGCAGGTCGAGGAGGTTAGCACACCTTATCAGTGTATAATATACAGGCCGTAAATCTTAAGTTGACAAACCAGAATAATTCGAAAAATAAGCTTCTCACGAAAAAATGTGTAGAATCCAAGTTCTCATTTTTGCGTGGAAAATGCTTACGAATAAATAAAAAGATCTATTTCGTAAATTTTGATTCGCTAAAACTAAAACTATCCCTCCCTCCCCATAGGGTGGGGCTTGAGAGAGAGGAATTAGAGATTTACAAATGTTGACCCAAATATATATATGAAACATGGATTTTCTTGAATTACAGCGCCAAATACCAAGAATCAAAACAAATGTTTAAGACAAAATGTACGTAGTTTTTTAAGTAGAATCTGATTCTGTAATAAAAAAAAAAAAAATGGGGGTTCCCATTTGAAATTTAACGTTGCCTCCCGTCCCACCCCCAGGGGGCTGGGGTAGCGGGCTAATTTTAGCACCAGCAGATGCCTACCTCGAAAATAGCCAACTTTGCATTCTACACATTTTTTCGTGTGAAGCTTGTTTTTCTTGTTATTCTAGTTTGTCAACTTAAAATTTACGCCCTGTATATGAGATTGTTGTGATAATATACCAGACGATTAAGATGAAACATGTGGTTTTAGTATGATGGAGCTCTAGGCACATGGAGTTTGTAACATCTTACGTAAATCAACAGCGCTATCAATTCTAAAGATTGTTCCGATGTTTGGTGTCTGTACCAAGAATATATGAGAAAGCGAGAAATGATTGTGGAACATAAACACATTCCAAAGACTAAATGGTTCTGCACTTAAACACGCTATAATGTTTGTGCGGTGCGGCTTCTGATCTGTTAGTTGTGTGGAATGCGATGCCATCATTATTCCAATGTAAGAAACATAGTTTCAGCACACGACATACATTCTCCTGCAAGTTTCTCTACGACAAACTATGGTGGCAAACTGAATGATAAAACTACTACTTTGAACACCAAAGAAGGCATCGATTATTTGCAACAGAAACACTACACAGGATTCAAATTGTGTATGGTGCCCGTTCTTTACGAAATTCAAGCCTGATTACAGTTCGGCAATTGTGATATGCTCAGAACAGTCCCATAAAATGATCGTCAGCTGACGAAAATGCATACAAAGAAACAGTGACGTCTTACACGGAAATAAACATCACAATCATTAGCCAAAGGAGATGTAACAATCTTATTGCAGTTTTCCACCATGCCTGATAACTTTCTTCTTGCACACGAAAGTCATTGTCCAATGTTAGCCTTGACACCACAACTCTAGGATGCCTCCTTTTTCCGCTATGAAGGAGTGTGTATGTAGTAGCATCAGTCTACTCTCCTCCTCCAGAACACGGAATTTTATTGATTTTGCCCAGTTCTCATTTCATGGTATTTTTCTCTAATTTTATGTATTCTTAGTTCAGTTTCCATAATTTTACATTGTTTTCGCGATTTTACATATTTCATGGTATTTCCCTCAATTTTTACGTATTTCACCTCAATTTTTCATGATTATAACGGGTTTCACTCGATTTTTTCAGATTTTATGTCATTTTTCATATTGTCTCTACAGGCGCATGGTGCGGCAGCTGACGGTATGCGTCACTTTCTGGGACCTCAAGCGGCCTGAGTGTACTTCGCGATTCAAAGATGTTTAATAATCTTATTGCATGTGATAAGTGTTCGTGACGGCATTCCTTGCATGATTGGAATAAAAAAAGTGCCACAACTGTTTAAATATTCCATACTGTCTTGTCGTCCTCAAAATGTTTAAATAATCAGTATTCCATATTACGCATTCGATTTCCCAACAAATTCTTTAAATAAATAAATAAACTATATTACAAACACTGCCTTGTATCCTATAAATTGTTTAAATAAACGATATTCCACATATTGGCGTGTCTACTGGAAATTGTTTAAACAATATTCTACACACTGTAATCGACTTCCTGCCAAATTCCTTAAATAAATATATAAACAAATTATATTCCCGAACTTCCAGCATGCTGGAGTTGCTTAGGTCAGCAACTCCTGTTAATCACTAGAACAAAAAACCAATCCAAGTTGCAAATATTTTATTTTTCATTCGACGACTAGATTTGGGCAGAGATCCATTTTCGAATCAACTATGTATGCACTGTAAATGTACATTACACATTTTTTGACATCTCTGGAAATGCCATTTCTGCCTTTGTTATGTTGATTTGAAAATGGGACTCAGTCACTGAATGAAAAATAAAACATTTACAATTTGGACTGGTTTTTCGTTGTATTGAAACTATACTCCACACACACTGTCTTGCATCCTATAAATTATTTAAACCAACAATATTCCACACATTGTTTTGTCTACTAGAAATTGTTTACACCAAAATTCATTACAAACATTAAAAATCACTTATCCCTATTGAGTGCAAAGAATATAATAAATATTGTAATTTATGTTAGAGTGCCGAATTTTAATGCAATGCGTTCACAATGTCTTTAAATTCATTCTCACTGATGATTTGGGACTATGGCCATGAACAGTGCTGGTTTTATCTTGTCCAGCCTACGTCTCTCAGCCTGGCCTCTACAGGCCACAGGCTTACTCACCTAGAGCTAAGTGCACCTTGCGGATACAGGCCAGCCACAGGTCATGATATACTCTGCCTAGATCAGAGTGCAGCCAACAGATATGGTCCAGCCCACACATGGCGAGTTGACTTGGCCCGACAGTGGCAGCCTGTCTTGTGCTTATCTGTGCAACACGGAGTTTTCACAAACTTCATATGCTGGACAGCAACTGCAGTTATCGCCCTCGTCATGAGCATCATTGGGTGTTTCTTACCAAGGCAGTAGTTTGCTGAGGAAATATAGGCTGTTGCACTCTCTGTTCAAAAGAGAATTCACAAATGACTACAAACAAAAGTCTCTCGACAATGGTAGCAAACACCTCAGTGTTCATGCCCACATCAATTTATTTAAGACGTATACACCAACAGTCGCAAACTGCGCCACAGTTCGACAGATATTGTGCACCACTCCAAAAACCAACAAATAATTTCCTCTGAATTTCTGCGGGCCAATAATCATGCAGAAATTCGTCACAAGAACTGTAACGGCCCTACCGTTCTTTCCTATTCTTAAAAATTCAGCCATCCAAGTTACAAAATTATTTCTGTTAATAAACACGGTGACAAATCTAACGAGATTTACGTTAATGATAGTAAATTCTGGCACCGAAAACCCGAGTCTCAAACCCACTGTTCGCTTCTTACTATTCACTTTGAAACTACATTTAATTTTCCGTAAATCTCTGTTAACTGGTTTCACTTGACTGAATTAACTAAACACTCTCATTAATTTAAATAAATGGTCGCCTTTACAAAGTATTTTTGAAGAAACCACAAAGTTTATTAAAAGAAAAGGAATCGAATTAACTACTTCAGACCATGAAAAGAATCAAATACTTGAGAGCTACTTCTCGTACACAGTAATAAACTAGAAACTATGGTACCGAAATAACTACAGTGTGCCTAGACTGCGATCTAGCTAAAAAAAGATAATTACTATGAAAATGCACATTCTTTCAATTACTATGAAGGAGTATTTATATTCACTCCATTACTCAAACAAATAAAGTGCTTTCTAATCACACACAAGGTTACATAAGAATGAAACGATTGCTTAATTTTCATTCAGTAATAAACACTAAAAAGCTTTATGCTTCATGTTGTTCAAATTAGCAGATTACCTGTTACAATATTACACATACAAAAATTAGATCTCGGATTTTGGTAGTCTTGGTCGAAATGTTTTGTGGCCAATTTGTGGTTGCTCTTAGACATGGCTCCAGATAAATACCATGTACTTGTATACAAATTAGCCTCTTGAAGTACATTTATATGCAATTATACTAATCTCGCTGAATGTGATGGAGGCAATTTTTTGGAGGCTGATAATTGTTGTTCAAAACAAAAAGTCTCCACAACACATTCACTGTAATGTTCTTCTTACTTCAAGTTATGGATTAGCCACACTTTTACAAAATCATATGCCGCAATACTTCTAATCACGATACTGAAAGGAGTAGTGCAATTGACTCTTTATACGAAATAAATTTGACACAGCCCTACCTAGTCTTCTACTGATTTATTACAACAAACTTCATATTAACTTTACCATGGTGAACAGTTAATTACTTAAATTTCCGACTCTACAGAACCACTGTCGTTGCTACACCTTACTCCATTGTCAGCCTAATTCCGACTGTGTCTTTTCTCCTCTGTGCACATGCGCTACTTTTTCGTGCCCTCCACATCATCAGTACCTCCCACATCAGATATACATACTTATCGACAATATTGAGGATGAGATAATATATCAACTTTTGCATTATTATTTTCTTTGACTTATCGGTATAGAATTTCAGTTGTTACAGTTACAATAATAGGCAGTCGCACACAATTTGAATTTACATGAAATAATTTTAACTAAAAAGACATATAAAAATAAATAAGAACAATTTAAAATTATTTTGTTGTGTTAGTGGTCAGTTACTATAGTCAGTTACAAAATGTTTAAGATCAGTGCAGGCATGAAAACTTCGTTATCCCACCGAATTGTGTGTTCTTTCCAATGTCCAATAAAAAATATAACAGTAACACACTGATAAACTGTTGTACAAAGACTTTTGAATACACTGTCCCTCGCAGATAAAAGTAACAGACATTTTGACACCTGACATATGCAGTTTCTGGTGCGGCAACCAACGTATGCTGTACAAAACATTGGTCAACTGTTGAATTTCTTGGCCAGTTTTAAACAATTTCCCATCTAAAACGGTATTACACGCCAGCTGTAAACTCTGAAATGACTCATGCACTGTCTGCTCGACAGCAAACGTACAAATCGTCTCCACTGAAACATTATTAAAACTAGTGCCCTGCTGTTGCCTAATATTAGTTTTTGCACTAGATAATTCTGATGTACGGCTTCTTCGTGTCCTGCTTGCTTTCTCTCTTGATGTTAAGTAAACATGTGATAAGTATTTGCATTATATCCAACTTTTTCTTGATGTTAGCTCGAATTCTTGTGTGAAGAATTCACAAAGTTTGCGCAATGACTGAGCTCAGAATTGAAATTAGAAGTAGTAACTTTAAATTTGGATTTTATGTCCATCCAGTCGTCCCCTGTGGATGGAAAACTATTTTTCAGTGACCTATTTCACTTCCAGTTTGAAGTTAAAGATTTCAGTTGATACATTATCAATTTCAGTATTCAGAATTGCGCTCTAATTTTTCAAGTCTAATCTGCAACTGTTCAGCACATCTGTTCAAGACAATACCGAATCATTTTGCTACTAATCTTGACATCTGGAGACAGTTTAACCCCTATAGATTTAGTCATTGTGTAAGTCTCGTCAGTACCACTAGGTACTGAATTTCTCACTTGAGTGGAACTAATGCCATTTTCACTTAATCTGTCATCAAGACTAGGCAGTTGTTCAGTACTTTTTCGAACTTTCGTAATACGAGTGGGCTGCGAATCAGGATTGAAAACTTCAGTTCTACTGAAGTCGGCAGTAATTACACTACCGGCCATTAAAATTGCTACACCAAGAAGAAATGCAGATGACAAACGGGTATCCGTTGGACAAATATATTATACTAGAACTGACATGTGATTACATTTTCCCGCAATTTGGGTCCATAGATCCTGAGAAATCAGTACCGGGAACAACCTCCTCTGGCCGTAATAACGGCCTTAATACGCCTGGGCATTGAGTCAAACAGAGCTTGGATGGCGTCTACAGGTACAGCTCCCCATGCAGCTTCAACACGATACCACAGTTCACCAAGAGTAGTGACAGGCGTATTGTGACGAGCCAGTGGCTCGGCGACCATTGACCAGACGTTTTCAATTGTTGAGAGATCTGGAGAATGTGCTGGCCAGGGCAGCAGTCGAACATTTTGTGTATCCAGAAAGACCTGGACATGACCTGAAACATGCGGTCGTGCATTATCCTGCTGAAATGTAGGGTTTCGCAGGGATCGAATGAAGGGTAGAGCCACGGGTCGTAACACATCTGAAATATAACGTCCACTGTTCAAAGTGCCGTCAATGCGAACAAGAGGTGACCGAGACGTGTAACCAATGGCACCCCATACCATCACACCGGGTGATACGGCAGTATGGTGATGACGAATACACGCTTCCAATGTGCGTTCACTGCGATGTCGCCAAACACGGAAGCGACCATCACGGTGCTGTAAACAGAACCTGGATTCATCCGAAAAAATGACGTTTTGCCATTCGTGCACCCAGGTTCGTCGTTGAGTACACCATCACAGGCGCTCCTGTCTGTGTTGCAGTGTCAAGGGTAGCCGTAGCCACTGTCTCCGAGCTGATAGTCCATGCTGCTGCAAACGTCGTCGAACTGTTCATGCAGATGGTTGTTGTCTTGCAAACGTCCACACCTGTTGACTCAGGGATCGAGATGTGGCTGCACGATCCGTTACAGCCATGCGCATAAGATGCCTGTCATCTCGACTGTTAGTGATACGAGGCCGTTGGGATCCAGCACGTCGTTCTGTATTACCCTCCTGAACCCACCGATTCCATATTCTGCTAACAGTCATTGGATCTCGTCCAACGCGAGCAGCAATGTCGCGATACGATAAACCGCAATTGCACTTCGGTGGCCCACTGCTTCCGATCTCAGAAACATAAATCAGAAGCGACAACAGGGAACCAAACAACCCTTCCTTCACCTTATTACTCAAACGTATGGAGAAAACTACTTCGATAAAATTGACCAAAACTGATTTCATTCCTTTAAGCAAAACCACGTACACGAATGATGCAAACGGAACTGACTCATTAAAATCCAAGCATCACATGGAACACCTTATGTGGGCCTGTAAGGTACCACACGGCAATCTTTAGACACAGAAAATAGATCGTTCGGTAAGGCTGCGCACACGTATCAATGTTTTAGACACTTGCCAGCTTAAGTAAGAACACTACTATTAAGGAGCGAAGCACACACTTAATAAGAGGCATGAAATATCACATCACAGTCCTTGCAACGCTTTGCTGCCTCAAGAGCAATCATCATTATATTTCACTAATCGTTGGTAGGACCTGAATTACTTAACTTGATGCCAGCTGCTGGTAAGATGTGGCGAAGACACCAGACGTTGCTTAGTCCGATACTGTTCTTTCACGGAAGCGAGCACACGCATAGCTTCACGAGGTTGCCAAGAAGCCACAGCGCCGGCCCGCTGTTACTGACCCCAGTACGATCAGGCGGTAACTGCCGCCCGTACTCGGGCACACCGTGCTCGCTGTCGTCTCGCTAATACGCGCACCTCCGCGTGCCGTGCCCAGCGTTGTTGTTCCTTTCCACTCCGTACTGGCTCTGAGCACTATAGGACTTAACTCCTGAGGTCATCAGTCCCCTAGAACTTAGAACTACCTAAACCTAACTAACCTAAGGACATCACACACATCCATGCCCGAGGCAGGATTCGAACCTGCGACCGTAGCGGTCGCGCGGTTCAAGACTGTAGCGCCTAGAACCGCTCGGTCACACCGGCTGGCCACTCCGTACTGCCCGCTAAATCCTGAGCCGGCCCAGGCTCCAAAGACAAACTTCTGCCAGAGGGAATCGATAGTGCCTGACCAAAGATAGCCCTGGCACCAGTCCAAGACTTCTTAAGTAATAGACATGGAGGTAAGAACAGAGGGAGACGCCGTGACGTCACAGCTGTGAAGCTATGTGAAGCCGAGGGTAGCCATCTCAATCCGACTAAAACATTGCTGCTGTAAGCTTGTGTGCATAGGCTTGTCGCTCGCTTTTGGAAGGATTTTGCGCTATTATGGTGACTTGTGTGGTGTTCGGATGTACGAATCGTTCTGACTGTGATGCGAAATCGAAGGGAATAACATTTCATGTGTAAGTTGTCTCGTTAAGTGTGATTTTACAACTTCACTGTGAATGAACGTGTGGTGCATCGGTACTTGTACTATAGCGTGTTTTTCTCCTGTATGATTTCAGATTTCCTAAAAATGAAAGTCGGAAAGCTCTGTGGGAGAATGCCGTGAGGAGGAAGAATTGGCGTGCGTCTAAATCGAGCACTATATGTTCTCAGCATTTCCGAGAAGAGGACATAGACCGAACTTCCCTTTCATCAGTAAGGCTCCGAGAAAATGCTGTACCATCAGTTTTCCCTACACACCCAAAACAATTGCAAAAGGTATGTTAATTCAAAGAATTAAATTCTTAGTTTTCAAGTTCACGTTTCAGTATAATACGTACGTATCGTCGATAATCGAAGTGTTGAGTAACTCACTTTGTCTTCATCATGTACCAAATTAAAAGCTAACACTACATTAACTGGCGTAAAGTATAGGCCTAAACAGGACACTGTGTAGATTTGCCATTTTATGTACCATATTTCAGTAAATATTGGTGGTAATGAACAGTGTTTCCCAGTAGTGTAACGTAACTGAAATGTCCCAGTACGTTTTACAAACAAGATGTATTTATGGGGCTTTGGAGGGAGGGTATAGCTAACTTAGTTTTCAGTTTCTATTATTTAGTTTGTGATACACGTTTATTACTGAATTAACAAAATTGTATCGTTTACATTGAAGGCTAGGTATTCGGAATATTACATTAAAAAATATTTTTAATCAGAAGAAACGCGGAATTTCGCCTTTACGAGATTTTATTTTAAACAAAAACTTTGAAACAACCAATCTGATGACGTTACATGCGTATATGGTGCAATTAGCTACTGTAATACACGCAGCGCTATAGCACACTGGCAATGTTTTGGTCAGAGTGTCATGGCAGCGAGGCACGGCCCCATGGCTTCAAAACGTAGTACGGCTGGGATACGTAGCGCCATCTCCCATTATTCTTACCTTCATGGTAATAGAGCCCAGTTTGTTATCGTCGACAGCAAGTGTTCATCAGAGACACGGGTATCGTCAGAAGTGCCACAGGCAAGTGTCGTCTGTCGGAAAGGGTAAGCACTAGTCTGCTGCTATTTGCTGATGATGTTGTGACGTGTGGGAAGTCGTTGAGTGACTAGAAGGATAAAAGGTGACTTTGATAAAACTTTTAGCACTAGCTCCAGCTGTAGAAAAGTGTAAGTTGATGCAAGTGAGTAGCAAAAATAAACTCATTAAGTTTGGGTCCAGTATTAGTAGTGTGTTGCTTGACACAGACATGCCAAATAAATATCTAGGGGTAACATTGCAAAGCAATATGAAATGGAATGACCATGTAGGTTTGGAACTTAAATAGTGGCAACACTGCTGTGGAGACACTATGCAGTGGAATATGCTATTGTTGCTGACAGCACACGTTGTTGACATACCTTCCTTACCTCCGAGCAAAATGGACTCGCCCGTCCCACGTCACCAGCGTGCGCACAATCGAGGGAAACACAGTCGCTTGTGAGCGAGCGGTCTAACGTAACGGTGTCTATGTTTTCGAAACAGGAACAACGGAGTTGGATCAAGATTGCATGTGCGAGACGTCGTACAGCACGACAGTGTCATCAAGGTCTTCAAGAGGCGTGCGGGGAATCGGCATTGTTGTGCAGAACAGTGGCACTTTGGGTAAAAGAATTCAACGAAGGTCGGCAAACTGTGGCAGACATGCATGGGGCAGGTCGTCCTAGCGTATCTGAAGAAGAAGTGCATGCTGTTGCCGCGTTAGTGGACAGTGATCGACGCCATAAGATTCGTGAGCTCGCCCAAGAAACCGGATTAGCGCATACGACTGTGCTTCGCATCCTGAAGGAACACATGGGCATGCGAAAAATTGCATGACGACGGGTTCCGCATGACTTGAGGGAAATGCAGAAATGGATGCGTTACGACGCTGCTCAGACGCACTTGGAGCGTTACGAGCGCGGAGGAGAGGCTTTCTTACGCCGTATCGTAACACTGGATGAGGCGTGGGCCACATCGTACGAGCCAAAACTGAAACGACAGTCCAGCGAATGGGGTCATTATGGGTCGCCGCGAAAGTTGAAAGTGCGTCAGAGTCCCAGTATGGTGAAAGTTATGGTGATTCTCGTGTACGACTGAGATGGTGTTATCCTAACGCACTACGTTCTCCACGGCAGATCGTCACTGCACAGTATTACTGTTCGTTTTTGGAGCATCACCTGCGACCAGCTTTGCGAAAGAAGCGGCGACACTTTCTACGCAACCTACCCATCATTTTGCACGACAATGCGCGGGCGCATACAGCGCAAGCTGTGGCTGCTCTCTTCGGCCGATGGGACTTGGAAGTACTGTACCATCCACCATACTACCCAGACTTAACTCCTTGTGACTTTGATTCCGAAGGTGAAGGAACCACTTCGTGGCATTCGCTTCAGAACTGTTCCAGAGGCTCGACAGGCAGTAGACCGCTCCATTCGCTCCATCAACAGAACAGGCTCTGCTCACGGTATACTACGCTTTCCACATCGCTGGTAACGGGTTCTACACAACGCTGGTGATTACTCTGAATGACAGTAACAGGTGCAAACATGCAATTCTTTTGTTTCGGTTATGAATAAATAGTTGTCACTATTTAAGCGCGGGGTAGCAGTGAGATCTGAGGCGGCGTGCTACGGTTCGTGTGGCTGCCCCCGTCGTAGGTTCGAGTCCTACCTCGGGCATGGAAGTGTGTGTTGTCCTTAATGTAAGTTAGGCTGAGTTAGATTAAGTAGTGTGTAAACCTAGGGACCGATGACCTCAGCAGTTTGCTCCCATAGAACTTACAACAAATTTTGCACTATTTAAATTCCAACCCTCGTAGTAGGGAACACGAATGGTCGAATTTAGTTTACTGGGAGGATTTTAGGAAAGGGTGGTTCATCTGTAAATCAGTCTGCATATAGGACACTAATGTGACCGATTGTTGAGCACTGTTTGGGTGTTTGGGGTCTGCACCACGTTAAGTTAAAGGAAGACATCGAAGCAATTCAGGGCCAGGTTGCTAGATCTGTTAGCAATAGGTTCAAACAACATGTAAGTATTGCGGAAGTGCTTTGAGGAGTCGGATGGGAATCACTGGAGGGAAGGCAACATTAATTTGGACGAGCACTACTGTGAAAATTTAGAGGGCCAGCCTTTGAGGATGTGTGCAGAACATTTCTGCTTCTGCTAGCGTACATTAAGGACCATGAAGATAAGATTAGAGAGATCAGGGGTTGTACAGAGACATCTAGATGGTCGTATCTCCCCCGCTCTCTTTGCAAGTGGAAGAGGAAAGTAATGACTAGTAGTGGTACATGGTAACCTCTGGGGTGCAGCATACGGTTGCTTGCGGATTAAGTTTGTAGATGTAGATGAAAAGGAAGGTTTAAAAATAGCAGTGGAGCAGTCTGTTGATAGCCTGGGCCTGATGTGAGCCTGTGGAGCGGGGCAGATAATAGGAATGGCGGGCGGGCGTACGGGCGGTGGACTTCGCCTGAGCTCGCGTGTGCTGTTTGGTTCCGATTTCGGTGCTCTGAACGGGGTGGAAGTACAAACGGAGTCCACATCTTAATTCGAAAATAAGTACTCAGTCGCCTCCACCATTCGTGGCCAAGTCGCGGCCTTACAATCTCGGGCCTCAGTTGTTGTACAAGCTGCATTTTTTAAAACTTGTGGTGGCTCTGCAAAGTTGCCCCGGTTAAATGTATTAAATATTTGTCTTAAGAATTTTGAACGATTTCTAGAAGAATTTGTCTTAACTGAAACCGTTTTCTAAAATTGCGGTGTAATTCAGCCTTAGTAGCGTATGTCAATTTTGATGGGGAAATAACTGGGTTATTATTGATCCACCTGTCTATAACCTTGTAAAGTTGTTTGGTAATATCTCGCCTGGGAGGGACAGTTTTCAGTCTACGTGGAAATAATAATTTATTTCCTGGGTATTTGATGTAAAGTTTATTTTAAATGATTTACTTGGCCCGAGTGGGGCTTTTTCAAATGTTTGCAAAGAGATTAATTCGCTTGTGGTTTCATACAACAAGCAGTTTGTAAAGTTTGCCTCAATGGCGTTTCTTAAAGAAATTATAATCTGATTTATGATTGTAATTCTCTTAATGATTTATCTATGACGCAAATAAATATGTTGAAATGAAATGGTCACTGTATGGATCAAGTCCTTCCACTCCCTTTATATTAAAGGTTAAGGAAACTGTAGTTCAAAATAGTAATAACGTACCACTAATTAAGCAACAGTTCCCATCAGCTAAGTGAACTGTACCAATACAAAGCCTCTATCAAAGAAAGGTCTCTGCTGTGGAGCCTAGTCAAATTAAAGGCACACATATCCACTTTGTGACTAACACCCACTTGTTTCAGCTGACATGTTAACGAGTTCCACAACACTGCAGCATTTAAAACTCACTAGCTCCAGTTTCACTGAACAAGTTCTGACATCGGAAAACAAACTGTATTGTTGAGGTACTGTGTCCTGCAATAAAGTTGACATACGTAAGTCTTGTATCTAAAATCAAAGTGATCTGTACATATGTACATTCCAGGAACCTTCATGGAAACCACTGATTCAGAGTAATAGTTTTCCTCAGGCACTCTCTACGAATCTCCCAGTGGGAGATTAAAACACCCATGTGAGTATTACTCTTACACATCTTCAACAAGACCTGTAGAAAATACTCTGTCACGTGTGACTTTATACACTAACCGTCAGTAAATTAAAATACTGCCTGGCAGCATTCACAAAGGGATTCTCACTCCTACCACATTTAACCACCCAATCAAACCACAAGGCCATCCATGATCATCTAAAACAACGGTGTAGATATCTGCAGCAGGACAGTCAGATAGTTCTTCTGCCATTACAGTGGAGAGCATGGACATAGTTAAGCAGCATTAGCTTTGTTCATTTGCTCTAACCACATCAAAGCATGTACTAATTCTCACCATCCAAAATAAAACTTACATTCTTTAATCAAAGACATTTCCTATGCGACTCTGCATATATCAGTTTCCAAATCAAATAATCTACCACTTCAACCTATTACTCTGCTGAGATTTGAGCGCCACCAGTAACATGATCTGCTTCAAGCAAGGGATCGCTACCCATTTTTGTAAACTTTTCCCCACCTGTGATATATCATACATCAATTGTCACTAAAAAATTAAGGAAAGAACTCTTGTTAGCACGAAGTGTGAAGAACACTAATACCCACTCGGATCAATTATAGAGAGAATATTTGTATGCATATTCGTGGTCTCGCGGTGCTAGGCGCTCAGTCCGGAACAGCACGACTGCTGCGGTCGCAGGTTCGAATCCTGCCTCGGGCATGGATGTGTGTGATGTCCTTAGGTTAGTTAGGTTTAAGTAGTTCTAAGTACTAGGGGACTGATGACCGCAGATGTTAAGTCCCATAGTGCTCAGAGCCTTTTGAACCATTTTTTGTATGCATATTCTTTTCCAAACAATATGTTCACTAATGGATTATTTCGTATCATCCTCACTTCAGGGACATAGCTGACCGAGCCCATTCCTCTCAGGCCAAGGGATCTCTCTCCAATCAAACTCCGTCTTAATTTTTGGTTTTGCCAGTAGTGTGTACAGAAGCCAAAGTTATAGAAGGCTTGAGGAGATACTTTAGCTCCTTCCCCTGACACATCCCTTTTGCTCGCCCAGCGACCATCTCGCTTTTCAGAACAATGAAAAGCAGGGCTACCTCACATTCCCTTGAATTCTGCTTCTCCGTTATCTTAAAAATTGAATACAAATGAGACAATAACTTCGATTTATATTCGCGTTGCATTTACTAACTGGGAAGTTTCTACTGCATATTTTTCAACCCAGTACACAGTAATTTATTCTTTATTTTTACTTACGTGCTTACATAATATTATATTCGATTATGAATATCGGCAGGGAAACAGAAAATCACAGCCATTTCTCAGAGTGCATGTCAGAATTCAACGATGTTAAATTAGTTTGTTTCGAGATTGACCTATCTCAGTTGAAAGCCCTCATTCTCTACTTTTCAATAAGTATTTTACATTTTCACAAACTTAAAAATTCAAAGGTGTTCTGTAGCCAAAAATTTCGTGTTCTGGAATGTTCCAATCTTAAACTGTACTTCTTCACAAAATCCGGTTTATGGGTTAGTAAAACTGACTTTTCTCTTTGTGCAAGTGTATACTTCCACCAAAATAAAATGTTAGTTTGTTAAATATTCATATTAGAAAATCTATCAGAAAAACTCATTGCAAAACTTGGTAATCCCCACGCACAACAAACCTTGCCTCTGATGAAGCAGTATCTGACTTCTGTCGTTCTGTAATCATACACCTTTTAGTGAAACAAACTACTCTGTCTATTCTTTTCATCTCCTGCTGTTTCTGTCTTTTATGTTAATATTTAAAATGCAATAACCGTATGTTTTACCATTTTGTAATTTCCGTAATACATGTGTCTATAAATAGGCACTGCGCTTATAGCTTCAGTTGGTCGAGATTTGGAAGTCATAACATGCAATTACTACATGGGTCAGAGCTTTGCATCCTATGAAGGCAACCACTCTTATGAATATGAATTGCCACTTGGAGATTTATGTTAGGCTAAATGGAGTCTTTAAAAGGCAATGGCCTTATGCTAAGAAACTTCTGTACTTTAAAATTAATGCGCAAGTTGGTCGTCGTAAATGTTCTCCAGACACGATAAATTTAAATGAAGAACAACTTAAATTCAGTTGATGTTGATGTTGCAGGTTATTTGATATCTATTCAAAAGCACTTATTTAGTATTCAGTGAGGGAAGGAAATGGTCTGGAAGACTTTTGAGGCATTAAAATAAACCCTGAGAAGTTTGTACAGTAGTTATGTAACAAGAAGCCTCGCGAAGATAGTAAAACTGACAGTTATATAAGTTGCAGTGGTAAAAAAGAGGAAATAGGAATATGGATAAATGTCGTAGCAGGAAAAAGCTTGAAATGACGTCAAACAGAAGTAAAGTACAAAAATAAGCTCACTGAAATGATAACAGATGAGATGCCTATAGGAAAAATTTGTTCCAGCTGCCGTAATGGAAGTCAGCCAATGAGGAGTGAGTCTGATATAAACGAACATGCATGTGCGGGTAGACTGACACAGAGGTTTAGCAGAGACATTTACAGCACGTGTCGGAGTATATATAGCTGCCCAACCCCATTTCTGTTACAAAGAGAAAGAGAAGAGAGAGAGAGAGAGAGAGAGAGAGAGAGAGAGAGAGAGAGAGAGTAAAATAAAATTAAAACTACCCGTCCAATCACGGATTCAGGTTGCTTATACAATTGTGAATTCAATGGTAGTAAGCACAGGGCTGCAAACGCTTTTGTTAGGTGTGATGAAGACATACAGTGAATAATTTTATTAGAAATAAAGTTATAAGTTTGCATCGAATTTGATTAAATCTCCTTCAAAGTACCACACTCATCCCCCCGTTGAATCCATGACTGGAAACATTTCTGGAAAGACTTCCTTTGGAAGGGCATTCAGCTGCTCTGTTGTGGCCCTGTTAATCCCAGGAATGGTGTCAAGACGTTTTCCTTTAAGCACGGTTTTAATTTTTGGGAAGAGGCAGAAGTCACTTGGCGCTAAATGAGGTGGGTGAGGCAGATGTGAGCAGGCGTTCTACCACGAATGTCTTGATAGAGAAGTGATCCAAACCATGTATGGTTGCTCCCAAGGCGATGGGAAAGAACATGTATCTCAAAAATGGCGGTTACTATCGTGCTGCTGCTGGTCACGATATTTGCCTACGAAGAACTGCAGCGAACTGAGACTCAGACTGCATCCCTCATTAGTTTTGTTGCCTCGGACGCAACACACTTAATGCGTCCTCGTTGCCAACTTGAGTGGTGGTGGAAACCCCGATAGTCGCATAGGCTTGCTGCCAGAGACTGTTTGGCCCTCTATGTGAGCGTACATGTTATTGGGGTGGAGCCAGATGTCTGTCCACAGGACAAGGCAATGACCCTCAATGTAACGGCTGCTTTGCTTAAAATCTGAAACCAACAGCAACTGGAACTTGTGTCGATTAACACCACTTGAGTAATCTTTAGTAGCAACTGTTGACGCTACAACCATTTGTGTAGTTTGATCAATAGCTTGATCTTTTGAGTAAGGCAGCATCAAGTTGGAACGCTTTCTCAGTCAGCCTCCAGAGACGCTAGAGTGAGGTTGTGTTTCGTGTGTGTCGCGCATCATGTATTACGAACAACACGTGAACATTAAGTGCTGTTTCAAGTTGCAGAAAAGTGCCAAAGAAACTCATGAAATATTGAAGTTAGTGTGTGGCGATACTGCTGTAACTCTGAAGATCGTTTACAACTGGTATGAGCGATTTGAAAGCCGAACTGAGTCGGTAGAAGACGAACAACGTTCAAGACGTCCATTAACCTCGAAAACAGAAGAAAACGTGTTAGAAGTAGAGTTCGTTGCAGGGTAACAACTATAAACACCGAATTTTACAAGGGCCTACTTCAACGTTTGCGAAACGATGTAAAAAGAAAGAGACCAGAAAAACAGGTGGATGGCTTCCTTCATTAGAACAACGCCCCGAGCGCCTGGCGAATTTTTGGCCAGAAAAAAATGTTTTCTATCAAGACATTCGTGGTAGAACGCTCCTAGCAAAGCCGAGCGTGTTTAAATAATGTGTTTGCACTGTGAGGGATCAGCTTCATGATTTCATCGACGTTAAAGCAACAAGCTTTGTCATGCTGCCACTATCTGTATGTCCACAACGTATGCCTGTTCAGTGGCTTATTGCCTTCGTTTCTGATTCGAATCCTGCTGTCCGTCTTTAATATGCCTCATCAATAATCTCTTTAGGGACTGGTCTACTTCTCATTATTTATCTTCGTGTTTTCTGTCTTTTCTTGCACTTATAGCTTGGCCGACAGCAAACCTGAAGATTCAGTAAATAGCAAGGCAAGAAATAAATAGGTCAGTAACCTTATAAGATGAGTTTACGTTTTATTTAAACTTACATTTTACATAATATGTGTCTGGCTTTTATTTAAATCAGTTTTTACATGAAATAAAATATTTCCCACGAATAGGAGGGTTGAGATACGCCAGAACATGAAAACTTAGAGTATACTATCACCATTCATCCACTGGAGCATATTGCCAAATAATTAAACTCATCAAAAATTAAGTGATACAGCTACTTCACTTTATTCTAGAGCTGGACAGTGTTTAAGGGAACTATTACAATTACAGTTACGGAATCATACCTATTAAGAAAACACGAATAGTATGTTCTACATTTGACCAGATTAAAGGTTTAATAGTGTAGAACTTTCCAACAATAAATGGAGTTTTCTACATTCAACTGCTTTTAGAACAGTATGAGAAAATTGTTGTTTTATTTTGAAGCTTTTCCTCCTACTGTTAAAATTCCAGTGTTTTTAAACAAACCAATGTCATATGTACCTTGTCACTGTGATAAGCAGCCTTTTGGCCATAATTTATTAATAGCTATGGCCTGCGGGGTGATACTTGCGGCTATAACGTATGCGTTCCTTCGGAAACAGTTAACAGAGATGGACTGATGATGGAAGTGTCATTCCACAGAAAAAGTAGTGAAAAAGGCGCGAAAAAATAAGCAGTTAGTACGTTCCTGGAACCTATTATCTCACTTCAGGTGTAACCCATTAATAGTATAGGCAATCCCAAGTTAAGAGTAAATTGTTTGCAATGACGAAGAAATGATGTGACGTTTCATACAAGGCTACAACACACAAATACAAGATTCCCCTTGTGATTTTGTTGTCACAACACAGGTATTCTGTGGAGATAGTGTGGTGATGGAATGCTACCAAGGTAAGTGGTAAACGTAACGGAGGCGTTTTGAAGAACTTTTTATATTATACTATACATTGATCCAACAGTTTTGATTGTAGCAGTATGATTATACTGTAGAGTATAATTTGTCACTGTTGATTCACTTTAAGGCACTAAGACCAATTTCTACCGCTTTTGGAGAGCTCATATGGAGTCCAAGTATCACATCTGCAAACATGACACCTATAGTGACATGGTCAAACATTCGTAACTTATAATGACATTAGCATTTCCATTGCAAGAAATCTAACAACACAGAAATGGAGACAAAATCTATGAATGATGGAATAATAGACTAAGTGATATTCAGAAGAACAAGCGTGAATGACATGTATCAAACCAACAATATGTACAACACAAGAAAGGAATTACCAGTGCTCTTCGATTTTCAGTTCTGTGATAACTAGTATAACAGCATCATTTTCACTGGTCCAACTCTATAACTATGAGGTCATCGTGGAAGATTGCTAACCAAAGGGTCCTGGGTTTGATTTCTGACAGTTCGGAGATTTTCTCCACATGGGGACTGGATGTTCTATTGTTCTTACATTCATACTGTCATTACTGCCTGCCCCCAGTAGCTGAGTGGTCAGCGCAACAGAATGTCAATCCTAAGGGTCTGGGTTCGATTCCTGACTGGGTCGGAGATTTCCTTCACTCAGGGAGTGGGTGCTGTGTTGTCCTAATCATCCTCATTTCATCCCCATCGATGCACAAGTCGCTGAAGTGGCGTCAGATCGAAAGACTTGCACCTGGTGAATGGTCTACCTGACGGGAGGCCCTAGTCACACAACATTTTATTGTCATTACTGAGAAGGAAATCATATCAAACACACTATTGTATCGTCTTTCCTCTGATGAGATGGCTTTGTGGGCACAACCCAAAAGCCAATAAACTGAAATTTAAAAAAATCAGTAGCCATGTTAAATCACATTACCAGTATTGTAAAACAGTTATTACTTATGCAACATTTGCGCTTGATGAAGTGCCATATCAGAATTTCTCATACATGTTGCTGCTGTTTTTCTGTACCATATAATGTGGAATTATCAGTGTAGTATTCTTTCAAGAAACTCAGTGCACCAACAGACGGGAATATTGCTTGAAAGGTAACATTGTCCCAGAGCTCACCTGTTCCTACTTAACAAAATTTCTGTGGTAAAGGCTGAGAACCAACTGCAATGTTGAGTCACATTATTATTACCAGATGCTGTTGTACAAAATCCCAACATGGGAAGTAACTCACTTGATAGGGCTCCATGACTAATGGAAGGCAGTTGAGAGTCCATGTTCTGCACAAATGTAATGCTAGGTAACGAATGACAAGGTACCATAACGTTTCACCAAAACGGTGTTCAATAAAAAACAGGCGCAAACGCTTCTTAAGATTACCACTTCGCGTGATTGTATTTTGTGACTGGCTCTAGCTCTAGGGGCGTTTGCCAGTATGCTGTTGACCAACCTGCTTCAGGTGGTTAATTGTTATGAATGTCGTCTTGCAATAGCCACAGATTTACGAACATTTGTCACCATGCCGTTTTAAATGTTTCTTCAGATTACTACTTTGCGTGAATGTTTTGTTGCAAATGCCACAGCTGTAGGGGCGTTCGCCGGTGTGAGTCATTGAATGTTGCTTCAGGGAACCACTTGTTACAAACGTCTTATTGCAAAGACCACAACTGTGGGGGCTTTCGCCAGTGTGCAGCCGAGAGTGCGTCTTGAGGTAGCTGTCTGACGTGTATGTCTTCTTGCAAAAGCCACAGCTGTAAGGGCCATTGGCAGTATGCACTTGTGAATGCTTCTTCAAGTGGCCACTTGTAATGAATGTCTTGTTGCAGATTCCACAGCTGTAGGGGCGTTCGCCAGTATGCAGCTTAAAATGTTTCTTCAGATTACCTTTTAGCGTGAATGTCCTGTGGCAAACGCTACAGCCATATGGGCGTTCGCCCGTGTGCAGTTTTAAATGCTGCTTCAGATTAATACTTTGTGTGAATGTCTTGTAGCAAAAGCTGCAGCTGTAGGGGCGTTCACCTGTATGCAGCTGTGAATGCTTCTTCAGGTAACTGTTTGTTAGGAATGTCTTGTTGCATACGCTACAACTGTAGGGGCGTTCGCCAGTGTGCAGCTTTAAATGTTGCTTCAGATTTCCTCTTTCTGTGAATGTCTTGTTGCAAAAATCACAGTTGTAGGGGCTTCCGCCCATATGCAATTTTAAATGTGTCTTCAGTTGGCTATTTGTGTTGAACACCTTGTTGCAAACGCCACAGCTGTAGGAGCTTTCACCAGTGTCAAGACCCAATTGGCTCTTCACATCACTACGTGTAGTGACTGTTTCATGTCCTTGAACATGTGTGTGCTCCTTGCGGTCCTGTAATTGTGTAAGATTCTTCTTGCAGATGGTACACCTATGAGTCAGATGCCTTGTACCAGTTTCATTCTCACAGAATGCATCTTGTCTGGTGGTGCTTTGTATGCCGTTTTCCATTCCTGGAGCCATCGAATTTTGGGTAGCCAAACTGCCACTGTCATTAGTACCACCGTCGTCCTTAACGCCAATGAGATTAGCACTGCAGAAAAACAGAAAAAGTTGTGTTACAAAATATTGTCATAAAAGTGCAACTATGGAAATTAAAATAATACTAACATATGCTAGGTCTCAAAATGCCTCAAAAGGTCTCCATGAGTGAATGGCATATGGCATATTCTGCAGAACAGGTTATAAATTAGGATCACATAGACTTGAACTGATGCAATTTTTTGGCCACTTTTAAAAGCCATCACAAAAAATTTTGATTTATATGAGGCATTAGTTTAGGTCCTGAAAATTTTAAAAATTGTGAGAGAGTATTTACAGAAGGTAAATGTAGGAAATTCCACAGAGATTGGTGTTACTGCAAAGCGAAATGGTACTAAAACACCCAGCATGATTGCTACATCAGACATAAGAAGCATATTACCATAGAACTCTGATGTATTCTTTGTGAACTTCTAAATCTATGCTCCACAAGCCACCCTAGTGTACTTGGCGGACACTTGACTTCAGACATTCCTGTGTTTGCACATCAATGATATGTTGGGGCATGCATCGCTATTTTCATAGTCATCCTACCACCCAGAAGCCACAAGTCACAAAAATGAATTAGAAACTAGCGTTTGACTGCTACAAATGATGCCATATTTGCTGCAAAGCAATGGATACAATCTTTTACACTATAATGGATCATGAAACAGATGCTGCACTAAGAAAAGCCTATGCAGTCCTTGTGGAAAAAAAACTATTTACAAGATAGTGTGTATGCATAAATACTTATACTAAATAAATATTTTATGCACATTGATTGTCTCTCCACTAACACAAAGTGTTTTCACATAGATCGCACAAACAGGGTTTGATTCAGAGCTGGTTCTGGTGCCCATATTTAGTGGCACACATAAACCACTTCCCACCCTGTTAAATGTAGGGCCTATGACCAACGAAAAGGTATTAGTTCCTTTATTGGCTGACAATGCCTTGTTTTCAGTACTTCTTGAACACTACCTAACATATGAAAAGTTCAAGAAGAATTGTCTCCAGCTGAGTGAATGTCACCTACACTTTGAATAACAATTTGCTGCTCCCTTTTTAACTATCAGACCTACAGCACACAGCACCATCGTTGTAAGAGGTGCATCACAAGCAACCATGCGAAAATTTCATGATATCCAACAACAATGTTTCTCTGTAGTACCATCTTTGTCATGGTAGGTTTTGCAAAACTGATTCTGGGAGTCTACACACGGGAGCTGTATGTGAGGACTGTGGCAAGAAAACTTATAACTGTGGACTTCCTGGTGACAGAACAAAGTGTGTCTTCTCAATACTCATTCACTTGTTAAACACTTATCTGTTCACTTGCTCAGTATGGGATTCAAAAATATTGGTGAAGGTATCATACTCAGTGTCTGACTCCCTATTATAAGGAATTTTCTTCCCTTGTCTAAAACATTATTTTTTCATAAAATAATTATCATTTCAGTACTATTAACCTAGTTTTTATTTTCTTCCATAATAAATCGAAAAATTTAACAAAATATCCATTTTAATTTCATTGGTAGTTAATATTTGTTTCATTTTGCCATTATATATTTCTATTACATTACGTTGTTCGATAAAGTAACATTAGTAATATTGGCAATTAATATTTATTATGTTTTATCGTTATATTTTTCTATAAATTTACATTATTCGATAATATTAATGTCATTTTACCTCATACCAGCTAGGTTTTCCTACCAAAAATATAAGAATTGAATCATAGGATTTTCTTGCTATTTCCTCCCACTGGAGAATCTAGATCAGGTGATGTAATGATTGAATTTTATTTGTGCTGCGTGGAAAAATGAACACAGATGTTTTCTACGTCTACATCTGCATCTGAATGATTACTCTTCAATTCACAGTTAAGTGCCTGGCAGAGTGTTCATTGAACCACCTTCAAGCTATTTCTCTACTGTTCCATTCTTGAACAGCACGCGAGAAAAACGAACAGTTAAATCCTTCTGTGCGAACTCTGATTTCTCTTATTTTATATGAAGATCATCCCTTCCAATGCAGGTGGGCACCAATAAAATATTTTCACACTCTGAGGAGAAAACTGGTGATTGAAACTTCATGAGGAGATCCTGCCACAATGAAAAACGCCTTTGTCTTAATGATTGCCACCACCATTCACTTATTATATCTGTGGCTATCTCTCCCCTATTTCGCGATAGTACAAAACGAGTTGCCCTTCTCTGAATTTTTTCAATGTCCTCCACTGATCCTATCTGATGCGGGATACCCACACCCCACAGCAATACTCGATAAAAGGACATACAATTGTAATGTAGGCAGTCTCTTTAGTAGACCTGTTACATTTTCTCAGTGCTCTACCAATAAATTTTAGCCTTTGGTTTGCTTTACCCACAACATTATATATCTGATTGTTTCAACTTAATTTATTCATAATAGTAAGCCTTAAT
The DNA here is from genome assembly GCF_021461385.2 of Schistocerca piceifrons. NCBI lineage: Eukaryota > Metazoa > Arthropoda > Insecta > Orthoptera > Acrididae > Schistocerca > Schistocerca piceifrons. Next base: position 140,706,488 of record NC_060146.1, on the reverse strand, counting down.
TAATCATCTGAATCTACAGCTTTCAGATTTGTTTGATTTACCGTGCAACCGAAATGTAATAGATTCCTTTCGATACTCATATGGATGACTTCACACTTTTTATTATTGAGAGTCAATCGCCACTTTTTCCACCATACAGATATATTGTTTAAATACTTTTGTAATTTGTTGGGATCATCTGATGACTTTATAGGACGGTAAACGACAGAATTGCCTGCAAACATTCTAAGAGTGCTACTGAAATTGTCTCCTAAATCGTTTATGTAGATCAGGAACAGCAGAGAGCCTAAAGCATTTCCTTGTGGAACGTCAGATATTGCTTCTGTTTTACTTGATGTCTTTCCATCAGGTACTACGAACTTTGAACTTTCTGCCAGGAAATAATGAATCCAGTCGTACAACTGAGGCGATATTCCATAGGCATGCAGTTTGGTTAGAAGACACTTATGAGGAACGGTGTCGGAAGCCTTCTGTAAATCTAAAAGTATGGAGTCAATCTAGCAGCCCCTGTCAATAATACTCATTACTTTGTGAGAATAAAGAGCTAATTGTGTTTTACGAGAATGCTCTTTCCCGAATCCGTGTAGGCTGCTTGTCAATATATCGTTTTCCTCGAGATAACTCACAATGCTCGAACACAGTATAGGTTCCAAAATCGTAATGCAAATCGAAATTAGTGGTACGGTTCTTTAATTCATCGGATTACTCTTATTTGCATTCTTCGGCATTCGTGTGACTTGTGCAACTTTCCAGTCTGTAGGTATGGATCTTCCAATGACCAATCAGTTGTATATGATTACTAAATATGGAGCTATACTCTCAAAATACTCTGACAGGAACCTGACAGGTACACGGTCAGGTCCGGAGGCCTTGTTTTTATTAAATGATTTAAGCTGTTTTGTTGTTGTTGTTGTTGTTGTTGTTGTGGTCTTCAGTCCAGAGACTGGTTTGATGCAGATCTCCATGCTACGCTGCTTTATTACACCAAGAATATCTAGTTCTAAGTTACTCATGTTGGCAGTTGTTCTTGGTTCCAATTCTGAAATATTTACTTCGCCTTCTCTGAAGCAATTTCGGAAAATGGTATTTAGTAATTTTGCTTTAGTGACACTGTCACCAGTAACATCGTCATTGTTATTGCGCAGTGAAGCTTTTGATTGTGTGTTCCCACTGATGTCCTTTACGTACGACCAGAATATCTTTTGCTTTTCTGGCGGATTTCGAAACAGAGTTTTGTTGTGGAAAGTGTTTAAAGCATTGTCATTGAAGTTGGTGCTACATTTCAAACTTCTGTAAAACTTCGCCAGTTTGAGAGTTTTGCGTTCTGTTAAATACAGCGTGCTTTTTCGTTGCGTCTGCTGCAGTGTTCTGACCTCTTTAGTGTACCATGGGGGACCAATACCATTTCTTATTAATTTATTTGGTATATGTCTCTCAATAGCCGTCAATACTATTTCTTTGAATTTTAACCGCATCTGGTCTAGCTTACATATTCATATTGGAAGGACTGGAGAGTGTATCATAGGAATGACTCAAGCGAATTTTTATCTCCTTTTTTTAAATAGATGTGTTTTGTTTTTATTTTTGGTGGGTTTCGATGTTAAGGTATTCAGTCTCACTACGACAACCTCACGGTGACTAATCCCTGTATCTGTCATGATGCTCTCTATTTGGTCAGGATTATTTGTTGCTAAGAGCTCGAGGATGTTTTCGCAACCATGTGCACTTAGAGTGGGCTCCTTAACTAATAGTTCAAAATAATAATAACGAATTCGAACGATTTTGATGCCTACCTCCGATTTTAAACATGTATTTTCGCCAACATCTCGAGGGTAGATTGAAGTCACCAGCGACTATTACTGTATGAGAGAGGCTTCTATTTGAAATGAGACTCAAGTTTTCTTTGAACTGTTCAGCACATGTGCCAACTGAGTCGGGGGTCGGTATGCAGAACAAATTATTAATTTATTCCGGTTGTCATACTTAACCTCTATCCATACTACCTACAGGAAATATCTACTTCAATTTCGCTGCAAGGCAAACTACTTCTGACGCAAATAAACACACCATCGCCAACTGTGTTTAATCTATGCTTTCTGAATATGGTTAAATCCTTAGTGAAAATTTCGTGTGAACTTATTTTCAGCTTTAGCCAGCTTTCCGTAGCTGTAACTATTTGGGCTTTGGTGCTTTCTATTGGCGGTTGGAGCTCTTATTCTTCTCCACACAGCTACAACATTTTGTGGTGTCACCGCCAGACACCACACTTGCTAGGTGGTGGCCTTTAAATCGGCCGTGGTCCGTTAGTATACGTCGGACCCGCGTGTCGCCACTATCAGTGATTGCAGACCGAGCGCCGCCACACGGCAGGTCTAGTCTAGAGAAACTCCCTAGCACTCGCTCCAGTTGTACAGCCGACTTTGCTAGCGATGGTTCACTGACTACATACGCTCTCATTTGCCGAGACGACAGTTTAGTATAGCCTTCAGCTACGTCATTTGCTACGACCTAGCAAGGCGCAATATTCAGTTACTGTCTCTTCTGAACAGATAATATTGTGACTCATGTACCGTCAAGAGTGACGTTCATCATTAATGGATTAAAGTTAAATATCAAACTAATGACGTCCGCTTTCTGAATGCTAATTCCTTGTCATGTTCCAGACCTCACGTCAGTATAGTTCTTCCCTCCTCACGCCAGCCTGCGTGAGCTAAAACGCGTGCATTTCGGCCTCCTCTAGTAACACGGTGTTGGCTCTTCAGCCAACACAACACATTTTACAATACCGATTGTGTCTAGGTCTACTCTCCTGTATTTCTCCTGCACGCTTATACACTGACCCATTTTCTGTAATTTCCCGGGATCTTCTAGCCTAAAAAAAACACCCAGTCACCCCTACCCCACCCCCGCTAACCGTGTAGCAGCTGCCTGTGAGTAGTGGACCACTGAACTATCAAGCAGAGCCCAAAAACCCACCAACCTATAGCGCAGGTCGAGGAATGTGCAGCCTTCAACGTTGCAGAACCGCCTGAGCCTCTGATTCAGACACTCCACTTTGCTATGTACCAAATGTCCAATAGTCGGTTCTGTCGGAGATGCTGCATATGGTGAGTCGAGCTGCATCTCGCAAACAAGACTGACAGTCTTTACTACTGCAGGTAGCTGCCCAAAACCGGAGAGAACATCTTCTGATCCAAAGCGACAAACATTGTTAGTTCTGACATGAGCCACCACCTGCAATTGCTTGCACCTTGTGCTCTCCATGACATATCGGAGCAGCCTTTCCACACCTGGAATGACTCTTTCTGGTATGCACGCAGAGTGCACAGTCGATTCCTTCTGAGCACTCCATTCTTCTGTGCTGGATGGTGGCAGCTGTTGGCTTGCAGGTATAAATCAGTTTGTGTCAGTTTGCTGTACAACTGATCATTCACACACCGAATTAACCACATAAGAACAAACAGCGATTGACACTCACCCGTTCAGATTTATTTGGCTCATCTCGTGTAGTTCGCATCCCCTTTTGTCTGCAGGAAAGATTTTTATTTTTTGATGTGATGAGGATTTCACTGGCAGAGAGTCATCACATACGCTTTGCACACATTCAAAAATCATTCCGAAATCAACTGTTTCAAAATAACGGATAGACCAACGTGTGCAGGATGCTAGGCGAGTTCTGAAACAACTTTGGCGCCCACTGAAATTGCCACTAGGGGCAAATGCTCTGTTTTTCCCCTACCATTCCCCCCCACCCCACCCCGCCAAATCCACGGGCCTGGGAAGAAATGTAGAAGTAGTACCCTCAGAGAATCACAAATCCTTTGTGGGTGTGACAAGCCTAAGGCTCAGTGTTCGTGCAGTAGTATTTCTATGATTTCGATTTCCATACTGTATGTTTCCCTCAGCTCATTTATCTTTTTACAATTACCTTCTACTATCACTCTGTCTTCTACTGTCTTATTATTAAAAAAATCATGTTGTAGATATGTGGAAGTCTCATAATAAATAAGTTTGCAGTGACAAAAGAAAAAAATTACTCTGAAATGCCTACACTGGAACAGAAAATTATCTGGGGTTTGAAAAGAAATATTAATTCTGTTTATGTTGCGATATTTTATGATGATGATTGAGCTTTTGTTGTGGCTAAATTTTATAGAATTTATGTGAACAAAACTTGCTCATGAGGAGATTTTCATGCTCTTTTGAAACATAATTTACTTTTGATTTGTATTGTACAGGGTGGGGCAGGTAATTATCCCTAACTATAAAAGTTAATAAAAGAAAATGTAAAAATGATAAAAAACATTTATTTGTTCTTCAATAAAGTACAATTGGAAGTTTGATTTTATTAAGTTTTGAACAGCAAATCCTGCAAGTGACTCGATCGTTTTCAATACACAACTGCAGCCATTTTCTAAAGTTCTTCTTCACTCTATGAAGCATATGTTATGGAATATGGCCTGTTTCAAGGCGTACAGCATCCTTCAAGACTCCCAGGGTCCTTGGGCAGTGTGTAAGGGGCTACGGATTGCGCGCAGCCATACGGTACGTTCACACGCGCTCGCCAGCCGACCTGTCTGGAATGCTGACAATTTGCTTGGTCAGTAAACGCGTGTCTGACCATACTGCGACGGAGAGTACGCGACTGGCCGCCATCCACAGAGCAGTATTAACTAGGGCGGCCTCGGGCGCGAATATGTCTCTTTTCATAGTTCACCATGGAGCCTTTCGATACAACCATAATTAGCCAGTGTTAGGATGTCAGAGACAGTGATGATGGGTGCGCGTGGCATGTGTGTTTTATAATCCGCCTTTGTTAATAAATCTGTTTAAACTTATTTCTCGTGTTCACGTATTGTCGTACCTCAAGGACACACCGCTTACAAATCCTTACAAAATATTCGTGTAATCATCATTCGGGGCAACAGCACAAATTACCCCCCTTATACGAGATGCATTCAAGTTCTAAGGCCTCCGATTTTTTTTTCTAATTAACTACTCACCCGAAATCGATGAAACTGGCGTTACTTCTTGACGTAATCGCCCTGCAGACGTACACATTTTTCACAACGCTGACGCCATGATTCCATGGCAGCGGCGAAGGCTTCTTTAGGAGTCTGTTTTGACCGCTGGAAAATCGCTGAGGCAATAGCAGCACGGCTGGTGAATGTGCGGCCACCGAGAGTGTCTTTCATTGTTGGAAAAAGCCAAAAGTCACTAGGAGCCAGGTCAGGTGAGTAGGGAGCATGAGGAATCACTTCAAAGTTGTTATCACGAAGAAACTGTTGCGTAACGTTAGCTCGATGTGTGGGTGCGTTGTCTTGGTGAAGCAGCATACGCGCAGCCCTTCCCGGAAGTTTTAGTTGCAGTGCAGGAAGGAATTTGTTCTTCAAAACATTTTCGTAGGATGCACCTGTTACCGTAGTGGCCTTTGGAACGCAATGGGTAAGGATTACGCCCTCGCTGTCCCAGAACATGGGCACCATCATTTTTTCAGCGCTGGCGGTTACCCAAAATTTTTTTGGTGGCGGTGAATCTGTGTGCTTCCGTTGAGCTGACTGGCGCTTTGTTTCTGGATTGAAAAATGGCATCCACGTCTCATCCATTGTCACAACCGATGAAAAGAAAGTCCCATTCATGCTGTCATTGCACGTCAACGTTGCTCGGCGACATGCCACACGGGCAGCCGTGTGGTCGTCCGTCAGCATTCGTGGCACCCACCTGGATGAGACTTTTCACATATTCAGGTCGTCATGCAGGATTATGTGCACAGAACCTACAATGCCAACTCTGGAGGCGATCTGTTCAACAGTTATTCGCTGATCCCCCAAAACAGTTCTCTCCACTTTCTCGATCATGTCGTCAGACCGGCTTGTGCGAGCCCGAGGTTGTTTCGGTTTGTTGTCACACAATGTTCTGCATTCATTAAACTGTCGCACCCACAAACGCACTTTCGACACATCCATAACTCCATCACCACATGTCTCCTTCAACTGTCGATGAATTTCAATTGGTTTCACACCACGCAAATTCAGAAAACGAATGATTGCACGCTGTTCAAGTAAGGAAAACGTCGCCATTTTAAATATTTAAAACAGTTCTCATTCTCGCTGCTGGCGGTAAAATTCCATCTGCCGTACGGTGCTGCCATCTCTGGGACGTATTGACAATGAACGCGGCCTCATTTTAAAACAATGTGCATGTTTCTATCTCTTTCCAGTCTGGAGAAAAAAAATCGGAGGCCTTAGAACTTGAATGCACCTCGTAGAAGTGGTGTCAGAATGGAAAATCTACAGTCCTGAAGAGGCGCAGTACAACGTGAACTTCGAGCAGCAGTAGCATGAACATCTTCCGACGACGCGGGGACATCCAACGCTGGAATTCAGGTAGGCCTACTCCACGTTGGCTAGAATAAGAAAGGCAGTGATGGATTTTTATTTTACATTTGAGTGACTCAATTGGCGTTAAATTAGACAAAATGTCGCAATCCAGTCAGAGTAACGTTATCGATCTACAAACTGTTATTAATGAACTGCAAGAAGAGATTCGGCAGTTAAAAGCAGAAAGAAGTGAGCGTAACATTCTGAGAGACTTGTCAAATGATAGTTCATGCAGTACAGGTACAACTACAACAAAGAAGTTTTCATTATTGCCATCAGTACCAGTGTTTACCGGAAAACCCGAAGATGGCGTGAAAGTGTTTTTTCGTAAACTTGAAAGTGCCGCCCTGTTAGGATCATGGACAGATTCCGATAAGCTAGTGGTTGCCAAATTAAGAATTCAGGGAGCAGCACAAGATTTCATTAGCGTGGAGCCTACTTGCGTGAAAACAGAAGATAACAATGAATTTAGAACGATTGTTGTTCAGAGGTTTAAACGTAAAAACGTGATCAGGTTTTACAGAGAGCAGTTTTACAGTTTGCGAATGTGACGAATCTATCGAGCAGTTGATGATGAAGTCCCATACTCCTTGACAGAGCGTAGGGGACGATGCGGGAGACCCACACCGCTGTACTAGGCAAGGTCCTAGCGGAGATGGTTTGCCATTGCCTTGCTCCGACCTTAATGGGGATGAATGATGATGAAGACGACAGAACAACACCCAGTCATCTCGAGGCAGGTCAAAATCCATGACACCGCCAGGAATCGTACCCGGGACCCCACGCTCGGGAAGCGATGACGCTACCGCGAGACCACGAGTAGTTCGAAACAGCAATGCTCATGCGTACGAGTTAGTAGAAGATGAAAATGAAAATCGCATTCAGTTGTTAGGAGCCAACCAGAGAGCCTTTGACACATTCATTCATGGGTTGCACGGAGAGGAAGAAATCAAAGCTGTTAGATTGGCGCGATGTAAAACGTTTCGGAAAGCAGTAGAATCAACTGTTGGTTTCGTTGAAGCACTAAGGCGACCAGTCGAGATGCAGAATCAAGAACGCAGAGTTTTCAACACAACACTACAATGCTACAGATGCAATAAGCTGGGTCACAAGCGTAAGGATTGTAAAGAGAATCGAATCTGCTATCATTTTGGGATGCAGGGTCATGTTTCGAGAGATTGTCGCAACAAGAAGAAAGGTAATTCGAACAACAGACAATCTGCCAGATCTTTAAATGAGTACGGGGACGTACGGGCCACCACTCCGTCCGCCCCTTGCCAGAGACAGTGATTCCTGTTAGTTCCAGCGAAAATCAGACGGAAAATGACTTCGTGATAGGTGCTGGATATCGTGGGAGAAACATCAAACTACTCATTGACACAGGAGCACAGACCTCATTAATGTGGTGTTGCACAGATAAAAAGGATAAATTGAAACTGCCGCTATTAAAAGTGCGAGGGGTAAACGGAGGAAAGCTACTTGACTATGGAGAAGTTGACGTAGAATCAATTCTTGGCCAAGGCCAAGATGAAGGTGAAAATAAAGATAAATACACAGCAAGGGTGCAAGAAGTTTCAAATAACAAAACGCGTTACGACAGTGTACTTGGATTTGATTTCTTGTCCGCTAACGAGGCAGAGATATTTGTCGCAGAAAGAAGGATCAGCCTAGGCCGTAGTAGCTACAACCTAGGAAATCGTTCTTCAGATCGTACTCAAAGGAGCAGCACTACTGAAGTCGTGGGAATGGACCGCCCAAACGTTGCATCAGTTCAAGCCGTCCGAGTCGATGTTCAAATTGATCAGCCTCCGCAAATTCCCAAGGGACTAGGAAAGACAATCTACGTTGAAGTTAAGTCACCCCAATGCAAGAAAGGAACTTTGTTATTAATTCAGCGATCCGAGAAAAGTGAGTTATTGGATACAATGCATTGTTATGTTGCTAGAAGTGTAGGTGTCGCTACAATGGTGAGACAGAATGTCGCAAAAGTCCCTGTTACAATAACGAATATGAGCAATGAGGATGTTGTTTTGCCACGAGGAACAGAAGTTGCTGAAGTGTCGAACATAAGTAACAGTGACGTAATACAGATTCCCGATGAGGTAACAAATGCCACAGTCATAAACACAGATTTTTGTAACAGTACCGCAAAATCACAATAAGAAGACGAAGCGCAAGATCTGGAAGAAGATAGAATATTTGACAGCTGATGAACAGAAGATTTTAGCGCCTGTTTTGTTGGAGTATGCAGATTTATTCCGAGAACGTGCAAATTTACCTGTCACTCATTTAGTTCAGCAGGGTATTCATTCAGGGAATGCAGCCCCAATCACACAGAAACCTTACCGAGTACCATTCAGTCAAAGATAGTTGGTAGAAGACATGGTTAAAGAACAATTAGAAGCCGAAATTATAAAACCAAGAGATCCTTCAGACCCACCGTGGTGTTCGCCTGTTGTAACTGCAAAGAAGAAATCAATTTCTGGAGAACCACAGTTCCTTTTTTGTGTTGATTACCGATCTTTGAATGCTGTGACCACATCCGACATTTACCCCTTACCAAATTTAGTGGAAACCTTTGATTACTTGGGCAGATGTCGAATTTTTTGAGTATGTGATTTAACAAGTGGTTATCACCAGTTAACAGTGCATCCAGATGAGCAAGCAAAAACTTCATTTGTAACAGCAACAGGAGTATACAAGTATCTTCATATGCCATTTGGACTTCATAATGTTCCAGCTACATTTCAACGCCTGATAGATTCAGTTTTACGAGGGCTCACCCCAACACAAGCACTTATTTACCTTGATGATGTAATAATTTTTGGTGAATACATGGAGTAACATTCCGAGAGACTACAAGCTGTTTTTGAGCGTATAAGAAGCGCAAACCTGTCTTTATCAATAGATAAATGTCATTTTGCACAAAGTAAAGTTAACTATATTGGTCATGTTATAACTAGTGAAGGTGTTCGAACTGATCCAAAATTAATTCAAGATGTAAAGAATTTTCCTGAACCACAGAATTTGAGAGAACTACAATCATTCTTGGGATTGTCAAATTTCTACACACGATTTATAGCCCGTTATGCGAATATAGCACGTCCAACGACACAGCTACTGAAGAAAATCCACATTTAATTGGTCAACAGAATGAAAAACGGCAATGGAGGAACTTAAAACTGCTCTAACGACAGCCTCAGTGTTAGCATATCTGGATTTCAGTAAACCTTTTATTCTTTCAACAGATGCATCCAATTTTGTCACAGGTGAAATCTTGCCTCAAGAAGTTGATGGTCATGAACATCCAATCTCATTTGCTTCTAGACAATTAAGCAAAGCAGAATGTAATTATACTACTACTGAGAAGGAGCTTTGTGCTTTGGTTTTTAGTATAACACATAACAGATGTTTCTTAACAGGAAGAGAATTTACAGTTATTACAGAGCATGCCACACTTAAATGGTTATTGAGCTTAAAGGATCCAAGTTCCAGATTAACAAGATGGGCATTAAGACTGAGTGAGTACCAATTTAAGGTTATTCACCAACCTTGTAAACAACATGTGAATGCTGATGCAGTCAGTCGAAAAGTCAATGTTTTTGTTACAATAAGTCGAGAAGAAGAGTTAAAGGCAGCTCAGGAAGAAGATCCACAATGCAAATAATGGAAAAATGATCAAAGTTTTGTCGAAATAGTTGGATTATTGTACAAAATCACTAGTAAACGAAACCACCTATTTATTCCAGAAAGCATGAAAGAGCAAGTCATGAGAGAACAACATGATTCTTTATTATCAGGACATTGCGGTAAAAAAGCAACAAACATTAAAATAGCTCAAATGTTTTGGTGGCCGAGCTGCAAAGCTGACGTTTTCGAGTTTGTTTAGCAATGTGATTCCTGTAACAGACGGAATAACGTAGGAAAAAGTAGAGCACCATTGCCAGAAACAAGTGAACCATTTGAACGAGTAAAACTAGATGTCGTAGGACCGTTGCCTACGACTAAAGATGGAAACAAATACATATTGACAATGTTAGATCATTTCTCTAGATACCTTCTCATGATACCAATACTTGATCAGAGCGCTGAGACTATAGCTAAAGTTTTTGTAAAAGAATGGATTCTTAAGTTTGGATCAACAATAAGTATAATTAGTGATCAAGGATCGAATTTTATGAGTGAATTACTTACACATACTTGTAAGCTCATGCAAATAACTCAGTTAAGGACTACACAAGCACACCCTGAAGGAAATGGAAGAGTCAAGCGAGTCTACAGAACAATTATTCAAATGGTTAGCCATTATGTGGGCAGCAAACACGACAATTGGGATGTCTGTTTACTGTACTTGGTAAGTTGTTACAATGCCAAAATGCACAGTTCAACTGGCCTAAGTCCATATGAGATCGTCTACAGAAGAAGAATGCATTCACCCTTGGACTTTGCACGATCGACTGCCGGAATCAGTAATGAACATGTAAGGGATCTGGCATGCAAGCTAAAGGAAGCATGGAGGGGAGTGAATCAGCGGAATCACCAATCCATTCTTCAGCAAGTAAGACAACACGACCGCCAAGCAGCAGTGCCACAGTATCGAGTTGGAGATCTTGTGTATCTGAGCAACGTGGTGTTAAAGAAGAGTCAAGTCAAAAAGTTTAAGAAGTTTTGGAAAGGACCATACCAAATCTTAGAGGTGTTGTCACCAGTCACTCTTAAGCCCCAACTGCCCTTTCGTTCGATTGTCATTTATGTCAGTCGTGTAAGCCCATTTCTGGGTAGATTCCCTGTAGTATCGCAAGACGACGAGGACCGACCGAGAGGCAGACCTGGTGTTCTCAAACCCAGGAAGCGAGAATCGCGAGGTCGCAGTCCAGACTTCGAGGCCGAGGCATCGCCACTTTTCGAGCGATCCTGTTCCAGACACCCCTACAATCTGCGTAAACGTGTAGTCACTGTAGTGTGTGAGAGTGCAATGTGTGTGTTTATTTCAGCCATGTGCTTATGTGAATATGTTGTGAAAATTTAGTTCTGAAGTTATTGCACGAGTGCACAAGTGAAACTAAACCTTTTATTCCACAGGCTACCACAAGAAACTCATTTATTTTATGTTCATTGTTTATTCTATTATTTAGAACTAATTAACCATGTTCATTTTCATTCTAATGCTGGCTATGATAGCGTATTCTACTAATGCTGTAGTAATAGTACCACAGAGTACAGGTGTTTTGTCTGAACACGGTCAGACATGGTAGTTTCAACAAGTAATACAAAACTTGTCCTCAACTACAATCTGAGTGAAATCCAGCACCATTTCAATTCTGTAAAGAAGTTAATTGACCTAATTCGTTCTGTTAAGGGTAATGACACAATTTTGGAAATGGGTGCATCTTGGTATAATAACTGGATAACAGCCAAAATGCAGGGAGAGTCTACATTTACTAATTATGAACGAGACATTTACTGTTTTTTAAAGCTTTTGCCACACAAAACTTTAATTAGGAATAAATGTGCCTGGTTTGATTTTGGAGGGAGTATCCTTTGTACTGTATTTGGTACTTTAACTAGTCGAGATCTACTGGAAGTTAAAGGCAAAATATTAGGTCTTGAACAACAGACCAGTACAGATTGTACTAACCTCTCTAATGAAATTATCATATTAACGAATATGCAAAGAACCATTACTAACAACACAGTTTTCATTGAACAGATTGTAAAGCAATTTATCACACATTTCCACATACTTTGTAATGAAACAAACGCAAATATCCAAGAACTATTCCAAGGATTAAATGCTGTGAGTGCACACTTAGATTTAAACACTCTTTCGTTAAGGATTACTAATAGTTTATCAAATGCTAGAATTGATGCCCTCAACTTAAGAACAGTCTTAGAAAGTAGTTCAAATGATTGTTTCAGCAGTGTACTACTACATCCTGAACAATTTTTACAGATCCTGCTATCAATTGAACGAAAGCTAGATGCAACATATACTATGTTTTTCCCTGTTAACTCTTACAATTTATATGGCTACTATAAGTTAACCACCACACACTCCTTAATGATTGAAGATGAATTAACTGTTATTGTTTTTATTCCTGTTGCTAGATCAAAGCATAATTTTGAAATGTATAAGATTTATACTTATCCTGTGAAATGGAGACAGGCAGGTATTCATGTAAAGTATGTACTGAATGATTATCTACTGATCAGCAAGGATCGAAGATATTTTCTGTCCCTAAATGAAAATGATTTACATATGTGTAAACGTAGTCATGTGTTAATTTGCCCTGAATCAGTAGTATTCTTAGACAGTAGAGTGTACAGCTGTGAGAAAGAATTGTTTATGAATCATCCCCCAAGAGATGATTGCCCTAGAATTTTAATGCATCTTTATCATCCAGTTCTTAAACGATGTTCTGAAGGTATAATTTTCTCATTTACTCCACCCTTGACATCACATTTACATGTAAAAACTGTGATACACCTGAGCTACCCTTTACACTAAAATTGAACAAGGGTAGATTAATCTTGAATGCCATACATTGTGATTTATCATGTGAACTATTTGATATGCCTAGTGTGTTGCCAACTACATTTCATGCAAATGGAAATTTGCCATTAACTAGAATGTTATCTGTCTATCACAATGATTCATACATACTAACATATGGAAAGCATTCCTTATCAAGTTTTTCTGAAGACAATAATTTAAGGACATCCATGACAATGTAATCTCTTCAAATTTCATTGAAGCAGCAAATAGAATTAAGTCCTTCAATTCATCCAGTTATGTTAATGAATACTTGATTGTCAGTATTGTGTTTTTATTGCTTTTAATAATTTGTCTTTTGTCAACAGCATTTGTTATGTATGAAATTGTCATCTTGAAGGCACACTTCTCTGTACCGAATGTTACTGTGTCTGCAAATGAAATACATGCTGCAATGCCTTCTGATGCCACAAATGGCGAAATAGATTCATAACGCCCAGGAGGTCGTTTTGAGCCATCTACGGTTGCTCTTTTTCTCTGGGGAGCATGCAACGACACATGCTTTCGAGCAGAACGTTTAGGGGACTCCACATAGACCTTCTTACATGCTCAATGAGTTCTAACGGCGCTCTGTGCTCCAACGCTCTTTTTCATAACAATGCCATATTGATGAACGTTCTCCACCCATAACAGAATCGATTTACAGTTGGAAACAATGTTTTGAGGAGGGATTTGATATCAAGTACACACAGCAAACTGTACTGTAACTATAGTCTAGGTTTCGGTAAAATGGGTTTCGACAACAAAGGCATATTGGTCATTCGACCACATCATGTTTGTAACTAACAGTGGTACCAAATAAAAGTCCACTGCCACTATGACCTTGCAGCCCTACGGTACATTAACACGCGCTCGCCAGCTGACCTGTCTGGAATGCTGACAATTTGCTTTGTCAGCAAACGCGTGTCTGACCATACTGCGACGGAGAGTACGCGACTTGCCACCGTCCACAGCGCAGTATTAGCTAGCGCGGCCTCGGGCGCGAATATGTCTCTTTTCTTGGCTCACCGTGGAGCCTTTCGATACGACCTTAATTAGCCAGTGTTAGGATGTCAGACACAGTGATGATGGGTGCGCGTAGCATGCGTGTTTTATAATCCGCCTTTGTTAATAAATGAGATTACACAAAAGAAAGAAGTCACTTGGACTTAAAAACCAGGTGAGTGTGCAGGCCATAGAATGTCGCCGTACCTTGAGATCAAACGACTGGCAAAGATATCCCTTGAAACTTTTACTGAATGTCAAGCAGTGTTGGCCATGGCACCATCCTGCTGAAAATAAAAGAGCCTCATGCGCATTTGTTGAAGCTGTGGTTCAAAAATGTTTTCGGATCCCCAGCACTGATTGCATACCAAGCTGTGATCTTATTGCTGTGGAGATGTCTCTCATGAATATCCCCAGCATTAACACAACTCCAATAACACATATAGTTTTTATTGACACATCCAGAAATGTGAAAGTGTGCCTCGTCACTGAAGACAATGAGCGAGTCTTGAGGAACGTTTTCCATCAAGTTTTCACAGGCTTGTCGTCGATTTTGCCTGACCTGCTGTGACAGTTCTTGAGCGATCACCACTTTATATGGAAGAAACTGAAGCTTTTCGTGGGGAATACGATTCACAATACGGCTAGACAGTGCATGCAACGACACATGCTTTCGAGCAGAACGTTTAGGGGACTCCACATAGACCTTCTTACATGCTCAATGAGTTCTAACGGCGCTCTGTGCTCCAACGCTCTTTTTCATAACAATGCCATATTGATGAACGTTCTCCACCCATAACAGAATCGATTTACAGTTGGAAACAATGTTTTGAGGAGGGATTTGATATCAAGTACACACAGCAAACTGTACTGTAACTATAGTCTAGGTTTCGGTAAAATGGGTTTCGACAACAAAGGCATATTGGTCATTCGACCACATCATGTTTGTAACTAACAGTGGTACCAAATAAAAGTCCACTGCCACTATGACCTTGCAGCCCTACGGTACATTAACACGCGCTCGCCAGCTGACTTGTCTGGAATGCTGACAATTTGCTTTGTCAGCAAACGCGTGTCTGACCATACTGCGACGGAGAGTACACGACTTGCCACCGTCCACAGCGCAGTATTAGCTAGCGCGGCCTCGGGCTCGAATATGTCTCTTTTCTTGGCTCACCGTGGAGCCTTTCGATACGACCTTAATTAGCCAGTGTTAGGATGTCAGACACAGTGATGATGGGTGCGCGTAGCATGCGTGTTTTATAATCCGCCTTTGTTAATAAATGAGATTACACAAAAGAAAGAAGTCACTTGGACTTAAAAACCAGGTGAGTGTGCAGGCCATAGAATGTCGCCGTACCTTGAGATCAAACGACTGGCATAGATATCCCTTGAAACTTTTACTGAATGTCAAGCAGTGTTGGCCATGGCACCATCCTGCTGAAAATAAAAGAGCCTCATGCGCATTTGTTGAAGCTGTGGTTCAAAAATGTTTTCGGATCCCCAGCACTGATTGCATACCAAGCTGTGATCTTATTGCTGTGGAGGTGTCTCTCATGAATATCCCCAGCATTAACACAACTCCAATAACACATATAGTTTTTATTGGCACATCCAGAAATGTGAAAGTGTGCCTCGTCACTGAAGACAATGAGCGAGTCTTGAGGAACGTTTTCCATCAAGTTTTCACAGGCTTGTCGTCGATTTTGCCTGACCTGCTGTGACAGTTCTTGAGCGATCACCAATTTATATGGAAGAAACTGAAGCTTTTCGTGGGGAATACGATTCACAATACGGCTAGACAGTGCATGCAACGACACATGCTTTCGAGCAGAACGTTTAGGGGACTCCACATAGACCTTCTTACATGCTCAATGAGTTCTAACGGCGCTCTGTGCTCCAACGCTCTTTTTCATAACAATGCCATATTGATGAACGTTCTCCACCCATAACAGAATCGATTTACAGTTGGAAACAGTGTTTTGAGGAGGGATTTGATATCAAGTACACACAGCAAACTGTACTGTAACTATAGTCTAGGTTTCGGTAAAATGGGTTTCGACAACAAAGGCATATTGGTCATTCGACCACATCATGTTTGTAACTAACAGTGGTACCAAATAAAAGTCCACTGCCACTATGACCTTGCAGCCCATCCCCCTAGTCCCCACTTTCTTCGCAGTACCAACTTAAAATTTGGGATAATTCCCTCCTCCCACCATCTATAAACAAAGATGTGCTATCTTATATGTTGCTGTGTTGAAATAATTGGAGGAAAGTGGGAATGAAATTACAATATTTTAGGAAACTTATGTGCAATGTAGAAAAGAAATTTGGTGCTTCTTACTGTTCTTATTACTGTTACAATGCAGAATAGTAAGGGGGAAAATTATATTTTTTTGTTAAAAATCATCTGCAATAATAAGCAGAGTTAAGGCAGAGTCTGAAGTGGAAATGAACCAGTAATGCTGCAAGTGGGTCACACCTAGAGGCACATTTCAAGTGCTGAGTACACACTCAGCAAATCGATAACAGAGACAGACAACCAAAGCTGAGAGATGAACACATAATCTTTGTATGTAGGAAGTGATGCAAGAAATAATATCTTATATGTAAGAAAGCATAGCGAGAAACTGATGCAGCAGTTAAATGCCTGTAGCAAATAATTGTTACGTGAAGGTGGCAAAACGAGGATTGCTGACAGTAGAGAATAAGCAAGTCACATTTGCTCATTGTGAGCCAAATCTCTCATCTTAGCCCCACGCTGGTCCCTTTAAATACCCCAGGGAGCGTATCAAATGGCCACATGACTGCTGACACCAGCTACATCGCTGATGGGTCGTGAAGGGCCACCATATAATTCTGAGTGGGAAAGAGTACACTCCAACAAGTGTGAAATCAAATACTCGCGCTGTGGTAATAGCTGCAACTACCTGGCCATTCAATCAGACATCAGTGAACCCTACAAGTAGCTGAATAAGACATCAGCTGAGGATGGTGCAATAAGCACCGAGTTGTAAACATAATGAATGAAACGATTGAACTCCAATGCTGTTTTTATAGTGCTGAAGATGCTTCACACTTTCTCCTCAGCCATCCTGAGAACATAGGGTTGTCTCCACTCCACCCCCTGCATTACAGTTGTACCCTTTCTTTTTTTCTGCTTATGAGAAGTAGTTTCGGTTGAACTTCCCCAGTAGTACCAATTTTCTGTCTTTCTTTCATCCACTAAATTTAAGGAATCATGTTTCCCTTGGTACAGTATTTGAACTATACTATACTCCTGGAATCTATGATATTAGGCAAATTGGACAGTTTATCTTTAAATGTCAATGTGTTCTTATGAGAAAAACCTCATCCTATATTTTTCTGTATTAAACTGCTCTCTTTCTCCCTAAAATGATAGCTTGTTCTGGTAAGTTTTAATATATTTGTTTCAAATTAAATGTGCTACTTTTAATGCAAATTTATACATCATTTGTGTAGATATAGTTGCCATTTCTCCAACACAAAACATGAAACATTTTCAGATCTAAAATAATCGATGGAAAAGCTATGGGAAAAGTCCATAACACCCACTGTAATTGAAGAAAGAAAGAGGTCTTTTTTGTGAAGCCATAACATGTTGAGTACAATTTTTAGATCACTATACAGCGTTGAGAAATAAATCTTTATACGAAATATTTTCATTGTTATGTATGGGCACTTCTGAGAGACAGATTGTGTCTGGGACAAATGTTATAGACTGCTAAAAGAATACAGCATATAATTGTATACTTGAACTTTTCTTTACGATTCAAAGTATGGAACAAAAGACTGTAGAGACTAATATATCTTTCTGAATATAATTTAATACACTGATGATTATTTAAAACTATTTTAATACTTTGTAATTTTGGTACTTGTGAAACTTAAGCATATCGTTTGACATAATAAGCTTCGCAAATGAGAACTTAAAATTTTTTTATTGGCAGTGAGGCATGAATTTCATTGACACTAAATAACTAGAATTGAATTTTGTTTGCTTAAAAATTTTCGACTGTACTTTAATTCTTTGTGAAACGTTCTCATAAAATTTCGATCTAAAAATCCACTTATTTGATGTAACCATAATCAAAGAACTTTCCACAAGTAAAATTTTAGCCAAAATTATACAAATACAGTGTCTTCTATGGATGACATTTTCATATATGTTCCATAAAGTCACACAATCTCTTACATATTCTATGTCCAATAATGTGTGAGGGGGATATTATAATAAGCCAATGTCTTATGCAACTTTTTAGATTATGGAAACTTACAATACCACTTTATTTTCGAACATGATTATAACTATTTCCAGACATATAGTGTCTGAGTGCTATTTTTGGGCATTTACACAATGATACACTCTGATAAAGTACTGCCGTGCTTAAAGTTCGTTGAGTACATATCGATATCCTTACATTATACTATTATGCTACGAAAATTAGTTTCCATATAAATGTCAAAACAAAATATAAAATACAACTTTGTTTTCATTGTTGTTCTGTAAAGTCGATATAATGTCTTTTATAACAGAACCCACTTATATTTGTTTAATTTACCAACTATATTAGTTGAATTTGTGATGTGGTCTAACATTTGTCGCTGTGCACGTCTGATGCGCCGAAGATCGACCGTGTGCGGCTCGCCCTGTACGCGGAAGACACGGCTCTCTATAACCGGAAGCTTCAATGCCGCCGTCATGCGCCACCGTCTGCAGCTCGCCGTTGACACCCTGGCAGCCTGGGCAGTCAAGTGGCGTCTCCAATTCAATGGTGCCAAGACCCAGTTCCTGATCGTCACCAGGCGACTCGTTCCTGCAGGTCTGCAACCGCTCACCGTCGGTGGAAGCCCTGTCCCGTGGCGCCCAACGGCGCATTACCTCGGCGTCACCATCGACCGCCGACTCACGTGGGTTCCGCACATCCGCGAAGTGAAGGCCAAAGTGCGTAAAAGGCTCCGCACCCTGTACCCGGTGCTGAACCCCGGCTCCCAACTACCACCGCGGCTGGGCATCACCCTGTACAAGGCGCTGCTCCGTCCTGTACTCCAATACGCCGCCGTCGTCTGGGGGAACGCCGCCGACACGAACCTGAAGAAGCTGGAGACACTGCAGAATCGCATCCTTCGGCTGGCCTTACACCTGCCTTACGATTTTCCCACCGTTCATCTTCACGACGTCGCGGAAGTATCTCTGCTCCGTGACCTCTTCCAGACGACCGCACGCACCTTTTACGAACGTGCTGGCCGGTCGCACAACGCCCAAATCCAGACGCTGGGCCGCAAACTGCCGCGCAGCGTCGCCACCCGCTGGCCACACCTGCTCGCTGCATAGCTAGCTCTGCAGAACTGCGCTGAGGAGACATCCAAGAAGACAATCCACATATGAAGACGCAATATCAGCATGCATGGGAGGCAAAGCAATAACTGCTGCGAACTCTATCACACATCGGAGGAAACGTTATCTCCGTGCAGATCCACGCGATGGTCTGACATTTGGCTGTTTGAAAAATATTGAATTTATTTTGTCATTTTTCAAAATATCTTTTATCTCCATAACATTTTCGAAGGCTTTTTATAAGTTAAAACAACTAACATTAAAAGCAGAAATGTGAACAGTAACAATTTGAGTCATAGATGCTCCCAGAACAAAATGTAAGACACACACATTATATATATATATATATATATATATATATATATATATATATATATATATATATATATAGTGATTCTGAGGCCAAACATACAAAGTTCATCACTAGTATTTCGACCTTGCTGAAGTGCATTTCAGCCAGCCTGGGTGGCCGAGCGGTTCTAGGTGCTACAGTCTGGAACAGCGCGATTGTTACGGTTGCAGGTTCGAAGCCTCGGGCATGGATGTGTGTGATGTCCTTAGGTTAGTTAGGTGTAAGTAGTTCTAAGTTCTAGGGGACTGATGACCTCAGATGTTAAGTCCCACAGTGCTCAGAGCCATTTTTGAACCATTTGAAGTGCATTTCATGAGACTCTTTGATATGAACTACATAGAACACAAACTAGTACATACAATGTCTTGTAATGCAAACTGTGACTTAACTTCTTGTGGAATTTGTTCGTGATAATACGTCTACTGACTTGTCAGAACTGGAAACGAAAAGGAAATACGTGAAAATTAATGAATTATACTTCAGTCATCACTGAAACACAATCTTGGACCGATATCTACATTCACAGAGATTATGGATTCCAGATCATGCTTAGACATTGTGAGATAAGTAAATTTAACTTCGATATAAAATTCTTCTCCTAAATCATTTCTATAAATGTTGCATTACCAGCATTGCTCAGTTATTTGCAATAAATTTGGATTTTAAATATACGATGATTAATATTACGTGGAACTTAATAACTGGTACAAATTAGTGACAGTGCTTGGTTTTCTCTCATAATTAAAGATAAGATCTTTCAACTCAGGTAAAATAATCATACTAGTAATTCATTATCACAATCTTGTAGGGCCCTGTTCTGGCTAATCAACATGAAACAACTCCACAGTTATTCAATATCGTTTTGACAGCCATCATGCCCACCTATGGTTACAGACATAAAGCGGTGCCTACTCCTTCCCTCCTGCAGGGGCAGTAACCCAGCATCATGATGGTTATGTCCCTCTCTGCTAAGCTTGCTCAAACGACCATCATAGTTTAATGGGCTGTGCCTCCCTCTTCATCATATATTGCATGTGGCCATCTGTCGACACGTGCGTAAATGTCGTATGCAGATGATGAACCACACGAGTCATGCTATGAACGTAGCACTTTAATATTTTGAAGACTGCCGAAAGCTAGATAAATTCTTTTCCTTCTTTTGTATGATGTTTAGAACTTGAAGTAATAAATATTTACATATGAGTTATGTCTCAATGAGAATTCAAGGTGGTACTTGAACTTCACTCATATTTACACTTTCTTCATTAATGTCTATTTTAAGAACTACTTTTTTGGCTTCCAGCTGTAATGAGTATTATACAAGAATAAGATGTTGAGACGAACTGTTACTATCCCATGTCTCGCAAATATTCTTGAGTTGAAATTGTGTGCTGCAGGAACTTACTGCAAAATTTGGCGTTGATTAGTGTCATCCATATTGTAAACTTAGTCATTACCACTTTTTAATTATAGCTCCTGTGCTGTTTCTGAGAGAGTACAAAAATTCTGAAACTGCTGTATCTCGCTTAAATGAAGACTAGTACATAGATTTATTACTTTAGTACGATTTAATTATTTAAGTATGGAACAAGGGTCTACTCTGCATAGATTATCCAGGCACTTGAGCCACAGTATAAGGGCCCTGCGTATGACATACTCCCAAGGCTTTCTTTAATGAATATTTATGAGTGTTCTAGAACATTGCCTATGATTGCTTCATGAGCTGACTGACTCTTGGCTCTACCATCCATTGCAGCCCCTCCATCCTTGGGCGTTATGGCCATCTTTACCACTTCACTCCAAACCCATCTCCACTAGCACTCAATGGCCACTGCTACGGTCAGATACCAACAACATTCCAATTTTTAAAAATATTTTTAATCCAGTTAGCAATTTACAATATATTGTTGGACCTCCTTTTACACACTGTAGAGTGGCAACTAGATGTGGCATAGACTCAAAAAGTCATCAGAAATTCCCTGCAGAAAGACAGTCATACCGCATCTATAGCGATCCATAATAGCGAAGGTGTCGCCAGCACAGGATTTTGTGGACAAAGTGATATAAATATCAGATGCGATTCATGTTGGGCGATCTTGGTGGCCAGATAATTTACTCGAACTGTCCTGAATGTTCTTCAGACAAGTCACGAACAATTGTGGCATTCCATCGTTTCCTGGTAACATAAAGTCCATGAATGGCTGCAAATGGTCTCCATGTAGCCAAACATAACAAGGATCCAGATCATTTCATGTAAATACAGACCACACCATTATGGAGCCACCATCAGCTTGCAGAGTGCCTTATTGACAATTTGGGTCCATAGCTTCATGGGGTCTGCATCATACTCGAACACTACCATCAGCTCGTACCAACTGAAATCGAGACTCAACTGACCAAGCCACGGTTTTTCTGTCGTCTAGGGTCATGAGCACAGAAGAGACGTCGCAGGCGATGCCGTGCTGTTAGCAAAGGCATTTGAGTTAGTCAACTGCTGCCACAGGCCGTAACGCCAGGTTCCGTTGCACTGTCCTAACGAATATGTTCGTCGAACGTGCTGCAGTGATTTCTGCGGTTATTTAACGCAGTGTTGCTTGTGTATGAGCACTGACAAATTTATGCAAACGTTGCTGCCCTCGGTCTATAAGTGTAGGCCGTCGGCCACTGCATTCTCCACAGTGAGAGATAATTCCTGAAATTTGGTATTCTTGGCACACTCTTGATACTGTAGATCTCTGAATATTGAACTCCTTAACGATTTTACAACCGAAATGCCCCATGTGTCTAGCTCCAACTACAATTCCATACTCAAAGTCTGTTAATTCTTGTCATACAGTCATAATCACGTCGGAAACTTTTTCACATGAAGCACAGGAATACAAATGACAGTTCTACCAATACACTGCCCTGTAATACCTTGTGTACGCGATACTACCGCCATATATATCATTATCCCATGATTTTTATCACCCCAGTGTGGGTCAACTAAGTGCTTGTAATGCTTAGCAATAATGTCCTTCATGATAATATGAAAGCAAATTACCTCCTTTAAAATAACCCCCTAGTTTCTGACACCAGAACAAGAGCCAAAACCCACTACCAACCCCCCCCCCCCCCCCCCCCCCGTGGGCCTTACCTTATGAAAATAGTGTGCACAGGATAGTTAGCCAATCTGGGAATATTTTAGGGTTTCAGAGTAAAACAGTCAATTTTTGTCACATTTTTCACATCTAGTGTGAGTTACCTCAGAGCCTATGTGCCAGGTGGAACAGTGGCATCAGCAGACAGCATTGTTTGTGGCAATCTACTGACAATACCACCCACATGTGCTACATGGTGAGTCTATACAAAGTGCAGAAGAAATGCCATGTGATCTTTGCTGGCAGCTTCTTGGAGTGCAGAACTCAGTGTGGTCTCCCTCTTGTGTTTCAGCTCTCTTACTGGCTTTGTGTCGTATTATGGTGTTGTTGTGGTCTTCAGTCCTGAGACTGGTTTGATACAGCTCTCCATGCCACTGTGTCCTGTGCAAGCTTCTTCATCTCCCAGTACCTACTGCAGCCTACATCCTTCTGAATCTGCTTAGTCTATTCATCTCTTGGTCTCCCTCTTCGATTTTTACCCTCCACCCTGCTCTCCAGTACTAAATTGGTGATCCCTCGTTGCCTCAGAACATGTCCTACCAACCGATCCCTTCTTCTAGTCAAGTTGTGCCACAAACACCTCCCCAATTCTATTCAATAGCTCCTCATTAGTTATGTGACCTACCCATTTAATCTTCAGCATTCTTCTCTAGCACCACATTTCGAAAGCTTCTATTCTCTTCATGTCTAAACTATTTATCGTCCATATTTCACTTCCATACATGGCTACACTCCATACAAATACCTTCAGAAACGACTTCCTGACACTTAAATCAATACTCGATGTTAACAAATTTCTCTTCTTTAGAAACGCTTTCCTTGCCATTGGCAGTCTACATTTTATATCCTCTCTACTTCGGCCATCATAAGTTATTTTGCTCTCCAAATAGCAAAACTCCTTTACTACTTTAAGTGTCTCATTTCCTAATCTAATTGCCTCAGCATCACCCGACTTAATTCGACTACATTCCATTGTCCTCGTTTTGCTTTTGATGATGTTCATCTTACACCCTCCTTTCAAGACACTGTCCATTCCGTTCAACTGCTCTTCCAAGTCCTTTGCTGTCTCTGACAGAATTACAATGTCATCGGCGAACCTCAAAGTTTTTGTTTCTTCTCCATGGATTTTAATACCTACTCCGAAATTTTCTTTTGTTTCCTTTACGGCTTGCTCAATATACAGATTGAATAGCATCAGGGAGAGGCTACAACCCTGTCTCACTCCTTTCCCAACCGCTGCTTCCCTCGACTCTTATAACTGCCATCTGCTTTCTGTACAAATTGTAAATAGTCTTTCGCTCCCTGTATTTTACCCCTGCCACCTTTAGAATTTGAAAGAGAGTATTCCAGTAAACATTGTCAAAAGCTTTCTCTAAGTCTACAAATGCTACAAACGTAGGTTTGCCTTTCCTTAATCTTTCTTCTAAGATAAGTCGTAGAGTCAGTATTGCCTCACGTGGTCCAATATTTCTACGGAATCCAAACTGATCTTCCCCGAGGTCGGCTTCTATCAGTTTTTCCATTCGTCTGTAAAGAATTCGCGTTAGTATATTGCAGCTGTGACTTATTAAACTGATAGTTCGGTCATTTTCACATCTGCAAGCATCTGCTTTCTTTGGGATTGGAATTATTATATTCTTCTTGAAGTCTGAGGGAATTTCGCCTGTCTCATACATCTTGCTCACCAGATGGTAGAGTTTCGTCAGGACTGGCTCATCCAAGGATGTCAGTAGTTCTAATGCAATGATGTCTACTCCCGGGACCTTGTTTCGACTTAGGTCTCTCGGTGCTCTGTCAAACTCTACTCGCAGTATCATGTCTCCCATTTCATCTTCATCTGCACCCTCTTCCATTTCCATAATATTGTCCTCAAGCACATCGCCCTTGTATAGACTCTCTATATACTCCTTCCACCTTTCTGCTTTCCCTTCTTTGCTTAGAGCTGGGTTTCCATCTGAGCTCTTGATATTCATGCAAGTGTTTCTCTTTTCTCCAAAGGTCTCTTTAATTTTCCTATAGGCAGTATCTACCTTACCCCTCGTGAGATAAGCCTCTACATCCTTACATTTATCCTCTAGCCATCCCTGGTTAGCCATTTTGCACTTCCTGTCGATCTCGTTTTTGTGACGGTTGTATTCCTTTTTGCCTTCTTCACTTAATGCATTTTTGTATTTTCTCCTTTCATCAATTAACTTCAGTATCTCTTCTGTTACCCAAGGATTTCTATTTTTACCTACTTGATCCTCTGCTGCCTTCCCTATTTCATTTCTCAAAGCTACCCATTCTTCTTCTACTGTATTTCTTTTCCTCCATTCCTGTCAATTGTTCCCTTATGCTCTGCCTGAAACTCTGTACAACCTCTGGTTCTTTCAGTTTATCCAGGTCCCATCTCCTTAAATTCCCACCTTTTTGTAGTTTCTTCAGTTTTAATCTACAGTTCATCACCAATAGATTGTGGTCAGAGTCCACATGTGCCCCTGGAAATGTCTTACAATTTATAATCTGGTTCCTAAATCTCTGTCTTACCATTATATAATCTATCTGATATCTTCTAGTATCTCCAGGATTCTTCCATGTATACAACTTTCTTTTATGAATTCTTGAACCAAGTGTTAGCTATGATTAAGTTATGCTCTGTGCAAAATTCTACCAGGTGGTTTCCTCTTTCATTTCTTAGCCTCAATCCATATTCACCTACTACGTTTCCTTCTCTTCCTTTTCCTACTCTCGAATTACAGTCACCCATGGCTATTAAATTTTCGTCTCCCTTCACTACCTGAATAAATTCTTTTATCTCATCATGCATTTCATCAATTTCTTCATCATCTGCAGAGCTTGTTGGCATATAAACTTGTACTACTGTAGTAGGTGTGGGCTTCGTATCTATCTTGGCCACAAGAATGCGTTCACTATGCTGTTTGTAGTAGCTTACCCGCACTCCTATTTTTTATTCATTATTAAACCTACTCCTGCATTACCCCTATTTGATTTTGTATTTATAACCCTGTATTCCCCTGACCAAAAGTCTTATTCCTCCTGTCTCCGAACTTCACTAAATCCCACTATATCTAACTTTAACCTATCCATTTCCCTTTTTAAATTTTCTAACCTACCTGCCCGATTAAGGGATCTGACATTCCACGCTCCGATCCGTAGAACACCAGTTTTCTTTCTCCTGATAACAACGTCCTCCTGAGTAGTCCCCGCCCGGAGATCCGAATGGGGGACTATTTTATCTCCGGAATATTTTACCCAAGAGGACGCCATCATCATTTAATCATACAGTAAAGGTGTCGTGTTCATAAGCCACCAGTTAATTCAGACCTGGACTGTCTCACCTGTCTTACTATTCCTCGGCCGCTATTTTCACCTAGACTGGCGGAAGGTGTAACAGTCTGGTCTGGTTGAGCCCTAAGTACTTAGAACTGGCAGAATATACCAAAATTCAGTGCATTTAATATTTTTCATTTCAAACTCTCTCTAGACGCCAGGGCCTCCTCTACACTAGGCAGGCATCTCTTACACGCCAGTACATTTTGTAAAACTGTGACATGCACACTACCACATTGTGTTTGGGTTTGTCCTTTAAGTAAATGTTGTGTCCGATTTACTTCTTTTATTGACTCACCTTATAGTGCATGTGATAAAGCGTTGTACACAATGTTTCCGTATCTGAATCAAGAACTTGCCAACATACCACTTTATTCTCGCGTCCAGCTAGGGTCTATCAGCTTATTATAAAAGTAAGCGACTCTAGGTCTCTAGTGAATTCACCTGTAGTCGCTGAAGATGAGGATTTTATATTGACTTTGTTATGGTTAAATGGAATCCCATCTTGCTGTGACACTATGAACGTGCAGCTTGTTGTTAAGTGATGAGTCCACAGCAGAAGAACAGGTAACTCAATGGCTTCTCTAGAGTTAATGTTGCGTTGCTCTGAAGTTAAATGGAATCTGTCTCCTGTTTTTAAAAGCCTATATCCATTCTTTTTTAATGCGTTGCTCGTAAAAACTGCCGCAAAATTTTGGTTTTTACATGCGCTGCTCCTTTAGAACGAAAGACACTTTTCCTTCCACATGTCTTTGTGACAGTACTTGTAATGCAAACTTTTTTACATCTATATTCAATTAAATTAACGTGCACTCTCGCCCCAACCCCTTGTCTAAGTGGCATCTGAAGTTTAAGCTGTAATATTCTTTTGCACCTCCTCGTATTTTTCATATCGAAACTGTTGTCATTTTGGTGTGCCTGTGCTGTGTTTTCACTGTACATCACGGGTTCCAAAGATAATGGACAATGTGTTTTGATTCTCGATGTTGCTGCAACATGACTTCACCCTAAAACCCATTATGCCCCATAATAATCTTAAATTGTGTGCACTATGTTGCCTCATTTGTCATCTACCGTTACAAATTAGTGCAATTCTGTGCTTGTCACTTTGAGCTACCCGAGCTTATAGTTAGTTTTCATCATTAAAATAGCTACGCTTTGTGTTCTTTTAAAGAAGAAATTATTCCGTGATGATATCAACCATATTTTGAATAATGGCTGTCTCGGTTTTTCAGTGCGCCTTATGTCACGTTTTTTATATTTACACTATGATGTAGCAGTCAGATAAAATTCTTACATGCTTAAAGTTAGTCGAGAATATATCGATATTTTTACACATTATCGGGTTATGCTTTCGAGACCACACCTAAACGCTGACACCAATTGAAAGATAAGTAAATTGAACTCTGATTTAAAGTTCTTCTCTTACATCATTTCTATAAATATTGCATTCCTAGTGTTGCTGTTATTTGCAATAAAAAAGGATTTCTAATATATGACAATTAAGGAGGAACTTTATAGCCTCGCCGGTCGTGGTGGGCGAGCGGTTCTAGGCGCTTCAGTCCGGAACCGCGTGACTGCTACGGTCGCAGGTTCGAATCCTGCCTCGGGCATGGATGTGTGTGATGTCCTTAGGTTAGTTAGGTTTAAGTAGTTCTAAGTTCTAGAGGACTGATGACCTCAGATGTTGAGTCTCATAGTGCTTAGAGCCATTTGAACCATTTATAGCCTCTACAAACTAATATTCCATTCAGGTACAAAATTCGTACAAGTAATTCACGATCACAATCTTGTGAGTCCTTCTTCTGGACAAACAATATGAAACAGCTCCACAGTTATTCACGATTTTTTCGCAGCCAGCATGCACACCTTGAAATTATTTATTTTTATGTGTAAATAAATGTAAGCCCGCAAAACTAAAATAATTTATGTATTGTCTTTAAGTTGTATTATAATGTAAAATTGTAATTAATTTTTCTTAAATGTGACAGAGCATATAGATGTTACAACTAGCAAAAGAGAGCAATTGTATTTTTTAACTGACAAATAGTGCATTAGACGCACCGCAAGCGGCGACAACAATAAAATTTTATGCGATCAGCCACGCCAGAAAGGAGCGCAGCGGAGTCTCTCGATCATTTTTCCACGCAAGAGGCTTCCAGAACAGGAAGAGACTGAAGAAAAATGACAGTAAAGTTGCTTTCATTTGTCTACTTGTATGTAAACACGAGTAGCGTCTGGCTCTCTCTATATCTCTCTCTCTCTCCCTCCCGAGGCCCGCTCCCTACTGACGTCTCCGCTCTTGTCGCTCTCTCGAATCAGGCAGCTCTAGTTGAAAGACATTTTTAAGGTGAGTAAAATATTCAACTACGTAAAGGAATCGTCAGTATATGAATAATTGTTATTGTTTATCAATGTTTCGATAACGTAAACCTTGCCTGCCAACCTTTCTATGTTTCAGCTAGGAGAGCTGCTAGATTGCCGACATATCCTTTGCTGGACGCTGCCGAACATCACTGATGTTCGAACTTGTAGCAACCACTCGTGCGTCCCTGAGGTCTGTTACGCCGATCTGTAAACGCAGTTTCCGGACAGCAGTTCTGTGCAAAACGCGTGATATTAATGATCGGCAAACGGCCAAGAAACGATATGCGAGGTTAGTCCACTCCAGCGGCATCCAAGCAGGTTAGACAAAATCTTGAATCATTAATTTTCTTTCTCTTAGTGGTAAATTTATCTGTGCCGTATGATAATCTAAACTTGTCATCATTTTTTTTTTTTTACTTGGCTGCTTCTTTTAATTAACGGCCCTCCAGATAATTTCTTCTCATCAATATTTATTTTTCAATTACCATTAAAGACCGCCAACAAAATAGAGAGAAAACTTTCCTTTACCCAAAATAATAGTAATTCAACTGGCGCCCAGCGTGGGGCGCAAACTAAAATTCACGAATGTACTAATCTTTTATTTGTTTTATTTTTCATGAAGCGGTGTTGTACTGCGGAAATAGATGCAGAAGCGGAAAATAGATTCCTGTCGTAGACGATGAACTTCACCTCCACTCCACGCTGCAGTTCTGCATAGAATAAATGGTACGTTCGCTTGCATGTTGCCATCGCAGTCTATCGAAATAGTTTAGCCCCGCATAGCCGCATCATTTCGTGGTCAGTAGAATCATTTTATTGTGCTTTCAGCGTAGAATAATGTAGTAGTTTTGCACTGTGGCATAGAATTAGAGGTATCGCTAAGCCACACGCCAGCTGCAATTAAATTTTCATATGTTGTGGTAAAGTTGTCTTGTTATTGTGCCAGTAAGGTAATTTCATTATTGTGTCTATTAAGTTCATGTAGTTGTTCACGTTAGATCGAAGGAGGGGATGAAGCGATGCAAAAACTATATGAGGATATTAAACGGGTAATTTAGTGCATAAAGCGAGATGGAAATCTAATACTCATGGGGAACTGGAATGCAGTTGTGTGGAAATTGGTTGCAGGATGATATGAACAATAAATTTCAGGTAGTAACAGAGAATACTCTGTCCAAGAATCGAACGAGGAGGAGGTATACTTGGAAAATGCCGGGAGACATGGGAAGGTGTGAGTTATATTTCGTCATGGGCAGCAGAGATTCCAAAATCAGATACTGGATTGCAAGGTGTATCCAGGAACATATACAGACTCAGATCACACTTTAGTAATGATGAAGAATAGGCTGAAGTTTAAGAGAATAGTCATGAAGAATCAACAGACAAAGTAGTGGTATACAGAAGAATTAAGGAATGAAGAGACACACTAGAAGTTCTCTGAGGTTATAGATACTGTGATAACGAATAGCTCAGAAGGCAGTTCAGTTGAAGAGGACTAGACATCTCTAAAAAGGGCAGTCACAGGGAATTGGAAAGAAAAAAATAGGTCACAGCAGGTATCTGCAAGGAAATGATGGATGACAGAAGAAATACTTCAGTTTATCTACAAAAGAAGGAAGTACAAAAATGTTTAGGGAAATTCAGGAATACAGAAATACAAGTCACTCAGGAATGAAATGAGTAGGAAGTGTAGGGAAGCTAAGGCTAAATGGCTGCTTGAAAAATATGAAGAAATAGAAAAAGAAATGATTGTCGAAATGACTGACTCAGTGTATAGAAAGGTCAAAGCAACCTTTACTGAAATGAAAAGCAAGGGTGGTAACATTAAGAGCGCAAAGGTAATTCCACTCTTCAAAGCAGAGGAGAGAGCTTAGGTGGAAAGAGTAAACTGAAGGCCTCTTTGAGGAAGAAGACTTATCTGATGAGTTGACAGTAGAAGAAAGAGGAGTCGATATGCAAGAGATAGGGGATACAGTATTAGAATCATAATTTTAAAGGGATTTGGAAGACATAAGATCAAATAAGGCAGAAGAGATAGATTACATTCCATCAGAATTTCTAAAATCATTGGGGAAAGTGGCAACAGAACGAGTAGTCACGTTGGTGTGTAGAATGTACGACACAGGCGATATACCATTAGACTTTCGGAAAAATATCATCTGCACAATTTTGAAGATAGCAAGACCCAACAAGTGCGAGAATTATTGCACAATCAACTTAACAGCTCATACACTCAAGATGCTGACAGAATAATACGCACAAGAATGGAAAAAAAATTGAGGATCTGTTGGATGAAGGTCCTAATTTGGCATTAGGAAAGGTAAGGGCATCAGAGGAGGCGCTCTGACGTTGTGGTTCATAATGGAAGCAAGACTGAAGAAAAATCAAGACAGTTCATAGGATTTGTCGACCTGGAAAAGCGTTCTAAAATGTAAAATGGAGGTAGATATTCAAAATTCAGAGAACAATAAGGGTAACTTATAGGGAAAGAGGGTAATATATAACATGTACAAGAACCAAGAGGGAACAAAAAGAGAACCAAGAACGAAATGCTTGGATTAAAATGGGTTTAAGACAGGGATGTAGTCTTTCGCCCATAGAGTTCAGTCTATACATCAAAGAAATAAAACAAAGGTTCAAGATTGAGATTACAATATGAGGCCAAAGGATATCTATGATCATTTTCACTGATGGCATTGCTATCCTCAGTGAAAGTGAAGAAGAATTACAGGTTCTGTAGAATGGAATGAACAGTCTAAATAGTACATAATATGGACTGAGGGCGAAAGTAATGAGAATACGATAAACGTAACATCAGAACTGTCGATCACGAAGTTGATGAAGTTAAGGAATTCTGGTACCTAGGTAACAAAAAAACCCTTGGCGGGTGGAACAAGGTGGACATAAAAAGCAGGCTAGCATAGGTAAAAAGGCATTCCTAGCCAAGAGTAGTCTAATAGTATCAAACATATGCCTTAATTTCAGGAAGAAATTTCTGAGAATGTACATTTGGAGCACAGCATTGAACAGCAGTGACACTGGACTGTGTGAAGGACTAAGATAAGGAATGAGGAGGTTCTCCATAGAATCGGCGAGGAAAGGAAAGTATGGAAAACAAAGAGGAAGAGAGAGGATGATAGGACATCTGTTAACACAATACAGAATAACCACCATGGCCCAAAGGGAGCTGTAGATGGCAAAAACTTTAGAGGAAGACAGACATTGGAATAAATACAGCAAGTAATTCAGGGACATAGGTTGTAAGTGCTGCTCTGAGATGAATAGGTTGCTACAGTAGAGGAGTTCATGGCGGTTCACATCAAAAACCAGTCAGAAAATAGATTAGTCCAAAAAAAAGGAAAAGAAAAAAAGAGAGGAGAGAGAGAAATAAAAAAAAGAGAGGAGAGAGAGAAATAAAATAAAAGCTAGGTTACCGAATGTCAGGTCCTAGGAATGAACATCATATGGTATAACTTGCAACCCAGAGTATAAGTTAGGAGCAGGAGCACAAAGACTAGAATAATAGAATACTTTGACCTCTTCAAGAGGCAACAGGGAGATCTGAGTTCATATGAAACATTATTTTAGGCTACTAAAGTAACTAATATGTTGAAGAGTATTCAAAGGCATAATGTAGTTACGGCTACTGGTACCAAAGTTATTGTAAACTGAAACACAGTGGGAACACCGGAGAGTAATGGGCCAGCATAAGCTAACTGATAGGGACCATAGAACTCTAAGGCCGTGTCCCACTAGAGTGACAGATGCAAGCGACAGCGCGTGGCAGCTTCAAGCGACAAAACACAACCGCACGTGTAGTTACGGAGCTGGCCGAAGTGGCTGTGCGGTTCTAGGCACTGCAGTCTGGAACCGCGAGACCGCTATGGTCGCAGGTTCGAATCCTGCCTCGGGCATGGATGTGTGTGATGTCCTTAGGTTAGTTAGGTTTAACTAGTTCTAAGTTCTAGGGGACTAATGACCTCCGAAGTTGAGTCCCATACTGCGCAGAGCCATTTGAACCATTTTTGTGTAGTTACGGAAGTGTCCAACGTGAGTGACATCTGTGTAGCTACCTGTCTCCCGCTGCAACTGGCTACGTTTGAATTCAAACGTGTTTGAATCTTGTTGCTGCAACACGCGGAACACAGAGCGACAGCCACGTGTCTTCTTGGCAAAGCAGTGGGGCGGACGCGACGACAGCTATGAATTGCTTAACATCCGTTTTTAAGAAAACTATTCTACGAAAAAATTTGAATCTTCCGCAACCTATAGCTTGAAATCCTTAAATGATAAAGGTCAGAATTTGTTTTCGTTATTAATCATAGTTACTGTGCTGCACAAAATTGAGTACCTGGCTGCACGAAATTTTGTTGAATTTGCAGAGGTAAAATCACATTGTGTAGACTTTCCGTATAGTTCATTTAAGGCCATAAAGTATTGCGTACGAAATGTAAACAATATATCTAAATTGTATTTAAAGTTGAGACCGGAATGATATCTCTTTTCATTCTTGAGATATTGGTTGTTATATCCGCGGACGGGTCGATCGCGGCGCGTCCGAACCTTTCCTGCGCTTCGGGAATCATAGTGATCGTAAAAATCGTCGTACCTGACAAAAGGTTCAAGATATCGAAACGACGAATTTTGGAAATGTCAGCACACAGAAAAGACTATTTTATCATATGATTAACACTCGATACGTTTTTGTAAACGCGTGAGCAGAGAGAAAACAAGACTCCCTATAACTTACACCATGACGTTTTGTCCAAATTTTCATAGCCAAACATAGGGAGAGAAACATGGAAATGGGGTATGAAGGTGACCAGCATGAGGTCTATTTTGGCACGAAAATATATAACTGCTTGAAAGTAATCAGGGTAATGAACGAAAACTTAATTAATAAGCCGAGGAAAAATTGAAATATTTCACGAAAAGCTGCCGTAAATGAAGTGTCATAAATGTCATCTGTACAAGACCTAGATATTTTGCACATAAAAAGATACATTGGTGCGTTATTTAAATTTCAAAAAGGCTTCCTTCGAAAAAAGTACGTTAGGAACGCAAACGTTGAGTCAGTAAGATCATGCTTTCTGAATAAAACTTGAAATTCAAAAATGGAAGAAATCAGTTAAATATTTTATGAAGTGATTTGTGTAAAAGAAATAAGTAGATAAGAGAAACGTTCTATGTGCCTTTGAATGATACTCGAAATCATGTACAGAGAATGAGGTGCACCGAACGTCTCCCTAATATTTTTTATTTCATACTTTTAAACAAATAATTACACAAAACGTTTGACTTCGTTTCCAACAAATTTGTAAGCTTTACTTTTACGGACTATTTAGAGTAATTGAAACGCTTGGCCTTAACACTGACTGATGATGAATAACGTTCACATCATCAAATATCTATAAATTTCATGGTTCATTGTAATTTATTAGGAATTGAATGTGTGGTATACTGGGCTACATGTGAAGATCAAGTTCTTTGGCAAGACCTTAAAAATATACTTAGCGATGCAGTGTAAACAGTAACTTAGTATAAGAATCGTAACTAAGTCAGTAAAAATATATAAACGTCTGGGAATCGTACCCGAGACTTTATCCTCATACGCTACCCCGAAACCATAGCTAATTATTGGTCACAGTTATCATGCTGTGTGCTTATGTTTGTATTTAGCGTAGTTAGTTATCTAATAATCATTCCTCCGCATTTATTGGCTGTTAAAAGTTCTTGACCAAGTAAAAAAACATTCATATTTAATTTACTGATGAGACAGTCGAATGCTCATCTGCTCATTCACATGTATTCGAAGAACTTGTCTGGTGATCTTCGTAGTTGACGATACTTGTGAGATTCTCCATGGAGATTCCTCCCTTTGTAAACTTCATGCACAGCATTCCTTTTCGGTTTATTTTCTTAAGTAATCCTAATTCTGTAGCCTTACTCTACAGCTACAGTATTCTACAGGTTAAGAACGCCGCT
This sequence comes from Schistocerca piceifrons, assembly GCF_021461385.2. Lineage (NCBI taxonomy): Eukaryota > Metazoa > Arthropoda > Insecta > Orthoptera > Acrididae > Schistocerca > Schistocerca piceifrons. Next base: position 140,672,035 of record NC_060146.1, on the reverse strand, counting down.
TTATAGAAACAGTTGGTTGGTTCTAAGCAGCCATCTTGTAGCGCTACATGGTCGCTTGTTCGCGGGACACCCAAGGTTTTCGCCCGATGTTGCTGCTTGTCACTGGAGTGTCGCATATCCAGAAGTCGCTCGCTGTCGTTCGCTCGCCTTAGGCCGTGTCCTACGTGAGCGACAGAAACGAGCGACAGTGAGCGACTTGCTACGTGGATTAAAGTGGAAACAAGTCCCTTTGGCGTGAAACCTCAATCACACAAAGGCTAAACTTCAGCAACTTGGTTGGGAAACACTGGCGTACAGTGTGTATCTTTCATTGTGTAATTTTTATATCTGAGAAAGGCAAGCATGGACATCGGTTACATTTCGAGGGAGTGCAAGAGCGGGTGCGATTGTGGATCCATTAGAGGCTGGCCATCTTCTATGACACAAATCATGTTGATTACTTTTGAATGGTTCTATTGTGGCGGGTGTTCTGTTTTCATTTGACTGCCCCTCATAATTGTGATCTAATGAACACAGTGTGGGAAAGACTCAGTTAGGCCACAATATAACCATTCAAAGTTAAAAGGGGGAAAGTATCTTCAATTTTCGATTGATGGCAGCACTTTGACTTGTCGATATACACCACCACCAAAGGCACTGTTCTGCTCAGGTAGCATGCACAGTGGTGGGAATAATTTGTCTATCAAGCAGTGCATAAAATGTGTGCACCTATATTCAGTTACGAACAATTTATCCAAAGTCAAACCCATCGTTGGTTGGACCTGCTGAACATATCGAGGACAAGTCTGCAAAGAGTTTTGTGCGACTTTAAGCCGACGCCATACCATCCAACGTTTATTCACGTCCTTAACGATGACGACTTCGTCATGTGACTTGTAGTGGTGTGGTGTCGCTCAACAAGATTCTAGAGGACTCTGACATCAAGCTGAATATTGTCTGGAATGATGAGGCCAAATTGCACAGTTTAGTATTGGTGAACAGTCACAACTGCGTATTTTGACGTGGAGATAACCACAACGTCACCACTGAGTTGACTTCCAGTCCCCCAGGATGGTGGTTTGGGGCAAGATGATGTACAAAGAATTGACTGGCCTGTTATTCCTGGAAGGTCACATCATGGGGGAAACCTACCTTGAGTTATTGAGGAATACTGTCATCTCAAAACTTCACAATAGATCGAACGTAGATCAACAGCGCTGACAGAAAAATTGTGCTTTGAAACATTTAACCAGCATTGTTTAGAAGTGCTCGCATGAAGTGTTTCTTGAGCAGTGGGTTGGCCATCGACGACCTGTGGAGTGGGCCATTTGATCTCCTGATTTTGGCCCGCCGAAATTTTTTCTTTGGAGTCACCTTAAGGATAAGGCGTACGCTAAACACATTACCAGTGATCAGAATCTGTGTGAGGTGATTGCTCAGTAGTTCAACAGTATTCTAGTGGGCATTTGCAGAAAGCCATGTGAAAATGTTTTCGTGCATTTACAAGCCTCTGTTGACATAGAGGGTGACCAGTCAACCACTGCCCTGAAATCGATGACTTTGTCAAACAACTACTAGCATTTGCGCATTATCCTTCTTTTGTAACCCTTACCAACATTTAACAATAAAAATAACATACAATCAAAACTGAGTCTAGCCCACCCTACAGATGCGCCTTTTTCTGTAAAGTTTCATGTAACTCTTCATAGCAAAAGGTATGAGCATCTCTGATTTAATTAAAATCACAATATCTCAAACTTATGTGTTTTCCATCTGGTTGGATATCTGTTAAGTCACTCTGGACAGAATGCCTATGGAGTGAGGGTCATTCTTGACAAACAATTGAAAATGCCACCTTCACGGCACTGGAACAAACAGTTCAGCGCCATTTTGTATGCTTTCATCTTCCTTGGAGGGCAACGCAGGAATCTGTCTGTATGCGATGGGGAAAGGGGTTTCTGGATGAGCCGCAACCACCAATGCAAGCTACACAGCGACAATTTGGCAGCTTATTTGTCCGCTTCGGGGTGCGGTGTTTTTCATTCGTGGTGTTTAATGTGGTCAGTTATTTGTGAGGAATTTTAAGAATGGATGTTGAGCGAGTCGATTGATGTTGTGTCATTGGCTAACAACAAATCACAGGCTTTGATTGGCTCTTACTGTTTAGGTAAGCCGCATTTAGCTGTCTTGCATTACAACTTGCAATATGCCGTTTCAAGGCAACGCCACACTGAAGATTTATCACGAACTTTGACAACCAATACAAAAGATAAAAATCACAATACTTCGGTTTAGCCTAATCCATAATGTCATGGATTACAGAGTACTAAAAAGTAGGGTTGTGTCCCAGAATCGGGTAATTTTTATTTTCATCTTAGCATTGATAACACATTTCTTAAGAAAGTAATACAAGTATATTCTGCAATATTGGATATTATTTACCTTTCTGTCCGATTAGAAAACAATGGATGAATTAAATATTTGGCAGCTTATTTCCCAATACGTGGGGACTTCAGCGTGTGTGGTTACACAAGAACCATATCATGCGAAAGACATACAGTGTCACAACAGGTTCTGCGTTTCAACCATCATGCAGCTAACAGAGCACATTGATATAATAGACTTTAATGCCGTGCTTTTGTGTTCTGCGCTGCCTTGAAGTCCCTTTCACTTGCGCCAATAGATAGTAACGTGCAACTGTTTTAATGTTTTGAAAACTAATTTTAAAAGAAAAATATTCATGGTAACTTCTGTCATTACTCAATGTACTCTTAATGGAGCAGCTGTGGGCTTTAGTAAAAATTCAGTATGTTACGATAAATGGTGAATTAATTTATTCAATCTTTTGAATAGAGTATGTACTTCAAGAGGAGACCAGACTGGCACATAACTTGAGCTCACAAGTGTTTTGATTGCACTGACTACTCTGTGACACTGTTACTAAGGAAAGTTTTATTACTGACGTGTTACAAGTTGTAATTTTATACGCAGAGGATTTATTTTATACATCTGAGACTGCATTGTACTAGCCATATTGCTTCTCTAACAGTATGGAAAAATATCATCACAGTTATGTGTTTGAAGAACAAGCGAACAGATCCTATCTCTGCACTGCAGTCGGAGTTCAGCCAATCGCGGCACTTTTTCAGATTCGTTTCCGTGCCATGATGTATTTTACTTTCTCTCATCTTTCGTGTCGACACAAAACCAGCTTTTTTAACGCCATTTCGTATCCCCATATTCTGGGAACAGAACTGTAGATGCAAAATCAGGTTTTTTTTCCGATTCCCGTTTAGTTTCTTTGTGCAACACGTTCGGAATAGCCGCCCACCCTTAACGCTCGTTGATCCGTAGACGTGAGAGCTTGAAGACTTGCGTAAACCTTTCTTGCTCAAAACTATGTCTCATACCAAACCGAAATCAACAGTGTGCCACCAAAAAATTGTCCTTATCGAGTGAGCCCTGTTGAGAGCGAGTTTTTATGTGAAGACGAGCTTAGATGTGACACCAGAGTCTCGACGTTGAAAGAAAAGCTACATGATATGTTCCTACTCAAGTCTGAATTTATCGTTAAATGGGAATGGGAGTGGGAGTTCCGGGGAATCGAGCAACACAGGCTCCGACAGAGATAGCGAGTAGCGCGCCTCAGAATAGGCAACTCCGTCAACCCAAATACGCGCCCAAGGTACAGGGTACAAGATCACGGTTGGGTGCAGAACATCGGAAACCAATGTCGGCCTGCAATGATCATAAATACCGACGTTTCTTGGCTTCCCAAACCTTAAGTCGGAAGAAAGTATACAAAAGGAGATACCAAAATTATCGTCACTACGCAATCAGACCAACAACTGGGGCACAATTCTCAATAATGATAGGTTAATTGTTAATTCTCAGACCCGTTGCAACTAAAAACATGCACACACACACACACACACACACACACACACACACAAAATATATATATATATATATATATATATATATATATATATATATATATGTATAAAGAGATTTAAACAGTGTGTATGTCCATAAAACTAGACAAATGTAATCAACCATGCAACAAGCCCAGAATACTACAGCTGATGGCCGTAAGCTACCAGGTAAACAAGCTGTGGGTAAGATTATTAAATGACCAGAATAATTTTACATTTTGAATATTAACAGACATAGATAAAGGACTACAATAAGATAGCAACAAGTAGCAAGTGTTACTGACAACAGCAATACTTAGTCGCCAGACCTGCTGTGACCCAGCATATACATACATTAAAAAGGAGGGAGTTTTATATATATATATATATATATATATATAAAAACTAAAACTATGTAATCAACCAAGTCACAAGCCTAGAGTACAACTGCTAGTGGCTGTAAAACATTCGGTAATAACAGTATTTTCAACTGTACGCTCATTGAACACTCAACATCGCTCTGTCGAAAGACTCCTCTTGTTGTTTGCCTTTAAACAAATTGTCATTCAACAGTGCATGTTAACATCAGGAAATTCGGGGAACACTACAAGAAAGCCACGACACGAATCTGCAAGATGCGAACTTGCAGATCAAGTTGACAATATACCATTTATCGGTTGATACACACACGCGACCACAGGAAGATTCAAACTGTCAAACGGTGAGCGTCGCTCTACCCGGAGGCAATCTCGCCGGTGCAACCTTGCGGGCAGCAAAATTAATAGCAAACAACCGGCACATACTAGCAACCAAGAGTCTAGTCTGCGCGAGGCAGCTTCGAATACCAACGGCCACAGTTTCACAGACCAGCGGCTACAGTTTAAACCATCATGTCCTCTTTATGACAATACAAACGGCAGAACATCATGCCTCCAGGCACATCGCCTCACCGCCTTCTGGATGAGTCGCAACCGAAAGCCGCGACGAGGCGTGGCTTTCCTTCTCAAAACAGCTCACCGTACAATACAAAAACCCCTCGCAAAACGCGGCCGTCCATGCGGGCCACCTCCAACCAACTGCCCGTACGCTGCTAGTAAGTCCTCTCTCTCCGAAAGCCGCCAGCGATCGCACGCTAAGCACCGTGACCCCCTCTGGCGATGCACCAGGGGAAGGAGAGCAAGGCTCACCACGTACCACTAGAATCACGTATCCGGATAGGGTCTACCAGCTTACTGGTGGAACTAGGCGACTGTAGGTCTTTAGTGAATACACCTGTAGAATTACGACTATCACCTGCAGTCGCTGAAGATGAGCATTTGATACTGACTTTGCTGCGGTTAAATGGAATCCCGTCTTGCTGTAACACTATCAACGTGCAGCTTTTTGTTACGTGATGAGTCCACAGCAGAAGAGCATGTAACTCAATGGCTTCTCTAGAGTTAATGTTGCATTGCTCTGAAGTTAAACTGAATCTGTCTCCTGTTTTAAAAAGCCTATATCCATTATTTTTCAATGCCTTACTCATAAAAACTGCTGCAGAATTGAGGTTTTTACATACGCTCCGCCTTTAAAAGCAAAGACACTTTCCCTTCCACATGTCTTTCTGACAATCCTTGTCAGGATAACTTCTTTATATCTGTGTTCAGTGAAATAAACGAGCACTCTCACCCCAACCTCTTGTCTAATTGGTTTCTGAAATCTAAGCTATTATGTATTTTAGCACATACTCGTATTTTTCGTATACACTACTGGCCATTAAAATTGCTACACCACGAAGCTGAAGTGCTACAGACGCGTAATTTAAGCGACAGGAAGAAGTTGTTGTGATAAGCACATGATTAGCTTTTCAGAGCATTCACACAAGGATGGCGCCGGTGGCGACACCTACAACGAGCGGACAGGAGGAAAGTTTACAACCGATTTCTCATACACAAACAACACTTGGCCGGCGTTGCCTGGTGAAACGTTGTTGTGATGTCTCGTGTAAGGAGGAAAAATGCGTACCATCACGTTTCCGACTTTGATAAAGGTCAGATTGAAGCCTATCGTGATTGCGGTTTATCGTATCGCGACATTGCTGCTCTCGTTACACGAAATCCAATGACTGTTAGCAGAATATGGAATGGTGGGTTCAGGAGGGTAATACGGAATGCCGTGCTGGATCCCAACCGCCTCGTATCACTAGCAGTCGAGATGACAGGCAACTTATCGCATGGCTGTAACGGATCGTGCAACCACGTCTCGATCCCTGAGTCAACAGATGGGGACGTTTGCAAGACAACAACCCGCACGAACAGTTCGACGACATTTGCAGCAGCATGAACTATCAGCTCGGAGACTATGGCTGCGGTTACCCTTGACGCTGCGTCACAGACAGGAGTGCCTGCGATGGTGTACTCAACGACGAACCTGGGTGCACGAATGGCAAAACGTCATTTTTTCGGATGAACCCAGGTTCTGTTTACAGCATCATGATGGTCGCATCCGCGTTTGGCGACGTCGCGGCGAACGCACATTGGAAGCGTGTATTCGTCATCGCTATACTGGCGTATCAACCGGCGTGATGGTATTGGGTGCCACTGGTTACACGTCTCGGTCACCTCTTGTTCAGACTGACTGCACTTAGAACAGTGGACGTTACATTTCAGATGTGTTACGACCCGTGGCTCTACCCTTCATTCGATCCCTGCGAAACCCTACATTTCAGTAGGATAATGCACGACCGCATGTTGCAGGTCGTGTACAGGCCTTTCTGGATACAGAAAATGTTCGACTGCTGCCCTGGCGAGCACATCCTTCAGATCTCTCACCAATTGAAAACGTCTGGTCAATGGTGGCCGAGCAACTGGCTCGTCACAATACGCCAGTCACTACTCTTGGTGAACTGTGGTATCATGTTCAAGCTGCATGGGCATCCAAGCTCTGTTTGACTCAATGCCCAGGGGTATCAAGGCCGTTATTACGGCCAGAGATGGTTGTTCTGGGTACTGATTTCTCAGGATCTATGCACCCAAATTGCGTGAAAATGTAAGTACATGTCAGTTCTAGTATAATATATTTGTCCGCTGAATACCCGTTTATCATCTGCATTTCTTCTTGGTGTAGCAATTTTAATGGCTAGTAGTGTATAAACTTTTGTCATTTTGGCGTGTCTCTGCCGCGTTTGCGCTGGGCACGACAGGTTCTAAAGACTGTGGCCATGTGTTTTGAATCTCGATTTTGCTGCAACATGACTTCTCACTAAAACTCATTATGCCTCATAAAAATCTTAAATTGAGTGAACTACGTTGCCTCATTTGTCATCTGCCATTACAAAATCAGTGCAATTCTGTTCTTGTCGCTTTCAACCACACGATCTTATAGTTGGTTTTCATCATCAAAGTAGCTACATGTCGCTTTCTTGTCTACAGTATGTTGACTAATGGCTGTTTCGGTTCCACATTGTGCATTATAAGAAATCAAGCTCTTATGCAACTATTTCAGAATTCGGAAACTTACGATACCACTTTATTTTTAAACAGTGTTACGCCTATTTTCGTATATATACTGACAGATTCACGTTTTTGGATATTTACATCATTATGTAGCAGTATGACAAAGTTCTTAAAAATGTTAGTCGAGTATTAGTCGATATTTTTAGAAGTCACTGGGTTATACTTTCCAGACTATACCTAAACGCCGATACCAATTGCAAGATACGTAAATTTAACTTTGGTATTAAGTTCTTCTCTCATATCATTTCTGTAAATATGTCATTACCAGTGTTGCTGAGTTATTTGCAATAAATCTGGATTTCTAATATACAACAATTATTATTAAGGTGGAACTCTATAGCCTGAACAAAGTAATGTTCAAGTCAGGTAGAAAACTGGTATTAGTAATTCATGATCACAATCTTGTGCGTCCCTGTTCTCGGTAAATAACTTGAAACAGCTCCACAGTTATTCAAGATCTTTTTTATGAACAGTTTGAACACCTCCGGTTACAGACACGGTATATTGCCTACCCCTCTCCTTTTGCAGAAGCGGTAACCCAGTGCCATGAGGAGTGGACTCTCTTTGCCAAAGTTGCTGTAATGCCATTGTAGATTAATCATGTAGTGTATCACGGGTTGCACCTCACTATCTGCTAGATATCACATGTGGACGTCTGTTGACATGTGTTTAAATGCCACATGCCGATGACAAACCTCACGAGTCACGTTACAAACAGAGCACTTCAAATATTTTGAGGGCCGACGAAAGCTAGACACTTTCTTTTTTTCCCCATCTTTTGTATGATGTCTAGGATTTTAAGTAATAAATATTTACATATGATTTCTCTCTCAATGAGAATTCAGGCTGTCACTTAAGGTTAACTTACATGTTACACATTCTTGATTAATGTGTATTTAAGGAACTTGTATTTTGGTTTATAACTTGAAGGAGTATTATACTATTTTCAGATATTGAAGCGAAGTGTTACCACACATTGTATAGTCTGAAATCGCGTGTTGCAGGCACTTACTGTACAATTAAGAGTTGATTAGTGTCATTCATACCGTAAACTTACTCATTATTACTTGTTAGTTTTAGCACCTGTCCTGTTTCTTAGAGAGCTCAAAAATAATGGAACTATCATTGCTCGCTTAAAATAGGGCTGATATAGGGATTTATAGCTTTAATAAAATTTAGTTATCTAAGTACTGATCAACGACCTACTCTGCATAGGGCATCTTTCTCTGTTAAGAGCCGCTTGGGCCCCAGTAATTAAGGCCCCTACTTATGATGAGCCCCAAGACATCCTCTAATGAATATTTATGAGCGTTCTAGACCCTTTCACAAGATCGCCACATGAGCTAACCGGTGAATGAGAAGGACTCTACCACCCACTTACGCCTCTCCATCCTGGAGCTCTGTATACCTCTGTTAACGTATATGATCTCACTTCTGGTCACCAATGTCAATGTATACTGGGGAGGAAAGAGGGAAGAAGGTTGTTACTTATGCCTCGTCACGACAGTGTGCAGATGGTCGAGCGGTCAGGACTTGAAAGTGTGCATCCAGTGCTGCCGTTAAATGACGGAACAGGAAATCAGGTACAATAAAGGGGATATATTTCATTGTACGGTGTACAGGGGCGCTCCTAGGGTCGGAAGTTATCAGGTTTAGGCCAGTCTAGGAGGTCGAACAATTAACTGAAATGGGCAATGGAAGGGGAAACGGTTCATGCTAACTTACGTTGGCGGCCGATCGTAAAAAGCAGACGTCTATTCTGCTCGAGGTCTGGATTACAAGAGGGAGAGGCAACTGTGTTCCGCACCGCAGAACACTCCAGCGTCCACACACGTGACCTGCATCCCACACACGCTGTTGGCTAAAACCAATGGCGTGAATTCGCTAGCAGTTTCAGCAGAGGTCTCAGGGTGTTTCTTGTCAGCAGCTTTAACTGGACAGAGCTGCCTCGGTTTTGCAAGACAGGCGACTTGTGTCACGTAGATACAGCGTAAGTTACTGGGAGAAAACTTATAAAGATTTCACTGGGCCTTTGAAATAAATTTTTTAATCAATTCCCCTAAAATATTCCTTGACTGGCTGCCCCCCTTACACATCCACTGAAACCTCACTCCAGATATATCTCACCAACACTGCATGACCACTGCCAAGCTCAGATACTAACAATATTCCAATTTTGTAAAAATATTTATAAGCCAATAAAACAACTCAGATAAAATCACCACTTGTAACACTTAGCATTAAGCACCTTCATTATAACTCTGAAGGAAACTAACTACAACATAACGTTCCCTAGATTCTAAGGCCCCAACGAGGGTCAAGCCACCACGTCTGTGGGCCTCATCGAAAGGGAAAGGATTGCACAGGATGGGTAGCCAGTCTATGAATATTTTAAGATTTCAATGCAAAATTTTACTTTCAATTTTTTGTCACATTTTTCAAATACAATTCCAGAGTGCGTTACCTCAGAGCATATGTGCCAGGTAGAACCTTGGCATCAACACACACTTTCAGTTCCGGTAATCTGCTGACAAAATCATACACATGCACCACCAGGATGAATCAACTGGAAGTGTGGAACAAATGTCATTTGGCAGTTGCCGACAGCTTCTTGGTGTGCAGAATCCAGTCCAGTCATGTCTCCAGCTTGCTTACAGGATGGTTGACTTAAACGATCTGTCTGTGGCTCTGCGTCATCTGGACCAGCCAACAACTAACTCTCTCCTCCAATTCCACGGCGCACTATATTAATTTAGTCTGACAGGTGGCCTCACAGTCCAGGCTGGGTTAATCATATCAAACTGGCACAATATACCAAAATTCCATGAATTTAATAGTTTTAATTTCAGGCTCTCTAAGACGCTCATGATGTCTTCCACCCTGATCAGGCACCCCTTCTACGCCAGTACACTGTAATAAAAATCGACATGCACACTACCACAGTGTGTTTGGATATGACACAACCTTTCATTTCTGTGTTTAAAAAAATCTAGAATTAAAGTTGCAAACATAAGTGTAATGCTTCTTTTCCTTCATTGCAAATATAATATACCACTGAACCATTGTCTCAATTATAAGTGGTGTATTAGTCACTCGCCAGCTTCTGTCGCAGGCAGTAACTGCACTGTTTATACATCAATTGTAAATAGACACTTTCTTGCACCAGTTGACTTTTTATCATTTGACTTTTACTGTCTTGCCCTCGCCTTCTTCATCTGGTGAGCGCTGTAGTAAGTCTCTGAAATATCATGTACCTTGTGAGAAAAAGATATGTCGCATCCCTCTTTCAATGAACATAGTAAAGCAGAGTTATGCTCTTTTGGTTCTTTTACAAATGTATCATTCCCAGCAACTGGTATAATAATATTGCTTATGCAATCACTTCTGAACACCGTGCACAATTCGCTTCATGACGAAAACTGTGATTCCAAATAAGGCTTGGAAGTAGATACTTTGCAATAATAGTATGGAAACTTGGGAGCTATGTCAAAAAATTGACAGTCCTTTCCTTTCAGTGCAATACCTACTTCTTTCTATTCCCTTCCCAATCTGAAATAATTATCATCTTGACTCTGTTTAGTCCAATTGCTGATATGACCATATAATATCCATATGGTATCCTGGAAAAAACAGAAGAGTAAAGAGTAGTGAAGATTCATCTGAGATACAACGTATTTCTTTTTTCATTCTAAGAGTTGCAGATGAACTTTCATTAGATAAGGGGAGAGGAAGGAGATGAAAGTGGCAGACTGAATTTCTATATTAAAAGATGGTGGATGTGAGGCAGATCTTCCAGAAACAGAAAATATATATACTGATAGGATTAAAAGACGTTTTACAAAAGGAAATTATGCTAATAACAGGGAAACAGACTGAAACCAGGCTCTTCATATTTTGAGTATAATATCTGTATCATCACTCAGCCAATGTACTACTTCGGGAACAGCAATATTCACTGGGAATTTGTTCATACAGAAACATTGTATACCTCTTTTATAAGAAACTATGCTGATTCCTGCTATAGTGTACATCCGTACCCACATTCTCAAGATGCATTCTGTAACCAATGATTTGTGCAGTTACAATGCCAGACTATTTTATACCTGCTTATCCTTTCAATTATTACAGGCATCAAATAGATGTGATAGAATGTTACTTAACACCTGGCACATTGAAGGCTGAATTGAGCTAACGTGCAAACATGATGTAAGAATGTCTGAAACATTCTTATAGCGATGTACTTCCGCTGGCATCCTGAGACCATGTACATACTGTCAGTAAAAAACCCTCTTGGGTAAATAAATGTGACAAACCAATTCAATCACCAAGTACATTTAATTAAAATGAATTTTAAATCATGTTACCAAAAAAACATAACAAGTATTCTATAGACTTCTTCCTCATCATAGATGCATAAAGAATAAAGAGGAAACCAAGTAAAGAGGATACAAAAGTTATGTCACTTTACAAATGGCAATTCAAGACTGTAGTAGTAGTTCCACCTGAGCCTCCACACAGCGTGGTGGGAGAGTACCTAACTACTATACTACTACTCCACCACCTCTCCACACCACTACATGTACACAGAGAGTCGAGTCTGCAGATCACTGCACAGACATACTTTGGTTTATTGACCGCATTTCCTTTACATGGTGTTTAAAAAGCAGTTTTTCTAACTTTGAAGCTGTACTCCTTAGACCAAAACAAGAAAAAAATCTCTAATAAACATATGTCCAAAAGTACTTCGTTTTCGAATTATTGATGAGAGTTAACGATCAACAGCTTTCCAGGTACAACACAACAACTTCACCTGTTTGACTCATAGTTAACAGAAAGTTCTCCTTTCGAAGATGACAGAATATTTATTTCATGAGCAGGCACACATTGCTTTTATGTATGGCAGCACAAATGGTAAAGGATATACAGCTGCACTGCTGTATCAGACAACATCTCAGGACCAAAGATAGCTGAGTTACCTATCTGTTCAGTGCTGAGATCGTTGCATTGCCGCGACAATATCTGAGGCACCACTGACTACTGACCAAGTGAGACCACATGTTGCTCGTATGGCTCACCATTCGATCTATCTCTGGGCACCACTTAAACATTTCATCTATGTAGAACCACCCAATAAAGAAATTCTACACTGATGTGTCATGGATGGCTGCTTTACCATTGGTAACCCTCAAGGAGTATTTGAAAGGGAGTGACACTTAATGATTCGACGAGTTCATGCGGGTTTAGGATCGAGAGGAGGACATTCAGAGAATTATATATTTATATACTGTTGAGCACCAGTCACCTAACCTGTATATTTTCGTTGATATCTTGAAAACAAAGGATTTTTGGACATATGTTGACATGGGCTTCTTTTTGTTTTCGCTAAGGAACCTGCCCCAAAGTGTATAAAATCATTTTTGAAGCAGAAGAAACTGAGAGCAAGCTAGATATGATCAGTGCACTATATGCTTCGTAATAAATAACTGAGTAAGTGTTCCATTAGTGCAATAATACTGCTATACCTACATATTTCTCGTTTGAGAACAGCAACAGCACAACATAGGGTATATTTTAGCATGACAGATTGAGCTAGAAGGTGTAAAAATACCTCTGAAGTGGAGCACCACTCTGGTGTCATTCTTGATTGCAATGGATGCCTTGCTATGTTGTCATGCTTAATGTACAGGAAAAACTTAAAATGCTTAACACTAAGTAATGTCACAGTCATTCTTGGAGTAAATAAAGACTATCTCTTCTTGCCCCATTCAACATTGATGAAGGTGTTATGCTAATGGAAGATGTATTCTCAAGTGTAACCTTGCACTGGCACTAACATCTGGTGAAATAGACAATACTCAGCTGATCTTCAGTCATACTACAGCTCAGGGTAAATGCTCTCACATATATGCGATTACTATTCTCCTTCCAATTGCTTTGGCACCTGTAATGTCGAATTCTATCTGTCTGGTACGTTGCAAATTACTTTTTTGGATACCAGTAGAATAATTTTTCTATACATGCTCTGTACCCCATAAATGTTCATGTGGATGTTACAGCGAAAACTGGTGGAACATAGGCACTGCTACACAAAGAAGATGAAATTAATGACAGGATTCACCTTAACCGTTCTTTCACAAAAGAAATAAAATTATTTACCACTTAGACATGTGTCTCCATTTTCTCCAAATGTACATGGAGGCTCACCTATTATGCTGTTGCTTTGCTGTAACTAACCATACGAAATAATGTTGCATAAAATGTAGTGTTAGCACTGAATCCCTCGAATAAATTAAGTGTGCCAACAGGCAGAAAGAAAGCAGAAAAATCTGAGAATCATCTGAGACACTGAGTTACATTATTATGTACAGACGTTAATAGCAGGTCAAATATTGTTCACAATCAGACTCGAGGAAAGTGGTTCATTGAAAGTCAGATGCTGGTAGGACTCTATGGCCATTAAAATGATTGGATTTCGATCGGTCACAACTTTAAAATATACAGAGGCTTAGGCTGAAATACCCATATGAAGACAGAGAGGAGTGTATAGCTTCACGGAAGACACTCCTCTCGCAGTTCAAATACCTCACATTTCAAAAGACATCACACTCTCCATCTTATGTCTTGCAAAGACCAAAATGCTGCAGTTATAGAAATAAGATCACAAACATAGTGTTGTTTACACTTTTCAGTATCTTTTCGTTTTTAGTATCGCTGAATTATTTAGAAAATGTGAGAGATGTAAAGACATCTGACAATGTGCAGCTGTGGACGCTGCTTCAAATTATTATCTTGTGCAACTGTCTTGCTGCCAAAGGCATTAGTTTAATGGTCGTTTGCCAGTATGCACCTGCGAGTGCCTCTGCAAGTGGTGATTTGTTACAAATGTCATGTTGCAAACACCACAGCTGTAGGGGCGTTCGCCAGTGTGCAGTTTTAAATGCCGATTCAGGTTAGTACTTAGCGTGAACGTTAGGTTGCAAAACCCACAACTGTAGGGGCGCTTGCCAGTGTGCCGATTAAAATGTTTATCGAGATTACTCTTTATCGTGAATGTCTTGTTGCAAATGCTACAGCTGAAAGGGCGTTCGCCTGTGTGCAGCTTCGAATGTTGTCTCAGATGAGCACTTCGGGTGAATGTTTTATTGCAAATGACACAGCTGTATGGTCGTTCACCGGTGTGCAGCTGAGAATGCTTCTTCAGATTACCACTTTCCGAGAACGTCTTGTTGCAAACGCCACAGCTGAAAGGGCGTTCACCAGTGTGCAGACGCAAATGCCTTTTTACATTAGCTCTTGTAGTGAACGTTTTGTGGCATGTGTTGCAAAAATGCAAAGCTTCACCTCTCTCCACACATGTGTGTTCCTTCAGATCCTGCAACCATTCAAAGGTATTTTTACAGGTGTGGCAGTGGTGTGCTAGATGCCTTGTGCCGGTTTTATTCCCATGGGTTGACTGCTTCTCGATGTTACTTTGTATCCTGTTGCCTGTTTCTGCAGCCAGGGAAACTTTGGTAACCAAACTGCAACTGTCATCACTACCATTGCCGTCCTCTATGCCAGCGACATTAGTGCTGCAGAAAAGTGGAAAAAAATGGTGTCAGAAAATATTGCCATAACAATACAATTATGGAAATGAATACTATGTTAACATATACTAAAGCACCCATGGTCTATGTGGAGCATTTTTTATAACTAATCAAAACGTCCTCAGTACTGATTTAGAGCTCTGCCACTGCTTAACTTCTGAATAAAAATCATTATCAGCAGTTGTGGACGAAGATATCTGGCACAACAAGTTTCCCTATTTCCACCAACGGCCTTGTCAAAGAAGGCATAGGAGTGGGCAAAGGTTCAGGGCACTCTCTTGCCCTTAGTGTGAGAAACTGCTCCTGAAAGCAAGGGAAAGCTATTGATACTGATGTTATTATAAACTGAAACACAACGAAAATACTGGAAAGTAATGGTCGAACAGAAGCTAACTGATAAGGACCATAGAACTCTAATACATATTTTGTGAATGTCGACATCAACATCTATACCCAGCAAGTGCAACTAGCGAAAGCGGTGGGCACTGAACTTTAGAAATTCCTTAGTTTTTGTAGCTCATTAACATTTTGGGACATGTGGCACTATTTTTAAGGCCATTCTACAATACAGAAATCTTTGATGAGAAAATCTAATGGGCAACTTTCCTTAGACTACTATAAACAGTGACACCTTGGTTGTGGAGCAATGGGTAAAATCTTTAGAGTGAATGACTGTGGAAAAGAAGCTGCACTAAGGAAAGTAGGCCTTATGGATACATGGAAAATTACTATTCACATAACAATGTGTGATTAGAAATATGTCCAACCAGGATTTGCCCCAGCCGGCCGAAGTGGCCGTGCGGTTAAAAGTGCTGCAGTCTGGAACCGCAAGACCGCTACGGTCGCAGGTTCGAATCCTGCCTCGGGCATGGATGTTTGTGATGTCCTTAGGTTAGTTAGGTTTAACTAGTTCTAAGTTCTAGGGGACTAATGACCTCAGCAGTTGAGTCCCATAGTGCTCAGAGCCATTTTTGATTTGCCCCAAATTTAGCACAGCTAACATCTTCCAAAGAAAATCGACAACTAGTATAATGCCCTTCAGCTCAACACTTATACTTTAAAAGAAATAGATGTTGTCTGTGTTGTGTACATCCAAATTACTACTTCTAATTGTTGACCGGTTAATACACTTTTTCACACATTATAGCCCAATGCTTAAATTATACCTTGGGTTTTATTACTACTCTTCAATTCTGGTTACTGTGTAGTATTAGAAGCAGACTCTCATTAATTTTTGGATAATGTTTATTATTTTTATCAATTATCTCAGCTAATTGGACCCACCCATAAAGCACTGAAAACTATCCTTGTTATAGGGTATTGAGTTTTCATCTGTGACTACCACACTTTTTGAAATCGGCTACCACCCTTCTTGAAATCTAGGTTAACCTAAAATTCATGACTCAACTAGCAAGTTACAAATTATCTGCAAGAGTTTCGACTTTTTACAATAGCTGTCTTAAAAATCTTCTGTCGCAACATTGTGCAGTGCCTTGCTCTCTTTCTACAACGAATTTCTTCAACGGATTGGACTGAAACGAATCTCAGGCCGAATCTGGCCGACAGGTCCTTAGTTGCCCGTCCATTGTCTATTGTAACAGCAATTACAGACATGCCTGAAGAATTCAAATTCGATCTAAACTAGCTGCAGGTTACATACAGACAATACGAATGTAATGGTACATGCTAACAATATTGTGTATCAAATTTTGAAAAAGACGTTCCACGTACGATCCTTATAAAATGTGTAAGAAATTCAGTTCAACTTGCTACTTCTGCTGCAAGTAGAAACCTACTAAGAAATCTTGACTTCTTAGTCAGGGAAACATGTAATTGGTTTTTGTGTTCTTCAAGTGGCCAATGGTTGTACATCTACATCTACATCTACATTTATACTCCGCAAGCCACCCAACGGTGTGTGGCGGAGGACACTTTACGTGCCACTGTCATTACCTCCCTTTCCTGTTCCAGTCGCGTATGGTTCGCGGGAAGAACGCCTGTCTGAAAGCCTCCGTGCGCGCTCTAATCTCTCTAATTTTACATTCGTGATCTCCTCGGGAGGTATAAGTAGGGGGAAGCAATATATTCGATACCTCATCCAGAAACGCACCCTCTCGAAACCTGGCGAGCAAGCTACACCGCGATGCAGAGTGCCTCTCTTGCAGAGTCTGCCACTTGAGTTTATTAAACATCTCCGCAACGCTATCACGGTTACCAAATAACCCTGTGACGAAACGCGCCGCTCTTCTTTGGATCTTCTCTATCTCCTCCGTCAGACCGATCTGGTATGGATCCCACACTGATGAGCAATACTCAAGTATAGGTCGAACGAGTGTTTTGTAAGCCACCTCCTTTGTTGATGGACTACATTTTCTAAGCACTCTCCCAATGAATCTCAACCTGGTACCTGCCTTACCAACAATTAATTTTATATGATCATTCCACTTCAAATCGTTCCGCATGCATACTCCCAGATATTTTACAGAAGTAACTGCTACCAGTGTTTGTTCCGCTATCATATAATCATACAATAAAGGATCCTTCTTTCTATGTATTTGCAATACATTACATTTGTCTATGTTAAGGGTCAGTTGCCACTCCCTGCACCAAGTGCCTATCCGCTGCAGATTGTGATATTTATCAGACAATCAATGAAGGAGTAGAACACCTAAAAATCCAACGTGCATGTGACAGTTTTCCATGGAGCCTGCAGTAAAATGAGTTATAGCCCTGGATCTCATTGTGGTAGCACTGTCCTTAGTGGAAAATTGAAAAAGATACTGGCGAAATATCAGCCCCAGGGATTCCAAGATTTTCGAGAGTTTTTGCTTTAAATTTTGATATCAGATAACAAATGACAAAACAAATATGTTTTCGTGTGATGTAAATGCAAATTAGCATTTCGGGATTTATTTGCTCTACTTGTACAGTTAAAGTTGCTTCTACCAAATTCCGTGATTCCAGGTTAACAAGAAATACTCAACAGGTTTTGATGAATGAGTTTGCGACTAAAACGAAGCGAAGAGGTATAGATAGAGAGATGCTGAATGAAACACGTTTGGCTGTCAAGAGGCAATGCGTAATGTTCAAATGTGTGTGAATTTCTATGGGACCAAACTGCTGAGGTCGTAAGTCCCTAGACTTACACTACCTTATGCTGAGAACAACACACACACACCCATGCCAGAGGGAGGACTCCAACCTCCTGCGAGAGGGGCCATGCAATCCCCTACATGGCGCCTCTAACCGCACAGCCATTCCATGCGGCTGATGCATAATGCCTTCAATGACTAATATAGCAGAATATTGTCAAGTGTTCTTTCACAGAACCCAGGGAAATTCTGGTCGTATGTAAAGGCTGTTAGTGGCACCAAAGTTAACATCCAGTCCTTAGTGAATGAAACAGGAACTGAAATTACTGGTAGCAAAGTGAAAGCAAATTGCTCAACTCTGTTTTCAAATTCAAAGGAAAACCCAGAAGAATTGTCCCAGTTTAATCCTCATACCACTGAAAAGATGAATGAAATAAGCATTAATGTCAGTGGTTGTTGATAAACAGCTGACATCGTTAAAACTGAACACAGTTGCAGGCCCTGATGGAATCCCTGTCAAATTCTAAACTGAATTTGTGGCTGAGTTATGCCCTCTTCCCACTATCATCTATTGTAGATCCCTTGAACAAAACACCATGTCCAGTTTTTGAAAGGAGGCACACATCACACTTATCTGCAAGGAAGAAAGCAGAAGTGATCCACGAAACTATACAGTATCCTTGACGCTGATTTGTCGTAGAATCTTAAAACAATTCTGAGCTCAAACATAATGAGGTATCTTGACAATGGCATCCAGCATAAATTTAAAAAAACATCGATCATGTGAAACTCCACTACCCTTTTCTAACATGATATACTAAAAGATTTGGAATGAGGCTATCAGGTAGGTTCTGTATTTCTGGATTTCCGATGAGCATCTGACTCAATACCGCACCTATGCTTATTGTCAAAAGTATGATCATGAAGGGAAAAAAGTGAAATTTGTAGCTGGATTTAGGACTTTTAAGCAGGGAGGGTGCAGCATGTTATCTTGGATGGAGAGTAATCGTCAGGTGTAGAAGGAACTTCAGGTGTGTCCCAGGGAAGTGTGTTTGGACCCTTGCTGCTAATGTTGTACAGAGTCTGCCAGAAAAATGTATACACTATTTCCGGCTCTATCAAGATATCGATATTGTCGTTCGATTTGAGTTACGAGTGTGCTGTAGTATGTTCTCTGGCTCAACAGATGTTAGTACTTTGATCTCGGTATTGAAAAAAACAAGATCGCTGGAGCATGCTTGACATTCGAGCAATGAAAATGTATTCTGAAGTGGTTTTTCAAGTTTGACAATGCCGTTGAAGTGCAATGTCAGTGGAGACGGGAGTTTGAAACAGAACCCCCCAACATGCCTAACAATTAAACGCATCATTGACAAGTTTGAACTGAATGGAAGGATTTGTGATATTCACAAAGGAATATCAGGAAGACAGCGTATGGCTACAAGTCCTGTTTCGTCGGCTCTCGTGTTCGCAACGTTTGTTAATTCTCCACAGAAGTCTGCCACGCAATGTGTATGTGAAGTGAGGGTTAGCAGTACAAGTGTACGAAGAATTCTGAAAGCTGCAAGGTGGAAAGTTCACATCCCACGATTACTGCACACGATTAATGACGACGACCCTCATCGCCAAATGTAATTTTGCGAATGGTATCAAGAAATAGTTACTGATGATGAACAATTTGTGATGAAGGTAGTGCGGAGTGACGAGACACAACTTAAACTTAATGGGAGAGTGAATCGCCATAACAGTGTGTACTGGGCACTGGAAAGTTTGCATGTTTATGGGGATAAAGCGGTCAATCTACCAGGGGTTCATGTGGGGTGTGGACTATCATATAGGGGCTTAGTAGGCCACTTTTTCTTTGATGACACTGCCACTAGAGAAGTGTGCCTGGAAATGTTATGCACATCAATTTTGCCATGTATACATGTGCTTTATGGAGCTGATGAAGAGGTCTTCTACCAACAGGGCAGGGCGCCACCACACTACCACCAAGTATAGCTAGCCGTACAAGCTTTCCTGGATGACAATTTTCCGTGGCATTGGATTGGTCAAAGAGGGTCCATTGAGTTACCTACATGGTCGCCAGACCTAACATCTATGGACCTTCACCTGTGGGGAACTGTGAAAGATAACCTCCATCGACGTAAGTCATGCACACTGGAGGAACTTCGTCACGAGATTACAGCGACATGTGCAGTAATCTCCACTGTAACATTGACTGACGTGGTTGCGCAAGCGCTCGTCCTTCTGTTACATGTATAGCCGCCAACGGCGAAAATTTTGAACATTTAAAGTAACCATGTGCTGAAATGATGGTTGTACAACATGTTTGATCAATTATTAAATGTAAAATAAACACATAAGTAATACTTTACGTTCCTTAAACTGTGTATCCATTTTTCAGGCGAACTCTGTATATTAATGAACTTGCAGGCATTATTTATAGTAAAATCAGGATTTTTGCAGATGATGCAATTATCTATAATTAAGTACTATCTGAAAGAAGCTGCATAAATATTTAGTGAGATCTTGATAACATTTCAAAGTGTGCAGAGGTTGGCAACTTTCTTTAAATGTTCAGAAATGTAAAATTTTGCACTTCACAAAACGAAAAAAACATAGTAGCCTATGACAGTAATATAAATGATTCACAATTGGACTCGGACAACTCATTCAATTACCTGCATGTCACACTTCCTAATAAAATGAAATGGAATGATTACATAGGTTCAGTTGTGGGTAAAGCAGGCCGTAGACTTCAGTTTACTGGTAGAATACTGAGCAAGTGCAATCAATCTACGTAAGAGAATGCTTACAAATCACTCGTGTGACCAGTTCTAGAATATTGCTGAACTGTGTGGGACCAGTAACAGATAGGGCTTACAGGGGTATTGAACTTTTTCAGAGAAGAGCAGAACGAATGGTCACAGGTTTGTATAATCTGTGGGAGAGTGTCAGAGATGGCTTGGTTCAAATGGCTCTGAGCACTATGGGACTTAACATTTGAGGTCATCAGTCCCCTAGAACTTAGAATTACTTCAGCCTAAATAACCTAAGAACATCACACACATCCATGCTCGAGGCAGGATTCGAACCTGCAACCATAGCGGTCGCACGGTTCCAGAGTGAAGCGCCTAGAGCTGCTCGGCCACTGCGGCCGGCAGTGTGTCAGAGATACTGAAGGAACTGAAATGGAAGACTTGAAGACTATCCCGAGAAAGTCTATTAACAAAGTTCAAGAACTGGCTTTAAATCATGATTCCGAGAATAAACTACAAATGTTGAGAGGGAGGCAAACCACAGACTGTGTTTTATTAACAGAACAGTTAGAAAATGTAACAGATCTACCTAAGAGACAGCCTACACCACGATTGTCTGTCCTCTTTTGGAGTACTTCAAATAGTTCAAATGGCTCTGAGCACTATGAGACTTGACTTCTAAGGTCATCAGTCCCCTAGAACTTAGAACTCCTTAAACCTAACTAACCTAAGCACATCACACACATCCATGCCCGAGTCAGGATTCGAACCTGCGACCGTAGCGGTCGCACGGTTCCAGACTGTAGCGCCTAGAACCGCTCGTCCACTTTGGAGTACTGCTGCGTGGTCTGGGATCCTTCCGCGACACAATTAACGGAGAACATTGAGAAAGCTCAAGGAAGAGCAGTACAAGAAGACGTACTATGTCAGAGATTCATCCAGTTTTTCTGCAAATTAATAATTCAGTTGTAGCAAAGATCTCCAAGAAACAATGAAATTGAGAATTCCACTTCTTTCAGTGTTCAAACTTCTTTGGGTCATTAATTCCTCTCCTTCAATTTTGTAATATTGACCTTTGCTGGAAGATGTCTTCGCTGTAGAGGGAGATTTCAAGCATGAAGCGAGGAAGGTGGTCTGCAATAATGTTCACCTAATTCACTGCTGTCATGATGCCTTCGATTACCCCACAGATCCCATGTGAGCCCTACTCAATGTACTCCATAGCATAATTCTGCCCTCACTTGCCTGCATTTGTGGCACAGTGCATGTTTCGTGCAGCTATTCGCCTGGATTACGGCATGCAAGGACCCAACCATCGACCAGGTGAAACAATAAATGAAATTAATTCGACAAGCGACACATTTCCATTGCTGCACAGTGAAATCTCAGTGATGATGTGCCCACTGCACTCATAACTGACGAAGTCACTGGGTCAACACAGGAACATGTAGGGGTTATGTGATGTGGAACTCCATGTTGAATAATGCCCTTTGGTTAAAGTGCTATGAAACACTTGTGCCAGCACCAGCACTGTACTCTGTCATCGGATCTACCACAGATTGCTGCCTATCCTGGATTACACAACAGAGGTCCTCCGACCTCCACATTTTGTGATGAGACGTGATTGTTCAATACCAGACAGGCTACTCGTTATTTCACCATCGTTCTACCACTTTCCACAGGTGCTCACGGTAGTAGTATGCCAACAGGCGTCCAGCACTGCCATTTGAGAGATTCTCATTTCCAACTGCAGGGCCGTAATAATATCAAAACTGCTTACATTTTCGGCCATTATCTTCGCTATAATGGCTACCCATTCAACTTTCTTCTGCTTATTGCCTTTTGTCACTGCGCCATGTGCCTGCAACACCACGAAGAGACGTTCAACCTTGCAGTGGGAAATGGCCATGATGTCTTGGCTCATCGATGTAGTGTAACAGAAGACTATACCTGGTTGAGCAATTGGAAGATAAAAGATGAAGATGATGGAATACATGAAAACCTTATGCCTAAGATAACAGTGAGATGAACAGACATCACATAGAACTGCAAAATATGGACCACATTTAATTCATTGTCTCCTAAAATTGTGGGCAGGTCAGTTGGTAAGTTGCGGGGTATTTTTTAGAATTTTTTACCATATTTGTGACCCAAGCAGTTAAGCCAAGATCCCCAGTCTCTGTGACACTACATTCCACCACCACAACACATGGTGCTCGCTGAAACATGCCCGGAGGTTACAATGACAGAGAACTGGCAGTGCTCACCAGCCCACAGTCCAGGGCCCACAGGTTTCCCAACTCTGTATCCAGCAAGCGAATGCTTAGCTCCCTGAGGGAATCGAGGACATTTTTGCAAAGAGTTGATGTACAATAACTTTCTACAGGACCATGAACCTCATGCTAAATATTGCCAGGACTGATGAGGTGAAATTGCACACAGCAAAATAGATAAATAGGCACAATTGCGTGCTTGGCCGCGAGAGAATCCAAATGTCACCACAGAGTATGCTTCCCAGTACATGGGAGCAATGGCCTGGGGTGGTGTGACGTACAGAGGATTGATTGGCCCATTCTTTCTGGAAGGTCATGTCTCAGAGGAAACGTATTTTGAGATAATGAGGGATACATTTACTTCAGAACTTTGTAATAGACGGAACTTCGATGAACTGTGGTGGCAGCAAGATGATACTCCACCACACTTCGCCAATGTTGTTTTGGCGTTCTTGCATGAAGTATTTCCAGACCACTGGATTGGCCATCAAGGACTTGTGGAGTAGCCAGACGAGTCTCCTGAGTTTTAACCAATGGAATGTTTTCTTTAGGGTTACCTTAAGGATAAGGTGTACGCTAACACTATTACCAGTGAGCAGCTTTTGTGTGAGGTGGTTCTAATGGAGTTCAACAATATCGAAATGGGGATGAGAAGCAAGGTGTGTGAAATAGTTCCTGAATATTTGCAAGCCTGCCCTGACGTCGAGGGTGAGCCCCAGTCAACTACTAACTTGAAAGTCGATGACTGTGTCATAATAGTTACTAGCATATATGTGTATCCAGTTTTTGTTGCCCTTACTAGCATTTAACAATAAAAATAAGATACAATCAAAAACTGTTTATGTCTGGCCAATGCTCTAGACAGTACCCTCATTCACGTTTGTTTTGTACAGTTTGATTCACTTCTTAACAGGGCAAGGTGTGAGCAATTCCGATATTATTAAAGTAACAATACCTCCAACTTGTGTGCCGACTTAGACAGATATCAGTTGACTCACTCTGAATAGAATGCCAATGGTGTGAGTGGTCTTTCTTGAAAAATAATGGTAGCTGCCACTCTCCTGATAATGCAACCAACACCTCGGCACCGTTCAGTACGCTTACATGTTTCCAGGAGGACCACAGAAGCATCTGCATCAGTATGTGGTGAGCAAAGGGGCTTTTGGGAAAGATGCAAACATCCATGCAAGCTAAACAGCGACAATTCAGCGCCTTGTTTGTCTGTTACGAGCACAGAGTTTTTCGTTTATGATGTCTAGTGTGCTTGGTTATTTTTAAATACTTTTCAGAGGAAGACTTGAGTGGGTGATTCCGTATCATTTCATTGGCTGACACAAAGCCATGGGTATTGATTGGTCGCCGAGGTCTGGGCTTCGACTGACTAAATCATTTCATGGAGGCACCAGGACAATACAGAAACCAAGTTTATCATCACTCTGACTCTGACTTTGGCGCTCAATGGTCTCTTCTATTGGACACTGTGGTGTCACCGCCAGACACCACACATGCTAGGTGGTAGCCTTTAAATCGGCCGCGGTCCATTAGTATACGTCGGACCCGCGTGTCGCCACTGTCAGTGATTGCAGACCGAGCGCCACCACACGGCAGGTCTAGAGACACTTCCTAGCACTCGCCCAGTTGTACAGCCGACTTTGCTCGCGATGCTACACTGACAAATTACGCTCTCATTTGCCGAGACGATAGTTAGCATAGCCTTCAGCTACGTCATTTGCTACGACCTAGCAAGGCGCCGTATTCAATTGATATTTATTATGTGAAGCATGTATCATCAAGAGCGATGTTCTACAATTATGGATTAAAGTTAAGTATTACAGCAACTGCGTCCGTTTTTCTAAGTTCTCATTTCCTTGTAATGTTCCAGACCTCACGCCAGCCTGCGTGAGCTTAAAGCGTGCCTTTCGGCTTCCTCTCATAGTGACTTGGCTGTCTTGCCAAGTCACAACAGACACAGCTGGATGAAGACTCGTTTCCTGAACTCTGGCAGGGTATGCTCTGTACAGGGCTCATGTCTTTAACTGAGACTGGAGAAGATTTAACCAATCAGGGTTCTATTGACTTCTAGGGACGTCATGGTAACGTTTGGTTTTGTTTGGCAATGTTTTGCATGATCTTCTTATTCAGTTATTTTATTTATTTGTGAGTGGATTCTTATAACAGCGTATTTTGCATGCCCATGTTTTGCTCATTACTGTGCAGTTTACTGTGAATGTCTGAGCAGCATCCCTCCTTGTAACATGGGTAGTGAGATTATTTCTGCTACATTGGTGTGAATATTTCATATGTGGCCCCTGATGGTGCCTCTCTGGTTGTGTATGTATTAAGGGTGGTTTAATTTTCCTATGTGTATTGAGTTTTAGAACGTAGGTTCTCTCTATGTGCAGTTTCATTTTATGTGGTTAGATATTTTTGTAAAATAGTCAGAGCAGTGACTTCTGCAACAACTTTCATAGCTAGGTAACCTCTGCCACTGTTCGATCTGTTATTTAACTAGGACCATCAACAATTATTCATACAGGGACACCATATTTTAAATCCCAGTGCACGTCTTAATTCACGTATATGAGTAATGCTCTGTCTGCTGGAAAGTACAGCCAAGATTCGACACTAAACCGTCAAACCACGGCAGCAACTTGAATTCCCCCACCCCCTTTTCCAGGCACTCTGCTCATATGACTCCCCTTACCAGTATCTTTCATATTTCGATATCATTAGTAATCACTTAATATTTTATCTGTGTCCCGGTGACAAAAAGGAAATGTCTGCCCAATGCTTAATCATTTGTTAAATGCTGCTCTGTTTATTGTTTGCTTGCTCAGTATACTGTTGAAGGCATCGTACTAAAGATCTTCCACACTATTGTAAGTAAATTTTTTTTATTATGCACAACATTCTTTTCTCATAAAATAATTTGCCTGTCAGTATTATTAATGCATTTATTACTTCCTTAAGTAATAAATCCGAATTTTATGAATTTTCTGATTGTAATTTAATTTGCAGCTAAAATTGGCTCATTCTGTTCCATAATTACATTATTTGATAACATTAATGTCATTTTACCTTGTACCAATGTACATAACAAACACAAGAGTTTAGTATCCACAGTGCAGAAAATGAATGATGGGATCACCCTTACATGTCATCCAGCTGGAGAATCTAGTTGAGGTACTGTGATGACGGAATTTTAGTTGTGCTGGTAGCAAAATAAACATAAATGTTTTGTTGAATGTTTTACAAGGGAGGGTAAAAATTACCTATACTTCCCGTCATACACACCTTTAAAATTCTCATACTGCCTTTTGTCCATGCACACTTATATAGCTGGTACCACTCTAGTCAGTAATGGGGCAACAAGGGTGCTGGCTCATTTCATTAGTGCAGGCTGCATACATTCAGGAGTAAACTGATTGATTTACGAGCCCCTTTCCTTAACACATTGTTGTGTTAATTGTTTCATGATCCCAGACAACCCCCCCAGCTCTGCCCTTCCCCCACCTTCTGGGACCCCTTTGCCCACCTTCGATAGCAAATTAATTGACTAACTACATCGATAAATTGATAAGCCCCTCCCCTCTGGCAAATTCCTCAATCCCCTCCAGCATCCCCACCTGGATAATGGCATGAAAAGGACTGTCTCTTCTGCTGGAGAGGAAGGATCTTACAAAAGGAAATTCAAACCAATGTCAATTACATAGCACAAGATATACTGTTTATTTATAAAATTAAATTCACAGGGGTTGGATCACCATTTTATTTAGTGGCAAAAGCTCATCATTCTCTGCTGTTTTTGAAGATGCTGTTCTTGTGAAATACATCGAAAAGAAGTAATTAAATCCATCCTTTTTTCTGATCATGCAAGGAATACAATCACAAAATCGACGTCAACATAGCTCACTGCACATAATGACAGTGTTAAAAATCTTCAGACTGCGTCTTCGTACCGACCACAAGACAGATATGCTGGCTGCTTTTCGTACTCCCGCGTGTGCAGGCTGGGAGAGGGGCTCATGCAGCTTGCAGCCCAGAACTCACACTAATCACTGATTGAAGTATCAGGTGATGGCTACCCTTTGTGCAGCTCTGCCAAGAGGTAAGAGGTGGTAGGAAGCACTAGCTTTCCACTGCCACAAACATCAGGCGTGATGCCCTTCTCTGATTAGTACTACAGATTGACAGTGGGAATAACATATCACAAAAGACATTGCTAATAAAGACCTAAACATCCCATAAATATTGTGAAAAACCCCAGCCTAACATGTATACCGCAAAGAGACTCTAGAAAACACTCACCTGCAACAGCTCCACGCAAATACACAGTGCTAGAATAATAACTCCCTTAATGCACCTCGCCAGGACCATCACGACAACACATCTGCTTCCCACAATGTCCGGAAGCCTTGTGCTCACGCCTGCAGACAAATAGCAACTGATCCCAGCACCCTCAAGCAACACCGGTGGGAACTGTTGGCTGGTACCACATCACAAAGACTGACGTGGTCCATCCCCAAGTGTGTAGACAAACGAAAGCAAATCAAGTAATTAAATTTCAAGAACACTCGCCATATTTCGGGGGTCTTATATGCAGAGACGATTGAGAACACAAACACTGTCTTACACACATTTCATGTAACCCATGCAGTCCCGAAGACAGCCAAATGCATACTGAGGAATAGTTCACTATTCACCCACCCAGGGAGTGCCTCGAGTATCGTCACCTGAACAGTCCATTTACCCCACAGCAGAAATCGTCGTCCTTTTGATATTTGATACCTGGAAAACAATCACCACTCTCTTTGAATTGGCTGCTTCCTGATTGTGTGTGAACCAATGTATGCAAACACACACAGACCAAGATGTCATCCCCACCCTTCCTCTCTTCCCCTGCTCTCCTCAGCACTCATGCAGAACCTGGCGCTGATAGTCGGTATATCCCTTTGTTCTCGCACTTCCCCTGCTATGGATACCTGTAGCGGATGGAAAAAAGACATTCGAGAAGAAGTGGGTAGCGTCTGTCATGTGCCATCTTGACCCCTGCTTTGTCCTGAACAAAGCAGCAAATACCTGGGAAACCCCCACCCCTTCTGAAAATGCAAGGCTATGGATGTCTTGGAGATATTCCTTCACACTATCAGTCTGATTGACTAATTAATTAAATCAATAACCTTTATGTGCACGCAGTTTTTTCTAGCATCCTATCGGTGGATACTGGGTGTGGTGTCTCTTGCAGGATTAGATCCTGTAACTGCCCGGTTTTCAAACTCTTCTGGATTTTTCCCTTTGCCTTCTATTGGCCGATACTGGCACAGTTAGGTCATTTAGTAGGAAGACCACTACATTTGAGGTAGCTGAAAGTTTCAAATTGTAGCCTAACTGCATGCTATGTCCTTAAATGATCTATGGAGGGGGTGGATTGGTGTGCATGTTCAAAATACCACTATTGTAAACAATAAGTAGATCAATCGGGAACTTGATGTTGGGACTGGGTTTGTAAAGTAGCATATAATCCCAAGTTGATTCTCTCAGCTCCCGTCACCAGGGCAAAGGATGAGGAGGAGGACGAGGAGGAGGAGGAGGAGGAGGAAGGGCCTACCACGTGATTGGACAGTAACAACAACGAATACCACTCCCACCTTGCCACACTAGGACAAGAGTCCACCAGACTTGTAGTAGTAGTTGCCACAGTTACATATCAGAGATCGCTTAAACACTCGCACATTATATGCACTCATGTCCCAATGTCACACATCGCTATCAAGGAGACAGCAATGGAATCAATGGCCCTTACACCAACTGTATTTTAGAGGCTTGTGGAAGATACTTTCTTAGTGAGGCCTCATGGAGGACATAGATTAATGGAGTTTTTATACCACCTCGACAGTTCATAAGAGAATTTAATTTTCTATTGTTATTTGTCTTTCCTAGACGTTTTGGTTAGATGGAGGAATGATAAGTCTATGGAGCATTCAGTTTAACGTATATTCATTCATATTGCTTCGTATTTGCAATCATTGAGTTTTCATTACTTGTCGAAAACTATTAGTGTGCTCCAAACACTTGCACACAATCTCACATCGGGACAATTTGCCTGAGAGCTCACCCACTTAAATACAGTGTTAAGGAAAAAGTAATATTCTACCCAACAGATTAACATGGCACTATCAATTAAAATCTAACACCACAAAGTGAATAGAGAGGAGATCACACTGGTAAAATCTCAAGCTTTTCTTCTCTTTGTTCGTAATATTTCGTTCAAGATAACCAAAATTCTCCAGAGATTTCAGGTCAAAGTGATTCTGTATCCAACATTGAAGATTGCAGATCTTCAGGAATCAATGAAGGGCAATTTGTTAATGCGCAAGGCTGGTATTTACAAAATATCTTATCAATATGGTATGGTTTACACAGGCCCAATCGCATGCACTGTAGAAGAAAGCTGCACTGACAACAATGCCACGCTCGTATTTCACAGACAAATACGTTTGCTACAGTGCAAATGTTTTTTTGCAGATGATATGCTTATAAACAAGATACGTTATACGACTTTTATTCCGATGGGATGCTTCCTGCTTTGTGGAGAATTTATCGTGTTTTTGGTTCCTGCACACAGATAAAATTTGGTAACCAAATCGTCATTGTCATCAGTATCACTGTCGTCCTCCATGTCATTGCGGACAGCACATTAGAAAAGTGAAAAATGCAAGTCACAAAGTGCTGTCATACAGTATAATCGTGGAAATGAACAATTATATTAACCTACACTTGGGTCACAAAATATCAGAATCGCTCCAAAAATGTGATACTTGAAGCTGTCTGAACCTTACATTCTGAATGAGCAGCTCACTGTCGCAACTTCACAGAATATTTTCGGCTTGATTGAGGCATTGATTTAAGTTCATGTGAGGCATACATTATGCACCAAACGTTTTGTGAATTTCTGCATTTTAAAGGTAGGCATGTCCACTGATAGTGATGTTATTTTCAGATCAACTTTCAGAATATCACCATGTTTAAATGATTAACTGATAGTGACCACAGAAAAACAATGTGTAATATATGCATGTACTTTCAGACACTCTTGTTCTTGAATCTCAATGATATATTGGGACAATCTACAGCAATATTGTCATGGCTGCCCCAGTAACCAGAGGCCTCTGGCTACAAATTTAAATGAGCGAGCTTGCTTAGACTGCCATAAATGACGTCAGTTTGGTCGTGAAGCAGTGGATACTATCTTTTAAAGAGTGTAGAGCAAATGTTGCACTAAGAAGGCTGATGTAGACTCTGCTGATGCCTAGCAAAAAAGATTGTTCTAAGATAGTGAAATGGTATTTGAATGACTACGGGTGGTCATGAGAACGGTCGTCGTAAACTACTAGAAATTTCGTACAGGAACTCATATTCAAAGGATAATCGACAAATAAATCAGCCTTTAGCTCGACACTTCACACGAGGATTGATCTTGCTTCCGTGATAAGTTTCGTATTTGTAACATGGATATTTGAAAAGAGCATGTTTTTTATACATAATAATCCACAGGAAGCAGCACTCTTGTTTCGGTAGGTTGGCAATAATGCTCTATTTTGGAGACGCTCTTTGTATTTTGCGTATTAGTCAATGGAGGTGACAACCAACCAAGGTGGTGCGGTGGTTAACACACTGGACTCACATTCAGGACGACGGTTCAAACCCGCGTCCGGCCATCCTGATTTAGGTTTTCCATGATTTCTCTACATCGCTTCAGGCAAATGCTGGGATGATTCCTTTGAAAGGGCAAAGCTGACTTCCTTACCCACCGTTCCCTTATCCAAGGGAATCGATGACCTCGCTGTTTGGTACCTTCCCCCAAACCATCCAGCCAACCAATGATGGAAGTGATACGAGGGGAGCGTTCGTTTAAACCAGAGGTTCCCAAACTGGTGGGCGCTCCCCCTTGGTGAGGGGGGGGGGGGGGGGGGACGTGATGTTGTTGCACGGAGGGCGCGGGTGGAGTTAGCGGTATAAACCAAATATATCTTTTTAATATCGATATTTTAATAAAAATGAATGTGCAGGTATTAATGATAGATTACGGTGCTAAATGCAATCGTTTGTCGTCCCACTTCCCGCAATCCTATCTCAATAACCTATCCTAGAACATTCAGGTTTTGAAGATCACGTTTAGAATGTCACACATAGGAACTCTCAAAATTACGAAGGCGATATGCGTTAATTCTAATATATCAGATTTGTAAACAACTTACTTCTGACAATTGGAAAACAGAAATATCAGGTATTAACTATTCCGTACATTTGTACACATGAACTGAACGTAATCATGTTATAACTTTTAGCCGTAGTAGGCTATGTTCATCAGAGTAATAATCACTTATAGTGCGTAACTGCAAAAATGCCGTTTTATTACCCTGTCAACCCGCGGATCCCCATGTGATGCGATTACAGTGACTTTAACAGACTGTATACGCTTCAGATGAACTGGTGGGTTCGTAATTTGGACGCCAGGGTTATGCCCTTTGTCACCAGAAAAATGTGCACGACGTGAATGCGAAACTAGTACAAGTGTTCGTTTTGAGCAGAGTACTTCACGCCGTTCTGGTAACATTGTCGTGAGTGCTAACAATGAAACATAACCCAGCTAGGTAGAGAATGAAGTCCATTAGTGAGGCAAATTTTTTTTTTTTTTCGAACGGTCAGCACTACAGCTCTTTCATTCGCATTACTTATCTGACAAAACAGTTATTTTTCTTCTGCCTTTTTGAAATACGGCATAATTTCGTTTGAAATTAGTGTACGTCCTCCGCTGCGACAATGGCTTCTTTTGGTACGAGTACAGAGATAACTGCTTGGCACTGTACACAGTTTCCAGCGATGTGTGAGGTGTATCCATGACCTTACTTAATTACTGTGAAATTTGACAACCAATTCATTGATGTTATCTCAAAACTTATAACGTTTCGTTTATAAGTAACGAAAGATAGGGGCACGAAAACGATTTTCGCATAAAACCTCAGGCTGCACTGCTCAGAACAGCACCGCAGAACTGGTAGCAAATTCTTAGGGTGCCTGTGGGCTGTTTCCGCCGTAATCCGGGAAAAGCCCGTTTCTCCCAGCAAGAGCCCTGCTCGGTCACCAGGTCGCAGACAGACAGTGCACTGACTATCTGCGCTGTGGCTGGGCTTCCCCGTTCTTCGCCCCACTCATCACAGGCAGTCATCTGAGGTGCCGACAGATGACAGTAGCTTTCCTTTATTTCAGTTGGTTGCTTGCAGTTGTTAACACATCTGATGTATTGGATTTTGCTGAAATCGCATTGAATCTTTCACAGTTGTGTCTCAGTAAAATCAGTGTTAGTGCGAAATTATACTGTTAACTTCTTGTTTTCTTTTTACTTCACCATGAGTGTCGTGATAAAACGTAAATATAATGATGATTATATCAAATACGGTTTTGTTTCTATACAAAAAATGGTGTTGACCAGCCGCAATGTGTTATTTGCTATGAGGTATTGAGCAATGACTCCATGAGACCTTCTCATCTGCAACGCCATTTGTGGGCAAAGCATGGTGCATTGAAAGAGAAGCCGAAGGAATTTTTTGCTGCAAAATGTGATAATTTCAAACGGATAAAGCTGGACACTGCTGGATCATTCGCTCAGACATCAGAAAAGGTACTGGAAGCCTCGTATGAGTTATCGCTACTTATTACAAGGACCAAGAAAATCATATTATCGGAGAGACATTAGTCAAACCCTGTTTGTTGAAAGCTGCTGATACTGTTCTTGGGTCAAAAAGTAAACAAAAACTTTCACAAATACCGCTTTCTGACAATATTGTGAAACGTCGGATTGATGATATGGCCGAAGACATACAAAATCAATTAGTTACGGCCGTCAAACAATCGCGGTTTTTCGCAATACAGTTAGACGAGAGTACCGACGTTGCGAATTGTTGCCAACTGCTAGCTTTCGTTCGCTATGTAGAAAATGAAGCAATTAAAGAAGAGTTGCTGTTTTCTACAGAGTTAAAGACATCTTCAAAAGCAATTCATATAATTCTTTTGTAAAAATGAGTTATCATGGCAGAAACTGATAGGCGTATTCACAGACGGCGCCCCATCAATGCTTGGATGTCGCTCAGGATTCGTGCAGATGGTCAGAGAAAAAAACCCTAGTGTTACTGCTATCCACTGTGTAATAAACCGTCAAGCATTGGCAGCGAAGACACTTCCAAAGGAATTCAATGATGTCTTGAAATTGTGCATCAAAATCGTGAATCATATTAAAAAGATTGCGTTAAATTCCAGGTTATTTACGGCTCTTTGTGAAGACTTGGGAGCAGAGTATAAAACAGTTTTATTTCATACAGAAGTACGCTGGCTCTCAAAAGGAAATATGCTAGGAAGATTATTTGAACTTCGAGACGAAGTGATGCAGTTTTTGGAAAATAACAAACAAACTGATTTATATGTGGAATTTAGAAAGCCTGGTGTTCATGTTGCATTGGCTTATCTGTCAGATACTTTCGAATCTTTAAACACATTGAATTTGAAATTACAAGATGGAGAGTCAAACATAATTTTGCATCGGGATGCCATCAAAGCGTTTACTGATAAGTTGCAACTATGGAAACGCAAAATTTTAGCCTGCAGTTATTCCTGCTTTCCCAGATTGTTTGGAATCCTGGAAGAAGCCAGATTTCACAACGATTTTAAGGATACTGATACTAAGAGTAAAATATCGAAACATTTACAGCACCTCATTGATGAATTCGAACGATACTTCCCTAAGAGTTGTGATGATAAAATTTATTATAGGTTAGCTACGGATCCATTTCACGTTGACGTGGATGTGTTGCCAGACAGACTACAAGAGGAAATCTTAGAAATTAAAAATGATTCTGCAGCGAAGTAGGACTTTGAGAAGATGGATAAGCCTTTATTTTGGGTGAAATATCTCACGGTGTATCCCAGCACAGCAGAACAAGCACTGAAACTGTATTTACCATTTTCAAGCACTTATTTGTGCGAAAGAGCATTTTCAGCGGTAGTGGCGATAAAAAATAAGCGTAGAAGCAAACTCAGTAAACCCAATGATTTACGTTGCGCAGTTTCTACTATTCAGCCAAGAATTCAAAATCTTGTAAAAAATATGCAAGCTCATCCTTCACATTGATTTATTTGTTTGTTTCCTGCCATATGTGTGTGGAAATGATATTTTTATAATAAATACGTCACATTATAAGAGAACTTGTTATTTTTCTCCTATCTATCCTTACATGTAGGTAATACTGTAAAATTACAAAAAAACTATTTTCAGGAAACAATATAAAATAAACATAGTGAATCTGATTTAAATATAAATACCGCATGTGATCCTTATGGCTTCTGATGTTACGTGTGGTATGTTATTTCAACTAATAATAGTATTTCTTCTGGATGAAGACACAGCGAAAGTTTATCCTAGATATGGCAAGCGAAGAGTAGTGCTAAAATCGTATACTGGTGAAGAAATGGTGTGCAGCAAGGGAATGTAATCAAGGTAAGGAAGTTGTTTTATTCATATTTTTTAAAGTTCTGTGTAGTCTGCAGAATTATTTCGTAAAACTTATTTTTTATTTTTTGTCTGGTTCTGAGAACTGGGCGTTTGTCGCCGTTCGGTAACTGTCGTCGTTGACATAAATGTCAACCTATGCGCAATAACAATGGGGAGCGCTATAGGCGTACAAATCAGTGATGTTCGTTAACACCGTGACTGAGTGACTATTTCTGATAATGAGTGAAAGTAAGAAGCTACACTCAGCTTAAGATAATGGCCCGCATCCACTAATCTGCAAAGGTCGCAAATATTTTTCCTTGTTTACCAAGGACTTTCTTTACTTTAGGAGTGGCTTATAATCACTAGACTAGACTGATGACGTACTAACTGCGACTCGATACATTAACAGCCCACCATGTTACATGACGTCACCATCACAAATTTTTCAATAGTTTCTTGATAATTAATAAAAATCTCTATATTTTTTAGGGGGGTGGGGCACGGAAGTTTTCTTTTCGGCAGAAGGAGGGCGTGACAAACAAAAGTTTGGAAACCTCTGGTTTAAACCGTACGTTCACGTTTCTTACGAAAAGCTACAGTGTATGGTGAACAGGCACTAAATAATGCGACAATGTTTATGTGGTTCAAGGACTTCAAACAAGGCCAACTTGTTTGTCTGAAGCAAGGTCTGCGTGATTTTTGTGCTTCTGCTGTGACTGACTGTGAGGATCGGCGGGCAACATTTCGTAAACTCAGTGAAGCGCTGAGAATTGCATATTGGAGTGTCTTCACGATTATGCATGATCATCTCCATGTGACTCATGTTTGTGCCTGTTGGGAGCCACATCTCTTGACTCCCAAACAAAAGGCTGCCCCAATGGAAACAAGCCGTGAGGTTCTGCGCCGTCTTTGCTCATGGAGGGGATACATTTCTGGAATCGATTATCAGTGGTAATGATATGGGTATTACGATACTGAAGGAAATGCTGCTGAAAGTCGCACAGGTTCTGCAATACTAAAAAGGCAAAAGTTCTTCCATCTGCATGGAAAGTGATGGTGATCACGTTTTTTGACTGTCATGGATTGGTTTACCATCATGCAGTTGCCCTCACACTACTGTTACAGCACGCCGATATTGGCTAAACGGAGGAAGCACATTGCAAGAAAACGACCATCCTTTCTTGGACAGGGTGACGATTTCATAACAACATGCAACCCCATGTCACAAATAAAGTCATGCAGTTTCTGGCTCAATTCAACATTACCTTTGTACTACATCTGCCTTATAGGTCCGATTTTGCACCCTGTATTTCTTTTTAAATCCCATCACTAAAGGCAAAGCTTCAGGGTATTTGATTTGATAACTCTAAAGCAGTGCTCAAGAAAAGTAAGATGATTCTCAAGCACCTGACAAAAAAATGGCCTCCATCATGTGTTTGAGGACTGGCAGAGGAGCTATATAAAGTGCATTAAGTAGGAGAGAACTTCAAAAAAAATCATGTTTCCACTGAAATGGAGTAATAGACATTTTTGAAAAAAAAAAAAAAACAAATCAGTCTCCATTTTTGTTGATGAGTCCTCACAGTAAGTAACTAAATCGAATCAGATTTTTTTGTGTTGTGTTTGTCTTAATTAAAAGTTTCATTAGTTTATGCTTGTATGTTTGTTCATGCACAGTTGATCAATACTAAACTACAGACTGTTCATTACTAGTGTGAACAAATATGAGAGTTACCCAGAAAGTAATGCACCCCACTTTTTTCTCCAAAAATTCTTTATTGAACATAATGAGAACTACACACATGAAAGAATGTTGTTTTATCTACACACCCTATTTTCCACGATATCTCCATCCCATTCTATGGCATTCCTCCAGCGCAAAACAATTCCGTGTGTGCCCTGTCAGTACCAGTCCTTGTCCCTGTGACGGAATCTGTACTTCACTGCGTGAATCACTTGCTTATCGTCCTCAAAATGTCTTCCACGAATGGCATCCTTTAATGGCCCATACAAGTCCGAGGAGGCTAGGTCAGGTGTGTCAGATGCGACAGCCTTGGATGGTCTCCCTCACCGCTGTAAATGGTGGAGCTCTGCCAAACCGCCTTTGATGACCTCACCCTCCGTGCCGAGCGACTGACTGTACTTTTGTCGACAGCAGATGCTCCGTAGAGTTTGCACAAGCGTTTGTGAATATTCCCCACGGTTTCTTTCTTTGCAGTGAGAAATTAAATGACGGCACGTTGCTTGTAACGTGAATCACCTACCGACGCCATTTTGAAAGTGTCCTGCAGCTACGCTATCTGTCAGAAATGACGAAAACTTGGCGCGCTCACTCAGGAGACATCAGATAATACATACGTAACGTTTCGGATTCGTAGCACTGTTTTCGGCTGAAAAAACATGCGTTGCTTTACTTTTTTGGGCAACCATTGTATGTTTATTTAATAACTATTAGGTTACTGAACATAGACACAATGAGACATTTAGACACAATGAAACATATACCATACAGAATCTGAAATACAGACACTATGAGGAATATAGATACACCAGAAGACTACAGGACTTGCTGCGCACTTTAAGTCTACAAATACAAATAAATAAACCCACAACAGTGACAGGGTATGGTGAACAACTACTGATCACATGACAACGAATATACCTTCAAGCTAATATCGTGCAGGGCCACCGTGAGCATGTAGAAATGCCACAACACGACGTGACATGGACTCGACTAATGTCTGAAGTAGTGCTGGAGGGAATTGACACAATGAATCCTGCAGGGCTGTCCATAAAACCGTACGAATATGAGGGTGTGGAGATCTCAACTGAACAGCATGTTGCAAGGCATCCCAGATATGCTCAATAATGCTCATATCTGGGGAGTGGTGGCCAGTGGAAGTGTTTAAACTCAGAAGAGTGGTGTTCATAGAGCCACTCTGTAGCAATTCTGCACGTGTTGGGTGTCGCATTGTCCTACTGGAATTGCCTAACGCACAATGGACATGAATGGATGCAGGTGGTCAGACAGGATACTTAAGTATGTGTCACCTGTCAGAGTCGTACCGAGACCTATGAGGGGTCCCATATCACTTCAACTGCACACGTCCCACGCCATTACAGAGCCTCCAGCAGATTGAATAGTCCCCTGCTGGCATGCAGGATCCATGGATTCGTGAGGTTGTCTCCATACCTGTACAAGTCCATCTGCTTGATACAATTTGGAACGAGACTCGTCCGACCAGGCAACATGTTTCCAGTAGTCAACAGTCAAATTTTGGAGTTCACAGGCACAGGCGAGGTATAAAGCTTTGTGTCATGCAGTCATCAAGGGTACACTATAACACCACAACACTGTGGATGATCATACATTTTCTATGTGTATTAGGAAGTTTGTTTTATTAGTTGTGATGAATATTATTCTTGTAAATGTGTTGTCAAGTTACAAATGCTATTTAGTGTTTAAAAAAGAGAATGCGAATGGAATGTTAACATTTTGTAAGTAGACACGCTGGACTAGTCAGGTGAAAGTTATTGTCAAAGAATATAATAAATTGTAAATGCATTATCGCTGGGCGTGCGAGCGCGCCCAAAGAAGCAGCAGTTCGGGGTCGCGAGGAGACTGTTGTCGTTGATTGTGTGTATTCGCCGGTGTGGCTATGCAAAAGTGCGGAGATGAAGTCTGTTTCCGAAGTGCGGAGCAGTGAAACTGTAATGGTTGTTTTGGCGGATGTTTAATATGGGAAAGGTATGTCTATGACATATATTGAGTATAGTACAAATGCAGCAACAGTAATTCACATAACATCAAGAGTACTGTGGGCACTTGTTATTGGCTATGGTATGGCAAGAAGATCAACCTATGCCTTATTTTACCGCTAAATCAAGTCGCTCGACAAACCAACAGCATCATAAAGTGAAATAAGATCTAGGCTTTTTATAATTAGAAGTGTAATTGGCTTATCAGCGTAGTTGGAATTTTATTGGTTAAGTAACATTGTTTTCGTGCATATTGTCACGTAAATAATTTTCCTAAGTCGTTATCCAAGTAGTATGCATCCTATCCCTCTTGACGAACCGAGATAATCAGAAAATGAACTGAAAATGAAGTGAATATTAATTTGTTAGATTATCAAAACATAATTTTTCCAACTTTTGGACAATTACGTAATAATGAAATCTTTGGCTATAGTATGAATAATATCAGAAATACAATGATGCAAAAAGCAGTATTAATTTATTTGTTGAAAGTAAAGTAACTTTCATTATCAAAAAATGGGTTGTAAAACTTTATGTGACTTGGACACTGAATTTCACTGTCAAACTACGGTTTCTAATTTATAGCTTGTGGCATAATTTATAACTTTTATTACATAGGAATACCAGAGTAACTGCTAGGTAAATGACAGTCCTTACCAACGAGTATATTTAAACAATCTTTTTGCTTATTTCAATTACGACAGTTAGCATTACGGTGAGTACCGCAACAAGAAAGTTTCTGTCCACACCCAGTAAACAATCTTACTGTAATTGATATTTGAAAATTAATATAAGATGTTGTATGTGTGTTTGCTATTTGATTATTAACTGACTATTGTGACGTGTGTCGTGCGAAGTACTTGAAAGTGTGCGTTAGGTACTGTACCTATGTCATGACACGAAAAACTATTCTTACATAAGATTGCTTACGAGTAAAAAGTCCAGTTTCAGTTTAATTATTCTTATTCCGGTGAGGAACTGGCGACTGTTGGTTATTTCATTAATGACGTACTTTGAAAACATTTTTACCAAATTTTCCACTGTAGTGTATTTAAAATAGCTGCGACTTTTGACGATTGGCTGACCGGAGGGGGACGTGACGCCGTTGACCAGGTAACACCAATGGCTTTCCCTGCCACGCCGCCACCGGTTCGGTTGGTAGAGGGCCCTTGTTGTCACATCATGAGTAAACAGTATCACGTGGTGTCACGCGTTATATGCATCAACGTTTGTCAGCTCTAAAGTCGTATTTTCTGGGGTTCAAGTGTTCTGTATTCGTGAGGTATTGTGAACAAGTGTTTTGTTTGGCGTTGCGTTAATGACAACACTGCGGTACATCTGAATACGAGATTTGCAATAAAAGTGTCGTCCAAGAACACGTTCAACAGCTGGGAAGACAACATTCTGCTGCAAAACATTCCTCGGAATTCGACAGTAGTAATGGACAAAACGCCATGCTACACTGTTGTGACGCGTAAAGCTCCAACAACGCAATGGAAAAAAGCGGATGTTTTTCGCTGGGTTCAAACAAATATTCCACGAGATAAAGTTTAACCTACCATGTATAAGGCGAAGTTAATGGAACATTCAGTGTTGTACAAGCCAAAACTTCACACTACCATGTTGACGAACTGGCTAACGGTAAAGGACATAGTTTAATCAGGCTTCATCCGAATCATGCTCATTTAAATCCGACAGAATATATGGGCCTAGGCGAAAAGTAATGTAGCAAGAAACAGCAAGAAGACCATGGTCACTGAGATTGAAATGCCGACAAAAGAAGCCACTGCAGATGTTACACAACAGGGCTTGGCTTGAGGTGTTAGCCATAATACCAAGAAGGTTGTTGAGGGCACATTGATT